>NC_088688.1:88639718-90117843 GCF_028017835.1 Emys orbicularis
ATTCAAAAGGAAGCTGCTTAGGCAACAACAGATGGTACAGCAAGCAGCTGGTAGGGAATACTTGAAAGAAACTGTACCCTGTTTCATAATACGTTCATTCCTTTCATTTTTCTATATGTTAGTTTTGCCGTCTCCTAAAAATACCCTTTTCGAAATTGTATCCCCTAAAACATTCTGCATGAAAATCCTGTTCTGCGTAAATTTTCTACTCCTTCAAAACATCTATTCAAAATATGTGGTATTTTGTGGACAGGTCCCTGAGAGTACAGATGAAAAGACTTAAAAATGCTGCTTTTAACCACACAGGAAAACAATTACATATTCAGGGAAAGGGCACTGAGAGGTTAAACGAAAAGTTGGGTCTAGAGGAAATCTGACTGCTGTGGGACAACACACAGCAATAGGTTTTTAACCTATTATCCAACAGAAGCTCTTAGTCAAGTTAAAACAATTATATTCAGCTGTATTAAAATCATTAGGCCAAACAATGAAGCCATTACTCATTCTTTACTCAGGCAAAACTCCTATTAACTTCCCTAAGAATGTAGATTCACTACAGACCTCAAGATTTGGCCTGTTATTTATAACACGTGAACATTTTCTTAAAATGTTATAATTAAGGATTCTGGGGGAATTACTTCAGTTGGTGTAAATGGCATAGCTCCATGAAGTCAATGGAGCGATGACAGTTTACACTAGCTGACGATCTGCCCCCAATTTCCAGTAAACATTGCAGACTAGAATCCTTTATTTCTCTATAAAATTCTTCCAGTCTGGGCAGCAGTTAGTTTAGGCTTCCCCATCCAACCGGTGTGTCTAAGCTCTGACCTGAAGGGACTGTCTCTTTGGAAAAGAGGGTAGTTCACTCTTCATGTCCATTCGTTCCTCAATCTCTTTGTTGAGATACTCAACACGGATGTCAATTGTGATGGTGGTTTTTATAATATGGACACCTGCCCACTAGGAAATGGACTGAGACCACCAACTCATTTCACATAAGCTACCAAACAGCCGGCAGATGGTAAACAACTTTTGGTCACTATTGTCCCTGGTTGGATTAGAAACGGTGACCCAGAGGTGAACAGCTCCATATCCTGTTACCAAGGACGTGTCCCTACTTGATAAATACTTACTGACTATTACATTTAAGTGGAAAATCTAAATAACACCAAAAAAAGCAATTGACACTTGTAAATTCCTTTATGCTTTTTGCAGTCTCATATAACATTTTTTGCAGTTGCTTGTATGTTTTTCCTGCTATTTTTTAATTTCCCATCATAGAGATGCATCAAGCTAGGAGAGTCTTAAAAGAATATCAGAAACACTTAGAACATTTTGGTTTATTTTCTCTAAATACAGTTTTTAAAAAATCACTCATCTGTGATGATATAAATCTACTGATGTAGAATCTAAGCTTTTATTTTTTTAAAAACTTTCTAGCCCTTGAAGTTGCAAAGAAAACTTTCCAAACATGAATTGAAGCAACTGATGTTGAGCTGTTTTCTTGAATCTGCACACAGCCCCAGTTGCTGCTTTGAGCTTTGTCAAGTTGCATCAGGATGAAAACTGACCTGAGTCTTGTCAGTTTTGACCTGAGTCTTGTCAGTTTTCACTGTTGCTATTCATAACTCTGTGTGCATTGGTGAAATTTGTAACAGTAGCACTGGAGTAGTAAACAATGATCCCTGTCATCTGAGGGGGAAATAACCTTCTGTAACTCTAACTTACATCACAGGTAGGGCCCTTCCAAATTCACAGTCCATTTTGGCCAATTTCATGGTCATAGGATTTTAAAAATCGTAAATGTTAGTATTTCAGATATTTAAATGTGGAATTTCACACTGTTGTAACTGTAGAGGTCCTGACCCAAAAGGGGCAAGGTTATTGTTTGGGGGTCACGGTATTGCCACCCTTATGTCTGTGCTGCTGCCCGTGGCAGCGCTGCCTTCAGAACTGGGTGTCTAGAGAGTGGCTGCTGGCCAAGAGCCTAGCTCTGAAGGCAGCACTGCCTCCAGCAGCAACGCAGAAGTAAGGATGGCATGTTACGATATTGCCACCCTTACTTCTCCGCTGCCTTCAGAGCTGGCCCAAGGCCAGCAGCTGCCACTCTCTGGCCACCCAGCTCTGAAGGCAGCAGCGCAGAAGTAAGGGTGGCAATACCATACCATGCCACCCTTATTTCTGCGCTGCTGCTGGCGGGGCGCTGCCTTCAGAGCTGGGCGCATGGTCAGCAGCCACCACTCTTCAGCCACCCAGCTCTGAAGGCAGTGCAGAAGGGTGGGAATACCGTGACTCCCCCCACCCCCCCAAAAAAAACCCTTGCAACCCCCCGCAACTCTTTTGGGTTGGGATCCCCAGTTTGAGAAATGCTGGTGAAATCTATATTGTGTAGGGTGAAAGTACACAAAAGACCAGATTTCACGGGGGAGACCAGATTTCACAGTCCATGACATGTTTTTCATGGCCATGAATTTGGTAGGGCCCCTAATCATAGTACAGGGAATAAAGAATAGTCTTTTGCAGCATTCCTGCATGCTGCAAATTTTATTGCACGATAAAAGAAGAAAAATTGAATCTTTTGCCAAAAAATGGAGCAAAATGAAGCCACCTGAATCCTTCAGTCTGGAAAGGAACCTGACAGAGAGCTGGAAGAAGTGGTTACATGACGTCCAAATTTTCCTGGAAGCAAGTAGCATTGAAGAGAAATTGGAGGGGATGAAATACTCCATACTGCTGTACATAGTATTGGAAATCTACAGTGCATACTACAGGGAACATGAAGAGGACTGCAAAGTGCTAGACAAAGCCAGTCCAACATTTGAATGCATTCTTGATTGTCACCTGGAGAACACTTATTTTCTTTACAAGAACCTGGATGCCAGATGAGTCTTCTGACCACTATGATAAGCTAAGTTATGTGAATAGTAACAAGTGGATTATTTAGAGACCAAACAAGTGTAATATAATCGATTACCAGGTTCAAAACAAGATAACTGTGAAAAATGGACTTGAATTTGCAAAGAACAGTAAATATTGAAAGGGATGATGACATCTGTTCTTCCCAAATTAAAGTGTTAGCAAGCAGTGAAAGAAATGGAGTGCATCTAAATAGTAGAATAAAGGGGTAAATATATAGCAGAGACCAGATTTGTTATCAATAAACTTAAGGCAAAGCATGCTAAGGGAGAAGAGCAGCCTGCAAATGATGAGACGGATGTGTAAATTGTCTACAGAGCGGAATGCAAAAGATGTTCTTGAATAATTTGATGGGGTGCTTAATAGACAGAGATGTATTAAAGGGAAAATATAACACATTTATATGGGTCTCAGTGAGTTTCCAAAAATTCATGTACCATGTAAAATCCCATTAGCATGGTGAGATAAAGTAAATTCTGAATATGACCGAATGGTAAAATCAGATGTTACTTAGGAAATTCATACACCAAAATCAGTCTCAATAAATATCTTATAGCAGACATACTTTCAAGGGCACTTCTAAATAGTGGAAGCAGAAAGCTGCTAAATAAACATGACTGAAGTACTAACTGTTTCTGAAATAATATTTGATGAGCCTCAAACAAGATACACAAAAATGACTTACACTTACATCAACTTATAAAAGTAATCCTAGATGGATACCTGACAAAAAAAAGCCCACCCATCTCCAAATATGAAATTTTTTGGGATTGTTGTGATGAAATTGCTACAAGTGATAGGATTCCATAGAAAGAACTTTGTGTCATAATGTGGCACCATATGAGGTCAGAAAAGTTAAACCTAGTATACAGTGCCCACCTGCATACTGAGATGTGAAAGAATAGAGCGCTGGATGTCTTATTCTGGCCAGGCATGAATGTTCCCATTCTTCTTATCATTAGCAGAGTTTGCCATGCCCTTTTGTGGCAGCCTCATCAGCAAAATGCAAAGCCCTCAGACCACTGTCAAAACTGGTCAGAGGGCATTCGTCAGTGATGTGTGACATTGTCTGTCTTTGGCCACAGCTGCATGTGGGATCCTCTCTTTGGCCTCAGGTGTGAAGGCTGGCTGCGCATTGACCCTGGCCCATTTTAATTGATTCAGAAGAGCCCATGGGCAGAGTGGCAAATCAAAGCTGAGTACACCCATGGTCAGATCAGTTATAAGAAATGGTTTCTGACATCGGCTGCAGACCATTCTTCATGCCACATCAACGTTACAGAGAAATCTGGGCAGGGCAAGTGGGCCCACAATGGGTGCCTAGATGACAAGCATGCTCTTGGGTGGTCAAAGAACCTCTGTTTATAGTGGTAGGCTCATTTGCCCTGATCTTCTCAATGAGTCTGGCTGTAGCGTTCTCATGGCAGATGTATGTGGAGGAATGATGGGAGCCACAGTACTGGTGTGGGTCAGATATCCCCGTTATGATGCACATGGTTGAGTGTAGTTGTGTGTCAGCCAACTTGACATGAGACAAATGAAGCCAGACCAGAGCATGGTATTCTGCTGCAGAGTAACTGGGGGCTAAACCGGATGATTGGCTAGTTTGAGCATTTGTTCCCCATGAAGTGCCGGCCTGTTTGCTTAGAAAGTTATTACATGTCCTCACTTTAGCTGCAGTTTTCCTCAGGTGGTTTAGAGATGTGAGAGATTTATCTAGGCTTACTCTGAAGTAGACTGGGTGGGATTCGTGTTTCAAGGGATGTATATTGAGAAAGATAATCAGTTCTTGGTCTGCTCTGGAGTTGTAAAGATGGAACACACTCCAAATGGTGTTGGTCACACTTGCTTGTAAATACCACTGACTCTACAATATTCTGCTATCTTAATCAAGTCAACATTCTGAGCAGCTGCAAGTTCTGGAAAAGATCATGTTTCTATATCTAAGCAAATGTCATCTGCATATGTTAACTTGCAGGACTGGGTGAGCAAAAGGTCATTTGTGTACAGGTTGAAAAACATTGGTGCCAGCACAGAGTCTTGGGGTGGACTGTTGGTATGTCTTTTCCACGTGCTAACTCTGTCTCCCATATGCACTTCTTCTGTTGCAGAGGAGAAGGTCAACGATGCTGACTACCCTTGCTGGGAGTGCTCTTGGCAATAGGACTAAGAGCCCCATGTGCCAGACTGTGTCATATGCTGCCATCAGGTCCAAAACTATAGCTCCCATTTTCAGGTTTTTCTGAAAACCATTTTCAATTAATATTGTCAAAATTAGCACTTGATTGCAGGTGCTCCGACCTCTCCAAAAGCCTGCTTGCCATTGAAGATAGGGTATTCAAGTGTGATGATATGCAATAAGTACAAGCAAAAGAACCACTGACACTACATGATATCCCTGATTGCCATTTGTCTGAGGTTGGCACAGATCTGTTTGAATTAAATGGGAAAGATTATCTTGTATTTTTAAAATTGAACTGTTGCACAATACATCGAGTGACACTGTAATGACACTACAGATCACAGCTTGATCCACCATGGTATTCTTGTTAATAGCTGATAATAGCCCACAATTCATAAGTGACTCATTACAGCAAAGCTTTCTGATAGATCAGTATAGGTACACCACATCAAGCCCTTATTTTGCACAATCAAATGGGTGAGCAGAAAAGACAGTTCAAATAGTAAACAACTGGATTTTAATAAAACTCTGATAAATTCACTGCTGCAAAATCCTACCTCAGCACCTCATCGTGGTGCAGCAGTGACTCTGGCCGTCTGACAGCTATGGTAGTGGGGCATATGCCCTGGTAGGTCTAACCATGCTACAAAGGTGTCAGACTATCCAATCCAAGGAGGGGATTGCTCTCTCAGAGGAAAGAACGTTTTTCCTTCTCCTTAGAGGTTGAAGGCTAGTTAATCTTGAGGAGGTATGTATGCCTGCCCGCCTAGCCAGGGATGGCTTAAAGTTAACGGCTAAAACAACATGAGTAAATGGGTCTTAGTTCCCTGCCTGTCATCAAACCGTTTTTCGGTGGTGGAGTGGAAATTGAGCGATGAGAGGTTGCTAAAAATGTCAGGAGCTAGGCCAACATGGAAAAGGACAACGCTCGCTGTAAGTACTTACAATCGTAGGTCGCTGGCGAGGGAGGAAATGTTAAACCATCTGATGGAGGAGAAGAAAAGGGTAAGATGCGATATCCTTGGTATCTGTGAAACCCGACGAAAGAAGGAATTGGAAGTCAACTGGAAAGATGGAAGCGCTGTGAGGCTCGGAAATTCAAATGAATCTTACTTGCCATACCATTAGCATATTGAAGCATATCTCACAATGCGTTACTTAGGATCACCAGCTCAGAAATTTGTGGGCAGAAGGACAAAGATTTTTGTGTCCAAACTTCTTCATAAACCAGACTACCCTGAAGTAGTTACAAAAGAACAATACACAACAGAAGAAATAACTCAACAAACATGCCAGTTGCCACCTTTGCGAGTGGGAGTGAATACTGGATTTCAAACAGAAAATGGCTGGCAATCTGCTATGGTAACAGCTTATACCATCTGCACCATGAATGTCAGTCCTAGAGAAGGAACAAAAACATCTAAACAGTACCATGGAGGACATTGACTCTCTGTATCTTGTAGACATCCAGAATACGTCTGACAGTGCCCGTGTTTGGACAAAAATAACACATGGTCACCCAATCTCTGACAGTGGAAAAGATGATGAGCACCAATAATAAACTTCAGGTGATGGATCCATCTCATATGCCCAACAAGCCACTAGAGAAGGAACTATTTTGAGAACAAGAAGTGTCTGTTTGATCAGAAAGCCATTAAGGTTCAGAAACAGTAGTTATTGACAGCTGTCCAGTAAGAGGCAGGATAATCCTCTCATCAGTCAGCGGAGTTCCTCTCCCCAGCTTCCACTCTAGAGGTTTCTGTTTGAATACTAATTGAAAGTATTAGTTTGTGCTGATCTTTTTAATTGATATGTTGTATTTGCATTTGATTAATAATAAAGAAAAATGTCATTGGAGATGATGGATACTGCCTCCTGTCAGGTGACAGGTATATACTTGTGTAATCCCAAAACATGCTATACAACAGAGGGCAGGTAGATAAAGATCGTTCTGTCTTACCAGTAAGCTTCAGTGTCACATAGTTATTACAAAACTGGATCACTTTCACCCTGCTGCTGCTTGGAAAAGCCCTGAGCATCACCGAGACTATGTATGGGGAGGACTCATACAGAGAATAGGTGGGGGTAGCATCCCCTAAGCAGTAATCAGAAAGTTGAGCAAAGGGTAGAGTAGTACATTCCTCCACTTCAACAGGTAGGAGGCTGGGAGAGGTACGGTAATGGATACACTTCCTTCTTACTCTCACAGCATCCTGAGTGTAGAGAGTTGCGAGAAGGGGTGTGGGGGGGAGGAAGTGCTCTTCCTCCCTTCCAGCCAGAAAAGGTTGGGGAGTGGGTAAAGGGGGGATAGAGAGCTGCTGGACATTGTCCAGAGATAACATGCTGGTACAAATCCCAGCACCTACCTTTTTCTCCACAACTGGATAGGATATTGGCTTCTTACCTGGGCAGTAGGGCACCCTTCCATCTTTTGTAATGGCCTTCAGTAGGGTTAGTCCTCTGACTCGTAAGCCTTTGGTAAAATTTGGAGCATGTATGTGTATGGAGGTGTATGGGGTAGGCAAGAATGAGTAAAAGACTGATGGGTTAAGTTAGAAAAAAGTATGTAGTGTGTATATGTGTAGATAGATTTTATATATGTATATAGAGAGATTCCTTTTGAGAGAAGAAAGGAGAGACAGAAAAAAAAGGGAGGAGGTAGAAAACAGATTGAAGGGTTGCAGAGAGAAGGAAAAGAGAACAGATGCTAGAAAGGATGAACCACAAACTTTTTATAGGAAGAAAAAAAGAAAAAGGGAAAAGTGAAGTCGGGAAGGGAAAAGAAGGTATAACAAAAGAGATGTAATGAGCTGAACTTTTTAAAATGTATTAAACAGAGAGTAGACAAATTGGTACAGTAGACAAGTGTTCTGTTCCTTGAACTTGCAAGGGTTTTGTGGGTGTGACTTTGTGGGTGTGGCCACACAGCTATTTTTCAGTCAGGTTACTTAGGCTTAGTTCTCAAGCCAGAATGTAACATGGATATATTTTTTCAATCCCTGTTTTTATTATAAAGTAGTTATCTGCACTATTTAGATCATAACTGGTATTGCAGACTGCTGGGGAGTTGCTCTTGGCATTGCCCAAACAGTAAATGAGAGCACTCTATAACACTTAAGAAGAGATAGGAAAGGAAGCCTTGCCTTTATGTGCCTTTTTGACTGGAACAATCTCTCTCTTTTTTTGTGTAGGGGGGTGGAGACATATACTTAGATTCTTGGTGTCATGTGCTATGTTAGGTGAAATAGATTTAAAAATAGATGGCAAACCAGCATCATTAGTCCATAATGATCTAAAAATGAAGATGTATAGTACTGAAAATGAAAAATGTAATGTTCCCTGTACTTAAAGAAAATTTCACAACTTCAGGGCATGATTTTCAGAAGTGACTATTGGTTTTGGGTTCCTCAATTTTTGTGTGCCCAAATGGAGACATTGTGTCAAGGGGCATGATTCTAAGAGAACAAGTACTCAACACTTTCTGAAAAACCAAGCCCCATTTAGGTGCATCAAGCTGAGCACCCAACAATAGAGGCATGCAAAAACAATAGTCACTCTTGAAAATATTGGCCTGTGTCCAAATTCTGTCCTTCATACATGCAGTTAGATATCCATATGCAAAAATCCAAGGGTATATTTTATTTACAGAGGTCTTCTTTGGGAGAGACTTGCATTAGATAATTTAAAGTCATTTACAGTACAGTTGGATGAAAAGTAACTACAAAAAAGTATCCTTACTTTAAATAAATCCCCAGAATATGTCCAATACTGTAATGCCACTCATTTGAAATGGGGCACTACATGACTTGCTGAAAGAGAAATATTTAATGCTCTCGAACAATAAGGTGGACAGCAAATTAATGAACAGTGCTTTTGGCTGTCACTTATTCTGTGATTTCTGTGTTGAAGTTTGTAGCAGAAGAGAGGCTTGTTAATAAAATTACTTTATCCAAAGGGAATTCCAATTTCTAGTAACAGGTTCCAGAGTGCTTTCAATGAGTACTGATGTAATGCATATAAATGCTTGAGGCTACTTATGAGACAGGTATAACTAAGACAATGAAGTGTAAGCTAGTGTTACTGAAATGAATGTATGAATTGAATTACATAATCATTTTGAGACTATTAGTAAGTCAGGGGAAGTCTGGCAGTTAGAAATGGCCAAAGTGAAAACAAATATAGGATGGTAGTTAGAATGAAAAGAGTTCAATACTGCTGTGTTGTACTGTGTTTGGGAAACGTGTGTCAGTATTTTGAGCTATATAATATAAGGCAGAACAGAATTTAGTTTTATGTAAGGTTCTTCATAGTTAAGGTATTGTAAAGCACTTTACAAAGTGATGACTGAGGTACTGGGAGAGTGGCTCAAGGGCTTGGTAATAAGATACAGTACCTTTCACCTCTAGGTCACTGGTTCAACTCTGCCTCAGGTTAAAGAAGACTAAAACTTGTTACCGCCTGACAGCTGTTCATTGGTCTCAGAAAAAAAGTTGATGGTCTTAGTCCAGTTTTTAGTGGACTAGTGTCCACATCACAATTAGCACTTTTTTACAGTCTCCTGAGAAAGGCAAAGGATTTACACTTGATCTGGCTCTCACTGAAGTCAGTAGAGAACTTCCATTTACTTCAACAGAAGCATAATCAGGCCCTTAATGAGCATGGAAACTGAATTACTCTGTACTAATACGGATGATCTTTTAAGGTCACTGTGAGAGAAGCTTGCATGGTACTTCCTATTCTGTAGCTGTCCTGTGCATGAATAGATGACTTCAGTCTTCTTGGGGAATGCCAGTCTAGCACTTCTCACAAGAACTGATATTTAATTTGAAAATTATTTTGAAGTGTGGTGGAGAGGAAGATCCTGGGAGTGTATGCAAATACAGCAGTCATCCAACATTCAGCACTAGCTTTCACACACATTCTTGAGCATTAAAAACTGATTTAACAGAGGAATGTTGGTGAGGACACTGATTTTATTACCCCGGATTTTTGAAAAGGGATGTGGTGTCTTATTTCCACACAGCCACCCAGAATCTGATGGCACCTGTAAGAGAGTAGTACACATACTGTAATATAGTATCATCACTGGCTATGAGCCCAAGTACTGATTTGTAATTTAAATCTGTCTTCTAGCCTGGAGGCAATAATGCTACCAGCTCAGCTATACAGACACTTAAATATAAGGAATAATATAATACAGGACTAGAATGCCATCAGGTGGCTCGAATATCAAAAACCATGAGCGTGACCCTCAAGGATTTTATCATCAAAACATCAAACCAGAAATTTCCTTACTTTCTTTGCTCTCTTCCATTTAAGATATTTCTACATGCAACATTGTTTACAAATAAAATGAGATGTATAGTTATTATAGGCCATTGACTTAGGCACATCTCAGTGAAGATTTGACTAAAAAAGTATTCTTATTTCCCACATAAAAATGCATTACATAAAAGGAAAAAAGACAACAACAAAAAAGACCATCATTTTGATGACAAACAGGATTTTCCACAATGCCTGTTATTCAGAAGGAATTTTCTGACACTGCAGTATATATTTATATTTGTTAAATATACGTAAGGAATGACACACGAGAGTGTGCATGTGTTGTGAGGTATTGGCATATCTTTGAGTATATAATAAGACAGAGTTTCAAGGAGAGTTTAGTGGCATTTTTTTAATGGTGTCTGCCTTCTAAGAGTCATTTCGGCACTAGTTGTGGATACTTGCAAGACAAGGGCAGAGCACATGAGGCTGTAGCAGTTGTAAAGGTGATGATTACTCAGCAAATAGTGGATAGAAAATATTTCTTATTTTTGCCTCTTCCTCTCTTCATTAGACATACTGAAAGGCCATTGATGTAACTATTTGCTTCCAATCTATATATATGTTATTGATATCTATCTTTGGCGGTCAGTCAGATTGTTCCTTTTAATTATAATTTATAAATAGGTTTGTATGTGTTTTACATCATTTAAAATGCCTTAAAAATAGTCTGATAAACCATGTTTTAATACTATTGAGGTAAGTGAAATACCAGATGGAACTAGGAAAAAATTAATATACGGTGTAATGTCTGTTTAACAAGAATGCTGCTGCACATTCCATTTTCAACATATTGGGGAATATGCCCATTTTCTTGAACTGTTTTGTTATTCTTATATTGAATGTAAAAGAAAAAATAGCTTCTCTCCTGTCGACTGACTGGTGTGATGTAATTCTGATTAGCTAAATCTGCCTTCTTCATTGAGGTTAATATAGTTTGACAGCACCTCGATTAGGAAGCAATAATTTCTGTTGATAGTAAACAGTTGGTCACTTTCAGCAGAGATGGGGAATGTCTTTTGTCTTACATTAGATTTGAGCTGTTGGCTAAAATGGAGTTAAATTCCAGTGATTCCAAAAGTAAAGTGATGTATTCAGGAGTGGAATGGCAGAGCATGTTGTAGTGGTAGTAAATAGTTATGTTATGGTAGCACCCAAAGGCCCTAATTAGATTGGGGCATCATTGTGATTGGTGCTGTGGAAACATGGAGAAGAGGCATTTTCAGTCCTGAATGGATTGCATCTAAAGGATTTTGGAAAGGAGTGCAGAGACTGACTTTTGTTGTAAGAACTATAGATTATCACACATAAAAAGTGTGTCATTGGCACCTATGCAAGCTGAGTCAAACTTTGTTAGAATGACACAGAGCATTGTCCTGTGGAGACAGAAGTGAGGGTAATCATTAACCTTATCAGGAAAGCAGTAAGATTTTATTAACAGCTGCTATAAGTGCAATTCTGTACATTTAAGAAATGGATGTATGTGATAATTAGCTTTTCAGTCTAGATCAGTAACTTGATTTGGATTACACAGTTTGATTTGTGTTTGCATTTAATTTTGTTTCACTTAATGTAAAAAACTCAAAAAGGAGAAATAGCAATTCTTGGGTAGAATTCCATATACACAGTTTTGTGTTATTTGATTTCTTTTGTGATAAATGAAAAATCCCAGTGAAATATTTTTTTTTTGCTGTGCTCTAGTAACTGGGGTGTTAAAAGTAAAGTGTCTGATGCTAATGTTGGTTGCGATCTGGTATCTATTATAACATGTGGAGGTGGTAATGCCACATATGATAGGTGGAGAAAAGGAACCAAAAGCTTTGTGCAAACAGTTATTTACTTCTCCAAAGATTGTTTGCTTCCTGGAATGTGAAACCAAGCAAACTCCAATGCAGAAGGAACCTGAGGTATCTTTATTTACAGAAGGCCAGATTCTGGTACCCTTAATTACACTGGGTAACACTTTTCTCCACATTGATGTCAGTCAGACTACCTGAGGAATAAAGTTCTATCCAACATGAAATGAATATGAATGGTTTCTTTATCTGAATGCTCTGGTGCTGTCAGTGGGGAGATTGCCTTCACTCATTTCCCACTTCTGTTTCATTCTCGCTGGCAAGGAAGGTTGAATATGACTTCCTCTAGAGCCCATCAGTATTACATTCCTTCCTCTTTTTCTCTTGTCTGCCATTTCTTGAGATGGAGTAGGCTATACAGCCCATATGGGCTTAGGACCAAACTTGGTCCACGAATTCTGATCCACTGCATGGCAGCACATTGAGTGGCTATTAGATCACTAGGGTAGATCGCTCAAATTTAGGTGATTATTTCTGTTGCCCTCAAACTGCACCTCATTATGTGAACCTAACTTAGCAATATTTTAACATTTTTCTGAAAGGCAGAAAGAAGTACTCATGCTCATTTACTCTTCCCTTCTCCCTCCTTTTTTACTGAAGAGAAACATTTTGCCTTCTGCCATTGCCAAATTATTTAGAAGAGTGTAAATTGAAGCCATTTATCTTGAAATGTGCTATCGGAGCAGACTGTTTATACAAGTGTAAGAAATTGTAGCATAGAAATATTTGGTCTGGTCTGTAAGGAAAAGGTTTCTCAATTTTTTAAAAAAATTTCTACTTCTGGAATATTGATTATAATGTAGAAAAAGCATGTGTCTAACAGCCTATAATTTATGCATCACTTTTTCGTGTAGTCCAGACAATGATGTTTTTTAATGAAGAATACTTTTTTGTTACCTTGTTGGCAAAATAAATTTAATATTAGCTTTAAAATTACTTCAGCTCAGAACTGACTACCACATACTCCATAGTTGTGGTGAAGTTTATTGGTGACCTGTGAGCTCTTAGAATGTGAATCTAGAGTAAATTATTGGCTAATACAAAGCTGTAAATATTTGTCTGTCAGTTGGTGGACGAGTGAGTCGGGAGTTAAATTACACGCGCCAGAAGATTGGAGAAGAGGCCATGTTTAATCCCCAGCTCATGATTCAAACACCACAAGAAGATGGTGCTAATGTACTAACAACAGAAGCACTCAGACAGCACCTTGACTCTGCACTTCAAGCCAGCAGGGTACACATTTATATGTACAACAGGTAAGGTGGGGAAGCAAAGGCATTTCTGATCTTATGTGGCAACTAACATGTAGATATACACTTATTCTCTGCTTTACATGCATTTTTGAAAGGCTAGCAATTAAAAACACCTTTCATTAGCACTGCATTTTGATTTGTATTTGATTGTCAGGACTTAGATATTTGAAAGAGTTTTATGATAACAGTGAGAGTTTGGATCTCAATAAATAAAGCAAAGATAAGGAGCATTGGATCAGAGCCTGAAACCCTTACTCACACGAGTAGTCCTGCAGTACCAGCCTATTGCTTGGTAAAGTAGTGGTGACTCTGCCCCACAGAATCTACATGTGGTGTTAGCACTTCATTGGTGGGATTTAGAGCAGTAAGAAGCCCTCCACATTGGAGATGCCCTCACTCACTGCCACCTGAAGGAAACAAGTAATTACTGTGGACACTAGTGCAGATGACATTCCAAGACTTTGGGAACAGGGGCTATATGAATAGATGGGAAATGGAGTTCCGATTGATTATTTGGTGTAGACACAAGGATGCCAAACTTGGGTTTCTCGGTATCTGTACAGGTGCTTAATGTATCTGAGGTCTGCTTGATTAAATTGTCTATCTAAAAATAAAATTAAGCATGGTAATAGGAATAAATGTGTCTAGTAATAAGGATGACCTTTAACAATAAGTATCCACTGTTGACCCTGGGCTAGATAGTAGAGTTAAGTACCCCACTGAGGCTCAGTTCCTGCCAGGGTTACCTCTTGGTTGGGGAAGTAATCTGATACACTCGTATGTATCAGAGCAGGTGCCTAGCACGGGTAGAGCCATGGTCCTGCTTACACCCTGTCCCTTCCTGCCCACTTGTTTCTAGGGGAGCATCTCCAGGATAGCTCCTGCACTTCCCCAAGTGCTAGAAGCTGAGATGTTGATAGTTGTAACACAGCCAAACTGGGAGGTAGACTCTTAATTCCTCCTACTCTCCAGCACAGATGAGTTAGGGCTAGGATTATTCTAGCCTCCTGAGCTTGATTCTGTCCCTCCTGCCCGCGCCCTCTTTAGTCACATTAATTAGTGCCTTACGCTATAAGTAGTCCCACTTACAGGAGCCAGATCCTGCCACCTTCATTCATGTTGAATAACACATTGCTCCAAGAGTAGCTCCATTGTTTTTAATTACTTTTATACCATGCCTACTTGCCATGCCTACTACAAACATATAGATGCACCAGAAGAGGCCTTTGCACTGTGAGGTGTGGGGTGCTAATTCCAAATGAGTCCTCCATTTCTCGGTACTTACTACCTAGAAGTGAGGCATCTACATATGTGAATTGCAATTTTAAATGTGTGTTGTGTTTATATAATGCATGCTTTTGATTGTGGAAGACATTTTTGTTCTTTATGTTTTTTACAGACAATGGAAATTGGAACATTTATGTTTTAAATCAGGAGAACTTATCACAGAAGCAGGGTACATGGACCAGGTAGATATACCATGAGTTTGGTTTCTATACATTTTACTTCCCCACTCTTCATAATAACTTCCACTTGTGCACTTTGATATGTTTGAGCCTAAATGTGTGTGCTTTTTCCCCTTCTAACTTTGACAGATTATAGAATATCTTTATCCTTGTTTAATCATCACGCCTTTGGACTGCTTCTGGGAGGGGGCAAAGTTACAGGCAGGGACTGCCTATCTATTGTAAGTGAACTGTTTTATTTTCTAATCTGTGGGGGTTTTTTAATTGTAAAACTGTGCATGTTTTCACATTCCATTCCTATTGTTTATTCGGATGCTGGTTTAATCAAGAAATAAAAACATTAGTGATGAGTCAGAAAATGTATATGGATTTTATTTTTTTAATTGAACAAAAAGAGCTCCACAAAGTTTTTTTTCCTTTTTCCTCAGAAGCTGAATTGTAGGCATCAAATTAATCTTTATTTATTTTTACTATTACATTAACATGCAAAAGAAAATGCAGCTTCTCAGTTTTTATGACCTTTTAAAGTTGTTTGCTTTTTTGGAAATAAACTTTGTTTTTGTCCTTGAAAACCACAAAGGCATTGATTGCTTGAGAATTCAGTTTAGCTTAGCTGTGGATAAATGTACGTGGATAATTGTCGGGAGTAAAATCTCAAGTCTTCCTAAGGAGTAAAAAGCTAATCCTTTGTTTATTAGATCATTAAAGAAACAAAAATAGTATCTTTTAGGAGAGGTTTTCTACAGCATACTATTGTGATATTATATGCACTCAATCCTTCAAAGAGTGAATTGTTAATCTGTGCAGACATTTTTGGTTAATTATGCAAGAGTTAGCATTTGAGTTATTGTTTCTGCCCTGGTTTGCATGTGTCTGTAAAGCAATTTGCAATGGCCATCTCCTAACCTTTAGTGTACAGTCTTAGATGGGGAAATAAGGGGGTTTGTGTTTTCTGGTTGGGAGATTCGGAATAATGACTTAAGCCTGGTTAAGCAGATACAGTGTGGTTTGAACCACAAAATAAGGCTGCCAAAAGCCTTTCTGGTCTATCAACATCACAAATTCGAAAGTGGGGGGTGGGACAAGTGGCAGGGATAGTGGTGATGGCCGTGGCAGCAGGGAGTTTGCTTGCTGATTGCCAAGCTGTCAGAGAATTGGAAGGAGCACAGTACTATTAGAGGTAATAAAGATCAGATATTTTGATTGATTACATTTGAAAAACATTTATTAGACTAAATGAGTGGTAATCTGACACTGTGTGAAATTCTTTCTCCCCTCTGTCCCCCTCACTCCCCTTTGGTGGTATTGCTTTGAAGCAGCAGTTGGTTGCCTTTTGGGGGGGACAAGGTGGCTATGTGAGTATATTTACCATAATTAACATGTAAATATTCCCTTTATTAGAAAAAAGATAAGGCTGATCTTTATGTATGGGGCTTTTAAATAAGGTTGCATCAGGACTACATGAAGAAAATATATAAACAAATCCAATTAAAATATACATTTCATTTGATAAAATAGGTTCCAAAAGTGGATTACAGCTCAAAATAGCTAAAACAGCATTCTAGTCTTTGTACAAATACAGATTTAAAAACTAAAGGCTTTTCTTCAATGTATTTTCCATCTTTCTACCCCTAATTTCTTTTACAGAGGGAAACCTCCTTTGCAGTGGATAAACTTTGACCCCTTAGAATTCTTGGAAGAGTTAAAAAAAATAAACTATCAAGTAGAGAGTTGGGAGGAGATGCTGAATAAAGCAGAGGTTGGTCATGGTTATATGGATCGACCTTGCCTGAATCCTACTGATCCCGATTGTCCAGTCACAGCCCCCAACAAAAATTCAACCAAAGTAAGCTTGCTTATCATCTGTGAACTATTTCAGGGAAGTGGGTGTATGTGAGGAGGGAAGGGGAAGGGGTGTAATTTTTTTAAAGCAACACAAGTCTCATATTTCCAAGCAATCTTTATTATTTGATTCCTGTTACATGGACTTAATCACGAGCTGCTAACTTTGTTCAGTCTCTGAGGCAATACTGTGACCCACATACTCAGAGTCAGATTATGGCTCTTCAGCCATGGGCATGACGGGAGATGGTACCACAGTGACACACTATCCTGTCTGGAACACCAGTAGTCATTGTGCCTCAGGCAGGCACAGTGACTCCTGGAGTGCAGGAGGAGTGCAGCTGCTGCTACACACTGACATGGTGTACCATGCTGGGCCAGTTTTGCTGACCTGTGTAGAGGGTTGGCAAGTCCTTGGCCCCAACTTCACCTGCCCCCTCCAACCCACTATTACAACTCTGGTGATGCCAGAGTTGTGTAGTCACTGAGCTTGATTTTACTTTTAGTTGCTGGTAAATCAAGAGTAAACAAACTGAAGTCAATGGGGTTACATAAATGTAAAATCAACATACAAGTAGGAGAATCAGGCCCGTTGTACTTTTGGCGTATAAGAACTATGATTATGCCTGGTCACACTGTAGATAGAAGCACGTGTGGGGAGGAAGGGCCTTGAGTCTTCTACCCAGTAGAATACTGGTGTAAGGCTTGACTCAAGACAGTCCTTAGTGTCATTTGGATTTGTGTCCTTTCACAACCCACTCTCTCATTACACAAACATATTAACATGCAAAAGCTCACGAAAAGAAATAAAATTGTAATAAAGAATGAGGTTCACTTGTTGACAGTCTCACTTGGAATTGAATGTGCTTGAAGATCTCTTCCACCTCACTGAAGTTAATGGGAGACAATTGGCCAGTCCAAGTCATTTCCAGGGTTTCAGTGGGAGTTTTTCCTGAGTAAGAAACTTCAGGATCAGACCGCACATTTACATGACAAATCATATTCCTAACACTATTTTGAATTTGCATATTCAGGATGCATATTCCAAATAGCATATCTACATGGGCAGAGAAAATGAATTATCTAGAAAAGTGTTAGCAAGGAGTGCTTCCTTGTGGATTTTGTAGTAGATGTGTTTGGTCTGATATTAGAAACAGATTCCATCTTCATGTTTTATTAGGAACCTAGTCTGCAGTCTAGCTGTATGTCTCCTTGTAAATCAGTCATTTTTGGAAGGTACTATAGGCCCTATGCCTCTTCCATCAAGATATCTTAGGCCTTTTTTTTATTTAATATATTTTAAAACACTATGGTCTCTTCATTGAGCTAGTAGTATATTGTCCTTCCTCCTATCATCTTGAAATATATTTTTAACCAAGTTTTCATGCTTTACGAGTTAGCGTTCCTTAAATCAGTGTACAGAATAGTGTCTCCATGAGCACCTATTGCATTGTCGACATCATGTTTCAGTGCATTCATGTACTAAGTATTAGGATTACAAGTGAGAACTTCCTGTCATAAAAATATAGTTAATCTGTATTTTACACAGTGTAAAAATAAATAAAACCAACCAAACAAAAACAGTATGGTTTAAGCTTTGAAGTCTCATGAAGAAATATTTGGCTAGCTCCAGCTCTTTGCTGGAAGTTAATCATGAAGGCTGTTCTGTTTGATAAGCACATTTTTAGCATTTGACTTCTAATTTATTTTATTCCAATGTACTAGATGTTGATGTCAAATATGATTTGTCTGCTAAGTCACACAGCTGGATGACTTATCAATAATTTTATTTTAGCCTCTTGATGTGGCCCTTGTTTTGAGTGGTGGATGCTACGGACTGTCAAAAAAGTACATGCACTGGCAGGAGGAGTTGATTGTAGGTGGAACTGTCAAGAATGGTACTGGAAAACTTGTCAGGTAAACACACAGAGTTTTAAAGTAAATTCTTGAGCTTTACACTGCTAGGGTTTTTTTTTTTTTTTTTAATAGTATAAAACCAATTGCCTCCTAAAATCAGTGAATGTATATTTTAGTTCAAGATTCAGGAAAATATCTTTAATAAGGACATCATTTAAGCATGTGTTTAAGTAGGCACTGAAGTGCTGTCTTGAATCAGGATGACTCAGGCACATGTTCAGCTGCTTTCCTGAATTGGGACCTTAATATTTACTCGCATTTTAAAAAGTATTTAACAGTATGTGCATAGGCGCCGACTCCGTGGGTGCTCCGGGGCTGGAGCACCCATGGAGGAAAATTGGTGGGTGCTCTGCACTCACTGGCAGCTCCCTGCCCCCCTCCTCCGCCCCAGCTCACCTCCGCCTCCACTCTGCCTCTTCCCTGAGTGCGTTGCGTGCCCGCTTTTTTCCCCCTGGCTCCCAGCGCTTGTGCCACAAAACAGCTGTTTCGCGGTGGCAAGCACTAGGAGGGAGGGGGAACGCGGCGTGCTCGGGAGAAGAGGTGGGGCCGGGGCCAGGATTTGGGGAGGGGTCCAATAGGGACAGGGAGTGGGCGGAGTTGGGACGGGGACTTTGGGGAAAGGGGTTGGAATGGGGGCAGGGCAGGGGTGGAGTCAGGGCTGGGGCGGGGGGGGGGCGCAAGCACCCACCGGCGCCGGGAAAAGTTGGCACCTATTAGTATGTGGAACTTGCACATGTTTTCAAAATAAAAAATTGTGACATTTTTATGGTGACATTTTTAGAGTTGCAAAACTGTCATAAAAAAGAGAGAAGCAAACTGCATGCTGAGGTCACTGCTGCCTGCTTCTGACCCAACAGACATACATATTCCTCGGAGTGGAAGGCTTTTTCTGGTAACTTAGGCCCAGATCTACAAAGGGACTTACATTGTGATGCTAAGTGTTGCAATGCCTAACTTTTAGGTGCCTAAAAAATTCACAAGAACATAGGTGCCTAAGTTCAGGCTTCAGGGAGGTGCCTATCTCTGCTTGAAATCCATGAACCTGGAGAAGACAGCCACTTCCCCCACCAAACTTGCATGCAGTATCCAATCCAGTAGCCATGCTTAGAGGCTGCCTAGATCTACACAAAACATCCAGAGGATAGGGTAAGGAGGAGGAGGCAGATCTCCCTTATAACCATTAACCCATTGGTTAGTGTACTCACCCAGGATGTGGGAGACCACTGATTCAAGTACCCCCTCTCCATAATGAGAAGGGATTTGAATAGGGGGTGCCACCTCTCCAGTGAGCATTCTAGCCACTGTACTGTACTTCAACAGGAGACTGAGGGAGCTCCACATCAGAATATCACATAGGATAATGGTTAGGGCACTCACCTGAGATCGAATTCTACTCTGTATGGCAATATATCTTGAATAAACATTGTGATGGATGCAAAAAAACCTGGAATGTGGCAGGTATCTCAAAAGAATTCCTGGGACCCCAGCACATCATATGAAGAAACAGGACTGTCCTTGGAAACAATGGGCCATATGGTCATTTTACATATATGTAGAGTAGCAGAAGTTTAAGATGCAGGTTATATATTAAAATAAAATTAAATGGATGTGTTTATGCCGAGACACAACATAAGTATCATTGAGAAGTTAAAAAATGCATGCAGAATTTTAATAGACGTTTTTATAAAGATTTTGAAGTTTTTACACTGAGTATTAAGGGTTTTTTATTTTATTTTAATGAATTTAATATATTCTGTAAAGGTGAACTGCAGCATAGTTTAAGAAGTAGCCAAAAACATATCTAAAGTGAAATGTGTACGGTCTTTCCTTGGATGGCTATGTGTGCTAGATACAATCATATAATGTTGAAAGAGAGCAAAAATTTGCTGATGAACAGTGATCACCCTTTGTATAATCCTTGTTGCTTGTCAAGAGTTCAGTCTGGCATTTCTCCCCAAGGAAAGCAAAAATCCCAAAGCCCCTGGATGAAGAATTATTGACAACTTGCTACATTATGCAGTATTCCTCGCTATTCCTCTGCCCTCCCTAGTTCCTATATTAGAAATTAAATAGTAAATTGACTATTAATTTAATTTTTGTCTTTGTCCAAAACCAGATTTGTAAGGTTACATCCTTTAGGCCTGAAACTGATTTTATTGAAGTTCATGGCAAAGCTTCCATTGTCTTAAGCAGAAGCAGAATCTGGCCCTAAATACTGTATATATCAATACATCTGTACCAGTAACTAAATAGAATAATTACTCTGGTTCAATTTTAATGTGCCTTATAAAAGAAAAACAGTCTTGCAAGTTGCTCTAAGGCTCTCATTCAAGACTTTATGCAATGAAAATCACTTCCTGAAAATGTTTGTTTTATACCTTTTCCTCCTTCTCCCTCTCCCTGTTACAGTGCTCAGGCTTTACAGACCATGTTTCAGTTAATGACTCCTAAGCAAATGTATGAACACTTCAAGGGGTATGAGTATGTTTCACACATCAACTGGAATGAAGACAAGGCAGCCGCAATTCTGGAAGCCTGGCAGAGGATGTATGTTGAGGTAAAATACAAAGTCACCTGGAAATCATGCTTTGAAATCTCATAGATTATAGTAGTCCAATAAGGAAGGTGCTTAATGTGTGGGTGTGTCCTAGTTCTAAAGTAATAATGTATTCACTGCAACAGGATATTTTAAAATACTGCTTTTCTTTCTTCTTTTTAATATAACAACTATTTGGCTGTTCACATATGAGTAACACTAAGAAAAGGTACTGTTTATTTTTTGTTCCTGTTATTGAGAACATTTTTCTGATTTGCTGAGACGGAAAAAGAACTGAAGATGTAAGTGCTAGACTGAATTTAAAAGTACTTGGTCAGTGTGATTACTGGAGAAAGGTGTCTGGAAAACATTAGCTAGCCATAGAATCTGCTCACAGCTGCAGTCCCATTGGTGAGGTCATGTGACATTATCTGGCCTTTGTTTCCCAGGCATTGACCTCTGCTGAGCTGCTTGTGACCTCCCTAAAGTGGCCGGCCAATGAAGAAAGAGAGGAGTGCCCTTAAGAATTTGTTGTTTTGGATTAGAGGCAAAACTGATATAACAAGAGTTAGAGAGAAAAGGAAGAGAGCAGAAAAGCCTTCTTAAATTTCAATATTGAAAATTTTTCTGAATGAACTGTGATTGCAACTGCCTTCTCAGCAAAACACACATTCTAATTTGATCTTCAGTAACTTGCAATGAATATGTACCAAATGCATTAGTGATTTCAAGTAGGATCAACAAAATCTCCTCTGAAGGGTGTAAATTTTAATGCTAATGATTAAGACAAAAGTTGGCTTCAAATGTATAGTGCAGAAAGCTCATAATGGATCCCCTTTGTTTAGTAATGCTTATTGTTAAATATCTGTTCACAGGTTGTTCATCAAAGTGTTGCACAAAACTCTACTCAGAAGGTGCTTTCCTTTACTACAACTACTCTGGATGACATCCTAAAATCATTTTCTGATGTCAGTGTTATCAGAGTTGCTAGCGGCTACTTATTAATGGTAAAATAAATGTAATCTTGTTTATTTAATTTCTCTAGTGTTCTAACTGCTTTTAACATACATGTGCATTATTGACTCCAGCCTATGGTATATACAATTTTCATAATGCCTAGGATGAAATTGTCAGTTTGCAATTTGTGCATCTTTGACTTATGAGTATCACCTGTTTATGTAACATCTCTAATGTGTGTACTCTTCTAAAATGTATTTTGTATGCATGCTTTTGGTTGGGGGAGGTAAACATTAGAATATGACACATTCTAATGTTTTGCTTTTGTTTTTTCCATTGTTCTGCTTTCAGCTTGCCTATGCCTGTTTAACCATGCTGCGGTGGGACTGTGCCAAGTCCCAGGGTGCCGTGGGGCTGGCAGGAGTCTTGTTGGTTGCACTCTCAGTGGCTGCAGGATTGGGCCTGTGCTCATTGATTGGAATTTCCTTTAATGCTGCCACAACTCAGGTATTAAGGAGCTATTTAGTCTGCTGTTAGATTACAAGTGCTCTGTTAGTAAACAAACCCATCAGAATCAGTCTTTGAAAAAAATTAAATAAAAATGCTGAGTTTAGATTTTAGTTCTGTACTTGTGCCTATTTCCTCCAGCAGCTCACATTTCATATGTCCCACTGTGAGAAATTGCAAAAATAGTGCTCCTGTTGGGTGTTAAAGAGAGAGGCCCCAATCCTGCAACTTACTTTATGCAGGCAGACCCCAGTGCACTGATTCTGCAGGGGTGCAGAATAGGGTAAGAGCAAAATGTCTGGTCCATCTGAAAGTATCAGTCTGCCCAAGTTCTAACAAAATACACTTGGGATCTAATCCGGTATTCCTTGTCTACCCAAATCTCTCATTGACTTCAGTGGGAGTTTTGCATGCATAAGGAATGCAGCATCAGTCCCTTAGCACTATTTCAGAAAGAAAGTTACTGGCCTTACTTTATCCTTTAGTTTTTTGTTCCTGCCCATAGATTCCTGTTTAAAGTGTGCTGGGAATATTGTTTAATTAGCCATTTAATATCTGGCTACATGGTAGGTTATAAGTGTAATATAACAGCTTCCTTGGGTTTTTTTCACAGGTTTTGCCTTTTCTTGCTCTTGGAGTTGGAGTAGATGACGTTTTCCTTTTGGCACATGCGTTTAGTGAAACGGGGCAGAATAAGAGAATTCCATTTGAGGTAATGATAACATGGGGAGTTGGGGCAAATAAAGGAAAAGCTTCAGAGACACAGAATGTGACTAGGATTAATGGTCTTTTTTAAGGAGTGGGGGGAGAAAACTAAGCTAAAATAATCTAAGCAGAAGTTTAATATTTAAATATGATGCAAGAGATAATTTAGGAAGCAATCCTACCTCTTCTGCACACCCATAACTCCAAGTAAATGTATGTTTTGGAGGTGAAAGAAATACAGGATTGTGACTTTAAAATGCTAAAATATTTTTGCATCCATCATTTAAAGTTTTAAGGCGCAAAGGAGCAGGAGGGAGTAAATTTGAAAACCAAACACGCATTTTAATTGTTGTATAGGAAAAAAAATTGAGGTGAGGTTTTTTTTTGTTTTGTTTTGAATTATGCATGTTCCACAATTCCTTTTTATTTATAAAGGAGTGATAATTGAAAATACTAAATAATCATTAACATATGAGCATTGTGAAATCCCAAATCCTCTAATTTTACAGCATTCTCCCTCTAAACAGGGGTTTTGTTTTCAGTTTGGAGTTTCGTATCAGAATTACAAATATGTGTAAAAAAGCAACATGTATTTGCTTGTTTTTTTTAATTTATACAAACTGTGTCTTCCACATGCTCTTTTGTCATCTGTCTTAGCACACAAGCACCACAGACTCCTTTACCTGTAGCCACCATGTGCTTTTAAACCAACAGCAAACAGCCCTGTAGGTTGGCGAACAATCCTTTCTCAATTATTTTTTAACAAAGTATGAAGCTTTGTGTGGTCCTGGGTTTATTGCTACATGCTTCCCAAGACATGTAGCTACAGGTACATAGCTTAGCCATGAGTTTAATGCATGGTTATTTTGTTTTAAAAATATTTAAAACAAGTGACTGAACTGATACAAAACATAACCTCGTTAATAAAAGAAATATTTGATATCTGATCTCAGCATCACTTCATCTTTGAATTTTGAAGCCATGCTAAGCCTTCTTTTCCCCCTAAAGAATTGTTAGTGCTTTATGTGGCGCCTGCTATGTTGTCAGATTATGTTAAGTGGGTGCATTTATTTCAGTACGGACTTGTTATAGATTGCCATTGTCATCATGTTACATCTACAGTGGTGATCTCTCGCTGCTACCTCACAGCTCCATTTGCAGGATCTAACCCTTAAACACCCAATGCTGTATACTCTTGAATTCATTGGACTTTTAAGATATGTTGTATGTTTTTCAGGATAGAACAGGTGAATGTTTGAAGCGAACAGGAGCAAGCGTCGCCCTTACATCTATCAGCAATGTTACTGCCTTCTTTATGGCTGCCTTAATTCCTATTCCTGCTTTACGGGCATTTTCACTCCAAGTAAGTTGATATCATGTTTTGCTGGCTTATATGGTTGTGCTTATATCATGGTAGGGCCAGGATAGTAACTCTCAGTGATAGTATCATGGTCAATACCGGGTACTTCTCCATTCCACTGCATTGACTTCTGCTCCCTAGTCTACCACACATATAGAAGGAGGTGACAACACCCATTCTTTTCACCCTTACTCTGCTCCTCCTAGTTCTCGCACATGGATCCTGACCCTCTGGTGTCCCGCAGGAGAGTGAAAGAGCACCCTGACCCATCCAACGGTCTCCCAGCACAAAAACAGAAAAGTAGAAAACTAAGCGAGATTTAACACACACACACACCTCCGCGGCTAAAAGCAGCAGGCCATACACTAGCCTACAAAACCAGATTGCTGACTGGGAGTATAATTCCTTGTGCAATGACAGCAACAAGGAGCATTGCTACCACATTAACTATTACCACAGCAATAGGTACTTCCCTTATTCCCAATGTCTTTTTAACAGAGTATTGGAACAAAGTATATCGATAATTTCATGTGCCCAACTACTTTGAGAGAATGTGTGAATGTTATGAATGGAAGGCGCTCTCTCTCTCTCTCGCTCATATTTATGTTTGTGATAAAACATTTTCAGAGAGATTAAATATTGAGAGATACTGAAAGAAGCTCCTCTTCAAAGCTAAAGGGCTCTTTGAAGAGAGCTCTGGGAGGTTCTCCTCTGACACTGCTCTAACACATAGGCAATTTATAGCACTGTCTGACCTTAGTACACAGCAGAGAAACTGTACTTTTTCAATAGTAATTTTTCTTCTGTTGTAGCCTGGCTCTCTAATCGTTTTTCATTCTACTTGACCCTTGACCAACCCAGAGGAAGTGAGGGCTGCAATTTTTCTTAATACCTGTGGCAATTATTGCAGTTTTCAGAGGCTCAGGCATGTCTGCATTAAGCTGTGAAATGATAAGTAGTTACTGATTACAGCTGCATGAAGACCACTGAACATTAATAATTTACTATTTTTCTTCTCAAAAGGCATTTTGATAGTGAATAATATAGAAAATACAGGAAAACACAGGCATCACTGTTCTGCATTGTGTGTCTTCAAATGATATCTAAAATTAGGATGCAAGTCTTTAGCAGTGATTCATTTGTTGTGGGATGGGGGCGGGGGGCAGGGTGGTAATACAGTTAATTCTGAAAGCCACTTTCATCTCTTATGGGGGATATTGACAGAGGAATTACTTAATATCTTATGACAAATATCAACTGTTGTAGACTTTGTTCAGGATTCACGCCTATTCACATACACAATGATTAACATAGATTTCAACACTCACTGTTAGAGCATATGCAATGTGTTAAAAGTAACCTTTTTCTTTTTAAACACTCTCTTGGAATGAAATTATTTATTATGATCTCTTCTACTTCATGGCCCAACTCCAAGGATCCAGCACCTAGCCCAAGTGGTAGAAAGGGCTTTGGCTATCTCCACTGGGAGTCCTTGGGAACTTATCTTCCCCTTCCTTTCATATGCTACACAGTGGCTGCTGAATGGCTCCGTGGAGGCTACCTCAGCCCAATATACTGATCATAGGAAGAAGAATTGGAGGATCCACACAGAGAGAGATTCTGTGGCCCCAGTCATTCAACTCCTGTGTTTTGGGGGTCTTCACAGATGTGGACTCCATGCTGTTAAGGGGCGCTCAAGTCCTGAGGAGTCTGCCTCAGATATGTCCCTACCACACACACCAGAAATACACTAATTCCACTGCCAGTGGGACATCCACAGAGAGAGCAGCTGTATTAGTCCATGTGTGCATATATATATTAAACTTTTTCTCTCTTCTGACAGATATATTATGTGACCTATAGTTTTGCTGTCAATTCACTCAGTAGTTCACAGTAGCAGGCACATGTTGTCAGATGTACCATGCTTTAAAAAAACAAATGTCTGATGCTCCAAATGAGGTTTCAGCACATCCAGTGTGTCCAGTATGATTTCATGTTCAAGTTACTCAGGGCACGTCTTCACTACCCGCCGAATCGGCGAGTAGCAATCGATCTATTGGGGATCGACTTATCGCGTCTAGTGAAGACGCGATAAAATCGATCCCCGATGGCTCTTCCGTCGACTCCGGAAATCCACCGCGGCAAGAGGCGGAAGCGGAGTCGATGGCGGCGCGGCAGCGGTCGACTCGCCGCCGTCCTCACAGCCAGGTAAGTCGACCTAAAATACGCAACTTCAGCTACGCTATTCACGTAGCTGAAGTTGCGTATCTTAGGTCAAACCCCCCCTGTAGTGTAGACCTAGCCTCAGACTGATAAATGTCAGAATCAAGGTCTCTTATAAAGTAGCAGTTATCTTAGAATCTTTCTGTAGGAACTTCTACTCAATCTTCTACTCAATCTAAAACAGTACTTGACTTGCCCAGTCTTTTCATGTATGTTGCCATAACCTCTCTCTGCTCATATGTAGTAGCACATTTTATACATATGACAGATGGAATAATGCGCAAAATATGCACCCTATGACCTGCACTGAGGATCTGCTGGTAACTGAACAATTTGTGAACACAAATGAAAAATACGAGAATGAAGCCTTTTATTGTTAGAAATGGGGGCATCTATTACTTGTTCTGTATTGCTTCACCAGGTGTAATCAAAATCAGGTGATGCATTTAATCACAGCATTCAGAATCAGTTAACCATGTAAGATTCTAGTGGGTGGTCTGTTTTTACATGTGGATTTCTTTATTTACAATTTTCTTCCTCCCTCTCCCTCTCATTCATGTTTGTTTAAATAAGAACTCCTTGCTGACTTTGACATTTTCCTAGCGGAGCTTAGAAAGCATTGAAATACAGCAGTTTTCTTTTCGTAGATGCTGATTTCTATTAATCTAGATAGCAAACTTTTAGCAGATGGGCTTAAAAAGAGGGTTGCTTATTTCTTTCTTCATTCACTTTCCTCAAGACATTGCAAGATAGCTGTCAAAGCTTCCATGGGTTTTGAGGGCCAGGATCTGTAAAATAACCCAGCTGCTGAGGGAGAATAAATGATTTCCTGACTAGCGCCTATAAATGAGAACACAACCTTCAGCCTAGCATATCAACACTTTCTTCTTTCTGAACTTCTGTTATGGGAGCTAATGTAGCTCATCCATACTTCTGAATTGTTCAGTTACTTTAAGAAATTCAAAGCCCACAAAATAGGGGGCTGCTGTCTCAAGAGTTGACTAATGTTTTTCTTTTAAATTCAAATTTATTCTGTAACTTTTGCAGATCTTACATAATGTATTAGCCTTTATCAAATATAAAGAAATGAAAATCAGCAATCTTAAAGTGAGCTTCTACAACATATTATCCAAGGGGGTTTGTTTTGCTTTACAGCTTTTATTATGTGATTATTTATTTATTTATTTATTTATTTATTGTCATTTGTTGCTTTCATAAATCGTTTAACTCAGGGGCATAGAATTTGAGATGCTGAATGCTTTATGAGCAACCCCGAACTCGCATTAATTCACCTCCTAGAGGGCTGTCAAGATTGGGTCCTAAATTTGTAGATATGTATAATATTCTTAAAATTAGTGTAGGCGATTAAAGAAATCTGTAAATTGTTTTGGCCAAATCTGCTGTAAGAACATCTTCAAAAATAGCTCTTTGTTTTATTTCTAAGTGGGGGAGGAAGTGGAAGAATATAAAAACTGAGTCAAATTCTGCCCTACCTATGCAACCTTGTTGAATTCATGGGACAAATACAGCCCTGGCAAAAGAGGGCACAACTCCATGAAAATCAATAGAACTTAGCCCATTTACACCAGGGCTGAATTTGGCCCTGTATATGTAGTGGGGTTACTTGGATATTCTAATAATCAAGCATGGAACTTAGCCCAATAAATTGTAGCAATAACAATTTTCCTCAATGCAAGAATGATGAACTTTTTCCTAAATATTAAAGTAGGTTGCCATGTGTGAGATTTTTTTCATAATACACAACATACTGTGTAGCTGAAAGAGATACCTGTGCTTTATTGAGAGAGAGAATGTAAGTTGTTAAATTCATTCATTATCTTACTCTGTGGAATAACACAGAAAAGGCTTGCCCTCTCCTCTTTTCCAACTCCTTAAACTTTCTCTGCTCCTGTCATGAGGATTTAAGGAGCAAAAGTAAAGCTGGGGGAGGGGAGAATCCAAGACATGTATGCTATCAGAAGGGAGTTGCAGATAGGCGGCAATAAGGTGGAAGTCTTTGTGACAGGCCTCCTCATCTGCTCATCACCTCTGGCTGTGCAGCACACCCACTCTGCTTGGGTGGTCTACCAGGAATGGCAAAGACTAGCACATACCTTGGGCAGGGCCCCAACCTACCAGCCTTTCTACCTTCTCCCTCAGTGACTCCAGCACAGACTTCCATTCTCTTATTTCAGTTAACAGATGCAGCAGCAGCCACCAGATTTTACAGCAGCAGATTACTAAAATGTTTAAGTTTGGTTCAGAGAAAGCAGCCAAATTCTTGGAATGTGTTTGATGCTCACTCTTTAGAGAGCCCCTTCATCCCACACCCCCAAATGAGGCCTCAGCTCCTTCCCTCTCAGACTAATCCCAGAACTTTTGTTGACTTTTCAAGAGGGAGGCATGAGGCTCTTCCCAGTCCCAGCTTCCTCTGCTGGTTCTTGTGGCTGCTGATTTCAGATTCCCTGTAGTCTGGGACTATATTCCCACACTACAGACTTCATTAACTTAGAGTTAAGGTGTAGTTCCTATTGACATAATCACTACAAATCAAGGAAATTGTCAATGAAGGCCCAAGTTCATTCACATGCCTCAATACCCAAACATCACTCAACCCAGACACCAAACCTCCATAACAAACAGTAGCACTGAGAGGAGCCTTTGAGGTCCTGATACATCGGCACATAGAAACTCTGCTCTTCCTCAATCTCCCCTTCCCTCACTGCAGACCCCACCGACTAACCCTGATTCTCATCCCCCTCCCCCCAAGTCTCCTGCTCTTTTTGCTTCCCTGGGTCCCCAGAGGCAGCAGTATATGTTAGGACAGGGGTCGGCAACCTTTCAGAAGTGGTGTGCCGAGTCTTCATTTATTCACTCTAATTTAAGGTTTCGCGTGCCAGTAATATATTTAAACATTTTTAGAAGGTCTCTTTCTATAAGTCTATAATATATAACTAAACTATTGTTGTATGTAAAGTAAATAAGGTTTTAAAAAATGTTTAAGAAGCTTCATTTAAAATGAAATTAAAATGCAGAGCCCCCCGGACCAGTGGCCAGTACCCGGGCAGTGTGAGTGCCACTGAAAATCAGCTCACGTGCTGCCTTCGGCACGCGTGCCATAGGTTGCCTACCCCGTGTTAGGAGCTGATCTGGGGATTCAGGGAGGTAGGCTGTATCAGTTCCATTGGCTTCTCTTTGATGAGATGATGAGTTAAGATTGATAAGGAGAACAACTCTTGATGTATTTCATTTTAAAAATTAAAAGCTATCTTATACCTGAGATGTCATTCTGTGTGAGTGGGTGAGTAAGTCTGGAGTTTGTAAGGACTGGGATACTTCAGCTAGAGGAGTCCATAAAACTATGAGACTCTGAAGGAAATTTCACAAAAGGATTGTTTTTAAAATGTTTTCTTTGGCAAAGTCAGTATATCTGTGACCAAAATTATGGAGAATTCAGTAGTCCTAGGAAGAGTAGTTATGTTTAATGTGGAGACTAAATTTACTCATTAGAGTATGAAGTAGAATCCTTTTAATCCTGCTTAAGTACAAATCCCAATGCAATTTTAACTATAGAGCCCCAAGGCAACTAGGAACCAAGGGTTGTTGGTACCCACAATGGAATCCAGTAAGGTAACAGCTGTATGTGGAAGTGTAGGGGAGGAGGGTGTCTATGAAGCTGGGGGCCCAGTTAGAAGGTTTTGTGGATGCTGGAAAAATTAGGGACTATATTGGGAAATTGGGAGCAGGGCTTGACTGATCTACCAAAATCTCAAAAAGTTTGGAGGAAGGTTGACAGAAGCTCTTACTTTAACTGAACTAATTACTCATCCTTTATAGATACTTCAACCGTGATTGACTTTGCAGAATAATAATAATTTTAAAAAAACTTCTGCAAAGTAGGCTCAGTAAATACCTCCCCTGCTAAAGCAGCAGTTTGTTTTCCTGACAGATTCAATCCATTCTAGAAAGGATCAAAAGGAAATCACTTAATTTTGCAGTCCTGGCTATGACCTTACATACCTTTGTGTGTGGGTATTTATAAATCATGGAATGGTCCTTGGATCTTTTCCCTGAAAGATTCAAGTGTTGGTTAAATGCTAACTAGCCTTTTTAACGCTAAAGAAACTCTATCAGTAGTTACATCTCCAGTCAGGTCAGTGGTATGAAAATCTTGCTTTAATCAGGTTAATGATCTTAATATAAAAAGGAGCAGAAGCATAAACTGCTTTAAAGTACAGTATATTTACAATTTTAGGATTAATATAACTAGAAAATGTTTACACTAGTGGTTCTGTCATTCTCCGAAAGTTGTAATAATAATTGGTGCTTTATAACTTCTGAGTACTGTGCAAGCACTAACTAATCCTCATAACACCATTGGGAGGTTTATTGCTCTGGTTTTGCAGAGGAGGCACAGAAAAAGTCAAAATTGTCTTGTCCAAGGCCACATGATACGGGCTACATTTTCAAAACTGGATATTAATTTTGGATGCCACAGATTCTGGGTTACCAGTTTTGAGACACATGGAGTGTGATTTTCAGACATGCTGAGCACCTGAAGCACCCATTGACTTCTTTTGGAGTATTAAGTTCTCACCCTTCTGAAAATCATCAGGCCAAAGGTGTAGCAATTTGGGCACTCAAAACCCGCGAAATTCAGTTAGTGACCATTTTTGAAAATTTGGGCCAAAATTGCATACAACTCAGAAGTTACATGGGGGAGGCAGGCAAGAACATGTCATCCATTTATGCCATTTCCTTAGATTGAGGCACACATATTGAGCCATGGTAGAGTAACATGCTTCTTATATGTCGTTGGTAACTTAGGCCGTACCCAAAGAGTTTAATGTTGTTTCTTATTGATTTTTTTTTTTTCAGAATAATTTTGAACATTTTGCTCATTTGAGTTTGAAATGAGGATTTGTTTTCTGGGTTAATTTCTTCTTTCTCTACATGCTGTTCTTCCATCCCCGCCCCCAGACCTTCCATTATTCATGGTATCTTTTGTGGTCATTCATAGTATTTAATGTGTTTTAGAGAATGGTTTTGGATGTGTATTTTAATTTACTCTTTACCCTCTAATCGGGTAAAGGAATCCCATTGTTCATGTCACTTATCATTTCATGATTGTAGATTGTCAGCTCTTTGGGGCAGGGTCCAACTTTTTGTTCTGTGTTGGACAGCACCTAGCACAATGGGGTTCTGGTCCATGGCAGATCTTCTGAACACTACTACAGAACAAATAAATAACAATAATATGTGCTACACCCTATGTGTTTATGTGTAATACGTAAGGGAACAGTTGAGATTTGAATTTAAATTTTCATTTTAAAATTAATATTTAATATCCTTGTTCCATTTTAAATAGTTATTTTAATAAAGTTGGCTCATTAATCAAACTGTATTAAACTTGAGTGGGGGAGTTCTATAAATAATCCTGAAATATTACTCTGTTTTTTATAGCTGGAATTTAGCTAATTACATCAAATGAGTAGTACATTACTACATTTAGCATTTTCATTAAAGTTTAATTAGAGCTTTTTCCATTATTGATTTAACACTATTCTGTAATATTATAGTGGTAGCTAAATGACTTCATAACCTTCAAATTGATAGCTACAATTTTAACCCCAGGCTGTTTTTTTTTCTTTCTGCATTATTAAAACGGCAATAATACAATTCTCTCGCAAAAATATAATTTATTGTATTTATTTTTTCAGTTTTAAAATATGTCCATCACCATGTCTTGGTGGACGTACATAAGAACAATATAAAATTTAATATTACAGACTTTAATTAAATACAGTTGACTCACCACAATGAAATAGGAATGTAAAAATACCTCTCTCAGCCCCCCAGGCTAAAGTCTGAATGTACTCTTGAGCTGACATGACAAATGGATAGACATGTTGGAATTGAAAGGAGTTTGTAAGCTTTTTAAGCCTGTGTCCTAAAAGCATGAAGCTTAGTGATGACATCTCTTTACCTCCGCTTGGTTTCTAGGCTGCTGTTGTTGTGGTATTCAACTTTGCCATGGTTCTGCTAATTTTTCCTGCTATTCTAAGCATGGACCTTTACCGTCGGGAGGACAGGAGATTGGATATATTCTGCTGCTTTACAAGGTGAGGCTATCTGGGAGTGTTACTTTGTATCAGACAATCTCCTTGTGGTTAACGCTTGGGGCTCTGACAGCAACCCTTCTGTGTGAATAGTTCCCACTGCAGTGAGCAGGAGTTCTGCATGCTTCAGGACTGCAGGATCAGGCCCATAGTAGCATGTTGTCAGCATGATTTTATTGCTAACAGGTGAAGCATGTTTGCTATCTTGGTTTTCTGCCTGAGCAGATGTAAAACAATAAACAGTGCTCTCTCTGTTCCATACATACTGTGCCACACACACTCATTTTACTCTTTGGAGCATAACTTTCCAGAAGTTTGTAGCAGACCCATGCTTTGAGAATATCCACAAGTGTTTAGTTCACTGTTTTTATGATTTTTGTAGGATCCCAAAGAGAGGCCCATGTGCTGAAGTAGAAGGGTGGCGGGTTGGGGTGGGGCAAGAGTTAATTCCACTTTGGGTGTTTCTCTCGGGGACCGGCCAAAATGTGAGGGCCCCAAGGCATCACTTGTACTTAAAGTTATCGTCAGCTCTATATAATTATTACTGTTATACATGGAAACCTTTAAACATTACGGGGAAAAAATCTTCCAAAAGTTTAGAATTGGGAAGTGACTTAAGGGTACAGCTCTTTGTAGGGCTGAGAGAGGTGCTAAGAGGGCCATGCCACAGCAGGACAGACGTGGACAGAATTAGGCCTGGTCTACACATAAAATTTAGGGTGACATAGCTATGGCACTCATGGGTGTACAAAATCCATATCCCTGAGCACCACAGTTGAGCCGACCTAAAACCTTGCTGTAGGCTTGGCAAGGTCAACGGAAGCATTCTTCCATCAACCTCGCTTCTGTCACTCAGGGAGGTGGAGTTACTACAGCAATGGAAGAATCCCTTCTATTGCTGCAGTGAGAGTTAACACTATGAGGTGACAGAGGCACAGCTGCAGCACCATAGTTATGCCGCTGTAACTCTCATAGTGTAGACAAGCCCTTAGTGATCAGACTGCAGCATCAGCTCCACCGTCCAGGAAATGGGTGCAGCATGAACTCTGCCCCCCTCCCTACCTCCCGCATGCACTGAGCCAGCTTTGTGGCAAATGCTTATGGAGCAGAGCCCATGGAAAGGCTAGAGTCACTGGCAGGGATGCTGGAACTTAGGGGTTCCTGCGGTACATCAGCACCCCTGGCTTGAAGTAATAATAGCAACTGAATGCACGACCTCCATCGTTTACAGGGTATACATTTTTGTTCAATGGCTTTCAGTGCCCCTGGTCACTGGGGGAGCTAGTCTGAAGCACTGACTACAGTTCCCCTCCCATTGCATTTGGTTTGTGCAGAGGAGAAGTCACCTTGCATCCTCTCCCTTTTGCACACCCACTAAGGACCAGACACAATTTAACCTTTCTATAAAAGGGAGAACGTGCCATGTCATCTCTAGCTTTGTTTTCAGGGTACAGGGAGTGGTTGAAGCAAGGGACTGCGAACCCAGAGCTTAGGTTCTATTCCTGGCTTTGCCATAGATTCAGTGTGTGATGTTGGGGAAGTTACTTAGACCAAAACTTCCCAAAGTTTTCACTAACTTTGGGTCCTCCATTTTTGAGTTTGATTTTTAGAAGTACCAAGTACCCACAGCTGCTATTTACTTCCCCATCTAAGTGGCACAAAACATAGATCAAGATCTGGGCCTATCTACTTACCTATACATATAGATACCTAATGCAATTTTGATTTGTTTTGGCAGGCAGCATTCTGAAAATCTTTTTGTATTTATGTAACTTCAATGACAAGTTTCTGATACTGTTGTTCTATTATCAATGCTTCATACCATGTTTATTTTCTCCCCACACTTAAAGAAAAAAAGTTTGTCTTTGATTATGCGAGGTCCATCTTTGTCCTTGTAAACTAGATAGCTGCCATGTTTTGTAGAGGATACTCTAAAACTGAGTGCTTGAAGAAAATACTTCTGTAATTTTGTCTCATCATGTTGCCCTCCTGTTCTGGAAATTAATCTTCATTTATGCTTACTTCATTTTTTACAACATGCAATCAGCGTATGGCAAGTATTTTCAAACTGTTTCCAATGAGAAGGCCCAAATGTTTAACAGCTGATTGATTTGAAATTATAACCTTTAATAGCTCTAACAAGAGAACTCAGTTCATTGTGTATTTACGTTTTACTCTTCTGAATAGTTTAATCTTTACTATGGTTACAACAGATGCAAACCCAAATCCATGTCGGTATATGCAAATTGTGGAACTACATGCCTAGCTACCTGATTTGCATGTGTAATTAACTGGCTTGTGTGAACAAATGCTAGTTTCCTCACACAAACATTGGTATCTGGTTTTTGTTTTATGTAGGCACAAGAGATACACATATATTTATGTAGGCACCTTCTCTTCACCCATGTTTAGCAAAATGTTTCCTTAAAGTGCAAAACAAAACCTTCATCAAAAAATTATATATAACTAAAGTATAAAAAACTATTATTAGTTGTACATGCATAAAGACTACCCTGTCTAGTCTGATGAAAATGAAAATGTATATGAGTGTAAATGGATGTTTGTCTCTTCTCTTTCAGTCCATGTACTAGCAGAGTGATTCAGATTGAGCCTCAAGCATATGCAGATAATGATAACACTCGCTACAGCCCTCCACCACCCTACAGCAGTCACAGTTTTGCACATGAAACTCAGATTACAATGCAATCTACAGTGCAGCTGCGCACAGAATATGACCCTCATACCCAGGTGTACTACACCACAGCAGAGCCCCGCTCAGAAATATCTGTGCAGCCAGTCACAGTGACACAGGATAACCTCAGCTGCCAGAGCCCAGAAAGCACAAGCTCGACAAGGGATTTGCTTTCCCAGTTTTCAGACTCGAACATGCATTGTCTTGAGCCACCCTGTACTAAATGGACGCTCTCATCTTTTGCCGAAAAGCATTACGCTCCATTCCTGCTAAAACCAAAAGCCAAGGTAACCTGCAAAATGCACATCCGTTTTACAAAAATACATATTTCTCCCTTGCCCAAGAGGAAAGGACTTTTGTATTTTGGAGCAATATGAGTTACCACATTAGAGCTTGGTAAATTACACTGCCAACAGGCAGAGATTCATTTTGGAATATGTATTCTTAAATGAGCTCTAAAATCTTAGAGCTCATTTCAGACTTGAAGACTTTCAACTTACTAATGGGTCCAGTGACAGTATTTTTATTACACAGATTTTGAGTGAAGGGAAACACTGGCATCTGTAATATAAGTTTGTAAACAGTGAAAATAAGTTAAAAATAGATTTCTAACTTTTGTTCCCTTTAAAATGTCTAGAGCATGGTCCAACTCCCATTGACTATAATAGGAATTAGAAAGGGTGCATCGTGTGTAAGGGTTAAAAGCATGATACTAAAAAAGTAAATTTCAAAGTAATTCCTCTAATGTGCCCTAAGCAGCGTCTTTTCTTTAGAAACATGGGACTTACTGCATTTCCATTTTCTATTGCAGGTTGTGGTTATTTTCCTTTTCCTGGGTTTACTTGGTGTCAGTCTTTACGGTACTACCCGGGTGAGAGATGGACTGGATCTCACAGACATTGTACCACGGGAAACCCGAGAATATGACTTTATTGCTGCACAATTCAAGTACTTCTCCTTCTACAACATGTATATAGTGACACAGAACGCAGACTACCCCAACATCCAGCACTTACTTTATGACCTTCACAAAAGTTTCAGCAATGTTACATATGTTTTGTTGGAGGAAAATAAGCAGCTTCCCAAAATGTGGTTGCACTACTTTCGAGACTGGCTGCAAGGTAAGAAAATTGCTGAATGGCTAATAGAGGGGTTTGGTGTCTTTTTGTGCCTGTGTTTTTAACACAGACCTAACTTCAAGTACATGAGCAGTCCCGTTGGCTTCAGTTGGGAGTATTCATATGCTTAAAGTTAAGCATGTTAAGTGCTTTGTTGGATCAGGGGCCAAGTGCGTAGGATTATTATAGTAATTTATTCTGAAACAATTTATTCTTTAGTACTGAAAATAAACAGTAACATTACAGCAAATTTAACATTTCTTAGTTATGGGTCATCAAATTCTGCCTAGAAATGCATCTCCCTCTCCCATCTTTATGTTGGAAAGTCTTTTAGGAAGTATTAGTCAATTGAAAAATAAATTGTGCTGAACTATGGAGACAGTCTAAACTTTCCCATAACTGTTTACACACTACTAATGTAGCCAATAGTTTCTAGAAAACATGTGCATAAAAGTTCTAGTATTTTTATTTGTTTGTTTTTTAGGTCATAAATGTGACTATCACTTGACATTTAGAAGGAAGAACTGTACAACTAATATAAAACAACTATATTGTGTAGATTAAAATAGAAGGAGAAAAACATTAAGCAGTGTAGGCAAAGGAGATGTTTTAAGATTTTGGAGTGTTGATGAAGGAGAGGGATCTAAGACCTATACTAGAGAAAGCTCTCACACCTATACTAATGCAATTATATGAAGGAGCAGATAGTAATAATAAATAATAATACCTAATTCTTATATTGTGCTAGCTAGATCCAAGACTAAGTGAGTGGAATAAAAAGGAAGTAAAAAGAGAGCAAAGGCCAGATAAGCTGGCTGGAACAGGTCCATGCAGCTTTTTAAAAACAAGGAAGAGGGACAGTTTTAAATTGGATCCTGGAATGAATGGAAAGCCGGTGGAATTGTATCAGAATGATGTGATTGTATGTTAGAGAACATGATATGATCTTTCTAATGGCAAACTAAGGCTATTTCATGTGCTTGAACTACAGTGATAATTCCCATTGACTTCACTAGGAAGTCAATGCACAGATTGCAGGCTGAATATGGTAGGCACCTAAATATTTGCACGGTGGATTTAGTAGGTAACAATAGCATGTGAACAGAAGCATTTTTTATCAAAGTATTGTGCTTGGCGTTAGCCATACAAGACTCCCACTGATTTATTTTCAGTGGAGTTATATGGCTTCAGTCTTCCACAAAATCTTTTAAAACGTTGTCTTGCTCCTTGATTTTCAATAATGCAAGCACTTTCTCTTTTATCTGAAAATATCAAGGAAAGGAGTTAACGTTTTAATAATTTCAGTTAGAACTGGAAATGTGAACTTTGTGTATATAAGTGACTGGATGTAAATGAGGTAATTTATATTCCCCGTTGACTTATAATTACACTTGTTTTCCAAAGGGTAATCCTACACTGTGCTTCACAGTGCCTGCTCTTCGCATGGGTCAGGAAGGAATTCATTCCCTCATCCCCAACATCTCATGTACAGTATGGCAAAACTGGCCAGATGCACTCTGGAGGGAGGGGGTTCACCTTCCTTGTGTGAAGCTTCAAGCATAGGTCACTGCTTCATGTGACAAATTTTATGTTCCTATGTTCCTGCATATACCATTTTAAAAATTGCCTTCATTTGTATAGCTTTTCCAAAGGAAGGCACCACCAAGTTGCTTTATCTTTCTGTTCCGAAAGATTTTGCTGATCACAATTATTTTTAAAACATACTAGTTTTTTGGTTGTACTTTTAATGTGTAGCTTAAATGTTGGTATGACCTGCTCATACTGAAGATATTTTCCTTTGAATTCACAACTTTTATTTATTTATTTAAAAGTGTCATGGTAATTTTGGTGGTCTGTAAGTTTTAGCGATTTTGAAATCATTAAGAAGTTATACACACCTAAAGATGATTTCTTAGGTACTCTTTCTGACATCTCTAGATCTCAGCAATGTACCGATTCAATAATAAGAAACTGGTGCTGGTACTTGTGCCTATTCCAGTAAAAACATAAAGGGAATAAGCCATCTAAGTCATAAAATATTCAAAATGGATTTGGAGTTTGTGGCGAAGATCCATTTTTTTTTTTTAAGTATAAAGGGAGGGGGAAAAGACCAGATTTTCATGCAGGTTAGTTATGTAAAATCACAAAAAGCACAAGTTGAATAATTTTTGAATGCAAATGGCTAATTCTGGTTATTTGTGTATCTAGTTGTCCCCTTTGTATGAAGCATTTATTAATCTGAAAACTCTGGCCCCAAATATTGTTTGTTTAGCATAGCATCTTGTGCTCACTTTACCAAGGAAAGTTATGTTTATCATAACTTACAAGTCAGTCTTTTCTTTGGTGGTCTCTCCTCCTCTCCCACGTTCTTCTTGAACAACCCTCCTTTAACTCCCAACATGCTCTTTTACATTACTATTCTGATAACACAACCGGTGCTTATAACCATTTCACTGGAGGTTTTAATGGAATAAACCTGTTTTCAGGAAGGAGAGATTTGTATTTTTCCACTTCCTAAGTTATATCTTGCCCACTGTGAGTGCCCAACAAACAGACCTTTCATATTGCATGCTTTGGAGTTACTTAGATGATGTTAGAGTATCTGGTGTTAAATGGTCTCCCTTTGTTCTGGGCAAGGGGCTGGAGTACTGTCTGAGCTGGGTTTAGAAGGCTTGCTTTATTGCTTTGTTCTGAACCTGTTGGCTTTAGTGGGGGAAGGGGGGAGTATGATTATGGATGTCTGCATGGGAGGCAACTTTCCAGGGGGAGGGGTAAGCACTTGTAAAGGAGAATGAGCACTCAGGCCCTAAGGCTGTGTGTCATTTAGGTCATGTTTTCTCTTCCAACACTCTTATCTCTTTACAGCTGTAGCTAACCTATCAGTTCTGTAATGATGGTTTTGATTACAACCTCTCAGGGCAGCTGTGAGGTGGGTCGGTGCTTTTTTTTTTTTTTTTTTTTGCCCCTCTGCTTTTCCTTCCCTTCCCAGGACATGCGGTTTGTCATCTGTTTTCAAAGAGCCTCCTTGCATTGGATTGTGGCTTCCTGTTCTAAATCTGATCCAAATTTGTGCTGTGAGGTATTCCCCCTTTCCTCTCCCCCCCTTCCCACCCTGAAAGGGTGGCAAAGAGGAAAATAACAGTTGAGAGTGAATAGGTGTTGGCTGTGATCTTTACACGTGCTGGCAGCAGATCCCACGACTTGTATTAGCTACACAAGTTGAACAGATGGAACAAATTGACAAAATCGTGTTCACTCACGCTGTGCTCAAGAAGCAGCTGAGTTGTTGTTTGAAGTTGAAAGTTTGAGTGTGGTTTTATTTTCCCCCTTGCAGTGGAATTTCTATATCATAGAGCCTATTGCTTTAGCGCTCTGCAGTAGCACAAGACAGTTAATGAGAGTGCTAATGTGCTTCGCCAGCATCTCATGAAGGCGGGGGGAGGGGGGGAGAACAGTATGGGGAGTGTGTTTCTTTTTAGATAATGGATTAAATTCCTTCCTGATTTAACTCCATGGTAGTCAATGGAGTTTCTGTTTTGGTGCCATTCAGCGTCGGGTGAGATTTCAGTAATGTGTGGGGGCAGGGGTTGCGAAGAGTGGAGATACACATTTTAAAAAAAATATTAGCATTGCACAACTGTAGTTTATTAATAAAGGCTTCAGTGAATCCTCGTCTTTCGGTTTACAGAGTGCTAGGTTGTCACCTAACTCCTAGCCGTGTGAATGGGGCAATGTGGAGCTATGCCACCAGGAGAAGGAATTGTGACCCCAAGTCATAATCCCTTCCCGGCTCCCCACTGACTCCTGGGAGCAGTGGGTTACTGCAGCTCTGTTCTGAGTGCAGGTTACTTACCCACTTTCTCACTAGCTCATCTCTGCTAGCCAGCTCCAAAAGCCAAGGCTCCTCCTTCTTGCCACCCCCTTCACGGAGGGTGAGGGATTGTAGCGGACCTTAGCTTGGACTCTGTGCATCTGCACTCCAGCCATAATGTGGGGAGAGCCCTAACACAGCCACGCAGTGAGCATGAGACTGGGGGTGGGTTTACATCATCCTGAAGCTTCATTAGGAAAGCTACAGGCTGGCCCAAAATAGATATATATGTAAAAAGAGTAATTACTTTTGATTCTCCCAACTGTAATTTGTTTAAAGGGTGGTTTCTTATCGGCATGTTTAATCTTCCCCACCCCTTTCCCAACTCACCGTAGGTCTTCAAGATGCATTTGACAGCGACTGGGAAACTGGGAAAATCACATACAACAGTTATAAAAATGGATCTGATGATGCTGTTCTGGCCTACAAACTTCTGGTGCAAACAGGCAACCGCGACAAGCCCATCGACATCAGTCAGGTACTGTCCCGTACGTCAGTGTGACCATACCTGTTTATGTGGAAATGCACAAACTAGTGGGAGTTGTAGAAGAAATGGGGAATACTTAGTTGGTTTTTTTTAGTATCTGTTGAGTTTATAAAGCTGATCCTGCAGTTCTCACACACATGAATAGTGTCACTTGCTTCAGTGGGAATACTCATGGGAGTAAGACTGCAGGATCGAGCCTGCATTCTGTAATATTCAGAAGCAACCGTCACAAATGTCTATCTTTATGAAATACTAGGTGGTGCATACTTAATATTTTTTGAGCCCAGTTCTGCTCTTAAATGCATGAGCTCAGTTCCCATTGAACACAATAGGAGCTGCATCCTTGTATATGAAGGCAGGATTGAGCTTTGCGTGGCCTGATTCTTCTCCAATTTTACATCAGATTGAACTCCATTGACTTGAGTGGAATTGCACCTGATTTACACCAAAGTATGTGAAGAATCAGTCATATACGGTCGTCCTCTATTTTATTTTTGTGACTGGTGAATAGATATCTTAAAATGTAGATTCCCATCTACTCAGTTTGCTCCCAACAATTTGAATGGAAAGACACATTTTTAAGAGACATTTTTTAGGAAGGGTGGGTGAAAGGGTATTGGAGCCATAATATACTATAGTAAGGGCTGCCAACCCTCCAGGATTGTCCGGAAGTCTCCAGGAATTAAAGAGTAATCTTTAATTAAAGATTATGTCATGTGATAAAACCTCCAGGAATACATCCAACCAAAATTGGCAACCCCAACGATAGTACTCCTGCACTATCATGAGTTAAGGGTACATCGACATTTGAGCTGGGAAGTGTGATTCCCAGCTCACATAGACATACCCACACTAGCTGTACTCAAGCCAGCATGCTAAAAATAGAAATTAGTGCGGGCAGGAGCCTGGGCTAGTCACCCAAATCATAGGCATGCACAGCCCATTTCATTAGGGTGTGCACCCAGGGAGCCCCGCCCTAGCCCTGCCCCATCCACTCCCTCCCACTTCCTGCCCCCTGACTGCCACCCTCAGAACCCCCAACCCCCCCGCTCCTTGTCCCCTGACTACCCCCTACTGGGACCCCTGCCCCTAACTGCCCCCCAGGACCCCACCCCCTATCTAAGCCTCCCTGCTCCTTGTCCCCTGACTGCCCCCCTAGGACCCTACCCCCTCCCTGTCCCCTGACTGCCCCGACCCTTATCCACTCGCACGCCTATCCAACCGCTCCCCGCCCCCTGACAGGACCCCCAGAACTCCCGACCCATCCAACCCCCTCTGCTCCCTGCCTCCCCCAACCCCTCTCCACACCCCTGCCTCCTGACAGCCCCCACCCAGAACTCCCAACTCATCCAATCCCCCCCAGCTCCTTGTCCCCTGACCACCCCCTCCAGAGGCCCCCCCACCCTAACTGCCCCCCCAGGACCCTCCTTGCTCCCTGTCCCCTGACCCCTATCTACCCCCCGCCCCCTGACAGACCCGGGGACTCCCATGCTCCATCCAACCCCCTCTGCTCCCTGATTGCCCCCTCCAGAGACCCCCCATCCCTAACACCCCTGCCTGGGATCCCACCCCCATCCAACCCACCCTGCTCCCTGTCGCCTGACTCCCCCCACCCCTTATCCAACCCCCCTGGCCCTGGACTCCTTACCATGGCATGAGATGAGGCTCCTAACCTCCCTGCGGAGCCAAACGCTGCCCCGCGGGAGCGTGCAGCCCCGGCCCCCAGAGCGCAGCGCTGCGCGTGCGGCGGCAGGACTCATGGGGAGGGAGAAAGGCGGGGGAGGGGCCGGCAGCTTGCTGCGCTCGGCCGGGCTCTCCGTCCGGGAAGCGCAGACCCCGCGGCTTGCCGCGCCTGGAGAGGGGGGCCATTTGCCCACCCCTGCATTAGGGTGTGCCCGGGCACACCCGGCACACCCTGTGCACACGCCTATGACCCAAATATGTACCACTCTGACTCCCTGGGTACATATTTGGGTGGCTAGCCCAAGCTGCTGTCTGTACTACCTTGGATACACTGCTATTTTTAGCGCACTAGCTTGAGCAGAGATAGCATGGGTATGTCTACGTGATCTGGGAATTACACCTCCCAGCTCAAATGCAGATGTACCCTAAATGTAAAGGCAGTACTAGAATTGAGACTCTCAGTTCATTAAGCAACCTGAACATATCAGAGCTCCTTTCTATATGGTACATAATAGCATACAGTTGTATTTGCAGATTTTTATTATGATCACATTTGGAAGACAAAGCCCGGTGTTTTTGACGGTTTGTTTATATTAAAATTAGACTTTTAAAAGGCAGTTCAGAAAAAAATACAGTAGTAGCCTAGATTCTCTTCTCTCAGAACTATAGCTGACTTTCTGTACTTTCAGGCAAAAAATAGCCACTCTAATGATCTTCCCGGCAGCTCTGTTTATTGTCTTTCTTTTTTTGTTGGCATTAAAGGTGACAGATTTACATTGTTCATAGTTACTATGGTGTATAAAACACAGTGCTTTACAGCAACATGCAGCATGCTGTCAAGTCGGACAGGAGTTTGAGTTAGGAATTAAGCAAAAGAGGGGAGTTGAAGAGGAAACTTAAGTGAGATGCCCAAGTAGTTTTGTTTGGTAGTGTGTACCAGGTACATCATGGAACAAATGTGATTGGACCATAGCTGCTGATATAATTTCCTGTGCCTGGGAGGGAGAAAAGTGTGGTGCACCCACAGGGGCTGTGAGCTGTACTGTGCAATTCCAAAGACAGCTTGAAGACATATAGTTGTTGCATATCCTGTGGATTAATTGAATCCAGATCTTTGGAATCCAGCTTTTTTTTTAAACTGCTGTCACTGTTGTTTTTCATTTCATTAAAAAGACCTGAAACTGGAGCCAGGCCAGAATTTAAACTAAACTAAACAAAACAAAAAAATCATAATGTTTTTCATCCAAGACATCCTCTGGCTGGGTAATATTTGGCTACAAAACCCTGGAAATACACCACTGCTGTTTACGCCACAAATACATTTGCCCACAATGACCCAAGCCGCACAGTGCACTCGTCTACTTTCTTGGCGCTTGGCATTTTCTGAATACATAGGTCATAGGAGGCAAGTGTTAGCAAAATTTATACAGATGTTGTTTTATTTTTATAGCTCTCCTCCATTTACTGGGTGGCATTTCCTTCAGTGTTAACAACAGAGGTTAACTGCACACAGACGTGTATAGGGACTCTTGCCAGATTTTTTTTTCCCCCCTCCTTTAAATATGTTTCTCCAACTTGGTCATTTTCCCCCCTTGGCTGTAGACAGTCTCTTAGAATTCAGATTTAATTGGTTCAGTCTATTCTGGAACCATCTGCTGGTTTAATGTTTATAATAAATATTATATGCTTTTCACAAAATAAAACAAAACACTTTTCTAAAATTCAATACAGATATTTAGATATTTGCTCACTCTCAAACAATAGTCTGTTTAGTCACTTAATGTGAAGTCACACACAAAAAAAATGATTCTGTATGTGTGTTGCATATTCCAGTCTTTTTTGTTCAAAGCTTTGCAGCAAGAGCTCTGAAAGCAAAACCCCTTTCTGAAAGGCTTCTAATCTTCCCATTTTGCAGTTGACTAAACAGCGTCTGGTGGATGCAGATGGAATCATTAACCCAAATGCTTTCTACATCTACCTGACAGCCTGGGTTAGCAATGACCCCGTGGCCTATGCTGCCTCTCAAGCCAACATCCGGCCTCACCGTCCAGAATGGGTCCATGACAAAGCAGACTATATGCCAGAAACAAGGCTGAGAAGTAAGTAACGTTTAATCTTAATGTCTTATAGTTTATATAAGTGCCTCACCCCTTCCTTAAAGGCCCAGTAACTCTCTAGTTACTTGACACTGTACAGGTCTCAGAAGCATAAACAGAACAATATATTGTGTTACTTTAAAACTTCGGGAGACAGATGCAGTTGTGTAATATAGTATAATGTGGTACCACTGCAGGACTTTATCATGTTGAATAATTAGTTGTATAATAGTTTATATCTAAGCTCTAAAACTTGCATTAGACATTTCTTTTTAACACTGCTTGTTAATTTTGTATGCAAGGGAAACCTTCAGAGTGCATAACATTCTGCCTTTGCCATTCCAGAGTTTCGTCATTGAAAATTATATCATGTTTATCCTAAATTTGTCACCCTAATGTGGAAGAATTTTTTGGCAAGTTAGGTCATTCATATAAGCCACCCATACCTGTATTGTGCTAGAGCTGTTTGGGTAGGGGAGAAGTCAGTGTAAGAGAGTGTCATCCTTCCTTTCCACCTGCTCCCATTCACCTTTTTACATTATGAATGGTAATCACGAGTTGATTTTCTTTGCTTTTACACTGGATTTATTGGGTGGATTGCTAGTTGGTTACTGAGGGATGGAAGGGGAAGGAGAGGATTGGTTCTCTTGGAAATGCGATTGGATAACAAGCAAGTTGTGCTTCACTGTATCCGAACCCTAGAGCTTTGTGGCAGTCAGCCAAGTCTTGTCTTAATGAAAATTTATAGTTGAGATTATAATAGGGCAAATCATGTTTAGCAAGTCAACTGAATGACCCTGCAGGGTCTGGAACACACAGCGGCAGTAACTAAATGCTTGTTGTGGAAGACTCTTTTTTTCTTTTGGTATTACAGTAGACTTAGCGTTACATTCAAAAAGAAGCATGGAAAATTTAAGTTTGTCAGATCATTAAAGGATAAAATGTTATGTATTTCCTCAATAAGCCATTACTGTTAAGGGTTTTTTTTACCTTTTATTTTATTTTTTTTTTGTATGGATAGTGGCTTTTAAAATAGACAACTGAAGAATTACAAAATAGAAAGGCCTGATTCACCACTGCATAAATCTAGTTTAGAACCAGTTTAATTCCATTGATTTTAGATAAATATATGTTGACTTCACAAGAGTTACACCAGCATAAAACAGGAGTAACAGTTTTATCTGAAACTAATTTTTTTTCAAACAAAATATTTAAAATATAGGGAGAAGTGTTTGAGAAGGTTGCCCTTTTGTTTATTTTACATTACATACAGAGTACTATGGACAGATAATAAAGTGATAGGTGCCACAGTAATTCATATATATAATATTAGATACCCATTTACATTAAATAATATCATCAAGCTGGTCTTGAGTATGATGTACAGTGTAATAATTGAATTACACTGCAAGGTGTGAAATATAGTCATCTGTTGTGATTAGAGTTTTTAAAGTAGCCACAGAAGTTCTGGAGTTTAAACAAAGTAATTAATTGTGACTCAAATTTAACACTTTTCCACAGAAAACAAAGTGCTTTAATCATATTTATTTCTCTGCATATTGTTTTTTCTTCCTTTACAATCTGTATTTAAACATTATCATCTTTCTCTTAGTTCCAGCAGCTGAGCCCATTGAATATGCTCAGTTTCCTTTCTACCTCAATGGATTGCGTGAAACTGCTGACTTTGTGGAAGCTATTGAGAAAGTGAGAGCTATCTGTAACAACTACACCAGCCTTGGGGTCCCCAGCTACCCAAATGGATACCCATTTCTTTTTTGGGAACAGTACATTGGGCTTCGTCACTGGCTCCTCTTGTCTATTAGCGTGGTTCTGGCTTGCACATTTCTGGTGTGTGCCCTCTTTCTCCTGAACCCCTGGACGGCTGGGATCATTGTAAGTTTATTATAAGGTTCTTTGTTAAAGGCAAATTCCTTTCAGCCTAGCTCTTGCTGCAGTCAGAAAGGTTTTGTTTATGTCTGGGCCTCTGGTGGAGTATGTATATTGCATCATTCATGATATATTTATTCAACTTGAGGGGGTAGGGTTCATGGTAAAGGTATAACCCTTAATAACCTTAATCTTTTGACCACACTCTGGTAGCTTTAAAGCTTTCTTATAAACATAACTAAACTTTTGCCCCTGCTCAGATACTCATGAACATGAGAAATGAAGCATGGAGGAAAATTGGAATTTTTAAGTAGCTATTAAAAAAATTCTACATTCCCCGCACCCCCAAGTTTTTTTAAATCAAACAAAATTATTTTTCATGGCAGTTTCTTATTTCTACATCTTGCCCATAAACAGTAAATTACTGTACTATCTTCTGGATGTGAATCTTAGAAGGATAAGAAGGAAGTATGGATAGGTGAACAGTTGTACAATGCACACTGAAAAAGGAGTGTAAGTATGTCTTTAAGGAGAAAGAGCAGTAAAATTATAAATGATACAGAATACTCCTTCATGAATTCCTTGTAATAAACATTCATGTTAAATTGAATTATGATGTTCCTGTGTTTAAATTCCATAAACTATTGTATAGCTTATAAAATGCCAGAAGTAGAAAAGCACAGAGCAGTCACTAGTTTTTGTACTGTACATTTGTGCAACAGGTATGTTAAAAGGTAAATGTTTAGTCTAGAATATTTTTCATAGCACTCAATCAAACAATTTATGTTATCATTCATGATTCATTAGCTTATAAAATCATTTATTGTAGTACTTACATTTTTCTTGGGAAAGAGGGTTTATTTTAGAGTCCTCCATCTCTTTTAAAAATGTGTATTTTTTTTTTTTGTTGGCTCCAGAAACTTTTAAGTCTACTCCACAGATTTCCCCCCACCTCTCTACATTTTTTTTACAAGATAGATGAAAGAAAATAAAAGCTTTCCCTTAGATTTAACTGTTTGCTTTGTCCAGGCCAATCCCTCTACGTTTCTTCAAAGCCAAGAGACTCTCTGTAACCTGACACTCATCAGCTGATTATGGCATTCACTTTCTTCCGGGCTTTAAACCTGCCCTTGAGTCATCTTCACTTACTCCATGAATTCTGCAGAAAGAACCCAAACCAGCTGTTTAAAAGTTGCTTTTCTACTTCTGCCTTCCTTTCATTTTTGAGAATATTGTTGGGGAAATGGGTTAAAAAACAGAAAAGTTATATTCTGATAGATGGGGATAGGGAGGAATAATAAATTATGTTTTAGATGGTATTGACAAGAGGTAACCAATGGAAAATTGATGTTTGCTCTGCCCACTGGATCCCGGGGGAATAATTTAAATTGACTCTTTTCAGGTCATTGCCATTGAATTCAATGAAATAAGGAAAAATAGCTTGCCTTTGGAAGGTGAGAGAAAGAGTGCTGTGAGGGTTGCATTTGCTAGTCCCACATTGTTTTGAAAGTCCTTTTCTTCATTTATATAGAGTATAAGAAGTTACTAACAGCTGTTTGAAATCATTTAGGTGGTGGTGCTGGCTCTGATGACCGTGGAGCTGTTTGGCATGATGGGTCTAATTGGAATAAAGCTGAGTGCAGTGCCTGTGGTCATCCTGATTGCTTCTGTTGGCATAGGAGTGGAATTCACTGTTCATGTTGCTTTGGTATGTAAAATTAGGCAGCATTTTTAAAGTATTTTGAAAATCTCTTCAAGATTTTTAAAAAAGGGAGCCTGAAGTTAGGCTCCTAAATCCATACTTAGGCATCCAAATGAGTGATCTGATTCTCAAAAGACAACCAAGCTCAAATACTGCTCAAGGGTTAGTGTGCCAGTTAGATTGTTGCCTGATAGACCATAATTGATTTGAAAGAATACTTACCATCTGTTAAGTCAATGATGCATGAAATAAGACTGGATTCAACAATGCACTCTTAAGTGTTTTTAAATATGACTTTACGGGTCTCCAATTAATATGTGGTAGGTATTTCTATGATCCGTATCAATATCTGTACTAAGCAGAACTGTTAAGGTCTATTAAGACCTTCACACTCTAAGTGTCAGCTCAGACACTACCACTATCTTGGGCCTTTCTTTTGTCCCTACGTGCTGCAGAGGACCTTGTAACAGTACATAACTGTGCACTCCCTGTTATGTCTAGTTGCTGCCTATTATGGCAAATTTAATACTTTGGGGGAGATTTTCGTAGGCACAAATGGTAGTTAGGCATCCATTCCCATAAATATTCAATGGTACTTTGGCACTTGCCTTTGAAATCTCCCATTAGGTGTCTTTCTTTCAGAACATATTAGTTGTTAGTAATGGTCCCAGTCCTGCAGTCCATAGGTAAGCAGAATTCCCATTGATTGACTGAAGAGTAATGCAGAAAAAACACAGAGAGAGAGAATGTATAAACGCAGTTGGAAACATTTTCAAATTGGGTTCCTAAATTTAGGCACGTAAACTAGTGGCCTGATGTTCTGAAGTGCTAAGCAACTGCAGCTCCCGTTTAAGCCAATGAGAGCTGGCACCATTGAAATTCAGGCCATTTATGTAGGTGTCTAAATATGGAATAAAGCCTAATTTTTGGCGTTCAAGTTTGAAAATTTTGGTTTGTTATGGAAATGTTGATATTTCTATTGTTAGAGTTGCATGTAGACTTCCATTTTAAGCCTTATTTTCTGAGCACACACTCCTAACTTTTGATTAAACAACTTGTTTGCAAATTGAAATGCTGAAAATAGCATGAGAGATTTTTTTTCTTAGAATTTGGAAAATGTGGGATTTAAAAAGTTTATATGCTACTTAATCCAAAGTTACATGTGATTTAAATTAATTCCCAGTGTCTGATGATTTTTTTTTAGGCCCACATGTTCTCAACAGTGGTTGGTTTTCACAACTCCCAATGTTACATACAGAGAGGACTCTTCACACATTTAGCACATGTATTCCCATACATTTTTCAGGAGAAGATTATTTAAGAATCGCCATCCATATGGAGTGAAACAATACTATAGAGAATAGAAAGGAATCAGTCTGGACAGGCCAGTTTAATTATTGTAGGAAGGGTTTATATCTATTCATTAATATTTTTGTTTTTCATAAGTACCATCAGAATCCAGGAGGCTCAAAGAATGGGATGGGGAAGAGAAGTAGACTGGAGAGACAGAAGATGGGGATTAGATGTGGTCCACAACTGCAGAAGAAAACCTTGGGTTGGGGAGATGCAAACTGCTGAGGGCATTGCTGGGGGAGTGAGAAGGCAGCAGAGACTAGAGGGGAATTTTGAGGATTGGAAACTCAGAAGCATAGGGGTGCAGCAGGCTGAGGTGCACAATGGCAGTGAACTGTGGGGTGCCCTCAGTTTTAAGTGGAGTGGGGTGGAGGGAGTAGATTTAAGAGGTCCTTGTGAATGGAGGGGTAATATGAGGAAAAAGGGACAGGCAGCTGGAAGCATATTTAGGCTTGTTGAGATAAAGCAGCCTGCTAAGGCTTGTGGTGGGATGGTGAGAGTTTCAGAGACCTGGTGCATGTTATGGGGAAACAAATGACAATTTTGAAATAAATAAATAAATAAAAATTGGAACACAAAATTGTAAAACGCTTGGCTGTCAGTTCCAAGTGGAGAGAGAAACCAAACTAATTTATGTCACATTTTTACCTAAATAAAATCACATGTGGGTAAAGTTTCAGTCCCCAGCAAACTTAAAACCACTTTTTTCCCCTACACTGACATTGGAAATAAAACCCTTCAAAAATGGGTTTTACAATGAAAGCACCTAATAGATGTTAAACTATAGCAGCACTGCTGGCCAATGCATTCATAGAACTAACTGAATATAAATAACCCCACCAGTGTTGTATAAACAAAATATGCAATGCTTATAGTGTTGATACAAGATTTAATTGTAGTTGTTTAAGACAAATTCACAATCCACTCGTGGCTCAGTTTTTCTCTGCCAATTGTGAGCTGTGACCTCATTTTTTTTTAAATTCCTCCAAATAAATTCTGCATCAACACTACACTCATTGTATTATGTATCCTTTAAATACACACCTATCCATGTGCAGTGCATATATTTTGTTACTATGTTGTGGGTCTGATCCCACAGCCCTGACTCATGTGAGTCGTCCAGTACACATCGGCTCATATCCTGTGCTGTATATGGAAATCCATTTGTTATCCATAGCTGAGCATGTATATATAAAATGTGCTAACCCTGGATACATTAGTTTTCCATGGTTCACTGTTATTCTTATAAATCTTGAGTACTGAACTATGTTATATGCTGTGAGTTGCTTACTCAGGAGTCACGGGGAGGAGGATAGATTCTCTATAAATTACATCAGTGCTCAGATACTATAGTGATGAGTGGCAGGATAAAACCCTGAGACAGATTTATAGTTGTTTGGTTTTGAAGTAGTAAAAATTGTAAATATATTTGCATAAAATGGAGCATAACTATAAAGAATAAGAAGAGCACAGTCCTGCAGTGCTTGTATATATGAGAAGACCCACTGGATACTTTGGGTCAAATCCTGCTCATCTCATTTAGTTAGGGGCTGATTGTGCATAAAGATCTGCTAGCATGGGGTCCTGTGCCCACATGGAGAGATCCACTGACATCAGTGGAGAATTCTGCTTAAAAAGGGTCAGAAAGATACGGCCCATTAATAGGATGCTGAACTCAGTATAACTATGCATGTGAGTAAAGGTTGCAGGATCACGTCCAAGTCCACAACAAATAATAATTCAAGTCATGTGGTCCCTGCTACCACAGAATTCCCATGACATCAGTGGGAGTTTTGCCCAGGTAAGAACTTCAAGAGTAGTCTTATAATTTTTACATGAGAAGTTCTTTCAAAATTAAACGAATCCTTTGTGGGTGAGAACAGGCAAACAGAGCAACAAACGAAAATCCTTATGAGGTGGGGCGGGGGTTGTTTCAGAAAATTATTGCTGTGGCCCTGACCCTGCAATCAATCCTCACTCCACTCCCATGACTTCAGTAGCAGCTGTATACAATGACTGAAGAATCAGACCTTGTCTTGAACTCTAGGCAGCCACAAAGATATTTTAATAAACTGTAAATTGGAGTAATTAGCTGGGGCGGGGGGGGGGGGGGAAACGTGCATGCTTTGGGAAGGGCTGAGAGTTTTTAAAGACTGTGTACAAAGAAATGATGACATGGAGTTTATTTTTTATAGGCATTTTTAACCGCCATAGGAGACAAGAACCGCAGGGCTGTCCTTGCATTGGAGCACATGTTTGCACCAGTATTGGATGGAGCTGTGTCTACTCTGCTTGGAGTGTTAATGCTTGCAGGGTCCGAGTTTGATTTTATTGTCAGGTAAAGCATCTCTTGACTTTTTTTGTTTTTTTTAAATGAGTACACCCTTGATGTCTGGTCATTTCAGTGTATCTGCTGTTTTACTACTGTGCATGCTTACATCATGGTCCTGCTTTACCTCTGCTTTATTAACTCCTTGTTACATGCTAGTTGCAATAATACTTCCTTTGCTGACGTTGGATTAAGTTCCAGGAAAATTAGACTCCCAGCCTAAAATGAAACAAAAGGGTTCCTCTATTGCCTCGTTTGCTCAGTTCTGAAATAAGTTAGCTCCAAATACCTAGTATTGTCCAGTAGTTAGCTGGATTTGACCTTTAACCCAGACTTTTCGTATGTACAGCATTTTGTGTGGAAGGGACAAGAGGAACTATAAACATCCTGAAACCGACACTCTCTTTCCCTCCCCCTCCCCTGTCATCCCTGTATGAAGTTTGCAGCAGGTTTTAACTGACAAAAAAAATGAAGCCCTGTTTAGGATGTAGGAAACCATAAGCGTGAACATAGACGTTTGTATTAAAATTTGTAAAGCAAAGCCTGAGGACCTGTTTATAGCTAAAGGCAGGCTGTTTCTTGTGCATTTAATTAAGAATGTGAATTTGTCAAGTATGAGAGGAGAGCAAGGTTTTCTTTTGAAGGGAATTTGAGAAATGCAGTGAAATGGATCCTATTCTATTCCAAACAACCTGTGGAGCTCTGCAAAATGGCTAATCTTAGAAGTAACACTGGTTCTTTGTGGCAGACTATGGCCCCAAAAAAAAAAAAAAAAGCGCAGGAATGGGGTAGTGCTGGACCAAACATTCATGGTCTGATAGATGACTGGACTATTGAGACTAAAGTGAGCTCGATAAATAGATGTAAACTAAATCAGGTCATCTAACAAAAAAAAAAAATGTCAAGGCTATGACTGAGAGACTAACTATTGAGTTTTAGGTGTGTGTGTGTGTGTGTGTGTGTGTGTGTAGGTGTAGGTGTAGGTGTAGGCAGGCAGGGAAAGGAAGGTTATATCCGTGCCTAACAAGAATTGCATAGATTATAGCTTCATGGTCTTCATAACTACACACTATGTACCCTTAAATGCAACTTCCACCAAGTCTTCTGTGTGTCTCAGTTTTTGTTGGTGGTGAGGTAATGAGGCAGAACTATTCAGTTAGGGCCTGCTCCTATAACATGCTGAGCACTTTGTAGGATTGGGCTTTTCCTGCAGATTGAATGAAATTTACAGTAACATGTTTGTTGTAATACTGTACATATTGCACACATAAGCAGATAGTGTGCACATTTTCATGACATAGTAAATGGCAGCATGTAGTCTTGTTTGATTCCAAATTTGGATTTGATATTTGCTTAACAAATAAAATGAGCCTTTCACATTTTAAACTTTTGTTGTTTAACTTTGTCTTTGCCCATCAGTTTCTTTTTTTCTAGCACAATCTGGCTTCAGTTCCCCTTGGTTTTCTAAGACAAATGTAAAATAAACGAGCAAATCTGAAGCATTGTTACAGCGAGTGAAGAAGACTCCAAACTTCCGGAAAGGGATAGTTTAGCCCATCAATGTGTTTAGGAAGATTAAGTAAATTAACAGACATTGTATATGCTAAGTGGCCAGACTTGTAATCAGCCTGTTTATTCTAGTGTTAGATGGATGAGATGCAAATGTGTTTTAATGCCTGTTGTTGATACATGTCCCAGCATGAAGTTCTGGTAGTTTATATTAGTGAAGGAGATTGGTTCCTTGATTTTGCTAATGCAGATCAAAAATTCCAAAATGTTTACAATAGCAGGATATTTGTAGTTTTACAGGAATCTGATATTTGATCAGATGTGGAAACATAGGCAGTAAAGTTTGTCGCCTACTAAACAATGTTATCAGCAGTGGCGCTGTTATTAGGAAACTTGCCCCTACTTTTCCTCCTGCACCCTGACCCTCCAAAAATTTGTCCAAAAATTTGTCCAGGACTGAGCCCTTGAAATCATTAGTTACAACGCAGCCTTGAGTTTAGTCTGAACTCCAGCTGTGCCGAATACCAACTAGTAAGGCTTCCCTTTTACTGACAGGTTTACCTTGGTATTCATGAAGGATCCCAGACCTTAGCCCTCAATGGTGGGAAAGGACAACCACTTGTGCACTTTCCTCGTCCTCCATAGTACTTCAGCCTTTATGTTTGAATTGGCTGACGCAAAACAAGAGTATTCAGAGATGCTAAATTGTTCAACAAAAGATTAGCCTGCAATGCAGCTCTGCCATTGTGGAGTGCTCTTACTCAGTACAATGCTGAAGCTTACTACAGAATGGGCAGCATTTTCTTGGCAGAAAGCTGGTTCCTGTGTTCTAAAAAGGTTGCAATTTGAGCTATTTGGTAAAACTGGAACTCACAGAATTCTAGGCGGAAAGTTGTGATTAATGAACGGCAAGGGAAAGCCTTACCTGATACACTAGAGATTTAATTAGAGATTCCGCTGTTAGATGCAGAAGCATTTCACAGTGGATTAGCTGCTGGGAGAAGTGGGCTTCTTTTCCTTCTAGGCTAAATTGTTTAAATTCTACACCCTTCACTTCATTTGTTTGCTTCTGCTGGGTTTTCACTAATGGGGGCCCCTTTTCATTGTATTTGTGCTTTCAATCCATTCAGCCATTCAGTTCACATTCCATATTTTTGTGTTTGTGTAACACATTTATAAATAACATTACATGCCACAAGATTTTGGTAAATTAACAAACTCATTTTTTTTCTTTCCTTTATCAACTAACACTTTGGGTTGTGGAATGTAGCTTCTCTAATCCAAAAGGTAATAAATAAATAAATACATTTATTAATAAAAAGTCATGATTTTGTACAATATTTTTAAAGTTTCTGAGACTTGCATTAGCATATTTTTCTTTTTAAAAGTGAAATTATTTTTGGGAGTAGTATGCAATCTTCTGTATTCCTAATGGTATTCATGGCCCTTTTCTCCCTCTTTTAAACAATATTTCAGGTATTTCTTTGCTGTTTTGGCAATTTTAACCATTCTGGGAGTTTTAAATGGATTGGTGCTGCTTCCAGTTCTTCTTTCATTCTTTGGACCATATCCTGAGGTCAGTAGTTACATTTATGAGCAGAAGAAATTAATGTGTCCTTTTTTTCTTTCTTTCCTAGAAACCTATTATTTACTTTGTAATTCTGATTTTTATTTAAGTTTCTTGCTCTTTTTTTGTTTTATTTAAAAAAAATATTAAATGCGGTTTCTTTTCTTAATTTGATATTCTTGATTAGTAATCAGAAGGTGTCTTGTATAATAACCAGTGGGTTGGAAGTTGTCTCTTTGATTTAGATACAAATGCATGATTTAATTAGCTTCATTTTTAAGCAGAATTTCATGTATTAGCTGTGCCCTAGGAGCAGGGATTTCCTCAACTTTTTCATTCTACAGGCCATTTTGTGAAAGAGAGCTCCTTTTGTAGATCTATGTTTCCTCCTAGCACTCCGGCCCCTCATTGCTTCATTCTCAAAATATTTAACTCAGCACAGCAGACCACCAGGAAGGGCTCCCCACACCAGTGGTGGTCCACAGACCACAGCTGGAGAACCACTGCCTTAGGCCATAAGTCTACAAAAGGATCCTCCCTTATCAACAAATACACTCTCGTGGTATCCTGTAGGCTTTAGTGAGATCCTGGACTGTTGTAAGGGTCCATGCGGTCGATCCCTTTGCAGGATCAGGGCCTTAAACCGTCCAATGCAAGTCCAACAAGAGAGCATTCATGGCCTTCAAACTTCCACTTGATAGCTCATTGGGTATATCACAGTTACCCCTCTAAGGCATGATCATTGAGTTTTCTCTAGTGTTATTAAAAGAGAGTAACTTTATAGCTGTGTGTATAGTGTGTGTGGAGATATAGATGTGGGGGAGCGTGTGTGTGTGTGTGTGTGTGTGTGTATATAACTCACACACATAGAGTACTTGCTATTATGTGTGTATCCATCTGTCTATGTACATACACAGAATCATATTTTCTAATAGATATACACTATATATAACCATGGAATTACTCTTTTAATGACATACCAAGAAATATATGTATTATACACACTTACACACCCAGACATTGACAGGAATATATGTAATTATGTTCAAATCCACAGACAGGGATCATGTCTCTTTCTTTTTGGTACAGCACTGTGCACAGTAGCAGAGAATGTAGCAAATAATAAATAACAAAATGGTTTTGGTGACAAGAGTAGATGTAGTTTGGTGAAGAACATTTTTGTTGAATGTTAGTAATTATAAGGGGTTTCAATTGTCATTATTAGGTTTCTCCAGCTAACGGACGGAACAGGTTGCCTACTCCATCTCCTGAGCCTGCCCCTAGCATCGTGAGGTTTGCACTGCCACCTGGACACACAAATAATGGATCAGATTCATCTGATTCCGAGTACAGTTCTCAGACTACAGTGTCAGGAATCAGTGAGGAACTCCATCAGTACGAGGCCACTCAGAGCTCTGGTGCACCAGTCCACCAAGTAATAGTGGAAGCAACTGAGAATCCTGTCTTTGCCAGATCGACTGTAAGTAACCCACATGTTGGTTTGGGGGACAAAGGGGAGGAAGTTATTTTGTTTTGGCTTTTTGGAAGAATTTATCTTTTTCAGTTTGTATAGCAAAGTTTATATTTCTGACTTTTTTTTTTTTTTTTTTGCTTTGTACTCCTGGCTGCAACTGGCCCAAACTTAAGAGCACTTCCAGATGATGGATGCTCAGGCTTTTTCACCCCTTCATTTAGGAAGGAAATTCAGATAAAATGGTTGTATCAAAGCACAGCGCATTTTCATCAGTAAATGCCTTTGCAGCATACTGGCTTGAGCTGGAAGTGCAGGACTGGCAGGTCCTTTGACAACTGTTCCGGATGACCTCTATGAAAGAAAAGGGAAGGGGCTCTGGAATAAATGTGGCTCCACCCAGAGCCATATGAACCAGAGACACCCAGAGCCACGTGGGCTATCTTCATACTATATTTCTCTTCCAGTAGTACATTTTAGAGGATAAGGGCTGGTGCAGACCAGGGAAAGAGTGTCTCACGGTTTCTCCAAACCTTGGATCTGCTGTGTGTCAGCACAGTGCCTAAGCCACTGGGCCAGCATAACTTTCCTTTCAAAGATAAACTAAAAAGCTCCGTCTCCTACCCCCCAGGATGCTGCATGCTGAGCTGCAATGTGGATCTGTTTTTGTTCAGCAGAGGCCTAAAAATAGGTACAAGCAGAGCCACATTTGAAGTTGGTCACGGTTTATTGACTGATGTGGCTGCTGTGCTTCACGCTTTTTACAGAAATCCAGAAACCAGATTCCTGCAATCTATACAAACCATCCCACTAACATCCTGTGTATGTACCCCAGCTGGAAGAGAGTCTTTGCCAAAGCCCAGCAATTTTGGTTATTGAACCACTTAAGTTGTAGTGCTTGCTATTTACCCCTTTCAAAAGACTGAGCAGTATGTGGGAGGTATACATAATGCTTTCAATGACAGTCCTGTGTTTATCTGCAAAGTTGTACTTCCCAGCAGCTTGTAACAATTTTGGGAGAGAACGGTCTTTGAAAAAGGCACAAATAAGACTCCAGAATGCTTCACTTCTAGAGTTAGTCCAGGACAGTACACTTCAGGGCTGCACCAGGGAAAATATTTCTATAGCATGTGTAACTTTTGTTTACATGCTTTAGGGCAGAGATTTAACCACATATCTCATTTCATTTCCAGGTGGTTCAGCCAGAGACAAGATGTCATCAGCCAAGTCCAAAATTACAGTCTAATCCAGAAGCTGGGTCCCAGCAGACATGGCATCATAACAGACAACCTAGACGAGAACAGAGGGAAGGACTACGACCACCCCCTTACAGGCCGCGCAGGGACGCTTTTGAAATTTCTACTGAAGGGCATTCTGGACCTAGCAATAGGGACCGCTCGGGCCATAGGGCTCGCTCTCATAACATTAGAAGCCCAGCATTCACTGCCATGGGTACTTCAGTGCCAGCATACTGCCAGCCTATCACTACTGTGACTGCCTCCGCTTCAGTTACTGTTGCTGTACACCCTGCTGTGCACAGCCATAACTCTCATGGAGGAGGCTTTCCATCTTACGAAGGATACCATGAAACTGACCATGGAACATTTGAGGACCCCCATGTGCCTTTTAATGTACGGTGTGAGAGGAGAAACTCTAAAGTAGAAGTAATAGAACTGCAAGATGTTGAATGTGAAGAAAGGACAAATGGCAACAGCTCAGATTAAGGTACATTTTTGTCCTTCCCAGACAATGGTGGGGGGGGGGGGGCGGGGGAGGAAGGAAAAATACAAGAATTTCCTAAGGTATCTTTCCTCCCAGCTGCTTTAGCCTCTGGGATTTCCCACCCATAAATAGCACTTTGCATTTTGCATTAGAAAATTAGCTTGGGTGAAACAACAATACTTAGCCCTTGACATCTTCAGAGTTCTGTACAAGTATTAAAGTAAATAGTACTATCCCAATTTTTCAGGTGGGGAAACTGAAGCAGAAAATTGGATATGTCCACAGTGCAATCAGGAAGTGTGATTGCAGTACACGCAGGCATACCTGAGCTAGCTTTGATCAAACTAGCTTGCTAAAAATAGCATTCTAGCCACAGTGGCACAGGCAGCACTATGAGCTAGCCATCCAAGTACAATCCCGCCCAAGATACTGGTTAGGTACTCATGGGGCTAGCCTGTGCCACAGCAGCTACACTGCTATTTCTTATGAGCTGGTTAGCTCAAAGCTAGCTTGCTTATACCAACACGCACTGCAATTCACCTCCCAATTGCAGCATAGATATACCCATTGTTTGACTTGTCCAAGGCCATGGAACAGGAGTCAGAACCTGGATTTCCTGGTACCCAGTCCTATGCTCAGATCATTCAAACAGGCTGCCTCCTAAAGTCTCACACAAAACAACATTTGTTGGGAAGGAGTAAAACCACCAGTTACTTACATTCAAAAGAAAATGACCCTTGAATATAATGTAGTAAAAAGAATATAAACTACTTAGCCAAATCCTCTGGTGCATCAGAACTTCCATGGTTCTGCTGCACAGTGTAAGGCAGGCTGAAGAAAGTATTTGTATGGAGATTACACACATTCCTGCACAGTGCTGCTTTAAGTGGGCTCGGTCCAAGGTCTCCTGAAGTTGAATTCTGTGTATGTGGGCATGTCCAGTGGGTTCTGAACAAATCACCCTGTATGGCTGCCACTGTTATAGCCTTTGGGCTGTGGTAACCATCACTGAATTGCCCTGTGGATGCTCCTTCGGTTTGTCAGAGATAATTCCTGACCCTTGAGGATTTGACCCATAAAATGAAAATGAAGGTAAACTCTCCCCCACTGCCAACGGCTTTGAGGTTATAAAAGAAAGATGTAAAAATTAGAGGTGATCAAAAAAGTCAGTGTATTTCAGAAAACATTTTTGAAAGAAGTGAAAATGTTTAATTTCATTCAAAATTTTCTATGAATTTTTGGGGGGTTCTGCCACCCCCAAAACAAAACAAAAAATAGTTTTGGAGAAGGTCACTTTCTCACTGTTACTTTTTTTTCCTCTGGAAAAAGGTGTGGAAAAGTATGTGTGTTTTCCACACAGAAAAAAAATGAATTTTTTTGAAAAGTTTCAAAGTGTTTCATCACCACACAAAAAACGTTGAACAAAATGAAAATTTTCATTTTGGTTGAAAAGACATTTTCCATCAAAAATTTCCAAAGGGGAATATTTGACCAGTTCTAATTAAAATGCTTTGCACTTCTAAAGCTTCTATCCAAAGATTTTGAAGTATTTTTATAGTTCTATATGAATGTATCCTCACAGCTCTCCTGGGAAGATGGCAAGTAGTGGAGTCCCAAGGAAGTGGATTCTGAGGCAAAGAGAAGGCCAGGTTCAAATTTTCCAAAACTGGACACTAATTTGGGTGCCTCAGTTGATGTCCAATTTCAGGCCTTGGCTACACTTGCAGCTGTACAGCGCTGTGAGTTAAACCTGACTTCGTGCAGCTGAGTAGGGAAAGCGCTGCAGTCTGTCCACACTGACAGCTGCCCAGCGCACTGTCGTGGCCACATTTGCGGCAATTGCAGCGCTATTGGGAGCGGTGCATTATGGGCAGCTATCCCACAGAGCACCTTTTCCCATTCTGGCGCCGTGGGTTGTGGGAAGGGGGCGTGGGTGCGGGGCATTCTGGGTCCTGTCCCAACGCCCCGGGATGCATCGCTTCGCATCCCAGAAATCCCTTTGTTTCCGTTCACCTTTGGTGCCATCTTTCAACGGTTTCTGTGCAGCGCGATCTATCTGCGGGAAATGGAGCCCGAACTGCTGAGGCGTATGTTGACTTATCTCACCAGCACGTCACGTTTGGTTGTCGAACTATTCCTTAAGATCCAAAGTGACAGAGTGAGGAGTCCGACGATGCTATCGAGCTGCGTAACGCGTATGACACGAAATTGCTTGTGGCATTCACGGGCATGCTCAGTACCGTGGAACGCCACTTTTGGGCTCGGGAAACAAGCACCGAGTGGTGGGATCACATAGTCATGGAAGTCTGGGATGACGAGCAGTGGCTGCAGAACTTTCGGATGAGAAAAGCCACTTTCATGGGACTGTGTGAGGAGCTTGCCCCCACCCTGCGGCGCAAGGACACGAGATTGAGAGCTGCCCTGCCAGTGGAGAAGCGGGTGGCTATTGCAATCTGGAAGCTGGCAACTCCAGACAGCTACCGGTCAGTCGCAAACCAGTTTGGAGTGGGAAAGTCGACCGTTGGAATCATGTTGATGCAAGTTTGCAAGGCCATTAATCGCATCCTACTCAGAAGAACCGTGACTCTGGGTAACATGCAGGAAATAGTGGATGGCTTTGCACAAATGGGGTTCCCTAACTGTGGAGGGGCGATAGATGGGATGCATATTCCTATTCTGGCACCACCCCACCTAGGATCCGAGTACATTAATCGGAAGGGGTATTTCTCTATGGTTCTCCAGGCGCTTGTGGATCACTGTGGGCGTTTCATTGACATTAACACAGGCTGGCCCGGAAAGGTGCATGACGCACGCATCTTTCGGAACACTTGGCTGTTCAGGAAGATGCAGGCCGGGACTTTTTTCCCAGAGTGGAAGATCACGGTAGGGGAAGTTGAAATGTCCATTGTGATCCTTGGAGATCCCACTTACCCGTTAATGCCGTGGCTCATGAAACCCTACACAGGGAGCCTTGACAGCAGCAAGGAACGGTTCAACTACAGGCTGAGCTGGTGCCGAATGACTGTGGAGTGTGCCTTTGGCCATTTAAAGGGCCGCTGGCGATCTCTGTATGGGAAGCTGGACTTGGCCGAAAACAGCATCCCCGCGGTTATATCCGCATGCTGTGCCCTCCATAATATTTGTGAAGGGAAGTGTGAAAGCTTCACTCAGGCATGGACCTCTGAGGTTCAACACCTGGAGGCTGAATTTGCACAGCCAGAGAGCAGGGCTATTACACGGGCCCAGCACGGGGCTGCAAGGATTAGGGATGCCTTGAGGGAGCAATTTGAGGCTGAAAACCAGCAGTGATATCTGGTGCCCTGCACGGGAGTGAAGTGCAGTAGTTCCAATCTTTAGGAATCAGTGTTTGCTAAGCAGACAAGCAGACTTGCAGTGCCTGTTTATTTCCTGGGCTAAGGAGTCTTTTACTTTATGCAATAATAAAGAATGTTTTCAAAGCCAAAAAATCCATTTATTGAAAAGAAACAAGGGGGTGGAGTGGGGAACGGTACAATCACAGATTCGCGTATGTCCTGTCTGGTGTGCTGTGCAGTGAGTGCTGCACTTCAGGATAGCTATACTGCATGGTGATGGGGGTTGAGTGCAGAGGGTAAGGGTCGTGGTTTTCAGGGCTGGGTGGTGAAGATACTGGTGTTGGAGGCAGCGGGTGGCGTGAAGAACACGGAAGTTGGGGAAAGTGGGTTGGAGGTGACAGTGGGGCACAACGGAAAGAGTTTTGGGACAAGGGCTGTGGGGGGGGGGGTGTTTGCGTTTGCGGTACTGCTCCTCTTTCTGCATGGCTACCAGCTCCTGGATAGCGTGTGCTTAGCGCTCCAGGATGCTTATGAACCTATCAGTGCTTTGCTGCCGGTGCGCGGTGCTTTGCCGCCAGTGCGCTGCGTTTTCCTGGCGGATCCTGCTTTCTCTCTCCCTCCAGTTCTGTGCTTTCTCATTCTCTTTAATAGATTGCCACATCACTTCTTGCAGCATGTCTTCTTTGCTTTTTCGCGGTCTCTTCCTGAGTCTTTGCAGTCTCTGAGCAGGCGATAAGAGGGACGGCTGAGGTCTCATGGTTGATGCAGCTGTATAGGCAAAATGCAACATTTAACAGAGGCAGCATTGTTTATACCAGACAGAGTAATGATTCCCCCCGCACTTAAGGAGTAGAAAACACACAGGGTCTACACAATAGCATAATTTTCCCGTCTGAAACAGAGCGCACACATCCCACGGGAGCCTCAAAATGGTGAGTAAGGGGGACTGTTTCAGGGCTGCACTGTCCTCTGGGTTTCTGTGCCTTGGGGAGAGCCAACAGCTTCAGGGGGCACCTACACTGAACACTGTCCCAACATTTTCCACAGGAGTTCGTCCTGGACGATATCTCTCTGCTGAGGGTGACCTGGGAAGCAAGGGAGGGTCTTCTACTGCAATGCGGCTTCCGCCCTGGCCCATATGCAGCTTGCCTGTGTGCAGCAATGGTCCCCCCGCCCCTCGCGGCACAGTGGCGCGGACACGTTAGCCTGGCTGGGACAAGGACCACGGTGGCTCTCCCGATAAACCTGCGCAAGCGCATTGCACACGTTCTGGATGAGACATTCGAGGAGATTACCGAGGCCGATTACCGCGATGTGATAAACCACATCAATGCACTATTCCGCATCTAGGCATGCATGCCTAACCCTCCTCTCCCAAAGAGCCCACACCGAAAAAATTCCTTCCCGAAAAAAAAAACGCTTACCGGGAACCTGCTCTTCTGTTTGTCCTCCACCAAGTACCGGCCGCTGCGACTGGCTACCTTCCTCCTGGCTCGAGAAGAGCTCCTGGCTGCATGGCTCCAGGGATTCCGGGGTGTCTTCCTCCTCTTCCTCCTCCTCCCCCCCCCGGCTCTGAAGTGTCCATGGTGGTGCTCGGAGTGGAGGTGGGGTTAACCCCAAGTATCGCATCCAGCTCTTTGTAGAATCGGCAGGTCGCAGGGGGAGCACCCGAGCGGCTGTTTGCGTCGCGGGCTTTGCGGTAGGCACTCCGCAGCTCCTTCACTTTAATCCTGCACTGCAGGGCGTCCCGGTCATGGCCCCTTTCCATCATGTCCTTTGATACCTTCCCGAAGGTATCGTAATTCCTACGGCTGGAGCGCAGCTGGGACTGGACAGCTTCCTCCCCCCAAACACTGATGAGGTCCAGCAACTCGCCATTGCTCCATGCTGGGGCTCACTTGGTGCGTGGAGGCATGGTCACCTGGAAAGATTCGCTGATAGCACTCCACGCCACGCCGGGCTGAGCAAACAGGAAGGGGATTTTTAAAATTCCCGGGGAATGTAAAGGGTGGGTCACATGGTTGGTTACCTGAGGCCAGGGCAGTAGAGTTTGAACTGATGACCAGAGTGGCTAGAACAGGCATTGTGGGATACTGCCGAATAATTCTGGAGGCCATTCACAGCGCATTGGGCGGCCACACTGGCGCCGCAGCGCTGCAGCGGCAGCGCAATACTCGCTATTCCTCTCGGAGCGGTGGAGTACATGCAGCACTGCAACCACGGAGATACAGCGCTGCAAATGCCCTGCCAGTGTGGACGGGGAGTGAGTTACAGCGCTGGGGGAGGCTTTACAGTGCTGTAACTTGCAAGTGTAGCCAAGGCCTCAGATGCCTAAGACCTCATTCTCCTGCAGCTTCCATTGACTTTAATTGGAGTCCAGTACACAGAAATGGAGGCACTCAAAATTAGTGGACATTTAAAACATGACATCAGTGACAGAGATGGGAATACAGTCCAGATTTCCTAACTCTTGGTCCTGTACCTTAATCACAAGAATAATCACATGCATTTTGGGTTGGTTTGGTTTATTTATTTTTCTTAAGCTTTAAGTGAACGGTTGTGTTTTCTCTCTTTTGTAAAGGGTAACAACTGAAGCAAAGAAGAGGCCAAAGATGGGGAAACCTCCTCTTTCCAGAACTGCTTGAAGAGAACTGCTTGAAGTTATGGAAAAGGACATGCTGCATCAGGATAACAGTTCACTGTTACTGTAACCTATTGTATTATGTTGTTAAATATTTCTATAAATATTTAAAAGGTGTACACATATGTAATATACAAAGGAACAATGTAAAGTAGTATAATCTGGAGTTAACTCTTGTTAATAGAGTGGGACAATATTGTTTGTGTTCTGTACTTATTGTACATTGATCTCTGTGCCACAACTAAGCTTAATCTAGTCCTAAATTTCAGCATATGTTGCTGCTGCTTAAATATTGTATAATTTACTTGTATAATTCTATGCAAATATTGCTTATGTAATAGGATTTTTTGTAAAGGTATGTGTTTAAAATATTTTAAAATTTGCATTTCACAACCCTGTGGTAGTATGAAATGTTACTGTTAACTTTCAAACACGCTATGCGTGATAATTTTTTTTAAATAAGCAGATATGAAGAAAAGCACGTTAATCTTGGTGGTTTAAGTAGGTTTAGCTATGTGCAGGTTTTGTTTTGCTGTGTGCATGTGTGTGTGTATGTATGTTCCCAGTGTACTGTAGTGTAATTTTTTTTACTGTATGGTAACCCTTAGTGGGCTCATTAACTCACTGATGCTGGCAGAGTCAGGATTTTCCTATTGCTAAGTGCCAGTGAAAAATGCCTTGGCACTTAACAACAGAATCTCCAGACTGCTATTGTCAAAGGGATGATTAAAATAGAAGAGAGGACAGGTGGTCAGGGCATATGGATTCTATTACTAAATCTTCCACTGACTTGCTGTGTGTGACTTTGGGCAAGTCACTTAACCTCCCCATGCCTCAGTTTCCGCATCTGTAAAATGGGTATAATAATACTTACCTACCTCCTAGGGGTGTTGTGAGGCTTAATTACTGTTTGGAAAGTGCTTTGATATCTTTTGTGAAAGGTGCCATGTAAGTGCAAAATATAATCATTTTCCTTAACTGCAAAGGGTGTTGGGTATTGAAAGTTGCTAAAATCCAGTTAGCATATGCCTTTGTATGTACTGATGCCATATTTTGATATCGATATTGTAAAACAGAGTGGTACTGGAATAATCTGGTTGTTTATTTCAGTAACGGCACAGTTCAAAGCAATCTGGCATCCCTCATCACTTTATTTAAATGGCAGAAAGCAAGTTAATATAAAGTGACAAAAATTACATTTTTTTTAATTATTATTTTCTTCATCTATTTTCACTTCTTATTTTACTGATCTGCTTGATCCAGGACCATAATGATTGACACCTTAGGCCTGGGGTGATTTTCCCCCCTCCCCTCTAAGGTAACTCTTACTGCATCCGAAGAAGTGGGTTGTAGCCCACGAAAGCTTATGCTCTAATAAATTTGTTAGTCTCTAAGGTGACACAAGTGCTCCTGTTCTTTTTGCATTAGTACTTTCAATTAAAATAGCTAAACTGAACTGGGAGCCGTTCATTAATCTAATTTAGCTTCTTTTCTTTTTTTAAAGTTAAAATTGAATTTTTATAGATATATAAAACAAATATTCAGTTTAGAAAAAACACAAGATCTGTGTTTCTAAATACAATTGGCCACTCCAGGCCAGGCATTGTTTGATTGGAATTTGTACTTCTCCAGTGGCTGAAAGGGTCTTTTCCTGCAGGCCTCCCCAGCAGAGTGGAGCAGTATGACTATCATGCACAAATTGTCATGCCTTTTTTGCTCCCTTGAAAACACTTTGATGTGAGGCACTTGTTTACACGTATCCAAAGTGAACACTAAAAGAACAGCTGATGAGCCTGGCATTGTCCCGGTGGTATATAAGCTACTGTTTAGATGCACACTAAGGGTTAATCCCGTAACTGCCTACTGGTCCAGCTCACTGTCTAACATGAAAACTCTTAATGACAAAAAGACAACAGGCCCCAATTTAGCACTAGCAGTGTAGTGACCTCAGATCATAAAAACTCTGCAACAAAACTGTATGATACTAATTGGAAGCTACCTTCAACTGCCAAGTGTACGTGTTACTGTGTCAGAGGTCACTATGGCTTCCCACTGATATTGCTTTGGTATCAGTCAGTCACTCCCCCACCCCCACTTTTTTTTTTTTTTTGGTAGATGGTGGGAGGGAGGGAGCAAGGAAGTGTTTTGATGTCTCATCTCTTCTCCCCTTCTCCCCCTGCCCCCCAATTCCTTATTCTGTGTGTTTGTGCGTGGGTGAACTGTCTGCTTTCTGCACAATGTAGACCTTTTCTCCTATAGTCACATTGGCAAAGGGAGAACTCAGTGGCTGGCAACTTTGTGTTTTATGGTTTGTTTTTTAACTTTTTTTAATCGTGGGTGATATTTATATTTTTGTATCATAAGAATGTTTCCTTACAGTATTTGTCATGCCAGTTTATAACAAACAAAAATGCAGGGATTTTATTTCTATTGGAAACACTATTACAGCTATGTTTTTACTTTTAATGGAATTTTTATTTGTATAGAGTGCTTACTAATGTTAAATAGGAAAGAGTATATAACATTTACATTAAGGACTCATTGTAGGTTTTAGTGTAAGGAGTAAAAAGGAAAAAAATATTCAAACTGGGTCTCATTGCCTGCCTATTTTGGCAGGAGTGGGTTTGTGTCATTTCAGTTACAAAGATAAAAGTATGCCATATAATTTATTTATATGAAAATTTATTTTTGTAGTGTACATAATAGTCATCAAGTCTTTTGACAGAAGTATATTTTTAAAGAGTTTATATGTAATGATGATACCATTATGTTTTGGAACATTGCTGAGACATGATTACAGTGCACACTTTTCATTTTAAACCCAATTGCGGAAAAAGAAAATGTTTAACAGTGTTGAGAAAGAAAGAGAGTGTGAATATTCATACAATTCTGAATTGTGTTTTAGTTACCATTTGTGATCTAGTGTGGTTCTCATTTTAAACCTGGAGTGGCAATTGTACAAACTCTCTAAATATTAATGTTCAAACACTGATAGAAATTCTAACATGAATAAAAAATATTATAACTTATTGATTACGTATTTGGTTGTTTGTAGAATGCTTTTTTTTACAGTACATAAGCTATGTAACAGAAAAGTAGCAATACTTCTTGGCAGTGTAAAGCAGTATGATTGCCCAACTTACTAGATTCTACAGTCAAAGGCTTCAGTATTAATGCACCAGTTCTTACTTTTTATTACCAGAGTTGGGCCTGAGCCAAACATGAAAAACTGAATCCTCCTTCTGAATTTCAGATCTCTGTAATTGGCCAAACCAAACCCAAGATCTCGAATCTCCCAAACTTGGGGTTTGAAACTGGGATCCTCCAGTGTTCAAAGTATTTGGAATCTGTGTTCAGATTTGGCCCCTTCTGGAGGTAGATCCAAGCTGTAAATCCGATCCAAACTACAGATGCCAGGTTTTGGTTTGGCCCCCTCTCTGTTTACTCCTACCTCCCTTTGTATAATCTATCACCCTGTGAAACTGTGGATTATTAATTGCATGTTTTTCAACCAGAACATAATTTTGCATAAACATTTAAAAATATTGGAGTCAAATAGTCTTCAACACAGGTTATTTCTGCATAGGAGACTAGAAATTGGCCTCTGCATATTTGGTTGTTCCCCAAGGTATAGGGAAGAGAGAGAGGGGACAGATTTTGTCCACTCTGTGGAAGAGTCAAAGGAGTTTGATTCGTGAAACTTGACTTGCACAAGAGGTTGGGGTCTAGTTTTGCAGGAGCTTTGCCAATGCCTGTCTTCCAGAATGCTGCTTCCCAAATCACCGTATCTATAGTTTAGGAAAGGAAGGGTATTGTTATGCATTGGAGAAAACTAGTATAGATGGTGACCAGGTCAGCATTCACTCACACCAGGAATCCCTGTGTGGTTTGTAGAATGCAAAAATGCTATCTAATCAAAGTGCCATATGGCCAACAATCCCCCAATTCCACCCCATATTTACAAGCTGCTTTCAATACATCCACCATTTGACTCTCCGCTCGCACTAGTGGAAGACTTGATCAGGCTCTTGGTTTATTCACATTCAGTCTTTCAGTGCCAAATATCTATTTTCCTTTTTCATCCAAGGTGATATTTATAAACTATCTGGAAGATGAATTGTAAATTATTAATTTGGTTACAATTTAAGGACCTGGATTGCAAACCCTTACTTACATGTACTGTCATTACTCACATAAATAGTTCCGTTGCAGTCCATAAGACTAATTGCAAGAGCAAGGAGTCAGAAAAGGTTTGCATGGCTAGGCCTTAAATGTATTATAATCAGAGCAAACAGAAATTTTGTGTGCAAATAATTTTGTTCACTGAAAAATGCAGTTTTAGGTTAACAAAAACTATTCGTGAATTCAGGTCAAATTTGGTTAATATTTTTGGCCAATGTTTTGACTGACTTTTCATTTCAAAAAATACATTTTGTTTTCCAAATTTTAATTTTAAAACACATTTTAAAAAGTTGTTTTTTAAAAAATGAAAACAATCATTGTGGGTTAAACAAAATATTTTGCTTCAACAAAAATAGAAATTATTATTTATTTCATTAAGAAAAACAAAAAAAGTTCATTTGTGTTTGATCCAAAGTGAATTTTTTTTTCAATTTTTCAGCTCAACCACTGAACTCAAAAAAATCAGTTATTCATCCAGCCCTAATTATAACCCATAATATGGTCAATGGTAAGTAAAATCATGCATCCTGACCAGTTGTTAATGCTAACAAGGCTTTTCCAGTCCCAGTAATTCATGAGAATCATTCAGTGCATTGAACTGGAAAAATATTAATATGCTGACAGTTTCTTACAGTCAGAATGGAGTATTTTTGTTTTAAAATCCCATTTTGCATTAAAAAAATATAGCTATTTACCTTGTATTACTCTTCATGGTTATATTTCTTATAAATGGCACATTTTCTTACTTTGCGTCTTATTAACCTCAGGTAAAACTTTACTTAGATTTTTGTCAGAAATCAACCATATTTATTCAGGGCTTAAGTAAACATGTGGCTGAATTTTTGTTGGCATAATGCATATATTTAACAGTTCCAGGAATGTTGCGTGCTGCTAAACTGCAGCAGCATTGATGTATAAACAGGTGTTTCATTTTTGGTAACTTACCTCCCTAATGAGAATCTGAGACACCAGCTGCTTATATCTGAAAATCACCTTTTCCAAATTTTAATGACTTTTAAAGACTGACACAAATAATGAAAACAATTACTAGTTCCCTAATCCATTTAATTATTCCTATCCTATTTGTTGCAGTCATGGTGGACCCCATTACTGGCCCAGGATGCATGCCAGGAAACTAGTAAGTGGCTTAAAAATACTTTCCCATTCTAACTTTACACAGTCAATTTTAGCTAATAAAAATTAAATGAGAGGGAGTGTGCAGTCTCAGATTCTTAAGCCAAAAAGCTGAAGGGATACTATCCTATTTGGACAGATCGAAGTGAAAATGCAGTCAACCAGTGGGGGCATAGCAGAAGTTAAGGAAGCTCGCCCCTCACACTCTGGCTCTATTAACAGTTGAATTCAAATCAAGGCGCAATCTACAGTAACTTCTTTGGGGAAATCTCACATCATTTCACTACCACCACTGCAGCTTCATCAGTGGGAACATAAGTATAGACAGAGCACTGGCATTTTCATCATTGTACTAGCTAAACCTGCTCTGCTCAGCTTTAGCTGATACATGCTAAAAATCCTTGGGTCCTGTGCACCCTAGCACTTCCACCACTATCTCCGCTGGTGCAGCTCCACCAGTCATAGTGAGACACTGGTAGATTCCCCAGAAAGGCTAATGTAGACAGAGCACATGCTAATTCAGAACTATTTTTTAAAGAAGGGTCTTGCTCGAAAGATGATACCGACTCACTGGCTCATTCAGTCTGTTGCCTCTGTAGTAACGCGGGCTCCGATCCTCCAAGGCAGTGTTTCCCAAACTTGGGACGCCACTTGTGTAGGGAAAGCCCCTGGTGGGCCGGGCCGGTTTGTTTACCTGCCGCGTCCCAGGTCCGGCTGATCGCGGCTCCCACTGGCCGCGGTTCGGGTCTCCAGGCCAATGGGAGCTGCTGGAAGCACATCCCTCGGCCCGCGCCACTTCCAGCAGCTCACATTGGCCTAGAGCAGCGAACCGCGGCCACTGGGAGCCGCGATCGGCCAGACCTGGGACGCGGCAGATAAACAAACCGGCCCGGACCGCCAGGGGCTTTCCCTAAATAAGCGGTGGAACAAGTTTGGGAAACACTGCTCCAAGGTATTTAGGCATCTAATTCCCATTATTATGTGCCTAAAGTCCTTTGAGGATCTGGCCCAGTGTCAACAAAGGGGGCTAACTGAAGGGCAATTACAATAGATAACAGAACCTAACAGGTTCATGAAGAAAGTGCCACCAGACCCCAAAGTGCAAACAAAGTTACTTTTTATTACTGCAACAAATAGTGTGAAGAGACAGAGCTTAAGGCATAGGGTAAAAGCAAAATAAGATGACAAAATGTAGCACATGGACAATCATTGCCCACTTCAGCACCCTGCCTCTTGTGAGGAGATAGTTTCCCAGAATTCCACTGCCTATTTCCCATGCTTTAGCACTCAGCTTAGGAACACATTTCCCAGGATACCCTTCACAACTCTGTATAAGGCAGCTTTTAAAGCAGGCCAAAAGAAGGAATCTCCCCAAGCGACAGGTGAATAGATTCACCCATCAGGTAAGCCAACATACTTAAATTGTGTTTGAAAACATGGGTGTAAAGAAGAGGTTTTTAACTCAAGGAATTGTTCAAATGACCAGTCCTGACATTTTCCTCTCAAACTTTGGGTTTTGGAAGCACCAGACTTCTAAAGAAAAGGTATCTGGGTAGCCGTCTAAGAAAAGAGGAGACAAAAACAGGAAACTAAGCATTTATTATGCAATATGAGTAAACAATAGAAGAAAGGAATAGAAGAATTAAGGTTGTTACATTACCCATTTTCAACCCAGGCATATGTTACCACTGGACACCTCTTCCCCTTGTGTCATGAGTGTATGTTCTTAGCTCGTTGTACATAGGAACTGAAAAAATCTGGGGTAGGTTGGAAGCTAGGGTCCCATTGCCTGAATGAGCTTTGGATCAGGTCTCTAGTTCCCCCTTAAGAGGCTCCGTTACCTCACAGACTCTTGTACAGCAATTATTGTTTACTCAGTACATTAATTAATTTTTCACAGGTCACCAAATATATGTCAGATGACAAATTACCTTTAGTTACCACCAAGCTGGGCTGGCTTCAATCCAATAATCTAGAGGTGAAATTATCCAGTTATCCTTATCCAGTTACCAAGCTTCTAGGACATTCATAATTATAAATATATAATTTACCTCTGTGAGACAAACAGTTTGTTCCATCAAATAACGTGAGACATAGATTGCTTATTAGTTGTTAAGGCCTGGAGCTGAGCTCCTTACTTCAGTAGAACTATTGGTGTGAGTAACAGTTTACCAATGTGAATTAGGGCCTCACAATGTGGCCCTAAATAACAAATAAATGAGATATAAAAATCCAGTCAGGCCCCCCTTTTATGGGGGAAAGTGACAATGAATTATGTCTGTTTCCTACTAATATAAGTCATATTAATAGACAGCTACATTTTAGTTTAGAATATTTGCTTCTGTGACAGTTTTTGAGACCTGCCTGTAAAATAATGGAAGATTCTAATTTAACAGAATAAACAACCAATATTTTATATTTAAATAACCAGATAAGCATAACATACTTACCTGGTCACACACCTTGAAGTGTTGTCTTTATGTTTAGTTATAAGGGTGGGAACTAAATGGTGGTAACAATTTATATTGAATAAGTATTATAAAGCTTTCTGATCAGGCATATAGCAAAATTATTTTTGTTCTGGTTAGCCTCTGTTAACCTGTGAAAGTCACATAGTGAAAACTGAAAAATTCTGGTGGTACAGAAACTGAGTAAATGAGTCCAATTTATCCCTGATATAACCCTAGTAAAGTCAGTGCAGTTATAGCTTGGATGAATCAGGCCATTTTATTGAATGAAAAGGTTGTGCTAGAGACCTATTAAAAATTATTTAGACCTTTTGAAGTTTCAGGAATGGGAAACAAATAAAGAGTAATGGTTTCTGACTTTTCTTTAAAAATAAGTAACTTTAACATTGTTCTATTTTGTCAATTTAATTTTTTCAAACTGTGTCTCCATACTATAGCCAAGCACTTCAGCGTAACTTGGGGAAAATATGTGTGTAGAAGTGCGAGGGTATTTTTTACACACACACAAAAAAATCACATTTGTCTGTGAAAATGTTAATCTATTTTAGAAAACAAATTCCAAATGAATTTTAGCACACGGAGTTAAGCCAGCTTCTGAGAATGTTCTCTAACATTAAGGTTTTAATGCTCCAAAGTATTCATTACAGTCCATTGAATCAATAGTCCACAAACTAAGGAGGATTTACACTTTAGTCACTTATGGTTCCTTAGGAACTATTAAGGAATTTTTTAAAAAATTCTTTATTGAAATGAGTATACAAGGAGTATCATGGAGATTCTTGCTATATGTAATGGGACTTAGATTTTAAGGCTGTGATTCCATGAGGTGTTTAAGCACATGCCTAACTTTAAGTAAGTGAGTACTCTTATTGACTTCAGTAGGACTACTCATATGAGTAAAGTTATTCATATGGACGATTCAGCCCATTGAGTATAATGAAACAGTCTTTTTTACACCATTGTGTCCAGCTAAAGTTTTCAATTTTTTCATAGTAGTCTTATTTCTCAGCCTGTAAACCAGTTTTTCATTGGTGATATGCTGTGAAACTTCTCAAATGCAGTCATGTACCACTGGGGGCCTTTCTGATTTCCATTGTCATGTAAGACATAAAACTGCAAAAAGAAAACCAATATGCCAAAATGTCTGTTTCTGAGAAAAAGCCACGTCACCTTCGGGTGGGGAGTCCAAGAGAACCATTCTTGTATCCAACATGGAATTTTCATTCTATGCCAACAATTCATTCATAATTTGTTTCATATTTTCTCAATATTGTTTAGTATTGCATAATTTCACCATATGTGTATTAAATCAGAATTTTCTATATTACATCTCCAACATTGGTCTCTCTCTGTTTCCATTTCTTTGAAGTCTTACAAAGCCCACAATTCAAGAAAATGTTGTACTTTAACTTTTATGACCCAGATCCTGCCACCTAGTTCTATACAGAGAAGGGACCCTCTGTGTAGCAATCTCCCCTTTTCTGCACAGAAGTGAGACTCAGCTACCTCTTCGCATCTTTCCCCCAGCCACTGTGAAGACCTCTCCATGTGATCTGGGCTCTGTGGAGATTGGGAGGACTGAGAGAAAGTGTAGCTGGGAGGGGATCAGGGTGGATGTACATTGTCCCCACCATTGGTCCTACAGAGATTAGTCAAAAAGAGATAATTCAGCTGTAGAATTATATAAAACTTATTCTTCTATGGTAACTTTTATTTCCTGAAGGCAGCCACTGCCAAGAAACATCCATGGCACCTAGCTCCAATGGTGCTGTACTGTCAAGGACCCAATAGCCAGAACTATTGTAGAAATACAAGGCCTCCTGCACACCTCTGGAAGTGCCAAGTCTGGGGGTGTGCAGGTGTAGGGGGATCATTACAAACATTTCTTCTCTCCAAGGAACCTCCCGGGAGGGTTCCATGGGAGAGAATGATCTGGGCCTGTATACTTTATTACATTTTGTGTTAATGCTCACAAATTCTCCCATTATGACTGGAGTCCCTGAATATATTCCCCATACAATTTTGTGGTTCCAGTTTTGCATGAGTTATATTAATAATTATATTTCAAGCATAAACAACAACCTTAGTTACACCACATACATTTAACATAGAATGTTCTCTCCCGTTAAGTAACAGTGGTGAATTTAGATGTCCAGGACAGGAAATGATTTAGGCCCCAATCCTACAAACACTTACGCTTAACTTTACTACTGTGAGTAGAACTACTCTCGGTAGCAGAGTTAATCATATGTGTAAGTGTTTGCATAATGGGCAAACTTAGTGTTGTAAGTGTTAATTAAAAAATGAATAAGAAAAGAAAACCAAGGCCTCAGTCTGAACTGCACTGAGTTAAATTCAGTGCAGTTTGGAAGAGGAGATAAGAGAATATGCAGTACTATATATACATACTATACAGCACTTGTATGGGCTCCTTGCTTGTGGAGGCAGCCATGCACCATTCCAACCACAGGGATTGATATAATTATTTTTGCCTGCAACAGTCCAATGCAACAGCCTAGAACAGCCAGGGGGCAGTGTACTCTGGTCACTCATCATGCATATACATCATATACACTCATCATGCATATACATGGGGTTGGGGGCAGGTAGGGACATTAATTGGAAGCCTTATGCATTATGGGAATTCCCCTGGAGGCTGGTTCTGCCAGCTTCATGGGCCCTTTTAGTCAACAGAGCTGACATAAAGGGGCTATGGCATAACTGAGTCTTGAGCTGCTAAAAAGATTTTAAATACTTTGATTCAAAAAGATCAAAGCTCACCTATCAAGTTAACACTGCTTGCCTTACATTTTGTGAATTCTGAATTGCCATTACAAAATGGTATTACAGGATGGCAGTGCAGGAAGTTTTAGGGAACCATTTTGGCAGGCCCAGAGCATTTTTAATGTTTTACAAGTTGTTAGAAAGTGTCTCAGGAGGTGCAGGATACTCTGGTATCTTTGAAATCTAGACACCAGTATCAGTGCAAAAATCAGCACAGGTTGTACAAACAACCCAGAGGTGGACTGGGGCCGCATGGTCCATGTTCATACCCAGCTTACTTAGAGACTTCTCTATAACATTGTTATATGTTGTTCACTAGAGGTGACTGAAGTTTTCTGAATGGATTTTTTTTTAACAGCAGATTGACTTGCTTCAGAACTGAATGTTTTGTGGAAAATGTTTCATTTTTTTAAAAATATTCTATTTTTTTCAGCAAAACACAAAAAAATTTCAGTTTTTTTTATTTTTCACACTTTTTACTTCTCTATTCCATTTATCAGTGGCAAAATGGAAAAAGGAAAAAGGAGTAAAGGATGATAGAAGGGGGAAATTACAAACCAAAACTCTGAAAAATCTCAAAGTAATTTACATAACTTGCAGAATAAAAATTATTTTAAATTTTAAAAAATATTTTGGAAAAAAACTCTACTATTTTTCAACCAACTGTACTGAAAACTATGGACTGAACCCAACATTGGCAGCTGGGCTCCACTTCCCCTACTCCAGAAAGATGGTAGTGGGCTGAAGATTTCCACCTGCCTCTTCCCCCTATTCACACACACACTTTCATTTTAAAAAAGGAGTCAGATTCACTGGGGTGTTTTCACAGCATCATCTCATTGTCCCTCCCCAAAGTACTGAGGCCAGACCTAAGTAAAGGAAGGATACACACTAGAAGCATCTGGGATAGAGAGAGAGAATGGAGTGAATAGATCCAGAATGGGTGGAGAGAGACTTGGAAAGATCAAAAAAGGGGTGATAGAGTGTGACAGTCTGCACCCCTATGTTCACCCCTTTTACAAGATTATGATACATTTTGTACACAGTATGCCTTGTGAGGTATCATTTGAAAACTCATAATTTGCTGATCATTATTATCCTGGTAAAATATGTGTTGCAACATTGTATATAAAATTCTAAAATTCTACTGTATGATATTACTAAGACATGTTCCAGGTCTGGAGAGCAGTCACAAACCAGTTCCCCAGAGACAAAAGACTAGCTGATGCCTCAGCCAGGAGTCAATGAAATCAAATGGACCATCACCTGGTTAAGTGGTCATTCTTTGGCAGGAAAGATGGTGTGGGCGAAAAATCTACAAAGAATCTTGACAAAGAAACAGCTTGGGGTTCCCATCCATACAGACTTTCTATCTCCTGAACTTCAGCTGAAGATGATGATCGAGGAAGAGAAAGAAGGGAGAGCAGATGCCTCAAATTATCTCTTCCTTTCTCTCTACCCACTGCATCAACAACACCTAAAGAATAAGGAAGCAGCATTTGACTGGGGGAGGGATTCTGACTGAAAGAAATTCAGCCAGTAAGAATGCTGAAACGTGGTGAGAGAGAGCTTTGCTTTGAATTCACTTAGTTAAGTTAGGCATTAGTTGCATTTTACTTTTATTTTCTTGTAACCAATTCTGACTCTCATGCCTCATTACTTGTAGTCACTTAAAACCTATCTTTCTGTAGTTAATAAACTTGTTTTACTGTTTTATCTAAACCAGTGTGTTTGGATTGAAGTGTTTGGGGAAATTCCATTTGGGATAACAGGATTTGTGCATATCATTTTCAATTAATAAAATGACAGACTTTATATGAGCTTGTATTGTCCAGGAGAGAGCTGGGCAGTACAAGACCTACATTTCTGGGGAAAGTCTCAGACGGAGTTTGCTGTTGTTGCTCTGCAGTATAATTCATGAGTGGCTGGCTATAGTACTCATACAATATAACTGGGAGTAGCTTACATGTGGTGTGTGAGCAGACCAAGAGTGGTAGCTCTCACAGCAAACCAGTGTAAGAGGCACCACATGTTGGAGAACTGACAGGACATAGCTGTTCATTGGTCCAGATTGTAATGTCATTGAAGGAGTCTGGAAAAGACCAACAACAAAAAAAGAGTGAAAGAGTGGAAAAGCCAGCAGCAGGTGACTAGATAGAAAGAGGCAAAGTGTAAGAGAAGGAGCAGGGAGAGAGTCGGGGAAAGAGTTGGAAAGCAAGGGAATCAAGAGCATAACAAAGAGAGAGGAAGAAGAGGGACAAAAAGTGGGAGATCTAGGAGGGAATACTGAAAAAGAAAAGTTAAGAGCCTGATCCAGATCCCATTGAAGTCCATGGGAACTGGATCAGACCTTAAATACAGGTAAAACAGACACTGAAAAAGAGAGGTAAAAGAGTTGTTGTAACTGTGTTGGTACCAGGATATGAGAGACCCAACATGGGTGAGGTAATATCTTCTATTGGACCAACTTCTGTTGATGAGAGAGACAAACTTTTGAGTCCCACCTGAAGAAGTGCTCTGTGGAGCTTGTCTCTTTCACCCAGGGCCGGCTCCAGGCACCAGCTTAACAAGCAGGTGCTTGGGGTGGCCAAGGGAGAGGGGCGGCACCTGTGGCAATTCGGGGGTGGCAGGTCCCTCACTCCCTCTAGGAGCGAAGGACCTGCCACTGAACTGCCGCCGCCGATCGCGGCTTTTTTTTTTTTTTTTTCCCCTTTCAATTGCCGCTGCCGATCGCGATCGCGGCTTTTTTTTTTTTTTTTTTTTGCTTGGGGCGGCAGAAATGCTGGAGCCGGCCCTGCTTTCACCAACAGAAGTTAATTCAATAAAAAATATTACTTCACTCACCTTGACTCTCTGAGGTAAAAAGTGACAGGCAGGTAAGCAGTAGAAAGAGGAGGAGGGAAGTAAAGCAGAAAGAGAGAAATAACAGAAAATGAGGGAGACAGATTAAAAAGAAAGTGTGTTTAATGCCAAAAGATTACTGAAAATACACATTTGAGTTTCTATATAAAATATCATTGGGGACATGATCCTGTAGGACAAGGAGGCTTGGGAGACTTGGCTGTGAATGGATGGTGGGCATAAGAGCCCTGTGTTCTAATATATAGGGGAGACGATAACCTGCTTTAGGGGATTTTTTTATAATGTTGATACTGGCTTTTTGAATGTTTTTCTATGCAGTTTGTGTGTGTGTGGATGATGGGAAATGCGAGTGTGTAGAAGGAACTATGGTTGCAGTGTGTGGAATTTGCTACTGGCAAGTTATTCTAGCACAGAATCCAAGATAAATACCAGGTAGGCTTATTTTTTTGCATACACTTTTTGTTCTAAAGTGCAAGAAGGTGCATCTGGTGTTTCAGAATTTTCTTATGCCTTCATTTAACATTTTGTTTCCTCGCCACTTTTGTTTGGCTAGCTGCATACCTGGTGAAAGAAAACTAAGGGGGGAGGGATAGCTCAGTGGTTTGAGCATTGGCCTGCTAAACCCAGGGTTGTGAGTTTAATCCTTGAGGGGGCCACTTAGGGATCTGGGGCAAAATCAGTACTTGGTCCTGCTAGTGAAGGCAGGGGGCTGGACTCAATGACCTTTCAAGGTCCCTTCCAGTTCTAGGAGATAGGATATCTCCCTTAATTAAAATTAAGGAGGAGCACTTCCAAAAAGGTGGCATTGTTGCTGGCTTGGGAGCTGTCCTTTCAGCTCCTGTCAGGGAGAATCTGTTCTCCTAGGGGCTTCCACAGCCTATGGATTACTTCCCCTGCTCCTCAATTATTTTGCTATTATTGCACTCTTGGGGAGAGTACCAGGCAAATTTGAAGAGGTTTGACTTATTTTAAAAGACTATGGCATAGTTTTCATTTTCTGAGATCTATTTAATGCAAATGTAATGGGGGAGGAGATCTTTGGTTTGGGGACATACATGTGAGGTGTCAGAATAATTCACTCTCATTTTTTCCTGGAATCACCCTTTCCTTTTTGATAGTGAGGACTAAGGATTTGCACCCCTGTCTTCGGTGCTGACCATTTGACTGCCTATTGTCGTGGACTCATCAAAACTTCAAGCAACAACATTCTATTAAGAGGAGTCACCATCTTTCAAAATTCTCCAGATCTCGTAAAGAGTCGCTGAGAGGAAAGAGCAAGTATAAAGGGACTGTACAGTGGTCACTACAAGGAGATTAATTTTTCAATTTCAAATTCCCAGTTGCAATTTTTATTATAAATATGAGCTTAGAACACAGATAGGACTTTCTGATTGGCTGTCAGCAATGGCATGCCCCTACCAAGAATACCCAGTAAATGCAGAAATCTCTTTAATTTTAGAAGTTCCATTTTTGAAAATGCACATCTACCATCTACTAAAATGAAGCCTTCAGTCACCAAGTTATCATCTTCAAGGTTTCATTCTTGAAGCTTTAGAAAAACAAAAGTGGTCTTACATACCTAGAAAACAAACAATCTGGATAACAACCCAACCCTGTGGGAAAGATGTTTTAGAACTCTACCTTCCCAAAAGCCTTTTGCTTCTTTTCTGTCTCAGTTTTTATCAAGTCTATCTTTTTTTAACAGTTTTCTATTCCTCCGCTGCGAGAATGATTGGGCCTTAAGTATGCAGCCCTGCCTCATTATTGCTCCCTCTATACTTGTGGGAGGCTGAGTTTACTGGCTGCAAAACAAGCAAAGCCTCTGCACCCTGTTAGACTTCATCTGCTCTTTAATACATTTAGCTGTTCTTGTGTTGAGCCATTCAATATCACTTACGATTTGTCTATGCTTCAATACTTATCTCTTTGCTTCTGCTCCACTTTCTTAGAAAGTGCCCAGGTTTCTGTTCTCTATAATATGGCTGGCAGTACAAAAAACTAATAATATGCAAGTTTCTAGGACTGAGCATGTTAATGAACTAGACTTTCACCTCTGGAGGTCATGGTAAAACCCCTGTTTTGGTTAAAAACAAAATGGATTATAATTCTGTGTAATCCATGAAATAGTCCCTCTTTTGCTCTACATTTTGCCTCAACATTTTTGGCTAAAAATTTCAACCATAGGAGCCTAAAGTTAGTCATAAATCCATATTTAGGCACCTAAACAGGTGGCCTAATTTTCAAAAATGCTGAACACTTAACTCCATATTGGTTCTGATTATTCCATTGGATGCTGGCTCTTTTATTCCATCCTCATATGTAAGAAATAACTATCAAAGCATATTCTTAGCTATAATTTGTTCCAAAGGAAGTGGGTTCTGGAAACAAATTAACAATGGTAAATCATGGGTTAAATGGGATACTTGTTCAGCATTTTAACTACTACCCCATACTTATCACCCCCTGCTAGTTTTATTGAAGAACATAGATGAATGTATTGCTACCCGTAAGTAAGAAAAATAAATTGATCCTCCAACTACATATTACCAAAAGCTGGGTAGTAGTCCTTTGTGTATAATGCTGATATTTCAAGATTGTTCTTTATACCAACATTTTAAACTTGTAAAAATTTCTATATCTCTTGCAGTATGTGTGCTATTACTGTCTGTCCATCTTCTATATTCAGAACCTGCATTGCTAAAACCAATGCCTGCCTTACATCATTGTTTCTCTATCCCAGTGGCCATCTGACTCTATCCAAAATTATTTCCTTGAACAATAGTGTATGAACACCCATTGTACTTACCAATATTTAATGGATTCAGACTACCCAATTGTAACAATACAATATAGTGCTACCTATGACAGCTCAGATATATGATGTGTTTTACAATGTCATTAGTTTGCTTTTTCCAATGTTCAATCCTCACAAATGGCAAAATGACAGCTTAGTCTAGTTGTAAGTGTATTATTGTTGCCCCTTTTAACTAGGTGTTATTAGATTAAGAGGTCTTTGCAGCAGGCCATTTTCCCATTGGAAGTAAAATTGGTGATACTGAGTCAAGATATTTTCTAATGTAATTTGTTTATTTACAGAATGAACACAGTCCTCTTTCCATTAACAGAAATGGTCACAAATTGCACACAGGTAATTCTTTTTCATAAACCTCAGCTAAGCCACTGTCTTGTCACAAAGAAACATCTCTCTCCCGGACTCTCTCACTTAACATACTCTTCCCTTATTCCAATTTGAAATCTTTCAAAGTATTTGTTTTGCAAATATTTTGTTCAAATTGGAACAGAAAGTAATTTTGAAATTACTTAATTCAAGCAGGAGGGAGTTGTCTCCCCTCCTGGTTAACTGGTAATGTAATGCAAGACTTAATTGTCTAGCCTTGCTTCATCCCAAGACTATCAATGGAAAACTATCCGAGACTACTGCAAATAATCAAAACCACTTGGAGGGGGAAAAAATGGAATATTGCAATAGAGAGGGAGTCACCCTGTCTGTGAATAGAGACAAAAGACTGTTTCATTATAATACAGTGAGGGGAGGCATTCAGAATCTATTCACTAAGAAGGCATCTTGTTGAGCAGGGGTGTTTTTCATGGAATATTGGATCCTTGTTCCTGTGAAGCCAGCAAGCTCTGCAACAGACTGAATTTTGGGGAGAAAAATCTATATTTTATTATATAGAAAAGGTAACTATTAACAAAGGGTAGACCCTACTTTGCATTTTATAATTTTGTTTTGTTTTATAACCATTTGTTTCCAGTGGAATCGCTATACTTTCTTAAATAAACTTTTTTGTTTCATTACAAGTGTTGTATGTTAGACAAGAAATGGTAGTTTAAAGTAAAACTGGTAAACTGTGCTACATTGTTTCTTTGGGGGTAGAGGATTTAGGATTTCTGTAAGTAGCCAGTGTCATCACAGGGATATCACAGGGGAACGATTCAAGGGGACTCTGGTGCACCTATTGTTAACCTGCAAGGCAGAAACAGGGCTAGCATAGCTCAAAGCAGAGTGCTTGAGTGGCTGAAAAGCTGGTGGTGCTAGGGACCTAACATCCCCTTACCACAAGCAAGACTCCCTCACACCAGAGGCAAGGGGTAATAAGGTGACTCTCAGTCCTGGGTACTCCAAGAACCATCACATGAAAAATCAGGCATGAAGGGAAATGAATTACAGGCTAGGTCTGGGAAAGATCCTGAGGCTGAAATCAGCTCACTTGGAGCCTCATCCTGTGAGATGATTCATGTTTCCTGTGACGTGCTGCATGCCCTCTACTCCCATTGACTTCAGGAGAAGTTGAGGGTGCACCTTCACCGTATTGGGCTCTACTATATCTATCGAATTGGTTGTTATTATTCACAGTAGTACTGTGGTAGCACCTAGGAGCCCCAGTCACGCACCAGGATAGATGCACACCTTACTCTATGAGGTAAATTATCACAGTTGTGTGAAACCTACCAATTCCACTTCATTTGATTTCAAAAGTAGCTGAGTTGGATTGCTAGAGTTTATGATCTCTGAGTTTCCACAGTGGTTGCATCTCTTTTGACATATGGAACCCTGGAACCACTTCAGCATTTAATTGTGGGACTCTTTGTAAGGGGATGTCTTTTGTGCAGAGTAAACTCAGGTTCTTATTCAGATGTTGACCCTAGCTCCCTTCCCATCCATATTCAAATCCTTTCTAAATATAGACATTTTTGTTCAAATATGACAAATGTACACCTCTGGCTACACAAATACCCTTACCCTGCCCTTACCCCTTACTAATTGTTTATTATTAACAGGTGGGAGGCCAGGGCTGCAGAAAAATCGATAATTTACTCATAGAAAAATAATTTTACAAGTGCAGTCTGCTGTCAGTCTCCTAAGGCAGTGTTTTGTTGGCCAGCTGCTACTGGTAAGATTCTGACCATGCTTTCATAACTTATTTAAATAAATAAATCTCACTGCTGATAAAATTGGGGAAAATGTGAGGTTGGACATGGCAGTGTCATGAAGCAATCCTGCCATGCTCATATTTGTATGGAACTTATCCTAGGAGTGACGTCATGTATATTACCTTGGCTGGTAATAGCTGGAAGGCTGCCATCTTTTGTTTACAATCCAGCACGCTTAGTTGTATAGTGCCTTTGCTCCTGTTTTTCTTCATTTTCTTAAGTGTTAGGGTGTTCTTTCTTCTTTTGATCTGTATATATGTACAATTGTGTATTTAGTGTTCATGCCACTTTCTGCTTCATGAGCTATCCATGCTTCTCATGATTGAGTTTGCAGGTGATCATCTTAAAGACTTGGGTCTAGTGGATCTTGAGGAGGATAAATTTGTGTTGGCTTCCCTCCATCAGTTTCAGGCACCTTAGTAAATATCAGAGAGTGCTGATGAAAGGATAAGTAGATGGTTTTGAAAGAAGTGAAGTAAGATATACGTATATATCAAAATATTCTGAGTACTTGGTGAGCAAGTTATTTCAAACTATGTGCATACATGATTTGTAGGCTATTAAAGCCTATAATATTCATTATATTTGCTTGAATATAGGCTAGTTTTTCTCACTTTCTCAATGCCTGTCTAGAGATTACCAGTCTTTTTTCTGGTAAATTCTTTCTTTCTCTTTCGTGCAAATAGCTTGTTGTCACTCTGTGTCCGAGGTGTTTACTTGAGATTAATTAGTGGTCCTCGGGGAGACAGAGGATAGAGAAGCGAATGTGAAGAGAGATAGCTTTTCTTGCAGCATTTTCTAGGCAGACATCTGCCCGAAGCATTCTGTGCATCGAAAATGACCAACTCAGTAGCTTATCATTAGAGGACTTTGCTCTCCAAAAATTACAAAAAAAATGTTTTAAATTTCAGTGTTAAAATTAATGTGATGTGCAAACAGACATACTGCAGGATGTACTGCTTCCATTAAGTAAGCTGGTCTGTGTAACTGTAACGGCTTTTGTGTTGCTGTAGATATAAAGTTTTCATATCTATTAATTAAGAAATCATAGATGAAAATGTTAATTTGAAACTATTTTATAATGCAAACAGGCATACTGAAGATGTGTTTTAGTTAGATTATTATTCTATTTTTACAACTTCGCCTTTGTATATATGCAAATATAAAGCTTTCATGTTTATATATTCAATGTCCTTTCTGTGAAAATAATAATTTTTTTTTACGGTAAGGGGCCTCTTACACTTGACATAGTTTAGGGCCTCAGAAAGTCATAATCCTGCTCTGAGACATACCCTTGTGTTGGTAGAGTCTCCATGTAGCAAGGCACTTTTTTCCTTAATACAGTTCTTGGAATTTGGCAGCACATTCAGGTCATGGAAGAAGTGCCTAAGTTTGTTCTCTAGTGACTCCTATAGCCAACTTGGGAGCAGTGCTGACAAGATCTGGAGGGAGTGACATCCAGCTATCCTCAGCAGGAAAGAACAGTCAGCGCACAACATGATTAATATGGAGAAAATGTTTCAGTACTTGGCAGACCCCCAAGGGAAACAAAAGAATTTTCTACATTTTCTTCAAGATTGGCCACAGTCCGATAGGCTGTTTGAAACCTGGAGATATTTTAAGATTTTGCCAGTACATGATACTGTATTTTTCAATGTAGCCTATGGTGTTGTAATGGCATCCCCCTGAAATTATCCATTTGATTACAAAGCAATGTGCTGCATGCTGGACAATCAGGTACTGCTAAGCTAGCTTTATCACTGCAGTTTTGGACAGTGGTTTTATTAATTGTCTTGTTGAGAGACTTGAACCATTTGTTGCTCGGAAAAATTGGAATAATTTAAAGTAAATAGTTTAGTCTTGGCATCCTTTCACTCTAACTGCTGCAACTTGTCCTGTTAATGTTCTACGGGTGGATGTTTCACCTTGAAAGATCTTTGAGAAGAATATAATTTGGTCCCATATACTTGGTCTTTTACACTAAAAGCACTGAATTTCCAAACATTGTATGAAAGCCAATAACTCACACACAGCCACAGGCAGCACTTGGAACCAATGGAGCCTAAACACGGACAGGGTACCCTTATTTATCAAGGGGACTTAAATTTGTTACAGTCCTCAATTTAACTTGGGAGTCTGGATTCACTGCTCAGCATTCCCTGGCTCTGCTTTGATGATTAGAACCTGGCAGAGGGAGTTGGAGTAGGGGATGGACAAAAGGAGAGACTGAGGGGAAAGGAAACTAAAACGATGGGGACCTACCACCACTAAGCTCATTGGGAGCCCAAAAGAAATTTAAGTTTCACAAACACACACAACTTTGGGTGTTGGAACCTACTGTTTGTTGTTAGTTTTATTTTATTTATGGATTTACCCTTGAAAAAAAGATACAAAAACAAACAATGCAACTAGGAGTAAAGAGACAAAATGTAGCACATAGCTCCTAAATAGATAATTTACAGTTACAAGCGTGAAATAACTTAATGGAAAAAATACATGCACAATAATCAATTATAATCTATTCCATTTGCAAGATTTAAGCCCTGATCCTGAAAACTTTATGCAAGTGCTTAGTTCTCTGAAGTGTACAAAGTTAAGCACGTGTATAAACGGTTTCAGGATCAGTGCCTTAGGACCTGAATCAATTCCCATTGAGATCAATGGGAGTTGATTTGGAGTCTAAGGAAGCTCATATGGTAAACATATAGAAGGATTGTTGAAGTATTTTAAAAATAATGTTATAGATTTAATCCTGGAAATGTAGACCACATTTCCTAATTTGCTTATGAGAATGTCATATGGGACTGTATCAAAAGCCTTACTAAAATCAAGATAAATCAGTAAATCAGGTCTACTGCTTCCCCCCCATCAATCATAGAGTCATAGAAGATTAGGGTTGGAAGAGACTTCAGGAGGTCATCTAGTCCAGCCCCCTGCTCTAAGCAGGATCAGGCCCAACTAAATCATCCCAGCCAGGGCTTTGTCAAGCCGGGCCTTAAAAACCTCTAAGGATGGAGATTCCAACCCATTCCAGTGCTTTACCACCCTCCTAATCAGGGCCGGCTCCAGGCACCAGTTTACCAAGCAGGTGCTTGGGGCGGCCACTTCAGAGAGGGGCGGCACGTCCAGCTGTTCGGCGGCAATTCGGCGGACCTGCTCGGAGCGAAGGACCTCCTGCCGAATTGCCGCCGCAGATCGCGATCGCGGCTTTTTTTTTTGTTTGTTTGGCTGCTTGGGGTGGCCAAAACCCTGGAGCCGGCCCTGCTCCTAATGAAATAGCAGTGTAGCAGTGCCTGGGATTCTTCCGTGCACTGCTACAGGCTGGGGACCGACTGGCTAAGCGGCAGTTCTGCAGAAAAGGATCTGGGGATTACAGTGGATGAGAAGCTGGATATGAGTCAAGAGTATGCCCTTGTTGCCAAGAAGGCTAACGGCATACTGGGCTGCATTAGTCAGTAACCATGTCAAAAAAGGAAATTAGGTTGATTTGTTCTTGACAAATCCATGCTGGCTATTACTTATAACCCTATTATCCTGTAGGTGCTTACAAGTTGATTGTTTAATAATTTGATCCAGTATCCTTCCACATATTGAAGTTAGGCTGACTATCTATAATTCCCTTTTAAAGATAGATACTATATTTGCCTTTCTCCAATCCTCTGGGATGGAGAAACAAAAATTATACAGGTGCCAATGGAAATAATCTTGAAACAGGATGAAAACTGTCAGTATATACAGAGGTAAGGCAAGCAGAATAGTTATGTGAACATATTCTGGAGAAGGATAAGAAGAAAAGTATAAGGATTTTCACATAAAGGGGTGTGTTGACCAAAACACTTGGATTATCCCCTGCTCTTTAAGGATGAAATTCACCCCAGAGAGGAGGGCTTATGCAAGGTCCTATGTACCACTTAAGGTCCCACATAAATTCTGTGTTAAGAACTTGAAGTGGTATGTCGGACCTTGGGCACGGCCTCTGCATATCGTAAGAAGAAAACAGATGTCATCGCTGGAGCACAGTTCTGATCAAGCAAGACAGCCAATTTTAGAAATACCTCAATTTACAGGTAGTTATGGCAAAAAGGACTATGTTGATAATTCTCTTCAGCATAGCAAAGACTAGTCAGGATGAGTTCCGAAGGTCAGTCAGTTCTATCATCAGGTGATCACCTGAGCTGTGAAATTCAATAGTGGGAAAAAGTATTAACTAAATAAAATCTGAATTTTTTAAAAGTGGTGTTACTTTGGGAGCTGTGTTCTTACCATTACTAGCTGACCATCATCAAAAGTTTCAGATGAGCAGTCTACATTTTGGTCTGGAAATCAGCTTGGAGTTTTGCAAGATAAGAATAATAATAATAATTATTATTATTTAATACTATATTGCAGCAGTGTTTGGAGGCCTTATCCAAGTCAGGGCTCCATTCTGCTAGGCACTATACAAACATATAGTATATGACAGTCAAAGATAAAGCTTTCTTGTGGGTTTTCCAGAACTTCCTTGATTTCAGCAGTGACAGAAATATGACAAGGACAATCTTTTTTGCAATATGTTGGCGCTATCCTAATTTGGCTGGAACCAAAATATTGCAAAAATGCAAAGGTATGTGTTGATTAATGTTTTGAAAGTTAACCAACCTTTTGTAAACCTCAATTTTATATTTATTTGGGAGTTTGGGATGAACATTTGAATCAGTTTATCTGAACCAGTTCCCATCCCTACTTATGATACTGACTGAGATTATCATGAGGAGAAACTGAAAGTAGTGTAACCTCTTCAGTTCCACCAAAACCCATTCCAAATGGATTTTCTTGAGTTCTGCTTCCACTGCCCAGCTGTAGCCCCTAAAAGACATTTTAAATTTAATTATTTACTGTTTTTATAGGCTTTTCTAACTTGTTATAACCTATATAAATCTTGCCCAAGTTAAATTTCATTTGGCCAACTGACTAGCTGGTGTACTGTGAAAGATCATGCCTTTGTGTATACATAATAAATAATTAATAGGATTTGAAGTACTTTCTGATGCACATACATACAGGGCTAAATTCTCAGTTACATTCTCAATCTGCTGAATGAAGCTCAAAGAAGAGCACAGCTGGTTGCAACTCCTTGATTGTGGGGCCAGTTTTAACCTTTGCCATGAAGGGAGCTGGATCTTCATGAGAGAACCTGGTCCTTAAACTTTTTTCTTCTTTCAGGGAAATTCCTCTGCAGCGTTGTTTTGTTTGGTGGACGGCAAAAGACATCCCATATCTGCCAAGAAGTCTGAAATTATGATCAGGTATGTTGGTTAGAAAAACATAAGAGTGATTTGCTTCCATTTTTCACAATACATTTAACTAAAACTATATGAGGAATGGAATGTTGAGAGGTGACTCCAGCAATTGAACTGGCTAATACTAAAAGAGTGTAAATTCTCCTGTGCATACCAAATGAAAATACACCCTCAAGAAAAAGAATCCATGTGCCTACATTTGTTATAAGGGTAATAATGACCTTGGCACAAGGCATTTCCTAAGGATTTTTAATGACAAGCTGGAGTTAATGGCCTTTGGCTGGAGCTTGGCCCTTAAACTCCTCCCAGACAGTCATTAATCCCCAGGAAATGCTCTGCTCCTTGATTCTTATTGCTTAACTGAAAGATAAAGTAGAGTGTAAATAGCCCTTTGCATAGTAAATATGATTATTGTTAATTTTGTAAAGTGCCTTTCCTCCCAAAGAGATTTACACACTATGGGTCCTATTCTGAAAGAGCAAGAAAAAACTGTTTTGCTCAGGTGAATATGGGCTATAACACAGCAGGCTGTGCTCAAGGAAAGAGTCCTCATGCCCAACATCTATCCCAGGACTGGGACAGCCATTAGTTGTCCCACTACCAGCTTCTGGTTGTTGCTGGTTATAAGAAGGAGTAGTACACATAGCCCACCATCCTCTTCTGACACTGGGTTTTACCCATGAGGATCCAAATTTGTGGAGACCTACTGACTCTTTGTGGGAGACCTATCAAGTCTCTGCAGACAGGCAGCTGAGTGCAACTGCAGAGGATTTGTGCAATTTTGTCTCCACGGTATAGCTGAAGTAGATTCATATAAGCAGAAGTATATGTCCATATAAGTGGCCTCAGAATATAGTCCTACATAGATACAACACCACTGCAAGATAACTACCTTTGGAATGGGACTTATGCACAGCACACTGCAGAATACTGAGGGAAGGGATTCATATTATCTAGGAGCAAGTGTTTGTCACGTTATAAGAGAACAAAGTCTTACCTTTAAGGTCTCATCTGAAACACCCTCCCCCCTCCCCCCCAGAAACATTAAACTCAGGTTACCAACACCAGAAGGATGAAGATCTGAACTGACCCTGCCAGTGTTAAACCAGTATTTTCAGGGAGCCTCTGGCCTTCTCCACTCCCTTTGTCCTGCTCACGTGGCACAAAGGAAGCCCAAACCTGCCAGAATTTGCGGCTCAATCCTGCAAGGTGCTGAATAGTCTAGCAAAGCACCTAAACGTGTGCTTATCTTCATGATGTGAATAATCCCATTGAAGTCAATTGGATTACTCAAATGCTTAAAGTGAACCACGTTACATTTGTTGCTGGATCAGGGCTTCACTGTTCAGCACCTTGCAGGATTGAACTCCTTCGGTCTGATTCTGCACCAGTTGATGTCAGTTTTAAAACTCCCAATGATTTAAATTGTGCAGGATCATGCATTTTATGCTCAGACCACTAAACCATCCTTTGAAGCTATACCATGATCTTCAGCATATTTTGGTTAAGGAGTTTTTATTATTACAATGAATGAATAAGAAACTACGTGGAAAGAACATAGTAAAGATTTATGAAATTTCAGTGTACAGTATACATAATTCCTGCAATATGACCATTTTCTAGCTTCAAATATATTTAATAAGTATAGTGATACTAACAATTAAATTTTAGATCACACGTTAAATACACCAGATGGCCTACAAACATTTTCTACAAAAAAGAGATAAACATTTTAAAATCTTGCATAGCTGAGGCTGTATCACACACACACAAAAAATAGCTTGGTCTTTGTAGAAATCGCATAAAATTTTCATAGCTGTTTCTTTTTAAGAAATTTCTGTAACTAGAGATAGCAAAGCTTACTAGACAATTGAATTACAAGTTCTCTGAACAAGAAATAATAGGTTTTACTATGATTTTAAATGGTGTGCTGCGAAAGCTAGCTAAATGACATTTTAAAATCTCTTTTCAGTGGTGGCAGATTTTGTTAAAAGAACAGGCCTCTTGTATTTTCCCCCTGCAGTTTCTTAATTAGGTTTTCTTTATTACATCACAAACACTAATCATAACATTACCCGGTTACAGATCAGACGTAACATGTCTTTCACATCTACATTAATGTACTAGCAGAGCTAAGAGCACCATTTATTAGAGTTCCATTTATAATTTCTTTCTCTGGCACAGAACGTCCATTATCAAAGAGCACGCCTTGCAAACCATGAATCCTGGAGATGTCAATGTTATTGCAATGCCAGCTCTGACAATGAAGACCCCCAAACCTTTAAGAATATTTACTTTACCCTTATAATAGCATGAGAAAAATTCCAGATGGTGTCAAGTTCTTAGTTCTTCCAGCCATCTGTTCTTAGCCACCGCTTGCTCTTGCTCATGTGCCATGTAATGGATTTTCTGCTTAAAAGTAATGTTGCATCCTATACTTGGCCTACATTTGTGTTGAATACTGAGTTACGAGTAAACATTAAAGAACTTAATTAATGACATGTATTATATAGTCATTGGCAACATTTTGCACACTACTGTACATAACACCAGAAATCACATTTAAAGCATTTCACCACTATATCTTATGTGTTTTCAGTAAATGTACTTAATGTCTGGAAAAATCATTCAAAAGCACTTCTTCCCAAGATGATACTAGGCAAGTGCCTTTCTCATCATAATATTTTGCACCTATCTATAGTGGCTTTAATATGAGGCTCTCAAAGTTAAATACAAAAGTAGGTAAGTATTATGATTATTTCAGTTTTACACATGGGGGAACCAAGGAACAGGAAAGCTAAGTAACTTGCTCCAGGTTACACAATAAGTTAATGACAGAATCAGGAATAGAAATTAGGTCTCAACTTCAAGTCCCCTGCTTTATTCACTAGGGCCCCAATCCACAAAGGTATTTATGTCACGGAGTGTGGGGGGGCTCAGGGCCCTGCACCCCCGGCTTCCTGCAATTCACCATGACTCTCAGCCAGCCAGTAAAGCAGACGGTTTATTTAGACGACAGGAATACAGTTCAAGACAGGTCTTGCAGGCACAGACATCAGGACCCCCTCAGATAGGTCCATCTTGGGGTCCCAGGGCACTACACCACAGCTCCCTTGGGAGGTCAGAGTCCCGTCTGCCTCCCAGCCATTCCACCAACCAGCTCCGAAACTCTCTCCTCAGCCTTTGTTCAGTTTCCCGGGACAAGGTGTCACCTGGCCTCTAACCCCTTCCTGGGTTCTCATGTTACATGCTCAGGTATTCTCCCTCGGCCAGTCTCCCATCCCCCAATGCAGACCATCCTAGCCACACTCCCCTGCTTTCCCAGCCAACCCTCCCCACTCAGCATTCAAAGACCACATTAAGGGCTGGTCTACAATAGGGGGGGAATCGATCCAAGATACGCAACTTCAGCTACGCGAATAGCGTAGCTGAAGTCAAAGTATCTTGGATCGAATTACCTGGGGTCCACACGGCGTGGGATCGACGGCCGCGGCTCCCACGTCGACTGCGCTACCGCCACTCGCTCTGGTGGAGTTCTGGAGTCGACGGTGAGCGTGTTTGGGGATCGATATATTGCGTCTTAACGAGATGCGATATATCGATCCCGGATAAATCGATTGCTACCCGCCGACACGGCGGGTAGTGAAGACGTACCCTAAGAACAATCCCAGTTCGTCACATCTCTCCCCCCTTCGAGACCGAACTGAGCGGGGTCACTTCAGCCAGTGACCTGGGGAAGTTCGAACCTATCCCCGTTCCCATGGATGCCCCAGCATCCCTCCCATTCCTTGGTGAGAATTACACCAGGCCCTTCCAGTTTCACGCCCCCCCCTTAGGTCGGGGGTGCTCGATGGCACGTGTAGTTCGCCTGTGGGAAGGTTTATGCGGCCCGTGCCCTTTTCCCACCCCAATACCCCTGGGGTTCCAACTGGGCTGGGGTCTTCTCCCAGCGTTCCAGTCTGGAGGGATGTGATTCGGGCTCTCTTGGTTAAGAGCCCCCCTTTTTACCCTGGCCATCCTCTGGAAAGGCTCCTCTATGCTGGGCAAGGGTCCTAAAGCCGTTTTCCCCTTGTCCCAGGCCTTTCTCACCCTCTGACAGGGGTCACAGGATCGGCAGTACTGTCGGACAGTAATAAAGACCCCAGGCCAGTAAAAGTCCCGTAGCAGCCTCTGCTGGGTGCGCCAGGTTCCCTGGTGCCCTGAGAGGGGCAGGGCCAGCTCCAGGCACCAGGCAACCAAGCACGTGCTTGGGGCAGCACCTGGTAAGGGGCGGCCAATCTTGGGATGGCGGGGGGCAGCGTGGCGCGGCGCTCGGCGGGGTGTGTTTGGCGGCGCGGCGCTCGGCAGGGGGTGTTTGGCGGCGCGGCGCTCGGCAGGGGGTGTTTGACGGCGCGGCACTCGGCGGGGGTGTTTGGCGGCGCTCGGCGGGGGGTGTTTGGCGGCGCTCGGCGGGGGGTGTTTGGTGGTGCTGCGCGCGGGGGGGGGGGGCTTCAGCAGTGCAGCGCTCCGCGGGGGGCGGAGGTGTTTGGCGGCGCGGCGCTCGTTTCGGCGGCGCGGCGCTCCACGGGGGGCGGGGGTGTTCGGCAGCAGGGCGGGGGGTGTTCGGCAGTGCAGCGGGAGGGTGGGGGCTGTTCAGCGGCGCGGCGCTCAGCGGGGGTGTTCAGCAGCGTGGCGCTCGGCGGGGGGCGAGGGCTGTTCGGCAGCACAGAGGGGGGCGGGGGCTGTTCGGCGGCGCTCAGCGGGGGGCGAGGGCTGTTTGGCGGCGCGGCGGGGGGCGGGGGCTGTTCGGTGGCACTCCGCGCGGGGGGGTTCAGCAGCACAGCATGGGGGGTGTTTGGCAGCGTGGCAGGGGGGCGGGGGCTGTTCGGCGGTGCGGCGCTCGGCGTGGGGTGTTCGGCGGTGCTCTGCGCAGGGGGGTTCAGCAGCGCGGCGGGGGGTGGTGGGTGTTCGGCAGCGCGGCGGAGGGCAGCGGTTGTTCGGCAGCGCGGCGCTCGGCTGGGGGGGGGTTTCGGCGGCGCAGCACTCGGTGGGGGGGTGTTACGGCCGGGCGGCGCTTTTTTTTGCTGCTTGGGGCGGCAAAAAAGTTAGAACCGGCCCTGGAGAGGGGAATGTCATGGGCCCGGTACAGCAGCTGGCGGCGATACTTCTGGGGTACCACCAGCTGCCTCCTGATTCCCCCTGACTCCATTTTCCCTGGGGGAGCACATTCTCGGTACAGTGGCGTACTGTGACGGGTTGGATCACAGAAACCCCCTTGGGAGCTGCCACCCAATGTGCAAAGACTACCCCTGCTTCTGTTTTCCCTGCCAGCTCAGGATTCCAGCACCCCGTCTCGCTGAGCCAGACACTCCAGTCTGCTCTAACAAAGACTCAGGGTCTGAATCACTTGTCCCAAAGCTGCAAGTTTACCTGAAAACCAGCTCACAGGAGTGTGCTTGTCTTTAGCACTCAGATGCCCAACTCCCAATGGGGTCTAAACCCAGATAAATCCGTTTTACCCTGCATAAAGTTTATGCAGGGCAAACTCATAAATTGTTCGCCCTCTATAACACTGATAGAGAGATATGCACAGTTGTTTGCTCCCCCAGGTATTAATACATACTCTGAGTAAATTACTAAATAAAAAGTGATTTTATTAAATACAGACAGTAGGATTTAAGTGGTTCAAAGTAGTAACAGACAGAACAAAGTAAGTCACAAGCAAAATAAAATAAAATGCGCAAATCTATGCCTAATCAAACTAAATACAGATAATCTCACCCTCAGAGATGCTTCAGTAAGTTTTTCTCAGACTGGACACCTTCCAGGCCTGGGCACAATTCTTTCCCCTGGTACAGCTCTTGTTCCAGCTTAGGTGTTAGCTAGGGGTTTCTCCATGATGGCTCCTCGCCCCCTCTCTTCTGTTCCACCCCTTTATATATCTTTTGCATAAGGCGGGAACCCTTTGTCCCTCTGGGTTTCCACCCCCCCTCACTGGAAAAGCACCAGGTTAAAGATGGATTCCAGTTCAGGTGACATGATCACATGTCACTGCAAGACTTCATTACTCACTTGCCAGCACACACATATACAGGGAGACTCACAGGTAAACAGCCATCTGCAGACAATGGGAGTCATCAAGATTCCAAACCATCATTAATGGCCCACACTTTACATAATTACAATAGGCCCTCAGAGTTACATTTTATATTTCTAGTTTTAGATACAAGAGTGGTACATTTCTACAAATAGGATGATCACACTCAGTAGCTTATGAGCTTTGTAATGATACCTTACAAGAGACCTTTTGCACAAAGCATATCCCATTTGCATTATAGTCACTTATTATCAAATTTTTTATAAAACTATCCCAGTTACATTATATTCACTTATTATCATGTTTTTATAAAACCATGTAGACTGCACAACGTCACAAGGTCTTCTTTAGTTTGGGCCCCAGCTGTCCACTTGCGGGCATACCCCTGTGCCCGGTTGGCTAGTTGTAGGTATGTGACCTCACAGGTTTTACGCTGACTCCGGAACCTTTTCCGGTACATCTCAGGGGTCAGCCCAAACTCGCAGAGCAGGGCCTTTTTGAACAGTTCGTAGTCCCCTGTCTCCGCCCCTTTCAGTCGGCTGTACACCTCCCTGGCTGTGGAGTCCAGTGAGGGGATGAGAAACTGGAGCCTGTCTGCAGGGTCAACCCAGTGCAGCTCGCAGGTATTCTCAAAGGCCGTCAGGAAGGTATCCATGTCCTCCCCCTCCTTATGCTGGGCCAGGATCAGGCCCCATTCAACATCCAGGTGTCAGAGAAGAAAGTGCCCACCATTTAACTTTTAGTCCTGTGGTTAGAGCACTTGCCTGGGATGTAGGGGACAAGGTTCATTTTCCCCTGCTCTGCCTGAAGGAGAGAAAAGGATTTGAGCAGGGCTCCCCCCAACCTTAGGAGGCTGCTCTAACCACTGAGTTATGAGATATTCTGATGTTGAGGCTCCCTCAGTTTCTCCTGTTGAAGCTGTTCCACTGTGGATTAATAATTAAAGAGTGATTGGAGCAGGGGGACTGGACTTGGAGTCTCTCAGATGGGTGCCTTAATCACCAGGCTACAGAGTTGTTCTCACTCTCTCTGGCCTAATGACTATTTAAGTATTTATCCACAGTGGAACAGTCATTGGACCAGAAAGCACATGAACAAGAATGACTATAGCCTGGTGGTTAGGGCACTCACCTGTGAGGAGGGAGACCCAGGGTCCAGTTCTTTTGCTCCACTCACTCTTAAATTATTTAATCCAGTGTGGAACAGCTTCAACAGGAGAGATGGAGGGAATCCAACATCAGAATATCCTATAGCCCAATGATCAGAGCACCTGCCTGAGAGCAGGAGAGCCCTGTTCAAATCCTTTCTCCCATCTGGCAGAGGGGGGAATTGCACCTGGGTCTCCTACATCCCAGATGTGTGCTTTAATGACTGGGCTAAAAGTTATAAGGCACTTACCCTGCAGGCCACTTTGTGTGGAGGAAGCAGGTGCCTAACTTATTTCCCCCAAGAGACTACTTAGGCACCTAAGCTGCCTGACTCTAGGAGCCAGGTTACTGTTTGTGGATTGCTAAGCAGAGACAGGCACCTATCTTTGTGAGAAGGGCGAGGCTCAGTCCATAACCCTCTCATCAGCATCTCCCATTGGCTAGCTTAGGTGGCTTCCCACCTACTGTGCTAGCTTTTGTGGATCACATTCTAAGACACCTATCTCTCCCCATTTATTGTATAGGGAGCCAATTCAGGCTTTGTGGAATGAAGTGCTCTTCCTTATTTTTCTTGGCACTTACAAGTTAGGCACTACTGCTCAGTGTTGCAGTGCCTAAGCTCCTTTGAGAATCTGGGCCTAGATCACCTTGCCTCTAATACAAGACCCTACCTTCTCAAATGTTGCTTAGCTCTGTAGGTGTGGCTGCATATAAGCCATTGTGATTAATTTATTTCATTCATTGAAGAACAATAAAATCTATATAGGACTAAAACTGCTGCTAAGCCTTAGCATCATGCTAACTTTACTTGCTGATTGGATCAGACTGGATGCTTCTCATATTCAGAGTTACCCACAATTTTGCTCAACCGTTGAACAAATTTGTAACATTTGATCATTTGAGGTGAGAACCTGTTCATAGCAGAGTTTCGATGTACAGTCAACCAGAGAAAAAACAATGTTTCTACATGATCCAATTCAGGTTTGAAAATAGTAGTAAAGTTTGTTTACTCTGACTTGCATGAGCTACATTTTAGCAAGAAAAAAAAGACATGACCATTAGTCCATGATCAAGTCAGTTCATCTGTCCGCAGCAGTCATTAATAACTGACACTTCAGAGGAAGTTAAGGAGCATAATATACCTATCTTATTGTGCATTCTTGTTCATGGCTGGAGAATCACTTAGCTCACTATCAGTGCTTTCTGAAGGTCCTGGGGCTGCACACTAGCTTGGGCATCAGTGCTAGAAAAGCTCCTTTTTGCACTCTTGCCTTGGCTGCACTATGCACTGGGGCAACGCTATCAGAGGAACTGAAACAGGAGCATAGGGAAAGCTCATAAAATGTAGAGGCATAAGGATGCATGAAGATGGCCTTCCCACACACTTCCTTTTACAGAGCACCAGTCTTCCTAAAACAACCCTTCAAACCAATAAATCAGCTACAAATTAAGGGCCAGATTCACCAGAATATTTCAGCTGTTTTGTGCTGTTCTGGTGATAAAAAAGCAGCTATAGCCCCAGTTTAATTGACCAGTGTGCTTTGGCTGCTTTGCATTGCTGTGATGTACTGGTGAATCTGCACTTGAAAGTTGTTGTTTTGTAAAGGTTTTTATGGTTGATAGCTCACATCTCCAAATCATTATAAGTATCCCAAGGTAGCATTCTCTTTGGTTTCTTGTTTAGTATTCATGTATGAATTTTAAATAAAAAAAAAAAAAAAGAAAATTCCAAGACAAAAAAACAAACTAAACCTACACCATGGTGAAATTAAGACTGAAGATACCTTTCAGCAACTTAAGGGTAAAAAAAATTACAATGATGTAATTATCTCCAAACCAAGCATTATAAACCCACAATCTTCAGAGTTAAGGCTACATTTAAAAGAAAACCCATGAAATGAAAAGAAATGGAAAAAAAAAACCATGGTAAAGAATAGAAACGCACAGTTAAGGCCCTGACCAACCTTAAGTCTGCCTGTGATGACACTCGGGGGGGAGGGGGTGAAACAAAGGAGGGGGGAACCTATTGTTTTTAAAACTAATTTAAACTAACCTGGAATCACAAACTGTAAAATTACTTCATCAACATCATATGATTATTGCATGGCATTATTACAGGGCAGAGTTAAGGGTCTTTTGGTGATTTAATTGTACATTTGCATGTATATATATTTGGATTTATTTAATGTATAATCTTAACTCTGAATATCCTGGGTTTATAATTTGTGGATCCCTGTGATATTTTTTTATCCTTTTATGTTACTAATACATACTCAACCTTAACTCTATCTTAATATAATTTTTAGTTTTGGAAAACATTTGCATATAATATTACATTTATATGTAAATGTAGCAATACCTTCAATATATAGTGCATCTGTCTAATAATAGCTTGCACTTAAATCATGCCTTTTATCCCAAGGGGCTTTATAAACTATGTAAAGTCTAGTTTATAAAGCCCTTTGGAATAAAAGGTACTATATAGATGTAAGTGGTTATTAGTTGTGAATCAAATACACTATAAATATGGATTTTAAGGCGATCCAATGTAAATATTCAGTAGAGGCAGCAAGAATTTTAGAAAACTAGAGAACACTATTTTAACGAGAGAAAGATAGGAAAACAAATTGATATTTTGTCTGGGATGTCATAAGGAAGGGACTAAATCTGAAGATAGACAAGGTTAAAGAAAGGTTAATACCAATAAAGGAAGAAGGATTGCTAAAACAACTGAGAAGAGATTTATGAAAGAGTGCATTCCAGAAATTTGCAACTATGGATATTGCAGGCAAAAGAGTGTGGATGACAAACTGTTTCTTTAAACAGTGAAGGCACTGGAATATTGGGGTAGTATTTCCTTTTGGAAGTCAAAGAAACACTATATTGCACTGTTCAATAAACTAAGTGAAGGAATGGGAAATAAAAAGGAGACATAAAACAAATGGAGATAGGTTTATGGCTAATGTAGAAAAGTGGTGGTGTGTGTGGGGGGGAGTGGTTACTCACTAACAGCACCTCTTGTTCTCTACAAGTATTGCCTCAAAATGCCACATTCCAGGGGCTGCATGCCATGTAATAGCAGAATCTTTTTGAGTAATAGTTGGCAGTTAGATGGCACATGCAAGGAGTGATAAAACTGGGAAATGCTTTTGTTTAGGTTCTTAAAACATGCCCTGCATCATAGTAACTGAGTTCCTTGCCTGGGCACTCCATACTGAATACTACTTTAGATATTTTTGGTAACAGTTTTTCTTCTCACTATCTCTGAACTGAGGCTAAGAGGGAGGGTCTAATAGATCTGTGCTTATGCAGATCTTGTGGACCAATGCCCTCCCTCCACTGATGTATGGAGTATGTTACAGGAATACCCCCTATTTGAGATTGGAATAGTAGCTGGAGGGGGACTGGGGTGCAGTTTACAGCCTGCCCACAGATTGTGGGGTGAATTTTATGTCCTTTCTTCCCTGAAGGATTTACTGTAAAGCCCATTTACTCAGGCTTTGTGCAGGAAGGGATAAATTCCACCCATAGTAGATTAAGACCCAATTACATGAAGGATGCCCTAAAAAACCCAATTCCTTCTTATGGTTGGACGATAATGTACTTTGTGTGCACATGTGTACTATAATAACAGTTATGCATATCATATATGTTAGAACACTTTAGCTGAAGACCTAGAAAGTATTAGAACTAAATGTTTGCCCTCAATAGTATTGAGTGTTTAAATATTTAAAGATTAAGTTAGATTGATCACATAGAACAAAAAACTGCTGTATGTGGATGATGTGATGGTTGGTTCTACTCTCTAACCCACAGAAGTTGATACCTAAATTATTAGAACTCATCAAAAGGTTTGAACACTTGTCTGACTATAAGATTAAATGGAAGAAGTCTGACACATTCCAACTAACTTAATACATATTAGTAGGTCTTGCTAAGTCACAAGTGCCATAAAAATCAGTGCGCTGAGAGTACGGTGCTTAGTATATGGGAATCCAAGCATTGTGTAAATATCTTGGTCTGTTCTTTTTTTTGATGTACAGTAACTCCTCACTTAAAGTCATCCTGGTTAATGTTGTTTCGTTGTTACGTTGCTGATCAATTAGAGAACATGCTCATTTAAAGTTGCGCAATGCTCCCTTATAACCTTGTTTAGCAGCCGCCTGCTTTGTCCACTGCTTGCAGAAAGAGCAGTCTATTGCAGCTAGCTAGTGGGGGCTTGGAACCAGGGTGGACTGACAGTCCCCCTATCAGCTCCCGGCTCCCCTAAGTTCCCTGTGCGGCAGCCGCCCAGCAGGCTATCAATTGCTGGGCAGTTCAGCTGTCCCTCTCCCCCCCCCCCCCCCCACTGCCATGTGCCGCTCCTGCCCTCTGCCTTGGAGCTGCTCCCGGGGAGCCTCCTGCTTGCTGTACAGGGGTCAGGAAGAGGGGAGCTAATGTCAAGGTGTCCCTCTCCCCCCTGCTCCTGCCCCCTGCTTACCCTATCTCCATAGAGCAGGGGGTGGGGGGGGACACAACAGGGCTCAGGACAGAGGGAGCTTGCTGGCAGCAGCTGCTGTGTCAACTTGCTGATCTACTTAAAAAGGCAATGTACTTGGGTCAGTGTACTTAAAGGAGCAGTGCGCATCTCTCTCTCTCTCTCACACACACGGGCTGTGTGTCTCTGTCTGCCATGCTGTCTCCCCTCCCTCCATTCGTGCTGCCTTGTAGAGTGTGAGGCTACATTAACAATGTGTTAACCCTTGAGGGCTCAGCTGTTCTAGTTCATCATTTAGCAGTAAGGCATTCCCTGGGAAATATCCAGGGGTGAAAGTAGAAATAGGGACTTACCGATACGGGGCTGGGTTGGGGCCGGCTCTGGCCCCCGGAAGGGGCGGGGCCTCGTGCGGAAGGGGCAGGGATGGGGGGGGTCAGAGCCAGCCCCGGCCCGCCCTGTACCGGTAAGTGCCCCCCCTCCCCTGCCGGGGTAGCAGCAGCAGCCGGGGGCTCTGGCAGCAGTTTAAAGGGCCCAGGGCTTGGCTGCTGCTACCACCCCGGGCCCTTTAAACCGCTGCCGGAGCCCCCGGCTACCACTGCTACCCCAGGGCTCTGGCAGCAGGACTCGGGGGCTATTTAAAGGGCCCGGGGCTCCCCCGCCTCTACCGCCCTGGGCCCTTTAAATAGCCGCCAGAACCTGCCGGAGCAGCGGTGGGGCTCCGGCGGGTATTTAAAGGGCCTGGGCGGTAGAAGCAGGGGAGCCCCAGGCCCTTTAAATAGCCGCCAGAGCCTGCCGGAGCAGCGGTGGGGCTCCGGCGGGTATTTAAAGGGCCTGGGCGGTAGAAGCAGGGGAGCCCCAGGCCCTTTAAATAGCCGCCAGAGCCCCACCGCTACTCCAGGGCTCTGGGGGCTATTTAAAGGGCCCAGGACTCCCCCGCTTCTACCATCCAGGCCCTTTAAATAGCCCCCGGAGCCCTGGGGTAGCGGTGGCAGGGCTCCGGCGGCTATTTAAAGGGCCCAGGGCAGTAGGGGCAGCAGGAGCCCCAGCCCTTTAAATAACCCCTGGAGCCCCGCTGCCGCTACCCCAGGGCTCCAGCAGCGGGGCTCTGGCAGCAATTTAAAGGGCCTGGGGCTCCAGCTGCTGCTGGGAGCCCCAGGCCCTTTAATTGCCGCCTGGGGTAGCCGGGCCACCCCGGTACGGCACACCGGCGCGTACCAACTTACTTTCACCTCTGGAAATATCCTACCCTCTTCCACCCTTTAACTTCACCACCTCAACCAAGCTTCACAATCATCATTGCTGTGTACAGTATTAAATTGTTTAAAACTTATACTCTGTGTGTCTGTGTGTGTGTGTGTATATATACACCTCTACCCTGCTATAACGCGACCTGATATAACATGGGTTCGCGTATAGCACGGTAGCAGCGGGGCTCCGGCAGTGCTTTAAAGGGTCCGGGGCTCCGGCTGCTGTGGGGAGCCCCGGGCCTTTTAAATCACCGCTGGAGCCCTGCTGCCGCTACCCCGGGGCTGCGGCAGCGGGGCTCACCGGCGATTTAAAGGGCCTGGGCTCCCCGCAGCGGCCGGAGCCCGGAGCTCTTTAAATCACCGCCGGAGCCCTGCCGTCCCTACCCCGATATAACGGGGTTTCAGCTATAACGCGGTAGGGATTTTTGGCTCCCCACTACCGCGTTATAGCGGGGTAGAGGTGTGTGTGTGTGTATATATATATATATATATATATATATATATATATATATATATATAGTCTTTTGTCTGGTGAAAAAAATTTCCCTGGAACCTAACCCCCCCTATTTACATTAATTCTTATGGGGAAATTGGATTAGCTTAACATTGTTTTGCTTAAAGTCACATTTTTCAGGAATATAATTACATCGTTAAGCGAGGAGTTACTGTATATAAATGGTTGGAACACACCTCTTCATGTAACAGGGTTTTTGTCAGGAGTTTCTGGACTCACATAAGCAAAGGGGGAAAACACCCAACCCGGAGAGGAATACATGCAGTCATGCTACTTTAGAACATCCCCTCAGCCATACTGGACTCAGATACTGATAGGAGGGGGCATTGGCACAATATAATAAGATCCCAGGATTGTCGTCCTGTGTGACACTCTGAAGCCTAAATGTCTGTTGAGTCAGCGTGAAGCAATGGAAACTGCTACCAGTATGGCTGAGAGGTCTCTTTATTCAGAATATCACCAGGTTCAATCATCATTGGGATTCACAGCTTCTTACTGTCCAATTTTTAAGGTCTCAGCCATACTGACTTACAGTCATACAACAGCAAGGCATGTATCCATGCCATGTCAAGAGTCCTAGACCACTGTGATATCAGAGGTAACTCAACCTGCCCTTCATTCCCCACTCTTATTCTCTAGTTAATTTGCATGCAACAATTTCATTGGTTATGAACCTGCAACGATTTACTTTTTTTCAAACAAAATTATTACACTTTGGCAATTATGTACACTTTCAATACGATTATTTCAATATGGCAGATTATGTATATAAGAGAAACTCATCTACTTTATATCTCTTATCATTCCACCCCGCCCCTTAGTTCTCCATGTTGTCCTCCATTGGACAACCATTGTACTTTGCTGCATGTCTAGTGCTCTGGGAAGCAATATGGAAGGATTTTGCTTTCTCATCTGTCTGTTCAGCAGCAGCACTCTGGGATGTTTGTCAGTTAGCTGATTTAAAGCAGTATGAAGAGATAATAAAATTTGATGTTTTTATTATTTCATAACATCAAAAGGATAGCTTTGGTAACTTTTTCAAAATGTCTTGGTGTGATGGAGTAAGGGATTACAAGAAAAGGATGTTGCAAACGTAAAAATTTGTATGCACTATAGGTCACATTTTAGTTCCAATCAGTAATGCCTTAATAAAAAAAGAAACTTAGTTATCCTAAGATGTATTGAAGGATCCTAAGAAATGTATTGAAATTTCAATTCAGACCAACAATATTTGCACTTAAGAATCAAGATTTCAAAGGAAAAATGGGTGTTTGCATTAGGACTTTCAGTGCTAACTGTGGTAGCTAACGTAGTAGAATGATGTCATTTGTCTTTAAGCACAATATTATTTTATTTTAATTATATTAATCATTTCATTTTTTGTAATCAAAAAGAATAACTTAGAATGCATTTATTCAGTTTTAAATGCACTATCACTTCATATCTGGAGACCAAAGATCAAATCATGATTTAGGTCATGAGTGAATATGAGTTTTGTAATTACATTCTAGTTCCTAGCAGACAGTTGTCTACATCACAAAACCACTGAAAATTGGTTCAGACATGATTTTACTCCTTTTTATATGCAGATTTACTACTTTGATTCCTGCTTCCAACAATTTAAATCAGTTTCCTTTTTTATTGTTTTGAATGATAAAGACTTTCAGGTTCTTAAATGTATAAATATACATGGTAGTTTTATGTGTGCAACAATGAAGAATATATTAATATATATGAAACTGATATTCCGATTCAGTGAGAGAGCATATTAAGGCAAAGAGATTAGCTTTCTGTACTTTATGCCCTTTTATATAATTCATAGAATCTTTTCACAGAGGAGCAAAAGGGAATGTCATAGAGTCAGCTTTCTGCATCTGTGTGCTGCACTCAGTTCCTGTGCATCAGGCTACAAAAATGCTGACATTGATCAAGTATTCTACCATCCTACAACAGCAGCAGGGAGTTAAGAAACGTTTTTATGTCTTTTTGCTTTCCTCAGTATCCTGGGAGTGATTGACTTCACTCATGTTTTCTGTGTGGCACCTGCTGAGAATGGTGAGAGGTACAGGAACAGGAAGTATTTTCACAGTATGATTACACAAGGGAGTTTGTGATAGTAGAAATATAATCAGTATTTAAACTGAATATTTCAGCTCCTCTCACAATCCATATACAGTAAATTGAAAAGATAGGCAAGTAGCCAAATAATGAAGACTGAACACGCATTTGGCTAGTTGGTAAGGATGTGATATAAAAGTAAATCACTACTTTAATAAAGGTAAACATATGTGTTATAAAGGACTGCAAAGCATTTGGGACAGTTTGAATAAAGGACAAGAGAACTACTGAAATCTGTTGTAATGAACACCAAATATCCCTGGAATACTGCAGGCCAAATTCTTCAGAACCCCACAGAAGCTCCTCGGTCAGAGACTTGCAGTTACTGAGCTCAGTGGGAGGAGGAATGACCACTGTCCCTTGAACCACAAAAAATAACTGCACAAAACTTACCTTACAGAATGTGTCCCCCTCCCCCCTCCAATATACAATTACCTATACCCCCAAGAGGGGGTGTTCAGTAGCAGAGAGGGGAGGCATTGGCTTCATGTTTTCTTTTGGTCTTCTTTTAATTCCATGGTAGAATGGAAGGGTACCAAATTATGCCCTCTCATAATTTGAGAGGTCCTCAGTGAGGACCTCAAGGAAACTGAGAGTTAAAACTCACTGAAAGCCAGATCCATATTTGGTGTAAATCAGTACTATCAGTATAGAATACTGATTTCAATGTAGCTAAACCAATTTACATCAGTTGAAAATCTGGCCATGAGTTTACAGTCCCCTGAGGTTTTCCCACACAGAGGATGACTTTGCCATATATACTTTTACTCCAAAAATAAAATACACAAATACTCATAAACCTAGTAAAAGTGTTCGGGTGTATAAAGGAGTTTTAGAATCTTAAAAACTGATGTCCAAATGTCTGAATAACACAGGAGATGACCTATAGCTCAAATACTGGAATGTCTACAAGTTGTTTGCAGTAATATTCACATAGCATAAGATGACTATCAAAATACATACTTCTGTGTTACAAGAAAAATTGCAAGTGGGTAGACAATAAGAAATAGGTGGAAAAGGGAAGCAGGAAATAGAAGTCACTAGAGAAGATATTGGAAAAATATAGTCCTAAACTAATTCCTCAAGATATTTTGTTTAAATTACCATAATACATTATTTGTACAACTTAATAAACAATTGTGCAAAGGGACATTGTCAATGTAAAAATAAGCCCCCTGCTCTGGCCCCTTTGTGCCAGTGGCATAAAGGGGCCCTAAAAGCCTCTTATCCAGCCAGGAGAGGATTCCTCTCTTGCAGGCATTGTGGAATAAAATTGCACGTCTGCCCCCACAGAGCCCCTCGCAAGGTCTGGCATAGGAGGCATGCCAAGGGTGGAAGACGCACGAGAGCACTACAGAGATTCCAGGCAGTGCTGCAGCCCAGAGGGCAGTGTGGGGAAGCTGCCATAACTAATCCCCCCCTCCCCACACCCTTGGCTGTGAGTTTTCTGCTGCACCTATTAGACATGAAACACAAAATGTCTTCCCATTTGATGTAAACAAATTCCTTTACCTACCTTACTAACACCACCTTAGATTATTAAAAGTGAAAGAATGTTAAAAATCTAATTTCCTTGTCTCCATGCTCTTTATTTTTGCATATCTCTCAGCATAGGTAATGAAAAGCTATACATTTAATTTCACTTGTGCTCATAGTATTTTTCATTTTCTGGCTCTTAGGGCTGAATTGTTTGGGTTTTAAATACTGCAGAGCAATATTTATTTATTGAAAAACAACCATTGGTGTGGCTTCATTGAAGTCAATGGAGCTACACTGATTTACACCAGCTGAGGATCTAGCGTCCAATGTCTAGCTGTATAAAAATGACATTCCAGTCCATGGTATAATGAGAGCAATACCCAACATACCCCAACAAGTTCAGTCCTGCACAGACAGTAATAGCTGTGTTATTTTTCTATGTTTGGCTTGAGTCACTGCTATAACTTTGTCAGACAAAATGCTTTCTCCTACCTGCAGTGATGATAAATGTGCATGCACGCACACACACACACACACACACACACTAATCTGCATAGTCAAGCAGCTCTGTTGTTTAGACAAAAAGTTTAGTTTTTTCCTCTTGGCTATAGAGTACACTGTAGTGTCCCTAGTTTCCCTGGATGATTAGGCAGGACTATCACAGCACATAGAAAAGCCTGAAACTTGAAAATAAATTAAAACTGCAGAAATATGATTCTCAGAAGCAGCATCAAGATTTTGGGAAACAGACTGCTTGTGAACTTTCCCATTTCAGAGACACTCAGACAAATTAACAGAACCTTGTGCAGAGAGAGAAAAATTCACCCCTCTCTGCTGAGAGGCATTTTTGGTTTATTTTACAGGAAATACAGAAATAAAGTATAGGTGATTCAGAAAAATGAAATAACACACAAACCACAGAAAAATAGTGAATGCTTCACAAGAGTCAGGGGTTTGGATATTAAACAGCTGCGATGCTTGGAAGGAAAGGAGTTGTAGAACGGACCCCATTTGAAGGCATTAATGCAAGATAGAAGAAATACATTATATAAAGTGGAAGATTTTCAAAGGCATAAATGGCAGTTAGAAATGGCAAATATGACTTTGTAAATCTTCACCAAATGATGTATAAACATCAACTAATATACTGGTCAATATATATGCATCATTGTCCTCTCTGGATGGAATCAGACCTTCTCACGTGTTTGTGCTTATATTGCCTTGTAGCAACTGTCCTAACAAACCACAGATCTATATCACATGATCTCTCTTGGAGAGACTCCTTTAGTTAATGTGACAGAGGTCTGTTGTGTTTTTTTGTTTTGTTTTTTAAACCCAAGGTCTTGGCTCTTTAAGGCTGCATGTTTTATTTAGCTGGTGATTGTAACGTGTATGAATTATACCATATATGCATTGATAAATTGTATTTGCCATGCACCTGTGAGTGCCTCACCTGCACTTTGGCCCATTAATCTAACTCCCGCTGTATTTCTTCTAACATTCCAAACCTCTGAGCAGCTTCAAACAGCTGTGATTTTTTTCAAAACCTGCCAAAGAGATGTTTCCTTCTCCCCTCCTTCCCCCCCCCCCACTAGGGAATTTTCCCCACCAAATTATGCTGGCCCAAGGACCAAGATGGGAGCATTTAATCCTGCACCAAAGAAAATTGTAAGGTCTGGTATAGCTCATAAACTTGCAGGGCTAGACATGGGAGCTTTTAAACCACTGGAAAGGGAAGATTCCCAGGTTTCCAGTACTTGCCCCTAGATCTGGAAAATCCTATCCTGAGATAGCAGACCTTACAGTCATGGCATTCTTATGTATAGGAATGTTATTTTAGATAATTTTTAGAAGATTCTAAGATTTATTCGTTAAATTTCTCTTTGAGACCTGGACAGCTGGACTATGTGTAAATAAGGTGCCTGATGTTATAGGCACAGGGATATGAAAAACAATACCAATAATATTTTTAAAACACGTTTATTTCTGTAAAATTGTGGCAAACTGCATAGAGAGTACATGATAATATGGTATAAAAGTTCTGTTGGCATTCACTTGAGATGGCATACATAATTCATTCATAACATTATCATTTGTAATGTGGCCACCCCAAATGAGTGTTAATAAAACAAAATCATACTATCAGGCAATCTCTCTCTATATTTCTCCATCCAGTAGAATGGCACATTTTATATACACAGATACACTCTAGTGATTCTATTTCACATTTGCCATTATTACTTTTTTCTGATCATTTTCCCTCCAATACTTTCTTATTTTTTACCTATTTCAAATATAATCATTCCCATGACTGTTCTCATATGGGATTTTCTTCTCCCCATACTCTCTTGTGTATTTTTAACAACTTCTGCCATGTTGTAATGATCTTTAGTTACATGTCTGTGTGTGGATTAGAGCCAAAATAAAAATACTGGCATACATTAAGAAGATTATATTGATTATATTGATATTGTAATTGATAGGTTGATTAATAAACGCAGCTTTTTTCTACATACTACAGAAACATAGGTTATAACTTCAGATCAGACCAATGATGTATCAAGGTCAAAATGGAAAAATGTTATGGTATCCTACTCAAACTCCCTCCATCGTACTAGAATAGCTAGATGCATCTGCTAAATTGATCATCAGTGAAAGAGTTAATAAATGTTGACATCTAAGTAAGAATTAACACAATTGATGATAGAAAATAAATATAAATTCTACTGTGTTTTTATTTGACAAGAAAGGGAAGGAGTGAAACAGTTAAAGACACAAGTTATGAATTGGAGTCACAGTGTGAATGTGGGCATTACACCCAAAGCGCAGTGTTGTGTTTTCCAGATGTGCTGGATGTGTGGAAACATCCCAGACAGTTTGTATTAGTGAGTTAAGAATGTAATCTTGTTTGAAAAGCAATTTGCCACTACCCAGAAAAGCACCTGAAAATTTAAAAATCCAACACTTTAAAATTCATCTGGCAATAGTGATTTGATAAAAAATATAAAAACAGTGTAAGAAACATTAACAGGTGGAGATATTAGTATAAGCAATAGTTAAACTGAGGGGAGAAAGAGGTAAGTAATATTTTTACTATTAACTGCAAGAGGTATTCTTACAATTACAGACTGTAATGTAAACCATCTTAAACACCTGACACAAATAAGTGTTAAAAAATTCAGGGCCTATGACAATGCCCATTGAAGTCATTTGGAGTTTTTCCACCGACTTCAAGGGACTTTTGGATCAGACATATTTAATGTCACTGCTCTGTTAAGGAGGAAGGAGGGAGAGAGTGATATAGTCCGTTCTGATTTTTTCACAATGGGAGATGGGGGAAATACAGGTGCAAAGTTGCCCAAAAATTCTTGACTGGGGTTGGGCTAGGAACAAGGATGTGAGTGGATAGCTAGATGAGTCTGAGCAGGTGTGTGTAAGTGGGTGAATGTGCGAAGCGGTTTAGAGCAGATGCGTGGGACAGAGTAGGATGTGAATAAGAGATAAAGGGAAATGAGTTAAGAGGAAGGCAGTGGGGAGAAGGATGGGATGAAGAAGAGTTTGAGCATGAATTGAGTGATTATAAGGGAGACTGAATGAGAGGAAAAAGAGGAAGAATTAAGGGGAAATAGTGAATGAGGATAACTAGACTGAAATTAGGAGAGTGAATAAAACAGTGAAAAAAAGTCTGAGTATATAAATGGCATAGAAAAGGATGAAGGGTCTGAACTCCTAAGTACTAAACTTGTGTACAGAGTCAGAGATTTCAGTGGGATTACTTGAGGATCAAAATAACACCCAGAGTAACAATAAGAGTGGCAGAATCTGGCCCTTTCATAATTAATATATTCAACAGCAAGTTTGACCTGATACATGTACAAAATTAGCAGGGACAGCAGACAGTCCTAGTGCATATTCTCTCATTGGCGTACCAATACAACATTTCAGTCTCCAGAGGAAAAATGTACCTCTTATTTTACACAAATAGAAACTCAGAAAATTAAAATAAGAACCTGTAATATTTGCATTTCTAGGTGGCTTAAGTGGGAAGGAAAAAGGTCTATTGGCATTTAAAGTTAGAATGACCCAACCTGCATTGAAAAGACAAGAAAGGAGGAGGAAAAATTAAGCTGAGGATTTCCTTCATGTAGTAATCAGAAACTAGAAAAACTGCTGGTGGTATGATAGGGTCACCTGTTTTCTAGGAAGTGGACTAAAACTACCAAGAATTGTCCAGTGGTTAAGGCACTAACTTCGAAGTCTGCTCTGCTACAGGTTTCCTATGTGACCTTAGGTAAGTTACTTAGCTGCTTTGTGCCTCAGTTCCTGATCTGTAAAATGGGGATAACATTTCTCTACCTCACAGCAGTATTGTGAGGAAAAATGGATTAAAGATTGCGAATCTCTTTGAGATCTACTGATGAAAAGTGCTATAGAAGACCTAGATATTATCTTACACAGGCTACTGAATAACCATCAGCACATCAATCACAACCTTTACTAACAGTCTAGGCCAATTAAAGATGAGTTTCCTTATCCCACTGACAGTCATATGAACTAGCCTATTTCCTCAGTTTTATATTTAGAGTCAAATCTTGCTTTACTCATCTGTGTAATTCTGTAAAAATGAGGGGAACTATTTCACTGAGTATGATCTGGCTCTTTAGGGCAACACTTTCATAAGTGTGTGCATGTACACAGCAGCGCAATGTTTTTTTAAATGTATAAATAACATAACCACAGCTTTGACTGCTTAAGTGATTGAGTGTGACCTGTTGTAAACCCACCCGGTTCGGGTTGAAGTTACAGTACTTGTTTCTGGAATACCTCATTCCTAGGAGCATCCAAGTTAAGCACAACTGTTAAAGAGATGGTAAACTAGTGTCACAGCTATGACCCGAAACGTACCGACCTGAAGCGGGCTAGGAGGACGCAAACAGACCAGAGAGCTGACAAACTCCGATCAAGTATTGTGTGGAGCTCATGCGGGGGTGGGGGTCAGTCGGGGGGTAATTCTAAAATAATGGTGAAGTTTTGCCTAAATATGGCACGTTCCTTCCCAGGCAGCTAGTCCTGCCCGGCTCCTTCCCGCCTACACTCCCCATGCTCCCTACTCCTCTCCAGGCCCCACGTGCCGGCCCATCTCCGTCCCTCTTCCACGCCGCCCTGCCCTTACAGGGGGTCAGAACCCAACGCAGCCCCTCCCCCTCGCCCCGCCCCGCCCCCTGCGGCTCGCGCGCACGCGCGTTAGGAGCAGCTCACTGGGGCGGGGGAAAGGCGTCGTGGCGTCACCCCAGCGCAGGCGTCCCCGGACGCGCGAAATTTCCAAACCGAAGGCGCGGCGCGAGACCAGCGGCCACGGGGTAAGAGGAGGGGGCGGGGTCATTTCCCATTATCGGGGTCGAGGGGGAGCGTGTCCCTTAGTTGCCGGGCGGTGAGGTCAGAGGCTGCTCTGCGGCCGCCAGGTGGGCGGTGCGGAGCCCGTGTCTTGCGCTCCGTGCGGGCCCGGTCGCGGGGGACGAGTGTGGGTCCCTTCCGCGGTGGCTCCGGTCCGGGACGCTGCGAGACCCTGCTGCTGCCCCCCAGGCCTGCCGCGAGCGCCGCGCTGGGGACTGGACCCTGCGCTCGTACCCGCACCTCGCTCCGGGCAGCGCCCAGGCCCGAGGATGTTCTTCAGCTGCTCCCGGCTTGGTCCCTTTGCGCGGGTGAGAAGCGTTTGGTGCCGCCTGGTTTCCCCTGGGGGTGTGGCAGCCCCGAGCGGGGCAGGGTCTCCGAGACCTCGCGCCGAGTGCGGCAAGCCTGGCACCTGGGGCTGCTTCTCCCTAGCTTGAAACTCACTAGGTTAACAAGCCGATGATGCCCGTTTAAATTGTTACACAGCGGCTTGCTGACGCCCTAACAGTCAACACGAATCACATCTCTAAACCCCATGCAGCTCTTGGAAAACGTGGGGCGGGGGGGTTAATTTTGCCAGGATTTACTCAGTTCCTAATAAAAAAATGCGTTTCTTGGGCGTTTTCCACTTGACCATAGTAAAGCTCTTTATAAACATCAGTGAATTAAACCTCACACTTTGCCTGTAAGGTAGGGAAGACATTATAGACCAAATTCATTCCTATTACTATTATAGACAGTATAGCAATCAGGGCTGTATTTGGTTCTGTATTTGTAACGTTTTGTATAAGTTGTATGGAAAGAGTTTACACTGTGACTCGTGTCATCGTACTTCACCATAAATTCATATTCATTAATGTACGTTGCTTGCCATACAGCATTGCTAGCTTCTCCTTGCTACACTGCTGTTGTGTTTTGTCCTTGTTCTGCAGCTGAGAGAAGATAATTAAGTCAGCTTGCCCTGGTTATTTTTGAGCTTTTTTGAGAAAGCCAACACGATTGTCAATTACTGTCAAACATGGGGGTGACTTGTTATTCTGACATGTATATACTAGGAACTGCATGGAGACAATGTATGTAAATATTCATTTCACATAGGTCACAACCATCAGAAAACAACTGGTCTGTTTCGGTCAGTTACTAACAAAGACTGGATTTGAATTCACAATACAATGGTGAAAGTCTCTGTATCTGTTACCAATGGCCTTAACCATCCAGCTTCAGGTTAGGGTGTCAAGTGGGAATCATAAAGTCACTTTACAGTTTATAGCAAATGGCTTTAGGCCTCATGCCAACAGCATACAATTTTAGCATACAAATACCCATCCAAAAGATATACTGAGAGGAGAAAAAATAACTTGCAACTTTGTTATGCCTGGTCTAGCACAATCTGAACCTAACTTTTGCACTGTGTAAGCTGACATTTTGAGACATCTGTGCTCTAGGGCAGAAACTGTCAATATGCATCTTTTGCCACAGTGTATCTAATCTTTTTTTCAAATTGAAATTATTTATATTACTGTTTTGCCTAGGAACCCTAGTCATGGACCAGGGTATACCACTGTATTAGGCACTGTACAACCAGAACAACCACAAATGGGGCCTGCCCCAAGGAGTTTACAATCTGAAGTATAAGACAAAAGACATACAGAGGAGTATAAAGAAAAAATGATATAGAATTTGTCAGCATAATAGGTAGTGGTCATCATAAACCAGCAGCCTAACTGTTATCAAATATATTGCAGGCATCATGACAAAGGAGAGTTTTGAGGAGGGATTTGAAAGTGGATAACGAGGTAGCTTTACAGATGTTTATGTGGAAGGCCTCCCAAGCATCAGGGATAGCATGGGAGAAAGCACAAATAAAACTAAACAAGTGGGCTAGCATCATGAGCCGAGGGGAGGCGAGTGCTGGCAGCTCGATAGCAAATGAGAGCTGATCGGTAGGGTGGGGATTGACTGTGAAGGGCATTGAAAGTGAATACAAGCAGATTATTGCATCAAACATAGAGAAGTGGGAGCTAATGGAGGGATACAAATGGAGGCAAAAGAAGTTTCAGGAGAAGCAGCCAAGTTTGTCTGAGGTTTTTATTCACAATTGTAGGTGGGATTTCAAAAATCCACCTTCCGGAAAACTTGAAAAATAGGTAGCAAGCAAATATAATGCAATTCCCTCTCTTCTTTACTGATGATGATTCAGACCTTCTCTATCATTCCAGCCACTTCAAAAATGCCTGAATTATTTTTTTTGAAGGTAAAGCTTTCCTACCTGTGACTGTTAAGACACTGTTTTATAGGGGATCCATTTTTTATGTATGTTTTAACCCACATTTTGCTTTTCTTATGTTGGTGTTGTCACATTCCGATCTTTGTGGGATGACACTGTTTGTGCCAAAACGTTATCATGAGAGGTCCTATTTCAGATAAATTTGGGACACTTTAAAATTAGTGACAGGCCTATGAAAATCATTGTCTTGTAAATTTTGGGATAGACAACACACTCTCTTCTCTGCTCCTGTCTTTCATCTTATCTTTTTGGTTATTTTTTTCTCTCCTTTCCTGCTGTCTCATTTCTCCCCATCCATGTTTACGTAATGTATGGGCTGATATTTGTTCACCATTGCCATCTTTTGGATAGAAATAGATCTCTTAAATTCTTGCCCTCTAGTGGTTCATTTGTAAAGTGGATATAAACCCTAATACTGTCTACCCCCAATGGAGATTTTCCTAGTGACAAAGTCTTATGATTTTGGAAAAGAAAATCAAGATTTCTATTCCCCATGTTGCACATATGTTTTATGTCTGTATGTACATGGGCACTGATTGTTACACACTAATTTTCTTTGTGTTTCATCTCTGTTCCTTCTGTTCTTTTTCAACATTCTCATGTTGTCTCTGTTTTCTCTTATTCTTTAATATCTTTCCTTTTCCCTGAGTGTGTTTTTAGTATTTCCGTACAATTGTTGAGCTGTTACGTTTATGGCTGAGTATTCATCTTAGAAGATGGCATGTCTGATTTGTAGCTCTAGCAATAGTTTTTCTTATACTGAATGATCCATTAAATTTGTTTTGTAGTCCCAGTCTCTTGAAAATGATTACACATACATCAAAATCCTCCTTAGATAAATTTGTTGTATGATACTAGTCCAAAACTAATGCCTTTAATCTTAGAAAACTTGTAGTTGTGTAGATATCAAACAAATTTCTGTTGATCAGTACAACCTGTTTTGTACCAACCTGATTTAAAAAATGTGTAAAAGAATCCCAGACTGTAAAGACCTTGTTACATTTTATAAACAGTAGAACAGCTGTAATAAATCGAGTAAAATCTCAGATTAAACAGTTTACATTTTACTGAAGAGGGTATTCCCACACCTGTTTTTCACAATAAAACCTTTTCAGTTCATGTGTTAGAATAAGTGACTGTCGTTAATATTAATGTTGTTACAATAAAGACAGTGATAATGTGTCATTAAAATCCATATTTTCATTCACTCATAGTTTTGGAATAAAAATGCCTGAAAACTGGCATGTTTGGTCTTAACCTGGTAGAAAATCGTCCCCGTTTTACCCCCCCCCCCTTTTCTCCCCCAAAATTGGTTAATCTGCTTTTGATTTATAGGAATGCAAAACATTTTTGACTGTTTGGTTCTCATTAAAGACAGATTAGTTGCCAAATTTCATTCCTGCAATCACATTTGTGTATGTTACAAAATTTTAAAATATTAATAAGATGTTCTTTTATAGGAAATTTTAACTTCATTTTAAGTTATTAATGAAGAGAATGTTGACTTTAGAATACCTATGAGCAACAATCTGTAGATGATTTCTACTTTTAGTTGAACAGTCTGTCCCTAATACTGAAATAATTATATAGCGCTTTTCATCTTCAGAGTGTTTTATAAGCAACTCTTCAGAGAAATGTTTAATATAGAAGGTGGGAATATCATTTGCATTTTATATTTGTGATGAGGTAGTACTGCAGGTGAATGGAAAAGAAAGAGAGGTTTTTCATTATTGGGCTTCAATGATCCCCAGGAATACAAATAGAGTAGCAGTATAGATAGTATATAAATATACTGAGGAATAGCTGTGGAAAAGAGATACCTTTATATTAATTCAACATTGCTTAAGATTTAAACCTTCTGATGTCAGGGATATCTGAGTTAAGGCTCCTCTGATAAACTTAAAGCATAGTTCTACTTTGAGAAGTGGCATTGTAAAAATGTATATTGCCGAGATTCCAACCCTCCCTAATTTTCCATAATCCTCCAGTTTTAAAAAGGTAATTATGAAATTACTAAATGAGTCTTAAATCTTCAAATTTTGCAGTTACATTAAAAACTGGGAGGATTAGGTACGTGGGTCTGACCAGCACAGCACTGTGGCTGAGGGGTTCTTTTCTGCCGCCGGCCTCTGTGCAGAAGCGCCCACAGCCTGTCCATATGCACATTGTACACAGTGTGTACCATTTTATTGGCCTGGCAGGAGGATGTTTGCAGGGCTTGGTTGTGTTGGTGAAATCCCTTGAGGGAGGAGCCTTTCCCAGGCCAGCGTGGGGTCTGAACACGTGACTGGCTGCTGCACCACTTCTACAGGGAGTAGAGGGCTGGGTTGAGAGTACCAGCAGCATGTGGTGGGGATGATGCGCTGGTTCCCTGTGCCTTCTCTCCCAACACAGCTGAGTACTGGGTGCCTCCAGATCTGGGACACATCAAGGCACCACATCTAGCACCACCCGCCCCGACTCAAGTGCCACCTGCAACTATTGGTGCCTCATCTTTCTGAACCCTGCCAAGGGCCTGGAGGACTGAGTATGACACTCCTGTCCCACTTCTCCCCAGGGCTGAGGCTAAGAAGAAACAGACATGATCCCTTCTGAAACCAAGAAGGACCTGGTATGAATTCCCATTCTTCCCCCGGGGCTGTGGCTTGAAGGACCTGGTGTAACCTACTTCCTGGAGGGGCAGGATGATCCACCTCCAACTTACTCTAACAGAAACTTCTGCGGGGGGGCCCTCTGCAGCACATGTGCATAAATTGTGCAGTGGGGGTCACTGATAAGCAAGGTGCAGCAATTTTGAATGTGTTGGGGTGCTGCCCCATACTGCCCAAGCCACAGGCTGTACATTTCCCCATGTGGACCTGCTGGTGTGCTCTAGCTGCCTAGAGCGCATTAATGTAGTCTAGCACAGCCCACAGGGCAGTTAAAATGCAACATGCAGCCTGTGGTTTGGGTGCTTGCCTCCTACCAGATCTTCACTGAGCAGTCTGTGGAGGATGAGAAGCAGGAGGAGGTGGCAGCAGCAGAGGAGGAGAGACGGAATGTGACAGAGGAGCGAGGAGAGGAGGAGGATTAGCCTGGGAAGGAGGTCCAGGCCCGAGACTGGCCAAGGTAATTTAGGGCCCTTGGCAATATAGGATGGCACCTTTCCCAAGGCCAATCCTCTCCTTCTGCCTGTTTGCCCCCCTGACACCCACATCCAATGAGGGAGAGCCCAGGGTTCCTGGCTCTGCCTGCCCTCCCGTATTAGCCATATGTGGGGAGGGGAAGCAGGAGAGGTCCTGGTTTCAGAGGGGAGGGGGGAAGAGAAGTCCTGGTTTCTCTGGGGAGAGTGGATGGGGCTGGAAGCAGAGAGAGGGCATGGTTATGTGAAGAGGGTAATCCCATATACATGTGCGTGCCTCTCGGGCCCCCTCAGGAAAATTCTGGTTGAGGTAGTGCCATGGGGTCAAGCAGGCATGTATATATATATATATTGTTACATCCCTGTAGCTTGCCCCAAAATTCACCAGTAGCCACTGTTGATCAAAGTGGCTGATGCAGGTGATGAAAATGAGTCAAATCTGCCAAAAACGTACAAAATGGTTGCAGAAGTTCAGAATAGACTATATAATTGGATTTAAAGAGATTTAAAGAGAGAGATTGAAAATTATGCTTACTCTTAAGAATTATGTTGCACAGACATCCATCATGCATGGCGATTGTAATGACCTGAAAATTCACAGTGGTGTGTAAAAGCATGTAGAGGCTACAAAAACAGCAGTAGAAGCATGCAGATAAAGTAGTTCTTCATCACAGACGTTGACTATATTATGATCTGTGCCAAAGTGTTAGTAACAGGATTGATTGTTGAACGTAAGTTGCCAGTTGCAGTGAACAATCATATCTCGAAGCTTCTGAAAACTGCTTTTCCTGATTCTGAAATTGGTAGGAAATATGTGTTTGCATTCACAAATATGATAGCTGTTATCAAAGAACTGGCAAATGACAGTGTGAACCACGTAGTAGAAAGTGTGCAGCATCCATCATTTAGTCTAGCCACTGATGGCAGCAATGATTCAGGCACCAGCAAGCTGTTCCTGATCATTGTGCGACATTTCGATGACAGCAAGAATAAAATGATCACCTCGTTGCTGTCAGTTCTAACCAGTACAGAAAGTACCACTGGACAGAATATTTTTCAGCTTTTGAATTCAAATGTGGAGACCAGGGCAATCCTGTGGTCAAACTATGTAGGTTTTGAAAATGACCATGCTTCTCTCAGGATGGGTGTTGTACCATTTCTCGAGAGCAACAGAGGTCTATCTGTCTTGTGAGTTACCTATGTCATCTTGTACACATTGTGGCTGAGAAAAGTACGAAGTTCCTGCCCATCACTGTAGATGAACTTCTTACTGACATCTACTCTTTCTTGACCAGAGCATGGAGCATCACCAGGAGCTCATCATGTGTTAGAATCTGTGTGATATATAGATCTATAAGTTAGTGAAACATGCAAGCACATGCGTGGTCTGTGTCTGACTCAGCTCATCCAGCAGTGGGAACTACTCACCATGTTCTTCTGGACTGAAGCAGCAAAATTGGAAGTTCATTCTTGGGGCACCGGGTGCAAAGCTACGACTATCAGTCTACATTGTCTTCCTTTGCAGCAACATAAAAAACAACACACATGCTGATAAGTCTTGTGTTGAGGTAATAGGCCACAAAACCAGACCATAAGTGACAACCTAGTGAAAGTCAAGATGGGCCACGCAGAGCTGAAATCAGCTATATTAGCAACAATCAAAAATTGAACCTGGAGTAGCAGCGACCCATAGCCAGTTATCAAAGTCGAAACGGCATTGCAGCAAAACAAAGATTACACTGGTCTACAATTTTTGAGAAGTCGTCTGCTTCAGAGATAAAATGTGCTATTTATTATGTATTTTGATGTGCTGAATTCAAATATGACAATTAAAACAACTGATTGGCTACTGTTTCTAAGATATTTAAGTTTTTACATTTTATGTGTATGTATATTGTGTAGATAGTAGAGTTTTAATCATAAATTGTAAACCTAGGTCTTTTCATGTGTTTATGGTTGCTTTACATGATAATATTTCACCTGTCCTGTTTATGTAACACTTTAAAAATCAGCAAAAGTGTTATATAAATAAAATTTATTATGAAACAAAAGGCAAAAAACTATTCTGTACATAGTTTAGTCCTATTCAGTGTCTACTTGGCGCTTCTTGGCTTGTCTGTTGTATTCATTAAATGGAGCATCTCTTGTCACTGTCCAGCAATAGTCTGCAAGCATTGATGGGCTCCATTTGCCCTGATAGCATTTCTCCATTGTTGCAATGTCCTGGTGAAATCGCTCGTCGTGCTCGTCGCTCACTGCTCCGCAGTTCGGTGGAAAAAAATCTAGATGAGAGTGCAAAAAATGTATCTTTAGTGACACGTTGCAACCAAGGCTTTTGTATGCCTTGAGGAGGTTTTCCACCAACAACCTGTAGTTGTCTGCCTTGTTGTTTCTGAGAAAATTTATTGCCACTAACTGGAAGGCTTTCCATGCCGTCTTTTCCTTGCCACGCAGTGCATGGTCAAATGCATCATCTCGAAGAAGTTCACGAATCTGAGGACCAACAAAGACACCTTTCTTTATCTTAGCTTCACTTAACCTTGGAAATTTTCCACGGAGGTACTTGAAAGCTGCTTGTGTTTTGTCAATGGCCTTGACAAAGTTCTTCATCAGACCCAGCTTGATGTGTAAGGGTGGTAACAAAATCTTCCTTGATTCAACAAGTGGTGGATGCTGAACACTTTTCCTCCCAGGCTCCAATGACTGTCGGAGTGGCCAATCTTTCTTGATGTAGTGGGAATCTCTTGCACCACTATCCCATTCGAAGAGAAAACAGCAGTACTTTGTGTATCCAGTCTGCAGACCAAGCAAGAGAGCAACAACCTTCAAATTGCCACAAAGCTGCCACTGATGTTGGTCATAGTTTATGCACCTCAAAAGTTGTTTCATGTTGTCATAGGTTTCCTTCATATGGACTGCATGACCAACTGGAATTGATGGCAAAACATTGTCATTATGCAGTAAAACAGCTTTAAGACTCGTCTTCGATGAATCAATGAACAGTCTCCACTCATCTGGATCGTGAACGATGTTGAGGGCTGCCATCACACCATCGATGTTGTTGCAGGCTACAAGATCACCTTCCATGAAGAAGAATGGGACAAGCTCCTTTTGACGGTCACGGAACATGGAAACCCTAACATCACGTGCCAGGAGATTCCACTGCTGTAGTCTGGAGCCCAACAGCTCTGCCTTACTCTTGGGTAGTTCCAAATCCCTGACAAGGTCATTCAGTTCACCTTGTGTTATGAGGTGTGGTTCAGAGGAGGAGGATGGGAGAAAATGTGGGTCCTGTGACATTGATGGGTCAGGACCAGAAGTTTCATCCTCTTCCTCTTCCTCGTCTGACTCAAGTGAGAATGATTCTGGTGCATCAGGAACCGGCAGTCCTTCTCCGTGGGGTACTGGACGTATAGCTGATGGAATGTTTGGATAATGCACAGTCCACTTTTTCTTCTTTGACACACCTTTCCCAACTGGAGGCACCATGCAGAAGTAACAATTGCTGGTATGATCTGTTGGCTCTCTCCAAATCATTGGCACTGCAAAAGGCATAGATTTCCTTTTCCTGTTCAACCACTGGCGAAGATTTGTTGCACAAGTGTTGCAGCATATTTGTGGGGCCTACCTCTTGTCCTGATCTCCAATTTTGCAGCCAAAATAAAGGTGATAGGCTTTCTTAACCATAGTGGTTATACTGCGCTTTTGTGATGCAAAAGTCACTTCACCACAAACATAGCAGAAGTTATCTGCACTGTTCACACAAGTACGAGGCATCTCTGCTCACTTTGGCTAAACAGAAATGTGTCCCTTTGCAAAATCAAACACTGACAAATAAGAGAGCATGACACTGTATGATTTCTAGAGCTGATATAGGGCAATTTGTTCAGCAGAGTGATGTAAGCTTCATTATGATTGCATCATCCATGACTTCTAGGAATAACATGATGCAATTCATATCATGTATGACGCAATACCAGCTTCAGATTGCATCATTCATTGTTTTGCCTAAAAAGCAAGTACTGTCCAAACCCAGTCATAGATTTATTCATAGATCCAGTCAAAGATGTATTTTAGTCATTTCTGGTTTAAATTGAGATCCCTTCCCTTTATAACTCACTTATCCTCCGCCATTCCCAAGTCAAGGGTTGTATATACTGACCCAGTAGCATATCTTGAAAACTAGAGCCAATCAACAATTTTAAGCATCATTTTCGTTCTCAGTGACCCAGAATTAGTAAAGTTTGACTACATTTATTTCAGAAGCATTTTGGCTGTAGAGCAGTGTTATCTAAAAAGCATCGCGACTGCAAGCATACAGATTAGGTTGCTGACGCCAAACATGACAAAGCAACTAAATTGACATCGGACGCCATCGCTGTGCCAAAAACAAGCTGCAGAACTGGGTGTTGAAAGTCGTGATAGTATAAGACACTTGCTGATTTCTTCACAAGTGAAACCTTACTGCCTGTTCTTAGACTATACAATCACACTCTTTGACAAACTGAGCACTGCAAAAAGAGGAGTCTCTGATTCTCACGCTCAGATGTCAGTTATTCAGTCTTCTGAAAGAACTTCCTGTCATATTCGTCAAGTCCTCAGTGACGATAGAAGCAAAGTGCCTGACAACAGTACAACTTCACTTCTAATGAGAAAGATGACAATGAGATATTATGACTGGATCCAAGACACATAACTATGAGACACAACTCAGAGAACACAGCGAGGCTGACGGATAGAGACTTGAAGCTGTTCTTCTATTCACTTTGTTGGTACTACTAGAGGCATGCACATAGGTAGTAAGGAAACTGCCACTGCTTGATTCTGTACAACTACATGCAGAAATAGCTGAAATTGCACTGAGGATGATGGCTACATATTATGATATTGGGTTCTTCATGCAGTGATTTCTGTATCTGCTGAAGGATCATTCACAGTAAGCCACACTACAGAAGCCCGGTTTTCTTGGTACCAGATCGATGACATGTCATCTGTTCTGGTGTGCACCAGTTGTGATGAACAACGGCATACCATGTCACAGATAATGGAAGCCTATGGCAAAACAGCATACAATGCTCTGGCTCAGGTAATGAAAGCAATCCCTGTAATTCTTCTAAGCAACTCTGACACAGAATTTTGTATTCTGTGCAGGAAACAAACTGAGTTCAGAAAAAACATTGGTGATAAAGGTTTGGAATCACTGATGATCATTAAAGTGGACTCACTTGGTCAACCCTGCTACACCACTACCCCAATATAATGCTGTCCTCGGGAGCCAAAAAATCTTACAGCGTTATAGGTGAAACCGCGTTATATTGAACTTGCTTTGATCCACCGGAGCGCGCAGCCCCACCCCCCCGGAGCACTGCTTTACCGCATTCTATCCGAATTCGTGTTATATCGGGTCACGTTATATCGGGGTAGTGGTGTACTTGAGAAATCCGGCAAAGTATTCTTGGGAAAGACCAAGCAAGGAAACCTGCTTGTAAAGCAGTGAGGATGTGGCCAATATCATGGTCAGACCTGGTCATGGCTACTGATATTACTAAATAAAATGTTACCTCAGTTTGTACCACTGTTATTACTACCATGTTCACAGAAGTGCATCTGAAATGCACTGCAAGCATTTAAAGCACTACCCCAGGCCCCCCGTATTTGTGTTTGGCTTCACACCTTTGAGAGTTGCCACTAATCCAGGGGTGGGCAAACTTTTTGGCCCGAGGGCCACATCAGGGTACGGAAATTGTATGGTGGGCCATGAATGCTCACGAAATTGGGGTTGGGGTGCAGGAGGGGGTGAGGGCTCTGGGCTGGGGTAGGGGGTTGGGGTGCAGAGTGTGGGAGGAATGGGGAGGGCTCCAGCTGGAGGTGCGGGCTCTGGGGTGGGGCTGTGGATGAGGGATTTGGGGTGTATGAGGGTGCTCTAGGCTGGGACCAAGGCGTTCAGAGGGCAGGAGGGGGATTGGGGATTGGGGCACGAGTGGGGCGGGGTGAGGGCTCTGTTCCCAGCCAATGGGAGCTGCGGGGGTGAGGCTTGCAGACGGGGCAGCGCGCAGAGCCACTTGGCCTCCCCTCGGCATAGGAGCCGGAGGGGGGACATGCTGCTGCTTCTGGTAGCCTCGTTATGGATGCACGAAGTGGACTCCGACCCCGCTACCCGGCTGGAGCGCGGGAGCAGAGCAAACCCCAGACCCCACTCCCCAGCGGGAACTCGAGGGCCGGATTAAACAGTCTGGAGGGCCGGATGTGGCCCTCGGGCCGTAGTTTGCCCACCCCTCCACTAATCCAAGCAACCTCCCTAATTTCCCCCCTATTTTTTTTCATAAATATCCCTAAAAGTCTCAGAGCAAGGTCGGTATCTCTGATAATGGACTTCCATATTCAGCATGTCTCATTGGTTTTCATATCAAATTTGTTCCATTTTCAAGAAACAAGATGTTTTTCCAACTGCCAGCCTCACAAACTCTTCCTGGGCCTTGGCAGTTAAATTGTTCTTTCCATCTTGTGAATCAGCATCAATAATATGTTTTCTGTAGGTAAAATTATGCCCTCAGCTACACCTGTACAACCACATTAGTCATAAGTAGATTGTACAGTTGCATGGATGTAGCTGAATTTATAGATAGGGTGAAAATCAGGCACAGGAAGATTACATGATTTGTCCAGCATCACACAGGAGGTCTCTGTCCGTTCTGGGAATCAGACTCAAGTCTTCTGACTCCCCGATCTGTACTTTAACTGCAAAACTATTCTTCTTCCCTACTTCAAGAGCTACTAGACAGGTTTATTTTCCAAATCTAGATTAACTGTGTGACTGTATTGAAATATTCAAAACACTGTGATAAATTTATCATGTTATACAGCTAAATTGGCCTATGAGAGGCTCCAAGAAAACTGGGGTAAGAGACATACCACTAGCAAATACTTCACATACAATATATCAAAAGTTCTCATCTGTCATCAAGTGACCTAAATTCATGAGGAATTCCCTTCCATTAGAATATGAGAGCTACAGTAACTCCTCGCTTAATGTTGTAGTTATGTTCCTGAAAATTCTACTTTTAAGCAAATTGATGTTAAGTGAATCCAATTTCCCCATAAGAATTAATGTAAATGGGGGTGGGGGTTAGGTTCCAGGGAATTTTTTTTCGCCAGACAAAAGACATTATAAACATATGCCGTATAAGTTTTAAATAATTTTAAACAAACAATGTAATACTGTACTCACCAATGATGATTATGAAGCTTGGTTGAGGCAGGGGCATAGCAAGGTGGGGGCGCGGGGGCTTGCCCTGCTCCACCCGCCCGGCGCTTCTGCTGGAGAGTGGGGTCTGGGAGTGGGGGCCCTGTTCCACCCGCCCAGCGTTCCAGCCGGGGGTCGGGCATGGGGGCATGCCCCATTCCAGCTGCTCGGCGCTCCTGCCAGGGAGTGGGGTCGGGGGCTTGCCCATTCCCTGGTTGGAATGCCGGGTGGGCAGACTGGGGCAAGCCCTCGTGCCCTGCTCCCCGGCAGAGCACTGGGTGGGCAGAGCAGAGTGAGCCAAACAACCTTATAAAGGAACATTGCGTGACATTAAACGAGTATGTTCTCTAATAGATCAGATACCTAATAACGAAATAATGTTAACCGGGACGACTTTGTGAGGAGTTACTCTACACGGTTTTAGACTTCACTCCAACAGTAGTGAGAATAAGTAAAGAGAATGTGGAAAGGTCCAATGAATACAAATTTTCTTTTGTATATGATGATGCCAAAAAGTATAAGCAACTTTTGTGACAGGAAAATTATATTAAATTAAAAGTGATGAAATAATTCGGTATTTGTAATTTTAGGTGGATCTTTCATTAATATAAAACATTCTTGATGTAGATGGCCAGTAATGTCAATTTCAAACATTATAAACAGGTTTACAGTGGTAGGCTTCCTTTTTTTTTACTGTCATGTTTCATCTACATTACAAAGAATTAAAAATTGAGGATCTACTTAAGTTTGACTATCTTTGCAAAATGATGGAATCACTATGTCAATGAGCACAGATGTAAAAAGTTTAGTACCTAAAGTCCAAACTCTGTCTGTGATCACTTAAAATTGTTTTAGCTCTTCAAAAATGTGGTGGAGTGAAAGCACATTAACATATGAAATAATTGTTATTCACTGAAAACATTTACAGATCTCTGAATACTGTACATTTTAGTAACAATAGTATTCTTAAGACTAACAGAAGTATTGGAGCATAAGCTTTCGTGGGTGAATGCCTTATGCTCCAATACTTCTGTTAGGCCTGGTCTACACTAACCCCCAAATTCGAACTAAGGTACGCAACTTCAGCTACGTGAATAACGTAGCTGAAGTCGACATACCTTAGTTCGAACTTACCGCGGTTCAGACGCGGTCCACACGCGGCAGGCAGGCTCCCCGTCGACTCCGCGGTACTCCTCTCGCCGAGCTGGAGTACCGCAGTCGACGGCGAGCGCTTCCGGGATCGATTTATCGCATCCAGACCAGACGCGATAAATCGAACCCGGAACTTCGATTGCCAGCCGTCGAACTACCGCGGTAGTGTAGACCTGGCCTTAGTCTTAAAGGTGCCACAGGACCCTCTGTTGCTTTTTACAGATTCAGACTAACACGGCTACCCCTCTAATAGTATTCTTGCAATTAATGTTGCTCTTTAGTTTGTTTTACAAGATGTTCTTTTGTGTAAAATATTTAAATATTATATTAATAGGAAGGAACAAACAATAGGAATGGAAAAATGGTGTGAAATAGGGAGGACAACCGAGACAAAAATTTTAAATGCTTTAGGAAAGAATATGAAGAAAGGTTAAGTTCTTTTCAGCTTTATTTCCTTAAGTTTCTCACCAGTTCCTTATGATCAGAAGAGGGTAAAAAAATCTTACTAATTACAAACATCACTTATTGTAGTACATTTAAAAATATGGAAATATAAAGAGTATACATGGAGGCAATTAACTAATTTAAAGCTCCTAAAATCACTAACAAATTAATTTGAATGTTACCATGAAGACCCCAGTCTTATTGAGTAAAAAAATCTTATCTAAATTTAATTGTAATAGTCTATGTAAATTGTAATAGTATAGTAAATTTAATTGTATAGTCTGTGTAACTGGCTAGAATCTTTCTCTGTAAAGGTATTCTTTTAAGAAACCCAAAGAAAACACATCTTGTCTTAATTCGAAAGAATTAATGGTCAGTTAAAAATTCTTGGGAATGGTATTAAATTTTGTAAATAAACACATGGCGTTCTAAACTTAAAACCAAAAGTTGCTCTGGGTGCCATGTAATCTTTTTATTCTGCAGCAGAAATAATCTTTGCTGGTGGTGGATTTAGTGTTCTAAATGAACTTACTAAGAAGATCTTATTCTGTGTATATGTGTAGAATAGGGAGGACCTGAGACTTCTTTGCAAGATTCTCTTACAGCAGTGTGCTGCTAGTGGATCATGATTTCATTTGACAATATGCTCACATTGTATATTGATTACATTAATCCATCCAAGTTTTTCACCATAGTCCGGTAGCTAGTAGAGACATTGCTACAAACATATCCCATTTTCACCGAGATTCATTGTGACTGACTTTCCTGAATTTCTGTAAAAGGTTTTATCTCTTCCCGGTCTACTGTATTATCATTTTCTATACTGCTGAAAGTCTAGAATTCAGCATGTAGTCTCGGGTAATTTAGGCTTGATACAGAAGTTGAGTGATACATTCTTCCCAGAGCAAGTCCTTGGGAGGTTTTGTGGATAGACTGGGACTCAGGAGACCGGGGTTCTATTGCCAGCTCTACCACTGGTCTCCTGGATGACCTTGAGCAAGTCACTTCACCTCTCTATGTCTCAGCTTCCTCATGCATGATGATGATACCTACCTCCTTTGTAAAGCACTTTGAGATCTACTAATGAAAAGCATGATATAAAAGCCAGGTATTGTTAAAAATATCAGAATTCACAAAAAAAAAACCCCTAAAATTTTGATTCCATTGATTTTTCAGAGTGGAGCTTATCTCCAGAGAGAAGGAAATGACTTAATATAAACTGGAAGGCCATAGGTGCTGTACTGGGCTGAGTATACATTTCATTATCAAAAGACAGCTTCTTATCTCAATTTCACATACTTGTGCTGAAAAGTTTGGGCCATGATTTTCCTCTTTCTTACATTAGTTTAAATCAGGATTAATCCAGCTGAGGTCAGTGGCATTACATGGGTATAAAAATAGCACAAATGAGAGGAAAAGGCCAAGTGTTTCTAACTTGTTAGAAGAGAGGGACTATATCCTTTCACTTTTAGATTAAATTCACAGTGTGTAACAGCACATTGTTTTGACTATGAAACCAATGCTCAAGTTGATGCATGCTGTTGAACTTGCTGAGTGGAGGTCAAAATCATAGCTGGAGAACCTATCCTTATCCAAGTTATGGGAGAGGATGTTCTTGTACTCATTTAAAGTGATCCTTTGCCACCAATTTTAATGTATACAGGGATAAATGAGACTTGTTGACTTGGTACGAATGCAAAGGAAGGCATGTCCTTTTCATTTTTCTTGCCTGCACTGCAGGTCATGTGTTATTGTTCTGATCTCAGGGACAATATTGTCATACTACTGGTTGTGCATATTTTTCACCAACTTTTCCACCACCTTTTTGGTGGAAGGAGTTGGGGGAAGTTTTAATTCTCCAGGACTGAAGAAACAACCTCAGATGGTTTTGACCCCTTTGTGAGTTGAAGAATATATGTTTTTGTGGAGCTTACCTTCCAGGGTGGATAGAAATACATGAATTAAAAAAAATATAATCGGATTCTTTTAACTTAAATAGGTTTTTATTTTTTTATTTTGTGTTTGTTATAAATATGTTTTAAAAAATAAACATGTTTAAAATGACATCTGAATTAATACAAAATATGTTAAGGCCTAAATTTATTATAATCTCTTAAAACATTTAAATAAAAAAAATGCTGAATCCATGAGCCTCTATCAAAAATCTTGAGTTAAAGGCAGCTTTTCTATATATAGAGAGAGAGATTATTTCCCCCCAGATTCTAACTTCTGAGGTCAAGCTTTATAAATATGGCAAAATAGGTCCTGTACTGTATTAAGGGCTTGTTTTGTTTAATAAATATACATTTTATATACTGTTTTGTGTGTTCAATTAAATTCCAGTCACCATCCTAATGCAGCTTGATACAAATCATGCACAAAAAATTAATCATATAGTAAATAAGTAATGTATCATTCACCATTTTCTAACATACTAAAAATGTACAATTAATACAAATATTAAAATATTAAGCTATATATGCTGAAATAAATGTATATAGTTATAGTAAACCCTAAGATGTACCAAATCTAATGTAAAGGCTCTATTTAGTTGTAAATCAACATGTTTTAATTTTTATATCAACCAGTGAAAATGCACTTTTTTTTTGAAAATTACTGAGTACAAATGGAAGAGTTGATTTAAGAGTTGATTTTAATCGAGCCTTTCCACATGGGGATTTAAATAACCTCATTTAAATCAGTCCATCCACATTTAATACCCAAGGTAGAAATTCAGTCAATATCATATCTTTTAGAGAAAGGAAAATTATTTACCTGTTACTCTGGTTCTCTGCAGAATCTAGTTTCATACTTGCCCGCCTTTTCAGAATAAGGCTAAGCTTTATTTGTCATTTATATTTCAGTATAATTTATGCTTATAAATTAAGGAGTTTCTTGCTTTCTGTTAATCAGAGACCTGAAAGGGAACATTCTGGAAGGCACTGACGAGCCAGTAGTTAATTGGTGCACAAAACACCCCTACTTGTGGTTTAAAGGGTTGAAACTCAGGCAGGATCTCTCTTTTTCCAATCTCGTGGTGGAAACTTGAGACCCAGTCCAGTCAAATTATACTTCCAGAGAAACCAAATTACAGGTAAGTAATTTCCCCTTACTCAAATAAAGTGGTTTGCTCCCCCCCCCCCCAAAAAAAGAACCAACCAACCAAAAACCCCCCCTCAAAAAACACACCCTCTCTCCAAAATCCCCCTCAAACTCTGACACTTATCTAGGTTCAAATTGTTCCTTCTGAAGAACTATCTGTCCCATGAGAGGGAATGAGGAGAAAAAAGGCTTTATCTGTTTTCTGCTCCTTGGTTTAGGGTAAAAACAAACAAAAACCAGTCTCTGTACGGTCTTATTCTGTCTGGGGTCAAAGTACTCATCAAACTCCTTTATTAGATGTTTTAGTGTTTTGGGCATTATTCCTGGCAACAGTGTCTCACATACTACTTGTGCTTTTTCCTCAGTGAGATAGTAAGAAAGCTTTACCTTTGTTTTATCATGTGTTATCCCCCATGGTCAGCTCTGTATACAGACTCAATTCTTGCTTCTATTCTTTTGCAAGGTTTTTTGTCTAGAAATCCAGTATTTCCAGTAGTCTGAGTCCTCTATGCTGCCTGTTTGCTCTGATTCTAGGTGTTGCTTTGTTTGCCTGTTAATCACATTCTCTTCCTTGCTGTAGGTCTCACTAGACCAGTGGTTCTCAACCTATTTACTATTGTGGGCTGCATTCAATACTATCTGTATGGCCCTGAGGATGTCACAGCTGTGTGCTGATTGGGCTGCAAGCGGTCCACCGGTCGCAGGTTGACAACCACTGCACTAGACTAACCGCTGCCAATGTATACCAGGTGCTGGATAATAATATAAAAGTACTCCATGCTTGTAAATCTAAACTGGCTCCTTATTAAGTGAACTATTTACAGAGTTTCTGCAACTGCATTCCAGTCATGTGCAGACTGACTGACTTTCCTGATGCCTCCTCTAAACTCTTGCCTCCTGCAAATTGTGCTCATTCCTCCAAGTTCCATTCAGGTTGCCACATGGCCTAAGTGATTCTCCCTGGAAAGAAAACAAAGTGGGCTTGATATCTTTCATGCAGGCATATTGGACTATGGTCCTTGGGATCAGACACTCTGACAGTTCATGTCCCATTTATCTTAGTGATACAATGGGAATATTTATGGAAATCTGAGATTATTCAGAATCATCAGAAAAGTTGATTTATAATCCTGACTGCTGCCAGACACTATAGAAATGAATTTAGATTATATGGCAAGTTGAAGAAGTCCATGAAGTACAGCAGGAGAAAATACCTCTTCGCTAGTGGTAGCTAACGAGAGTTCTGAGTCAGTAGTTGCTTTTTGTTGCCTCAGAACTAACTGCAGGTCTCTAAACCAGCTGTGTCTAGAGTGAAAACTCTGAACTGGAGCCAAGCTCTCTCAAATTGGGAGCAAAAAGGCTACCAATAACTTTGTTCAACTGGGTTACTGGACATTGACCAAAGGGGGGTACCCTGTGGTGATAAGCAAGAATTTCAGGAACAGCTTTGTCCCTTCCCCAGATAGCAACCCATCTAAATGGCACCATATAAATGAAATCATCCATCATCTACATCAGGTGGAACAGGGAGTGGGGTGCAGTGCAGCAATTTCTAGCCTCAGAAAATCAGGGACAAATGGAGCAGGGCCCTGCCTGAAACATCTAAATAAGTTCCTAGTGGAGGCTTGTCTTCAAAACATTCCCATTTTACCATCCTCAGACAGTTCTTATGTTTTGCTGATGGGTGGCAGCCTTTTCCCCCCCTCCAACTTTGATCATTACCGTTTGATCTTTGTTCCCAGGCTCTCTCTAGGATCATGGTAGCAATAATATTGGTTTTAGGGAAGAAGGCAATTCATTTATCTTTTCCTGGACAATTTTTCTCATCAGGATTCTGTACAGATATAAAATGGAAGCAAACATACAGTGATAATAATCATGGGAAAGCCGTGTTAGTCTGTATCCACAAAAACACAAGGAGTCCGGTGGCAGCTTAAAGACTAACAGATTTATTTGGGCATAAGCTTTCGTGGGTTAAAAAACCACTTCTTCAGATGCATGGAGTGAAAATTACAGATGCAGGCATTATATATTGATACATGAAGAGAAGGGAGTTACCTCACAAGTGGAGAACCAGTGTTGACAGGGCCAATTTGATCAGGGTGGATGTAGTCCACTCCCAATAAATGAGGAGGAGGTGTCAATTCCAGGAGAGGCAATGGTTCCTGGAATATCTTGGATTCAAGACAAACAGGCACACAATACCAGGGAAGTAATCATAAGCCTGGGCTGAGAATGAATACAAGGTTTCATATTAGAAGAATGTTAAGAGAAGGTGAAGATTGCCATAATGGAAAACAAGTGGTGTCACAAAAATCAGATACTTATTGTAGCCTATTGGGAATTCTGATCTCATACACAAGCATGTTTCAGTGATTCAGAATTCTTATGATATGAAACCACTAATTCTGGGTATCCCCTTCCCATCTTGTCCTGTCTCATCCATTGGCAGATATCTGGACCCAGTTGTATAATAGCCGAATTCCCATATTGATGAATGAAGAGAAACAGGTTTCTTAAGGGATTTGTCTGATTCAATTCAGGGAATGGGTACCAGAAAGAGAACACAGTAGCTACCAGATGGAACACAATGATTCAGGGAGGTCTCAGAGTACTGCTCCTTCCATGGTAACAGACCTATTCTGCTGGTGACAATCAGTGTTTTTTTGTAGTTATTATGAAAACCCTATCAGCACTATCTCAGAGAGAAATTCTCTTGTCCTTCGCCTAACAAAGTTTCTGATCTCTATGTGCACTGCCTGCCAAAGGAGAGATGAACATTAAGCCTTACATCGCAGAAGATGTATTAGACGAGTGGCTCCTATACCCAGGAATATCTCACTAAATATAAAGAAATTTGTTGGGCTGGTGATCAACTTCTTTGTATTTGGAAACAGTAAATAAAGTGCCTCTGTATCAGGACCTGGGATGTGAGGTGGTGAACGACATTGTTCAAAGCTGGGCAGGGTCCCTACTATAAGTCTTCCCATCATTTCCACTGCTCCCCAGGGAAATACAAAAGATAGGAATGAGAGAGTTGCAGTAATACTGTTTATGCTGCTATGGCTCTCAAACTTGATTAACTTATCAATGGAAATTTAGATGTCTCTGTCTCACAGAGGAGGTCTGCTATTGCAAAACAAGTCCTCCATTGGGACCAGACAAGTTTAAAATGAATATTTGGAAGAAGTGATTATACTCGTGTACCTCAAAAAGAAATCAACAAATAGAACTTATTCTACTGGGTGATAAAAAGTTCACAGTTTAACTACACCTCTATCCCGATATAACACGACCCGATATAACATGAATTCGGGTATAATGCGGTAATGCAGTGCTCCGGGGGGATGGGGCTGCGCACTGCAGCGGATCAAAGCAAGTTCGATATAACGCGGTTTCACCTATAATGCGGTAAGATTTTTTTGGCTCCCGAGGACAGCGTTATATAGGGGTAGAGGTGTACCATGTTTAATCAGTGAAACATAGCCTTGAATGGCCATAGCCCAGGAGAGCTTTATTGTATCCAAGCCAAAAAGGTCAATTCTCTGTAGTATGTTCTCAGCACATTCAAGAAAAGGAAGTTTTGTACAAATCCCAACATTAAATACTTCCTTCCAACTCCACAAGGTCATAGAGCACATCCGTGGAACCTCAGTGTGCTCCTTACAGCACTACCAAGATTGAATCCCTGCAGGAGATGTCCATATACTTCCTGTCCATTAAAATAGGCCTCTCAATGGCTACTAACCCTGATCAGATGAGTTTTTTGTTCTGAAGCTGAGGGCTTTCTCTAAGAACACCCAGTACTGTGCTTCTAATTCAGACAGGTAGTTCTCACAACTTTCATAGCATTCATTCCCTAAATAAACTTAAGAAATACTCTTCCTTTGGTTAAGCATCAAAGGGTAGGTCTACACTTATGGTGGTGTGTAGAGTACAGACACTGTACTCTTAGCATGGTATAAATAACAGTGTAAAGACAGTGAGGCACTGCTTAGGTGAGAAGAGTACAGACACACCAGAACCCTAGGGTATATACCGTACACATCTCTCTACACCCCCAAGCAGTGCCTTCCATGCCACTGCCAGAGCTTTTCCCTTTTCCCAGCTGCTGGAGCCTTTCACTGTGGCCTTCCTTCTGCCAGAGCCTTTCACTGCCACGTGTAGCTACACACTGCAGTGTGGACACAGCCTACCTTATTCTACAGCATGTAGCTACATGTACCCTAAATGTCACTGCAAGTGTAGACAAGACCAAAGTCCAGTCTTTAGGAGCACTGTCAATCTCAGGGCAGAGTAGTCATGTCTCCCATATTCAGATCTGCTAGATAGCCATTAGTTCACCAAGTTCCATATATTGGTCATCCAGTCTCCTGCCAAAATAAAGGAAATGGCATTGGCTAAGTCTTCTAAGCGCCTTAGTGCCCGGGGAAGATGGAGGAGATATTTATATAAGATCTGCCTCTGTTTGGACGTCCATAATTAAAGAAGGATCCTGCTTCTTACCCTGGAGGCACATTGCTATGAACAATTCATTGTAATGGATCTGTAGAGCTTAGCACAAAGAAGAATAGGAAAATTTACTCATGCTTACCTGGAAATTTAGATCTGGCCCACCCTGGAGACAAATGGATCATCCAGAATAGTGATGGAAACTGACATCCAAGGATGTGGGTTTTGTTGTCATTACCATTCTCTGCATTAGAAGAAATTGTGTTTTTCCTCAAAGTATATTTAAAACAATCTGTACTTTTAAGAAAGTAAATTTGAATTATCCTGGCTTTGGAAGTTATTTCATCTGGAGGGAATTCAGGAGCTGGGGCATTCCCCTGCTGCCAGTGACTTACGGGTCTAATTCTGTCTTTATGCTGCACACAGGCTGACATTGTAATAGATCTGTGAACTTATTACTTGAAGAAAGGAAATTTTCAGATAAACATGGATACATTTTCCTATTCTTTTGCTTAAATCCAGACTTCATTTCCCTTGTATATACTTGTGGTCTGTTTCCATATACAGATTTTCTTTCAGAGACTCCTGCTTTTTGTCTCTAATCGCTTTCATAAGCCCCATCATACCACTTAAACTTAATTCTCATTTTGTGAGGTTTACTAAAATTACTCATTTTCTTTCCCTAAACTAGATTTTTTCTGAAACTATTTCTCTGAAGAACTTTATATGCTGTGCTATTGCTTTGTTACTCTTTTCTTTCTTCCATTGACATGATTGTTGACTCTCTCCATCCGTCACTCTCTTCCACCCTTCAATCTTTTGCCCCTCTCTCCCAATTCAAAATCCACCCTGCCGATCCCCAGCCCTGGCTTATCCCCAACAACTGCTTCCTTTGCTCCTGCTCTCACACTGTGGAGTGATTTTGGTGGAAATCCTGTGATCAGGCTGACTTCTCCACTACATATTTGTTCTCTATTTCAATTCTGCCATCTTCCTAGCTAATTGTATCTCATGCCCACAATCCCATATGCTTTTTTGCTACCTTTAACCCTATCCTCAAACCCTCTTCTCCTCCTGCCTCCACTTCTCTCTCTCACTGATTTCTTCCAAGAGAAAATTTACAAAATATGACGTAACCATCACCCTCCCCTCAGCTTGCCTTCTCCTTTCTTCCTACAAATCTTGCATCCATCACAGATGCAGAAATTTCTTGTTTGCTTTCTTCCTCTAACTCTTCCACTTGTCACAATGACCTCATCCCATCTCCTGATCTCCCTTTTGCCCACTCTCAACCCCTCCCTTATTCTTCTTAACCGCTCTATTTTTTCTGGGTCTTTCCCCCTCACAATACAAGCATTCTCTAGTCTTTCCGACCTTGGGGAAAAAACCCACCCAATTACCACCCTATCTTTCTTCTCCCTTTCATCTCTAAACTCATTGAATGCACTGTCTGCAAGTGCTATCTGGAGTTCCTCTCCTCCAATGCAATCCTAAATCCTCTCCAATCCAGCTCCCTTCTCTTGCATTTCACTGAAACCATTCTTGCCAAAATGTTTAATTACCTCTTCCTAGCTAAAGCTTAGGACCAGTACTTCAGTCTCATCCTTCTTGACCTGTCAGCCGCCTTCAACACATTTAACCATGTTCTTCTTGAAATTTTGTCTTCTGTGACTGTCTTCTCTTAGTTTTCCTCTTACATCTCTAATCACACATTCAGTGTCCTTTGGAGGATGCTCTTCTTCCTCCAACTTTCTGTAGGGGTCCCACAGGATTCTGTCCTGGGTTCCCTGTTTTTCCCCCCTCTACACCTTATATCTTGGCGACCTCATCTGCAAACAAATTCAACTACCCTCTACATACAATGACTCACAGATCTACTTCTCTATTCCAGCACCTATCCCCTTTGTTCAAACTAAATTCTGGGCCTGTCTCTCTGACATCTCCTTATGGATGTCTAGCTTGCGGCTCAAGATAAACAGGGCTAAAACAGAGGTATTAATCTTTTCCCCCAAACCCTTCCCTCTAATCCTTTCTCCATTATTGTGGACAACACCATCAGCTTGCCTGTCACTCAGGCCTGTAACCTGGGCATCATCTTTGACTCAGACCTCTGTCCATGTCCTCACATCCAGGCTATGTCTAAGGCCTGGTCTACACTAGGCGTTTATGTCGAATTTAGCGCCGTTACATCGAATTAACCCTGCACCCGTCCACACCACGAAGCTATTTAGTTCGACATAGAGGTCTCTTAAATTCGACTTCTGTACTCCTCCCCAACGAGGGGAGTAGCGCTAAATTCGACATGGCCATGTCGAATTAGGCTAGGTGTGGATGGAAATCGACGCTAATAGCTCCGGGAGCTATCCCACAGTGCACCACTCTGTTGACGCTCTGGACAGCAGTCCGAGCTCGGATGCTCTGACCAGCCACACAGGAAAAGCCCCGGGAAAATTTGAATTCCTTTTCCTGTCTGGGCAGTTTGAATCTCATTTCCTGTTTGGACATCGTGGCGAGCTCAGCAGCACTGGCAACGATGCAGAGCTCTCCAGCAGAGATGGCCATGCAATCTCAGAATAGAAAGAGGGCCCCAGCATGGACTGATCGGGAAGTCTTGGATCTGATCGCTGTGTGGGGTGATGAGTCCGTGCTTTCCGAGCTGCGCTCCAAAAGACGGAATGCAAAGATCTACGAGAAGATCTCTAAAGCCATGGCAGAGAGAGGATACAGCCGGGATGCAACGCAGTGCCGCGTGAAAATCAAGGAGCTGAGACAAGGCTACCAGAAGACCAAAGTGGCAAACGGACGCTCCGGATCCCAGCCACAGACATCCCGTTTCTACGAGGCACTGCATTCCATCCTAGGTGCGGCCGCCACCACTACCCCACCACTGACCGTGGACTCTGAGGATGGGATATTGTCAACGGCCGGTTCCTCGGACATGTTAGCGGACGGGGAAGATGAGGAAGGAGATGAGGAGGACGAGGCAGTCGACAGCGCTTACAACGCTGATTTCCCCGACAGCCAGGATCTCTTCATCACCCTTACAGAGATCCCCTACCAACCGTCCCCAGCCGTTAACCCGGACACAGAATCAGGGGAAGGATCATCCAGTAAGTGTTTTAAACATCTAAACATTTATTTTTAACAGAACAGGAATATTAACAATAACAACAATGGGTTTCTCATGATTAGTGTGCCCTAGGCGCTTAACGTTTCAGTCCTGGGCAGTGCAACTATTGAAAAAAAATCTAACAATGTCCGGTTTCGCATGATTGTTCTGCCCAAGCCGCTCTACTGTTTAGTCCCTGCCAGTGCAGCTACAGTAAAATGCGGTCTATATGTCCGGGGATAGAGCTGAAATCCTCAATGGACATCTCCACGAAGCTCTCCTGGAGGTAATTGGAAAGCCTTTGCATCAGGTTCCTGGGGAGAGCGGCCTTATTGGGTCCTCCGTAATAGCAGACATTTCCACGCCAGGAGAGAAGCAAGTACTCCGGGATCATTGCCCTGCAGAGCATGGCGGCATACGGCCCTGGTCTTTGCAGGCTTTCCCGAAGCATTCTGTGTTTTTCCGTGTCTGAGATCCTCATCAGGGTGATGTCGCTCATGGTGACCTGCTTTGAATTAGGTAGGGGAATGTTAGTATTGGGACTGCTTGCCCGTTCCTTTACAGAACTGTAACCGGCGGTTTACAGCCACGCGGTGGAGGCGGGAGAGGGGCAGCATACAGGGATCTTTCCCTGGGACAGCCGCGAGGGGGTGGGACAGGGGCAGAGCTCATGCTTGCCGGATTGCTGGCAGCAGGGACTGGCATTGCTTTCAATGTGAAAGGAGGCCAGTGCAACTATTAAAGTTTTAAGCAGCCACAAGTCTATGGCTTACCATGTCGGCCTGCTACACAAATTCCGCTGTCCTGCCCCGCTTCTCTGATCTGCACTGCAAGACCCCAGGCACTGAATGCGAAGGCCGAAAATTCGACCTTGTCCTGAGTGCGCATGTGATAGGTGCTGTGCATGGTCTTCTTTACAGAGAAAGACTATGTTCTTTGTTCACAACTAAATTTATCTTTCTGAGGAATTCACTCCCTTTCTCCCATTCCCACAGCTGCGACTGTCTCCCAGCCCAGCCTGGCATCACACTCCCAGAGGCTAGCGCAGATTAGGCGTAGGAAGAAGAGGACACGGGAGGACATGTTCTCGGAACTTATGGGCTGCTCCCGAGCCCAGGCAGCACAGCAGACCCAGTGGAGGGAGAACTTGTCCCAAATGCACCGTTCACACATGGAACGGGAGGAGAGGTGGCGGCAGGAAGACCAGCAGGCGACTCAAACGCTGTTTGGACTAATGAGGGAGCAAACGGACACGCTCCGGCACCTTGTGGATGTTCTGCAGGACCGGAGGCAGGAGGACAGAGCCCCGCTGCAGTCTATCTGTAACCGCCCTCCCCCGCCACCAAGTCCCATACCCTCCTCACCCAAAGTCCAAAGAAGGAGGGGCGGCAGAGTCCGTGAAAACTCTCACTCCACCCCTGCAGACTGCTCTACTACTAGAAGGCTCTCATTCCCCAAAATTTGACAAGTCCTTTCCTTCCCGCCTCACCCAAGCCCCCGTCCAAGTTTAATCCCCCAGTTTCATGTGTAGTTGCTAATAAAAAATACATTTCTGTTCATTACTGTTTCCATCATGTTCTTTTAGAGGAGAGTCTGTCTGAAGGGGGGGGAAGGGGGTTGGTAATTGGACAGGACAGTCACCTTTACCACGGTACAGAGGCGGGGGCAGGTTCAGCAGCAGGGCACACACACATTGCAGTCACTAGTTACCCTGGTCATTCTGGGAGGTGGTTTTAGTGTTCTGTGGGGGGTGGGGGGTGCTCTGTGACTTTGTGGCGGGGGAGGGCAGTTACAGATCTTATGCAGCGGTCCTTATCCTGGATCACAGAGCCACGCAGCAGGGGATCTGTAACCGTCCTCCCCCTGCCACAAAGTCACATAGCCCCCCCACACACAGAGTCCCGAACAGGAGGGGTGGCAGGGTCCGTTGAAACCACCAGTCCACCACTGCGGAGCCTGTCATTCCTGGAGTTTGGAAGCGTCATTTGCATCACTACACTACACCTGCTCCCCACCACAGTCTGCGTCCCAGGTTCAACACTTTCCCACGAAAACAGTAATAAAGAAAACAGTGTTCATTAACAAAATTCAAGAGATTTTATTTTTAAACGTGTGTTGGAAGGGGGGGAACGGGGTATGTAACTGGAGAGAATACTGAACATTTAGTGGGTAAAGAAACGGGGGCAGGTTAGCTTCTCTGTACACAAACTGAAAAGTCACTGGTTACCCTGCTCACTCAGGAACCTAGCTTTCAAAGCCTCCCGGATGCACAGCGCGTCCCGCTGGGCTCTTCTAATCGCCCGGCTGTCTGGCTGGGCGTAATCAGAAGCCAGGCTACTTGCCTCAACCTCCCACCCCGCCATAAAGGTCTCCCCCTTGCTCTCTCAGAGATTGTGGAGCACACAGCAAGCTGCAATAACAATGGGGATATTGGTTTCGCTGAGATCACAGTGAGTCAGTAAGCTTCTCCATCTCCCCTTGAGACGGCCAAAAGCACACTCCACCACCATTCTGCACTTGCTCAGCCAGTAGTTGAAGAGTTCTTTTTCAGTGTCCAGGGCGCCAGTATAGGGCTTCATGAGCCAGGGCATTAGCGGGTAGGCTGGGTCCCCGAGGATGACTATAGGCATCTCCACATCCCCAAGAGTTATTTTGTGGTCCGGGAAGTAAATACCTTCCTGCAGCCGTCTAAACAGACCTGAGTTCCTGAAAACACGAGCGTCATGAACCTTGCCCGGCCATCCGACGTTGATGTTTGTAAAACGTCCCCTATGGTCCACCAGTGCGTGCAGCACCATTGAAAAGTAGCCCTTTCGGTTGATGTACTGGCTGGCCTGGTGGTCCGGTCCCAGGATAGGGATGTGAGTTCCATCTATAGCCCCACCGCAGTTTGGGAATCCCATCGCGGCGAAGCCATCTATGATGGCCTGCGCGTTTCCCAGGGTCACTACCTTTGAGAGCAGTACCTCAACGATTGCGTTGGCTACTTGCATCACAACAACCCCCACGGTAGATTTGCCCACGCCAAAGTGGTTCGTGACTGACCGGTAGCTGTCTGGCGTTGCAAGCTTCCAGAGGGCTATGGCCACTCGCTTCTGGACAGTCAGGGCTGCTCGCATCCGGGTGTCATTGCGCTTCAGGGCAGGGGACAGCAACTCACAAAGTTCAAGGAAAGTCCCCTTCCGCATGCGAAAGTTTCGCAGCCACTGGGATTCATCCCAGACCTGCAGCACTATGCGGTCCCACCAGTCCGTGCTTGTTTCCCGTGCCCAGAATCGCCGTTCCACAACATCCACATGACCCATTGCCACCGTGATGTCCTCGGCGCTGGGTCCCGTGCTTTCTGACAGATCTGTGCTACTCTCAGACTTCAGGCCCTCACCGCGGTGCCGTAGCCTCCTCGCCTGATTTATCTGCATCTGCCTCTGGGAAAGGTGGATGATAAGTTGCGAGGCGTTGACAACGGCCACAACTGCAGCGATGGTCGCAGCGGGCTCCATGCTTGCAGTGCTGTGGCGTCCGCGCTGTCACTGACCAGAAAAGTGCGCGAACTGATTTCCCGCCGGCGCTTTCAGGGAGGGAGGGCGGGAGTGACGGTTGGATGACGACAGTTACCCAAAACCACCCTCGACACATTTTTTTCCCCAGAAGGCATTGGGGGCTCGACCCAGAATTCCAATGGGCAGCGGGAACTGCGGGAACTGTGGGATAGCTGCCCACAGTGCACCGCTTCCAATGTCGACGCTTGCCCCGTTAGTGTGGACTCACAAAGTCGAATTACTGTCCTTAGTGTGGACACACACGTTCGACTTTGCAATATCGATTCCACATATTCGATTTAAGTAAAATCTAACTACTCTCGTAGTGTAGACATACCCTCAGTCTCTAAAAATGGCCTTTTTTATCCATCCACACAGTTAAAACTCTTCTCTAAGCTACTTGGTGTGCTAAGCACAAGGTGGGATATTAGTTGATGTCTGCTACAGACTACCAAAACACACTAGGGAAAAGGATAACCAACTCTTTATGCACCAATCTTTAATGTGTAGGGATAAAAAAGCTGTATGATGATGGGGGACTTCAGTTGGAGTGACATATGCTGGAGGTGTTGTGCTGCCAGTTTTAATACATCCTTGGAATTTCAAAAGGCTATAGATGACAATTTCCTAACTCAGAAAGCGTTGCATCCACGCTGGGGGAATTCTATATTAGACCTCATCTTGACAGATAAAGGGGAACTGATCACATAGCTAAAAATTAATCATAGCACAGATAAAAGTGATCAAGACTGGGTTAGATTTATAATGTGCAATCAGAATAAACTCCAGACCAGTGATATGTATGCTTGGTGCTTTAAAAGGCCAATTTCACAAGGCTGAAAACAATTATAAATCAAATCAGCTGGAAGGAAGAATTTAATCAGAAAAATGTGACTGATAATGGGGAATTGTTTAAGAACACTCTATGAGCTGCCCCAAAAGCCACATTTGAAGAAGAAAATGGAAGAAAAGGGAAATTGATAGTAATGAATATAAATCAAAAGCTAGGAACTGTAAAAAATTGATAAGAGAAGCAAAGGAACACAAGGAGAAATTTATGGCCAGCAGAATTAAGGACAATAAGGAATTATTAAAATATATTAGGAACAAAAAGAATGTTAACAATGGTATTGGTCCATTAGTAGATGGAAATGGTAGAATTATCACTAATAATGCAGAAAAAGCAATAAACGTTCAATAAATATTTCTGTTATGTATTTGGGGGGAAAAACAGATGATGTAATTATATCATACAATAACACTCTTTCCATTCATTATCGTTTCAGAAGGATGTTAAACAGCAGCTGCTAATGTTAGACATTTTTAAGTTAGCAAGTCAGATAACTTGCATCCAGGAGTTTTAAAACAGCAGGGTGAGGATCTCGTTGGACTGTTAATGTTGATTTTCAATAAGTCTTGGAACACTGGGTATTTCCAGAAGACTGGAAGAAAGCTAATGTTGTGCCATATTTGGAAAGGGTAAACAGAATGACCTGGGTATGTGAGGCATGTCAATCTGACATCGATCCTAAGCAAAATAATGGAGTGACTGATACAGGACTCAATCAATAAAGAATTAAAGGAGAATAATAAAATTAATGTCAATCAGTATGGGTTTATAGGAAAATAGAGCCTATCAAACTAACTTTACAAATATTTTTGATGAGATTACAAGTTTAATTGATAAAGGTAATAGCGTTGATGTAATATACTTAGACTTCTAGAAGGCATTTGACTTGGTACCACATACAGTTTTGATTAAAAAACTAGAATGATATAAAATTAATATGGAACACATTAAATGGGTTAAAAACTGGCTAATGGATCTCAAAATATAGTTGTAAACAGGGAATCATCATTGAATGGGTAGGGGTGTTTCTAGTGGAGCTCTGCAGTGGTCGGTTCTTGGCCCTATGATATTTAAAATTTTTGTCAATGACCTGGAAGGAAACATAAAATCATCACTGATAAAGTTTGCAGTTGACACAAAAATTGGTGTAGTGGTAATTAATGAAGAGGACTAGTCACTGATACAGAGCACTCTGAATTGCTTGGTAAGTTGGGTGCAAGGAAACAATATGTGTTTTAATATGGGTAAATGTAGGAACAAAGAATGCAGGCCATACTTACAGGTTGGGGGACCCTATCCTGGGAAGTAGTGACTCTGGAAAAGATTTGGGAGTCATGATGGATAATTAGCTCCCAGAGCAATACAGTGGTCAAAAGGGCTAATGCAATCCTCAGATACATAAGCAGGGGAATCTCAAGTAAAAATAGAGAGTTTATTTTACCTCTGTATTTGGCACGGATGCAACTGCTGATGGAATACTGACAGTGTCCAGTTCTCGTGCCCACAATTCAAGAAGAATGTTGATAAATTGGAGAGGGTTCAGAGAAGAGCCATGAAAATGAGTAAAGGATATAGTCAAAAAGCTCAATCTGCTTAGCTAACAAAGAGAAAGCTAAGAGGTAACTTTATTACAGTCTATAAGTACCTAGATTTGATAATATGCTCTTCAATCTGGAAAAGAAAAGTATTACATGATCCAATGGCTGGAAGTTGGAGCTTGACAAATTCAGACTGGATAAAGGCACACATTTTTAACGGTGAGGGTAATTAACCATTGGAACAATTTACAATAGGTCATGGGGACTTCACAATCACTGCCAATTTTTAAATCAAGCTTGCTCTAGGAATTATTTTGTGGAAGTTTTATGACCTGTGTTATACAGAAGTCTAGATGATCACAATGATCCCTTCTGGCCTTGAAATCTATGTTTCTAGGTTCTACTATAATATAAATAATAAGTATTTTAAGCAGTGGAATTAAGAATGCCTGAAATATTACTCTTAACTAATGATATATTTTCTACCCTAAAAACATGAGAGAAAAATTGTCACAATGAGAGGAAAAATCTATTTGCAGGAAAAATATAAAGCAATCAAGGAGATATGGGATATTTGGTATAGAGAAACAATATAATGAGTAGACAGTGTATTTTGTGCTAATCATGTTTTTTATTTTGGTGTTAGCTAAAAATCATTTGTCATCTGTAAGGCATTAAATTTGTGGCCTGATCTTCTTATTAAAATTCACTGTCTCTGTGATTTTCAGGGTCGTATAGTCTCTTGCTGTTTTAAATTAATGTGATTATTATGGCTGTTAAATCATCCTCAGCTGGACTGTGGTACAAGGGGCCAATAATGTTATATTGTGCAATTATGAAATGACTTTATAATATAAAACCTCATACTGTGGTGCTTAGCTTTAATACCCATCAGAGTGGTAACAAAACATAGATAAAAATTACCATTTTCTAGATTTTCAAGATATGCTGTTCTGTGGAACAGGGGCTGTCTTTATATGTTCAGCTAACACAATGGGGACTTGATCCTATTTGAGGTCTCTGGACACTTCTGTAATATAATTGGCTTTCCTTCCCCCAATAAGAGGGTGTTGTTTGAGAAAGACTCGGGTAAAGGAAAGTGAATAAAGTGTTCTTTTGGAGTTTAGAGCTAATTGTCACCACTGTAGGAGAAGCAGGCACTGGGAGAGGTAACATTAAAATTTTTGTTGGATCTTAGACAATGTAGTTTCACCTAATTTATTTGTAAACCCCTGATGCTACAATATGAAATAATGTTGTACTTAAATAGTATCTGAGATTCTCCTATTTATATATAAAGAAAGACTCAACTTTTTAAAGGAAACTGCTCTTTAAAAAATAACAATTTGAATTTGCTGCTGTATGGTACCTTGGCTCATTTTCAGTAATGTTTTGGTGAGTAGTGACCACTTTATCAGCAGCCGGTGAAAGACAGACCTAAAGATAGTCAGAGCTATAAAAGATCCTTCATAGAAATAACTATGATAGAAATCCTGGTTAGATGCTGCACACCTATTTTAGCTGATAGATCAAGTAAACAGGTTATGTCATCCTTCAGTAGTACAGAGTCTGCATTTCAGTCATTTGGAACTGCTGGGAGGCGTTTGTAGGCTCAACACTCCCTGTTACTCAGATAGTTCCATGTCAATACATATGCTTCCCAAGGATATGAATCTATACCCACTGCAGGGGAATAATCTTTATACAGTGTGTTTTAAGGTTTTTTTGTTTAGGCTTGGGGAAAAGAGATGGTTACAGCAAACAGAATCCATTCCAGTTTTAAGAAAACTAGTTTGATATCTTCTTTGAGATTTTGATATTCTTCAGTTCCCAGGACAAGTTAATTTTGTGTTTATGTACTTTTCCAGTCATGTATTCAGACTTTCATATTATAGTCTGTACCTGTATGTTTTGGATATGGTATGTGACAGCTGTATTCTAACAGTAAGTCTGTTAGCACTTAAAGTGGAACATTCTGGTATACGTGTGGAGCTGTGCCTGAGAATCTGGTAACAAAAGTTACTGACTAAATATGTTACATTTCAGACACTAATCCAGATAACTCACTCAACAGAATAAAGCTAATCCATTCCTTGTTAGAAATGCTGCCCGCAGTCTCTGAAGGATGTAACAAATACCCCATGCCTAAGCTCTGCAGGGCTCCTCACTGCCTCAAAGTGAAGAACAACGGGAGTTTGACTGGGAGGTTCTGAGGCAGGAGGAGCAAGGATTTATTTTCCCTTCCAGAAGGCAGAGGGAGTAACTTGAGGTGAATCATACTAAATGAGAACTACTCGGTTTTCTAAATTCTGGATCTGTGTCAAATGTAATGGAAAGGCAGGATCGGGTTTCGAGTGTGGCAGTCAGAGCAGAAGTGGAGTGCTAGCCTATAACAGCAAATCTTTTAATTGAAGAAATACCATTGGCTCTGAAAATAAACTGGGGAACAAACCTGTTCTGGGGAGATGGACCAAATTACCCAAGAGGAGTTTCCCTTCTGTAATTTTGTTAGCAATCTTTTTCATTTTGACAGAGTCATTATATTTGGTTATTTTTTATTTTATTTTATTTTATTTATAATTACAAGACCAGTGGTTACTCAAGTGTATTTTTGTTAATCAGTTTGGGCACCCCATGGAAGACTTTGAGTTTAAAGTGATATATCAGGTCAGTATTCTATGCATGTACTTTGTATTTTTGCATTTGTTATTTTTTCAGTCCTATGGTATATCTCCTCATGTGGCTAAATCAAGGAGAAGCTCAGGATAATTCAGGAAAAGTGCCCTTTGCAGGGCTAGAGTCCATAGTTTAAAAGATACACAAAAATGTTGCTGTTTGGGAAAGTTTTAGGCCTCTGAAGAAAGCAAACATTGAGGTATATCCTAGAAGGCAGGATGTCCAGGACAGAATAGGTACAAATGAGAATTTGCCGCTCACATGTATTCTTTGGTGACAATCTGGAAGAGTCAAGACCATGATTCAGCAAAACATGCCAAGACATGCTTGAAGATTAAGCATCTTTTTGAACAGGAATGGATTTAAGCACTTGTTTAGGTGCTTTGCTAAAAATGATGTCCAGGTGCCCATGCCTACAATGAGTACAGTAAGTAAACCCCTCTGAAATAGGTCATCTAACTATGATCTGTATAGCAATTTACTGCAGGGGCTTTTCCTAGGCGAACAAGACAATTTATTCAGATTTGGTGAAGAGCATATGAGAAGGGAAGAGAAAATTCACTTCCTGTTTTGGGGCTAGGGTAGAAGTTTGCTACACAGCCCCAGCCCCTCTCGTGTGGCTCCCAGTCCAATCTATGTACTGGATTCGAGTCCTGCGTTTCTGCCTTCATCATCTCTCTGTGTAAGCCTATACGCTATTGACACAAAGACCCTCTTTGCAATATTCAGGCAGTGCAGAGGGTTCTTCTGAACAGCCACTCTGGTAGCAAGTCTCATTTTAAGCAGTGTGGAGGGCCTTTTGTAGGCCTTCTTCACCGGGATGAATTTCACCCATTGAAATACTATAAAGGCTTAATTTACTCTCCCCCCCTCCGAAAATCATACATCCAGATGTAACTAATTGTTATAGTGCTTATTCATTACCTATTTTTTTTAATACTTATTGGCTAATAAGACAGGACATTGGTGGATTAATAGGAGTTTGATACACAGTTCCATAAGTGTTCAAATGACAGCAACAACAAAAAATGTAAGTGCGGGTTTAGTAACTAATGGAAAAAAATGTGGGCTTTGTTTACATTTCCTTTGATCACTTTTTAAAACAAACATGCTTTAAATACTAGCCATCCAACTGGTGTACCTTACTTATTAAAATGTTTTCTTATTGGGTGGGATCCAAAGTCCTGTAACAGTCTAAACCAGTGGCCTCCAAAGTGGGGTGCGCAAGAGGATCCTTGGGGGTGCGTGGCAGGAGGAGCGCTTTTTTTTTGCTTCGGCGTGGCAGGGGGTGCATGCTCAAAATTTTTTTACTGATAGGGGTGCGCGATCAAAAAAGTTTGGAGACCACTGGTCTAAACAATACTGTGGTTCATTGTTTGTTTATTTATTACTGTTTAAAAGTGGTGGTGAATTTTTTTTTAAATCTGGTCTAGGTTAGTATTGTGCCGAATTAGTAAGCATCTCATGGCTGTTATTTAGCCTCTGTGAAAAGAGATCATGGTGGTCTGTGTGAGGCAGTTGTGACTTGTAGGAGTACTGCAACTGTCTGAACTTTGTCTTGGCCCACATGACATGGCATAGGTCAGGGTTACAAAAGGTTGTACCCTGTCGCATACTAGGGGTCGGTATCCACTGACTCCAGTTGCTTCTGTTATTGTCTGAGTTCAGCTCCCAGTGAACAAGAGTCCATATCATGAAATTGCCACCACATTTGGCACTAATTGACAGCTGCCTTAGTCTTGACAGAAAGGACAATGATTGGATGGACGCGGGCACTGAATAGTTTCAGCCCTAGAGGTCTTCCCTTCAGGGCATCTTTCCACATTGTGGAAAGTCTGCTGTTCCACTGTCCATACTGTTGTATGTATCTTGTGGCTAAACAGAGGAACTCATTCTCCACTGGTCACTCTCTAGGATTTTTTATGAGAATTAGATTCACTGAGATCTTTGTTTAAAGTTTTCATTTTAACTAGAGAATATTATTTTCAAATGAAAAACATGATGAACAAGAATTTCTTGAAATCTTTTCCTTCTGGTTTTCTAAGCCCTTTTTTTATTGGGGTGGAGGATTAGGACATTTGGTAGAATTTTAGATAGGAAGGCTTTTTATATTCTTGAAGTGTTTCCAACTCTCACAATATTTTTTTAAAGGTTCTCTAGAATTTCTCATTTCTACCTACCAACTTTTGAAGTTTTGCCCTTATCCAGTATGTTCACCACCTCCCATTACTCACTGTCAATGGAACTAAACCACAGACTTCTCTCAGAAAGATGGCCACAATGTCTACATAACCTTTGTAGAGAAAAGTGAGGCTTCCACTAACAAAGATGGATTATCTCTCCTATCGTTTCCAATGGGGCTGCAGCCAGACTGCTGTATGAGGACCAAATGGAGGCAGGAGAATGTGGAGGTGCAGAGAATGACACTGGTAGTGGTCGGGGAAGAGAACACGAAAAAGGAGTGAGTTAGGTAACTAAAGAATTGAAGGAATGTTGGAAGGTCCAGGGACAGACTGAGGGGGAGGCAGCAGAGAGGGAGAATGAGATAGGTAGCAGACTGATGAGAATATGAGGGGGAAGTAAATTAGGGGGTAGATGGGAGACAGGCGGCTGGAGGAGCAGGTAGGGAGTACATAAGTAAGACAGCTGCCTATCCTGTCTAGACAGGGAGAGGGTTAGAGATGGGTAGGACAACAACTCCCCACAACTCAAGGGTTAGGAGAGGATGAGATGCGTGTCATCTGAGCAGTGACTAGAGAGGTGGGGTGTGTGTGTGTGTGTGTGTGTGTTGAATTCTGACCCTGAGATGATCACAGGTGGTTTCCTCAAAAGGTGAAGAAAAATCAGAAAGCAGGTAAAAAATGTGATTAAAAATCATGATTTTAAGCCTATTTAATTTTTGAAGTATTTTACTTTGGTTTTAGTTCATTATTTTTGAATGCTTGGCGTTCGTCATACTGATCTGGCCCTAGGCATGCTGCTTCTTGGAAATATTGAATTCCAAGTATATAGTGTGTCATACAGTTTTAATTAAAACAGGTTTATAAATAAGATTGTAATAATATTTTCTTTTTTCTGTGTTTAATAAGAAATGAAGGGGGAAAAGACAGAAAATAGGGGATTAAATTCATTAGACAACTTTTAAGGAAATAACTTTTCTTGCCCAAAAAGCTAAAGGATACTAACAGATGTAAAATTTTAAAACATTTCCTCACTTTTGATAACAAGCTATTTTAAAAATTTCATACTAATTTGAAAACTGGATATACTTTAGATTTCTCATTGTATGAAATAAATCCTAAATAAGCGTTGTTTTGAGAATACAAGTTATCTTCTTGTAAAAATAAGATACTAGATGTGATGGGTAGTGAAGTTTCACAAACAGTACATTGCACACAGCACAGATGCATTTGTGTATACATACCCCCACACGTTATTTTACTACTCTTCTAATGAAATATTGGTGATGACAAATTCAGATAGTAAAAATCTGAGCCCCAGCTGGGTGATATATTTTAAAGTACTGATTACTATTCCATCACTGCTATTTTGACATAAAGGGGTCATTATTTTACCCTCTTATAACTATAGAAACCACTTTACTGCTTTATGGAGCATCTACAGACTGAAAAAAGATTCTCTTAATTTTCTCCCACTTCACAGATGAGATATTAGCAAACTTTTTTCCCATTGTATGTTTAGATATGTCTGATTATAGTTCTAATCTTTTTTAGGGGGAGGGGATGGCCCAAGATAATGCTGTCCCTAAATTGAGCTTTCAGTATTGGCTGGATAAGGCTGTTGAGTGGGGTCAAACCACCACTTTGGAATCCCAGCAAGATGTCTGCCTTCACTTGCCTAAATTACAGGAGTTTCTACAGCAGATTTATGAACCCTTGAAACATATGGTAAGTAATTTAGCAGGAAGAATGAACTGTTTTGAAGACTGCCTCAAACAATCTGAACCCCATGTTTTGACAAAACCAAAAAGTGAATGGTAGCAGAGAGGCTTGTGGTATTGACCTAATGTATTGCTGGATAAAAGAGGCAAATTGGGGAAACAGCCACAGGTAATGCAAACAGGAATGTGTTTCCTGTGTCCCTGATTTATTGTGAAAGGAGCTTTTTTTTCTTGATTGGTTATGTTGTCACATGAGATTTCCTAGCCAATCGAGTAGACTCTTTTAAAAACTCTTTAAAATAAACACAAATTTGATTCTTGTTGTCAGGTCATAAATTGGATTATTTAAAGGCCTTTACATGCAAAATTGTAAGTGATCCCTTAAATCCTAAAGAGTCTGTTGACATGCTAAACCCAGTGCTTGGCATATATAGTGATTTCCAGCACTATGGTCCGATCACTGGCAAATGTTACTAACTATTCTGGTTAGTAATTTGAATATTGTATTTAATCTTTCTTTCTTTCTTTCTTCCTTGGTGTAGTCAGGTAAACTTTAGGTGGTGTTTTTTCTTGCAACTTTTGTGTGCATTGATTCATCATAGCAGTTTTCAATAATACAGTATCAAGTTGTGAGGTTAAAATGCTCTTCACCTCATGAAAAGATTAACAAAAGAAAAGTGTTATTTTTTTTTCTGAAGTTAAAGTGCAGTTTTCAAATTGATTTTTGTGTGTGTATGTATACTTTAAGAATAGAGATTTTTATATGAGAATAAAAATAAAATCTGTTTTTTTTTAATGTTGCTACTTCGGTGAGTACTTTCTGAGGTTTGGCCTCAAATGGACCTTCTGTATATGGCCCCAGAAAGTCTAGGACCAGCCCCAATCTGAGACAAATCTGAGGAATTTATTGCAGCAGCAGGAGATGGTTATTGTTTCTGCTACTTGCACATTATCTCAGCACACTACCATTTTTAAAGCCTTCATTTATTAGACAGTAAAGCTACAAATACTTAAAAATAGGCTGATTGCATAAGGGTCTATATAAACCTCACTATCTACTACTTTTTATAGTGAAGCTGCTTTCTATTTGGTTAAATGTTCCTTGTTTTTTTGGTAGGTTCAGTGTCTGTTAAATTTTATGTTGTGACTGACTCGTTATGATGTCATTTGCCATGCAGTAAGCAGGAGTAGTAATATGTAGATACTTATCTTTATGCCATAGCTTCTATTAGTTTCTTCACAAACTCCATGGCATAATGTAAGAAAACTATAGGGATCAACAGACTACTTTAATTGTATTTTACTACTTGGAAATTTGTGTTATTTACAAATATTATAGCCTTTCCTGACTACTCCACATAAGGAAAATGAAGTTAATTTCCCAATATAATTAAACATTACCCTAAGGGAAATATAGCTGAGGTTTAGCTGACCTGGATGAAGTATTAAGTTACAGCTGTGGCCTGAAAGCTTTGCTTTTATTAAATATCTGAAGGTCTTCTGCTCCCCAATGTGTACCTTTAGCAAAATAATAATGTAATTTACAGTTATCTAGGTAATTAATGATAATCAAGTATTTTTGGTGTTCAGTACATTATGTTTTTGTTTACAGAATTCCACTACTGCAATTCAGAGGTTCCCTTTAATTGGTCAATTACTAGGAAGACTTTGTTGGAATCCCTTTGTTGTAGGATATGGTAAGAACTTGAAACTAGCTTTCTGCAATAGTTTCTAGAATTTTCCTTTCAAATTGTATTTTTTTAAATTTCTGGGCACATACTTTGATAGCTCATAAAAATATGAGAATGCAGATAGTTTGTTTTGAATTATGTTACTGATCAGAAACTATGGTACTTGTTCCATAATCTCACCTCTGTTCTAAAATCCATCCACTCCCTCTTCCCTTGAATAAGTAAGAGGTTCTTCAAGACATCTGCAAGGTAAGGGGTCTCAGTGATTACCTGCCTCTTTTTTCTCAAAACCTTCCCCAAAGTGCTTGAATGAATCCTTCCTGACTGTAAAATTTTATCAGGAGGCTCTCACCTCTCCTTGCATCAGTTATTTAAAAATCCTTTGTAGGGTTTCTGGAAGCCTAACTCTCAGACTCCTTCCACTATTCCCAGAGACTTGTTCGAGGAAAATGCAAAATCTCTTCTTAGTAAAAGAATCTCTGTTGTTGGCACTGCCCTTCCCCTCTTCAGAAGGATGAAAGCTGACAGGTGCGGAGGAGCTCGTGGTTTGGACAGAGACATCCATTAGGGGAGGATCTATTAATGGAGATTATATCCTAGTAAGGAGAAGAGGATGGAAGATGATAAAATACGGGTAGGATCAGATGAGAAACAGTCAAATGAAAAAGAGTCCCATTCAGTTACATCAGATAATGGCAGACAGCTAAAAGGTGACAATTTTTTAAGTGCTTATATATATAAATGTTAAAAGTCTAAATACTAAGATGGGTGAACTTGAGTCCCTCATATTAAATGAGGATATTGATATAATAGGCATCACAGAAACTTGGTGGAATGAGGATAATCAATGAGCCACAGTAATATCAGGGTGCAGAATATATCGGAAGGATAGAATAGGTTGTACGTGGGGGAGTGAAAGAAAGCATAGAGTCACATGAAGTAAAAATCTTAAATGAACTAAACTTGTACCATAGCATCTCTATGGATAGTAATTCCATGCTTGAATAGCAGGAATATAGCAGTAGGGATATACTACCAACCACCTGACCAGGATGTTGATAGTGACTGTGAAATGCTCAGGGAGATTAGACAGGCTATTAAAAAAAAAAAAACCCTCAATAATAACGGGTAGGGCTCCGTGTCTGTCATGCTGGTCGCAGAAGTCACGGAATCCATGACTTTCTGCAACTTCCATGACTTCTGCAGCAGCCCGTGTGGCTGATCCAAGGGCTACTCAAGCCCTGAGCAGCGGTTCCTGGGGTGGCCAGAGCAGCCGCTGCTCAGCGGCCCCTGACAGCCTATGCCGCTGGGCCCTCCCCCCCAGCAGCAGCCCTGCCACCCCCCCAAGATTTAGTCAGGGGTATTTATAGTATAAGTCATAGACAGGTCATGGGCTGTTAGTTTTTGTTTATTGCCCATGACCTGTCTGTGACTTTTACTAAAAATACCCGTGACTAAATCGTAGTCTTAATAATGGGGGATTTCAACTGTCCCCATATTGACTGGGTACATGTCCCCTCAGGACAGGATGCAGAGATAAAGTTTCTTGACACCTTAAATGACTGCTTGTTGGAGCAGCTAGTCCTGAAACCCACAAGAAGAAAGGCAATTCTTTATTTTGTCCTTAATGGAGCACAAGATCTGGTCCAAGACGTGAATATAGCTGAACCACTTGGTAATAGTGACCATAACATAATAAAATTTAACATCCCTGTAGGGGGGAAAACACCAAAGCAGCCCACAATGGTAGCATTTAATGTCAGAAAAGGGAACTACACAAACATGAAGAAGTTAGTTAAACAAAAATTAAAAGGTACAGTTACCAAAAGTGAAATCCCTTCAAGCTGCATGGAAACTTTTTAAAGACACCGTAACAGAGGTGCTCAATTTAAATGGATATCCCAAATTAAAAAACATAATAAGAGGACCAAAAAAGTGCCACCATGGCTAAACAACAAAGTAAAAGAAGCAGTTAGAGGCAAAAAGGCATCCTTTAAGAAATGGAAGTTAAATTCTATTGAGGAAAATAGAGAGGCGCATAAACTCTGGCAAGTGAAATGTAAAAGTATAATTAGGAAGGCCAAAAAAGAATGTGAAGAACAGCTAGCCAAAGACTCAAAAAGTAATAGCAAACAATTTTTTAAGTACATCAGAAGCAGGAAGCCTGCTAAACAACCAGTGGGGCCATTGCAGAGAAACTAAATGAATTCTTTGCATCGGTTTCCATGGCTGAGGATGTGAGGGAGATTCCCAAACCTGAGCCTTTCTTTTTAGATCTAAGGAACTGTCCCAGATTGAGGTGTCATTAGAGGAGGTTTTGGAACAAATTGATAAATTAAACAATAATAAGTCGCCAGTGCCAAGTAGTATTCACCCAAGAGTTCTGAAGAAACTCAAATATGAAATTGCAGAACTACTAACTGGTATGTAACCTATCATTTAAATCAGCTTCTGTACCAGATGACTGGACGATAGCTAATGTGACACCAATTTTTTAAAAAGGCTCCAGAGGCGATCCCAGCAATTACAGGCTGGTAAGCCTAACTTCAGTACCAGGCAAATTGGTTGAAACTATAATAAAGAACAGAATTATCAGACACATAGATGAACACAATTTGTTGGGGAAGAGTCAGCATGGTTTTTGTAAAAGGAAATCATGCCTCACTTATCTACTAGAATTCTTTGAGTGGGTCAATAAGCATGTGGACAAGGGGGAATCCAGTGGATATAGTGTACTTAGATTTTCAGAAAGCCTTTGATAAGGTCCCTCACCAAAGGCTGTTAAGCAAAGTAAACTGTCACGGGATAAGAGGGAAGGTTCTCTCATGGATGGGTAACTGGATAAAAGATGGGAAACAAAGGGTAGGAATAAATGGTCTGTTTTCAGCATGGAGAGAGTTAATTCCTCAGGGGTCTGTACTGGGACCAGTACTGTTCAACATATTCATAAATGATCTGGAAAAAGGGGTAAACAGTGAGGTGGCAAAATTTGCAGCTAATACAAAACTACTAAAGGTAGTTAAGTCCAAAGCAGACTGCGAAGAGTTACAAAGGGATCTCACAAAACTGGGTGACTGTGCAACAAAATGGCAGATGACATTTAGTGTTGATAAATGCAAAGTAATGCACATGGGAAAGCATAATCCCAACTATACATATAAAATTATGGAGTCTAAATTAGCTGTTACCACTCATGTGATAAATGAAGGGGAGAATAGCTCCTTTTTATGGACACCCAGCCAGCCAGTTAGCTATACAATTCCTCTTAGTAGCTGTTTTCTACTTGCTTTACCTGTAAAGGGTTAAAAAGTCCATAGGTAAAAGGAAGGGAGTGGGCACCTGACCAAAAGAGCCAATGGGAAGACTAGAGCTTTTTAACATTGGGAAAAAACGAGTGTGTGTGTGTGAGTGTGAGTGAGTGAAAGGGCTTGAGGGAACCCCGTAGGAAGGAATTCCCACGTGCGCCTTCCTGAGTTCTCAAAGGAGTTTTTGCACTTGGGTGGTTGCAGCATCAACCCATCCAAGGTCAGAGAAAAGCTGTAACCTTGGAAGTTAAATACAAGCCTGGAGTGGCCAGTATTAATTTTTAGAATCCTTGTGGGCTCTCACCTTCTGCACTCAAAGTGCCAGAGTGGGGAATCAGCCTTGACAATTATGACAGGCCCACCGTATACATCCTTTCAGAGGAACAGGTTGGTGAATGAGACCTTTTCCTAAGTTCATCCCCAAAGTGGTATAAGAATTCCACCTGAATCATCTGTCACCTTACCACTCTTCTTCCTGAAGCATCACTCTTCGCTGAGAGAAAAGACGCCTCGTATTTGGATGTTTCCAGGACCTTGCTTTACTACCTCAACAGGACTAAGCCATTCAAGCTCTCTCCCCCTGCCTCTCTGTAGCCATATCAGCGTGTCAGAAGGTCAAGCCATCTTGTTTGAGAGACTTTCATAGTGGGTCATACAGTGTATTTCCACCGGCTGTCAGCTGGCTGGTGAGCCTCTCCCACTGAGAGGGTACAGACAGCATCTTCTGCCTGCTTCAGAAATGTGCCAGTCTCTGAGATCTGCAAGAAAGTCATGAGAAGCAACCCACTCACTTTTGTTAAACATTATGCCTTTGATATGGTAGCCTGGTTGGATGCCAGACTCAGGAGTACAGTACCGCAATCAGTTTGACCGACACTGCTGAAAATCCTCATTCCTGCTGATCACAGAGGACGCTACTTGCCAGTCATCTAGAGCGGGATCCTCACTGACTCATGCTCAAAGAAAGAATAGTTACCTACCCTACAGTAACTGTGGTTCTTTGAGATGATGTAGTCAGTGTGAATTCCACAACCTGTCCTCTGTTCCTGCTTTTGGAATCTTCAGCAACACAGGTTTTGAATTGCAAGGGAACTGAGGGAGGGGTGCAGCCATCCCCCCCCTTCATGCCCTCATATTGGAGCACAAGGAGGCACAGAGCACATGCCTAGCACCAATGGACACTACTAGTCAAGAAAGTCCAGTCTCGTATGCATGAGACATATGTCCACCTACAGTTGATCCACGCTGACTATAACATCTTGAAGAGCTACAGTTACTGTAGGGTAAGTAACTGTTCTTTATAGTCTGTGAGTCCCTGATTAAACAATTATAATACAATGTAATCTTTTGCCCCATCACTTCTGCTTTTTCTTCTCCCTCTCCCTGAATAAAGTTTTGATTGTGTGAATTATGTAATTCCATATTTTTATTAAGAACTTCTGTATGGCATACTGTAAATGTAAATGTGTGTGCATAAGCAGGGATAAGACAGAGACAGGGTTGAAAATAGTTGAACTAGATTCTGTTTTTTGTAGGATGTATGGACTTGTGTTCTTTTGTCTGTATAAAACATCTTTACTGCTTATTACTTAAATATTTTTGGTTTTGCATTAGCAATGTAGCAATTTTGAGATAATTTTAATCACATGTATTGTAACAGTGGTGTTTTTAATAAAATTTAAAATTTAAAATTTTTGACTCCCAAAAGTATAGGACTGTAATAGGGTTGGTTGGAACAAGAAATAATTATTTGTTTAATTTCTCTCCTAAATAATTTCAGACTGGGAATTTTTTTCATTGAAATGGTGCTTTTGAAGATGATAAAATTGTTAAAATGCAAAGTGTGCAAACAGCTGAATTCTAATTGTCTGTATTGAGTGAACATTGAAAGCACAAACCAGAACTAGGACATTTAGAATTTCTAGTGAATGGTACACAAGATGCCTATTTTACATGGATCTTAAACAAACTAGGAAATTATGTAGGCTCATAAAAATGTATATTAAAAAGATCCCAATGCACATAACAACAAAACTGTAGTTAGTTAAATATGTGTGTTTGATAACCATTTCTTTGCAGAGATGTTAGTCAGTGGGAGGCCAGTGATGGCCTACAGGCTTGTTGGACATTTATTGAAGAATACTGGTTTAAATCAATAGTAACATCTTTGATCACCTGGTGAAAATACAGAAGTTACTTAATGAAGCTTGTATTTCTTGTCTGCAGGCTTTGCCAACAAAGTACTTCTAAATGATACTGTTTATTACATCCTGGATGACAAGTATATTGAGAACAGCAAAAGTCATTGTAGGGGATCATTTTAATGCTATAATTTCTTCTCCCACCATTCCTAAAACCCTTTGAGTAATAGTGTTTTATATTATTATTAAAAATAATAGCACTTAGTAAGCTAATGTTGTATCAGAGCTTCTCTACTATTAAACCCAGTTTTTGTAGGTTTACAGTATAACCATAAAATTTTACTCTGGGCTGGAATTTGAGATATAAGCTTAGCCTCTGCTAAAGAGCAATATTTAAAACATTTTAAAAAATATATAATTATACTCCTATTCAGAACTAAATTTTGGGAAAGAGTCCACAAGCCTGAGTAAACTGGCTATGCAGGCACACAGACTTGCTCAAAAGACATTAGAATCAGAATCCTCAGCTCCAACTTTCTAATTGTCTGTGTTTACATGGACAGGGGCTCTTCTGTAGTGTATGGTGGAGTACCGGACATGGCCTGTTGTTTCTCACATATATAGGTTATGGGCTAGTAGAACTGTGTAGTGCATGGACCTACTGGCTATATCCATTCATTTCCTTTGATCCATTCACCAATCTACCCTTCTGTGGTCCTGAAGAGAAAGCCACAATGGAGCTCGGTTGTGCAGTGTTTAGGAGTTTGCGGAGTCTTCCTATGCGCCTTATGGCTTGGCTCCACTGTGCAGCAGAACTGTCACATTGCCACAGCATGTGGTGTCTAATACATCCATCTACAGGGCCCCAAGATTTTCACCCATGTTATGAATTACTTTTACAAATCCATAATTGAAATTTGCAGGGATAAAGTTCGTTTACTTGTGTGTGTATATATAGGTAAGGTTATGATAAAATAGTAATAAATCTTGTCTAACAATGGCTTATAATTATGGCTAATGATGTTAAAGAAAAATACAAAGATATTTAAACACTTACTGCACATTAACTGTAATCACTATTTTAAAAGAGTCACTATGCTATGCATGATTTTAAAGATGATCTGAATACTGTATAGGCTTCAATATTTTTAATATAATCTGTGCAGTTCATTGTGTTCTATGCTTTTACATGTTTTTTAAAATTACTATTGAAGGAAATGAACACACAAGAACTACATGTGAATAATATTAAGGTTGTGATGTGAATCTGATCGAATAGATGCCTTTAAAGTTAAGATTGACATTTGGGCCTTGGGTTTGATATTTTAATAAGGATAGAAGATTGCTGTGTATACGTTTAGTCTATATTTTTACTTTATTTTTTTTAATGTATCCTTATTTGCTTTTGTTTCTTCAGATGAGAGCCAGAAAACTCTAATGTGGTGCTTATGTTGTCTGTACAGCAATGAACCACAGAACCCTGTGGAATTGAAGGCTAACAGCTGGATACTGGTAAGTGAATGAATCCTCCCCTTGACTGCTTTGAATTAAATTGATTATTTAAAGGTGCTACATCTATAGCATAGAGACAGTGTGTAATTTCAGAAACCGCTCCAAAGACAACCTACATACATGTTGTGTTGAAATATGTTCCACTCTAATTATAACATAATCTGTGCTAGCCTGTCATTTTGAATGTTAAAAAGATGCGGTGCTCAAATTAGGGTAGTTTTAATGGCCTTTATACAGTGGAGCCCTAAATCTAGTAATTGCAAGTCAGGAACAAAGACCAGAAATCAGAAAGGAAGAAAGTGCTATAAAAGAGAACCTTTCAATTAGGGTAGAATAAAATAATCTGGAGACGTGCCATTGTTTTGAAAACAATTTATATTTGCTCTGTAATTTAGGTCTTTTCTGTTGCTGTGTTTTTGTTTAATCTCTCTTGCCTATGGAGAAGCTAATTGTATCCAAACTTTCTTTAGAGACAGTTAGTGAAAGAAAATACTTGTGTGCAGATTTATATTTAATGAGCTGTAAGAAATAATGAATACTTAAACCACTTTAATGCCCCATTCAGGGTTAATGTAGGCACATCTGTTGTTCACATTTTATGCACTTACTCCCTGAGCCAAAAAAGCACAACCTTAAGCACGAGTGCTTAAAGTTAGGCATGTGCTTAAGCGATTTGCTAAATTGGGGACTTAAAGCACATCTAGTTAGATTAGTGTAATTTCATTGGACTGACATTCACCCAAAACAAGAGATGATAAAAATATTGATGGAATGGTTAAGAGTCTCAGATATGTAGGCCTTCAGGATAATAAGTAATTGAGCTGATATAATCTATTACAGAGGTGGGCAAACTATGGCCCATGGGCCTCATCTGGCCCGTGGGACTGTCCTGTCCGGCCCCTGAGCTCCTGGCCGGCGAGCCCCCGGCCCCTCCCCCGGAGCCACACCGCCATGTGCTTCTGCAGGGCAGCACAGCAGTGTGTCTGGCTCTGGCTGGGCGGCGCGGCTGCCAGACTTGCCACTCTGAGCGGCATGGTAAGGGGGCCGGGGGATTGGATAAGGGGCAAGGGGTAGTCAGGGGACAGGGAGCAGGGGGCACTTGGATGGGGCGGAGGTTCTGGGGGGGGCGGCGGCGGTCAGGGAACGGGGAACAGGGGGGGTTGGATAGGTGTGGGAGTCCCGGGGTGCCTGTCGGGGGTGGGGGTGTGGATAGGGGTTGGGGCAGTCAAGGGACAGGGAGCAGGGGGGATTGGATAGGGGGTGGGGTCCTGGGGGGGTGGTTAGGGTCGAGGGGTCTTGGGAGGGGGTGGTCAGGGGACAAGGAAGTGGGAGGGGGTTGGATAGGGGGCGGGGGGCCAGGTTGTTTTGGGAGGCACAGCCTTCCCTACCCGGCCCTCCATACAGTTTTGCAACCCCGAAGTGGCCCTTGGGCCAAAAAGTTTGCCCATCCCTGATCTATTAGCTGAAATCTTTGCTAATGTTGCAGAATTTTTGAGGTTTATCAAAGCAATTCATTTGTTGATTATATATTTCAATTCATATGTATCCATCTCTAGCTTCTACAGTAAAAAATTACTAATCTTAAAAAAATAAGGGCCTGATACTGCAAATATGTATGCAGGTGAATAACTTCCTACATCAGTAAGGTCACTCATATGCATACACATTTGCTGGAATTGAGGTGAAATCATTAACTCCTTAGTAATTCAGGGTCTAGCCCCCTTCTTATCCCACTCCTTTCTTGAGAGTCTGAAAAAACTGATAGGCCTCAGAACTTGTCCTGAAGGTCAATATGCTTGGGATTCACTGTGCTGTAGAGTTACTATGGTTTTAGTTAAAGATGCACTACAAAGGACTTATTTTTTTAAATGTGCTTGTGTCCTTCTTTGCGTTTTTATGATGTGTAAAGAATGTAAATTTTTTTTTAATATGTGGAGTGAGGTGGAAAGCTAGCTTTATTCGTACATTTTACCTTAAATATATCAGATTATTAAGTCTCATCTTTCCTGATCCTTTTTCCCAAATGCTAATTAGATATTCAAGTTAAAGAGCTGTTGACAAAAGACACAAAAAACTGCCCAAAGTATTTGAAAACAGTCTGAGTAAAAATCCTTTCTCTTCTTATTTTACCTTTCACTCTCTCGACTCTTGGGATGTCGTCATTTCACAAGTTCACCAGTCATTACAGAGTCTTCCTGGTAACATGAGACCTGAGTTTCTAATGTAAAAAACAAGCAGGAATTAATTTTTTTCAGGCCTTCTTTGTACACCTTAAAATCCCAAAAGGTCACAAGTCTATTCTGCAGGCCATCTTTAATAAATATTCACTGTTGCCTGAAGTTAATAAACAATCTACGAAATAGACGGAGGAATAAAACAACTTACCTTGATTTAGCTACCTGTGTGACAGTAGTGTAGACTGATTCCTCAAATGCAAATCAGATGCAGTTACCTTACTAAGCAATTGTATTACTACAGAGCAGCTTCTCTTTTAAAACAATGAAAAGAGAAAAAATAGTGGCTAAATAAAGAAAGAAAATGTATTTTAACCACACAAACTGAATGTACATAGAAATGACAATGTATCAATGCCAGAGTGCATTTTTTCTGCTGTTTTGGTTGCCTGTGCAAAAGATATTAGTTTATTTTTTTGTGACAAAAAGAAACAAATCTGTTCTCTGTGTGTAAATGGATTGTGATGGGGAAAAAATCAGTGTGTATTCATTCTGTATCCTCTTTACTCTCACAGTTTCTAAGGGCTAAATCTTGACCAAGACACCACAACAAAATGATGCAGAGATTCTGTCATTGTAGAAGTCCTCCTGTTGATTTGGGCAAGATTCTCCATAATGAGCTATGGAGGCATGCTATGGCATGCACTTAACTGCTGATCTGACCAGGAGCAAAATTCATGCTGCTTCATAGCACTTGTTGTAGATTGTAACATACCTATTAGCCAGCTAAGGGAAGGCTAGAGATAGACTTTTATCTACCATATCCACTTGCATACGTTGTTTTTAGATGAGTGTACACACCTGACAGCATCCTGCCTATTCTTTGAGTACTTTCTTGAGGCCTGATTCAAAGCCCATTGAAGTTTGGATCAGGTCCGTAGTGCTATTGTAAGATCCTGTGCTGTTACTTCCACCTGCCATTAACCTTACTGCAGCACAGAGGAGAATTTGCTTTATGTGTAGCTTCAAGTCATTAATTTTATTTTCAACCCTAGCAAGTTGTCAGGAATCAAGTAAAATCAGCCAAAGGTGACTTTATAGCTAGGAGCTTAGTTGTGCTCTATTATTTGGTCTTATTTCTTTATTTGCACAGTGCCATTTGTGTTCATAGTTTTTTAAAGACAATTAAAAATTAACATTCTCTGCTCTGGGAGGTTTGCAGACTATGCTCCTGATCCAAGGCCCACTGTAACACATGGGACTTTTCCATTGACTTTAACGGGCTTTGGATCAGACCCTAAATTAGACATAACATAGCAAGGGTTGATCACAAAAGGGTAATGAAGTTGGTGTGGGAGGATGGAAGGCATGAATTTGACTGGTGGTGAGATATTCTAATTGTTACATATTCATCTTGTAAGTTAATTAAAATTTATAAAAGATTTAAAATTTAATATCGTAGAATTTGGGGATGGTGAGAGGAAGATAAATGGAAATAAATGATTTTGGGGGTGGGATTAGTGAGTAAGGTTGCATAGTGCACAGACTCAGACAAAAATTTGAGATTAAAAGATACTTTACAAGTCTTACTACTGATGCTTGAAAGGATACGGTTGAAGTATTTCCCCCAATGATTAAATTCTCTTTCTCTCACTGTTTCTTTACTGTGCACCTTACTTTCATCTTAAAATGTTCTAAACTGTTTTTCCTAAAGGTACCTAGTTAAGGTAAATTGTTTTATTCCACCATCGTCCTTTGTAGATGGTATCATAATTTCAATCAATGTGATGTAATTAGGACCATATAACTCCCCATTTGGAAACTTGAACCAGAAGTTAGTTAGTTTGCCATTTTCACACTCAATTGCATGTGAAAACCAATTTGTCACTGTAGGTTTGCTTGTGACAGCTGGCATATTTTTATTTTTTAAATTGTTTTTTATTAAAACATTTTTAAAATAAAGAATTCTGAAGCAGTTGGGTTTTTTGGACACGTGAACCCACATATAGTGCATTAGAAGTTGTTTCCTATAGCAGTGGTAACTTGGTCACATTGAGACTATATACTAATAGGATACAGAACTATATAAACATACATACAGTATGTAAAAAAAGACTGAAATATATTTGCTATGGGAACTGTAATTTTGAACTTTGTCTCATGTGTTTTTGAATTCTATAAAATAATATTGCCTGAATGTTGTTTTTTCTGCTTGTTTGTTTTTTTGCGCTGAGTAGCAAAAAGTGTAAATTGCTTCTTGGAAAACATATATCATATCATATCATATCATATCATATCATATCATATCATATCATATCATATCATATCATATCATATCATATCAGTAAAATGTCAAAACCAAATTGTATCTATGCTGAAATTCTTAGTGACTCAAATCAGAAGCTGGAAACCACTACCCTTTTAATTTTAGGCACTCACCAGCACAGACTGACTTCTTTGAAAGTGTATCAAAGCATGCTGATAAAGATGAGGGAATGGATAATTTTTTATATATATATAAATATATATAAATATATAATTTTTTATATATATATGTTTGCTGTGTGATACACTATGAGTGGGGGAGCTGAGAGCCTTGGTGACTGCCCAGCTGGGAGAGGGGAGCCAGGAACTGGGGCGCAGAGCGAGGAGTCTGGTGGGTGCAACCCGGCTGGGTGTAGGGTGACCAGACGTCCCGATAAAATCTTGTCCTGATATCCGCTGGCAGTGCTTTTTTTGTTTTGTTTTGCTCCGCCGGCAGGGACTGACTCGGCTTTTTTTTTTTTTTTTTGCAACCCTTCCCCCCACCCATGTGTCCCGAATTTTTCTTTCCCTCATCTGGTCACCCTAGCTGGGTGCTTGGGGGGCAGCTGGCTTCTAGCTGGAGCTCCCCATTCACCCAGCTTTCTTGTCAATTTCATGGCTCTAGCATGGAGCTTTGAAATTGACAAGAATGACAATCAACAGCCAATGTAAGTAACTCCTAATTCCACATGGACACTGCGCCACCCTAATTACACTGACATAAGCCCTACGCCTCTTGTGGAGGTGGAGTTATTATGTCGGTGTTGTAGGGCACTTACATCAGTGGGAGCAAGGCTTTAGTGTGTACACTGACGTAATTAGGTTGATATAAACTGCCTTATGTTAACCTAATGCTGTAGTGTAGACCAAGCCATAGATATAGAATATTAAATTGCTGAATTTTTGTTAAGCTTAATTGCAGGTCACCTTTAAATATGATCTGGAGGATCATCTTTAATGATCTGGAGGATGGCATGGACTGCACCCTCAGCAAGTTTGCAGATGACACTAAACTGAGAGGAGTGGTAGATACACTGGAGGGTAGGTATAGGATACAGAGGGACCTAGACAAATTAGAGGATTGGGCCAAAAGAAATCTGATGAGGTTCAACAAGGACAAGTGCAGAGTCCTGCACTTAGGACGGAAGAATCCCATGAACTGCTACAGACTAGGGACCGAGTGACTAGGTAGCAGTTCTGCAGAAAAGGACCTGGGGTTACAGTGGACAAGAAGCTGCATATGAGTCAACAGTGTGCCCTTGTTACCAAGAAGGCTAACGGCATTTTGAGCTATATAAGTAGGGGCATTGCCAGCAGATCGAGGGACGTGATCATTCCCCTCTATTCGACATTGGTGAGGCCTCATCTGGAGTACTGTGTCCAGTTTTGGGCCCCACACTACAAGAAGGATGTGGAAAAATTGGAAAGAGTCCAGCGGAGGGCAACAAAAATGATTAGGGGGCTGGAGCACATGACTTATGAGGAGAGGCTGAGGGAACTGGAATTGTTTAGTCTGCAGAAGAGAAGAATGAGGGGGGATTCGAAAGCTGCTTTCAACTACCTGTAAGCGGATTCCAAAGAGGTTGGATCTAGACTGTTCTCAATGGTACCAGATGACTGAACAAGGAGTAATGGTCTCAAGTTGCAGTGGGGGAGGTATAGGTTGGATATTAGGAAAAACGTTTTCACTAGGAGCACTGGAATGGGTTACGTAGGGAGGTGGTGGAATCTCCTTCCTTAGAGGTTTTTAAGATCAGGCTTGACAAAGCCCTGGCTGGGATGATTTAGTTGGGGACTGGTCCTTCTTTGAGCAGGGGGTTGGACTAGATGACCTCCTGAGGTCCCTTTCAACCCTGATATTCTATGATTCTATGACTAATATCAGCTTAGTCATCTAAAATAATAGTTGAGGGCATTCAGTGATCTGCAAACTATTATTGGTGGTCACACAATGTTAGTTATCTTCTTTATTTCCAGCTGCTAGATTTCATTAAATAAACCCTAAAAATACATCAAATACTTTCTCAATGTTACTTTTCTATATACACATTTGCCATAGTGTTATTCTGCCAGGGAGGCGAGGAGAACTGTACATCACAACTAAGAGGGGAGGTGTTTATAAGACAGTCTCTAAAGTAAGATGCGCTATGAATAAGTTTGAGAACCCCGATCTTACAGACTTTTGCTCAGTTTTATCTCTTTCTTTGTAAGTCAGCTTACAAAATGACTTGGTGAAACACCTCTCTAAGAATGAAAATGATTTAGTTTTCACATTAGCTGACATCTGGCCTGCTCTGAGGAGAGTTTTCTGAGCCGTGCAGTGTGTGGTTATGTTGTAATATGGGCTGCTGCCCAGTCTGACTGAAGCAGAATCACCAGGTTCCTTTCAGTCATGCTGCAGGTTAGTTTTGACCTGGTGTTCCAGAAACAAAAGACCAGTTCTGTAATACTCTTACATATTGTTAATCTCTTCACTCCTCCAGGCAGGCTTTTATTTCCCATTGAGGTTTATAAATTAAATTTATAAATGTAAAACCAGATTTTTTCTTTTATTCATAAGGATTAGTAGCATGTTATCAATTTTAGTTGTATTATTTAGTAAAGCTGTGTGCACTTATTAAGAATACATTGTGTTGGAAAAAGCAGTGTGAGAAAAATAGGTAATATAGCTCACAAATCTTATCAATCTTTCCTGTTTTTTTCTTTGTGCAACGTACCTTCTCTTGATGCTTTGCTTCCTTATAATGATTATCATGGATACAGTAAACATAAGTATAGGGATGCCTATCAACAATAAGATTTAATTTTGATGACCTTGTATATAGCTGGGCTTCCTGTTATGGAAACGCGCAGTTCTTTTGGATACCTACACACACAGGCCACATTCTGTTAACTGCCTTGTAAGTGTAGTGTCTTGAATAATGATAATTCTTTAAAGGTGTTACATTGATAAAAGGATTTAAATAATATTTCTGTAGCAACTTACTAATACAGTGATTTTCAACATTTTTTCACTTGAGGACCCCAAAAATATTTCAAATGGAGGTGCAAACCCATTTGGAAATCTTAGGCATAGTCTGTGGACCCCCAGGGGTCTGCAGACCACAGGTTGAAAACCCCTGGACTAATACATTCTGACCTGTGTGGGTCCAATATATTTGTTGTCCCAAAGAGCCCAGAAACATTTTCCTGTTACCTTTCTTATCCCACATCAGTTTTTATATGAGGATTATGTGAGTTGCCAATTTTGAGACTCCTATTTCAATGTTAAAATTGTGATTTAGGTAATTTTGTTTGTGTCCAAGGAATTTTAGAGTTCCTAAACAAATCTATGGAACATCTAAAATCCCATGAAAAAATGTGAATTTGGGCAGTCTATCTGCTGTCTAACTCAAACATGTACAATTCTGTCAGTTTGGGGGCTTGATACTGCAATGTGTATCCTTTACCTGCGCATAAGTTTGGCTTCCATGTGTTGAAGTCATTAGGGCTCCTTTTTGAGTGCAAGCATCTGCTGATTGCAAGATTAAGGGTTTAGAATGTACTCTCTGTTGGAAAGGGACTCTCTCTTTCCTTTGTACAGCAGAGAACACCATCAGCACTCAAAATATGTTTGAGTGCCAATTTGGACTATAAACATGATAACTTCACACAATGGGAACAGCACCACTATTTTGGCAGATAGTACCATGTTTGCAGGAAAATAGCAGTTCCTGACTATGGGGACTTCCTTAATTTTTTAAGAAACTAGCAAAAAAACATCGAGGTGATTTTGCAAAATGTTTTGAGAGTTCAATAAACAAAATAAGCATGTTTTACCACTAATTTTGATGGCAGTGAGAATTTTTTGCACAGCCCTACTTTTCATTAGAAAATGTTTGAGAACCACTGGTCTAAGCCTTTTTAATCCTAAATGTTTAAAACCTAATCTTGAAGATTTTCTGCTGTCCTGTATTTCTCTCCTAACCCCAGTAATAGCCCACTTTGACTCACTAGAGTGAATATAAAGAACATTTTAAACCACCAGAATGAAAAATCTGTTTTCCTTCCAGGAAAGAAAGAAAGATACCCGGGTTCTATACACCAGCCTGTTTGTAGTAACCCCAAAGTTATGTTTGTTTATTTAGCTTACTTTGATGGAGTTCTGTCTATTGTAGCTATGAATTGCATTAGAGTGTTTTGGAGCAGGTTGCCAGTATTCAAATAGGTCAAATCAAGAAATTTACTGCCAATTAAGCACAGGATGTTTGAGATTTTTAGTGATGTTCTCCGGATGACCTGGGTTTTTTATGATCATCTTGACTTTTTCATTAAACTACAATTGTAATTGCGTTGACTCAGTTAATGAAACACTGACCTTTCACCTTGGATAGCACACCCAAGCCAAAGTCTTATGTTAAATGAGTTTTAAGGCCTTTGCTTTTATGCAGTGGACAAATAGCATTCTATATAATGTTGGAGAACTTGCTTACTGTAATTCAATATGAATGCTATTCTTATCTCACCAAGGATGTCTTTGGCTAAACCACTCTGAAGATGCATTAACTCACACATTGGAAAAGATAGTTTCTGAATGATGGACAAAAAAAAGAGAGCCTCAGCTATGTATTTCTGCATAGCAACTGCACCTGCACTGAGAGGTTCAGTTGCCTCCAACAATGGGTACATTGATTTTTGTGGGGGTCCTTTTTCCTCTTTGGTTCCTACATTGTTTGTGAATTGGCATTTTGAACTGTCCAGTTCTGCCTTACCAGTCTTCTGTATATTTGTCATTTCAAGAGGTGTTTGTTCCAGTCAAATCTGTCAAATCAGCAGTATTCAGAGATAAGAAGATATACAAATTTTTAGCGAACTGAGAGTGCAGCAAAATTAAAATTTCTAGAATTTTAGGCTGAGGCCACTAAACTAGTCCTCTTTCCTTAATTTGTGAAGAAATTCTGCAATCCAAGAGAGTGTGGTTCCTAAAATTTTCTATTTTGTTCAGATGAGACTTTACAAATGAGTATGTACCATGCACATTAATATACCGTGAAAATAGTAGACGAGAAAAATTAGAGGAGAGGATGGAGAATGATAATGGTAGGAACCCCAGCAGGGAGATGAGTAGAAAAAAGCAGCTGAGGAAGAAAATAAGAAAGAAGAGGTATAAAAAAAATGATTTAATGGATGAAACAAAATTTCTTGTCCACCTGTTTCAAATTATGCTTGGATTATGCACTCTTTGGTGCAAGGATAATTTTTTTTATTGTTTTTGTACAGTGACAGCACAAAGGGGCTGGGACTGTTAGGCTCCCTACTGTAATACAAATAAATAATAAAAGAAAAGAGTACAGAGTGCCACTTGGGAGAAATATAGGGTACTTCCCTTATGTATGTATTGTCCAAAATAGTGCCGCTGGGAAATGAAAATAGAAAGAATAAACTGCTCAGTATTTATTATATTTCCCCATTTGTTTTTCAGTTTCTATGTGGAAAAAGTTTATTTTGAGAGGAGAGGGATTAATATTCTGTTTTTCTCATAACACAATATGTTAAGTACATATGAAAAAGAAAATTGTAAAGCGGTGGAATCAGGAAGTCATAGCAGCTATATTGCTGACTGGTGAGCAAATGATAGATATCTACTAACTTATCAACAATGTTGCATATTCTTATATGTAAATAGATGGCATTCTTTATATTATCTACATGTATACAGATATACCTCTTTTATATAGCATTCTGGTAACATCTCTCATCCCAATAATGGAAATGGAATAATTTCCATTAATTATATAGTCTGAAATTATGAGACACCTTTACTAGCCTTCCAATTTGCATGGTATTATTTTGAGTCCCTACATTCTGTTGATATTTGCACTCAGGAGCTTTCTGTGCTGGCAGATTTTTCTGGCATCATCTGTGCCAATTCTGTGTCACTAGTAGGAGAACTAATTTCACAATTATTGCTAGTTTTCCCTGGGTCTGAATCCATGTGGTGGGACTCATTTGTTTTTTCCCATGATGATAATTGTTCCTTGGTTGTTCTTAGGAAATTATTGTAGCAGTAGAGCTATACTTAGGCTTCTACTCGTTACGTAGATGATTAATTCTTCTTATTATTTTCCGGAAGTTCCTAAAGGTTCTACCTAGCGCCTAGTTCCATCATATTAGGCATTGTACATGCACAGAATAGAAGACCATCACTGCTTACAAGAGCTTACAATCGCAAGGACAGGTCAGGCAAACAGATCTAGACCACTACCACCAACAACCACAAAAACTTGCCAGAAGTACAGATTTTGTAAATTACAGTGCAGTCGCTTTGCAGTTTCCCCTGCACATAACAGCCAACTTCCCCCTTCTCCAGTTGCAATACAAATCATAATTGTATGATGTATGATCTTATATGCAATGAACACCTCCATGTCCCTACCCTACATCTCTTGTCTCAATCAATACTGCTGCTTGTACTTTTAATGGTTGTCCTATTTGTACTTAAGAGAATTTTTGGTGCATATGTCATAGGACTATTTGGCTTGTTGTTCCCACTGCTTAATTTGTTCTGTCACCTTTTCCACTATTGCTGGGTTATTTGCTGTAGGCAGTTAAATCCATATGCAGTATCAGACACAACTAAGCCATCATGCTTTTAGTTCTGACACCTTGTCAGGTGAGGAAGCCATATGCAGTGCATTACCACAGCAACTTTATTGACCTAACTTATGAATGATGATATATATTAAGTGCCAGTAGGTGGCTCTCTTTTTTAACTAATTACATGTACATGCACATGTGCATGTACACACACACACACACTCGCACATAACTTTTATATATCATTCTTGTAGCAAGAATAATTTGGTTATTGCCAGGGATCAGATTGGTGGTAATAAAGTAGCAAGCTGTCACCCAAGTTCCACCCACTGTCCCAGAGTAGTTGGGTGTTTTTGTTGTTAAAATGATTAGCAGAGTGTGTCAGGTTGCCTTTAATCTGTCAAAAGTTCTTGTTTGATATAGAATTCAGAGAGAATAACAAGGAAAAAAATAAGCATTGTCTCTTTTAAAGAAAGACCAAGCTGGATCAGCCTGACTCGTCCAGGCCAGACCATGAACATACAATAGCATGATTAAGCAGAAAAAAAGGCAGACAGCCCCTGGAGTTAGGGGTGCCTAACTGGACAACAAGAAGTGAAAGTGGACTGAAAAACAGCTATTGTGGCTAGACCTTCAAAAGACATGTTTAAGTTATGAAAGATGTTCAGAAAAACTGAAATCTACACATTTTGTATAGTGCAGCAATTACAGCTGAGAGCAACTTTGATGAAAAACAAAGGAACATGTGGGATCAGAACCAGTTGTCCATCTAGTTCAATATCCTGTTTCTGACAGTGGCTAGTACCAGTTGCTTCAGCGGAAGGTGCAAGAAACCATAGAGTGGACAATTACAGAATAACTGGTCCCTGGGGGCAGTTTCTTCCTGATTCCTGTCATTTTGTGGTTTGCTAAAGCCTTGAAGCAGGAGGATTTATCACTGCTTAAAATGTTTTTTAGTCATGTAATGTGTCTGAATGTTCTCAACATCCATATACGTATGTAATCCAATTATGAATTCTGCCTCAGCTCTAGGCTCCAATGATATTTTGCAGAGATATTTGGGGGTGGGGGAAATCTGTTCTTGGGCGATGTCTAATATGACAATAAGCTAGTTACCTTAAAGAAACCTGAAAAGTGTAACACTGCTGTGACTTAAGAAGAAATGAGGAAGGATGTAATCAGTGTTGAAGGGGAGAGGCTGACTGATAGGTTGCCCAGGGAAAAGAGTTAGAGGGGGAAAAAGGACAAGTTGATCAGTGAGGATGTGTTTTTCATAAATGTCAAATATTGTTTCCTTACTGTAGTGACACATTGTATCCACCTAGGTTAACTTTTCCAAGCATAATAATAACAACTAGTGGTGACTTGTGGTTTGCCATTGAAGTGTCTGGTTTTGTGGTAAGTATGAGTGAGGGTGGGTGAATGTGTTGTGCTGTGACATTGAGTTGTGGGGGTTGAATAAGGAGTGTGTGCTGCGGTGAGGGGCTATGTTAGTTTGGGGTTATTGGGTGGGTGGGTGGTTGTGTTGTGTGTAGGTTTGTGTTGTGCCAGGAGATTTGTGTTGAGTTGTAACTGGGAGGGTTGAGTTGGAGGTCTGTATTGATTTGTGCAGGTGGCGAATGAGGGGTGCATGCTGCTGTGAGGAGCTGTGTGTGCTTTGGGGTTGTGTGCATGCTGGTTGTGGAGTTGTGTGGGTGGCTGTGTTGATTTGTTTAGATGTAGGTGTTGTGTTGAATTGTACAGGTGGCAAATCAGCCTTTGAAGCTCTGTGGCAGTTGGACCAAATCCACCATCTGTGAAGTCTCCCTCACATTACTGACTCGTTAGAGCCAATAAGTAGTTGATTGCAAATTAGCTGTAAAGTTGAGTTGCTTCTGTTATCACATTGGTCTAGTACTCTTGGCATAGATACTAGTCTTACTGTTTTGTTATATATAGATAATAATACTCAGCTCTTTTCATAAGTAGATCTCAAAGCGTTTTACAAAGTTTAAGATTACGTATATTATGCAGACATTTTGTTTTGTTTTAACCTAAACTTCTCTCTCTCTACTTAATAAGGAAATTGACCAAGAGTGGCTGGAATAGGTGTCTGTAGGACAGTGAAAGCATCAGTGGTGTTGACATTTAAATTGACTGACTTAGATTTCAGAGTTAACACCCCATTGAAAAAAATGGGAGCAGTCTACTCATCTGAGACATTGTTTCAGTCTACAGGATTGGCCAAATATCACTGAACTGGATTATGTTTGAAAGGGGTTTTTCTTTTCTTTTTTTTAAACAACCAAAAGAGTTGGAAGCTAAATTTATTTTAATTGAAAACATAAATTCTGAAGAATCTGTAGGGGGCCTAGAGCAGAACCTTCAAAAGGCTCAGCCTGAAGAGGACCAGAGAAGGCCTAAAAAGGTGTTGAGAGTTCCCCATCTGCTTTGGCTGTGTCTTCCAGAGGGGGAAAATGGACAGCACTGCACTGAGGAGAGGTGGGCTGTCTACAGAGTCTGGCACTCTGAAGCAGATACAACTAAGCCTGGAAGGGTAAAATTGATAGAATTATTGTGAAACTCGGCAGCCCAGGGAAGAAACTGTGTGCTTTGGAGGGCTAAAGGATCAGTTTGTTGATGATAATACACCTCTACACCGATATAACTCGAGTTCGGATATAACATGGTAAAGCAGCGCTCTGGGGGGCGGGGCTGCGCGCTCCGGTGGATCAGCACGTCAGCGTGTCTGGCTCCGACACGCTGCTCTGAGCGGCGTGTTAAGGGTGCCGGGCCAGGGCCAAAGGATTGGATAAGGGGCAGAGGGTCTCAGGGGGCGGTCAAGGGGCAGGGAGCAGGGAGGGTTGGATGGTTTGGAGGTTCTGGGGGCGGGGCGGTCAGGACATGGGGAAGGGGGGGCGTTGGATAGGGTGCGGGAGTCCTGGGGGTGATTAGGGACGGGGGAGGGAGGTCTCTGGAGGGGGCGGTCAGGGGACAAGGAGCGGGGGGCTTAGATAGGAGGTGGGGTTTTGGGAGGGGTGGTTGGGGTGGGGGGTCTCTGGAGGGGTAGTCGGGACAAGGAGCGGGGGGGGTTGGATGGGTCGGGGGTTCTGAGGGGTCAGTCAGGGGGCAGGAAGCAGGTGGGGGTCGGATAGGGGGCGGGGCCAGGCTATTTGGGGAGGCACAGCCTTCCCTACCCGGCCCTTCATACAATTTTGAACCCCGATGTGGCTCTCGGGCCAAAAAATTTGCCCACCCCTGCATTAGACGTTCTCATCTCTCCCGCCTATTTTAATCTAGTTTCTAAATTGTGTGTAGTATAGACTAAGCTTAAGTTGTCTCACTAGTATTTTGGAAACATTGTAACTCTGCACTGACATTTTCTAAACAATTAAAAAAAATTGTTAGCATTAATACAGTATTAAAATACCATTGACGTGATGGCAAGTAGTTCACAGCCACGGAAACGAAAGGCATGGACAGTCAAAAATTGGAAGCTTTGGACAGACTGAAATCAGGAATGAGCCAAGCGAAGGTCTCAAAAGAACTAGGAGTGGGGGAATCAACATTAAGAGAGTGGATCAAAGATGAGGAAAAATTACGATCAATGCTAGTTGAACTGGATGAAAGTGAAGGCCTGGAAAGGAAGCGCCTAAAAACTGCCCAGGATAACCAACTAGATAGAAAGTCCTGTGGCACCTTATAGACTAACAGACGTATTGGAGCATAAGCTTTCGTGGGTGAATACCCAAAGCTTATGCTCCAATACGTCTGTTAGTCTATAAGGTGCCACAGTACTCTTTGTTGCTTTTTACAGATCCAGACTAACATGGCTACCCCTCTGATACTCAACTAGATAGAGCAGTATTTACGTGGTTTACCCAAGAACTCTCTGACGGCACGCCAATTTCTGGTGACATTATAAGGAAACAAGCGGAGAAATTGAAGAAGGATCTCGATTTTAGATGCTTGGGCGAGGACGCTTCTGCACGTCAAGGTAACGGATTTAAAGCTAGCAGTGGATGGCTTAATCGTTTTAAAAAACGTCATGCATTCGGCAAGTCGCAATTTCAGGAGAGACGCACTCTGCAGATTACAAGAGATCATCATCGAGGGTGGCTATACTCCGGAGCAAACCTATAACGCTGATGAATCCGGCTTATGTTACCGTATGCTGCCGGATAGAACACTTGCTTCTAGGACCAAAGAACAAAAGGCCGAAGGTTTTAAGGTGTTAAAAGAGAGAGTGACAATACTTTTCTGCGTGAATAAAACCGATTCACATAAACTTAAACCTCTGTGCATAGGCAAATCCAGGTCACCTAGGGCTTTCCACCATAAGAACATGGATTCGTTTTCATTCATTTATCGCCATTCAAAAAATGCCTGGATGACATCGGATATTTTCAAGGAATGGTTTAAGAAATGTTTTGTACCAGCTGTCTGGAGCCACCTACGCAGACAAAACCTGGAGCCAAAGGCATTGCTCCTACTTGACAACTGTCCCGCTCACCCCCTGGTTGAGACCTTAACCAGCAAAGATGGGAAGATAAAGGTGAGCTACCTTCCTAAGAACACAATGTCCAAAATACAGCCCCTCGATCAAGGCATTATATCCACATTTAAAATGAACTATCGTAAAGCCTTAGTAAAGAAAATTGTTGAGGACAACAGTACCATAACGGATGTAATCAAGAAATTGAATTTGCTGGATGTATTTAACTTAGGCGAGACAGCCTGGCTAGGAATCACTCCGTCAATGATAGAGAAATGTTGGCATCGTGGTCTCAAAAGTGCTTTTGTCACTGAAAGCGATGACAACCAAGATGAGGAAGAAGACGAAGATGAGAACAACTTTGAGGGAAGAAGGGTCCATGGAGGCAGAACGAGTCTACAGGGAACTTATGGCTCAAAGTGGGATAGCTGATGTTCAAGAGTGGATGGAGGTGGATGCTATGTGTCCAACCTATGAACGACTTACAGGTGTAGATATAATTCATAATGTTGCCCCTCAACCACCTGGTGCCTCAGAAAATGTGTCTAACCCTGAGGATAGTGACGAAGAACCCTCGGAGCCACCGCCCAAAGTTGCTGATGCGGTTGTAGGGTTAGAGATTGGTCTTAAGTGGCTAGAAAGCCAGGATGTGGATAGACTGCAAATACTGCAGTTAAAATCCATAATTGACCTGGCGAAGAAGAAGGCACGAAGCAACAAAGTATAACAAGTTTTTTTTTTAATTAAAAAAATGTTAAGGGGTGCATCTTATATAAGAAAGCATCTTGTACCCCCCAAAAAGGTATTTACCATTTTATCAATGTCTCTAAAACTTGATCACTTTACCTTTTTTAGCTTCATTTTAACCTTTTCTATAAAAAAAAAAAAAATGGGGAGAGATTAAATGAACCAGATTTCAGAAGGGAGCAAATTTCATGCCATCAGGTCTGCCACAGGAAAGGCTTGATTGCCAGGTGGCTTCAGGCATAATGTTGGAACCCTTAAATATGGGTCAGTTTGTGAGCGCATAAACCCCTCAAGTGGAGGCTCAAGGATGAGGTCTGAAATAAAATCAGGGCCAGTCCCAATCAGAGCTTTATAAACCCGTTAGGGCTAATTTAAACTAAATCTGCCACTTCATAGGCAGCTAATACAAAGAATACACAGCAGACCGATTATGATCATGATAGCTCAAACCCATTAGCAATCATGCTGCTGCATTCTGTAAATGGTGGATCAGCCTCCCTGATAAACTGTCGGTAGACAGAATTACAATAATCGAGCCTGGAGGTCATGAGGGCATGCGTTGCTGTGGTCAAAAGATAAATAAGGGTGCAGCCTATCAAAATTGCCTAGCTAAAAACCCATTTCCAAATCATGTCCAGATATAGCTCTCCTTGAATAGGGCATGGTCAAAAGTGATGCCAAGATTTTTAACCTGGCTCACATTTTTGGAACTAATCCTCTCACTTAGAGGAGGCATGATGGTTATCTGTTATGTTTTTATAAACAGACCATGAGGAGGGGAATGTTATTTGAAGCAGAAGGAGTGTGTGTATTCATTGGAGAGTCAGAAGGTAAACTGTGGTCTGGATAACCAAAAGCCAGTATGAGGTCACTGATCCTCTTTGCAGACTCCCTTTGCAGTCTTAATTCAATTCCTTAGTCATCTGCAGATGTTGCTGTTGTTTGATTCCACCCATGAGCTGGCTGTTTTGGCCCCACAGCCTTATCAGCCCTGGGGAAGAGAAACCAGGAAGAAGACAAAGCATATTTACATTAGAGAGACAAGTTGAGTGAGGTAATATCTTTTATTGGACCAACTTCTGTTGGTGAAAGACACTCTGTTGGTGCAATAAAAGATATTACCTCACTCAGCTTGTCTCTCTAATATCCTGGGACCAACATGACTACAACTACACTGCAAAAGTTCTGTTTTATAGGTTTTGGAGGACATGTTCTTAGAAGGGATTTTTTTTTCTGTTAATGAAACCTTTGTGTATGTGTGTACATCTATGTCTATAATTGGTGGTGATGATGATAGTGGGTGGTTGGTGTTAATAGTTGAGAGATGATCTGTCTAGATAATGTGGGTCAATGGGAAGTTTAATAGACAGAGTATTAGAATCTCCTCGTATGACATTTAAAAATCCTATGTTTTAGCATATCGTTAATTCAGGGTCAAATCCTGCATTCCTTATGTAGATATAACTACTGGGGATATCAGCAAGAGTGTTAGCTGAATAGTTATTGCAGGAGTAGGCGCTCAGAAATTTTATTTTTATGTAGTAATTAGAGTATGTAGGTGTTAATGTAGGGATCATCCAAAATGTGTTTTATGTTGGGTTAAGTATTCATATCTTTGGCACAAATTTTAGAGTAATGTGAAAGAAGATATTTAGTGCATAAATTACACCGAATTATAATGGTTATTCATCAATCTGTTTTATTAAGCTAGTAAGTCTAAACCATATGGGGACACATGGGCCCCATGGACATTGGGTCCAGAAAAAAAGATTAAAACTGTGTTGAATTTACAGTAAATGATGTATAGATAAGATAACATTAATATATTAATGACATATATGGATAACATGTGTTTGTTAAAAGGCTTATGAATTGCTAGAGGTCATACTAAGAAATTAGTTGTTTTCCCCCTCTTATCTAGACAGTTTTTAAAAGAGGGAGATTACGAGCTAAACTGAAATATTTGAATCTAAATGATAAACACACTTTACCTGTCATGTTATTTGAGTAGTTAAAAGAGAAAAAAACTGTCACAGAATATAGGATTTGTATTTTAATGCACATAAATACATTATTTGAAACCATTATTACTTTTGCTTCCTCCTTTATAAGGGGGTAAAATTCATTAAGTAAAATTTTGACTACAAAGTAAACTGATTCATAATAATTGTGGATTTAATTTATACCTAGAATATGCTCTGTGTCATTTTTTATCTTTGTAGCATTTTGCCGCAGGTAAAATACAACATAATAAGAAGGGGATGTGCATTGGGGGCATGTGGGGGGGAGATACAGGAGGGAATCATTCCCCCTCAGCAACAGTTGAAGAGGGAGGCTTGTGTTCTAGGGGGCATGCTTCCAGGAGAGAAATGGAAAATGTTAAGTCTCCTGGAGGCCAATGTAGTTCAAAGTTTGTTAATCACTTTCTGAGACTCAATTTTGTGGTTTTAGGAATTTTATGGCTTTTTTGGTATGGATGGAAAAGAGGAGTCATCATTTCTCCTCTAACCTATGCCAATAATCTTCAGGAGCTATGATCACTGTGAAACGGTGCAGTATATGGTGGTATTTCTCTGCCAGATTAAAGACTGGTGGCAATTGAAGTATGTGTGTCTGTCTTTGTTGTTTTGTTTATATTTTTGCTATTCATTTTTGTGTGGTTTTTCTTCCACTTCAGTTTCTTTTTGGTGACAGGAGGTTGGAGCAACCATGTATAGGGTTTCCCTGGACTCCAACCCAGGTGTATAATAAAGAAAGTCAAAGACATTTCCTCAGGAAGTGGGCTGGTGTGGGTGGAGGTAAGTGGGCTTTCACCCATTTCTTGATTTTTAGCCTGCACTTCATCTCATCTTCCTTCTCTTTCTTCTGGCAGTTACACACACGCCGTGGGGTATACCACGTCATCTCTGCAGCCAGCAGAGATATGCCTTTTTTAAAAGCAGCATCATTTATGCAGCCAGCTTTTGGCAAAATTGCAGAAGAGGCACTGATTGCCTAATTATTGCACAGATTAAGAGTGCCATCTCTTTAATCACTCCCACATCTGATCTATGTATGTAGTTGTGTGTTGTGCTACTAACTGGCATTGTACTGCCTAGTGGATTGTGTTAAAGCACCAAACTATGTCATTGCATTGCCTGGCTTTATTGCTTCAGGCAAAGATCTAGGTCTGAAGTTAAGTTTTTGGTAGAAAAACTTAATTTTATTTTTGTGCTCAGAGTAAATATTTTTATTTTTTTAAAGTTATTATTACTGTTACAATATTTAAAATTCTTATGGAAAAATGGAAGACTTAATATGTTCAGATCTTTGGGATCATCTAATGTTCAATGTGTGTCATCACTTAACAAAGTGACAGATGTAGTCTTTTAGTGTTCTCTAGGCAAATGTTTAAATTGCTGAAACTACATGAATTGTGAATTCATTACCTAGGGTAATGACTGAACTTATATAAAAGGGAGGGAGTGAAGAGTGTTAAACTAGGCTGTTACTTATGATAAGAGGGTTAAAGCAAATGTTTGGATGGGAGATCTATTTTCATTTTGCTGTTGGCTATTCTGTATTTCAAAAAACATTTTCTTGAGTTTAAAAGAGCAATATTTAAAATATCCACTTTTCTAGCCATTTGTGCACATTAAAAATAACTTGCTATTCATGTTCAGTGGTTTTTCTTGTTGGACAATGTAGGAGAACTTGCCACAACACATGCAACAGATTATAAGAAGACTGCAAATATAATAATTACAGCATGACCAGACTGCGCTGGCAGATACTAGAATACAGAAATTTCTTTAATCATAGTGCTTCCCATAATGTGGGTGGTCACAGTCTGCAGACATTTCAGTCAATGCATTCCCCATGCAACAGTGATTGTAAAACAGAACTGAAGTAAACAGCATTCCACAGGCTTTTCAGGGTTTTATTTTGAGAAAGTAAAGCTTTTATGCTGGGTTGCTTTTTTCCCCTTTCTTTATTTGGGCTGCTTGCTTTTGTAAATCATAACCACACAAGACATGCTTTTGTGCTCTCTTTGACAAAACTGGTTCTCTGTAGTAAACAAAGCATGTAGTATACTTTACAGATTTTTCAAAATATGTGTTCTTTCCTTTAAAAAGATGCATATGGTTTAAAAACTGTTAATATGTTGTTGGGTTGTTTTTTGTCAGTAGGAACCAGCATCTGGTAGTAAATTGTAGTAAGTGTAATTTAATCTTTAATCTTTTTTTTCAATTCCTTATCTTTTTTTCCTTATTTTTTCCCAATTTGTTTTCTTTGATTTGCATAGTTCTACCGTTTCTCTAAAAAAGTTTTACTACCACTCTTAATCATTAGCAAAGTGTGACCATGGTGGCTGGAGGGGCCGCACTGAGAATGTTCATTCAGGGCAAACTGCAAAGAATAGGGCAGACGATCCCCCAAACTGTTGGTTTATTCTAATAATTACATTCACCAAGCGAGTAACAAAATAGCTTCTGTAATACCTTACTGGTTATCAAGAAGCTAAAATACAATTCCTCTTATGCAATCCATCCAGAAGATAATAAGGTGATAAGTAACAGGCAGTATGTATTTGTCAAGAACAAATGGTGTCAAACCAACCTGATAGCTTTCTTTGAGTAACAAGCCTTGTGGATGGGGGGAAGCGGTAGACATGATATATCTTGACTGTAGTAGAGCTTTTGATACTGTCTCGCATGACCTCGTAAACAAACTAGGGCAATGCAACCTAGATGGAGCTACTATAAGGTGGGTGCAAAACTGGTTGGAAAACCATTCCCAGAGAGTAGTTATCAGTGGTTCACAGTCATGCCGGAAGGACATAACGAGTGGGTCTGGTTCTATTCAATATCTTCATCAGTGATTTAGATAATGGCCTAGAGAGTATACTTATAATGTTTGTGGACGATAACAAGCTGGGAGGGGTTGCAAGTGCTTTGGAGGATAGGATTACAATTCAAAATGATCTGGACAAACTGGAGAAATGGTCTGAAGTAAATAGGATGAAATTCAATAAGGACAAATGCAAAGTACTCCATTTAGGAAAGAGCAATCAGTTGCACACATACAAAATGGGAAATGATGGCCTGGGAAGGAGTACTGCGGAAAAGGATCTGGGGTTCATAGTGGACCACAAGCTCAATATGAGTCAACAGTGTAACGCTGTTGCAAAAAAAGCAAACATCATTCTGAGATGTATTAGCAAGAGTGTTGTAAGCAAGACATGAGAAGTAATTCTTCCACTCTACTCTGCGCTGATTAGGCCTCAACTGGAGTATTGTGTCCAGTTCTGGGCACCACATTTCAGGAAGGATGTGGACAAATTGGAGAGAGTCCAGAGAAGAGCAACAAAAATTATTAAAGTTCTAGAAAACATGACCTATGAGAGAAGATGGAACGAATTGGGTTTGTTTAGTCTGGAAAAGAGAAAACTGAGAGGGGACATGATAACAGTTTTCAAGTACATGAAAGGTTGTTACAAGGAGGAGGGAGAAAAATTGTTTTTCTTAACCTCTGAGGATAGGACAAGAAGCAATGGACTTAAATTGCAGCAAGGGAAGTATAGGTTGGACATTAGGAAAAACTTCCTAACTGTCAGGGTAGTTAAGCACTGGAATAAATTGCCTAAGGAGATTGTGGAATCTCCATCATTGGAGATTTTAAAGAGTGCATTAGACAACCCCCTGTCAGGAATGGTCTAGATAATGCTTAGTCCTGCCATGAGTGGACTAGATGATATCTCAAGGCCCCTTCCAGTCCTATGATTCTATAATGACAGGAGAAAAGGTAATATAGTATATAAGTTGTCTTGAAAAAAATTTCTTTACTTTTTGATTGGATAATTAATGGTTAAAAGTGAGACACGATCTTCAAATCTTGATCAAAACAGAAAACAAAAGACTTAAGAGATATGCACACATATTTAAGATCAGACATCACTAATGGCGACTCGATGGCTTAGTGGATTCTTAGTGTGATACAGAGTCCTTCAACTTTCAAATCGCTTGTTAAAATCCAGCCTAAAGGTCAGATTTTTGAAGGTGGTAAAGTAATCCTGAGAGAGTAATGGCTATAAAGCTGTCTCTTACTCGCTTGTGCCATTGGCTCACATCACAGGTAGCAACAGGGCCGGCACCAGCGTTTTTGCCGCCCCAAGTGGCGAAAAAAACCCCCAAAAAACGCGACCGGCAGCACTTCGGCGGCAGATCTACCGCCGCTGCTTCATTCTTCGGCGGCAATTCGGCGGCAGGTCCTTCCCTCCGAGAGGGACTGAGGGAACCACCGCTGAATTGCTGCCGAAGAGCCGGACATGCCACCCCTTTCCGTTGGCCGCCCCAAGCACCTGCTTGCTGCGCTGGTGCCTGGAGCCGGCCCTGGGTAGCAACATAGTAGGGTGAGACTGGCCCTATACAGTTGCTATGTCCCTCCTAGAGGTGGGTGAGAGGGTGTTGAGCTTTGACTCCATATCCTCCAACTTGCCCCGTGCGGTAGCTGCACCAGTACGTTCAGGGTTGTATGCTGCAGTAAGTATAGACCTGATACAATTTACTCCCTCCCCAGACAATGGGGAGACAGGGAAGGAACCTCTCTTGCTGCTTCAGAGGCAGTGACATGTACCTTATTCTTTGGAGACTGAGGCTATGTCTACACTAGCTCTTTTGTCAATAAAACTTTTTTTGATCAGGGATGTGAAAAAATAGACCCCTGACCGACATAAGTTTCACTAACAGAAGCGCCGGTGTGTACAGCGACATAGCTAACACAGCTCATTGGGAATGGTTTAATTGTGCTGATTGGAGAGCTCTCTCTCGTTGGCATAGAGCGACTAGAAAGGAGACCTTATAGTGGCACAGCTGCAGCGGTACAGCTGTGCCACTGTATGGTCTCTAGTGTAGATATAGCATGATTTAGTACTAAACTGATAGTATGTTTAAGTTATTAACATATGGAGGCTCTTTAATGGTATATGTGAAACAAGTTGGTGGTCTCAGTAACCAGTTCCTGGTGGGTGAGTGTCCACGTCATTAAACATTTGTCACAATTGATACTAATTGGAAACATGGTTGGGAGTCTCTGTAAAGAGGCCAAAAAAAATTAAATAGGCAGGAGATTGACCTATACTCTAATCCCTAGAGGTGGTCCCTCAGGGTGGAAGCATTTATACAAGGCAGTATAAGGAACATGCTGCTATCTGTGATGTGCCTGTTCCGTGCATAAAAGACTTTATCTAGGGCTGTCAATATTGTTCATTTTAGGAGCGCTAAATCCATTTAAAAGGAAAACTAAGAAAGAAGATCTGACATTTTCCTGATCATATTTGAACTTTGCAGACATGAAATTTATTAATATAGACATTTTAGCCTGACTGAGGTATGTATTTCAACAGAGACACTGTATATTATACTATGAAGGGGTTTTCCACTATAATTTAATTTTCTACCTGCCTCATATTGCTACACTTAAATCTTTGGGAAAACTGTTATTAAATAGTATATGGTTTAAGTTTTAGGTTTGTATATGATTTGTATTAATACTGGAATTCACAGTGGGAACTGGGACTATTTTGCTCTATAATTTTCTTTTGAAAAGTAAATATTTGTATATGTAATTGTGATCACAAGACTATATTTAGCCCATATCTAGCACACATCAGCAGAAAAATCCATCAGAGCTAGAGTATGTCACCAAAATGTATTGGTAAAATAGAACAGATAAGAACAAGTAAGAGCATATGAAACCAGGGGTTTTCAAACTGCATTGCACCGCGACCTCCTTCTGACAACAAAGATTACTACACAACGCCAGGAGGGGGGACCGAAGCCTGAGCCTGCCCATGTCCCGCAGCCCTGGATGGGGGATGGGGGGGGAGGGGCAGAGCTGAACCCTGAGCCCCGCTGCCCCAGGCAGGGGGGCTAAAGCCGAAGCCTAAGGGCTTCAGTCCCGGGTGGGGGGGTTTTGTAACCTGAGCCCCGCCACCCAGGGCTGAAGCCGAAGCCTGAGCCCCACCGCCCAGGGTGGTGGGGCTCGGGCTTCGGCTTTGGCCCCGGGCCCCAGCCAGTCTAACACCAGCTCTGGTGACCCCATTAAAAAGTTTGAGAACCGCTGTGTGAAACCATCTATATAATTAGTAGTTATAGCAAGGACACTAATACTGTTGAAGGAAAGGTTGAATAAATATAAACCTTACATTTTTGGAGCTTAGTAATTCAACCCTTTAAAATTGCAAGTGGCTGAAATGTGGGCTGCCTATTTGTGTGCATGGGTGGTAGTTGTTTAAGTAGTAAATTATCTCTTAATTTACTTTTTAGTTATAGAAATGCATAATTTGGTCCTTTTTTGAGATGCTATTCGCCAAGCTCCGGATCAAAATAACGTAATGTTAAAAAAACAATCAACCCCATTCTCAGCCCCATACCCTCCAATCCTCTTTGGTATTTTGAACTGTTTTGTGCACTCTTTGGTGTACAGTGTATTACCGTATACTTGTAAAGAACTATGCAGGATGTTTAATGTGGAATGCTGTGTTAGAGGACTTTCTGTGCTGTGGTGCACAGGCAGGCATGATTGGGCCGTGTTAGGTAATCGAAGACATACTTTTTTTTTTTTTCACCCTTTTTCTGTGTTTGGGTGTCATTTTTAGTGTGTAGATTTGTTGTTGTTAAATAAGATCTGTATATTAGTATCAAAGTAAAGAAGTTTGAATTAGCACATAATCGGCTCATATTTTGTCTGGTCTACTTTACCTACACTATAAAGTTCTATAGGCGTCAGCATCTTGTAGATTAAAAAATGAGGTCCATATGTTTTCATAGATAGAGTCTCTCTACTGTTGACTGGGGACAGATTGAAATGATGAAAGAAGAGATTCTGGAACAGACTGGTAAATTAAAGAGCAACAACGCACCTGGACAGAGATGTTGTCAAGAGTTTTGATGGAATTTAAGAGTGAAGTGGCAGAGTTGCTAACCAAAATATGTAATCTTTAAAAATGGCTGAGAAAATCATTGAAGGCATTAAGAGGCTTGCATATGAGGCAAGATTGAAAAGATTGTGTCTGGTTTAGTTTAGCAAGGAAACTGAACTTATAACGGGAAATGAGGGGTTTTTTTACACAACATGTAATTAACTTTTGGAGCTCATTGCCACAAAATATCACTCAGACCATAAGTTTAGGAGATTTTTTTAAAAGGATTACTCTGGGTAAAGCGTCCTTATATTGAGATGGGTTCCCCAATTCTAAAGGAGGAAGTCTCAGTCCCATCAAGTTGTTGCTTGGCCCTCTCTAATGCTGCTGTGAATCAGGTTCTCAGGCTGCTCCCTAGCCCTCTCCATACAGCTGAGAATTAGCATGTTACTAGGAGATCTTATTATTTACAATAGGAATGTGTTCTAATTTGTATTCTGTAACTTTAAAAATATGTATTGTAAATGGATTTTATTAGATATCATTATGAACTTATTTGAAAAAGACATGGAGCTCTGTGTTCTTTTTCAGACAGGTAACCGTGCTAAAATAATACTTAATATAAATGCTTCCTTGTGTTATGGATCAAAATAAACAGTGGGTATGTATCTTCAGGTTCAAATCTAAAACTAAGGTTTCTACTTTCCTGGGAGACCACTTAAGCTTGAACAGCAAGTGTCACAATTTGCTGATATTTCTCAAAGCAGTTTAGTTGTGCCAGGTGGCTCTAGTAAAGAATAATGATTTGTTACTGACAAACAGGGAAAAAGCAGTTTGCATGTAAAGAAATACTGTTGGTTTTAGGTATTTTTGTTTAACTGAATACATTTTGTGAGCCTGTAATCACTGAGCCATTGCTTCATATGAGTTTTGTGCTTTTTACTAAATAGTTCCATGAATATTTTTTCCCCTTTTCAACTTTCCTAGCAATTTGATACTCATGAAGTCCAAAGATAAATGAATCAGTTCTGTGTTGTATCTTATAACCGTCACTTTTAAAACACTGAACTGTAAATCTGAATAAGGCTAACGAAACATAGTTCTGAAGAAAAAAATGTTTTGACTAAATGCCTTGTGCAGTGTTATGTCTTGGCTTTGGACACAGTACTCTCTTGCACTGTGTGCACTTAGTATTAATGTAATTAGAATGTTCCTGTTTAAAAGGGAAACAACAGAGAAAGTGAGATTAAAAATACTTCAACTGAATGCCAAACTGATCATTTGATGTTCTGTAAGGATTTTAACTGTTTAGGAACAGTCTGCCTGTCAGCAGCACAAAGGGATGGTACTATGCTAAATGTCATTTGAAAGAACCATTATTTGTCATTTTCAAGAAATAATTGAATTCATAACTCTGAATTGTGATCCCTGATTTGTTCGGTTTGTCTAAATTTGGAAGTTTCCATCCTGGTTTTTCCTATCATTTTTAATGAATTAAAAGATTTCTTCTATAGGTAGTGGTCAGCTTGTATCTTGGTTTTTAAAACTTGGGGAAAAAAGGACATTCTAAATCTTTAGGTTATTTAAGTGAAAAACTAAAGTTTTATTGTTGATTCTGCTAAAGCTATTACATTTCCTTTTGTAAGTTAGTGTAAATGTGTGTTTTATTTCACTAACAGAAGTCTCACCTTTTTAACACAAAGAGTTACACAAGATTTTCTTGGTGGGTGTTTTTTAAAGATGGAGTGGAAGAAAAGACTTGAAACTGCTTTTCCTGTTTGAGGCCAAGTGTAGACTTCAAGGCTTGCCAGCCCCACAATTCTATAGTTTATTTCTTACCATTTTCAAGGGTTTTGTTAGTGACTTGCAGATGGAACTTCAGGCTTTGGAACTCATCCATTGAAAAGTTGTGTGGTCTTAGCCACAGTAGTAATACAGCATGTTTTTCCTATACTAGTTTCACAGAAGTTAACTGAGCTGGAATTGGTCAAAGAATAACAATGAGCTTTTTCCCTCATTTTTTTCCTTTTTACTGTATATCATTTGAAAGTTGGGATCAGGTTAATTTTGGATTTAAAAAATTATATTAAATATTTTGCTTCCATTTAAGAAAGAGAGGTAAAATGCAAATCTAATCTTTTTTAGTAAGTTGTACATATCAGGAGTATGAATTTAGTCCATAATTGTGCATTAATTTCTAAAGTAACCATTATCACTGTTTTTAAATAATGTATTATGATTGCCTGAAGCAAAACTAAGAGGACTGTCGGGTTTAATATGCACTTTGGGCCCAGTTTAGCAAAGCACTTAAGCACATACTTAACTTTAAGCATGTGAGTACTTCCACAGTAAACATTGGCTAAGGATAAGCCCATTTATATGCTTAAAATTAAGCATGTGATGAAGTGCCAGAGTGCACAGCACTTTGCAGGACCAAGCCCTTTGTGCTTGGTGGAAATGCATAAACACAACCAATTAAGTCAGTTTTTCTGTTAGTGAGTAGCTGAGGTTTGTACACAACTTTCCACGTATTATTAGGAAAACAAATGCCACAGATTGATATATAAATGAATTTAGTGAAAGAATAATATAGTTCCTGGAATTACTCTGATCACAAAATTATCCTAATGCATTTTAGCAAATCTCTATGTCTCCATATTCTGTATTTTAGCCATTTGGACCTCTGAGTTGCTTACATTCTCGAAAGCCAAGTGTCTGATTTGTGTAGGACTCTTTAGCAGAATAATTTATTTACAATCAACTTGCCTTACATGCATATCAATGGAAATTTGGACATGGCCAGGTTTCAGGTTGCCATTCCAAGTAAATGAGAAGAAAAGCAGGAAACTTTAATAAATCCGCAGTGCATATTTGGGGCCAGCAATTTTATTTGATGCACTGGATGTAGAATTTTAGATAATACAAGCCATCCTGTTAATGTGAAGAATGTGCATACACAAAGGAGATGAAACAAAAACATTTCTTGTGAAAACATTTCTAGAAAGAACAACACCCACGAATGCCAGGACCCTATTACACTGATCAAGCAAATCACTGAACCATGTGCTGCTGACCTTGCTTTACTAGGACTACTCACATGCTTAAATTTAAGCACATGCATCAATGATTTGTTGGACCAGGATCTATGGCAGGGGTTCTCAAACTGGGGGTCGGGACCCCTTGAGGGGTCGTGAGGTTATTACATTGGGGCTCATGATTTGTCAGCCTCCACTCCAATCCCCGCTTTGCCTCTAGCATTTATAATGGTGTTAAATATATTTAAAAGTGTTTTTAATTTATATGGGGGGGTCGCACTCAGAGACTTGCTATGTGAAAGAGGTCACCAGTACAAAATTTTGAGAACCACTGATCTATGGATTGTTACTGCAAAGGACTTGAGTCAAGATGAAACTGGAGTTCAGTTTGAAATGTTAGATTTACATTTCATGTTCACTGGTCAATCAGTGAAGTACAAGTGCACATAGTACAAAATTTTGTGTATCTAAAATATTAAATCTGTAAATTCTACTTTGTTTAAAACATAATTTGCTCAAAGTTTTAAAGCAGAAATTGTAGCTCAGTTATGTGTTTCTGTGATAGCAAGCAGTTAAAGAAATTCCTTACAGACAGTTTAAAACACATACATTCAAAGTAAACCCATGTATTTTTGGGAAGTTCTGTGGCCTGTGTTATACAGGAGGTCAGACTAGATGATCACAGTGGTCCCTTCAGGGCATCGAATCTTTGTAGTGATAACTCAACTCTCAACATGGGTATATACTGATACAATTCTACAAAGGTACTTTAAACACTGGGATCTGATCAAATGCTAGAAAAACAAAATCGTACAGAGCAAAACTGTATTCTGAAAAACTCCATTATGTTTAAATGTGTACATTGTTGTTCAATTCAACCTTATTTTCTTCTCCCTTTCAGTTTTGGTTTGTGGAAAACCAATTTTATATTTTTTCCTGGAACTAATGAGTGAGCAAGCAAGAGGCCTCGTAAACAAAATAAAAAATTGGAGATTTTGTTATGATTGGATCAGAGTGTGGAAATTCTGTGAATTGTGTTATGTCAGCATCCTACTAACGGAATAGACTACATAAACTGTGTGTGTTGAGACATTCCATGAATGAGCAGGCTTCTGTCTCATTTACAGACTTAACCACTGCAGTTCTTGAGACTTCTGAATGTTTATTTCATTGTTTAAAAAAACCAAAAATTCTAAGAATACCAGACCAGTTTGCATTTTGTTGTTGATCATTTCATTTAGATGGCATGGGACATATAAAACTTTTTTAAACCTGCAAGCAAGATTTTTTTTAAAGGAAAAACAGCAAAAAAGTATCTGTAGTAATTTCTTTTGGATTAACGTGTTGAAAGGGAAAAAGAACGGGAGTAAATTAATTTAAATACATCAGAAAATTGTGCATTTAATTTCCCTTCTAAGTAAATTTGTACAATTAATTAGGGAATGGCCTGGGATCCAGTTCTACTTCTGACACTGCCTTGCTGAATGTAACATGATGGCATGCCTCTTAAGGGCTAGATACCTGGGGCCAGCCAACCCTGATTACTTAGGAGACACACCTCAAAGGGGATCACCTCATTCCTCTATAAAGGGTAGAAGGAAGTTGTGCGGGGGGTTGGTTGGGGGTATGCGCAGGGAAAGAAAGAGAGAAGAAGCTGCAGGAAGGGAGAGTCTCCTGCAGTGGCCCTGAGAAAGGGAGACTCCAGCTGAAAAGCCTGGGAGCTGTGGCTGGGGAGAAAGCCTTGAAGTCTTTCTGGGGAGAAGGCCAGGCCTTGTGTCTTCTGTAGGTGCTCAGCAAGAAAAAAGAGACAGCTCTCAGGGAGAAGGGGCTATTCCCAGCTTAAGGCTGAGGTGGAAGACTTTTGTGTTTTATTTGTGAACTTCATTTAAATAATCAGATCTGAAGGAGGGCTGTTGACATTGGAGTCATGAAAGGCTGAGTTCAATTTATTTAAGAAGCCCCTTGAAAGGAGAAACTGAAGCAAAAAAGGCCACCTGCAGAGCAACCTGAGGCCAGCCAGGAAAGGAGCCACTCTTTGCTACGGATAAAATTTGGGCATATCGCTTAAACTGAGTCTGCCTTCCTTTTTATAAAATGTGGGGTAGGTAATGTATTGACCTTCACTAAATAATATTTGCAAATTATTATTAAGGCAAGGGTAAGCATAGAATTTTAGATGTCCTATCTTTTAGCCTTACTATTATTATTTCCTCTTCCTCCCTCTTTTTTTCAAAATTCAGAAATGTGAATTTTTGTCTGAAAATAGCAAGATTTTGCGAGATTTTATGGGTATGTGTGTGTTTGTTTTTTTTAGTTTTCCAGTGCTTCCCTCTGTGTAAAGTTCAGCTAACACAAAATTTTGTGGTTGCCAACATTTCAGGAGTGGGAAATCATGCATAACAAATTAATACATTTTTTTACATAGACGTCCATAAAAAAATGTCACCTATTTCGCCTGGTTTTACTTAATGCAATTGAAGAGGTCTGATTCAATCCAGAGGATGAAAATGATACATATATACACTACTTAGTACTTCCCCAAATGTGATGATGCTGGCCCTTGAGTGTCTGGGGGTACACAAGTGCAAATCCGACAATATGTCACTTGTCACACATGTGCTCCTTAATTGTCAGCTAACCTCCAGGAATGATATTTTTAAAACTTCATCTCCAAAAACAAAGGCACCTACTTAGAGCTGGCCAAAAGTTGGGTTTTCCAGTTTGTGAGAATTTTTTAAAAATTTCGTATTGTTCTAATGTGGAACTGAGTCCATGTGGCAGGATTGTCCCAGAGGCATGGACCCTGGAAACCTGGAGATCCCAGCCCCACAGCAATCTGCCACAGACTCTAAAAGCCTTTTGTGAGAAATGTTGGGTTTGATGAAACATCGTTTTCTGACTAAATTGTTTCATATGAATGTTTCTTCTGACCAGCTCTAAACCTGCTGTCACTGTGACATCCATGGTTGCTACAATAAGCAGAATAGTGACAACCATAAAATCCTAGTTGGCTACACATTTGTTAAACTAATCCCAAAGGCTCTCTTCCACCTGCTTTCCAAAATGTGCTATCCCAATTAAGTTTAAAGGTTGCTTTTAGAGACTTTAGGGACCATAAGCATTTTTAAAGTCATTGTGCTGAGGATTTTACAGAAAGAAATCAGTGTTTATTCTGGTTTCTTAATTTCTCCCCCAAAGTCACCTTTGATGCTATTTTATAAGACCCAGTGCAGGTTCTACATAAATACAGAGTTACTGGTGTCAAATGCTTACTGGAGCTTACTACCTGGCCATATAATGAAAAAATAAGTGGTTTTTTTTTTTTTTAATGGTCATATTTGGCTTAGGAGGAATTACACCTTGAATTCAACTCATTTTACTGGATTTAAGCAGGATAATATTTACTGTAACAAAGGGAAGAAAAAAAGTAACGTAAAAACTGGATAGATACATGGGTATTGAAGTATGGTATATTTGCATGTAATGCTAAAAGATTGAATGAACACTTCTCCTTCATTGCTGAAACCTGTAGAAGCTAATAGATGAATTGCTGTCTGCACAAAAATGAGCAGCCTGTCTGAACTAAGGGCCAAATTGTGCCCTGGCATGTGGGTTCCAGGCTTCCACGGAAGCATGCATCCTAGGGAGGAATTTGGCTCTTAGGAAATATGGTGTAGCCCATGAATTCCTGTGTCAAGGCTGATTCCCTACTCTGGCACTTCGAGTGCAGAGGGTGGGGGCCCGCAAGGATTTTAAAAATTAATACTTGCCACTCCAGGCTTGTATTAAATTCCCAAGGTTACAGCTTTTCTCTGACCTTGGCTTGGTAAATGCTGCCACCACCCAAATGCAAACCTCTTTTTGGATCCCAGGAAGGCACACTTGGGAGTTCCTTCCTGTGGGGTACCCTCAAGCCCTTCCCCGCCCCCCACTCCAGGGAAGAGCTGAGAAAGAAAACAAAGGATATTAGCTGTTGCCACCAGCTAATTTAACAACATATGCACAAACCTCTTAGGACACCAAAAATCCAATCCTGTTCTTAAAAAAGATAAATTTTATTAAAAACAAAAAGAAAGAAAATACATCTGGATCTTAGGCTATTGCTAGATTTTAAAAGAGCAATTCCAAAAATTAAGCACCCAAAATAGCTTTCTTGGGGGTTCAGCTTAAAGGTTACAAGCAAATAAAAGCATCTGGGGTTAGCACAGAGGAGTCCACAAGCCTTACAGAAAATAAAAGAAATAACCCTAATCGCATCTTTCTAGACCTATCCTAATCCATTTAGGTATAAGTGGACCTATCCTAATCCATAGTTCTAGGTATAATCTGATGATTTCCGTACCTGGCAAAAAGCTTTTTACAGCATAGTCATAGCCCTGACTTTGCTCTGTTCCCCTCTCTCTGGAGAACAACACAGAACACAAAGGGAAAGCTTTCCCCCCAATTTTAAAAAATTCTAGTCTTCCCATTGGCTCTTTTGGTCAGGTGCCCACTCCCTTTTCTTTACCCGGGGGACTTTTTAACCCTTTACAAGTAAAGCAAGTAGTCACCAAGAGGGACTTTATAGCTAACTGGCTGACTGGGTGTCCATAAAAGGGAGCTACCCCTCAGCCCTCTTCATTTATCACACACACCCCCAAATCACAGACGGTGCTGGCCAGCCTGGTTCAGGTTGGGTCCACACCAGCTGGGATTTCTTCCTGGAGGTTTAGGAAACAGAGTTAATAAGATACATGCACCTTTAATGTTACTAATAATTACATGAAGAACTAAACAGTACTTTTTACATTTCAAGGACTACAATGACTTAGAATGCAGGGACATTTTTACCCAGCTGATTTTGGGAAACCTTCCCTGGAGTGTGCATCAGCCACTTTGTTAGAGGCTCTTGAAATGTATTGTATTTCAAAATCAAAGTCTTGAAGAGCTAAACTCCACCAAAGAAGTTTTTTGTTAGTTTCTTTGACTAACATACTGAGTGAAGCCACTTCAGTGCAGTATGGTCAGTCTGCAGGTGAAAATACCATCCCCAAGTGTATGGGCGTAGCTTCTCCAGACCATACACAATGGTGTAACATTCTTTTTCTGGGACTGACCAGTGGCTTTCCCTCTCGGAAAGTTTTTTGCTGAGGAACACGACAGGATGGAATTGTTGATCTGGTCCTTTCTGCATTAAAACTGCTCCTACACCACGCTTGGACACATCTGTGGTTACGACGAACGGTTGGTCGAAGTCCGAGGCCCTTAGTACAGGGTCAGATGTAAGGGCCGCCTTAAACTGGTTAAAGGCTTTCTGACACTTCTCAGTCCACTGAACTGCATTTGGCTGTTTTTTCCTGGTTAGGTCTGTCAGTGGGGTGGCAATTAGGCTGTAGTGTGGTACAAATCATCGGTAATACCCACCCAAGCCCAAGAAGGATTGGACCTGCTTCTTAGACTTAGGGACAGGCCAATTTTGGATAGCATTTACCTTAGACTGTAGGGGGTTGATAGTACCTTGACCCACCTGATGTCCAAGGTACGTTACCCTGTTTAGGCCTATATGACACTTTTTGGCCTTAACGGTTAATCCTGCCTCCCTTATGCGCTGGAAGACAGCTTGGAGGTGTTCCAGGTGTTCTACCCATGAATCTGAGAAAATAGCCACATCGTCAAGGTAGGTGACTGCAAATTCCCCAAATCCAGCCAGAACATTATCTACCAGTCTCTGGAAGGTGGCGGGTGCATTTCGCAGTCCAAAAGGGAGCACATTAAATTCATACAACCCTACATGGGTGATGAAGGCTGACGTTTCCTTGGCTGGGTCATCTACCAGCACTTGCCAGTACCCCTTAGCTACCTCCCCCCCATTTATCAGAGCCTGTGTAGCAGATTGAGACATGTCTTAATGACTTTTCAAAGGAACAACAAAAAATAGATGATTTAACGGAATTAATTTTTTTTTTTAACTAAAGATGGAGTAGAACTGTACTCAATAATCTGGCGATATTTTGGGGTAGTCTTTTAAGACAGGGATGATGATACTGATCTCCTTGGTAAAGCTCTTTGAGATGTACTAATGAAAAGGTCTATACAAGTGTTAGGTATTACAATATTGATTTTGTATGGTGGGGATGATGAAGAGGCTATAAACTAGGCTCTACTCAACAATACAGACTGTTAAGCTTCCTTTGACATCAATCCAATACAAAGATAACCAATCATTGGATTTGGAAATATTCTTGCTCATCAATGCTACCCCTTGTGGATTAGGAAAAAAATCTTAGATTGTAAACTCCTTGGAGCAGTGACCTTGTCTACCTCTCTTTTAAAAGCAACTAGCACAACAGGGCTCTAATCTGAATTGTGGCCACTGGCTATTGCCATAACATAAATATTTAATAATAAACCATTGTTCAATTCAGGTGCAACACAGTTGAATTGAATACACTGGATGGTAGAGGAGCAGAAATAGGCCATTGTCCAGTGAGTACTGCAGTAACCTGATGCAATAGCTCTGAGATTTCCTTCTCTTGCTCTCCTTCCCCTCTCTGGGCAGACAGAGTATGTCTCTACTCCAGCAATCCCTCCCGTGGCAAGAACCAGGGGCATCTCTGTTCTGAGCCCAGTAGGAAAAAGCATACTCGCTTAGGATCTTCTTTTTCCAGAGCCAATTACAATGTTCCTCAGACTCCCTGCTTTTTCTCTTCATTGTATGCTTTAACCTGATACTAAGGCCATCATTCACTATTTGAGGAACTTCACAGGGACCTACCAAAGCCAGCCAATTAGAGAACAGGGATGGCAAATGCAATGTAATGCATGTTAAATGGAACAATTTGAACTAGTAATACATGTTGATTGAACTTAACTATAAACTCTGAGGAAAAGGACCTGAGTGTCATTGTGGACGGTTCATAGTGCATGACAAGCGCAAAGCAAATAATGTTAGATTATGTTAAGAAAGGGGTAAAGAACCATACTGGAAATACTATACTGCTATATAAACCAATTTAATACTCTCACTTTGAATACTCTGTTCACTTTTGATCACCCCATCTTGAAAAAAGTATAATAGAAATAGGTCTAGAGAGGGAAACAAAAGTTAGAACAGATGTAGAAAAAATTCTGTCCGAGAAGAGATTTTTGTAGATTCAAGGCCTTATTGTAGTGCTTGACTCTGCAAAACAATCCCAGAAAAGTTAAGAAGGCTTCAGCTCATCTACAGGGCCTCCTAGTTTGTATGTAATGATGGCAGAAATTCTGTGAAGGTAATGGTACACAGCACCCATCGTGTTAGTGACACACTGGTTCCTCTGGCTCCATGCTTGGACAGGGAGTCTTCAGTTTTGCCATCTCCCTGAATCTTTCAACTTGCATTCAGACCAGCAATCAATCCCTTTGTCTCCTTGCAGCTGCCGAATCCTCCCAGTTTCCAGGTGCCGTCCATCTGAAAATCTGATAGCATTCTAAGAGTTAATTTAAACACAAATAGCAATTACCAGAGTAATTAGTAATTTAATTATGGGGAAAATTAGAGGGAAAATGTGAAGGTGAATAGATTAAAGTTTCTGTTTTGATTATATTTGGAAGCTTGCGCACCATGAAAGTTCCCTTTTTAATGCTGATTTTTCCTGCTTTCGAATAAAAAAAAAAAGTATATTAATTGCTTTTATCAAACTGCTGTATACAAACAATTGCGACATTTTCCTTTCATTTTCAGTTTTTAGAACAGTTGCCACTAGATGGCAGTACAACAGCTATTTTTTTGCTGAAAGTTATAAAATAAATCTTTTAAAAATACTAGAATTCAGGCATAACCGTAAATCTTCAGCAGTATAAAATAATCCTGTAGAAAAGAATACAAAATTATACAATAGTTTGGGATGCACATCTCTTGATATTTCATAATTGTCTTTAGACTTTATTGCATTTCTATTGCTTGTTTATTATCTCTTATATACAGTACATCGAACTGGGCATATTTTTAATTCCAGGACCAGTGAACCAGTTAATTAAAGACATCCAACAAAGCATATATAAATATTTGGATTGGAGTTCTGAAAGCAGTAATTAACAAACTGCTTCATTCTTTTTAGTTGAGAATTTTAGATGAGGTTCTCTGTTCAAAAAATAAATAAAGTAGATCAAAGACTCCCAGTACCATTGAGGTCATAGGACTTGGGTCTCAATTTGCCTTCCAAATACGTATTTTGAAGAAGTGTCTTCTTCAAGTGCCTTCTTATTCAATGTCTGCTAATCCTGATTCGCTCAGTCACAATAACCTAGCTTTCATACACATTTCCATATGATTAATCATGTTGAATTTGTATGTTGTTTAGGTAGCTATAACATGTAAGGTCCTGATTCAACATGCACCTGAAATGAACCATTGAGGTGGAATATGGCAACTGTCTAGTAGTATATTCCATTAGAATATAACAGTTGACAATTGGAAATTCAGAAAACTATATTCAACTGAAATGCTGTAATTTTTTTGATAAGTAGAATACTAATGTAGTTGTGATAGGATGAACAGCCCTGCTCTTATGAAAAGTGCTGAGGGATGTTCAAGTGGGTGATACCTTGGTTTGTCAAAAAGCCAGCATACCTCGCAGCACAGTGCCTTACTAACATGCTGGGGTGTTGGTTTGGTACTAACTCAGAAGGAAGAGTGCCACCTACAGAATCATCAATGGCACTTCCTGCAGTCATTGTTCTGTGCTTTTGTAAAAATTCATTCGATTTCAACTTACAGCAAATATAATACCAACTATTTGTATTTTTTTATATAATGTTTTCGAAATTTGGTGTAAAGCATTTAGTAGTGAAAGTATTAACAAGAAGTAAATGTCAACATTAAACCATAAATGCTGCCATTAACTCCCTAGTGAGATAGCTAAAATAAAATAGGGCCAGATCCTCAAGTACATCCAAAATACTTTAAGCATAATTGAGGGATTGGTGTGAAACTCTAGTGTAAAAATCCCTTTGCCACCATACTGACTCTGATGTTGCTCTGTGCACTTCTTTCCTTGTGCACAGTGTTAGAACGGTCTGAGGGATACTTGAAGTTACACCAGCCTGGAATGGCATCCAGGGGCCTAAAAGCTAGCTCAGAATCCGTGTAGTATGGAGCCATCTTGCTACACTAGCACTAACAAGAGCATGTGACATCTGAATCCTTGTTTTCCCTGTCAGCCACTGCAGCATCACCCCTACTCTAGAATGCTCTTCACCCCAGCAACTCTCACTTGACTTTTGTGACCCAAGTATACTGGTGGTGTGGTTCAAAGTACCCACAATCCATCTGAGGATCTGGCCCACAATCTAGGTATAACATCAACGATATCAGACACTAAAACGTGTTTTATTCTGTTGTTTCTTCCTCGTTATTGATTTCATCAAGAGTTTGCTGTGCCATCTCCTTTCTTCTTCTTCTGAATGGGGAGCTAACGAAGCTGGTACTGGTACCTTTATTTCTGCTCTTGGCTACACGTCTGCAGATTACTATTCTAAACTGGTTAAAAATGTGAGTAATTTGTGTAATGGAGGTTTTATTAGTAATAAATCACCAGTCTGTAAGAATGTATATGAAAATGTCATTGCTATAAGAAACATGAACTGAATGACTGTTATCTTTTTGTACCTTAGTTACTCTTACAGCCTTTTAAGGAAGAAAGATAAAATGGGAGATGACGAGACAAAAAAGGGAGGCTTATACCAAAGTGTATGGGTTTAAAAAAAAAAAAAAAAATCCTTGTTGTTCATGTATCACTGAAATGAATATTAGCTAAGACATATTTTGTAACATGAAATTTAATAAATAAGGAAAATATTTTATGTGGCATATGTTTGCCAGAAAGTAACTTTTTGAATTATATTTTCTTTTTGACTGTGCACACTGTATTTACAATGCTAGTTGAACCCTATATTTTGGGGAAATGAGTGATTTTTCATTTACCCTGTAAAATCATGGGGATGATATTTCATAGAATGAAGATTTACTACTTATTTTGGAATTTTTACCCATTGTAATGCTTTTTTAAAAGTTACTTTTCTCTTAACTCTTGGGATGCAGATCTGTAATATTTCACTTATTTGCTAATTGTGTAATGGGAATGATATATGATGGGTGTTTAACAATTTTAGTACCTGTAATTGTCTTGAACACTTTGATTTGGCACTGGAGAGGGGGAAAAAAGGGAGGGGGAAGTCTACAGAGAAGGCTACTTACCACAATTGAAATGTGTCTCACACCAAAAAATACAACTGATGTCATCCTATTTGCAGTGTGTGTGTGTATCTCTCTCTCTCTCTCTCGTATATATATAATGTATGTGTTTTGAATGTAATTGATTTTGTTTAACAGATAGTCTTATCATTAGTGACAGAACTCAAAGGAAATCAGTTTAATGGACTTAACGTTCAAGGGAGGTAGGTGTTATCTAAACTTCATTTCAATAAGTCTTCGTATGGATCATTGAAGTTCTGTGAGGTCCTTCTTCAAATTTTTTGAAACAAGCATTTAGACTTAAAAATATATTTAGAATCATGGTAATATTTAGAATTACCATATAGCTTCGGTAATGGACAAGTCTGTTAAGTGGAATGTCACAGAAAACCTTTTACTTACCAGATAATCACAGCCTTGGGGTATAGGGTAGCATGTCTGCAGTGCTGTTACATGCCCCTCTTAACCAATTATGTATTTCCATTCCCTGTTCATCATATCAGTGAACAGTGCAGGTATTATTGTATGCTTATTATGTAATGTCAGAAGGGCAGATGTCACCACTAGTGCACAGTTAGCAAGAGTCCAAATTTGTAGTCCTTACTCATGCTGAGAAGTCCTGACTCACACAGTAGTTCCATTGAGATTATTACCCATGAGAGTAACTACTACTCAACACAAGTAGAACCACTGTTTAAATACGTGGAATAGGGTGATAGAGGTGCTGTTTGAGGTGACTGAGCAGCAGTCTTTCTTTGGTAAAAAGAACAATTATATTTGCTTAGTTCTTGCTTTCCTCACCACTTTGAATGTATACCTGGTACTGTGGGCTTTTTTAAATGAAGACCATAACCTTTTAAAAAACATTTAAAAAAAACTATTTTCAGAATACACCCACAGAGCCTTTGATTACATCTGAATCAAAATATATGTCAGCAAAAATGAAAGCAAAAATAAAACAGAGGGATACATACCAGATGTATTCGATTAATGTGTGGTTGTTACTTGAAAAGGCTGTGTGAAAATGGCTCCATTTTACTCAGAGGTGCACACTGTGTATATTCTGTCATAGGTGCTCACTTCAGTAACAAAATAGATTTTTACTACTTGTGCTAATACTACAGGGCTTATATAGCGGTGGGAGAGAGAGCAGGGTTATATTCCTTCTTGTGCACTGTCAGCAGAATAGTTAAGGATCTGATTGTCCAGTCCTAGAGAAACCTGCAATAGGAGACCAGGAGACAGGAGGGGAGTTATCTGCACAGAAACCCTGAGTCTTTGCGTTAGTTCTGGGGCAACCTACTTGCAACCTTGGCTTTCCTGCAAAGAGCTAGACTACCATGGACTCCCTTATCTGATTCTGACTCATGTATCTCTCACTCTCAAACACATATACACTTTCTCTCTCTCTCTCTCTCTCTCACACACACACACACACACACACACACACACACACACACACACACACACACACACACACACACACACACTTCTCTCTCATGCACGCACGCATACACACACACTAAGGTTTGGGGAGGGATGTCCAAGGGTATGTCTACACTGCAGTTAGACTCATGTGGCTGGCCTGTGCCAGCTAATTCAGGCTCGTGGGGCTCTGGTTTAGGGGTTGTTTAATTGAGGTGTAGATGTTCAGGATCTGGGACCCTTCCACTTCACAGGATCCTAGAGTCCAGGCTTCAGCCTGAGCCTGAATGTCTACACTTATTTCCATATTCATTTTTAAGCTGGAGATATTAAATCAGAAATGTAGGAAACTTTGAAAATATATCACGTAGCATTTCTCCTCTGTAGAAATCAGATGGACTCTCCATGTCAACAAATCACAATACGTTCAGTTCTTATTGCTGAGCAGGAGCACTGTAAATAACTAGTTTTCATGAATCTCCTCCTCAATTAGTCTGTTAGAAATTATATTGATTTTATCCATCATTACCCCGTTTCCAGGAGTCTTCTGAAGGATGTCTCTCATCAAAAAAAGGGTCACATTTGCAAAATATAACTTGTTAAATTTTACCTCTGAAGTTCATATGCATGGGTACCAACAAGTAATTTTGTACATAAACTGGGAAATACCTACTTTTGCATGTGTAATTCCTTATTTTGGCTGCACAGTTAGCACCCTCATGCATATGTGAAGAAGTCAATCTTTTTAAAATTTGGCTTTAAATATTAAATTATCCTCCACCTTAATACTATTTAGATTGCACCATCATTAATCTTTTCCAAAAATGCAATCTTGTTAGGCAGGGTCAATTGGTATGCAATGCTATGCTATACTGTACTATGCATCCCTTCAGTTGTAGATCTTTAAGACAAATCCTCACTTTTATGCCTGAGCACTTGAAGGTAGCAGGATTTATACTATGGTGTGTACTGGAGTAATTCCTGCTGGAATGAGAAAAGCCAAGGAAACCGTAGGGATCAAAGCCAGCTTGGTTGTCTCCTGTGAGAACCTAAGATACCGATGTGGGAGCTGTGAAACTGTAATCTTCCTCTGAGGGACTGCTTTGCTCTTTATCAAACCGGGAAAGGCAAACTATTAATTGCTAGCAGGGCATACATAGTTATTGAACACTGCCAACACTTTAGAATTGTTTGAGGTCCCTACTGCAGTGCCATAGTCCTCAGTGCCAACATACAGAAATTCTGATTGTTTTAAGAATCTCCATTTGAGAATACTTCAGCATTTGCTACAATAAATAAATGTTTTCTTAACTTTAGAAATTAAGACTTTTGAGTGTTTTCTTTCCCTAAAATAAGAAACTTTTTTCATTTCTCCAGAGTTTCAGATAATCATGTAAATGTAGTGTCCCTTTTCTGCGTCCCTCTTATCACTTTGCCTGATGTAACTCCTCTACTGGAAGCACTCCTTACCTATCATGGAGGTGGATCGCAAGAGGTTCTCAGCTCAGAGTTTTTAGAAGCTGTGAATGAGACATTTTTAAAGTAAGTAACATAGAATATACAGATTATTACTCCTCACCAAAGAGAATATTAACTGTGTTCAGTTGGAATTACTATTTGGTGAACTTGCATGCTGGATGCATTGAATGTCTACTGTATCATAACAAAATATTTTCTTTTTACCTGAATAGCAGACCTGAAGTTGAAGGAAAACAAGGATTCTAGATTTCTGATGTGTTATTTCAGTTTTACTTTCCCTATGACATATGTTAGACAGCATCACTGTAATTGTTTTTGGATTTTGCCTTTCATTGAGATTTTGCACCTCTTTGCCATAAATATACTAGATCTTTCCTAACTTCTGCTATTAGAGATCCAGATTTAATATTGTGTCCTTGCATACCAAAACATACCAGTTATATTCTTGTCTTTGTGTTGCCTGACAGTTCTCATATTTCTATTGAGAACTTGGTTCTCCACGTTTTCAAGTCTTGTATCTCCCAGCAGATTATTTTTAACTAGGCACTTGAATACAATTAATGATATGTAGATTTGCTTATACCTCTGCCATCAAGGTGGTCCAGTGTTTGGATGAGATTAGCTAATAGATGAAGAGCAGGTGATTGAAGCTGAACCTGAGCAAGACAGAGGTAATGGTGAACAGAGAAAAAGCACTATGTGAAGTTTGTAGCCACAATGCTTCCTTTGGTTGAAGGTACATGCCCATAATTGCTCAATTCAATCCATAGTCTAGGAATGCTTTTGAATTTAATGAAGAGGCTAAGCTCTCACATAGCAGTGTCCATGAGTAGCTTTCTGTCATCTCTGGTTAGCAAGGAGACTCCATCCCATTCCATCTTGGCAGATAATGATTTGGTTTCAATTATACAGGCATTTGTCACCTTCCAGCTGGAATATAGCAATGATGAATACACCTGGGCATGAAGCTATCAGCCCTTAGGAAACTCCAACTAATACAGCACTGTGGGCTCCTGCAAGCATATCAGACCTGTCCTCTGCTCTTTATGCTAGCTTCACTTTCTTCTAAAATTGTATAAGTATGTATATGTGGATTGATAATTTTGCATTGATATGCAATTCTTTTAAATATTTATTCACTTCATTGCTCAGTTTGTAGAAAACAATATTTTCCCATTAACTCAGGAAGAAGATTGCCCTCTCTGAATCAGCTATCCTAAGCTTGTGGCTTCGTCATCTGCCTAGCCTTGAAAAAGCAACACTGCATCTTTTTGGAAGGTTGATTTCCACTCAAACAAGTTCACTGGAAGAGGTAGCGTGTATCATAAGAGAGTCATTACTGGTATGTACCACAATTAATACATTACATATTTTATGCTGAAGGATCGCCAAATACTTCTCTCATATACAGCATCACTGAAATCCAGCAACCTCTATGGGGGAGAGTAGCTGTCAACTGGTGTGTAGCTTAATAACAGTAGTGGAAAGAGGAGAAATTTTTGTGCAGAACACCATGGCAAATCCCTACTCTAATAAAATACGTTAAAATTAAAAACCTCACAGAACATGATGTCTTGGCATCAAAAGCTTCATCCATAGACCATCAGGAGATAAACAGAAATGGGGCCTGATTGTCAGAGGTGCTGAGCACTATAATCATTTTAGATTTTTTTTTAGAAATATTCTATTATATAGTGCACCAATTCCATCCAATGTATTTAGAAATTGATAATGATTTGGGACCTGGTCACTTGACATGATTAAAGGCTTCCACTAACAAAGAAATAGTAACATAAGCCATTTATGAAAGCAATACATTTCAGGATGTATAGGTATGTCATATGCACATATCTTGCATTATGAAAGTGAACCTGAGGCATGGACACTTTGAAATGTGGCATATATGATACTATAATCACATACCTGGAGGTGTGCTCTCATGTGTCTTTTAACATTTTAAAATTCTTCTCTCTTCTTAGAGTATTTTTACATGTCCATTCCACTGTAGGTGTGTGTGCACCCACATGCACAGTTGTCGATCTTTTTCCCTCAGTGGTGCCCGTTGGGGCAGCTTGAGCATGCTCTGCCCTTGCGCGCCAATGCGTGCAGGTACAAAAGGGGCACCGCTGCCCCCAACCCCCCTCAGTTGCTTCTTACTTCCAGTGGCGGTTGTTGGAGTGCTTTCAGTTTGCTATAGCAAGTTCTTCCCTCGCTTCTTGTATATAGCTAATTTTTTCTTAGAAGTTAGTAGTTAGGTAAAGTCTAATATAGATAAGTGTTAGTATTAAGTTTCAGTTTTTAAGTTTTTTTTAACCAATTCAAATTTCAGTACCGGGTCTGGTATCAGAGCCATGCCTCGCTTTCTGGGGTTTAAGTCCTGCCTGTCATGTAGTATGCTGATGCTGGTCATTGACCAACACCGCAGCTGTCTAAAATGCTTGGGGGAGTCCCACATTACTGACAAGTGTCACATCTGTAAGAGGTTCAAGCCTAGCTCTAAGAAGGATAGAGCAGCCAGGTTCAAGTGTCTCCTAATGGCCCACCATCAGAGCCATTGCTTTTGAAATTTTGGTACGGAGCGCTCCATCAGAGATGTCTACAGCACCTCACTCTCTATCTCTGGTGCCAGAAAAGAGAGACAGGCCCTCGAGAGACTTAGTACCCTGTTTGGCAAGATCATCTGTACTGAAGTCAGCTAGAGGCAAGGACTCTGGGAAAGACTCTGAAGAGTGCTCCCTAGAGGACTCCTCATCTAAGATTGTCAACCCTAGAACCTGTGACATGTCTGTCGAGGCCAACCCCTGAAGTACCCATAGAAGGACATCAGGGTCAGGAATCAAGACCAGCACTGATGACACCAGAGGTTTATGCAGCTGTGAGAGAACTGCTTAACCTCTTGGTGTCTCCGGTGGTGCAGGAAGGTTTCCAACCAGTACCAGTGCCTGTGGTTCCTAGTCTGGCTCTTCAGGAGCATGCAGTACCATTACCTTCTATGCTTTTGGTACCTCAGAAGCTAGTGCAATCAAGAGGCAAGCCAGTGATGATATCCCCATACTGCCGTCCCTGAGCTTTGAAACACTGCAGGGGTTAGTTCTGGAGGTAAAAGCAAATCCTCTCACCACAGTTCGCAGCTGCCTCAGATTCCTGGGGCACATGGCAGTATGTACCTATGTAGTGCAGCACGCCAGACTACACCTCAGGAAGTTGCAAGGCTGGCTGGCTTCAGTGTATGTCCTAAGTAGCTCAAGTACTGGTGTTAGTTTTGTCAACTCTGGACTGGTGAATACACTCGCTGAAAGTTTGTGTGAAGGTCTTTGAAAGAGTATAGGCCCCACATGGATGAGGAAGGGACCAGAGAGGCCCTGGTTGTTGGGCTAGCCCCACCTATCCAGTCCTGTCAATCATGCATGATTGGGAAGAGGGCTTTAAAAGGGAAGAAACTGCAGTAAGCAGGGGGGAAAGGAGCAAGATTACCCTAAGCTAGGGTTACCATATCTTAACTTTTAAAAAAGAGGACACTCGGGGGGGGGGAGGTGGGTAGCCCTGCCCCCTAGCCACTCCCTCCCACTTCCCGCCCCCTGACAGCCCCCCCAGAACTCCCGACCCATCTACCCCCCCTGCTCCCTGTCCCTGACTGTCCCAACCCCTCTCCACACTCCTGCCCCCCTGACAGCCCCCCCAGAACCCCAACCCATCTTACACCCCCTGCTCCCTGTCCCTGACTGTCCCAACCCCTCTCCACACCCCTGCGCCCCTGACAGCCCCCTCAGAACTCCCAACCCATCTAACCCCCCCTGCTCTCTGTCCGTGACTGTCCCAACCCCTCTCCACACCTCTGCCCCCTGACAGCCCCCCCTAAACTCCCGATCCATCCACCTTCCCCTGTCCCCTGACTGCCCCCCTTCTCCAACTCCCCAGCCTCCTTACCGTGCCACTCGGCTTAGAGCAGGTGTCTGGCTCCGCACCCCAAGGAGCGCCCCGCCCCGCCGAGCGGCGTGCTGAGGCTGTGGAGGAGGGGGGAAGCGGGGGAGGGGCTCTGGCCGGCGCTGCCAGCCCCGCCGCCGCGTTCCCTCACAGGTGCACAGCCCCGCCCCCCAGCGCTGCCGGGCAGCGTGCTAAGGCTGCAGGGGATGGGGGGAGCCGGGAAGGGGCTTTGGCTGCCAAGGCCCCAATGCGAGAGGCGCTCGGCCGCCCTGTCAGCCGCTTTTCGCTCTTTAAATAGCCGACCGGGGGGAAATCCCGGACATTTTTAGATATTTAGAAATTCCCCCCGGACGGCTATTTAAAGAGCGAAAAGCCGGACGTGTCCGGGGAAATCCGGACGTATGGTAGACCTACCCTAAGCACCAGACTGCAGGAGCAACGCCTGATGTTGCAAAGGGAACTCCTAGGCAGGAGACCTTCATCCCGACCCTGAGGAAAGTACAGCAGGGAGGAAAGGAGCAGACCCCCTGTGGTAAGACACACAGGCTGTGACCCAGACTGAGCGATTTCCACAAACCCATTATCTTGGGACTAGATTGTTGGCAGCACTATAGACAACCTTCCCCACCTCTGCTTTCTGGAACCTCAGGGAGTCTCCCTGAAAGCTTGGGGAGTTTGTGACTTCCATATTGATCCCCCAGCCAGAGAGACTTAAGGAGCCCACAAAGGACAGAAACCCCCTTGGGAATAGTAGGGAAGTGGGGCTGGTGTTGTTACCACCCAGTGTAGATAACTGGGTGTGGTCAGGTTCCCCCACCCCCCGAGGGAGGGAGGAACCACCAAAGACTCTATTACAGGGTTCTCTTCATTCCCCTACAACCAATGCTCACTTTAATCACAGATGCATCATCCCTAGTTGTTGGGCACATACGGGGTCCCTGTAGACTCAAGGTCTGTGGTCTTCCCAAGAACTGAAGACTCTCATAAATGTCAGAGAGTTGTGAGCTGTCCATCTAGTCTGTTCAGCCCTCCTTTTGCATATCAAGGGGGGAAAAAATCTGCTAGTATTAACAGACAGCACAGCAACTATATTTTAGGTAAACATGCAGGGAGGGATGCATTTGACACAGCTGTGCCAGAAGGTGATTGACCTGTGGGACTTTTGCATAGCCAATTTGGTTCACTTCAGAGCTCCTTACCTTCCAGGAGTGCAGAATTCATTGGCAGATCAGCTGAGCAGGTTCTTCCCTGATCACCATCAGTGTTTGCTGTCTCTGGACATGGCCAGATTCATGTACCAGCTGTGGAAGACTCCCCCGGTGGACCTCTTTGCAAAAAGGGCCAACAGAAAATGCCATCCTGTTTACAGTCCAGGTTTGTTGACAGACACATTCCTGCTATCCTGGAAGAATTCCTTTCTATATGCCTTACCTCCGATTCCATTACTGCCCAGAGTCTTGTCCAAGATCAGGCTCACCTCATACTTATAGCACCAGCATCGCCTCAGCAACACTGGTATTCAACCTTGTCAGTCAGACCTCCATTATCTCTCCCGTTGAATCTATGCATGATTTCCCAGGGCCATCGGTATCTGCTGAACCCCAACCTGCAAGCCCTCCATTTGACAGAGTGGATGCTTTATGGTTAACACCATTGGAAAGGGCTTGCTCTAAGAACATACAGAAAGTACTACTGAATAGTATAAAGCTTTGAGAAGGGTACTTATCTGGCTAATAGAAATGTTTTTCCATCTGGTCCCGACAAAAAGGTTCCCTCCAAATAAGCTCTTATCAGTCATGTATTGGATGGTCTTTTACACCTAAAACATCAAGGTTTAGCTGTTAACTCTATCAGAGTACCTCTGGCTGCTATCTCAGCTTTCCACCCCTTGGTAGATAATAGATCTCTTTTTTTCCCCCAACCCTATCACCATCAGATTGCTAAATGGTTTGGACAGATTACACTCTTAGGTGAAAGATCCTATTCCCCCATAGGATCTGATTTTGGTGTTGGCAAAATTAATGGGGCCACTTTTGAACCTCTTGCAACTTGCTCCCTTCTCTACCTCTCTATAAATGTGGCCTTTTTCATTGTGATTACCTGTGAAAGTGGGTGAGTTGAGAACCCTGGTACCAGAGCCTCCCTATACAGTTTTCCATAAGGATAATGTTTACCTGTACCCTCACCCAAAGTTCCTAACAAAGGTGGCCTCCAGGTTTAACATTAACCAGGCAATTTATTTGCTGAATTTCTTTGTGAAACTTCACACTCATAGAGATGAGGAGAAACTTCATTGTTAGATGTTTGAAGAGCTTTAGCTTTCTACCTGGTTCCTCAACGCAGTTGTTTGTTGCGGGTTGTGGATAGAATGAAAGGACATCCAGTTTCCATTCAGAGGATTTCACCCTGGATTTCTTTGTGCATTTGTTTGTGTTACCAGTTGGCTAATATGATGTCACCAGGTAGAGCAAGGGTGGGCAAACTACGGCCCGCGGGCTGGATCTGGCCCATCAGGGCTTTGGATCCGGCCCGTGGGATTGCCACCCCCGTGGCGCCTCAGGCCCCGCGCCGCTGCTGGAAGCGGCCGGCACCACGTCCCTGCAGCCCCTGGGGGAGGGGAGGGCAAAGGGCTCCGTGCGCTGCCCTCTCCTCCAGGCACCGCCCCCCTCAGCTGCCATTGGCCAGGAACGGGGAACTGCGGCCAATGGGAGCTTCGGGAGAGGTACCCACAGGGGAGGGCAGCGCGCGGAGTTCTTGACCCCCCCCCCCCCCCGCAGGGGCCGCAGGGACGTGGTGCCGGCCGCTTCCGGGAACAGCGCGGGGCCAGGGCAGGCAGGGAGCCTGTCTTAGCCCCCTGCGTGCCACTGCCACCACGGAGCTGCTCCAGGTAAGCGGCGCTGGGCTGGAGCCTGCACCCCTCACCCCAACCCCCTGCTGCACCCTGCACCCAAACCCCCTGCCCTGAGTCCCCTGCTGCACCCCAACCCCCTGCCCTGAGCCCCTGCTGCACCCCAACCCACTGCCCTGAGCCCCCTTGTACACTATGCGCCCCAACCCCCTGCCCTGAGCCCCTTCCTGCACATCACACCCCCTCCCACATCCCGGACTCCCTCTCGCACCTCTACCCCCTGCCCCAGCCCTACATTCATGGCCCTGCATGCAATTTCTCCACCCAGATGTGGCCCTCGGGCCAAAAAGTTTGCCCACCATTGAGCTAGAGTATTGGCCCATTTCACTAGAGCGCATGCAGCATCAGCAGCTTTCCAAGTGCAACCACCTATTCTGGACAACTTGGTCATCATTGCACATGTTAGCTTCTCATTATGCTATAGCCAAGCAGTCCAGGACCCATGCCACTGTTGGACGTGTTGTTCTCCAATCTGTTCCTGTAGACTCCGAGCCCACATCCAGTAGAATGGACACGAGCAATCAGTCAAAGAAGAAGAAACTGCCTACCTCTCTCTAACGGTTGTTCTTTGAGATGTGTTGCACGTGTTCATTCCATGACCAACTCTCCTTCCCCTCTCTATCAAAATCTGTCCCGGTAAGAGGAACTAAGATGGATTGGGGTGGTTCTGCCCTCTTATGCCTGCACAGAGTGGCATGCAATGGCAGAGGGCACTCAAACTGCCCTAATGGGTACTGCTGAGGGGGAAAAGATCTTTGACAGCTGTGCATGGGGCGCCCACACACACCTTCAGGGAAATGGACATGTGCAACACATCTCAAAGAACACTTACTGAAAGGTAGGTAACTATTTCTTATTCATTGCCTCTGTAGATCCCCATTGTAGGTGTTGTGTACCATGCTGACAAGCTACATAACTGCTAGCATTGACGCTGCTTATGCATCAATCAGTGATCTGAACATTTCAGAACTCAAGATTACAAAAGGTTCTGTGCCTGTATACATTCTCATCTCTCTCTTTTCCACCTGTAAAGTGGTCACAGGATTATCTCTCTCCCATAATCTATATAATACAACTGTCTTATCCATCTATCCATCCCTCTACATTTCTAAAGCCATCATTCACCATAATATATAGGTGCTATACAGAGCTTACAGAAAACATTGGATCAGTATAGAAAGAAAGTAAAATCTCTGTCTTAATCTTGGGTATATTATTATTTATTTATTGAATATTTATGTTACATTCACACCCAGAGCCCCCCAGCAGGATTGGGACCATATTGTGCTGGGCACATTCCTATTGCACATACTTGAAAATTCAGCCCCTGCCCCCAAAAATTTGCACTCTAAGAAGACAAATGACACACACAGATAAACAAGAGAAGAAGATGAGGGCATTCTGTGTAAAGGGGTAGTGTGGATGAAGGCACAAAGATGAGAATTTGACAAATAGGCAGATAAGCCTTGCTTTGTTGGTAGGAGGCAATGCATTAAGAGTATGCAAGAGGGATATGAGGGTACAGTTGAGAGGGTGATGACAGGAAGCTTGATCTTCTTGCAGTGAAGCATGGTAGCAGGAGCTGGTAGGGTGGATGATGTGCTCAGAGCAATGGTCAGTCAGTCTAATAATTCCCTTATTACATGCTATTTTAAAAGCTATTTAGAATACAGTAAGTAGAAACTTTGGATCTACCAGTGTGATGAATATATCCTGTCTAAAATATATTTAGAACATTTATTTAGAGGTACGTGAATATGTGTTTTGTTTGTTTGATTGATTATGACATTTCCAGGATGTGACCTCTATGTGCCTTATGGTTTACGATAATTACAATACAAAATGACGAGCCAAAAATTACTGATTGATTTAGACTCTTTTTCCTATTTGCAATAAAAACAATACAGTACGAAAAAAGCAACCAGAAAAAAATTGGTTATGTGAATAAGCTGCTTCAGAACTGCATCATCTGAGTCATTTATCACAATGAATTATCTCAGCACTGTCATAGGTGTAGGTAAATATCTTAGGGCAAGTCTACACTACAGCACATCATCAGCGCAGCTGCACACCGATGCAGCTGCACTGCTGTAGCGCATCTGGTGAAGACGCACTATGCTGACGGGAGAGCACTCTCCCATCGGCATAATTACTCCACCTCGGCGAAAAGTGGAAGCTATGTCGGCAGGAGATCATTTCCTGCTGACATAGCGCCGGTGTGGACAGTGTGAAACTTGAGTTGCTCATGGTGGGTTTTTTTTTTCACACCCCTGAGCAATGAAAGTTAGATCAACTTAAGCGGTAGTGTAGACCTGCCCTTTGAGATCTGCAGGGCCCAGATAGAAGACTGCTGTGCTTTAGTATGAAAGAAACTTGATATCCAATACTGTTATATTTGGATTCCAACTGTAATTAGAGTGTGATGGTCTAGTAACTTGTATTTTATATGGTGTGTGGTTAATTATGTTTACATCTCTTGGCAGAAACTGGAATTAGTATTGGAAATTCTGTAGTTACTAGGAAGTAATAAAAACAAAAGATCAGCATTATACACATTGCATATAGCGAAATAATCTACATGAATATTCTTTGGCATCTCAGGAATTGGGAGGTCTTGCATTTTTGAGGGTTGAAGTGTACATTAGTGTATAATATATATGTGTGTATGTATATATGTGTTTGTAATATCTATGCGGTGGTGTATTAAACTAAATTCTTAATTTGCAAATTAGAATTTTTTTTTAGATACCTTCCTTTACAGATACATTTCAGGCTTTTTGTACAGTCCTCACTACATGCACATATAGGCAAATCAGGGCCAATAGTAATGTCTGTGCAGATTTTAGTTAGTACTTTTGGAAGCAGATGTAGTTGTGCTCCTTTGAAAGGTAGGGCACAAGAAAACCTTAATCCTTGGCTTTAGTTTCTGACCCTTAAAACATATGTCGTTCTTGACATTGTAAGCCATTTTGTAAGTATGTAGTTCTTCTGGCATCATCAACTTTCCCAAGTCTGGCCCAGAATCAAAACTATGTTATGCTTGCCAGCTGAAATTCAGGTTGTAGACCCTCAAATGCTATTGTTTTTGATTCAGCACTGCAGAGTGAAAAGTGCCACTTATTAGGTGGGGTGGTGACACACTGTTATGCTGCCATAAAGGATACTAAGGTTTGGGGTTGTACCCTGGTTCTTATGCCCCTACATTGCCCCCCTGCTTTGACTGATCCACACAGTTATCTTCTAGCTGGATCCAGAGTCATCTTTCACAGCTAGACCTGCCAGTGAAAGAGGCAGAGAACAGGGAGAAAGATGGGGGAGGTGTAAGAGAGAAATTGGGAGAGGCAAGACAATTTTTGTTTTAAATTGAGTTTCCTTGCAGGGTATCCCAGCTAAGTAAAGTTCAACAGATACAATTAATTTCCTTAACAGTGTATTTTATAAAAGAATCCATCCTCAAAAGGATATATCCTTGAGTTGAAACACTGGGAATTGTGTGGATTAATTTTACTTGTGCTCTTGGTGAATTCCTCATGCTCTTCACTACAAGAATTCTATAAAAGAAATTAAATGGTATTCCCTTTTTAATAGCTGTTGAAAATAAAATCGCAGTTTGCTGTCTCCTAGTTAGGAGTCTTTTAAACATGTGAGTAGATCCTACCTTTTTGAACTCACCAAGTACTTGTGACTAAAAGTCAGCTAATCTTAAAGCTCTTAAAATAGGTTTGTATACATAGAATAAAGATGCATTTGGTACTCGTTAAAGTTAAACCAAAAATTCAGGAGTGACATGTTTATCACTAATTAAGCAATATTTTTGTATAGTGCTAGTAAAAAAATAAAACTTGGAAATACAAACAATCTGGTAAAGTACAGAAGTGTAATAGTTTCTTAAAGTTAGAGTTATTTAGCCATAGAGCAGCTGGATCCAATGAATAGGACATGAGACTGGGAGTCAAGAGGACTTTAGTTCTGTTCCCATTTCTTCCATTCACATGCTATGTGATTTTGGGCAAGTCACTTAACTTCTGTACTTCAGTTTCTTCACCTGTATATACTTTTTGAGGATAATACTTGTTTATGTAAAGCACATTAAGATATATTGATTAATAAAACACATAACAGATATGTGTTTGTTACTTATACATACATTAACACGTGTATATGTATAAGCACATATGCATGTTTTCTCCTTTATTTCTCTATGTATTTGTTTCTGTGTTTATTGTTAAAATAAATCAATGTTTTTTCTTATTCCTATTATCAATCATGAATCAGAAAAATTCATAATAGAAAAAGTAGCTGAATTTTACATGATTTGTTTGTGTATGCGTGTAGCATCTCCACCATAATGTTACATCGCAATTTTTTGCATTTAATTTCCTTTTAAAAAGGAAACAAAATAAAGGTGCCAGTATCTTTGATTGTATGAGAAATATACATCTGAATATGTAATCATTAGTTCAGACCTGCAATTCCAATATCCTTAGTCTGGCTGTGCATTCTAGGTTGAATTGTGCTCTACAGATCATGCAGATTTTGAAATTGATGGGGAGAGGGTCCAGAGGATATGATGCCAGTTTTGCAAAGCTTTTTCTTATGCTGTTTCCCATGTATGAGAGATGGTTTGCCAAGATAAATTCAAGGGCAATTTGGGATGTGAGATCCCATGGTATCTTTTGAAAAGATTAGGTGATAACCTTGGCATCCTGAAAATCCCATCTTCTTTGAGTTCTGGTCCCTGTGTGTATTCCACTGTGGGTACACATACTCTCCATGTGCCCAGAGCTGGAGAATTTTGAAAGCAGTGTCCGTTGGTCTGCACATGTGTCCTGGCTCACCTTGTGTCTCTGACCAAGGAGATAAAGGGCAGGGTGAGCTGACTGCCTCTCTAGTTCCTTCCCACTGCTGCTTGGTCTGGACTGGAACCCCCAACGTCCCCGAAGCTTCAACTTTCACATTTTTTGCAAGACTCCATCTTCGTTGCCTGCAAGCATGATTTCAAGTTGTGTACTTGCCAAACTAGCAGTCCAAGAGCTCTTCTTTCTGGACATCTGCGTAAATGCTGAAAAAATCTGTTCCCTCTATTACCACTCCTGTTGCGAGTTTTGCATGAGATTCAGTAGATAGGGCACGAGTTATTCTCATTGCTCCCAACTGGCCCAGACAGTTTTGGTTCCCTAACCTCCTACACATATCCCAGTCTCTTGGCTCAAGGGAATAGCAATATCAGGCATCCCAACCGATGGTTGCTTCATCTTGGAGCCTGGTTTTCGGATGGGCATCATCCTTACAGCCATTGTGTAAAGCTGTACAGAACATCCTTTCTAATAGTAGTAAGGATTCCAGTAGGAAATATTACCTAGCTAAGTGGAAGCATTTCTCTGACTGGGCACATCAAAGACATATTTCTCCAGAAGACACAGATATTCCTTTCATTCTGGACTATATTCTTTCCTTGAAGAAAGCAGGTTTGTCCAACAGTTCCTAACAGGCCCACTTAACAGCAATCAGTGCATATAATTTGTCTTCACAGGGCTACTCGATCTTTGCCTACCCTCTACTAGCAGATTCTGGAAAGGCCTAATCAGAACCTTTCTACCTACTCCTCAATGGGACTTGAACCTTGTTCTCTCAGTACTCACTAATGGTTCAAAAGGAGTCTTAGCTTCTTGGTCCATGTCTCTCCTATCCATGAAGGTTGCATTCCTGGGTAGCCATCGCCTCAGCCAACAGGGTTAGTGAGCTTGGGGCGTTGATGGCAGATTCTCCTTGCACTGTATTCCTTAAGAACAAGGTTTCATTATGGTTACACCCTAAATTCACCCCCAGAATAGTCTCTGAGTTTCACCTGAACCAGTCGTTCCACTAAGAAGTACTGTGTTCTTCCCAAAGCCTCACGCATCCTCAGAAGAAAGGAGGCCTGTGGCGGGGCGTCGACTCACCAGCACGGCTCCTCCTGCTGGTAATGACTGTGCTATTTCACTGCACCCTGCCAATGAGTTGGATGGAAAAGTTCTGTTCCTTGCACAAAGCGCATGTAGTTGGGCTTTGCTCCAAGAATAGGATTTGGTCCTCTTTAAAACAACCTCCAGTATCCAGTGGCAATGTAACCATTGTTGATGCCACAAGCAAGTAAATGGCTTATTTGCTTATACAGTCACTTTATTACTATAGGCAAAGCACTAGCAACAGCTATAGTCAAGGCCCTGTGAGCTCTGTATCAAATTTGACCTAAATTCTGCAGCAAGGGACCCAAGGCCTATGGAACTCAAGTACAGAAGGCTGGAAATTATTATGTCAATTTCAAGTAAATTAAAATATGGATGTTTGTATTTAATTAAATATGAAAACTAATAATACAACCAGTACACTATTCCTTGGGTTACTTAATTAAAAAATGATAAAAAAAATTGTCATGAACTCTAATTATATCTATGGGATAGAACGTGAAAGTATCATAAAGTGAAAATTTCATAAAAATTTTGTGGTGCTTGCCCTGAAACTTATGTAAAAATTGGCAAGTGTACAAATGATGTTATTTTAAAAGACATACATGCTGTAGCTGGCAAAAAAATAAAACAAAGATGGTTCAATTTGATTGGTTACCCTAAAAAACTAAAAGGTATCAATATATTTTGTAAAGTCCCTTAAAATAACAATATTTTCCTGTAAAAATCACATCCACCTAACTCGTCCACCTAGTTTTCTTCCAAGCACTGGATGTTTGTAGACTTCAGCCTTGCAACAAGCTGCATGCTGTTTTTCACACATGCCTAAAGAGCCGGCTGTGAATACTCTTGAACACTAGGTGGCATACGTTCAATATGACAACATAACTACAGCTGTCTGACAGAAAAAATGAGTGTTAAAACATGAAAATGAGGTGCCACCTAATATTTCCAGTATGGTAAAGACAGCTGTGAGAAACAAGGAGCTGGCCTTTTCAGAGTTTTCCTTGACAGTTTATACTAATGGCTATCTTTTTTTTTTTTTTTTTTTTTTTTTTTTAAGGTTTATGTGTCTGGTAAACTCTCCATTTACCTATAAGCTGTTCTAAAAAAATATATCTTCTTTTTAAGGTGCTTTGCAGCTTGAACTAGATGCACAGAATTTTAATTTAGACTGGTGCTTCAGGCACTTTGGGTAAGGGCCATGACAGTAAATACCCCGTGGAAACACAGTATTCCATCCCTGGATCCTGAAGTCTATAAAAAGCATTTTATTAGACACTTTTTAAAAAAATGGAATTATTCTTCAGGACTTGCTTTCTTACCAAATCTTTAGATGTTTTCCTTAGCAAAAAATTATGCCTGTCACTCTTTTTTGTTTTATAAAAATTAAAATCTGGGTTTATGCAAGTGTTTATTTTGTTGCCTAGATGAGTGCTGTAGAAGAGCCTAAATCTTATAAGTGAAAAATATGGGTTTATTTTGCGGCTTACATTTACTAATATACCATCTCATATAATAACTTCCATAAAATGTGATGGTCTTATGTGTGCTGTTATATCATGGCACAGAGAGGATGAAAAACTTAACTAATTTAAAAACGTATTTTTGGGCTCTAAGATGCAGTAAATGTTTTTAGGTCACATAGAAATGCCAAGATACATAGAAGGGTATGGGATTATGAAAAAATGTGTCAGACCAAAGTGTATACTGTAGTTGCTGAACAATGGTAGAGAAAAGAAGGCAAATTAATTTCTTGTCATTAGTTTTGTTGGTGTAACCAGAACATCAACTTGCATCCAAAAGGGATAGTATACAGAGAAAACTAAAAAAAAAAAAGTTTGCTCATCTGCTCCTTTCTCTTGGCTGCAGGAGTTGCATGCATAGCAACCCTTTTTCATCTGTCTGCCACCCTTAATATTTTTTAGAGATACTTGTCATACACAGTTCTAGATCACAGATGTGTACATTTATGAACTGTCTAGTCTGCCTAGTATAATTGTTAGTCTCACGTCTAAAAAATCGTGTCTTACTAATCTATTAGAGTTCTTTGAAGGGGTCAACAAACATGTGGACAAGGGGGATCCGGTGGACATAGTGTACTTAGATTTCCAGAAAGCCTTTGACAAGGTCCCTCACCAAAGGCTCTTACGTAAATTAAGCTGTCATGGGATAAAAGGGAAGGTCCTTTCATGGATTGAGAACTGGTTAAAGGACAGGGAACAAAGGGTAGGAATTAACGGTAAATTCTCAGAATGGAGAGGGGTAACTAGTGGTGTTCCCCAAGGGTCAGTCCTAGGACCTATCCTATTCAATTTATTCATAAATGATCTGGAGAAAGGGGTAAACAGTGAGGTGGCAAAGTTTGCAGATGATACTAAACTACTCAAGATAGTTAAGACCAAAGCAGATTGTGAAGAACTTCAAAAAGATCTCACAAAACTAAGTGATTGGGCAACAAAATGGCAAATGAAATTTAATGTGGATAAATGTAAAGTAATGCACATTGGAAAAAATAACCCCAACTATACATACAATATGATGGGGGCTAATTTAGCTACAACGAGTCAGGAAAAAGATCTTGGCGTCATCGTGGATAGTTCTCTAAAGATGTCCACGCAGTGTGCAGAGGCGGTCAAAAAAGCAAACAGGATGTTAGGAATCATTAAAAAGGGGATAGAGAATAAGACTGAGAATATATTATTGCCCTTATATAAATCCATGGTTCGCCCACATCTCGAATACTGTGTACAGATGTGGTCTCCTCACCTCAAAAAAGATATTCTAGCACTAGAAAAGGTTCAGAAAAGAGCAACTAAAATGATTAAGGGTTTAGAGAGGGTCCCATATGAGGAAAGATTAAAGAGGCTAGGACTCTTCAGTTTGGAAAAGAGAAGACTAAGGGGGGACATGATAGAGGTATATAAAATCATGAGTGATGTTGAGAAAGTGGATAAGGAAAAGTTATTTACTTATTCCCATAATACAAGAACTAGGGGTCACCAAAAGAAATTAATAGGCAGCAGGTTTAAAACAAATAAAAGGAAGTTCTTCTTCACGCAGCGCACAGTCAACTTGTGGAACTCCTTACCTGAGGAGGTTGTGAAGGCTAGGACTATAACAATGTTTAAAAGGGGACTGGATAAATTCATGGTGGCTAAGTCCATAAATGGCTATTAGCCAGGATGGGTAAGAATGGTGTCCCTAGCCTCTGTTTGTCAGAGGATGGAGATGGATGGCAGGAGAGAGATCACTTGATCATTGCTTGTTAGGTTCACTCCCTCTGGGGCACCTGGCATTGGCCACTGTCGGTAGACAGATACTGGGCTAGATGGACCTTTGGTCTGACCCAGTACGGCCTTTCTTATGTTCTTATGTTATGTTCTTATGTCTTCCTTGTTGTTTTTAAGGAGTCTAATCCTGGGATGCTGAGCCCTTTACAGGGTTTGGTCCAAGATCGCTTGTTTAGTAACTGCAGCATAGTAGTGTCCACTGGCAATGCTGTACATTGTACAATGAAAGCTAATTGGGTGAGAGTTGCATCTTAATTAGTGTCTAATTTTCTTCCATTTCTTTTTTGTTAGCCACAAGCAGCATGCCACCCTCCCATCTTCAGAATTGTTGATGAAATTTTCAAGTAAGTTTTGGTAACTTTTACAGTGAGGATTTTAAATTTTCTACTTTTAGACTGAATGTTGATATAAGGGGTATATTGGTTAGAAACATAGAGGACTGTGAGTTCGGAATTCTGGGGCCTAACTGTGTCACTGTTTAAATATGTGATCTCTGATAAACTCTGAACCTTAGTTTACTGTTTTGTAAAATGAGTATAATACCTGTGTTGTGTAGTATTGTGAAACCTAATGAATGTGGAGCACCTTGAAATCCTCATATAAAAGGCATTATGGCCCAGATCCACACAGGTGACTCAGGCATTGCAGTTCCTAATTTTTAGGTACCTAGAATATCACTGGAACAACAATGGGATCCACAAGCCAGCACGCTAGGCAGAGAGCTGCCTAACTAGCCAATGGGAGATGCTGATGAGAGGGGTGTATCCTACGCCCTGCCCATCTCACAGAGTCAGGAACCTAAACCCAGGCTTCCATCTCTGCTTGCACTCCACAGCCAGGAACCCCTCTCCTAGAATCAGATGGCTTAGGTGGCTAATCTGTGTTTTGCAAGAATGAGTTAGGTGCCAGCCTCACTCCACTCAAAAATGGTGCAGGGAAGAGAAGAAGGAGGTGATGGTGCAGTTGAGTCAGCAGTTATAGCACTTATCCAGGATGTGGGAGACTCGGGTTTGATTTCCCCCTCTGCCTGATTCTGAGAGTGGATTTGAACAGCTATCTCTCAGCTCTCATGAGAGTGCCCAAACTACTGGGCTAAGGGATATTCTGACATGGGTCTCCCTCAGTCTCCTGCTGAAGCTGTTCCACTATGTATAAATAGAGGCATTTTGTCAAAGAGAGAAAGTGAGAGAATGACTCTCTAGCCTGGCGGTTGGGGCACCCACCTGGGAGGTAGGAGACCCAGGGTCCAGTCTCCCTGATCCAGTGACTCTTCTCTCCTGAGGGTTGGGAGACTCCTGTTCAGATCCTTTCTCAGAACCAGGCAGAAGGGGGAATTGAACCAGGGTCTCCCACATCCAGGGGTGAAAGTAATTTAAAGGACTTACCGGTACTCTGGAGTCCTGAACAGCGGGTGTGGCCTCGGCTGGAAGAGGCGGGGCCTCAACGGGAAGAGGCGGGGCCTTTGAATTCCCCGGGCCCTTTAAATCACCCCCGGAGCTCCCAGCTGCAGAGGCGACTGGGAGCCCCGGGGCTCAGGGGCGATTTAATGGGCCCTGGGCTCCTGCCACTATCACAGGGGAGCCCTGGGCCCTTTAAATCCCCACCCGAGCCCTGGCACCGCTACCCCGGGGCTCTAGCGGGGCTTGGGCAGCGCTTTAAAGGGCCCGGGGTTTCGCCACTGCAGTGGAGCCCCGGGCCCTTTAAAGCGCCGCCTGAGTCCCGCTGAGGCGGCAGGGCTCGGGTGGGGATTTAAAGGCCCCGGAGCTCCCAGCTGCAGAGGCAACTGGGAGCTCAGGGGCGATTTAATGGGCCCTGGGCTCCTGCCACTAACACAGGGGAGCCCTGGGCCCTTTAAATCCCCGCCCAAGCCCTGCTGCCGCTGCCCTGGGGCTCCGGGGCCTTTAAATCCCCACCCGGTCTAGTCCGGCACGGCGTACTGGCTCTTGCCGGTGGGCCGTACCGGCTTACTTTCACCTCTGCCCACGTCCTTGATGAGTGCTCTAACAACTGGATTAAAAGTTATAAGGTGGGCAGTGGCGGCACCACAACCACTACCTGCTGTCACCACATTTTGAATGGGGCACGATCCAGTTAGGCATGCTCTGAGTACACCTAGAGGAGAGGGTTCTGGAAGTGAGACAGGCATTTTTCCATCTGTTTTCCCCTGATTTGTGGTTCTCACTGGGGCATAGATGGGAAATAGGTGTCCAGATGCCTAGAATGAGGCAGCAGTGCACTTGTCCAGAAACAGAAATTTAGGAGCCTAAGGAACGTCTATAATGGAAATGTAGGTGCCGAGTGAGTTTAGGCTCCTACAGTGTTGGGCGGCAGCCACGTGGGCTTTTTGTGGATTGCAGTGATGCCTTAAATTGGGATTTAGGTGCATACATCTGTGCTTTAGGCTTCTAAGTCCCTTTGTGGATCTTGGCCCAAGAACTATTGTTGAACAACTGACTAGATTATACTTTGGCCCTCAAAACTGAATTTGTTTTATATTTCAATACAAACTTGTGGTTGAAATATAGTATATTAAAAATGTAAATACTCAATAATTATTGTACTGTTGGCAGTGTAAAGACTTGAGGATTAACTAAAATATTTGCCCCTGTTGATAAGACATCACACAAGTCTGCTGGCTATCTTCAACTAGGACACTGAATCTGATCTTTATATTAGTAAGGTATTGAACAACCAGTAGATAAGGAATGTGAGTTTTTCAGTGCATTAAAAATAACCTGAAGCATTATACACAATTCGCCACATGGGGGCTTCCAATTCTTTGTAGTGGGTTTTCAGTGTTTTCTTTTTTCCTTTACTTGACTATCACTTGCACTCATTTATTTATATCATTTCTTTTAAAAAGGCAAATAGCCTGTTTCACACTGATGAAGTAGCAGTTTTATAACATGATGGTATATTTAGTGTAGACCAGACATTTATGAGCCTCTGCTCATCAAATGTTCTCCTTCATAAGGAAAAGCAGCTTTTAGGGATATATCTGTTTCCTGGGAATTGCATTAGATTGGATTTACAGCTCAGATGTGAGGTGTTCGCTGGCATAGGATTTGCTTTTTTCAAATACAGAATCTTAAAGTTGACCTGTCCTCGGGAAGGGCGAAAGTTTCTTTCACAATTATTTAAATATCGAGGGATCTCCTTGGTGGTAGTTATAGAACATCTTTGATTGATGAGTTCCCTGATTAAGATGCAGGTGAGATGCTATTTCATATACATTTGGGAATCACTTAGTTTTCAGGGTTTTGATGTCTCAGAATGATAGTAAATTATAATCAGGGACCTGTGGGTTCTGTGGTATATACTGGACCTAAATTCTGCAACAAGGGTCCCGATTTCTGTGGCATAAAACTTTGCAGCAAATTTAAATTCCTTTTTACAGCATGCAATAGATGGGGGGGGTGGGGGGGGGTGGAATAGGAAACCCTTAAAGAAAGTTTAAATATACATTCCCTTCTGATTTTGGTTGTGAATATGCTGCAAAACCAGTGGGATCGTCTAGAATTTATTTTGAACTGTGGAACTCCTTGCCAGAAGATGTTGTGAAGGCCAAGACTATAACAGCGTTCAAAAAAGAACTAGATAAATTCATGGAGGATAGGTCTATCAATGGCTGTTAGCTGGGATGGGCAGGGATGGTGTCTCTAGCCTCTGTTTGCCAGAAGCTGGGAATGCACAACAGGGGATGGATCACTTGATAATTACTGTTCTGTTCATTCCCTCTGGGGCACCTGCCATTGACCACTGTCAGAAGACAGGATACTGGCCTAGATGGACCTTTTGGTCTCACCCAGTATGTCGTTCTTCTGTTCCTTCTTGTGCTGTTGTATACAATTAAGCAAATCCTGGACCATTTGTCAAGGCCAAGCATACAAGGTTGGTACAGGGACCTTTGTAGGAAATGAGGGAAGGAATTGTCTATCCTAGACCAAACTGGATATGCCTATACTGCAATTAAAAATCTGTGGCTGGCCTGTGCCAGCTGACTCAGGATTGGACTTGCAGGGCTGCTTAATTGCAGTGTAGATGTTTGGGCTTGGGCTGCAGCCCAGGCTCTAAGACCTGCAAGGTGGGAGGGTCCCAGAGCCTGGGCTGCAGCCCAAGCCTGAATGTTTACATCGCAATTAAATGGCCCCGTGAGCTCAAGTCAGCTGGCCCATGCCAGCTGTCTAATTGCTGTGTAGTCGGGTTTGAGCATTGGCCTGCTAAACCCAGGATTGTGAGTTCAATCCTTGAGGGGGCCATTTAGGGATCTGGGGCAAAAATCTGTCTGGGGATTGGTCCTGCTTTGAGCAGGGGGTTGGACTAGATGACCTCCTGAGGTCCCTTCCAACCCTGATATTCTATGATTCTATAGTGGCAATGGAGCTATGCTTCATCTACTAGCACAGCCAGAGAGTTGCAGTAGCCCTTGCTGTTACTGTAGCCCAGTTTGTGGCTGAGTCAGGAAAGACCAATGGATCCATGTACTTACAGATCTACCAGTCCCTCTCCCCAAATCATTTTGTATACATGAAAAAAGTGCAGACCTGCACAAATTCCATAGTGTACTATATGGGATCCTCTGTGACCATGCTATGGGGAGTCAAAATGTATGTCATTTATTGGTTTGTTGTGATGTATAAAGCAGTATTTAAAACAATGGGGTTGTAAGAGTGAAGGAATATTCCTGTCATGCAGATTTTCTTTGGCAGAGTGGAAAACACAGACATTAGAAATGGAAATTTAGTCACTCTCCCTAACAAAGCAGGACTGTGCCCACAGTATATTTTCTAAAATGTTGCTCCATCTGATTTTAGAAGTCCACCACTTCACTTGGGATGCTATTAGACAGCCTGATAGGCCCTATTGTAAGGAAGTTTTTCTTGTTATTTGGCATCAGCTTCCTTTTTTTTTAGTTTCATTTGATTATATCTAATTAATAATCCCTGTGCATCACACTAAATAGTTCCTATCTGTTTTTGGCATCAGACCTTCCAATTCTTCTTAGAGTTCTTGCATATGTCCATCATGCTGTAGGTGTGTGTCTGTCTCATGCACTGGTGCTAGAGAGTTTTCCCTAATGTTATCTGTGGGGTGGCCCTGCCCATTCCTGGCTCCTCATGCGCTTCACGGAGGTATAAAGAGTGAAGCCCCGCCCCTCCTTCAGTTCTTTTTTACCATCAGTTGGAACATTTTGTGTTCACAGTCTTGTTCCTTGGGAAAAAAGTTGTGCATACTTAGTTTAGTTATTTGTCTATAGGACTGTTTTTCATCCTTGGGATGTTTTTTCTGTCTTATTTTCATTTTATCTGAGTATTTTCCCTTTTCTTTGTTTTGGATCTGGCAGGCCGCCAGGCTTGAAAGCCTTCTGTGCTGCCTGTGGTACTGCATTCCCAGCATATTTAACTGGTCCTGGTCTCCAAGAACCTTTACCGTACCGTACTGCCTGGCTACTCTGATTAGTCCTCAGAATCTAAAGTGGGTTCCTGAGTTTCACACTTAAGGGCTTGCTCTAGGTCTCATTCTTGTTCCCACAGAAGGCATTATGAGAAAAGCAGCACTAAGGATTGGGAGGCCTGGCTGACCAGCCTCCTCAGTGGCCTTACTGGATGCTGTTGTGGCACTGAGGTAATCATCCACAATTTCTTTCTATCCTCCCTTCCACTTCCTCCCCGTCCCTCTTCAGGGACCCATCTCATGAGTCTGTACTGAGACAAGAAGTGCAGACTCTATGTTCTTTGGGTGTTGTAGAAAAAGTGCCTCCACTTCATTAAGGCAGGAGTTTTTATTCTCTATACTTTTTAATACCTGTAGCCAGAGGGGCTCTCAGACCCTGTCTAGATCTTCGAAACCTAAATAAATGCATCAAGAAGTTAAAGTTCTGTATGGTGTCCCTTGCTACTATTATCTCTTCCCTAGATCTAAGAGACTGGTATGCTGCCTTCAATTTACAGGATGCCTACTTCGATGCGGCAATCCATCCTGGTCACAGGAGGTTCCTAAGGTTCATGGTAGGAAAAGATCATTAAGAATGCACTGATCTGCCCTTTGGTCTGTCATCAGCACTGAGGTTTTTCACCAAGTGCATGGCAGTGGCAGAGGCCTACCTGTACCAGAGAGATCCACTTGTATCCTTACCTGGACAATTGGTTGGTTTGGGGTCACTCCAGAAACTAGGTAGAGGTGCTATTCATTGAACTTTCTGACTGTTCAGAGTCCTGAGACTGAAAATGAACAAAAAAAGTCTACAAAGAACAGAGTTAATTAGACTCAATCACTGCCAGGATTTTTCTGCCTCATGTCAGATTCCAGATTATACGGGACCTCTTTGGGTTGCTCAAGGGTCAGCCACAAACCACAGTGAGGAATTGTCTCAAGATCCTATGTCATATGGCAGCATGCACATATGTGACCCCTCATGCCAGGCTCCTCCTCAGAGGAATGCAGACTTGCCTTAGGGCAGCCTGTTGCCCTCAGATTCACCATCTGGACAAAGTGGTAGGCGTACCCGGACAAGGTGTTGTCGTCTCTGAGCTGGTGGATGAGCCAAGACAATGTGTGTCAGGGATTCCCATTGTCTCCACCTCTCCCTTCCATTACTTTGGTAATTTATGCTTCAGCTATGGGGTGGTGGAGAGTGCCTTTGGATGATCTTCAGACTCAAGGGTTGTCGTCTACCCATGAGGCTCAGTTACACATAAACATTCTAGAGATGCGTGGAGTATTCCGTGCATGTTAACAGTTCCTGTTTCACATTCAAACCAAGACTGTCCAGGTGACAACACCACAGCATTTTTTTATCTGAACAAAAAATAGGGTTTGTTCACACAGCATGTGCCAAGAGGCAATCAAGCTGTGGAATTTATGCATACAGAGCTTGGTCATCCTTAGGGCGTCTCACCTGCTGGGTGTTCAAAATGGCCTGCTAGATTGCTTGAACAGATCCGTCAATGTGGACAACGAATGGTCTCTCAATGTAACCATCCGAGCTGTGGTATATCACATGGGGTTTCCAAAGGTGGATCTGTTTTTGACTTGGCAAAACAGGAAGTATCTTCATTTCTGTTACAGGGCAAGTCACGGCCCTGGGTCAGTTTTGGGCACTTTCCTGTTCCTGTGGTACCCACAATACCCCTGATTCCCAATGTCATTTTCTCAGGCTGAAACGATTGAGGCAGAATGATCCTTATAGCTACAGCCTGGCTGAGGCAGCCACAGTATTCTGATTTATACAATCTATCTACTTGGGGACCCTTACTCATGCCACTAACCACAAATCTCCTAATTCAGAATCATGGGTGAGTGCTACACCCGAATCCTCAGGTGCTGCATATGAGAGCATGGTTCATCAGTGATTAAATGCACAGGAGGTTCACTGTTCAATGGCAGTCCAGAATGTTCTCCTTAATAGTAGAAAATCTTCCACAAGAGTGGCTTACCTTAGTAACTGGAAGTGCTTCTTCATATGGGCCTCACATGATGTGTCACTGACTCAAACAATTCTGGACTAGTTCTTACATCTTAAGAAGTCAGGTCAAGCCCTCAGCTCCATTAGAGTACATCTGACTGCTATCTCAGTGTATCACTCGCGAATCAATGGTAGAACTGTTTTTACTAATCCTATCACGACTAGATAGTTTGTTCCCACTGATTCGGGGTCCATTGCCAACTTGGGATTTAAATTTAGTGTTGTCTACTCTTATGGGACCTCCATTTCACCCTTTAGCTTCCTGCTCACTTCTGCACCTCTCAATCTAGGTGGCTTTCATAGTGCCTGTCACCTCCTTTAGGAGAGTGGGAGAGTTATGTGCACTGTTTTATACAAAGACAAGGTACAATGTAGTCCTCACTCTAAGTTTCTGTGTGAGACTGATTTTCACCTGAATTAGTCAATATACTTACCTGTTTCCTTCCGAATGTCACATGCTCACAAAGATGAATGAAGGCTGCACACTCTGGATGAACATACGGCTTTGGCTTTTTACCTGGTCAAGAAAATGCCTTTCAGAGTTCTTCTCAGCTATTTGTTTCCTATGTGGAACAAATGAGAGGTCAACCTGTTACAGCACAGCGACTGTCAAAATGGATTACCAGCTGCAACTATGTGGTGTTCTTTGAGGAGTGTCCCTGTGGGTGCTCCACTTTAGGTGTCTTTGCACCCTGCACTTCTAATCGGAGATTTATAGTAGCAGTGCCCCCGTTGGCCTCACACGTGCAGCAGCCATCTCTCATCGCTCCAAGTAGTTACCCCATGTGCGCAGCCAACCATCCCCCAGTTCCTTCTCTACTGCCTTTGGCTTCGGTCGGAATGACAGCAGCACCCTCACAGCGTTAGCTATTCCTATTATTTCAGTTCTTTCCCAGCTAGTATCTCTCTCCCTTAATTTCTCCTTTAATTTTCTTTTACCATATTAAAAAAAACCTTTGTTTTCCTACTCCTCCCCTTTCCCCTGCCTCAGACAGGTAACTCCCAATGACAGAGGCATAAGAACGGGATTATTCCCATTCATCCTTTCCACATAGCCTCTCAGAAATGCCTGGTTCTCCAGGCTTCAAACACTGCCTCACTTGCAGACTGTCTGTACTGGTCTCTGATGGCTATGCACAGTGTGTCCATTGCCTGGGGGAAACACATATATCTCAAAAGTGTCCCCACTGCAAAAAACTGACAGCTAGGACAAGGAAGGCTAGGGATCTCCAGTTGAAACTCCTGATGATGGAGAAATCCCTCAGACCAGCCTCCAACCGGAGTCCAGGATACCTCCTGGCCAGCGGTCGCCAACAGCAGTCTCAGACATGGGATCCTCCTCTAAAACGGCTACTAAGGACTCTGTTCCTAAAAAAGCCACAAAAAAGAGGTCTCACTCTTCACCGTAGCGAGATTTGCCTCAAAACAAGAGATTTCCGAGCACAAAATCTGCCCCGGTATCAATGGCACTGAGAACACTGGACCGCGAGGAGCTAAAGACCCGGTGTGGTCTAGCTCTCACGGAGGTGCATGTAGCTCCTAGCTCGGCACCGGTGGAGCCAAAGAGAAAACAGACAATGGCGCCACCTGCTGCACCAATACAATGCAGCAAGCCTGCGGCACCAGCATCCCTCCCTCTGAGTTCCAGCCAGAGGCCACCTCTGTCCTCGGTATTGTGCCTCCCTGTACCGCAACAATTTATCAGACAGGCAGACCTCCTGATTACTTCAACTGCGGGGATTCCGATTTTTGGCACCAACGGCACCCCAGTCAGACTGGGACCAATCTTGGCTACTACCCCCGCAGGCTCAGTCCCTCCTCTTTCCAGCGAGGAAGGGATGTACACCCTTTGCCATTCCTCACCCAAACCTGGACCCTCACGGCATCAAACATCTCTGGATGGAAGAGGCTGGCAGGTTCCACAATGGGTGCCACCCTCCATGGCTCTCCCATTGAACTGGACATACTGGGACCCATGGGCATTATACATCAGGCCCTCCAACCCACCCAGGTCCAGAACCTTCGCCACCTGCCCAAGCTCCCTCAGAAATGCTGGAGGAGGAAGTAGAAGAACCTGAGGATGCGCCTGAGGGCTATACCCTCCCACTTACCCATATCTCTTCTTCATCACCAGACGAAACAATAATGCCACCATCCCCCACATCTAGAGATGACTTTAAATCCTTTCAAGATCTGTTTAAACAGGTCGCTGACTTTCTTGACATATCACTGGCAGAGCTACCAGAGACACAGCATAAACTGACAGATATACTTCAGGCTTCTCCATCAGCCAAGGTTGCACTACCCATTAATGCAGCCATTATGGACTGGAAAAAAATTGGCAGCTCCACCTTCTTGTAAGAGATCTGACAAGAAGTACTACGTACCGGCTAAAGGGGCTGAGCTTTTGTTCATCCACCCTACCCCAAACTCATTGGTGGTAGAATCAGTTAATCAAAGGGGGAAGCAACCTCAGTCAAGAACCACCCCTTATGATAAAGACTAGAAAAGACTAGACCTTTTTGGAAGGAAAGCCTACTCATCGGCTACCCTCCAATTCCACATAGCCAACTACTCGGCCTTACTAGCCAAATACATGCACAACATGTTTTCTCAGATGGCAACCTTTATTGAACATCGTCCAGAAGACAAAAAGGAGCAATACAAGGCCAACATTGCAGAAGGTTCCCTCATTGCCAGAATGGCCCTGCAGGCTTCTCTTGATTCTGCTGACATGGTGGCACGATCCATTGCTACGTCCGTAGTCATGCGTAGGGCTTCCTGCCTCCATCTTTCAGGGTTTCCCAGGGAAGTTCAAGCAACCGTAGAGGACCTTACCTTTTGAAGGCCAAAAATTGTTTGCAGCAAGCACAGGCATCTCCTTGCATACCTTGAAGGACTCCCGGGCAACATTAAAGACACTTGGAATCTAAGTCCCTGCAAACAAAAAGAAACAAGGCAGATCCTATAATCAACGATTCCTGACTGCCCCATACACCCGGCCTCAAAGACACCACAACCAGTGCCACAAACAGAGGCAGACGAGACGCCGACAACCACAAGATCAGTTGTCTACGTCTCAACCATCCACTTCGAGGCAAACGTTTTGAAGTGTTGGTCGAGGACACGAGAACTCCACATTCTCCAATCCTAGAGTTAGATCCAATCTCCAGCCCATTTGGAGACCGCCTGTCACCATTCTACCCAGTATGGAAAACCATCACCACGACAAATGGGTTCTGGAAATTATTCAGAAGGGCTACTCCATCCCTTTTATCTCTATTCCACCTACCCGGGCCCCTTTCCCGTCTCTCTTCGGGGACCCCTCTCACGTGCACCTGCTAGAGCAGGAAGTAAACCATCTCCTACAATTAGGTGCCATGGAACCCATGCCAGTTCAACACAGGGGCAGAGGGTTTTATTCACATTACTTTCTCACTCCGAAGAAAACAGGTGGATGGAGGCCCATTCTCGACTTGTGAAAACTAAACAAGTTTGTGAGAAGACAACTTTTCAAGATGGTGACTCTAGCAACTATAATTCCAGCATTGGAGAAAGGAGATTGGCTCTCGGCCCTCGACCTACAGGATGCTTACTTTCATGTTACCATTCACACGGCACACAGCGGTTCCTGTGATTCACTCTAGGGAACCTGCATTACCAGTACAGAGTGCTCCCCTTCGGCCTGTCCACTGCCCCAAGAGTGTTTTCCAAGGTTCTCGCTGTCGCAGCAGCACACCTTCGCAGGCAGGGTGTGATCATATTTCCCTACCTAGACGACTGTCTTCTAAAAGCACCCACACACCAGGCAGCAATCGACGCCACTCACACCACTATAACCCTATTTACGAACCTAAGGTTACAAATCAACCTCCAAAAATCCACTCTGACACCCACCCAACAGTTGGACTTTATAGGGACACACCTCGACTGCCTCACAGCAACAGCACGACTACCCCAACAACGATTTCTTACTTTAACAAAGCTAATTACAACAGTAATAGACAGCCCACAAATATATGCCAGAACGTGCCTACAACTCCTGGGGCACATGGCGGCTATGACGTTTGTCATGAAACATGCCAGGCTCCACCTGAGATGCCTACAGGCCTGGCTCTGCACTGTCTATATTCTACCCAGGCACTCACTCAACAGATGTCTTACAGTGCCCAGCAGGGTAAAAGACTCGCTCATGTGGTGGACACAACCTACGAACGTTTGTTCAAGTGTCCTCTTCCAACAAAAACCTCCAACTGTAACAATCACCACAGATGCCTCTCTGATGGGATGGGGGGCACACTTGTATGAAAATACCATCCAAGGTCGCTGGTCCCCAGCAGAGTCCAATCTCCACATAAATCTATTGGAGTTAAGGGCAGTCTGAAACGCCTGCCAGCACTTTCTCCCTCTGATCCGCAATAGGACTGTCCAGATTCTTATGGACAACTTGGCGACTATGTTTTATGTAAATCACCAAGGAGGGGCCCGACCTCATTCCCTCTGTGCAGAAGCAGTCTGCTTCTGCCAGTGGTGCATCTCCAACAACATACACATCATAGCATCCTACTTGCCCAGACGCCAGAATGCAACAGCAGACCACCTAAGCAGGAACTTTTCACAAACCCACAAATAGGAGATAGATCTCGGAATACTAAAAACTATATTCAGACAATGGGGATTCCCCTCAATAGATCTCTTCACAATAGCACACAATGCAAAGTGCCTGCAATACTGCTCTCAGGCCAGACTGGGGCACGACTCTCTGGGAGACACCTTCCTTCTGAAATGGGAAGCCCCACTACTGTATGCCTTCCCCCCAATCCATCTATTGAGCCGTGTCCTCCACAAGATCAAGCAAGACAAATCAAGGGTCGTCATCATTGCATTAACATGGCCCAGACAAACATGGTTTCCATACCTGAAACAGATGGCAGTGACACCATCACGAACCCTTCCCCTTGTGCTTCATCTGCTGATGCAGGACGCCTCCGGCACCCCAACATTTCAGTATTCTATCTCAAGGCCTGGCTAATCCATGGATGATGGGACTTGAGACACACTGTTCTAAGGAAGTACAAGATATACTACTGAACAGTCTGCGGCTGACCACATGAAAGACATACACGCACAAGTGGAAACGATTCTGTACTTGGTGCCAGAACAAGCAGATTATTCCACAGTCGGCCCCACTACCCATAATCCTTGACGACATATTGACACTAAAATAATTGGGCCTATCTACTAGCTCACTCAGAGTGCATCTAGCAGCCATCACCTCCTTCCACTCTAAGGTGCTCTTTGCTCACCTGCTCTTTGCTCACCTGCTGACTAAACGCTTCATCAAGGGCATAGAGAATACTTATCTGACACTACAGGACCCCACCCCCATGTGGGATCTCAGTCTTGTTCTCCGTGCCCTCATAGGCAAACCCTTTGAACCACTAGCAACCTGTTTGTTGTTGCACCTATCCATGAAGGTCGCCTTCCTAGTAGCTATCACATCAGCAAGAAGGGTGTGAGAGCTGGGTGCCCTAATGGCACACCCACCTTATCACATTCCTCAAAGCCAATCCTACGACCACATCCTAAGTTCATACCCAAGGTCACCTCCCCCTTCCATCGCAACCAGCCTATTTACTTACCTGTATTTTTCCCCAAACCGCATACTGACAACAGGGAGGCCTCCCTTCACATGCTAGACGTCCGCAGAGCGCTAGCATTCTATATAGAAAGAACAAAAACATTTAGAAAATCATCCAGACTATTTGTATCCACAACAGAACATTTCCAGGGCCAAACCATCTCCAAGCAGAGACTATCTAACTGGATATCTACATGTATCCAGTTATGTTGCCCAAACTATAATCTGCAAGCTCCCTCTGGACTTTGCGCACACTCCACCAGAGCACTATCCATGTCTGTGGTCTTTCTCAATAATGTACCCATCACAGACATTTGTAAAGCAGCTACCTGGGCACCAGCCCATACCTTTACCAAACACTATGCATTAGAACAACAATCAGCTGCAGATGCTCAGTTTGGACTCTTGGTGCTCTCCACCGCACATAAATCAACTCCAAAGTCCCTCCCCTCCACTGAGGGTCACTGCTCTACAGTCACCTAAAGTGGAGCACTCACAGGGATACTCCTAGAAGAAGAAGAGAAGGTTACTCACCTTGTGCAGTAACTGAGGTTCTTCGAGATGGTTGTCCCTGTGGGTGCTCCACTACCCCCCACCCCTCTACTTCGGAGTTTCACGTCAATCCTCTGAGGTAGAGAAGGAACTGGGGGACTGTTGGCTGCGCACGCGGGGTAACTGCTCGGATTAGCGCAAGACGGCTGCCATGTGTGTGTGGCCAACCGGGGCACTGCTACTACAAATCTGCAATTAGAAGTGCAGGGCGCCAAGATACCTAAAGCAGAACACCCACAGGGACAACCATTTTGAAGAACCTCAGTTACTGCACAAGGTGAGTAACCTTCTCTTACACTGTCAAGGGCACAACTCTGCTTAGAAACTGACAGCATGCTTCACCACAGAGCATCTGGCTTCTGCAGCATTGGTGGGAGATGTCCCTATTCTGGACATTTGCAGGGGAGTAACATAGTCTTCTGTCCATACTTTCACTAGACACTATGCATTCACTGCTGCATCAAAGAAAGATGCAAATACGGGAAAAGCAGTCCTACTGTCCCGCTTCTGATGAGACTCCAACCCCCACTACCTTTAGAACAGTTTGAGAGTCACCTACAGTATAATGGGAATATGCAAGCACTTGAAGAATTAAAAATGGTTATCATAACTATAGTTCTTCGAGATGTGTTGCATATATTTATTACATGACCCACCCTTCTTCTCCAATGCATCAAAATCTACCATTGGCATTCCATTGCAAAGGAAATGAAGGATAGGTGGGGTGGCTCTGCCCTTTATGCACTCCATGAGGAGAACCAGGAATGGGCAGGACTGCTCCTACCGGTATCACTAGGGAAAACTCTCCAGCACTCATGCATGAGACATTACACCCCTACAGTCTAAGGAAAATGTGCAACACATCTTGCAGAACAAAAATTATGAGAAGGTGAGTAACTGTTTTGTTTTTTAATTTGAAAAAGTATGTTCCCTGCTCTCTTAGTCATTACTAAACTAAGCTACACATATTAGCTATCTCTAATCTTTTCTGATAAGTCAGTCCCTACAGCCTCGTGTTTATTTTTATTGTACTTGTCAGGAGTTGCTCCAGTTTATTATTATCCTTTTGGTAAAGTTGTACCCGGAAATGAACACAATAGTCCCCAGGTTCAGTCACACCAGAGTGCTTAGAGAGATATTGTTAGAGAAGGATTATTATTTCCTTGCTTCATATTTATTTATGTATACTGTCCAAAATTGCATTAGCTTTTTTGAAGCCATTTTCTATTAGAAACTCATGTCTGAGTTGCTGTCCACCCCTTTGTCTCTTTCAGCATTACTGCTTCCCAGACATATTAGCTTTTGTTTTTCCAAGTTGAATCTTACTTAATTGTTTTCGGCCCATGTATCTAACCTCTGGAGGTTCCTTTATGGTGTTTCTCTGTTTTTGCTGGTGATCACATCTACTTCCAATTTAGTATCATTTCTGAATTTTAGCAATATAATATGTACTCCTCTTCCAGATCATTAATGAAAATGTTAAATAAGACACTAACACTGATTCTCGTGGTATCCCACTAGACCTCTTACCCTGAACTTACTACACTGTTCCCAGGAGAAATGGAGAATCTGCTTTTTTTATCATTACATTCCTTTCAAAGAGGGGAATGGAAAATAGCTTTCCCTGCCCTTAGCTTTAGCTGCCTTTACAGTGCCTGCCCCACTTGCTCAGGTTTACTGATTATGTCCAGTGGAGCGACAATTAGAGCGTTTCACCTGCCTGACATATGAGACTGCCTGGATTGATTTTGTGATTTCACAACTGAAATCATTGCGGAATGCACGAGGCTCTGATTATGGTACTGCTGTACCAACTGCAGCTGTACAATATGATTTTGGTACAACATTCATCTCTGTTCATGTTGCTGTTTACTTTTCTAAATCACTAACCAGTCACATCTCATGACTTAGCTGTAACTGTATTACTAAATGATAAAGTTCCATCTCCTTGTGTGGTCCTTTCAAATTTTTAAATCTTTTCATTGCCTAATCTGAATATGAACTTTCTTCTTGGAACCTACAGTAAGAGAGCAACTGTGAACAACGAACAATTTTGGGCAATGTGAATGTTATTCTTGCCCCTTGCAACATGGCCAAGTGGATTCTACTTGTTGAATTTTAGGCCATGTCTACATGGGGACACTCGGGAAAGTTAAGGCAAATTGACTAAAGGTATGAAGTCAATACTAATAAATTAGAGCATGTTAAAGTATCTTCCTCCTCACCCATGTGGATGATCTAATTTAGGAGTAAAGTGCATTTATTTAGCTGTAATTTCATAGAATCATGGATTATCAGGGTTAGCAAATGGAGACCGCTTACTCCTGAATGAGAGCATCCATGTGGGGGTTTAATATGCTTTAACTTAGGCACGTTGACTTCACACCTTTAGTTCATTTGACTTAACTTTTCTGACTTTCCTCTTGTAGGCCAGCCCTGGAACTGCTTATGGGCTCTGATCCAGCTAAGCACTTAAGCACGTGCTAAATTTTAAGTATGTGAGTAGTTCAATTGAAGCTTAAACTTAAGTTTGTGCTTAAGTGCTTTGCAGGATTGGAGTCTTAAAAGGCCATTTTTTTTATGCCAGCCTGCTTTTTAATTTTGCCCTTTTTTTCCTTCCCTACAATTTGTTGCAGATGCAAACCCTATCATATAGACACCTAAGTACGTGGCTGCTCCATTTAGACCTCTAAATGCATGGGTCGCAACTGCAAAAAAAAAAAAAAAAATTAAGTTCAAAGTGTGAAATATTTGTCAAAGGACAATGTTGTCTTTATCACAAAGGGTGTGTGTGTGTACTTTAACAAATGTCAAAGTGAAGTTAGTTTCTTCAGTTTTCATGAGTTCAGACACAGCTCAAGGCAACAATACAGAAAGCATGCTCACTCTCTCGTTACCTTCTTCCAGTTAAAAGCTGTGTGATTAACAGACTAATAATCTGACCTGTCATAATTTAACTTTTCAATGCTCAGGAATGCACTACTGGAAACCGGTGGAACGCCAGAAGTAATGACCATAATACAGGTGTTTACACAGTGTTTTGTTCAAGCTCACCAGAAGGATAACAAGCAGGTTAGTCAAGCTCTATTTTTTTAATAACTTTTTAATGAGAGGCTATCAGATTTAGCATGAAAAGAACAATTTTAAATTTGAGAATGCTGATGGAATAAAACGAGGCAATTAATGGTCTCACATTGCTGCTATAGATGGATGCCAAGACAGAGTTGAGGCACTTTAACTGGCATCAAACATAGAGGTGCAAAATCAATATGCCTTTTGCAAAACAGGAGTAATTTATTTGTTCTTATGCTGTAGCATTTCACCAACATAAGTTATCATCCCCATATATTCAGCGCTTAATTTGTAATGAAAGAGGCGCCAGGGCTGAAGGAATTTGGTGCCAGGGCTCAAGCAACTTTTTTACATTCATAACTGATGCAGCAAGCCCAGAGGTGCCTGGGCTATGAACTGCCAAGCCTAGAGGTGCCAGGGCTCAGCCCTGGCAAGCCCTGGTGCAAATTAAGCACTGCATATATTATATTGTTATCCTGGCCGTGCAGCATTTGCCTGCATGCTGAATTACAGCATGATCCTCAATCTTGGACTGAAAGAATGAGGGAGACCATAGGCAAGTATTTCTTTTGCAGCAGCAGGGATCCTACTGAGTCCTGTGCTGAATGTAATAAGGAAAAAAAACAAAGAAAAATACATACGCCGATACAAAATAGGTTTGGCCATCCAAGAGTTCAGATGAGGCTTAAAATTTCCCCACTCAGGATCTTATTCTCCTCTCATGGTAATTTTACACCACTCTTACTCAGTTGACTGTGGTGAAATTACTTGTGTTTTTCACAAGCTTAACTGAGAGGAGAATCAGCCCCTCAGAGTTTAAAATCCAAGAACAGGGGACTTGAAAATTCTAATTATATTTATAGGTCACAAGCTTTCTTTAGAGTGGTAGCCGTGTTAGTCTGTATCAGCAAAAAGAACAAGGAGTACTTGTGGGACCTTAGAGACTAACAAATTTATTTGGGCATAAGCTTTCGTGGGCTAAAGCCCACTTCATCCGAAATTTACCAAAATTTCTCACTCTAATCATTTCATTAATTTTTCCAGTCCAGTTTGACATGGCAGAAGCACTGGTTGGGAAGCTATTCTATTACTGAATATATTTCACCTCTAAACAAACTTCTGAGAATTCCTACTCTTTGACTTCCGTATCTTTTTGGGAGATAATGGTTAGTGAAGGAGTGAGTCTTGGAATCCGTGATATACTTGCCTTAGCATTGTGATTAAATCTGTCTTCTAGCTTCAGGTAGTATGAATTAGGAATGAAACTGCAGCTGTCTTATTTAATACGAATAAATGCCACACACATTAATTCTATTCCACCCTGGTTGCATGTTAGCAGTACATTGTGCAACCCCAGGGAGGCAGGGGTGGTGGGTTGGAGATCATAAGCAGAAATTCCACACTCTTCAACTTACTGGGGGCTACATTTGTTGTGCTGGCTTTGCATGTGTTTTATGGTGAAAGTCCTTCAGTTGATGACATCATGTCATGGATTATTGCCCATTTTTTTTATGTGAAGCTGGCTTTAAATATGAAATAGATCTTCTTTATACAATTTATATGTGCATATTCACACTGCTATAATTAAGGTGGTGCCTGTGAGCATTTCAATTATAAATCTTTTTTTTCAAGAGTTTATAAATCAACTGTAAAATTTGCTACAACTTAGCATACAAGATCTCAGACTAGGAGTACTTCCTATCTAATAAATTTGGTTTAAATCAATTTGATCGTATTGTTTTTGCTTTCTGAATATTATTATTGTTGCAGACATTGCAACTCTACGCAGTATCTTTGGGAACTATTGTATTAAATTTATGAATGGTTTATAAATTCATGGGGACAGGTTACCACAGCTCCTTCAGGAACTAAAAATGGGTGGGGGGAGGCGTGATTAAGGCAAGTTGCTGAAACTGTAAACAACCTCAGAGAGGTACCACCCCCTGAGGGGTTAGGAGTGATCTCTGGTAGACTTTTAATAAGCCTGTAGGAACTTGTGTTGTTTTTTTATATGTTTTCTTTGTAATGCTTCTTTGTAATGTACTTGTTTAGAAAGATCTATGTGGTAACTGCTGGCAATACACTGTTTATAGCCCTCGGGGAGAAAGCAAGTCACAGATGCTGGCCATTAGGCAAGCTGGCTGCAGTTATCACAGTGTATGGCAGGTTGCTGTGGAGCCTTGAAACCCCTGGTCAGAAGGGAGTAGTACAAGGGTCCCTACCCAGAGACAGGTGACAGCTGGAGAACTGAGACCTGACTGGGCGCTCCTGAAGTCGACCATGGGAGTGGGGAGGGTGTAAATACAGTTAACAGTTACCCTGAAACTGTAACTGTTATTACATGCATTTATAAGATACCCATCTCTATGTCTGCATGTATTTAATGGGACATAAATTGCTCCATTAACATTTCAAATAAGAGGAACACTAAAGACTGAGAATGAAGAAGGATCTGGCCGGTTGTTTGAGACCCCAGGAATTTATAGTTCAGTTAATTGAAAAAAGGCTAGGCAAACAGATGTATCTTGCGAATCTTTCTAAGAACCAGATTGTGTCCACAGAGGTGTGCAGAGTAGGAGAGAGTTCGCAGAAAACCCTGTACTCCCCCCAATATAATGGCTGGCCACAATCACAGTCCCCTCTAATTGGTTTTCCTGCAGTCAGGTTCTAGGAAGGCAAACATCTTTATTTTGCTTAAACTCTTTTTATGCTGAAAACTGGCTTTGATTTAAAAATGAAATCAATTTTGCAAGTCAAGTTAATTCAGAATGTGGGTTGTGTCTTGTCTACTAAGCATGCCCAGTGCTGCTTTTTCTTGGGGTTTTTGGTGTGCATATTAATTGGCTGCATGTATGCTTTAACATTTTAATTAAGAATTAATTCCTATAACTCCATTTGACCAATATAGATCTTTGGAATTTTGCCAGTTTTATCATACCAATGATATGTTGAGTGTCATACTTTTCTTTGTACTTTCATTTTCCTTTAAATTGCTGTTTCAAAAAAAAAAAAAGTGTGTGTGTGGGGGGGGAAGACACAAAGAAAAACACATTAAAGTGAAGGGAAAGAATATCATTACATGTATTTGTAAAATGCATGGTATCTGAGTGCACATCAAAAAATCCAAGTGAAATGAGCTTGGTAGTCTAAGCACAGTCTTCATTGGATAGAGTTTGGAATTACAGATCTGTCCTAAACAACGAGGAGTCCGGTGGCACCTTAAAGACTAAGGCCAGGTCTACACTACCGCGGTAGTTCGACAGCTGGCAATCGAACTTCCGGGTTCGATTTATCGCGTCTGGTCTGGACGCGATAAATCGATCCCGGAAGCGCTCGCCGTCGACTGCGGTACTCCAGCTCGGCGAGAGGAGTACCGCGGAGTCGACGGGGAGCCTGCCTGCCGCGTGTGGACCGCGTCTGAACCGCGGTAAGTTCGAACTAAGGTATGTCGACTTCAGCTACGTTATTCACGTAGCTGAAGTTGCGTACCTTAGTTCGAATTTGGGGGTTAGTGTAGACCAGGCCTAAGATTTATTTGGGCATAAGCCTTTGTGGGTAAAAACCCCACTTTTTTACCCACGAAAGCTTATGCCCAAATAAATCTGTTAGTCTTTAAGGTGCCACCAGACTCCTTGTTGTTTTTGTGGGTAGAGACTAACATGGCTACCCCTCTGATATTTAGATCTGTCATGAAATTTGGTATAATTTGCTGTCTGTGTTCAAGAGCTGGTGTGGAGACTGAATAGTCCCTTCACCTAGAGAATGACGTCCCTCCAGACCAGAGTTAAGGTAGCTAGTGGGATAACTCACTGCGTTGTCCTAAGTATACCCAACAGGTGCTTGTAAAATAAAATAATTTGGGTTCCACTGCTGCTAGTCCCTTAATTTTCACAAATAATAACAAAATGTTTGTTTACTTTTTGAATTATGCATCTGTTGGAATTAAATTACATTAGTCAGTTACTCTTTCTGGTTCCTATACGTTAGAAAAAAATTGCTTTTTGTGTTCACAAACACTGGATGGGAACATTTAGATTTAAACTCCCCCATCCCCTAAAGCCTGTTTACACTGAAATTAAATAATTCCAGTAACATAAATAGCTAGGTTTTGTAAGCCTCCTTCCCTCTCTTTTCTATTCCCTCCTTCTTCATAGAAAATCTTAAATGTTAGGTCTAAAACTAATTAAGTGTTCCTTTATGCCAGACAGCACTGTTATTGTATGTGGCTATTACATTAGGTGAACCTATAATATCTTTAGGTTTTATGTTCTTGGAAGCTGACCACAAAGCTCTTTTAAAATATTGACTTTTGTTTTAGCATAAATTTCCTCTGAAGGCCTACTTTCCTCATCATCATCAGCATCTTGTAATAGCCTTACTCAAACATCCTTTTGGTAAGTTCTGCCTTGAATTGTTTGGAGCATTAACGGAATCTGCATTTTCATTTATTTTTCTGCACAATATATAACCTCAAAAATAATGCACAAGGGTTACCTTAATTCTGAGTGCTTGACTTTGCCACTTTTGTAATGTTCTTTTAATGTAGGTTTTTGTGTAACTATTATATTCAATGGCATAGATTTAAACAAAATTAAAACCAAAACCAAATAAGAGTAATAGAAGGAAGGCAAATTATTTTCAATATAATAAAGCCAATGCTAGGAATTAAAACACAGTTATCAAGGACTGGAAAGGTATTCAATGTTCATGTCTTGTAAGCCCAATAATGATCATTGTGAAAACTCCCATATTCAAACGTATTAATGCATTGTGTTGCCTTTCTCCTCTCTGAAATCTGGAAATCTGATTTCAGTTAAGTCACAAATGAAAATAAGTTTGATCTCCCTTGTCTCTATTTATGCATATCAGAAAAATAATGTTTCATGTGACACAGTTCTGCATGATTGGCAATTTCTGCTAAGGACGGGGCACTTGGCTGGGATAACAGAGATACACTAGATTAGTATTGATGAGAAACAATATATATATATTGTGTGTGTGTTTGTGTGTCTCTGTGTGTGTATGTATGCGCGTGCACACACACACACTTATGCCTAATTTGATGAATAGCCTGAACTTTAGTCCTGTATTTTGCAAATGAATTTTTGACCAAAGAACATAAAGTAATTTATTATAGATATGGTTGAAAACTACGGGAAAGTTTAAATGTGAGAAGCAATTACTGAAGACTGAATCATGTGTCTAGCAAGTTCTAGTTCTAGCTTGATACCGTACCAAATATTGTTCTGTTTTAGCCTGTTTCATTAGGTACAACTTTTCTTCGTACTGTTTTCCAGATTTGCCAGCTACGCTCTGGTCTCAACACCTGAAATACATTACTGACATGCTTAAAGCAATAATAGAAGATAAAAGCATTAGGTAAATAAAAATACTTAGACTATCCCTCATCATTTCTTCTTGTTCTTCTATTACTTCGTGAAAAGTCATGTGGTTCATAATCTTGGTTGATTAATTTTTAGTTATCTTTAGATGCCATTTTCTTCTTAGTTCCCAAATACAACTTCTGTTTAAGGATAGGAAAATAGGATATCCTCGGATATAAGGAGGCCTTCTAAACTATGAACCTGATTTTCAGAGGTCTCAAGCACCCACAGTTCAAGTCAATGAGCACTTCAGAAAATCAGACCTTTTAATTACACCCTGTGATAGGGTCCACTCACTGCCAGGGGCACCTCCTCCTAGCCACTCTGGGGATTAGCTCCTTCCAGATCTGAGGCACCCTTCTCCTGCATGCTGCACACTCTGTTGCTGCTCTCTCTCTCCCTCTCTGAAACTTAGGATGCTCCCTCTTCTTGACTTGGCCCTCCATCCAGATCCCTATGTGTGTTTCCTTAGGTTAGTGGCAGGTCCCAACCACTATTAGTAAGAGTTCTTCCATTAGGCTTATTAGCAGCACCCAGGCTATTTACGAAGAAGTTTGCAATAGTAGCAGCAGAGGCCTGTTGCAATGGCTCCGTTGCCATCCATATCTAGATGACTGGCTCCTGACAGAAAGGTCCTGTCTAGAAGTTTTGACATTGACATCATTGCTGCTCCATCTCCTAATGGCCCTGGGAATTGGTATAAACAAGTCTACCCTAAATCTGACACAAACTATAGAATTCATAGGAGCGACTCTAGACTCAGTCAGGGCAAGAGCTGTGTGGTGTATGTGCCAAGAAGACAGTATGTACACAATAGTGATTATTCTCCCTTGATGTGGTGGAAAGACCCCAAGCGCATATGCATGGAAGTTCCCCTCTTCCCGCCCATACCTGAGAAAAAGCTAGTTACAAATGCCTCCCAACTGGACTGGGGAGCCCACATGGATGACTCACAGCATAAGGCACCTGGATGCCTCGAGAGACCAGAATGCAAATAAATCTCCTGGAGCTGAGAGCTGTCTGGGAAGCCTGCAAGGCATTCATACCACTCATGATTCTGACATATCCTAGTAATGTCCAACAACATAACAACCATGCTCTATATTAACAAACAGAGAGTGCTAAATCCATCCTTCTATGCATGGAGACGTTTAACTTATGGAACTCGTGCATCCAACACCACTGTGATCCTAAGACCTCCTCAGTGCCAACTGGCAAAGGGTTCACTGTTCTGTAACAGCAACTCCTATTAAGCCTGAAAAACTTACTACACCTAATACGCTGTTTTCATGGTTTTATCCATAAATAGTATCTTGTAAGGTATCAAATGAAAACTGGTGACACATAAGCATTGTGAGATGTATGTATGAATGATATTTAAGAATTTGTATAGAAAGTTGTATGTATGTATTTATTGAAAAATATATTTCAGAATCTGTATCCCAGGCAGGGTTGACTATCAAGTTTTTCCTAGAAAAAGGAATGTCAGTTTATCTGTCTACCTAGAGTCATTTGTAAATGAAGCATTGTAAGTCAATACAATGGAAACTGCCTTTACAGAGGAGACAAGTATCAGAGGGGTAGCCGTGTTAGTCTGAATCTGTAAAAAGCAACAGAGGGTCCTGTGGCACCTTTAAGACTAACAGAAGTATTGGGAGCATAAGCTTTCGTGGGTAAGAACCTCACTTCTTCAGATGCAAGTAATGGAAATTTCCAGAGGCATTACTTGCATCTGAAGAAGTGAGGTTCTTACCCACGAAAGCTTATGCTCCCAATACTTCTGTTAGTCTTAAAGGTGCCACAGGACCCTCTGTTGCTTTTTACAGAGGAGAGTTATTCTGACTCTGGGAATAAAGACAATGAACTCTAGGAAATATAAGGAAAAGCAAAAGGATATTTTGTTATCCATTTCACTGAGAAACCTGGGCGGGAGTGTGGGGAGAATGATTCATGAGTGTTGTGGATCCTGGTTTGACTGAAAATCAGTAAGCTTTGCAGAAAAAGCTCAGACTGAGAGACTGTTTTAGACAAAGATTTGTAGCCTGTTAAAAGTAAGTCTTAGTCTAGTAGAAGCCTGTTATACTTTTGTTTTATTTGTAACCTGTTGTTGTTATTCTTGCTCACTATCTCTTAATTCTCTACATTTGTTAATAAACTTTTGTTATAAATAGATTACAGTGCTGTGTTGTTATAAGTTGGTGTATATGTACTATTCCTTTGAGCGCCCTTGGGAGTAGTGAGCCTGGAAATTACTATGTGTGTCCAGTGACAGAGGCTGGAGGCTACAGGGGGGATGCTTCTGAGGAGTTCTGAGGTACACCTAGTGTTTTACCTGAAAAGCAAAGTAGCGGCTGAGTGCTGAAGGGTTGGTAGTGTCAGGGAGCTGTCACCCACCTACCACAACAAAGACTCTCTCTCACTGAGGCAGGTGGGTAACACAGTGACTTACAGTCCTGGCACCTCAAGAAAGTGTCATAGCCACATTACTGTGTCAGCAGTATAGCTCTCAGCTGTTCACAGTTCACGGGTGGACAACCTCAGCAGGCACTTTAGCACTGATCACAAGTGGGAACTGCACAATTCTTTACTAAACAGCATCTTCACCCAATGGGGAACCCCTGCTTGGAACCTTTTTGCATCCCACAAGAACATGAATAGCCAACAAAACTGAAATGTATTTTGATTCTTTTGCAGATCTTACACTGACCTCTTTGAGAGCTGGTTTTTGTTTGTTCATTTTGGAGAATGGGCTGATATCGCTGTAGAGCAGTTGCTGAAGTCTGAAGATGAATCCGCAGATACTTTTCTGTGGCTGCTGGCATTTTACTACAATCCACACAATGATAAAGAGCAGAGGACTCAAATTCTGGTGGGTGGTGTAGGCATGGCTGAGAGTATTTAGCCAATTGTATACCTGAAAATTGAGGCATTTATGTTTGAAAGCGGCTGGGGTTTGCAGGGTCCTCCTGGAATTGTAAAATTCTGCAGTAGAGGGGATCCAAGATAATTTTTGTGGCTCTTTCAACTGTGAACATTTAGAAACTGGGTTTGTCAAGTGTACTGTAGGCCAGAATGCCTTTATTTACTTTTCTTCTGAAAAATATGACCGTATCAAATCAGCTTGATTGGTGCACCTGTAACTGCTCCTTTTGAATCTGTGTGGCAGGATTTCAGAGCTCCTGTGACGTAGAGTCCTGTAGGACAGCCATGCTTTAAAAGTGAGAGCACTAATAATAACAACAGTGCAGCATTCTTCATTCACATTCAGCAGCAGTGAATCTGATCTAACTATCTATCTAATTTGATTTCTGTTGCACTTGTCATCATAGAATCTAGGCAGTGATCTGATGATGTAATTCAGTCTTTCTTATATTAACTTGTGCCATGGTTACTTAGTTTTGTTTTAAACACTAAAGGTCTGGTTCTCTATTCCACTCAGCATAGGAACAGAGGGGAGAAGGACAAAGGTGGGCCTTATGCTAGCTTTGCACTTCCCTATTCTGGAGCCAGCATGGGACCTATTGGATGCCCTGAGTAAGTTAAAGCAGCCTAAGAACTGCACTAATTTACCCGTAGCTACCTATGACTGTAGGGACTATTGCAGCAGGCAGGAATAGTTGGAGTACAGCCGCATTCTGACCACACACCCTATCCTTACATATGGACGGTGGGTGCATGTTTGGTACACAGCTGTTATCCCAGTTCTACCCAACCCAGGGAATCCTCCTTTGTCACAGATATTCCCCAGTGTTTAAATTTTGCATCATATGGCCCCTTTGCCAGACCCATGTGAAGAGGAAGTAGCACAATGCACAATCAGGTCTGAGCAGATAGTCTTAACTTGAAGTTTTAACTAACACCAAGAAATCACACAGCATTAAAGTTCTTTGTGTTTCTGAAAAGGATCTTGAACATTTTGTTTGGATATGAGAAGACACTATTTAACTAATAACTCTGGTTATTATACTTGGAAAAATAGTGTTTATTTTACTTTGAATAATATAAGAAGGTGTGCTCAAGTGTCATAGTTAAGATAATTGATACTTCCATTATAAATGTTTGTTTTTAAAGATTTATACTTCAGCATAAAAAAATCCCTTTTAAATGGGAGTGTAGCGGGGTGGTTACCCCACTCCTGCCTGAGGGGTTTAAAACAGCCCTGGCAGAGGGCTGGGGCAAAGGGAAAAGCTACTGGGCTGATTGGGGAAGTAGCCACAGCTGGGCCACGCCCCAATCAGGCCCCAGCTGGCCCTATATAAGAGGCCGGGAGCCAGGCACTCAGAGTCTCTTTCTGCCTTCAGAAGGAGAAGGGCCTGGCTGCAGCAAGCTTGAGACAGAGTACCTGAGTGGAGCAGGGCTGGGGAAAGGCTGAGGAGCTGGGGAGCTCCAGCCTGGTAATAGGCCAAGGGGTACTGGGAATTGCAGAGGGCAGCCCAGGGCTAGGCCAAGGCAGCAGGTCCAAACCCTCCTTGCCAGTGATGAGTGGCCTATACTGCAGTCTGCCCCAGGGAGCGGGGGCTAGTTGGTGACTGGCAGTGGCCTAGTGCTGAGGCAAGGTGAGGATAGTAGGCGGGGGTCCCCTGGGAGGGGAGACCTAGCATGTGTGGGTATTGCCAGGGGGCAGCACCCAGAGCAAGGGGTACCGGGGTCCTGGGAGGGACACAGGGGCCAGTGCAGAGGACAAGGCGGATCACCGCCCTGCAGAGGGCGCTCCAGAGGCTGGTGAGCTAATTCCCTGGACGACCAGCAGGAGGCGCCGCAGGGGTGAGTCCGGACCCCTCTACAGGGAGGAAGGTGCTAACTTTTTTAATAATCAGACTTGGCACACTTCTGTAGAAAAAGATAATGGCTTCTCTGTAAATCACAATGAAAGCAATACTGAATTAGGATGAAAGTCCTTTGGATATGGATATTACATCTGATCTCAATGGAAGACCTTGTCTCTTTCCAAAGTTTTTCATGTATTTCCCGTGAGAATACCAGTCTGATAATAGAAAAAAAATCACTTTCTGTTGAGACAAATTGGTTTAACTCATTTGTTGGTTTTGTTTTCTGACAGGGAGTGGTGGGGAAAGGACAGTACTCCATATGCATAGAGGGATCCCAGTGTCTATTGTTTCCTTCCCCCTTTCTTAGTGCTTCTTACTGTTATTCCTGTTTCATTAAAGTCCTGATCGCTCCCCAAAAGTGCACTTTGTAGTTTCTTCACCACCTTGTTCCTAACTTGCCACTGCTCAGTCAAAATATCTGCCCCCCTCCCCCCTCCTCTTTTCTTTAGTCCTAGCACAGGAGAATGAGAACATAGAGAGAAAAGACTATGAAGACTGATAGGTATGGGAGCCTGTAGTCATTTCAGCAGAGAGGAGGAGGAAGAGGACTTTTTAGCACCTGGTGACGGGAAGGAGAGACTGAAACACTGCAACCAGACATACATTAACATAGACGGAAGCTGAAAGCATAACATCCGCTTTGAATATCATGGAGTAGTGAGGCATGATTTAAAATCCAAAATATTTTTAGCATTAAAAAGGTCTAGATATATTGTAGCCACTCTTCTGTATTGATTCAGCTCAGGAATGGTTGAATGGGGGAATCAGTGCAGGTGTAGTGAAATGGGAAGGAGTAAGATTCAGGTGCGCTTGTTTGAAGGCAATCCAATCTCAATGGAACAATAACATTTCATTATGTCTCATAAACTTTTATTGTGATCTCATTAGTGCCATGTAGCATCCCTAGTGCATCCTGGGACAGACTTAAATGAGGAATTACCTTTCCAGTAAAGCAAACTCTTTCAAGCTAGCATATATAGAAATGTTAATGTGAAAAAAATCAGTAAGTGGAAGGAAACAAATAGCTAAAACTAAAATGAACTCACGAACACTGGTGGGGCTGGTGTCCTACTCCCCTTAGTCCTAGGTGGTATGTTTTGCTTTTGTCCTTATGTTTCCTGTCTTTTATGTAATGAACAGTATAATTACAATTAAATATGTTTTTTAATAGCTGCTTATGATGAACTAACAACTTCAATTATGTGGACACCAAAATCTTCATTCTCTGTTTTGACGGTACATTTATATTGGCTCCTCCAAGAGGCAGAGGAAATAAACATGTTGCAAGTAATACAGGAAGAAGCCAAAATCCGTCATTCTTATCAGAATGTTTTATCAATTGAGGTCAGATTACATGGGGGTTTAATTGATTTGTAGCTGCAATATTGAAGTGAGCCTTCAAGGAGCCTTCTGTTCTTTTTCCCACAATGTAAAAAATCTGACTACATTCTACTGAGGGATTTTCTCCATTTCCTTTCATTACAAAAAAGGTCAAAACTTGGCTCGATGCCTTGGCTGCTTAGTTTGCAAGACCAAAGAAAGTAAAGAATTTTCCATTTTGTCCATTTATGTTTGTGTGAGCCACCGTAAGCAAAATGTGCACTGCCCTTCCTTCCCTGTTCTCTGCAGTGCCTCTTAAACTCAAGCTCTTGACGTATTTTTGGGTTTTCTTCCAAGGATTCAGATGTCTGTTAGTGAACAAATCTCATTTAAAAAAAAAAAAAAAATTCCATAAACACAACTTTTACTCTTCTCTGATCCTTTATCTTTTGAAATTGTTCCCTACAGGTAGAAGCTCGAGCAGTGTATGATCGTCTGATGATGCTCTTCAGCTGTACAACCCTCTCCATCACAGATCTGCAGGCTGCAGCTAGCACTAAAACAGATAAAAGGCAACCTTGCACCAAACACCTTGTCAGGCATCTTCTGATTAGTTTTTTGCTCTTTTCTTCTGGTGGACACAAGATTGCCCAAGAGTTTATTTCGCATGTAAGTGTTTCCATGTTTTTCAACAAGCTTTTTTTTTGTATTATTCACATGTTGAAAATTTCTCCTTCTTACGAAAAAGCTGATCACAGAGAATTAAAGAAAATTATGCTAACCTAAATAAGAATTACAGCCAAAATATTCTCCTCCTTGAAGTGCTTCCACAGGGTCCCATTGGAGAAGTCATTACCTAAGCTATGGAGCCACAGAAATGTTTCGAGTAGTAGCTGACAGTACAGGAGTGTATGTAGTTCCCTCACACCTTACATTCTGTAGATTTAGACCATGTCTACACTATCACTTACGTCGGCAAAACTTATGTTGCTCAGGGATGTGAAAAAACACACCCCTGAGTGACATAATTTTTGCTAGCATAAGTGGTAGTGTGCATAGCGCTATGTTGGCTGGAGAGCTTCTCCCACTGACATAGCTGCCACCACTCGTTGTGGGTGGTTTTATTATGTCAACAGGAGAGCTCTCTCCCTTCAGCATAGAGCAGCTACATGAAAGATCTTACAGTGGCGCAGCTGCATCGGTTCAGCTGTGCTGCTGTAACTCTCTAGTGTAGACATAGCCTAAGAGTGTATACACTTTGCCCTCTCAGGCATCAATCACTTCCAGTGACAGATGATGTGGAAAAAGCTGAATGCTTTTTTTGCCTCGGTCTTCACAGACAAGGTCAGCTCCCAGACTGCTGCACTGGGCAACGCAGTATGGGGAGGAGGTGAGCAGCCCTCAGTGGTGAAAGAACAGGTTAAGAACTATTTAGAAAAGCTGGACATGCACAAGTCTATGGGTCCAGATCTAATGCATCCAAGGGTGCTGAGGGAGTTGGCTGATGTGATTGCAGAGCCATTGGCCATTATCTCTGAAAATTCGTGGCGATTGGGGGAGGTCCTGGACGATTGGAAAAAGGCAAATATAGTGCCCATATTAAAGGGAAGAAAGAGAACCTGGAGAACTACAGACCGGTCAGCCTCACTTCAGTCCCCAGCAAAATCATGGAGCAGATCCTCAAGGAATCCATTTTAAAGCACTTGGAGGTGAGGAAGGTGATTAGGAACAATCAACATGGATTCACCAAGGGCAAGTCATGCCTGACCAACCTGATTGCCTTCTATGATGAGATAACTGGCTCTGTGCATATGGGGAAAGCGGTGGATGTGATATATCTTGACTTTAGCAAAGCTTTCGATACGGTCTCCCACAGTATTCTTGCCAGCAAGTTAAAGAAGTATCGATTGGATGAATGGACTATAAGGTGGATAGAAAGCTGTTCAGATTGTCGGGCTCAATGGGTAGTGATCAATGGCTCGAAGTCTACTTGGCAGCGGGTATCAAGCGGAGTGCCCCAGGAGTCGGTCCTGGGGCCGGTTTTGTTCAACATCTTTATTAATGATCTGGATGATGGGATGAATTGCACCCTCAGCAAGTTTGCAGATGACACTAAGCTGGGGGGAGAGGTAGATATGCTGGAGGGTAGTGATAGGGTCCAGAGTGACTGAGACAAATTGGAGGATTGGGCCAAAAGAAATCTGATGAGGTTCAACAAGGACAACTGCAAAGTCCTGCACTTAGGAAGGAAGAATCCCATACAGGCTGGGGACTGACTGGCTAGGCAGCAGTTCTGTAGAAAATGACCTGGGGATTACAGTGGACGAGAACCTGGATATGAGTTAGCAGTGTGCCCTTGTTGCCAAGAAGTGGGAGCATTGCCAGCAGGTCAAGGGAAGTGATTATTCCCCTCTATTCGGCACTGGTTAGGCCACACCTGGAGTATTGTGTCCAGTTTTGGTCCCCCCACTACAGAAGGGATGTGGACAAATTGGAGAGAGTCCAGCGGAGGGCAACGAAAATGATTAGGGGACTGGAGCACATGACTTACGAGGTGAGGCTGAGGGAACTGCGCTTATTTAGTCTGCAGAAGAGAAGAGTGAGGGGGGATTTGATAGCAGCCTTCAACTACCTGAAGGGGGGTTCCAAAGAGGATGGAGCTAGGCTGTTCTCAGTGGTGGCAGATGACAGAACAAGAAGCAATGGTCTCAAGTTGCAGTGGGGGCGGGAGGGGTCTAGGTTGGATATTAGGAAACACTATTTTACTAGGAGGGTGGTGAAGCACTGGAATGGTTTACCTAGGGAGGTGGTGGAATCTCCATCCTTAGAGGTTTTTAAGACCTGGCTTGACAAAGCCCTGGCTGGGATGATTTAGTTGGTGTTGGTCCTGCTTTGAGCAGGGTGTTGGATTAGATGACCTCCTGAGGTCTCTTCCAACGCTAATATTCTATGATTCTGATTCCCACTCCATTTAGCAGCTGGAGTGGTTATGGAACCATCCACTGCCCATTTTCCTGTAAAACAGGTAGCATTAATTAGTGTTAGCACTGAATAGGTGGAGGGAATTGGGGTTTTAGGGAGACCGGAGAGGAGAGGAGGATGAGATAAGATATAATGAGACCCTGAATGAAAGAGTTAGCTATGGGGATGGAAAGAAAAGAATGTGTGCTGAAGATGTTGAGGAGGGAAAAGTGACAGAATCTGGCTGTGACCTGCATGTGGGGGTCAGAAGACAGGGAGTAATCAAAAATATCCCTTCAATTGCAGGCATGAGAGATGGGGTGGGGTAATAGAGGTGTCAATAGCCATAGAGAATGGGGGAAGGAGAGAAGATTTGGGAGAGAAGATAATATGGTTAAGACTCAACTCCTTTGGTGAAATCCTGGCTCCACTGAAGTGAATTGGAGCTTTACTCTTTGAGTAATTGCCCATGTGGGTGCCAGTTCTGGTGTACATGTGCCCCAATGCATGAGAGATCAGATTCTTTTGGCCAGCCGTGTCCCTTGAGTCTGTGTCCTGGATGCCCTTCGGCTCCCCCATCCCGTCCAAAGGCATAAAGGGCAGAGTGGGCCCAACTGTCCTTCAGTTTCTTTTAACCACCTGTGGCTGTGAGATGGAACATTTGGCAGTGTATCTTGCCTACTGTGTGATTTTAAATCCCTTCATATAAACAGTCAGTATATTAGTCTAGGTAGGATAGTTGTTAGTTTTCTGATTATTTTTATACCCAAAGGCTTAAAAAAAGATTTATTAGTGTTAGGACTTCTTCGGTACTGGAAACTAGGCCTCTATGGCTGAAGTGAAGTTCCAGTTCCAGGGTTCAAAACTTGCTCCTTTTTGTGAAGCACTTATTATGCTGAACAATGGACACTTGACATGGCCTTGGGGAAGATCATGTCCTCAATAGAGTTCAGTTTGTCATGCCTTTTTTTAGAAGAACTCAGAAAGTGAGAGAGGTTTTTCTTAAACTCTTCTTCCTGGAGTGTTCAATGAGAGTATCCTCAGATCCGGAGGGAAAAGGCTCTACCAAAACTGAACAGACTTAATTCCTGAGTGTTCCTGTAAACTGTGGCTCAATTTTGAGCTCTTTGGCTCAGTAGACATAGGAGGCAACAACTTCTGAGACCGGCAGAGCAGCTAAATCCTCCTCCAGAGCCTCCTCCAAAGATGTAGGTTACTCACTTCACTGCCTATGAAAGTGAGACATGAGTGACCAGGCGTTAGACTTGTCTTAAGCTCCACTTTGTAATTGGATTAACCGAAACTGCACAAAGGCACACTTAGTGCGAAATAAGCGTGTCCACACAGGGAGTTTGTGTGAAATAGTTATTTCACGTTAAATCACACACTAGTTCTTTTGTGAATTACTTGTGTAGACAAGCCCTTAGAGTTGGTCAACAAAGGCATACAGTTCCAGGCCCTTCCTACCCCTGCCTTCCTACCCCATTCCTCTTTAGGGACCAGTCTCATGAGACATTGTTGAAACAGCAGGTGGACTCCCTTTTGCAATTTAGAGCAATGGAGGAGGTGCCTTTAGAGTTAATGGGGCAAGAGGTTCTACTCCCATTATTTTCTAATCTGAAAAAAGAAAGGGAGTTGATACCCTGTCTTGGACCTTCAATGCTTGGATTACTTCATCCATTGTTTCAAGTTTTCAGGATGATGACTTCGGCCTCCATTATCAAGACTGTTTTGTTGCTCTCAACCTTCAGGATGCTATTTTCACCTGTCCATATATCCAGCTCACAAGAAATACCTTAGATTCCTGGTATGAGAGATTTGCTACCAGTACTGCATCCCACCCATTGGGCTTTCTATAGCACTGAGGGTTTCCACCAAATGTATCTGGCTGTTGTGGCAGCTTACATGATATGGCAAGGTATCCAGGTTTACGTACCTCTATCTTGATGATTGGCTTATCCGAGGGAAATCACCTCACCAGACAACCAGCTCAATCCATGTAATCCAAAGGCTGTTTGCTACTCTAGCCTTCAAAATAATCAGAGAAAAATCTAGTTTTGCTCCAATTCAAAGCATAGAGTTCGTAGGAGCCATGTTAGATTCAAGGTCATTGAAGGCTTATCACCAACCAAAAAATATTTCAAACTTTATTGAATCTTGTCAGCCATCAACAGGCTCATCCAAAGACACAAGCAAGAATGTTTCCCCCTCTTCTGGGTCATATGACTTCCTGGACTTACATGATGTAGTTCCAATGTAAACTAAACTGGGCACTAGATAGACTCTCAGGCATCAAATTGTAGCTGATGACTTCTTACTGCAGGAGAAGGAGACACCAAGGAAGCGGCAATGCAGAGCCATGATACCAAGCTGAGACAACTCCTAAACAGGTGCCAGGAGTGGAATATTAAACTGAATGCAGGCAAGCTGAAGCTGAGGAGAACGGAGGTCCCCTACATCAGACATCTGTTGACTTTTGAGGAAATCTAGCCAGATCCTGGAAAACTGTGAGCCATTGAAGAAATGCTAAGACCAAAGGATTTGAAGGGAATCTAGCAATTTATAGGAATGGCCAACTGTCTTTCCAGATTCTGCACACACCTATCAGAAGCCTGTGAGAGCCTTTGAGACAGTTAAAACCCAGTGATGCAGCGTGAGGATAGTTAGAGACCCAAGAGACCTATTTTTTAAAAAGTAAAGAAATTATAAGTGATGCATCAGTCCTATACTGTGGAGCATCTAGAGCTACAGTCTGATGCCTCAGAAGGAGGCCTAGGAGCAACACTAATGCAATGCCCATCGCTTTTGCTACTTAGAGCCCTGGAAGACACAAAAAGGGGATATGTTCAGATAAAAAAGGAACTACACGCTGTGCTCTATGGAATGGAATGATTCCTTCAGGTTACTTTTTGGCACAAGGTGGACATGCAGTCTGATTATCAGTTATTAGAAAGCATCATGAAGAAGCCACAGCTGAGTGCACCCAAGCAGCTACAATGCATGTTACAGGACCTTCAGCTCTATGACACGAAGTCTGCCCAGGAAAGTCACTACTGGTGGCAGGTAAACTGAGCAATGGGCATACCTTCCAGAGTACAACACACAGAGTGTAGCAACATGCTACAGTACCTTCCCATCTCTCATGGGAGGTTCCAGGCAATCCAACAAAGCACTGACCACAGGCAGTAACACAGTTCATAGTTCAGGGATGGCTAGATTGAAGAGAGCAAGTGCCATAGGAGGTGACCCCCTACTGCTATGAGAGGGATGAGTTGTGTATGCAAGATGAGGCCGAGGCCAAGACAAGGACTTGGAGCCTTAGATACCGGATGGCCTAATGTAGAAGAAACAAGGTTTATGAGCAATACAGAGGACCAAGGACACCACCCAACAGAAAGGAGATAGAAACAGGGTGTGGAACCAAGTCCCCTACCAATGGCCATAGTAGTTAGAAAACCAGCCCACTTGAAGAAATATTATGTCTAAAACGCTGCAACAGACTGGTAAAGACCATCTCTCTAGGGTGGGCTATGTGTTAGCAAGTCAGCAAATGCTTGCACAAATGATATAACAACAACAAATGTTTAAAAGGAAAAATGTAGCAACCTACCTAGAACTGAGAGGGAGGAGCACAGGTTGCAGGTGGGAAGAATTTGGAGGACACACCAGAAAGCCAGTCTGTCTGCCTATGGCTGGAATGCAAGCTGGAGTTGCAGAACCTGTGTAAATAGTTCTGTTGATAAAGACCCAATTTCGTTTTAGAAACTTGGAGTCCTCTTATGAAACAAAGACCTTTCAGGAACACCCTAAGGACGAGGCTATCACTTTTCAAAGACTATAGTATTTAACTAGATAAGTCCTGCTACAAGTTAGCCAGGTTAGCTCCACCTGTGCGCATTACAGGCCACTCCAGCTGTGCTCAAGCAGCCTTTTACTTCCTTAAGAGGCATCCCTGTTACATCCCTTTTGTAAAAGGAAATCATGCCTCACCAGTATATTAGAATTCTTTGAGGGAGTCAGCAAAAGTGATCCAGTTGATCCAGTGTACTTGGACTTTCAGAAAGCCTTTGACTAGGTCCCACACCAAAGGCTCTTAAGCAAAGTAAACAGTTATGGGATAAGCGGGAAGGGTCCCCTCATGGTTAAGTAAGTGGTTAAAAGATAAGAAACAAAGCCTAGGAATAAATGGTCAGTTTTCACAGCAGAGAGAGATAAATAGTAGGGTCCCCCAAAGGCCTATATTGGGACTTGTGTTGTTCAACATATTCATAAATGACCTGGAAAAGGGAGTGAACAGGGAGGTGCCAAAATTTCCATATGATCAAAATTAATCAATATAGTTAAGTCCAAAACTGACTGTGAAGAGTTACAAAGGGATCTCATTAAATTGGGTAAGTGGGCAACAAAATGGCAGATGAAATTCAATGTGGATAAATACAAAGTAATGCACGTTGGAAAACACAATCCCAACTATACATACAAAATGATGGGGGTCTAAATAAGCTGTTATCACTCAAGAAAGAGATTTTGGAGTCATCGTGGATAGTTCTTTGAAAAATATCTACTCAATTTTCAGTGTCAGTCAAAAAACTAACAGGATGTTAGGAGCCGTTAGGAAAAAGATAGCTAATAAGATAGAATATATCGTAAAGCTACAATATAAATCCACGGTACACCAGACCTTGAATACTGCTTGTAGTTCTGGTTGCCCCATTTCAAAAAAGATATATTAGAATTGGCAAAAGTACAGAGAAAGGCAACAAAAATGATTAGGGGTCTGGAACAGCTTCCATATGAGGAGAGATTATAAAGACTAGACTGTTCATCTTAGAAAAGAGATGACTAAGTAGGGATATGATAGAGGTCTATAAAATCATGACTGATGTGGCAAAAGTGAATAAGGAAATGTTAAGGAAGTTCACATGACACAAGAACCAGAGGTCACCCAATAAAATTAATAGACAGCAGATTTAAAACCAACACAACACACAGTCAACCCGGGGAACTCATTGTGGAACTCATGTTGCGAAGGCCTAAAGTATAACTGTGTTCAAAAAAGAATTAGATAAATTCAAGGAGGATAGCTCCATCAATGGCAATTAGAAAAGATGGTTAGGGACACAACCCCATGTTCTGGGTGTCCCTAACTCTCTGGCTGCCAGAAGCTGGGACTAGATGGCAGAAAATGGATTACTTGAAAATTGCCTGTTCTGTTCATTCCCTCTGAAATATCTGGCACTGGTCACTGTTGGAAGACAGGACTCTGGGCTAGGTGCACCATTAGTCTGACCCAGTAACGACCCTTCTTATGTTCTTAGAAATTTGCAGGACACTACGTGGTGATCTGTCCACATGTTCTCCCAAGACTATTTCTTAGTTGAGACTTGCATATTGGATGCTTGCTTTGGTAGAGCTGTCCTGTAATCCTCATTAAAATAGGACTCCTACCATCCACCTCCAAGCCAGGGGGTACTAGTCACAGTAGTGGGATCCATGTGGACAAATAATTGAAGAAGAAAGAACAGTTACTTATTCCAATTCAAATGGTGCTGCAGTGTCTTTCTTACCTTACAGAGGTAAGACAGACACTGTAGCACCATTTTGAATTGGAATGTTTCACTTTTGGGCATTCATTTTTTTTGGGGGAGGGGGGGGGACAAAAATATCAGTATATTCTGCGGAAAACAAGTTACTTATCTTAAATTAACTGTGGTTCATTGAGACGTATTTCCCACAACCCACTCTCCTTCCCTGTTTGTATCGAGTCCTATAGCTCTGGAATTCTCTATTGGCAAAGGAACTGAGGGACAATTGGACCCACTCTGGCCTTTATGCCCTTGGATGGAGGAGGCATATGAGAATATCCAGGGCATGAGCATGGCCTCAGTGGATACGGTGGTCAAAATAATCTGATTGTTGCGCACATGGGGAATGTGTGCCCCAGCACAAGGATCCATTCTGAGATCTGCGTTTATATAATCCTACACTTGCAGAAGAATGGACAAGATGATCTCATTCAATAAATCCTTCCCATTATTAACGAATCTCTTTCTAAGTTAGTGTGGAACACAGCTATAATATTCCATATTTAAATACTCCAACTCTTAAGTCCTGTGATTAAATAATACTCATTTCAGCAAGGAGTGCTGGACACAGTTCTCTATGGAGCCCAGTGGTAGGCTAAAAGTTTTGCTAGATTGTAATATAAGGTTATCTTTGTACTGGGGACTGAATACACCTTAACAGCATCTTGAGTCCATGTTAACCCAGCAACAAGGGACTTATCTTCAGTCCTGATTTTTGATTCTCATATTGTACAGCAATAGACTACCAAGAAAACCCAATATTCTTTAATTTTTTTATTCTGTTACGTACTGTTGTTTGCTGGGAACTGTTAAATAATTGTCATGTTCCACCCCAGAAGTGACTGCATTTCATTGATGGATGAACCAATTTGCAGACATATTATATACTGTGAAGTGCTTTGGGATCCTTTTAAGATTAATTTGCTACATAAATGTTAGATTATTATTATATTGTTATTTAGCTACTACATATGTTACATATATTTATAGGTCATGTTTTACAATAAGAATCCAAACCCTCTGATGCAAGCAGGTCAGAACTTCACATCATTGTTTTGCTTTAGCACTTTGTCTGGAAATTCTTCCTCTCGGTGTCAAAGTACTGTACTTCTTTTATCTTTTATAAGGCCTGTAACACATGAGAAAAATATTTTTGCAGTGAGTGGAACTGGAACATTATTGTTGATTATTCCTTCTAGCTGCTGTTAGTTGGAATAAACAAATATAACATTACTTTCTTTAAGGAGTGCTAGGATATGTTAGAAAACTTGGGTGTTTTATAGAAAATGACTTTGATTATTCCTTAACATTAAAATGTTGTATTTTAAAGTTGTTTGGCAGCATACATAACTTTTCATTTGGGTCTATTTATTTTCTAAGTCTTATGTGCTGCCTGCCCTTTATAGATCAGTGAAGCCCTTTAACAGCTAGGCTGCAGCACCTTATTCTGCTATAACAACCCTTTATTGAAAGATGGAAGACAAGATCCTTGGTCCTGTTAAACCAGTAGCACAAAGAGAATTTAAAATTGCCTTAAGGCAACAGCTTAGAATTCCCCTAGTGCAAGGGAGTCCTGAGCTAGCATAGGGGAGGCTATGCCAGTCCCTCCTACATTTCCCCCCTCCTGGCATAGGGGGCTTTCCAGGGTGGGCTGAGGACATATGAGAGGCATGAGTTGGAACCAGAGTGGGATGCAGAGTGCGGAGCAGCCCTCAGGGATCAGCAGGCCAGAGAGGTGGAATAAAACTCCTCCCCAGTGCACTCAGTGCTCTTCTGTTACACTTTGAGATCTAGTCCTGAGATTTCATTAACCTTTTCTTTCTTTCTTTCTTTTTCTTTTTCTCAGAAGGGAATTTATTTTCATGCTTTATGGAATTTAGTTGCTTTTCAGATGATACCTATGACTAAATGGGAGGGGAGGTGGGGGGGGGGGAGCTAGAAGAAAACAACATGTAGTACACAGCTAGAAATTATTGCACTTGGAGTAATATATCTAAATTAGATTATTTCCTCTCTTCCTCCATTCTGTTTTTCCTTCAGGTGATACTGGCAAGCAATACAACCAATGAAGTTTTTGGCCTTCTTATACGTACTGCCTACAGGTTTAACCAACTTGGATTAAAAAACCAAAGGGCTGTGAAGCTGGTGAATGAACTTCTTCAAGAACTAAGGTTTATGGATTAGTTTTGTATTGTTGTCCAGATCAACCCAGAGACTAGACCAGCTGATCAGATTTTTTCTACGGTAAAGTGTGAAAGGGAACTCAGTTTTTTTTTTTTTTTATTTTCCCCCTTCCCCATGTATGAAAATGTTTGGAAATGTCATTCTGTTAGAATATAGCAGTAATCTTTAAAGATGGTTGAAAATGTTGTTCGTAATGTTTTATTTTACAAGGGACTTGTGTCATCTAAACGCTGTTTATTCACAGCCTCGTTGCTGACATTATGTCCTAGTTGTGGTCTAGATTTTCTGTAAATTCTTAGTCCAGGAAGTGCAGCTGTTAGGGGTGGAAACAAAAGCTATAATAATAGGAAGAGGCCTTTCCTTCTGTAAAATAATTACTGATAATTCAAAACTACTGTTTGAATGTTACAAGAGAGAGATAAAGTTCAGAAAAATTATGTTATTTACTAGTCGATTATTTCTAGCTGTTTGGGAGTAATTTAACAATTTGATCCTGAAATTCTGCTTCGGTGAGTCTAAGCCTGATCACAGACAAGTGATCATTAATGGTTCCTTCTGAATATGTGCTTCCATGAAATACAGTTTCATGAAATTGAAAGACCAATCAACTCCTTAAATTCTTATAAGTGATTTTACAAAATGAAACTCATCTCAGATTTACTATATGGCATTCATCAGAAAGTGTGTTCTTCCAAGGTAATGTTCTCTCTAGTTTGTACCACAGGACTTTTAGTAATGTCAAGAATATCGCAGAGAGGATTTGGTGCAGATTGTAAATAGATCTCGCTTTAATGCTGGAGATTCTCTATATCAGGAAGAAATTCTTTACCCCATATTAGTTAAAGGAGGACAAGCACAAGATAGGGTTATGGGAAGTTGTTTCAGATTTAAAGGGAAAATTTTCAGAGGACCACATAATGGGTGCACCTGCAAATCCCCACATTTCTGTATAGAGACAGGTACACAATGAAGTACAAATTGCTATTTGCCTGTAATGACAGGGGTATAGGCCATCCACTGTGCCATCTTTTGAAAATGATCCAAAAAGTTTGTGAAACTATTTATACCTACCATTATCTGGAGAGAAAAAAAATATGGGTAGCATCTGGTGATGGAGGACGCTACTATATTCAGTCCTTCGTTGTCATATGTTGTCTAGTTTCAAGGTCTGTACTTTATGTGCATTAAGACTATTTGTGGGTGTGTGCATGTGCTGCAGTTACCCTGATTATCACAGTTTTGTGAGTATCCTGTTTCTTCCATAGCAGAACTAAAACTGTTCACTTAGTATCCTGTTGCTCTAGACGGAGTAGGGATGTTTGCTGAAATACAGTTTAGGAATTTCTTACATTAATACCTATTGTCAATCATAAAAGAAAGAGTTACAGAGGTTACAAAGGGTATGTAAGACTAGAACATAAGCCTGCCTATATAAGGTCGACCTACAGCCACTTCAGTAATTACTGTGGTGGTGCATGTCCACGCTACCCTCCTTGGGTCGGTGGGGCACATCCTCACCAGGAGCACTTCCACTGACCTAAGAGGGACAGTGTGGGGAGCAGTCTCTCAGCTCTGCTGGCAGCTCCTCAGGCCCCCGATGGGCTGCCATCCCCCTCTGATCCCCATTCCCCACCAGGAGCAGGGGGGAAGACACCCGAGGCTTCTCACCTCACTGGGAGCTGAGGGAAAGCTGCCTGGGGCTTCTTGCTTCCCTGTTCCCCACCGGGAGTGGAAGCCGCCCAGGGCTTCTAAGGCCTTGGGAGCAGGGTCCAGCTGCCCTGGCTTCACAACCCTGCTCCCTGCCAGGCACCAGGCTGCCTGGCTCCGAGTGGCGGAGGGGAAGGCAACTGGGCTTCTCACCCAAGCTCCCAGCCGAGAGCGAGGTCCAGCCACCCTGCTCTCCACGGGAGCGGGGGGCAGCTGGGCTCTAGCTGCCCAATTTTCTTGTCAATTTTACAGCTTCTGCCATGAAATTGACAAAACAGCCAACAATCCATGTAAGGAACACAGTTTCTACACAGACACTGTGTCACCCTAACTACACCGACATAAGCCTGACGCCTCTCTTGGAGGAAGAGTTATTATGTTGGTGTAGTCGGGCACTTACATTGGCAGGAGGAAGGCTGTAGTGTAGACACTGACATAATTAGGTCGATGTAAGACAGCTTACATCAACCTAACTGTATAGTTTTCAGAGTAGCAGCCGTGTTAGTCTGTATCCGCAAAAAAACCAGGAGTACTTGTGGCACCTTAGAGACTAACAAATTTATTTGAGCATAAGCTTTCGTGGGCTACAGCCTACTTCATTGGATGCATGTAGTGGAAAATACAGTAGGAAGATATATATATACACACAGAGAACATGAAACAATGGGTGTTACTATACACACTATAAGGAGAGTGATCAGTTAAGTTGAGCATTTATCAGCAGGAGAGACTTAGAACAACGCTTCCTCAGCTCTCGTCCCCTAACGCCCCTACTCTACTTGCGCTACATTGATGACATCTTCATCATCTGGACCCATGGAAAAGAAGACAGAGACAAACACCTACAAGATCTCTATCAAGCGTTCTTACAACTACAATACCCACTTGCTGAAGTGAAAAAACAGATCGACAGAGCCAGACGAGTACCCAGAAGACACCTACTACAGGACAGGCCCAACAAAGAAAGTAACAGAACGCCACCAGCCATCACCTTCAGCCCACAACTAAAACCTCTCCAGCGCATCATTAAGGATCTACAACCTATCCTGAAGGACGATCCATCACTCTCACGGATCTTGGGAGACAGGCCAGTCCTTGCTTACAGACAGCCCCCAAACTTGAAGCAAATACTCACCAGCAACCACACACCACACAACAAAAACACTAACCCAGGAAACTATCCTTGCAACAAAGCCCGTTGCCAACTCTGTCCACATATCTATTCAGGGGATACCATCATAGGACCTAATCACATCAGCCACACTATCAGAGGCTTGTTCTCCTGCACATCTACCAATGTGATATATGCCATCATGTGCCAGCAATGCCCCTCTGTCATGTACATTGGCCAAACCGGACAGTCTCTACGTAAAAGAATAAATGGACACAAATCAGACGTCAAGAATTATAACATTCAAAAACCAGTTGGAGAACACTTCAATCTCCCTGGCCACTCGATTACAGACCTAAAAGTCGCAATATTACAACAAAACAACTTCAAAACCAGACTCCAACGCGAGACTGCAGAATTAGAATTAATTTGCAAATTGGACACCATTGAATTAGGCTTGAACAAAGACTGGGAGTGGATGGGCCAATACACAAAGTAAAACTATTTCTCCATGTTATTTCCCCCCTCCCCCCCCCCCCCCCAGTTCCTCATATCTCCTTGTCAATTGCTGGAAATGGGCCATTTTCATTACCACTACAAACTGTTTTTTTTTTCCCCCTCTCCTGCTGATAAAAGCTCAACTTAACTGATCACTCTCCTTATATAGTGTGTATAGTAACACCCAGTTTCATGTTCTGTGTGTGTGTGTGTGTGTGTATATATATATATATATCTTCCTACTGTATTTTCCACTACATGCATCCGATGAAGTATGTTGTAGCCCACGAAAGCTTATGCTCAAATAAATTTGTTAGTCTCTAAGGTGCCACAAATACTCCTGTTCTTCTAACTGTATAGTGTAGACCAGCCCCATATCTTCTAATCCATTCATTAAAGTGCTCATAGTATTTGTTTCAGAGCAGATGCAGCAATAGTAAAGATTTAGCAAAAAGTTTATTTGATTCAAGAGCACTTTTTAAATAAAAAAGAAAAATCAATAGTGAACTGTTGGCTGTTGCATCTTTTCACTTATTGGTAGCAAGGTATACACATAAGAAAAACAGGCATTCTAGTTTTCATCTTCCTAGATATTGCTTCTAAAAGGCATGGAATAGATCTGAAACTAAGGAGGCTGTCGCTGTTGACACACAAAAAACAAGGAATTTGTCCAGTGGGAATAAATGTGTGGAATGTTCTTCCTTATATGACAAGGAATCTAAAATTAATTTGTCTTTCAAGGAAGAAAGTTGGTTTTTTGTTTTTATTTTGTTGTGGAGTTTGTGTGTGTGTGTGTGTGTGTGTGTGTGTGTGTGTGTGTGTGTGTGTGTTGTTTCCTTTCCTTCTGAATCTTTTGATGGATTTTGTTTTCTGTGGCCTTACTCAACCCTTACTTTGTGCTTACACATGTTCAATCTGGATTTTATATATATATATATATATAACTTTAAAAACAAATCTAAAAGAGGTGTTACTTCACTTTCTAGATTCAGAATTACTTGGTCCATACTGAGGCTAGGTCTACACTGAGGGGGTGGGGGGGTTAACCTAAGATACGCAACTTCAGCTACACGAATAGCGTAGCTGAAGTCAGCGTATCTTAGGTCGATTTACCTGGCCATGAGGACAGCAGCGAGTCGACCCCTGCCGCTCCCCCGTCGACTCCGCTTCCGCCTCTCGCCGCGGTGGAGTTCCAGAGTTGATGGCACAACGATCAGGGATCGATTTTATCGTGTCTACAGTAGATGCGATAAATCGATCCCCGATAGATGGATCACTATGGGTAGTGTAGACGTACCCTAAGAGTATTATGTTCATCGGTATTCTACGGTTGCTGGAGGTGAACTGCAAGCTTTCACAGTTCTGTCACTGCAATATATAAAAATCTAAAATAATTCCTCCTTGCTTTTTAAAGAAACCTATAATATCCTGTCAAATAATGGTAGGTTGATTCAGGTAGGTAGCTAATCTGCAGTAAAGGCTCAGGGAAAGAATAGAAAGCAGTGAGCAATCTTTCCCATTCTCAAATATTGGTTTCTTAAAAAGGGTTACATGGTTTAAATATTACGAAAAAGGTTTACTGTTTTTTAAGATGCTTTTAACCCTCGTATTGGACTGAACACTACCTAACTATTTCCGTATTGGGGGCTTGGAGACTCCTACTACGTCAAAATTGGAAAAAAAACACGTGAATCATTTAAATCTGGCTTTATTGTAACCAGTGAACTATAAAACAATGAACAAGTTAAAACTTTTCTAGGTTCAGAAGTACACTGCACAGAATTGTGTTGGGGCTCTAACTGACCTCATATTTAGACAATGAAAATAGTTAGAGACAGAAACAATATAAAAGGCACAAAAGGAGCACACAGGCAGGAAATGTCCTATTACTTTGAATGAATGGAGCAAGTAGGTGACATATGTTCTGAACATACAAAGTTTTTAGACGTTGCACATTTTTGATGTATTTTTCTGGAACAGATGTAACATCTTCCCCATTTCTCAGGCTTTGGATCAGTACCCAGCACACTAGACACTGCTTCCCTAGTAGCCTGAGGCAAGACTGCAGTGTTCCTTTCCTGCACCAGTAGTTTCACTATTTCTGTACGCAGGTCCCTGAGAAACATCCTTCTCTTACGCAAAGATTTATTATACCATTTGTGGTTCAACAAAATCCAAACAATATATGCATTCAGACATGCAATGTGCGTGTTCAATACCAGTCTTTGTCCCAGTAACAGCGAGTCTTTGCCACAGCTACAGCATCTGTCAAGTGTGCGCTGCCAGAAAATGTATCTGGCAATTGTGGCTTCCCCAGAAACTCTTCCTAACAAGAGTAAGCTTCCCAGAAAATCAGTTTGACAGTGTTCTCTTAAAAAAAAAAAAAAAAAAAAAAAAAAAAAAACTCACTTTGCTGGACAATTGTAACAATACATAAGGCAAATGTTATCTGGGGTCTCACGGACCCCCAAGACTATGTTGGTGCATTTTATTTGAAAAGCAAAAACTGCTGAAACTATGATGCTACGAATAAGGCTGCGTGTCTGTCATGGAGATCACGGTTTCCATGACTTTCTGTGACCTCTGTGGTAACTTCTGCAGTGGCCGGTGCTGGCTCAGGGGCTGCCCGAGCTGGGCAGCAGCAGCAGTTTGGATGTGTGGGAGGGGACTCAGGGCTGGGGCAGGGAGTTGGGGTGCCCTTACCGGGAGGGGGGGTTCCCCGCCTCTCCCCCCCAGGACCAGTGGGGGTTCCGGGCCCCCGCAGCGCCCCTAGCCTGCCTCTCCAGAGCTCTTGTGGTCTCCCAGCCCAAATTTTAGTTAGGGGTATATAGTAAAACTCATGGACAGGTATGCAGACCAAATCTGTGGTAACAGGTTGTCATCATCATAGGTTGAGAATACTTAGGCAAACCGCTTTCTTCTTTTTTTTATCATGTTTTGTTTAATTTTTTTGAATGTGTTTGGGGTACAAGAGACCCCCAAAGACCTGGCAAGCATAGTACTTTCATATTTCCCATTGACTCCCATTGAGGGGTCTAACTGATCCCATTACCTTTTTAGTGACTTTTTTTGCTACACAAAAACCATAACAGGAAGGATGATAAAACCAGTGCAGAAAGATTTACCTCATCCTACTTTGAGAATACTTAATGTATGAAGAAGCATGGGTTTGCACGAAAATTGTTATTTATAGTGTAGTGCAGGTTGGGGTCAGATAGACCTGGAAAACATTAGAGAGGGGGGAAAAAAAACCCTGAGTGCCATCTGTGACTTTAAAAGGAGACCTCTGCACTTGCATTCCTTGTGCTTTAGTCAGCATGGCTGTTATGGTATTTTTACTGCTCATTCACATTGTTTGCTTATGTAGATGTTACAGGGTATGTCTACACTGCAGACTTGCCACATGTTCTGCCATGTGTTGTTGCCCAACCCACCCACCAATCCCCACACACTTAAAACCCTTAAAAAATATGTATAAATGTGCATTGAGCCCATGCGAGAGTACTCAGCTGGAGGTATTGAACAATGCTTGTGTTGCACTTTGAGACGCACCCTATCTGCCCACTTTGCATTGTGGAGTCCTTCTCTGAATCATTGCTTTCCAAGACGATTTCCCATCCAGTAGGTATAGCTTGCATTCTTTGTTCCCAGGTGTATTACCTTGCATTTGGCTGTATTAAAACATATTCTGTTGGATTGTGACCATGTAACCTGATAACTCAGGTCACACTGTAACAGTAACTTGTTATCCCACCAATCATCTGCAAACTTTACCAGCAAACATTTTATATCATGTCTAGATCACTGATAAAAAAATTAATAGCTTTGGACCAAGAACCAATCCCTAAGCAATTCCACTAGAAATGGCCCCCACTCATGGATGTCTCCCCATGAACAACTAATTTTGAGACCTATCAGTGAGCTAGTTTTTATTCCATCTAATGTGTGTCCTGTTAGTTTTATACATAGTTTGTTATATAAGGAGTTGTTCTGACCTTATTAGCTGGGCAGACAGTAGAGCATTTGAGTTACAGTTCCCAGAACATACAGAGAAAGCATCTCTTTTCAACACAAGCCAGGGAAACTACCATATAGGAGCAAATGTGTGTCCATTAGAGCTTAAAGCTGCATAGCATGAGTGTGCAGTGAATGGATGTTGCATTTGGACAGATGGAAAAGGAATCTGAGAGACTTATTCTATTTTTGTTTTATTTAGCTATAAGCCAAAAGAATTTTGCAGAATTTTACAAGTTTAGGATGAAATTCTCAGCAGAAGTGACCAGGCAACTTAACCACAAAAGCTGTGAAAATCAGCCCAATTTTTAAGCTATTTCACAAGCATATTTTCAAACGAGAAGGTGACCTATTGATCGCTAAATAATGCTACATAAGGAACCAAACATTTATTGATTCATGTGGCTCAAATAAAATGCAGCAAGATGAAAAATCCTAACTAAGTCTTAGTCCTCTTCTACTCCCCAGGTCTGTAAAAGGCTGTGAGCACTGCAGTGCTTTGTAGTGACTTTAGAGATGAGGTACAAATACAGTATTCTCACTCCACAGCGCCTAATGCTAGTTGTGTTCTTGAATTGAGAGGCATACTGTACATTTTTACCTCTTCCATGCAGTCTGTAATTGCTAGTTGGGTTACAAAAACAGCATTTTTTCTTTGTGGGGGAAGGAATCGTAGCATCTGTAGCTACACTGCCAGGTTCTTGAGGCTTCATCTTGCCCATGATTCATAACAACATTCATATGTGGGCCTGTTTAAGTCCACCTACCTATCTGGCTAGCATTTGTACACTGTGATGTATTTTTTCCTCCAGCTGCTGGTCTGAACTTTCAAAAGATAAGCTCATGGTTGTAGTTCCAATTGCTGCCTTAGCAGGGAGTATCTTATTCTGGGAATTTGCTATGGGGTGGTCTGTTCATCAGCAAATGCCAGAAAGGAGTTTCCCTTGCTTGCATTGGCCATCTTCCTTTAACCATCTGTCTGTCTATAGGAAAGGAATAAACCTCATGAACCCCTTTTGAAGGGCTTAAGTGTACTCAAAGTGACTGGTCCTTTTAATGGCCAAGGTCCCAGAGCCAAGTAGGCATAGGCACTGGATCACTATCAATCTCTGAAACAAAAATTGGAAGTTTCAGTAATATAGTTAGTCTTACCAGGCAACGTTTTTGCCTTAAATAATATGGTATGTACTGGGAGAGAGTTTAAAAAAAAAAACAAAAAAAAAAACAACTTAGTAGCTTCATTATTGCCTGAGATTTGGCTGGTTGCCTATATACTGTAATCACAGCACTGATATCTGACTGGAAAATAACTTATTAGACAATTAACCGCAGCAGCCTCAAGGAGTGGGAAAAATCCTATATTATTATGTCCTTGAATAGTTCTGTGCATTTCTAACTAATCTGGATATCTCTTCCTTGCAAATGCCCACCACAACACTCGCATATTAAGTCAGATAGGACAATAAGTTCATGCACTGAGCTCTCCTTGTGCTCTTGAGCCTAATGACTTCCCCCGCTTAGTTGTCCTCCTGCTTCTCAAACCACCATGCTTACAGTTTTACTCAACTTCTCATTTGTACCTAACGGGTCAACCTGTGCTAGTGATTCGAAACTTGTTCACTGTATGTTGTTTTCCCTTTATCTTCTGAGCCAGTAGGTTCACTATGAACCAAGAAAACAGGTTTATTTACACTTGTCTTTTGCCTCTTTTGTGCAGTTTCTGTAAAAAGTTCTTTAAAATGAATTTTGAATCATGTATGAGCAATGGGTTTCTCTTTTTTGCAGTGGCTCAGGGCTTTCTAGCTAATGATTCTGTAACTCTCTACACTTATAAACTGTCCAAAAATCTGACTGCTGCCTCCTATTCCAATCTATCTAATAACTAAAGATGAGGATCTGAGCCTCCTGTCTGTATTACAGTTTTCTGAAGAGATTACTAGTGTTTTGCATTGTTAATCCTGTTATTGTGCATCACTTCTATACTAGCATGAGTTGTCTGAAAACAGAGAATGGAAAAGCTACTATCAAATTCCATTAGAGGAAGAGCTGAAAGGGATACTTGGATATACTCTGGCATTACTGCTGAGGATGGAAACTACTGCTGGACACAGGCAAACCCAAGCATTAATTGCAAGTTTCTGGCTAGTCATAAACTTATCATCTCTTCTGAAGATAGGGCAAAGTATAGGCTCTGTCTTCATAGAGACCATTAAGTCTCTCGTTCAAATATGACGCAAAGAAAATAATAGTTAGACACCATCAAGCTTCAGCTTTCCTTGCCTGTGATTCCTTTGTCCTTTAAGGTACTATTTCTGTGAGATATCAGTGCTCGCTGATATTTAGTATATCATGGATTTTAAGGTCAAAATGTAGACCTTAGAACCTCACCCAGTAATTTCTGCATGAAACCCATAGCTTCTGATTGAGTTATAGCATATCTTTTAGAAAGACATCCAGTCTTGTTTTAAAGACTTCAAGTCCACCACAACCCTGGGTAAATTGTTCTAGCAGTTAATTACGCTCACTGTTAAAAATCTGTCACAAACATTTCTTGATCAGGGTCTCTCCTCAACATCCTCACCTCCACTCACCATGTTAACATGGGGAGGCCCCAGACATTTACTTAACTGCAAGCTCTTTGGGTCAAAGACTGTCTTCTTGGTTATGTGTTTGTTCAGTGCATAGTGCAGTGGGGTCCAGGTCCATGACGGGGCCTGCTAGGCCCTACTCCGATACAAATAACACTCTCAATACAAACATATTGCACCCATAAGCTCGATTCCATCCAGGTATTTTTTAGGTCCTTGAGAACTTAGGACAGGGGTTTTACTACAACTGGTTCTGTCTGCCTCCCTGGCTGATGGGATAGAGACAGGATTTCCTTTGATAAGCCTTCTCTGTGGATTGGCCTGTTTGCACCAACAATAGATCCAGTCACATTAAATATGATCATTTATTTTACAGATAAAATACAACGAAGTTATACAAACACTGCAGAATAAAATCAAAGGGCTTATATACAAAAATATACATGGGTTGACAGTCAGGCCTAACTTTTTATTAGGATCCTTCACATAACAGATTTTCCTCTCATAAAAATCCAACCTCACAGCTTGTTCTTCACTCAACTTCACTTCAGGCCTCAGATAGCAGGATTTTCTCAGATGCCTGAAAAACTTAACTCTCTCGTAAAAATCTCTATGAAATCTCTGACACTGTTTGAGGGAACTAATTTGGGTAGTTATTCCTAAACTGCTTTCCCTCTGTTTCAAGGTTAAATTTAGGGCAGCCCAGTAATGGTAAATCACTCAGGTATGAGCTGTACTTGAGGGAGATTTGCCAGCTCCCCAATAACTGTTTCAAAATACAGTAATGGACATGGGGTTGGGGAAGAAATGACGAAAGGGGCTTTCTCATGGTACCCTTTCTGTAGTGCTATTCTTTTTCACACTTCTCCTGATCAATCAACCATATTTTCTTCCTTTAGACCTAAGGACAAATCTCTGATATTTCAGAGGTGCTGAGCACTAAGCATTAACTCCTGTTGGAGTAATGGGAGTTTTCAGCACCTCTGAAAACTATGCCCAGAGCCTTTCATTGATAAACTAATTATTGTGCTGACAGTGTTTCAGGATAATAAGCGGCAGCGGGGGTTGGGGGGAATGCCTGATTAAGCTGGTGATTTTACCAGCTAGGATACTGTGGTCCTGGTATTGGATGCTATTGCCTTCATAATGTCAGCTGCATTCAGGATTGCGGCACTGAACCCCACTGCTCACTGGAGAGCAATTGCTTTCTTTGGAGAGCTATTACCAGCACTAGTTGGTGTGGTGCACTCTGGGCAAAAGAGCCAACTAGGTTAATAACATTTGTTCTTATAGTTTTCCCAAGAATGGTGGTTTCCTAATATCTTATCCTACCTTCCTTCCTACATTTTATAGAGCTTGATAATTAGACCATAAAAAGGGGCCTCGTAATAATCAAGCTGAGGAGGCAAAGGTAGTGATGAGATGATAGACTCTTACCTGGGCAATATTATAGAAATGTAGCTAGGTCGATTTACTAAAATAGGAGCTGCAGAACAAGGAGAGAGTTCAGAGTTAAGGATAATGCCAAGGTTGTAGCCAGAGGCAAATGGAAGGTCTGAGTTGAAAAGAGGAGATAAAATAAAGAATTGGGTTTTAGGATTACCTTTGTTGCCTCAGATAACTTTTTAAGAAGTAGTTGAAAGAAATTGAGATTACAGTTTAATTGGTGAAATCAGGAAGAGAGAAAGTTAAAAGGGCTGGGTATTAAAAATACCAAAATATACAAAACTGAGTATAGAAAAATGATAGAAAGACGAAGGTGATATAATATAATCAAGCATAAGAAATTGTGTAGAAACTAGAGTCAAGAATGAAACCTTTTAGGATGCCTTAGAGGAGGGGGCCTTGTGCAGAGGCAGAGCTACTACCAAGGGGATGGAGGAGTTTGATATGTGGAATCAGAAACATCCAAGGAGAGAAAAAAATCATGGCTGCAGAACTAAGGAGATCGTGAATGTTCCACAAGGCGGAAGGTTGCAATGACGTCCAAGAGAATGAGTGTGAGGGAGAAAAATCCATTTTGAGTATGAACAGTATTTGCTCTTTTAGTTATTTAGTGGTGTTGTGACTGATATTTTTATTCTGAAATCTCAACCAATATAAACCTAATGGCATGTTGAAAATGAAATCCTGCTTTCTGGTTAGTTAACTGTTAGGAAAAGAAGTAGCCAAGATTATACAGTAGCAACCACCAGCTCAAATTAACATGCAAAGAGTTAATTTTTAAACATTTTTATATTCTCATAATAATAAATAGGGCGCACGTTTTCTGGCAGCTGATGACAGGCTGGGATAACGGCCATTATTTTTCCTAGAAAATATGCAATCAATCTTTATTCACATTTATTTGACATTCTAATAAATATAGCTAACCTCCAAACTGCTGTGAAAATGTCCTGTATCTTTTTGAGAGACAAAATGGATGAGGTAATATCATTTATTGGACCAACTCCAGTTGGTGAGAGAGACAAGAAGACAAAAGAAGGTCCAATAAACGATTTTACCTCAGCCACTTTGTCTCTAATATCCTGGGACCAATATGGCTCAAACTACATTGTTTTTCTTAGACATCTTAACCTTTTCCCTTGGCAAAAAATGCGTATTACACAAGCAAGATGGCATTATTATTTATTACTATTATTTTTACAACACTCTCAATGTATTGTGTGCTTTACAGAAACAAAAGCCTTGTCTGTATTAAAAACTGCTCCGGTTTTAATAAAGGTAAATCGGCTTAGTTAAACCAGTACAAACCTGTGTGGTTTGTGCTGGTTTAAATAAATCCATTTAGAAGCATCTCTTTAGTTAAACCTATGCAACTTTTAATACAGACAAGATCTAATAAAAAGATATGGTCCTTGATCCATAAAATTATCATTTAAGACCCCAGTCTTGTAAGGTCTTATGCATGTGCATTAGATCACTCACTCAAGTAGTCCCATAGACTTCAATAGGGACTAATCACATGAGTAAATTTATGCACATGCTTAAGTCTTTGCTGGGCTGGGGCCTAAATTTCGACAAGACTCAGCTTAGGCATGTCAACATTTTGATGATTCAATAATTATTTTTGGTAGTCTGTTTTGTTTGTATTACATTTAACACCAAGTTTAAAACTCTGGGCCTAATTCTCTTCTCTCTTATACCAGCATTGGTGCTGCTGATGGGGGGCAGTAGTTAAAGGTCTCCAGAAACGAACAATCTCTCAATCAGTATATAAAATTTTGCCTATTGGTAGGGAACTCCATCAAATGTCCATCATGAATGCTAGAGATTGCAGGACTATGGTTGATATTTTATAATTATTTCATAAAATAATGCTTAAAAATTAAAAGTATATTAATTGAATGTGATTTTAAATGTCAAGGGACCGTATTTATAGAGGAAGGTGTGTGAGTAAAATATGAGTCCATATCTTCCATGTTAGTGTTTGTTTGGGTAGAATGATAGTCCTATCCTTTAAAATCTCTGAAACCGGGGATTTTGTTCAAGGGGGGGATAGAGTTAAATTAGAGACCATGTATAGCTCTTACATGTTGAGGTGATTTTAATTTTTTTTAAATAATACAGAACTTCAGCAGACATATTTTCTGTAGTCTAGCATCTCTTACAATTCTGAGACATCTGGGCTGTTCCACGCTGCAGCTCACAGAGGCGGGCCAAAGTTGCAGTGCTACATGCACTGATCACGTCTCCTGCTCCTGCTTGCCACCAGATTCTCTGCCTCCGTGGCAGCAGTCAGTTGGCGGGTTTAGCTGCTATTGTTTCTTTTGTTCCCCTGGCTGTTTTTCTTGCCTGTTTTCAGCAGTGGTGATCAGATCTTTTTCTTAACCCTTTCTCCTCCTCCCTGGGTCAAATTTCATTGGCTTAATGGGTAATCTATCTGGAGCTGCTGGCCACATGCCCGTTATACATAGTTGTGTTCCCACTGAAGTTACTAATATCTTTCTATGAGTTCTGTGCAGCACTGGAATGATTCATCTGGGACCAAGCTTGGGGGAGAGGGGTGGCCAGCACATGCAGCACTGCAACTTTGGACCCCCTCTGAGAGCTGCAGTATGGAGAGGAGCAGCCCAGATGTCTTGTGGGAGATGCTAGCAGAAAGGAGATTATTGGTAAGAATTTTTCCATTTGATATTTATATATTTAATGTACATCAAAATTTACATGTTTCAGGTACATGATCGATTTCATGTACATCTATTCCTGTCTTTTAAATCATACATACCAAAAAAAACCCCACTGAAAGCATGGAAATTCCTTTTTATTTTAGCACTAGCAGCTTTGGTGGATTCACAGCCAGGAAAATACATCTCTCAACACAAAAGGATTAGCTTGCTCCCTTGCACAATAGTATTTGAGCCCCTATGGGATGTACCAACACACACTGTTCAAATATCCCCCTGCAATAGCCAGGCACAGTAGCGCTAGTTAAGGATGGTGTTTCAGACCCAAATCCTGAATTTTCTTACATCTCTGAGAACCTTAATGTTACTTGAAGTTTCTACATTAATTTCCTTCGTTGAAAGAAAAAACACAAGGGCTGTCCAATGGACCAATTTATGCATCCGAAAAGTGGCATCCCCTTGGCTCTTTTAGGCAACAGAATGTCAGTCTGTATAGAAGGTGGGAAGAATCAATGATAACCAGTGCCTAATCTTGATTTTGCAATCTATTTAATCATGTGCATGTAGTTAGGAATGTAATCCGATTTATATATACAAACATATTGTCAATGCTCAAATAATCACCTGTTCCTTCTTTCTCACCTTTGAATTTTGGTAAAATAGCTCCTACTCTCAGCCTGGATCTCTCTCTGAGGATAAAAGCCCAATTGTTTATTTAATTCCTAAGAAACTATCAAGGAAAGACAGGTCTGACCGGGAAGGTCAAGACAAAATTTGGGGATGGCGTGGAGTTGGGGAGGAAATGAACATAGAGCCAGCAATGTGTTTATGTGGTGTTGATGGGTAGTGGTAAGGCCAGAGTGGACAATACTAGACTGTTAGTGCCAACCCACTGACAATGGTTGGGCTACAGGCACTGTCTATTAGTTGGGAGGCTAGTGAAGTGGGAAAATTATTGTTGAGGGAGAAAAAAAGCAGGGGAGAGCTTGCTCAGGCTATGGTGAGGAAGAGAGGGTCTGGAGATTATTTTAACCTGCTGAAGTCCCTCCGTAAAGAGAACTAAGGGTGAAAATATGTCTCCTAAATGTTAATCTATTTTATTAAGATTTCCAATAGATTGGCACCTTGTTACTGCTCAGTTCAAAGAGATTCCACAATTCTCTTTCCTTTCTATGTACTTATATATGCAGTAACACCTATAAACATAAAGATCCAGATCCACAAAAGCACTTAGGAATCTGGACCTTGGGTTTATGTACGTAAATCCTAGTTTTGGCTCCATTGTGATCCGCAGAATTCCCACCAAATCCCACATATACCTAAACTCACTTGGCACCTATATTTTCAAAGTAGACTAACCACGAGTTACAGAATCATTCTCCCTCTGGCCGGATGACTGTTCCACTGTAGATAAACACTTAAATAGTCTTTGGGCAGAGTAAGAGAGAGTGATTTTGTGGACCAGTGGTTAGGGTACACAACTGGGAGGGCACAGACCCCAAGTCCAGTCCCCCTGCTCCAATGACACTTTCATTATTTAGCTACAGTGGAACAGTTTCAGCAGGAGAGAGTGAGGGGGCCCCACATCAGAATATCTCCTAGAGCTCTGTGGCTAGAGTGGGAATTGAACTGGGTCTCCCACATTCCAGGTAAGTGTTCTAACCCCTGGGCTAAAAGTTGTAAGTGGGGCATTACAACGCTGTTCTCCTCTGGCCATTTTAAGTGGAGTAAAGCAGGCACCTAACTCATTTCCTCCAGAAGTGGTTTAGGCACCCAACCTGCCTGACACCAGCTGCGGGAGGTCCCATCTGGATCTCTAAGTAGAGATAAGGTTCTCCCTGCAGCCCAGACTTAGGCGCCTATCTCTGAAAGAGGGGCAGGGCTCTGTTTGGATGTTGGCTTTTATGGAGCATATTATTAGGCGCCTGTCTCTCCCCCATTTGTTGTATAGGAGCCTAGGTGCCTAACAGGCTTTGTAAATCACAGTGGTGTTCCTATGATTTTCTAGGCACCTAAAAGTTAGGTGTTGCAACGCTGAGCGGCCTGGCACCTAAGTCCCTTTGTGGATCCTACCTAACTCTTGAACTTTTCATTATAATTAAGACCCTCCATATTGTGTTCAGTTACCATAATAATTCTCTGGCTCTTGATGATTTGCACATCCTGATTGAGGTGCAGGGTCTAACACTGGATAAGGTACTCCAGAAGGTGTCTCACCATGATCTAGTACGAAGGCAGAATGCCTTGTCTTCTTTGTAATCTTTTTGATGGTGCCTAAAATCTCATCAGTCTTTTTGCTGCAACTGAGCAGTGGGTTTCCATCTTCAGACCCAGGGCCTTGTGTACTGCCTGTGCTGCACATTGGAACTATTTATTGTCTCTTCATTGCCATTTGAATCATGCCACATCCTAACACATGTGCATGCATAACTTTGGCTCATAGTTGAAAACACTTAGTGATGTACAATTCATGAATGATTTTTGATACTTGAATATTTCACTGTGTTCTCCTTGCTTCAGCAGTTGCATTGTTGTCTGGGAAGGCCAGCTCAGAGAAAGTGGGAGCTTGTAGTCAACTTCATTCATTCATTTTCTCAGTTTCCTTGGACTTAACTGCTGCTATGTTGCCTAACCCCCATCTTTGTCTCCACCTGCTCCCTATCTGCGAACTGGACTCTAGCTCTGACTCCAACTTCCTCCCCCACTCCTCTTCTTGATGATATAGAACAGTGAAAAGAACATGTACTGTCATGCAATTAATTCTCCCTTGAGGGGAAAGATGTAGAGCAAGAGGGAGCTGCAGGCACATCCCACAAGGGCAGTGAGATAGAAAATAAAGTGGCAGGAATCTGGCTGCAGCAAAATAAACTGTGCAGCAAAAAATTATTAATTTTGTGGTAGCATTGAAACATGCCAAATTCCACAGCTACACAATTGCAAAGTCCATGGGGCCCCAAGTATTGACTAGGGCTGTTTATTCCTCTCATTGTTTCAGGCTCTTTGCCGATTTGGATGATCACTGGTTATGCTTGGTTTATGTTTTTGATGTTATGTCTGCAACTAAAAGGGCTTAATGCCTTTTCTTTTCTTTTTTTTTTTTTTTTTTTTTAAATTAATGAAAGCTGACTCTCTGGAGCACACAGAGGGGGAGGGATAGCTCAGTGGTTTGAACATTGGCCTGCTAAACCCAGGGTTGTGAGTTCAATCCTTGAGGGGGCCCTTTAGAGATCTGGGGCAAAAATCTGTCTGGGGATTGCTCCTGCTTTGAGCAGGGGGTTGGACTAGATGACCTCCTGTGGTCCCTTCCAACCCTGATATTCTATGATTCTCTAAGAAGGGTAAATTCTGGGACAAATTGTATGACTGTAGTATACACATGCCACTGCTAACCTGAATCTAATTTTTTCATTCACTGCATTCTATTTTTCATCTAGCAGCATATGGGTCAGTGTATGGTATTTAGAGCCAAAATGCATTTTACATTTTCTCACATTAAAATCACTAACCATATCAAGCCTCCATTAAAAAAAAAAGTAAACGTTAATCAGCTGATCCACTCAAGTATTAATTGTATTTCCAGTTTGAAGTCAGCAATAAATGCTATCACGCTGTACATGTCACACTCAAGAAAATTAACATACACGTGGGAAAGCTATGGCTCCTGCACCTGAATCAAACTACAATGCATGTGACCCAAAGCCATGATCTTTGCTTCCGCTGTAACCTGTTTGCTATCCAATTTATGTAGCACTGTTCCCTACCTATGTTGCCCAGGCTAAGAAGTAAGTGCTTAATTGGTACTTTAACAGAAATCATCATGTGTTTCCATTATTGGTCAAGGTCTGGCATAGGTGGCAGTGGACCTATCCTCACAAGCTAGTCGACTGCAGTCAGGGATGATGAACATCATGTAACATTGTATGCCCATATTAACACTAGGTGTGAGTTTGCCATTCTAGATTAGACTGAACCACATTATGAGCATGTTGTTGAACTGTGTTGTAGTCCTGTAAATACTCTGTTACGTCTACAATCAGATCTATCGATGTGTGTGTGTGTGTGTGTGGGGGGGAAATATGTTTTATTTGCAAGGCCATAGTTGTGGGCATTTTTTTGTTACGCTGACTTTTACTGATATTGTAGCTTGGCCTCAGTCACTCCAGCATTGTTGTGAATATCAGTTTCCTACTAGATGGGCTAAAATGTGACCCTTCCCCCTTGCTCCAAAACCTCTGCTCTGTATCTCAGTTTGCCCATTAACTGGCTTGCCAGTTCCACTCTAAGGTGAACTGTAAAGGAAAAAAATGTTTTGTCCTTGTCCTGTTGTATAATCTAACTTGTTTCCCCAAAACAATATCTATTTTGGATTGCTTTTGAAACAACAGGTTGTCACTTCCTGCTTGGTTCTGGGCGAGATGTTTAGAGGACATGAAGTGTAATGTCAGAGGAAGCGATAAAATGTGCTGCAGTTCTTTCACCCCCAACTAATTCTTATGTTGTCCCCTCTTTTCCTCAGCTGGTGGCAGGGAAAGCTGCAGTTCATATGACATCACAGTCAGAGCCTCTTAATACCTGGGTAAGACCCTCCAGCAAAGAGAGATAAGTAAAGTTGATATTTCCAATATCAAAAGCAAGTAGGAAAAACCAAGCAAGGGTCAAAACACTTTTAGTTTGCAATTTACTTTTATTATTATTATTGGATGCAAACTTTCTAGGACTGATGATTGATTCATGTTTATCCTCTGAGTGCCTTATTCAGCTCTGAGTTATTTCCCCTTACACAATGAAAGCACGAAGAATGAGTATTTGTACTTGTTCTCCCTTACTGGCCTCTGCAGAAAACCTGTGAAATGGGGCATAGCTCTTTTATGAATAGGATCCCTTAGTCACTACCTCTGTGGGGGAAACTATATTAGAAGCCATTGCAGTAACTCAGCACGCTATTAGACAGCTTCCTAATTCTTATTGCATTTAAAAGACAGAATCTGAATTGCTGACTAAATATAACCCAGGTAACTAAAAATGTGTTTCTGAATTTTGGTGTGGTACAGAGAATGTAGGGGAAAGAGTAGCTATGCTCCATTGTGTTTGAGCACACTACTGAATCAGTTACCAGCAGAGCACTGTTCATAGGCTTTGTGCAAGAGGGTTTTTTTTTAATTCCCCCACTGTGTTGAATTTATTTCCATCAATACTCATTAACTAACTCATTTTTAAGTAGTTTCTATTTCTCCTTTACAGTAAAAGATTATTTCCATTGCTTAGCGGTTAGGCCCATTAGTACATTTATAATGCTAAAATAGTTAAACCACACACAATTTATTTTTATAAATATAAAATTTATAAAAATAAATTGTGGGAAAATATTTTACAAGGTAAATATTTGCCCAACTCCTCCTTCACCCCCCCCCAATTTTTAAGGGTCCAGTACCATGAAAAGATCGATTTTGGGTGCGTCCACTCCAGTAGTCTTTGCATAGAGAGGAGTTACATTTGATGCCTCTACAATACAAATGAAGCGTCACATGGGGAGAAAAAAGTTTTTAGTAATGGAAAGTATATATAGTCCTAAAGAAAACCAATCCTGCTTCTAGTGACAATTGTTTTCAGTCCAGTCAACTCCATGACCAAAATAACTGAATTTCTTCTAGTCTTTTAGATTAGGATCTTTATACCAAATAATACATTCAAAACAACCCTCACCCTTGATCTAAACCTCCCTTGGGATGGTAGAGTAGATCAGCAAAGAAGTCTCTCCAAGAAATCCACTTAATTGCCCTGGCATGGCAGAGACTTTCATGCAGTTTGCTGTGCTTGGTGTGAAACCTAGTCTAATGTCAGCGATGCCCCTTTGCTAAAGTGTTTCTTCAAATCAACAGGTCTCTTCTCAACACCTTTTTGTATGTGGACATAAGTTGTTTTGGTATTTGCAATACAGAATTGTCATAACACCATACAATGAATCTTAACAACAATAAGGGTCAGCAAGTGGCTTGTGCTAGGTAACTAGCTGGAACCACAATAATGTCCTTTTTTTAGGGGTGGGGGAGCAGTTGGTGCTTTTTTCTTACATGCTTGGTAGCAAAAAGCCAAATGTTTGTCAGCTGATTATTTTAGCAGGCACATAATCCTTCCTTTGATGTCTACCAGGTTCAATGAAATCCTAGTACTACCAGGATTTAGTAGTAGATATATTAAGATTTTTTTTCTGTGATCTCTCCTGCAAGGGAAGCAGTAGTAAAATTTATAACAGTGTCACCATAAAGGAATGCTTGTAAAAGCTCTCTGTTACCTAAAGAGGGGACCCCCCCCCCCCCTTTGAAAAAATGGGACAGTTAAGAATATACAAACAGTAAGTTTTGAAATATAATTAAGGGCCAGATGCTTAGCTGGTGTAAATCTACATAGCTCAATGGAGCTGAATTACACTATGTGATCATCTGGCCTGGTATTTATAGTAATACAGTTATGAATGGGAATTACTTAATAGTCATGTGACTGTCATGTGTTCTGTCACAGGTCTCCCAATGTAATTTAGAAGTGTTAACTAGTCTTCCCACAATGCAGGAGCAAAGTTACTCCTATTATTACCATAAGGCAGAGTCACACTGTAGATGCCTACAGTTTCACTCTACTTTGGTGCTATGGCCATTAGAATATCGGTCCGAGGGGACAAGATAATTTGTTGGGAAGAGCTGAAGTGAAAACAAGCTCCCCCAATTTAAAATGTTAGCAAGGCTTGTGAAAATAGTGATACAAGCAGACTGTGTAACTAACTACATACCTTTTGTGTGTTCTACTAAAAGAAAAGAGAAAAAACCCAGGAGTTCTCTACACAATAGTGAGGAAGTTTTTCTTCCTTAGAACACCTCGTATGTTCAAAAGCACAGTATCACAATCGGTACTAGATTTGATTTCAGACAGAAAAAGTTACACTTTTCATAGGCACATCTTTTTGCTTTAGGGCTCGACTCCTGTTCCTGCTGAACTGAGCCAGTATGTAAAATCAGAACTGATATCAGCTCAGTAGGCACCGGAGGACGGGTCCATCAACAATCTGGAACAGCAGCAGCCGTAAAAAATCATTTCCTGCAAACAATACATATTGCTAACCAATAAGCATAGAGAAATCACTGGCTAAAACTTTATAAAGCATAGCTTTACAGACTTAAGTTGGTTTAGAACAAACAACATATTTGTCTCCAACTTTTAGAAAAGCAGCGAGATTACATTACAATATATATAAATTTTTCAGACTTATTGACTGCTTCTTTGCTTGTAGCCAAACCTGATAGTTTACAGTGCATTTCTTACATTCTTGACAGGAAAATCTGTTCTTTTCCAAGTCTCTACCATCTCTTATGCTCTGCAAGCTAGATTTCACACACACTATAAAACTATACCTCAACCCACTGTGTACCTCAGCCAGCAAACTACTTCGCCCCTGGGTAGGTTGACTTTTAAGAAGTTTCCCATCTCACCTTCTCTTCAGGTGCAGAACTTAGCCACTGTGAACAAAGAGGAAATCAATCACTGTTCACCAATCAGCTAAGCTCTGCACCTTGTTAGAGAGGTCTTCGTCTCAAAGATCAGATGAAGGTCTTCAATGGTGCATTTTCTCCTTTTGTTTGAATTTTTTTTGTAGAGGATTCCAATGCATATGGGAGATAGGATTTTCATAATAGGAGGCACAGTCACGGTTATGTGGTAATCCCTGGCAATGTGATTTTAATCTTAAATCACAAATCAGCATGCCAGGAACCCAAACAGCCACAACATTAAGGGACACTTGTGTAGTCTCTCTCCCATCACACAATCAGGTTTAAAACAACAACGATTGTAAATCTGGTATCTTAAACACTTTCTGTGACAATATCTTTAAGATCTTATCTCCTTCAGGTAGCTGATTAAATAATTTTATTTAGATCACCCGTCAGAACCAAGCTGGTTATAGGACACATGCAGTAACTAGCATAGGAAAGTTACACAAAGGCAATAACCAACGGAGTTGTAAAAAGGTTAAAATTATTATCTTAATAAAACTCCCCTAGGTATTTAAGAGACTCTTGGTAGAGAATACCATATATTGCAGCAGACCAAACCATTCTAACTGCATATTTCTGGCCCTTGGTGCCGTTAAAAACATTTGAAACCATTACAAATAGGCTCAGCTGTTAATAGTGTTTTTTTGTTTGGGGTTCAGTAGGTGGTTCTCAGCCTAGATGATCTGAACATGACTATGCATGCAAACATTTTGTAGTTGGTCTCCTACCTCTTTTAGAAAGCAAGACACCCCTTCCCCCCCGTCCCCCCAATAACTGGTATGCTGGCACTCTAAGCCTATTCCAAACCCACCACAGTTTTCTTGGCAGGCATAGGCATATAGTCACTGTCTATGTACCAGAAGAACGGTGCTATTCATAAATAGCTTGCTTTTATAGCATGTTGAAGGGGACCTCAGCAAGAAAAAGGTTGAGAACCCCTGGACTAGGACATATACAGTGAAAATACTGGGGAACTCAGGGCTCCCCATAGGTATAGTTTTACTTCTATTTAGGGGGGCAAGGGCTGGGGGGGTTCAAGCCAGCTCCGCATAGCAGGGTCCAGGGAGGGAGCACCAAGACCACCCTGCCTGTCTGGGCTGTGGGGGAATGCAACCAAAAAAATAACTCAAAGGGGGGGGGGGGGACTCAATTCAAAGTTTGAAAACCGCTCAGGGTGCAGGCAAGGGGGAGCTAGGGGCTGTTTAGGGGCAGCGGGGGGCACAGCCCTGTGCCGCTCCCAGCTTCGGGACGGGGGCTGCCACCTTCAGCCCCCCACCACTCCTGGCTGGGGTGGAGGGGTCGCCAGCTTCAGCGCTAGGGGTCGGGGCACTGCAGCCCCCTTGAAAGGGCTCACAGACCCCTGATTGAAAACCACTCTCCTAGTCCATATAAATAAAATAAATGCCACAAACGCAAATGGAGCCTAATTTTAAGCATTGCCTACCTGTACAGGGTTGAAGGGAAGACGAATCAAGGGGTCCTGTTCTGTACCAAATACTGAGCAATGTTTTTGCTAAGTCGTTGTCTGAATTGTGTTACCACAAATCAACTGTAAAGTTATGTGAACAACCGAGGAAAACAGGCTGTCAGATGGCTTATATCATTACACAAAAATCTGCGGTATGCTGTACTGGAAAGGATCTTCATACCAAACCTAATTGACTATGGGTTAAACATGCATGTACAAACACCATAAAGTAATCTCAGGATATTCAAATAGGATGAAAGAAGGGAATATGTCACTATCTATATAGTATTTGGTGTAAAAGGCCAGTTTATATAATGTCTTTCATCGATGTGGTTATACTTTACTTGCAATTTTGCTTTTTTTCACCCATGTTTAGTGAGATGACTTCTACTTTTGTCCCTTAGCCACTAATTTCAAGTAGAACCAGAAGCAAATCAAAATAAAGCTATAAAATGTTTATCTTTATGTGACGGTCATTAGCATATCTTTATAAACAGGTACTTCCTAGCATAACCAACACTAATCTTAACTATCTCACACAAAATACTCAAAAGCACGTAAGCCACACTAATTTGAATGCAGAACCACGCTGGACAACTAGTTTGTAAGTGTATGAGTTCAATGCCTCATGTGGACACAGATTTTGTTAAACAACTCCAGTAATTGCCATCCCCTAGCAAGTTCATATCACATTTTCTATTTGCAGGTGTGAGTGCAGCCATGTTTAAGAAGTGTTGTAAATGTAGATGTGTCTTAGTACAAAAATCTCTCTCTTCTCCATGATCCTCAACTAGATCCCTTGTGCATCAATGATCCGTTGCTCCAGCAATGGTGTGGGGGGAAAAAACATGCAAGAAATTTAATGAGTGATTCTTCAAGCTGAATATCAGCAAATTCTACATTGTGCCAGAGTTTATTTACTGCGCTGTGCATATTCTCTCACTAAAGAGCAGGTTGAGGATTAAATACTTTAATCAAGAAAAATCACCTCTTCAGAATAACATCTCTGCCACCACTTTGGCTGAGGACACATCCATTTGTTTTTGTGTTGCAGCAAAGCATTTATAGGCAAGTTCCTGTTGTTTTGCATCTTCATTCACCATTAATTCTCCATACAGGTAAACACCCATAGCCTGCAAGTGGAAGAAAACACCCCTTCATTCCGTAACCAATTATAGCTAGCTGGCTTGTTTTTAAAGACAAGCTTGTTTCACATAGCTCCCAACACAACGCATACAGTACCCAATCTCATTTCATGTACAAAGCTATATTTCCTTTAACAGGTACATATTTTTTTCTCCAAAATACAGTTCTCTGTCTGTCAGTCTCTCTTGGAGACTATTCAATCGGAGGAGGATTGTCTGTGTTTTATTAAGTATGTTACCAAAAGAACATTTACACTGGAGATTGATAATCAAGCTAGAGTCAGCATCTTATGTGGGGAAAATGCTTTTCTGCTGTTTCTTCCCCTGCTTTTCAGGTTGAAGTCCATGTTCTCTCTCTCTCTCAGCCACCAAATGTCTCATGAGGGGGCAATTTGCCTTTTCCTCTAACATGACAGAAATTTGAATGGTCTTTAGTTGATTTTCTTTCCCAGATGGGACCTTTCCACATGCAGGGATGGTCACTGGTATGTATCAATTAAAACAATCCATTCTGAGATGCCTACTTAATTTTGTTAACTGAAATCAATTGAAAATGATGGGTTTCTGTTTCAGGCTGGTCCCTTCAAGTGGATACACATACAGCAGTTACAACTCTGGACTTGTAGGAAAAGGCAAAGCTCTCCCTAATGCTGATTTTGAGAGTCTCAATCAGGAAGGAAAATTATGGGATGAAATCTTGGCCTTACTGAAGTCAATGGAACCAAGTTTTCACCCTTGGTTACCATATCCTTTTCTGAAGATGCAAATCACTTGAGCTAGATTGACGCTGGTCCTGATCACAATGTGTCTACTGACATAAACATGGGCTGCAAATACAAGTGTGGGTTTGCAAACTCAGTCCCCTTATGTTGACCAGAGTTTTTACAAATGTCGAGTTAACTCTTGCAGTCATGCCCAAGTGAACAATCCTGATCAGTAAGTGGTGGGTGTATGTTTTTATGCAATGTAACATACCATCTAGTGCCAGAAAGAAGAATAAAGTTACCACTAAAAAAATATACATTTTAATTTAATATTTCTTGAAACATTTATTTTCAACCAGCTCTAGAAATTATCATCAGAATTGGTCATTTGGCAAAATTAAAAAGTGTTTGTGGACAGTGTTGTTTGCCTTGGAACTGAAGACTCTAGAGCTTCTCTGGGTTCAGCTCCTTAGCAGGCAGAGTATCCTGGAGGCAGAGTTCCATTCCTTTTCGCAGAGAATTGCTAAATATTTGGGTTTTGTTCCAAATCAGAATGAAACCGAATTTTGAAATATCAAATACCTCCACAAAATGAAATATCTTTTTTGCACAGCTGTAATAATTTCATCCAAATCTCAAACATTAAAATGCAGTAAACACTGGTTTTCTGTTATCCCAAATTGGATTAGTCACATTTGCATTTTTTGCAGACTTTTAAAATAACGACGTTCTTTCGTGATCAGTAAGGCCAAGGAAGTGCTTTGATTTCACATGTAATCATTCCAGAACTTAGTTGTGCCACAAACTGTACACCCTGCTGGAGTAAATTACAAGAAGGATCTCAAAGATAACAGCTTAAAAACTCTGCAGTTATGATTTCAAAAATTCTTTCCTTACAAAGCAGAAAAACATTGATCCTTATCTGGCATAATCACCATTCTAAATATATTGCTGTTCAACTTGGCTTTTAATAGAGAGCTCAAGGATACAGTTGCTTTTCGTTTGCCTACCAGGGGCTGATGTGACAGCTTCCATGTACCTGAAATTGCACCCCTTTATATAAGACTTAAAATGTGCACAATACACAAACATATATTTAAAAAAAAATCTATGTAAACGGGTTTATCAGAACAAATTGTTTGCTGTGGATTTTGGACTAGTTCTCTGGCTTCTCCTGCATATTAGGAGTGTAATCTAGATCTAGAAGATAGTGTTCAGGAGACTAATAAGAGCTGCGCTGCTGTAGCAAGACAGAAAGTTGCAATCTATTGTCATGAAAAATACAGCATGTTCTCTGATCAGCCATTAAAAAAAATCTCATATGTTGCAAATAAAGTGTGAATTGTTATAATTTAGTATACTGAATGTAGCAGCACCAATAATGTCACTATGTGTGTTGGGAGGATGCATGTACATATTTAAGTTAAAAATTGTGAGTAAAATAAATGTGAGTGATCTTGTCAGAACAGCGTGATTTAGGCCCTACTGCCTATATGTAATATATACAAGAGGTAGGATTCTTTGACCTCATCAACAACTGAGCAAGAGTTTTACAACTATGGTTAAGCGTGTAGTTGAGGCTTAACCTAGTTATAAAACTATGTCCTAGCCTAAATCTCTACCTAAGCTATCATCTGGACTTTTAACTTGATTATAACAAGGTTTTGCTCCATCCACATTCATTGGTCAACCACTGTTAACTTGGTTTCGCTGAAACAGAGTTTAAATTGCTTAACCACCATTGTTAAACCAGCGTCTTTTGCCTAGAAAGACAGGACCTTGGAAACTACTTTTGAATATTATAAAAGCCTGATAGTGTAGGTCTCAGATGCAGATATCTGACAATTCACAGCTAGAGAGTACTGTATATACTCGTTCATTAGCCCGTTCATTTATAAGCTGACCCCCCCCCCCCCCAAGATGGTTAGGTAAAAACAGCAAAAACTGTATGACCCTTTCATAAGCCGACCCTATATTTCGGGGCCTGAACGTTTTGTTTACCTGGAGCGTTCACAGTCACGGAGCCCCTCAGCTCTCAGTGGCCACGGTTTGCCGTTCCCAGCCAGTGGGAGCTGAGGGGCTCCATGCCTGTGAATGCTCCAGGTAAACAAAACGACAATGTATTAGATATTCAATTCAATGATTCCATAAGAGTTTAAAATCATCAAATTTTGGTGTAGACCCGTTTATAAGCCGACCCACTCTCTTTGATGCGTCACTTTACCAAAAATATTCATCGTATGAACGAGTATATACCGTAAGTTAAAATCAGTTTATACTCTGACACAACACAGGGTGATTATTTTGAAAATGTTAATAAATTAAACTGACCTGATCTTCCTTGAGGAATTTCTCAATGTCAGCATATCTTGTTGTATATTTGTGTTTAACAACAAGCTCACACCATCGATGTCGAACCTTTGGAAAAGGAAAATAAATATTAAACATGCATACTGTGTCGGTGTAGATATGCACTTGATACAATGTCACTCAACTTTTTAAAAGTTTTAAAAAATTTTTTAAGTGTTTTAGAGGAATGGCAGTTTGTGAAACATTTTCAAGTACTTCAGTAGGACTTGCTAATCTTGCTTAAAAATCTATGTGCCCCTAAATATGGACACAAATGAAGTTCCTATTTTTAAAGGCAGATGCTGTTTAGAGCCTTGAGTCATGTGCCTCTATAAACCATTAGATCATTAATACTCATCTGACACACTAAAAATAAAATGTGCATCTATAGTAGGATTTTTGGACCCCAATATATCTGGATAAACAAGCATCTGTAACTGTTAAACCAATCCCAATCACAACTTAAATGTGTTGAATCAGTGAGTCTGTTATTTTCAAAATAACTATTATTCTACAAAACTACTTTTAAAAAGTTACACTTAGCATTAGAATAAATAAATACTTTTTTCCTTTTCTTTTCTAGTTTTACAAAAGAGGAAGTTATTGCTTCAAAGCTCTGGAAGCAGATGTAAGATACAACTGCATTATTTCCTTTAGGCAAGTGTCTAACCTAGGGGACATGAGGCTAAAACACATTTTTGTACAAATTGTATCTGTGGGACAAGTGCTGCATCTATCCTGGGCTGAAAAGGATAAAAGGTAAATGAGAAAACATTAAATAAATAATTTACATTTCAACAAACCAAAGTTTTGCCAATACAGCTTGCCAGAATGTGTCTAACATCTATTCATGCTCAAGTTGCTGATTTGCTGTACCGAATGCACTTCAGTGAAAGCAGTTATTGGCTTATGCAAACTGTTAGAGAATAATATTGCTACTAAAATGGGCAATATGGCCAGTACAGCTTTCGAATGCAGCTTCTTTACAAAGCTTTGGCATGCTTTATATTTCCTTGCATTTTGATGTTTTTTTGATTTGTTTTTAACCATTCACTTCTGTGGCTTTAAGTGTCATTTTACACTGCATCACGGCTTCTTCAATTATACTCAATGAGCAGTCAAACATTTTATATTCTATTATTGGCACAGCATTCGCTCAAAAAGAAAGCAGTTAAGTGCATTAAAAAACTACTTGTATTACAGCTTGCTTTTACTGCCTTTCAAGGGAGAGGCACTTTATAACAATCCGTTTTTGCAGTAATAATAAAATATAAGTAGTTTCAATATTTTTGGCAGGTTGAGTCTAAATTATATAATTATCGACTAATCTAGCACAAATCACTTCTTAAAGATAGATTTACCGATAAAAAAAACCAGGGAAAATGAAAGCTGGAAATAGGTCTTTTTTGTGAACAATTTGGAGGTAGAAGAGGATGCTTTAGTCAATTTCAAGTTGATGCAAGCTATTCCTTAAAGCCCTACAAATCCCCCCAACTCTTTGTTCACCCTTTACCATTACTACAACAAGGGATACAATTTTGAACTTCTAAGGATTCGGCAGTCAGCCATCATCAGCTTTACATCACAGGGAGGAATTTCAGAGGCTTATATAACTGAATTGACAGTCTCATTAAAATCATTAACAAGTGATGAATGGTCACAGGCTTTGGAAAAATTCTCCTTGGATCCTTGATTTCTTCACTGTGTGGCCTCCTCCATAAAATTGCTGGAATGCAACTTCTGATTACAACAAGGGACTTCGGAAACTCAGGGTTGGGGGGTAGGTGTTTGGGCTCATTTATTAAACAAGTAATAACAAATATATAAAACAAACAATAAAAAGACTCATTGTGTGCTGGGGATGTAGTCTGTTTCTTAAAAGTTACTGCTGACAAGATAAAAGTATTAGATGCCTACATGCAGAACAAACTCTCTGGCTATATGAAAGAAAAGAGGCTCTTATTGTGATATGTATTTTTTATGTAGACACTTAGAATCTTACATGCAGAACAAACTCTCTGGCTATAGAAATTATGGCAAATTTCCAAAACTGAGGTGCAGAGAATCACCAATCGGGGTAGAAGCAGCATGTCTGTTATCCTCAGATTGCATGTTCGCCTCCTATTTTCACAAAGCCGAAAAAGGCACTTTCAATGCAACAAACTGTAGGAGAACCAGTCATTATTGGCGCTTTTTCAAATACAATATTTCAATCATTCCCACCTGCTTTCTAATCCATCATATGTAGTGGACGCCAGTAAACAGTGGCTGAAGATGGTTTAGCTGCTAGAGGAGTTAAGGCTTGCTTTGAGCATGTAGTGATCAAGACTTTTTGTAACATGGCACCAAATGTAGTTTGTTCTAAACCACAATTGCAGCTAAACCAGTTCAGATACACATGCTATCAACACAGCAACAGGTAATTTTTCTAGTATAGATCATGCGCTAATCCCTCTCACATTACGATTTTTACGCACATATGAAGGAGAGAAAAAAACTCCTTCAGTTCCTTGCTTTTCATCCAACACTTAAAGCAGGCAGCACCGCTTTCCTATGTAATTAATGTGTCATGTTTCTGGGCACTTTAATGAACATATATAAAAGGAAATATTGAAAACTAAGTAGTTTGTGGTGGGACAGAAGTAACCATACTCTATCCTGTGTAGGCTATTCTGTATCCATCCCTCCCTGATGCAAAGGAAGAGGGAAAGGGGAAGCAAAGACTCATGGGTGAAAATAAGAATTCACTACTCTTTTTCTCATATTGAGAGCCATGTCAGACTCTCCCTTCTTGCTCTACACATTTCTCTGTGCTCTTCTGCATAGCTCAGAGAGATGCACCGTATGTTTTTTTGGGTAGTTATACCATATTCAGCACAAACTGAACCTGAAAAGTAATTTATAGCAACTCTTCCTGTTGCTGCTGGCAGAGTTGATTGTGCTTTATTTTGTCTGACTCTTATGTACTCCAGCTCTGAAATAACACCTGTAACCACGCACAAACACTGGGTCTGGGGTTGGCAGCTGCAGGACATACATGCCAAACTCTGGAATGCAATTTATTTTTTCAGCCTCAGAATCTAAGTTTATGGTTGTCCTTTTGACTGTCTCAACTTCTGTCTGATGCTCAGGAGGAGGGAGGAAAAGTGATTTGGGGGAATGTAGAACTGACTGCAGGTCTTGTAGGAGGTCAGGTTCCTGATGGATCATCTTGAGCTACTAAAAATGTTCTCCCCTTCCAATTGGTATTATGGATTATGCTGAAGTGTCTACCAATTTTCCATTCAATAGCTGAAAATTTCCTGTACATATATATATGAACTTTGCAACACATCCCACAATTTTGTCAGCACAATTTGGGTTCATGGACTGTTGCAGATATGTCATTTGAAAACATGCCATTTCAATTTAGTAATCAAAGGAAATTATCGGAGTGGAGGGTTATTTTGTTTTGTTTTGCTATCCTTAAGACCAAAGTCTTAAATGGATGCTGCTGTGAGGTTGCATTGAGCCCCAAATTTAAAGCTTTGTTTAAAAAAAAAAAGAGAGAGAGAGAGAGCTTAAAAAAACAAAGATCGATAAAATGTTCATTTTTAACAAAAATTCTAAGTGCTGTTCACAACCCAAACACTGTAGCATTTTGCTAGTACAAATGAACTTGAAAGTAAAACTGACTAGAAACCAAAGTGACACTGATTAGTTTATTTTCAAACCCACAAAAAAGTAAAATTCAAAACAAAAAGTTAAAAAGTAGCTAATTAACATAAAAATAAATTCTTAAATCAGTTATTACTAATATAAAGAAAATTTGTTTTTACAAATATGAGCCAACATTTTTTTTAAATGGATGCTTAAAGTTGGGATACTAAATCCATATTTAAGTGCCCTGATTTTCAAGAATGGTGAATGCCCAGCAGCTTCCCAATGACTTTGTTTGAAGACAACATTTTTAGACCATCTCAAACAGTCCTTGAAGTGAAGCAATCACTTTTAGTAATTTGAAACCCACCTACCCTCCAAATGATTACAAAAATCAAACAATGGCCAGACAGGCATAGTTAAAATACACATACAGCTTATACAATATATTGTAATGATCAAGGTCACTGAAAGCTTCCATCATACACATGCAAACAAGGAAACATACATGCAGAAAATATTGTACCTCTGAGGCTTGCAAATAAGATTTAGAAAGCAAGTAATTTAGACCATGCATTTTATTAAAAACAAAAAAAATCAAAAAAGTTTGTACTAAGCCTTTGGTCTGCAGAATGGAGACTAGCTTCGGGGGAAATGAGTAAATATTGCTAATAGCTGGATCCAATTAAAAAAAGCTCCAGGAGACAACAAATCTAAATCTCAGAACAAAAACATGTTTTGAGACCCTAGAAAATAGAGGGTTTTTTAAACCTGAGTATACTTTTAGTAAGTATTATTGTCCAGCTAAAGTTCCAAACAGAACATAACTTGGACCAAAAAGACTTCTAAGATATTTACCAACCATGTGTTCAACTACACTATTGAAACTAAACGCATGTAATATGAAAAGTTAATCAAAACTATAAATACTACAGTAACTAACCACAGATAAGTCCATGGAAATATAATGGACAACAGGAGCTAGAGATTCTTTGCAGACTTCAGTCTTCTTGCAGAAGGAGAAATACAAAGAAACTTTTGCAACTAATCAAGCAATGGATTATTTTTAATTAATGAGGAGGAAGCTGAATATCTCTGGAGCCCTGGAATGCTGGCCTGTTGATTAGATCATCACCGATTTCTTCCATCTGAAGATATTTATTTCCTTTCAGCATAATTCTCTCTTCCTAGCTTCTCATAAATTGGATTCAGCTATACTATCTTCAGGGATAATTAGTGAACACTGCTGAGTGCCGCAGACTAACATTTTGGATTTAAAAGTAGTTTTTACAATTGGTTAGGGCAGAAAATATAGGGTTTAGAAAACTGCCCACACTTTGCCCCATTATTGTAACAAAATATTTTTAATGATTTAATGATTTTTCTATATCCTTGTACCCACTTAAATTTTAAAATAGCTGAGATGGCTGCTATTTTAAATTGAAATTAAGTAGTTGCACCCACTAGGTTTCATGCTGTAAGGTTTGGGTTTTTCAAATGAACATTAATATTTGGTACTCAGACTCAGGGTTTTTAGCATGCAAATCCCATTTCAGTAGAAATGTACTCCTTAGTAAGATTTTCAGTGATGCTGAATCAGCTCTGAAGGAGGTGGTGTTAATAATAATGTACGGATCATGTGTGCGCTACAATTGCATTGACAGCGTATCAGCTCAGCAATGTGCTAAAATATTCTTACTAGACAAAATCCTATTAAATGCAAACAGAATGTATTCACCATTCTTTTGTCAGTGATTCTGCAGTTGGAGAATACTACATGCGCCAGAGTTTGTAATTAAGAAGTACAAGCAGGGAAACTACCTAGCAGTTTCGTGTATTTTGCCTTCCTTATGGTGTCAAAGCTTTCATTGCAAGTAAGTGACTAAGTTAAAACATGTAATTCTGTAATCCCCATATGTCCTTTCAGTCTGCCTATTCTCTCTGCGTTTCATTAAATTCTGACATACAACAGGACATGACTGCAATGCTTTTGTTCATCTTTCATTATACGCAGATAAAGTGATGATAGGCTAGTGACATATAGCAAGCTCAGAGAAGAACGGGGCAAAAAACCAGTACAAACACCGATTAGTGCAGCAGCTTCAACAACTGTGGGAAGAGAGAGTCCCCCTACTATGCGTGAAGGCTTTTCCCATTTATGGTGCCATAATCTCCCTCATATGGAGCAAGGCTTCTATATCACAATGCCTGTGATATAACAGAATTTTTAACACAGCATGCAAACTGAAAAATGTTTTTTAAAAATGAACTTTAGTTAAAAACAAATACTCTTCTTGTACTTGAACCAAATGCTTTCCTCCCTCTCTCATTTTCAGTCTTGCGCATTCAGGATGTTTGTGTGTAAGTGGCAACAGGCTGGAGATGGCTGAAAAGATGTAATCAGCTCCACCTTCTACAGCTGTTTTGGAAATATTTGTTTAATTTTGTTTTGCTGCGGTGCCATTGGCTTTTGGAGTCACTTCTACATAGTGGTTACCTTCGTGCACCACTACAGACCAAAGACTTCCTCTGCTCCCACACATCACACTGCAGAGTAGGGGCAAGAACCATGCCCCACTTAGCCAATGGAGAATGACAAAAATAATCTCCATCTCCCCCTCTGATTTTACTACCATGGCTGAAACTGCCCAGGGCTCAATTTCTCAGCCATAGTAAGTCTGACCATGAACCTATTAACTCATCAACTCTAACTCATCAGCTATGACATGATGTCTCCAACATCTGAATCAAGTATATATAGATGCGGTAGTGGGACAGATTATATCTGAAGCCGGTACCCACTGTCTAATTCTCTAGCATATGAAGTAATGGTGGTCCCAGGATATTAGAGAGACAAGGTGGGTGAGGTAATATATTTTATTAGACCAACCCCTGTTGGCAAAAGACAAAAGCTTTCAAGCTACACAGAGATCTTCTGCTCTAGGAAAGATACTCAGAGCGTTACACCTAAATACAAAGTGGAATCGGCAACTGACACCATCTACTATAAAGAAATCAAAGAGGATCCCACACTGCAGTTCACTCAAGAATTTAAGGATATAATCAAATCCTTGCCCAAACAAATTGAAATACAAGCTCATGCCTCAAGAAGCCACCCCAGGAATCTTCTACACATTTCCCAAGATACATAAACAAAGAAAGCCAGGCAGGCCCATTATATCAGGCCACAACTATCTTACTGAAAGAATATCAGAACTCAGAAACCATCCTCCAACCACTCCCCACACAAAGGGCCATCTTCCTCTGGGACACAACCGACCTCCTCCAGAAACTCCAGAATCCAGAGTCTGACCACCCTTAGGAAATGCTACAAAACCTTCCTCTTCCAAAAGGATTTCCACTGTAAGAATGACACTGTCAACACGGTCACCCCCTTCCATCTCATAAACCTACCAAACAAAATAAAATAAAATAATAAAAATCAAATACTCTACTCCACTTCAAAAAAGGAAAGCCCAGAGACTCCATAAAATCCAACAGGGTCTTCACTATTGCTATTGATTTTTACATGGAACATGCTCAGATACAGTGGTGACGAGTTGCAGTATAAAACCGTAAAATAGACCGATTAGACTAGACAGACCAACTGACCTTAAAGGATCAAACAGGAAAGATGAATGAACTGCCGATCATGGGAGGAAAAGTTTTGTTTCTCACAGTAGTATGATAATAATGCATTATACAGGGATTTTCTCCTCAGAAAGGTAAGTACCATATATTCCATCAAAGATAAACATGTTTCAATTCCACTTAAAAAATATATATACACACAACCCACTCTCTTGAGTGTAACTGTTCAGATACTCTGCAGGCTGCTTGGTCATGCCCATCAACAAGGGATCCATATGCCTTAGTCATTGCTTTTTCAGAACCTCTTTTGGGAGCAGGAGTGGACTTTACCAGTTTTGGCATCCTGAAGGTTTGCTAGTCTCTAAAATCCAGAAGAAACTGGATCTGAATCGGACCAAGTTGTACTGACATTACCACAGCTGGATAGTGTTTGCCAACAATGGTGCCTTTTTAATATGCACTTTCCCACTAGGAATTGGACAACCTCAACTGAGCTGAGTGGCCAGAGTGAATGGCCTATGGAGGCTGAACTAAGCTAGGGATGGTTCCTCTGACTAAAGGCAGAGGCATATCAGTAGGACTCTACAGAGAAGCTTGTTCTCTCACTGTCCAGGTTTGTGTCTGGTTGACAGAGGACTTCAGTGTCCAAGCATGTCAATGTGACACCTCTCATATACACACACCTTAAGGAAATCAACCTTAAGGGAAATATGACTTTATGCTGTAAACTCAGTAGACGCATACACCCTGTACTGAAGTGAGAACAACAGGGTTTTTTATTCACAAAAAGAACAGGAGTACTTGTGGCACCTTAGAGACTAACAAATTTATTTGAGCATAAGCTTTCGTGGGCTCCAGCCCACTTCATCGGATGCATAAAATGGAACACACAGAAAGAAGATATTTATACATACAGAGAACATGAAAAGGTGGGAGTAGCCATACCAACTGTAAGAGGCCAATCAATTGAGATGAGCTATCATCAGCAGGAGAGAGAAAAAAACCTTTGAAGTGATAATCGAGATGACCCATAGAAGGTGTGAGGATATATTAACATGGGGAAATAGATTCAGTGTAATGACCCAACCATTCCCAGTCTCTGTTCAAACCTAAGTTAATTGTATCTAATTTGCATATTAATTCAAGTTCAGCAGTCTCTCTTTGGAGTCTGTTTTTGAAGTTTTTTTGTTGTAAAATTGACACCTTCAAGTCTGTCACTGAGTGGTTAGAGTGGTAGAAGTGTTCTCCCACTGGTTTTTGAATGTTATGATTCCTGATGTCAGATTTGTGTCCATTTATTCTTTTGCGTAGAGACTGTCCGGTTTGGCCAATGTATATGGCAGAGGGTCATTGCTGGCACATGATGGCATATATCACGTTGGTAGATGTGCAGGTGAACGAGCCCCTGATGGCATGGCTGATGAGATTAGGTCCTATGATGGTGTCACTTGAATAGATATGTGGACAGAGTTGGCATCGAGCTTTGTTGCAAGGATAGGTTCCTGGGTTAGTGTTTATGTTGTATGGTGTGCGGTTGCTGGTGAGTATTTGCTCCAGGTTGGGGGGGCTGTCCGTAAGCGAGGACTGGTCTGTCTCCCAAGATCTGTGAGAGTGAGGGATCATCTTTCACGATAGGTTTCCAGTTTTGCATCGCTCACTCACCCACACTTTATATTTCCAAAGACTCTTACCCCAGTAGAATACAGCAAAATTCCTCTGAGGCATCGCAACCCCACCATTTTAACTCTTTTGGACAGGGAAAGAAATGTAGCAAAACTGTAGTGGGGACAAAACTGTACCCACATATTAGGAAGTTAGTCAGTTACTAAGCAATAGGGAGTAGGGGTTGTGAGTGGTTTATTTGTGGCTAAGGTAATGATGTCAGGACTAACTGTGGTTAACAATTTTGATCTGACCCATTCCCCATTCTACCTAGATCTTATGTTCTTTGAGTGTGACAGATTTTCCTGCTCTGTGGTATTGTCTAGAGATAACCAGGATCTACAGCCAACATTTAAAGAGAAATGAAAAAGCACAAAGCAAGCCATCGAGCATTAAAAATAGTAATTTCTAATAAAATTTATCTTTAGAAATTGCTCCAAGTAAAGAGTTGTATCAATTACTGCATTAAGAGGGTGTTCCATTAAAAACACAAATACGGCTACAGTCTTAAGCTGCAACAATCAGGAAACACAAATCCAGACTGTTGACGGCATTTGTTTGTTTGTGTTTTTAAATCCTACATCCTCCTTAACATCCTGGCAAATGTGTAAGAGCCATCACATATATACAAATAGTATAACCTTTCCGATTTATGAGAAGGCCAGGCGGTTTGTATTACAGTGCTATTTCTTTCTTTACTGCCCCACAGCATTGTATAAACAGTCAAATATAGCAAAAGCACCTAATTAAAAAAAAAAAAAAAAAAAAGTCACCTCCTCATATGGCAGGTTTTAGAAAAATGGAACTAAGCACCAACCTTCTCTTTCCTTGCTGCTTTGGATAAAGGACAAATAGAAAACAATTCCATATTTAGCTCTCTCTTTCAATCTGCTCCCCACTTTCAAAATTTCACTGTGCTGTTGGGCTGCCATAGCAGGAGCAAATTAAGGGCTCAAAACAATTAGAAAAATAGTGGATGATAAGTGGATGACATAGTATAATGCGCCAATAAGGAGCCTGGAACATTTCACTAATGCCACCCAGCAGCAAATGAAATCACTTGGAACAAACATGCACAGCTGTTGGCTCCTGGAGCTGTTAGGGAATGAGGGAGGGCTGCTGATTGGGGAAATGCTATTTTGAGCACCCAATAAATCTTGCAGTCTAAACATGTTCCTAGGAGAGGTTATGCTGATTCCAGGATTTTGTGTACTTCTCAAGTTGTAGGAAAAGCCCCCATACTTTTCATGCAGCAACAAAACAAGCCCAAATAATAGCTACTGGTGTTGAGTTAGATTATCCTTTGGGCAAGCTTACAAATTCATCCCAGCACATCAATTCCTCGGTGGCAGATATGAGAGCCAGTCAACCCAAGGGACATTCCCACTGTCATTACTGGAAGCCTTTTTCTTCATCCTGTTCCAATTCTCTTGCCTCACACCCAGCTCTGCAATGTCCTGAGCCTCATCTTTGGAAAGTGAAGGGTGTATTATCAGAAACCAGCCTTTCCACTTTCTTTTCCCACTCACTGCAGCCTCCAGAAGAGCATAAACTCCACTGATTTCAATTGGAATTACATCAGGGATTAATTTGGTCCCGTATGTTTAAATATAGAATAAAACAGAAAGCTGCTTTAATCTAACAGATCTAAATTTAAACACCAGATTTTATTTTGCCTCCCGTTTTAGAAAGAGAAAGAAAATGTAGGCAATGTGGGCATTATTACAAACTGCATATTCCCCTCCTCTGCCTCAATTCAATGTGTGGATCTCATCTCTAGACTACACAGGCTCAGTACAAGTGTTGTATAGGTGTTTTCCCAGTTATATGCAATGAGACAATACGAAACACTCCAGTGTTTTGCTCTGCAATCCAACGTGACCTTTGACCAGTTAAGGCAGTTAGGAACTGGGACTTCTTGTCCTTAAGCAGGCTGTGCGGAGGTATTTGCAACCTGATGACAGAAACCTGCAAGTTTTATATATAGTATTAAAAGGTACATACGTATGGTGCAGAGGGCTACTGAACCATTTCCCCCAAAGCCCCAAGCATACTCAGAGACTGAGAGTTAGCCAGTGAACTATTCTGAAAAGAAATTCCCTCTTTCGTTAGTATAGCAACATGGTCTGACCTTTCCTGACCAATTCCCGTTCTCCAAGACGTTTTACAATATACTGTACAGAGCTTTGTTCCATAAGGGTGCTTTCTAACAATGCTCAATGACAACCTTCAGGACAGCTGGATAATAGAGCACAAGAATGGGCTTAACTTAATCATCAGGAGGGAAGCAGAGAGATAGATATTGTGTTGTAGTTCATCTGTACTTTTACATCTGCCAGTATTTTATGATTTAGGAAAGATCAATGGGCTGAAATTATTGTGTTCTAAACATAATTCTCACTATTTTTAGGGCACCAAACACCTTGTATGGTTTATATTAGCGTGACTGGATCTCTGTCAGTGAAATAGGATGCCACCAATTTATGGCCTTGGTTTCATAGGCAGACTTCATGTACAATGAAGCGGTTGTATAAAAATGGCAAGATGCCACCCACATGACGTATGATATTATGATCTTAACTCATTACACTCACATTTTCTGCAAAAACAGTTACAGTCTCGCCCCTTTCTCTTCTCCCCAAAAATCTACCACCTTATGAACTTGAAATAAAGGGAAAGAGTTATGGGCTAAATAGCATTTCAACCAATTTGCTGAGGCAAGAAAAACTAACAAAACAATTTCCATCTGCCACGCAGGCAGCATACATTACAAAAAAAGTAAGCCAGTTCTGTAGGCAGAAAGGAAAGAAAAACAAATTCTCCAGTGAAGGTAGTGGGGAAATGTAGCATAAAACTGTTGGTTTCATCTAAATTCCGCTTTTTGTATCACCAAGTCTACCATAATTCACCAGGACATAAAATACAGTTCTAGACATATCAGTTCACCATCAAATAGAACAGACAGAATCCTACCTATCCATTCCCCTGTTCTGTAGCATACCTAAATGGTTTTGTAGACAGATCTCTCTGTCTCATCACCTTTTTTATTGCTCTGTAGACTTGTTTCCATAGCCTCTGGTCTTTTGGTTTCATAGACCATCCCTGTCCCTATCTAGAATAAAGAACCAAGAAAGCTAATTGTGGGAATAGCTTAATAAGAAGACTGCTTATTACTGATTACCAATGTTTGTGACACACAGCTGTAAGCTTTTTCTATTGTCTCAATCAGGGTTGCCAACTTTCTAATTCCAGAAAACCAAACACTCTTGCTCCGCCGCTTCCCCGAGGACATGCCCCTGCCCATAGGCGCTGGAGCACCCACAGGTAAAAATTGGTGGGTGCTCTGCACCCACCGGCAGCAAAGCTCCACACCCCGCCCCCGCTCACCTCATCTCCGCCTTCTCCCCTGAGTGCACCGCGTCCCCGCTTCTCCCCCCCCAGCGCTTGCTGCCACAAAACAGCTGTTTCGCGGCATAACAAGCTGTGGGAGGGAGGGGGAGAAGCAGGAACGTGGCGCGCTCAGGGGAGGAGGCGGGGAAGAGGCAGGGCTGTGGCGGGGATTTGGGGAAGGAGTCCAATAGGGGCAGGGAGGAGGGCGGAGTTGGGGCGGGGACTTTGGGGAAAGGGTTGGAATGGGGGCGGGGCAGGGGTGGGGGCAGGGTCGGGGGGATCAAGCACCCACCAACGCCAGGAGAAGTTGGTGCCTATGCCCCCGCCCCGCCCCTTCCCAAACACCCCACCCACCCACTCACTCTGTCACTCTCCCCCACCCTCTCTCACGTGCTCATTTTCACTGCAAGGCCCAAACAGGCATATTTATTGTTTTGACAGATATATTATGCTAATTTCAGGTTTTATTTGTTATAGGACGCTAGAGCTGGCAGCAAAATAGTCAAAAAGGGTAATTTAAAAAAAAAAAGAAATTTCACAAAGGTTTTCGTGATTCTTTTCCTCCCCTCTTCCCATTTTTCGTAACCAGCTCCATGTTTTTTGTTCACTAAAGTTGTTGTAATTTTATGTGTGGAATTAGGACCACACATTATCACAGCTGATAATTAAAGGCCCACTCCTGAAGCCCAAATACAAATCCATAGAGCACAACCACAGAAATGCACACCTGTCCAGATACCTGTATAAATAAATCTGTAGAAACTGACTCCCATACCTACATGCAGATACACCTACATGCAGATACACACATGTATTCATGTGTACACATCTAGCATGCACTAACACATATACTTCCATATTATTTATTATTACAATTGTTTAGTGCCTAGACACCCCAACTAAGATAAGGGCTCCAGAGTGGTAGGTGCTGGACATACACATAAAAAGAGAAAGTCTGCAACAAAAAGTTTATAATGTTGCTAGACAAAGGTGGGGAGAATGTATGCTACATTGGCTCTTCTGCAATTACTAGTCAACATTCATTTTTTAAGAAATAATACATTTCTTTTAGAGTTCCCTTCTCTTTTAAAAACGTATTATGAAATGAATACCCACATATTTTGTCGTCATCAATTTTTTTTTTTGTACACAAGCCAGCAAAATGAATAAAAGTCAAAGAGTTAGGCTGCAAATTTTATTTACACAGGTATACACATATGTGGCAATTCACACACCTCCCTACACAAAGCCACACAGTCTCTTACACACATACAATGCATGCATGCACACACTTGCCTACACAGAGACTTTTTCAGACACTTTTCCAGGGGTTGCCTAAATCACCCAGCCCGCGAAGGGGGGAGGGTGCGCTGGAGGTGGAGGAGAGAGGATGGGGAGGGAAAGAGGCCAAGGACGAGAGCATGGTGGGGATGAGAGGGGGCAGTGAAAGAGGGGGGGGGTATGTGGGGTGGATGGGGATGCAGGGGGAGGCAGAAGGTTACAGGTGCATGAGGATGTGGGGGACACAGGCGTGTATAGGGACATAATGGGAGTGCAGCAGTGTATGGAGGTGAATGGGGTGCAGGACTGTGGGGGATAAGGAACATGGGGGTGGCGGCTCTGGGAGGTGGAGAGGATGGGTGGGAGAGCGCTGTAAGGGGTACAGGGCTGGGATAGGTAGGTGTGGGGGGCAGGACAGGATGGGACGGGGAGGGATGTGGGTGCGGGGGGGTGGGACGGGGGGATGGAGGTGCAGGGGAAGGATGCAGTGAGGGGGATGGGGTGCAGCCCCATTCCCAGCCCTCGGAGACGGGGATAAACATACCTCGAACTCCTGGGTGCCGGCGATGGGGCGACAGACAGACCGCGTTCACCGCAGGGCATGCACCGCAGCTCAAGCCCAGCCATGTGAGGAGAAGAGGGCCAGGCAGCAGCGGGAGAGGCGCGCGCTACGCAACCCCTCAACAGCCGCCCACTGAGTGCTCATGCACCACACTCACACTAGTTCCTCCCCTGCCCTGACCCAGCCAATGGGAGCTGCCCCCCCGGCCGCCCCTAAGGCTAGGAGCCAGACATGCCGACTGCTTCCCGACCCGGGAGCTGCGTGGTGCGGCGGCTAGCAGGGAGCCTGCCAGCCCCACTGAGTCGCGCAGTGGCGCCGCCAACCGGACAGTCAACGACCTGGTCAGGGGTGCTGATCGAAGCCGCCAGGATCCCTTTTTGACCGGGTGTTCTGGTCCAAAACCAGACACCTGGTCACCCTAGTGTCAATATGTTTGTGACTAAATTATTCAAATTCTTTTAGTGAAACTTGTAAACTAGGTTTTCTCAAAAGACTATGCTCAAACATGCTCAGCCTACATAAGCATATCAAAAGAGACACTGTCAAGGTTATTAAGGTTTAAAAAATGTTAACTGACCTTGGGCAGTGGGTGCACCTGGAAAGTCCCAGCTTCTGCACAACAAAAAGTAGGTTTGTTGTTTTTCCCTCTCCTTTCAGGCCAATCTATCCTCTCTTTCCAAATTTTAAACACAATGGCTGATACATAAACATAATAATCTCTAAGAACAAGCAAGCCCATGCATGCATACAGGCTAGATGATATTTATTATTAGGCTAACAGTCTCAAAGAATTGTGTGGCTTCAGCCAGTTGTAAAGCAGAAACAGAGCAATAAAGTGGTGGCCCATTGTTCTGTGACTACAATAAAAGGCAACTGTATGCAGGAAATAATTAACCAATGAAGGGAAAAAATGCTTTTTCTGTGGTTTGGTTACTACCAACACACACTATAGATTTCTTTATAGCAACTTCCTCAAAAACAGGAGAGGGGGAACCCCACATAACCAAATCTAACATTGCTATGAGAGAAAAGAAAGGGAATACGATTGGGTTAGGGGATCTAATAAGGAACAAACAGTCCCCAAAATATCCCTTAAGCCTGAAGCATGGTTAGGAGACTGCAGCTTTACATGCCCTACAACTAAATTCTGCAATACTCATCCGTAAAGTCATCAATGCTTAGAATATATGTCTAGGGAGCACAGGTAGCTCTCTCTATAATTCTATCAGCCGAAGCTTCAGCCCAGAAGGAGAATACGACATAAGTAGAGCTAAAGGGAACAAAGGATTTTGGCCATACTGGAAGCCTCTTGGATGCTGTATTCAATCCACCTACACAGTCCACACTGAGCTGCTTCATTTCCTTGTTTGGGGGCTTGCAACAAAACAGCCTCTGACCCCCAGTACGGGGGTCTGTAAAATTATGCCTATCGTATGTGCCAGGATATCCATTTGTGTATGCAAACTAGAGCATGCAACCACAAGTACTGTGGAATTAAGAAGACCCACTAAAAACTATGGCCATAAACTTCTAAGGATCTAACCTAAGCCTTTAAAAACCTAGAAAAATTGTTTTTCTATGTAAAATTGAGCTTTTCATTACGCTAATTTTTTTTCAATAAGTGTCTACTTCTGGTAGAAAACGTTGATATTTTTGTCAAAAACTGAATCTCCATGAGAGTTATAGTTTCATGCCCTTGTGTCCCCATGCTCCTCTATGGGCTGGACTCCCCTGCTGGACTTCATCTCCCCTGATACACCACAGACAGTCACTAGACATGTACTCTGACCAAGGATTGCCTTATCACCTTGCAGGAAGCAACATGGCAAGAAGAGAGGGAAGGAGAGGCGGCAGAATAATTCTTCCATGTAATTGGCTCTCACCTGCGTAACTGCAAGGAGGCTCTACATTGGGGCAGCTGAATCACTGAAAGATGATGATGGAAAAAAAGCTTAGAATGTAGAAGACACTACAACTCTCTAAAATGGTTTTTAAAGATGTATTTTACATGTTCATTTCATACATTTCATATTACTGCACTTCATAGCTGGAAAACAAACGTACAGGTTTGTGACTACTGTGCCTTCTCCAAATGTCCCTATGTTTAAACTGTCCATGAGAAATATTATTGCAATGAAATCATTATTCACTGTAAATGTGCACAGCACAAATAGGAGGGATATACTGTTAGTACAGTTAAGCAAGCATCCTAGACCATGTGAGGTCTTAGACAGGGTAACGTGACATGTGACTAGTGATAGTCCTACTAGACCAGCGGTGTCCCACATCTGGCCCTGGAGACAGTGTCCAACAATGGAAGCCAAGGGCAATTGTGTTATACATATTTAATTATGAAATGACAACATATTCCCTAATTGGTGTTTAAATCAGCCCATTCCTGTGTGGAGCAGGTAAGGGGCGCTGCCTCCCACGGTTGCCCCTGCAGCCTCTGGAACAGCTCCATGTGAGCTGGGAGTACTCTGAGCAGCTGTTTTCTCTTTCCTGTTGCAGCTGCTCAGCACCCTCCTGCTCCAGCAGGGAGGAGTGTAGCTCTGGTAGCTCTGTTGCTTACTTACCAACTGGGCTGTGGCAGCCCCAGTGAGAGCAAGGCAGGAGCTTGGCTGGTTCTGCTGAGTCTAGCAGAGTGCCTTGCAAAGGCTGGCTCCCCTCTGCTACACAGACATGCGGGGGGGAGGGAGAGGGGGGGAAGAGAAGCTGAGAACTATCAACTACTTACAGCTTCCTCGATATTCTGCCCCAGCACAGTTTAGTGCAGCCCAGGTCTTGCTCTAGCTGTTGCCAAACAGCTACAGTCCCTTAGGGACTATAAACAAGCTGGAGATAACTGAAGTACAGTTCACTCCAGCATAGCCATTTCCTACCCCCAATGTGCCCCATGAGAAGCTGTAAGGAGGGAGATATAGGAGCCAGTTATGTTAGCTCCATGTCACATGCGGACTTTCCCTGCTGGGGATTTCCTGGCGTATGGGACTTGTGGGTGGCACCTGCTCCTTTTGAGTTGCCCAAGTGGCACAAAAGGGAACAGAACAAGGCAGATAATCTGCCCCCAAGTACTGATTCTGGCCCCTTGGTCCTTTTGAAATCATGTTTGACCCTAAGGCTGAAAACCCCGGACACCCAAGTGCTGCACAGTGGGGAGGTGAGAACAATACTGCACAAGGGAATGACCCATTTCATAGCAGTTTGTATCTCACAGGAACATACCTAGACATAATACTGGAGGTTTTTAACAATAGGTTAGAGAAACACCTGTCAGGCATGGTCAAATTATTACTTAGTCCCACCTTGAGTGCAGGGGACTGGACTGGATTGAGGTCCCTTCCAGTCCCACACTTCTCTGATTCCATACAGTGCAGTGTGCAAGTGCAGGTATGTTTAGAAGAGAAACATTGGCTGGAACAGAAAGCATGTTCAACTGGAAAGAGAAAGGTTAATGCTTCACAAATGTGTATAAAGGCTTCAAGAAACAGAAGCTGGAAGGAATGGTCTGCACTGTACTCATATATGGTGAAAAGCTGAGCAATAATCATCAGTTCACCTGCAGTGTTTCTGAAATTCAGAAAAGAGACTTACATCTCCAGTGAGATATATGACAGGGAAATCTGTATCATACATGTGAGTGAGCTACAGAGTAGTTCAGGGCCAAAACAGGCTTAATACATGCATACCCAATCTCCATACATACTGGACTCGAGACCTTATTGTACAATATATTCCCTTTTTGCTTCTGTACTGGTTTCAGTGTTATGTTGATGCTGCTGTGCTAAAGTATCAAAACAGCAATCTATAAAGACACCAAAGTCTTAAAAAAAAAAAAAAAAAAAAAAAAGAGAGAGAGACTGAGAAAAATGTGTCTTTTCTCAATCTGCCCAAAGTGATGAAAGCTGCCAGAGGCATTTTGTCTTCTCTGTTCTCCTCCTTACCCATCTCTCCACACAGCTGACTGAGGGTACGTCTATACTTACCTCCGGGTTCGGCGGTAAGCAATCGATCTTCTGGGATCGATTTATCGCGTCTTGTCTAGACGCGATAAATCGATCCCGGAAGTGCTCGCCGTCGACACCGGTGCTCCTGCTCCGCGAGAGGAGTACGCGGAGTCGACGGGGGAGCCTGCCTGCCGCGTGTGGACCCGCGGTAAGTACCTTGTAGTTCGAACTAAGATACTTCGACTTCAGCTACGTTATTCATGTAGCTGAAGTTGCGTATCTTAGTTCGAACTGAGGGGTTAGTGTGGACCAGCCCTGAGGTGAGATTATTTAGACTCCTTGCCTCCCCCAAAATTAGCAATACAAAACCTGAAATGGATACACACATACACACTAAGGCCATGTCTACACTAGCACTTATGTCGGCAAAACTTTTGTCGCTCAGGGATGTGAAAAAAAACACATACCCCTGAGTGATACAAATTTTGCTCGCATAAGCGCTTGTGTATACAGTGCTGTGTCGGTGGGAGACGCTCTCCTGCCGAAACTGTACCGGCGCTCATTAAGCTGGTTTTATTATGTCAACGGGAGAGCTCTCTCCCATAAGCATAACGTGGCTATATGAGCACTCTTACAGCGGCACAGCACTGTATTAGTACAGCTGTGCCGCTGCAAACTTGTAAGTGTAGACATGGCTTTAGTTTATTAGCAGGAGAAATTAATATTTTTATATTCCTTTTGTTACCAGAGTGAGGTCACTTTTCTACCTACAGTACTAAGAAAGGTGCACTGGGTATTCCATTGACAATTTCTGCTAATAGTAGGATCCATGTGCCATGCCGGTTTTAAAGAATCATACCAGTTTAGCACACTGTTTGGTCTGATCATGGCTAATCTCCAGCACAAGAATTAATGTAACTGGAAATAATTACTTCTTAATAATGAAGAAGTTAGTGTACTTTACTGAGCTGTCTGCTGCTAGCCAGGAAATGACAATGTTCTACATACAAAAAAGATCCTTAATAAAAACTGTGACACTCACAGCTTTCATTTTACTTCTATGCCTTCAATTTTGAATGCTTACATTTCTAATACTCACATTTTGAAGTTTTGTTAATAAAAGTATTTGAGATCCTGTAACTATGTAGGTTTAACTATAACAGATTAATGTCCCAGCTAATCAAACTTAGACACAAACAGCTCAGCTAAAAGCTTGGACTGGAATCCTGCAATTCCATGTCCCAGTGTCTTTATAAAGAAACTCTGCTCTGCACTTACTGTAGTTTGAAACACGAAAGGTCCCTTCCTTAGGTATGTGACAGTGTGTTAACTAACATTCCCTTTAAAGGACTGTACGTGTCTCTGATCTGATGACTGGTAAAACTCTAATGGTAATGTTATCTTAGTTGTACTTCTTAAAGGTCTGTTAAGCCCTTGGTTTCACCTTGTATAATAAAACAGAGATTATGCTTCTTTTGTTGAGGTCATAATTTTGTTGCAAAGAGAGAAAAAACATGAAAGATCACTGGTGTGCAGTTAAGTAAAACTACCAAAAAACCCCAACCCCCTTGAATTTATGTAGTTTAAGGAGGAAAAACAAACAATCAAAACAACCCTAAATCCAAGGTCTAGTAGCTCACAATTCACTGGCATGAAATAGAAACACTAGAGCTCCCGCTTTGATCCTACCTCCCTAGTTATTCCTCTTCCCATTATAGAACTCCTGACATTTCATTGGCATTCATCTGTGATTAAAATATATCCTAATTCCTATAAATAGAAAAGTTTGTTTGAATACTAATTAAAAATAAGTCTGGCACTTGGAAACTCTGATAAACAAAAAATAAAAAGCTGAAATAAATAGCAACAGTTGAAATGTCACCTGGCAAAGTTCTTTAGAAAAAGGCTAGACTGCAGTTTGGAGTTTTTAAATTAATGTTTGGATTTATGCAGGGCTCTAAAACATACTACAATTTCTACCTAGCCGTTTTATTGTAACAAACATGAGCCAGATTTCACTCTTTCCTTCCATTTTAATTACTAACATAAAATTTCAATTATACATGATAAACCATGCACAGTGACCATCTGTGGTGTTCACAGTAGTTTTTAATTAAATAGGAGTCAAATATCTTAAGTTCAACAGTGCTCCTTCATTATACTGGTATGAATATATTCGCCTCAATAACTAACCATTTTTTGTTTATGAACATCTAACCAGCATCTACACAATGCATATTTCCTGGATTGGTTTCATTTCCTCCATCTTCTCCCAAATGTCCTTTCTCTGAACACTGTCTACTTGGGGTCCAGAGCCTGCAAACATTTACTACTGTGAATACTGCTTACTACCATGAGCAGTCCCATTGACTTAAATTCTCTCAGCCTGATAAGTCACTGGGATATTGTACAGTAGTAGTAAGTGTTATTAAGTTTTGGATCAAAAGGGAAGATATGGTATGGGAATTGTGCTTTAATGGCTGTGGTTCCCAGACAGAGTGTCTGGGCGAGGCACTGTGAACATCTTATTATGCAGAGCCAGTTGAAACTGGACACAGAATAAAGCACAGCTCTTGCAAAAACCTTAAGCACTAAGTGATCGCTGACCCCACAGTTAACACTATGCCCGGTAGTAAGTCTTTGCAGGATCAGGCCCCTAAGTTTGCAAGCCCTTGGAGCACATCTATATCATCATGTAAATAATAATTTCTCCCATGACTGTTAAACACATACTGCAATTAATGGATGCAGCTGTAAAGATCTAGTTGCTCCTTGGAACTCATATCCCATGAACACAGAAATAATTTTACTCTCTCATAAAAATACAATTTTATATTATATAAGTGAGGCCTGAGTGCTAGCTAAAGGCAAACAATGAGCTGATCAAGTGGAACAAGAAATTTAGACCAAATTCTGAGGTATGACACCTTATCAAAACCATACAAGTTCCATATATACAATATGTATATATGAAGTAAGCAGTTTTAACGTGTGTGCACGCATATCTCTTAAAGGCACATGTACTGTTCACATATACACACATAGTGGAGGCTATGCAAACTGGCTGTACCAATTATTTTAGATAGTCTAACTATAGTATGCAAACATATGAGCATATACACAGTATACGCTAATATCACACACATTCACTCAGGAAATACAGAGAAAGGCAGGCATACTGTACCTGTTGCTTCTTCGGTAGTACATATACACACAATTTTAGAATTCTCTAATGGAAAAAGGAGCTTGAATAGCCCTGGGTCCTAATGGAATGTCAATATTCCTAGTCAATAGCACAATGACTCTGTTTAATATTGCAGTGGGACTGTTAATGAATTACCTCTGCATCCTGCTCATCAAGGTGGTATGTTTTCTCTAAGCACTGCAGAGTTCTGAGACATAAAGTCTTCTCCTCCAACAGAGATTCCAGAAGTAAGACCAGCTGGTCTGGGAGAAGCTAAGAGTAAAATACATGTATCGTCAGAATAAAACTCTGCTTACTAAGCAATGAAACTGACATAGAGCAAAGACAACAAGGCTAGGATAACCTGTGTAATTCTACAAAAACAACAAGGAGTCCGGTGGCACCTTAAAGACTAACAGATTTATTTGGGCATAAGCTTTCATGGGTAGAAGTGGTCTTTTACCCACAAGAGCTTATGCCCAAATAAATCTGTTAGTCTTTAAGGTGCCACCGAACTCCTTGTTGTTTTTGTGGATACAGACTAACACGACTACCCCCTGATACTTGTGTAATTCTAGCATGTGTTTGAAATGTTGACCTAGTTGATGAAGAGCTAGTTGATTTCAGAAAAACCTCAGAGTTCATGTTGTCTGTATTTTGAAAGACTCTGTTCTGGGGCCTAGTTAAGACTCATTTTCCATGGCTTTTCATTTCTATATTTAGATCAGATCAAAATCATGTTTTCTTATTCAAACATTATCTTGGATTAATAGGCTCTGTTCTTTATGGAATACATATGCTAAGTAATTTCATTTTGTTGAGGCTTGGTGGGGGTAGAAACAAAAGGATAATTTATAGTGCATCACTTCAGGAGGCCACCAGACATATGAATGTTTAACTACATCAGGGGTCTATTGATTTATTATATAAACAATTTCACTGTATTCCTGCAGTGTACAAAGAAACGTGATATAAATAAGTGGCATGCAGCAAAATTAAGACTGTGACAGCACATTTCTAGTGCAAAGAGTCATAAGTTATCCATTCTCATACCAAAAAGAAGGGAAAGATATAATGTCTGTGCGCCTATTGTGTATATATATTTAGCAGTTGTTCCTGATTCCAAAACCTAACATTTTTTAGATGAACCACTGAAGAGAAAAAGCGCAAGATGCCTGATGTAGTGAGTGCTTAAGTGCTTCATTTAATAGGCTTATCGAATGAACAAATAAATAATTCACGGAAAGCACAAAGTAAGAATACACACTAGCTGCCAGGAAACACACTGGTAATTCAGGGTTTTGAAAGTCCTATCACAGGTTCCTTATTCACTCAAATGCTTCCCTCCACACACACACACACACTTTCTCCATTCTGGGACACCAAAAGGAAAACAAAACAAAACACATTATCAATTTACATTCTTGCATGCAAAATACAAACCCAGCATTACTCAGTTCTAACATTTTGCAGATTATTAAAGAACAAAATCATACTGCTTCCACCCTAATTCCACTTTTGTTCCAATTTGAGGTCACATTCTGGAGCCCTGTGAGGGTCTCCCTTTCCATCTAAGGCCTTCTCCTCCTGCTGCGCTGCCCACCACTCCACCCTGCCTTCTTGGTGCCAGCCAAAGGCAGACATAAAGAACATTACTTTCATCTTCTTCTTCTTCTCAGGAAAGACACTGCAGCCAAGGTTGATTGCTTGGACTACACAAACCCTTAGCTTACAATTAGCCTGAGATGAAAAAAGGTTCCCTCTCACTTTGCTTTGGACCCCCTGGAGGGATACAAGTATCAGAGAATTCCTAAATGTTTCTTTATTTTAATGACAGCCCCTTGCATGCCAAAAAGCAGCACTCTGGCAACAAGACCATGAAGCAATCGAGAATTTTCTGCTCAAAGACCATGAAGCAATCGAGAATTTTCTGCTCAAATCTTAACCTGTAAAGCTTTGGCAGATATCACCAGCTAAACAAGCAATGAGACATTATCTTCACTCTCCGACTGACATCGCTTGGCATTAGCACATAAATCAGATGCTAATAAGAAGGGACATAAATCACTAGCATTTTAACAATTTGTTTTCCTTACAATGCATTCTTTTATTATTAAAGCTGTATTCTTGGAGTTTGAAAAAAGCCACAACCTACTCACTTGTTCTAATTGGAACATTTTCAAAGTAACACTCAAACCTGCCAACTGCAAGGAAAACTGAAAAGTTAAAAATAGTAATAAATGAAAATAAATATGATTAATATTTCAATTTAAAGTCACCCACTAAAATGCCAACTCAAATGTTTATTGTTTAGTCCAAGAGCAGCTGCTTCAAGTGGCAGGGGGAGAGGGAGGCTAAGAGGGGGGACTACACGATAGACAGGAAAGACGTCTGGGAATTGGCTCTGCTTGGAAACTGAATTTATTTTCAAAAATAACAGGAGTACTTGTGGCACCTTAGAGACTAACAAATTTATTAGAGCATAAGCTTTCGTGGGCTACAACCCACTTCTTCGGATGTGGGTTGTAGCCCACGAAAGCTTATGCTCTAATAAATTTGTTAGTCTCTAAGGTGCCACAAGTACTCCTGTTATTTTTGCGGATACAGACTAACACGGCTGCTACTCTGAAACCTGAATTTATTTTGAATGCTAATAAAATCTGAAATGCTGCAGAACACCATGTGCTTATTTAGAAAGCTTTCTCTGCTAAACAGTAGGATAATACAGCCACCCTTAGTTTTTAGAAACTGCAGGTAGTTGTGGTTTGGTTTTATTTTTCAAGGTTCTTCACCATCTCTGTAATATGAATTCACACACAAAGTGCTCTTAATTTAAAATAACGTTGGGGAATCTGATTTAGGCCAACAGAAGCAATGAAATTCAGAGGTAAGGCAATAATCATGTCCTTAATTTACTTCACTGTGTCTAGTGCTGCGCTGCATTTTGAGAATTACAGTTTAAAATTTATATTACATTTGAGCACACAGAAAAAACAACTGAAACTTGTAACTTCTTCGTTTCCCAACGTTCTAAGTCCCTGGGATGGGACCCTGTATGCCAGGTTACAGCTCACAGCATAATTTAAGGGCACGTTATGAGCTACTGAACAGAGAGTTTGGCGCAGCAGGTAGAGGCATTAACGGAGGAAATGCTGACAGACCCAACTAAAGTGGCACTAAGTGGGCACAGCTATAACATTTTGTCCTTTCTTATTCATTTTAACTAAAATGCTGGGAGCACAAACCTATTCCCTCAGGTTTTTTCCCCCCTTAATAAAAGGACTCTCCCTAACATGACATGTAGCTTGCATCAAGATGAGGAAAGCTCCACAAAGCTTCATTGCAAAGACTATTACAAAAATCCCCATTTGTGTATAGATTCCTTGTTTTTCCCAGATGGAATGGTTTTGTAAAGCAATTATTTTCTCTCTTTTTTGTTTTAAAGACCTTTTTATAATTTAAGAAAACCTCAAACTTGGTAAATAAATATATAGATGTCTGATCAACTGCAAACATCCTATATCGTTTGTTACCTTGTCTCCCCCATCCCCAACCCTGACCCCGATGTTTCTCTCATCCACCTGTTGTGTCTTGTGTGGGACAGGGACTGTCATTTTCCATATGCTTGTACAGCACCTGGAACAATGGGACCCTGGCCTGGTTGGCTTCTTGGTGCTAACACAATATAAATGTTAAATAACAATAGTAACAAATTGCACTATAAGTACCAGAAAAGCATTTTAACTTCTGAGAAATCGAATTCTCTGATTGTATGTTGAGTACATAATGTTTAGTAGAAATATACGATATAGCAACAACAAAGTATGGGAAGGCAAATTTTACAGTGCCACTGTCTATTTCTACCTGGAAAAAATAAAAACAGTTTTTTGCATTAAAAAGCAAAAATTCTCTGACAAATAAGGGAATATATAAAAAGCAACAGAGGGTCCTGTGACACCTGTAAGACTAACAGAAGTATTGGGAGCATAAGCTTTCGTGGGTAAGAACCTCACTTCTTCAGATGCAAGAAGTGAGGTTCTTACCCATGAAAGCTTATGCTCCCAATACTTCTGTTAGTCTTAAAGGTGCCACAGGACCCTCTGTTGCTTTTTACAGATTCAGACTAACACGGCTACCCCTCTGATACTTGACATCATGAAGGGAATATATGTCACACAAAAATGATGTGACTGTTAAAGGAGAAATCTTACGCCAGAAAATGTGGTCAGAATTAAAACACTATTTACAACATGCCTCTAATGCTACCAGTTGGTGTAGTGATAGTATGGCGATGACAGATACAATGTCATGTACATATATTTTAAAGCAGATAGTTCTAGTCCCAACCCCCTGCCCCCAAACCCCTTAGAAATCAAGTTACTTTCCCAGGGCTTTTTGTACTTCACTGTACAAATACTACAAAAAGGGAATGAATTAATATGTTGTGATCAAGCACACTGGAGCTTTTTTGTAATGTTCCACACAATTAAACAATATCCCAGCTAGAAGGTCATTTTCCCAATACTGTGAATCTTATTTTGCTGGTCTTGCTTTTGAAGTTGCTGTCTGTACTACCTCTACCAAGATACTGAATACTTTTTCTTTTCTTTTCTTTTCAGATAGAGTGTATTAGACATTGCTTCTTGTTCATGGACTGGTACAGTGGCTTTTAAGTTTGTACAATTAGACCTTTAACTTTGAAACACAATTTTGAAAAGATGTGGCACACCAAAACTGATTTTGTATTTGAAAGAGACCAAAGAGGGAAAAAAGGGACAATATTCGTCCAGAAAACAACAACTGTAGGTTGTCACTGAAGTAGCTTACAAATGCACTCCTGCTCTAAATACTGAGATTCAATGTTTACTAAACATCTGGGGATAAGGGAAAACAGCTATCTTTTATTTTATCCACAGCAAACTATAATTCAGTAATGCTCCAAATAGGATATGGTGCTACAAGTAAATCTCACAACTTTTAACAGTTTTTAGAAAGTTTCCACAAAGCATCTTGGAATAAAATATGAATTTTCTGAACATCACCCATAGCCTGTAAAAACGACAATGAATCTTGCCTCTTCAAAGCTCTCTCAATGTAGCTATAAGGTCATCGGCCCCACATCCCAGAAGACCACCCACACTAAAAAGACTATTTGTCAATTCCCCCGTTAGAATAATGCAATAAATGCCAGATTCACCATTTATACTAGAAAAATGTCATTGAAACATTTGACTACTGACCTTTCACAGCCATGAAATGTGACACAGATATATGCATTTGAACATCCACAGCACCACTGCTTGCGCTGCACCCCTAAGCCAGGATACAAATCACTAAAGTAGTACAGCTGGTATGCTGAATATCCCGTTTGCTTCAGCCTACACTTGAATGAAGTCATTGAAAGCCTCCTTGGAGGGGAAATGCGCCTCGGACTAATGCAGCAACCGATTGACAGTGGCGTGATTTCTATTATTACTCCATTATCACACTGGGATCTGAGCCTAAATGAGCATACTTCCTCCCTGATGCCATTTCCTTTTATCCTGGCTGTAGTCTAAAAGCGGATCAATGGAAGTAATACATATGATGTCACTTCAATTTACAGCTACTGCCTCCCTCTCTCTCATACACAGATAGATCAATTCTTCCCAAAAATGGTTAAGAAATGCATGGGGAGACACTTCTCCAAGAAAAGAGTCCTCTGCTATATTTGTCTATGTTACTACAGCAAGGAACTGTTTATACTGAGTGAAAACAAGGGGGAAAGGAAAAAAGTCACTACTGTACACTGGAGAATGCTGGCTGAAATTCAACACAAACATGGCCAAAACAGAATTAAAGCTATTTGACCTTTGAAAATTATATGGAGAAGGTTTTTCGTTTCAGAAACGCAATAGAATCCAGCAGCATTTCCTTGGTTAAACGCAGTCCCAGAAAACCTTAAAAAAAATTTTTTTTATTTTTTTTTTTAGATTTCCCAAAGTCAAACAGAATTCCTCCCCATCCTTTGCATAAGAAAAAAACCAATCCACAGCTTTGTTAGTGAATGGAGTTTCCTCATTAAACGCAGATAAGAAAGCACTGCTACTGGTCCAACAGAAAAGATTTATAGGGCCTCTCTCAGCCTCTACTCTGAACCAGCCAACCAAACCAAAAAAAAAAAAAAAGCAAGACTCTTGAGTAGTAAACTCTCCGTATGGACAATTTGCCTTCAGGGTTGTTTTCTGCTGGCTGCAATTAAACAAAAACTTTCTTAAAACAAATCTCTCCCTCCTCACAATGTCCAGAAGAAATAAGACTGAGAATTCAAGATACTACTACTTATTTAACAAACCTGTTTAGACAGACCTGGTCACGGTTTACCTTAAACAATATTCTTACATGCTGTCTGTGCAGTCACTTCTTTTAAATGAATCCAGGCCATTTTCCTTCATGGACAAAAATATGCTCAATATCAAATAGCATGCAAATTCAATAAAAACCTCCACACACACAAACAGCTGTTAAACAATATGTTGTGGTACAACGTAACTTAAGAAATTCTAATTCTGAGAGAGCTAGTCTGCAGTTGGATTAATGCACAGAAACATATATGAAATCTACAACTGACCAAAAAAATACTTTGAACGGAATCACAAAATAAAAGAAAACGCCTATTTCAGAGACTAACAAAACTGAAGAAGCACAGAGTTTAGGTCACTGTTTATAAAATGCCTGCTGTAGAAAAATCAGTTTGGTTTATAATTCAGAACATCTTAAAATAAAACTGGACAATCCTTCCCACCTCTAAAAAGTAATTTCAATACTCTATATTGTTAATGTTTTAACTACCATTAAGAAATATGATAAATGTTTGTCTCTATAGAACAGGCTCATCTATCTGTAAACTAGCTCTGACAGAATATGTCCCCCCCATCGTGGGTGGCTTTCTCAAGCAATCCTCAGAGTATCCTGACCTTTGTTTATCAAACAGCTTTTTTGTGTTCCCCCAATTTTTTTAAAATGGGGAATTACTGAAAATTTTGTTGTTGTTCCCCTAAAATATTAATATCCAAAGATTACTGTCAAACTCCTTGAAGAAAATAATGAAATATACACCATCAAAAGTCAATATATGATGCATTTAGAAATATCAATTTTGTTACAACTAAAAGATCTTCTATCACTAGCTACAGGTAAATATGACAAATTTGGCATTGAGGTAATTTATTTGACTAAGAATACATTTGCATGAGTTTTCCAATTACTTTCAGATCTGTAACATCAAGTTTTCATTTTTTTGAAGGAGACAGTCTTACATAATTTATTGTTCTAAATGTATTATCTGCCAAAACAATTCAATAGGATTTATTCTGTCTCCTTTATCCATACGAACATATTTGCTGGGTGAAGGGCTTGCAACCAGAGAATAGTACAAAATTATGTATGCAACACAAACATAATTATCTTGATCTCAAAGACTTTCAATGTTCCCTTTCAAATGAAGAGGATAAAGTATGCTGGATGTTAACCATAGTGCAACTGTCAATATACAAGCAACCAAAAACCTTACATACAGTTGCATTTTATGGTGGCCACTGGTGTGCCTGGAAAGGTTTTTTCAATTACAATTTTCTCTCAAGTGTGCAACACCATTAGCAATGTAACCCTAGAAACCATATTAAAGGAAATTATTTGACATTTTAAAAAGAGCAACCTGTAAGGGCCAGATTTTCAAAAGAGATCAGCACTCACCGCTCCCACTAAGTCAATGGGGAGCTGCTGGGTGCTGAGCCCTTTTCAAATTGCGCCCATTTCACAGAGGATCCTAAATGGGAACTGTGCTCTTTTGAAAATCTGGCCCTAAATTCTTATATTGATTAACCAGTTTGCACTTCCATAACCAATGCTGTACATCTTTTAAATGTCTTAGGCCCCAGTCCAACAAAGCTACTGGGACTACTCATATGCTTAAAGGTAAGCACATGCAGATGTGTGCTACAGAATCAGGGTCTTAACATTTTTTTTTTAATAGAATTTACATTAATTCATTGTAAAGATCCATTCCCCTCCTCCCCCCCAAAATCAACCGATATTCACATCTGAAAAGTTAAAGTTATTTTTCTTAAACATTGCAAAAAAGTATTTTTAAGAGTAGCATTAAAGCAACAGGGGGGGAAAAGGAGAATGTAGTGGGATGTTGTAGTCTCCAGAAAGATGAGAACACAAGGATTTCATCTTACCAGTACTTTGAACTGGTTAGAATTAGCAATGTAAATACATTTCTACAGTCCCTAGTTTGGTACACCTTGTTGATATCGTCACTAGGCATGACCCATAATGTTTTTTAAAAGGCCAGCAGTTGCTACCAGCTTGCAAGCTGAAATATCTTCTTCTTAAGCCATGGCACAAAATATTTGTCAATAATTTACTTAATGGAGGGAAGATCCATTTAAGAAGAAATTCAACATCTGCAATCTAATCTAAGTGCACTGAAATGTCATAAATGATTAAACCTATATGATCTAACAAAGTGCTGAGCCAGCAAAATGGAAACCAGGTGGCTTCTAATGCAGGTTCAGTCAGGTTATATGGCGTTTTTTCCCCAGCCCTGCTTTTCACAAAGAAACGTTTCATCATAACTTTACCCTTGAGCATAGTAATTCCATTTCAAAGACAATAGGCTAAACTTTTAATGTCTATTCTATACATATAAATTTCACACTGATTATTCTGTATATCACATACTGTATGTGTAGGCATATCCATTACTTTTTATTCATGATTAAAAACATATGGGAAATGGAAGAGATTTGATTTAAACCCATTATGGGAGATAAACATATTTGGTACTTACTCATTGTGGTGGATCAGAGGACATTTAGGCAAGTGTTGTGTAATATTCTTATCAGGCCCAGTGCTATTAAATACAGTGGGAGTGGCTAAAGTTAACATTGTTACTGCAAGGGCATATCTGCCAGAATCTCTGCTACACACCCCTATTTTTAAGGTTTAATAATTCAGCCATAAACATTTAATTCAGGCTGAAATTTGCTAGACCAAATTGTGATTTGACCTGGCTATTTTTAAATTACCGTAGTGCAAAGAGAAGTTTAACAGTTTGAGTTGGGTTTTGTACATTGTTAGTCTATGGGAAGGGCTAGAATTTTTTTTATTTTTTAAGTACTAAAGGTAAGACATTTGGAACACTGAGGTTTTAAAAATAGCCGTTACTGGCTATCAAGTAACAGAATATAAATGGTACACTGGGCCCAGTTCTGTTCACCTGACTCAGATGAAAATTTTTCCAATATTAAAGATAGGCAGGAGTTGGCCTTTTATGGGTTAGACTATGGGTTTCCATAGCAGTTTCTCCACAGAGATATGCCTTTAACAATTACTTTTAGCTCCTGATAATGGACATGATCCTTTGCCCACTAATGCAGTTTTACACTGGTGCTACTCCATTAACATCAATGGAATTACACTAGAGAATCAGCTTCTGAATTGTTTTTAGTGAAAAATAGTTAAAAATCAATCATTTTTTGTGACTCTGGAAACATATCACTAAAACTACCTGTCAAGTGTAATAGCAATGAAAGTGAGGAAACACACAAAAGGACTTGGAGCAAGGGGAAGAGAAGGGATAGCAGCAGGAAATGCACTTTAAAGTGTGTTATATTACATTAAAAACTGATGAATTTGATCACGAAGATTCCACAGAACATATGCCGTTTGAGATGTCAAAATCTACTCTATTTTCACTCTCAGGGTTGGGATATCAACAGAGTTCTGTAGTCTATTAAAGTACTTACAAAACAGAGGTCATTATTTATTCCCCATATTTAGTATATAGGCATATGAACATACAAAGACACGAGTTTAATTTTTCATATTTCAAAAATATATCCAATAAATTCCTGCAAGTCTCTCTCTCACATATGCGCACACAAATACTTATGACAAAAGTCTATACACTTTCATTTTAAAGCACTACTTGATTTATCTATCAGGTGAATCTTTTTCCAGAATTGTTTTTCTTTCCCTTTATTTAGAAATATAACCTTACATTCATTTACATCTCTGTCACTTATCCTCGAGCATATTTACATCAAGTACAAACCCTTGCAATTGCATTTCCAGATCTAGGCAAACAACATTTTCCAGCTGAAATGGACTAAGGTTCTAGTTCATTCTGTTTCAAGTACACCCTCTCAATAGTTTTCTCACCAAGCCTTCTAAGTCAAACGCCAGAACATCTGTTATGTCCTTCCTTTGTTAGAGAGTTTTTAGTATGGGATTACTCAGGATGATTGCCCAAAATATCATAAATGACCACAAACTGAACACAGAAGTGCAGGATGGGACTCTGGCTGAGAGCAACAACATACAAACCCCCACCTTAATATTAAAGTTATTTATTCTGCAAAATGCATACGAAAATAATTAAATTCACTGCCTGCCCTTCACTCCCTCATACTATTTTCCATTCAGTAGAATGATGTAATATGTGTAAAGTTTACAGTGTCCTGTATTCCATTCCTACTCTGTGTACCTTTGGATCCCATTCCAGACATTTTATACCCTGGCTTAACTCAGAAAAGTTTTATGTGGAACAGGATGAGGCATTAAATTACTATGGGCCACCCTCTAAACTCATGGTAAGTAAGCAAGTTCTAGCAAATCATATCCAAAAAATACAGGAGAGTCTATCAACCTGAATGAAGATTATATTTATTTTTAAGATCACTTGCTATGACCGAAACTTCTCCAAATAATGTTTTTTCCTGACCGTAATGAAAGAATATGCGGGGGGGGGGGGGAGAAATTGCTGATTTATAGCCCAAATCCATGCGCCTTATGCAAAAAAACCCTCCCATTAACTTCAAAGGGAAACTTACTTGTATAAGGAGTAATATAATCAGGCCCTTAAGTGCTCAACTTACACACAAATGTAAAAACAAAACATTCAAAGATGAGCAGACAATTCAGAGAACAGCAGGCTGATTGCACAGTAGTTGAGCATTATTTGTGTACTATTGGCTGACTAGCCCCTGAATTAAGTACTGTATTTCATTGGTAATTCAGAAGCTCAACTACTAATGGAAAAAGTTGATTGAACAGTAGGTTTTAGAAGGAATTAAAAACATTGTGCACATTGACAAAGCATGGAATTCAGTCACACAAAGGTTTAAACAATATAATCCAAGCAATCACTTATTAACGCGTTCATCTTAAACTCGTCCTAGCGTTGATAATGCCTGAAGCCAAACATCTGAAATTAAGCCTTATTTTCTGTACAAGCACGTTCTCTATTTCCAAAGTCCGAGTGCTCAAAATCATTCAAGAGATTTATGTCTCAAATAAGAGAGCGCTCCTCTAAACTGGCTCCGGCCCGAGTGGGAATGTCTACACTGCTATTTTTAGCAGCGTAGCGTGAGCCTGAGTCTGTAGACCGTGGCTCTGAGACTCGCTGTTGCAGGGTTGTTTTTTATTTATTTGCTTGTTTGTTTTCGTGGTGTTGACATATCTTTAGTGACTAGTGATAGTAGTGAAGGAAGGCCTCATAAGTTCCTTTTCAGATGCGTTTGTGCAGCTCTGGTTAAAACAGAGTTGAAGTTTCCATTACAAACCTCAATTCTCAGGTGTTAATAACTCAACTATAAAAGTTCCATCCAGGAAGAAACTGGACACAAAAGTTCTCAGCCTCAGAGTGATTATTTTTTAAAACATTATTGAAAAGAAAACATCCATGAAAGCTTACTGGTTTAAGATGGATTTTCTGAGCATGTATAACCAAAAATCTAATTTACAAAGAATCAAATTTAGAAAATTATTACTGTGTGATTTGTCTAATTATTTTTAGTATATTGAAAAATAAAGACTGTTAAGGCACTAAACTTTGAAAATGGCCCTGGTAAGATACATGCACTGTATTTACTTCACAAAGCAATGTTTCCGAGTGCATTTTTAATATGCATAGTGATATTGTAAATACATTTAAACAAACATTTTAAAAAATCATAAATATATGTACTTAGCACATACATATTTATGTGTTTCTTTAAAAACTGGGAAATACATGGTAAGTTAGGAAGCTGAAATGGATACATTTTCCTGGTAACATTCAATTAATTAGCAGCTTTTACTTTTTGTTTGTGTAATAAAACCAAACAAAGAAACAAAAATAATAAAAAGAACCAAACCAAAGACACTGCAAAATATGGGCACAATCCTGCAAATGCTTACACATGGTTAACTTTATGTGCATGAGTAGTTCAATGAAGGCAATGGAACTATACACGAGTATAAAAGTTTGCAGGATTGGCCACTCCAGTGCCCATTTTGGAAAGGAATTCCAGGATTTAATAAAAAATTATTAATTCCTACTATAGAATGTTACAGTATGGATATAATTCTCTCTACAAACTGGCTTAAAATGTTATAGAAAGGCTATTGTTTTCTATTCAATTACATTTTTAGAATAATTTCTATAGAGCTGTGCTTAATTTCTGTAGAACCTTACTGGATTTATCAACTTCTATACAAGTTAATAATAGTGTCTCTTCTGTACATTGATACAAAATATTATAAATGCCAGCAACTACAAAGTCTATTATAACTCCCTATTCCTAACTTCCACTTCTATACATATAACAGTATATTAGAGCTTGAAGCCATTTTGTGCACTGCTCTCATCGACTTCAATATCAAACCCCTGTGAAGCACTGTATTATACAAACAGGGTCCGGTTGTCAAATGTGCTGAGCTCTTACAAATCTTGCAGAAGTAAATGGGTACTGCAGATTCTCCGTACCTCTGAAAGATAGGTCCACAATAATCACAAATATCTATATCATAATGGTATGGGGAAAGCAGTGTTCTCTGAGTTCTCTAACTTTTCCTCAGTTCACTTGGCAATCTCATTCTTTGACCATAGATTTTTATGCTTTATACATTTTCAAAACATCTTTGAACACTTCTGGGTTGGTATCAGACCAATTTTCTGCCTTTGGCAGGCATATTAATAGGAAATTAGCTTCTCTTTCAGATCAGCTATCTAAATCAATTGTCAAATGCTATTTCCGGTTTTGGTCATTGTCTGAGAATATTTGTTACAGATTGGGATAGCGGTCAAATACACCTCTACATAAGACAAGATATTCACTGTAATGAAGAACAAAATGTAAACAATGTCTTAGATTATGCCAAGAAGACCTAACCAGCCCTTGAAAGAGATCCGTTTAGAAAAGTAGGGATATTTACATATGTATTTAGGTATCTTATCCATTAAAAAGTTAACCAGAGATGAATTTCTGCAAAGTCTTAAGAAAGTTGCATATAAATGTATCCCCAAAGTAATTTGCAAAATGAATCTTAACTGTGATATGGATACCCAAGATGGTACCAGAAACTTCAATGCTCACTTAATTTTGAAGCTGTTTATAAATATATTTCAAAGGCTTTACAACAAAACTGCTCATATTAAAAATTATTGGGAATGGGGGAAAAGGGTGAGGGGGAAGAGCTTATATCCAAGTTTAAATCTTATTACTTTAATATTACTCTTAGACTCCACAAAATTGATGGTGTTTTCTTTCATAAACAAAGAAAATGCCATTGAAACAAACAACTGATAGTCAAACTAATTTTTTCTTCTAATAATTGCTTTGGGGAAGTGGGAGAGAAGAAAGAGAAATTTACTGATATTCAAAACAGGGTCTGTAATAAGGAACAGCAGGTATCGGTAAGGTATGTGATACAGTAGACATGCGGGTTTAAAAAACACCACCACCAAAAGCTTGTGGGGGAAAAAAGTTTTACTTACTAATGCTCAGCATTGCAGTCAGCTGGCTGGCTTAGAATCCTTTCACCTGACAACACCTTGTGTGCCTGATAATATTCTACTCACACTAAATGTATGAGCTCTTCTTCTCAATCCAAAACCAATTCCAAAACAGTCCTGTAGTTGCTCCACCCTTGAAATTACAGATTGCTGCTGGTGATCAAATTCCACCTCTCCCTTTCCCTTTCCCTCCTGCCCCTCCACACCCTCCATATTCAGTTCTCTCTTAGGACAGTCATCTCTCACCCAGTAATTACGTTAATTAGAAGGTTTAATTTCAGCGTTTAAACAGTGTACAAACTAGTTTCAACACATTCTTCAATTCTAATGGCAGTAACAACAAAAGGTAAAGACTTTGTCCACTGCTCAACACACTAAAGGAGGCACAAACACATATAAATCTTTAATTAAAACATTACGATTCACAGGGGAAATAATACCACCATGCCCACTGTGACAAAAAGATATTGTTCATTCATGGAGATTATGAGCTAAATTCATCCCAGGTGCAATTCTATTGCCTTCAAGGAAACACACACAGGATAAATTTAACCCTTCACTTTAAAATTTGATATGTTTTGTAAAGACTCTGAAGTTTACCAGTGGTGGGCTGGTAGTTGTAGCACATATTCTTTATAATTTTGAATTGTTGTGCCAAGAATTTATGTACAATTTCAATTTGAATAAAAACAAAAACATGGCATGCCAGTGAAATGTATTTTGTAATTTAGTGCTGACAGAGTACCAGCAGCGTACCAACTCCCATGTGTTTACACTAAAACGAGAAGGATTGGTCTGCATGATTTCTCAACAGACTGATGCACAGTATCAATCTCTGCTCAGAGGGAGTCAGCATGGAAGAGTGAATAAAACAACAGGCTTTAACCAAATCAAGACTGCATCATTAACATAGCACATGTGAATAACCAGCCCTTCCTTTTCCAGTGTCACAGTTCTAAATAAATCTTCATGGAGAAAAATAATTGGCCCAAATAAAATAAAAACAAAAATAATTAGAGTGACTGCTTTGCTCGCTGCCCTGGAATTTTCCTATATGAACTAAAATAACAGAGATCCAGAGCTCCTAGATACCTGTCTCTAGAAAAAGAACTGGGGTGGAGTGGGGGAGGGGGATGTGCAGTGTTACAGAATCATGCATTTTGCGTTTCATAAAGCTCCTTGAGTTCAATGTAGTGGCAGAGATTGGTTCTTTCTGGAAAGATTTATTTTCACTTTTATCCATTCCACACTATACCCCTTTCAGTCAAGCCCTCGCTATTTTCTTAATTCTCCATGAGTGGAGGGGTTGGGAGAGTACAGAAGCTAATGCAGATGTGTATTTAAAAAAAAAAAAAGGCAAGAGTGACCTTTACTGCATTTAAATGGCTTACTTTATATACCAAGGCTACCATAGTCTATAGTTCTGGATCCCTACAATAATCTGTACGTGCTTAAAAAACAATCCAGTAACTACCATTTTCTACTGTATGCACTAGATAGAATGGAGAATTCAGATTGAGTGTGTTTTAAAACTTACATTTCCCCCCCTTCTTTTACAAGTCCTAATGTCCAAACCCACCAGCATCTGCTCTGCATGACACTCAGTATGTATCATGATAGTATTGTCATACAGATCACAGAAGCATATGAGAATGAACATGGAGCAGGTCTGTAGGGGACATGCAGTAAGAAGAATTAGCTTTAGCTACATTACACAGATTTGAAAAACTTTTTTCATGTTCACATAGACCAGGAGCTGGTGAGTCTCGATGATGGGTACTGAAAGCCATGGGGAAATGTACTGTTGGCTTTTAGCAAATTATTTCCTGAATGCCCCAGCTCCTCTTTCGTCATACTTGCTACTGTTAAGGGCAATCAAAAGTTGATTTTATGAGATTATCTTATGTTTTGAAGTTGACTAGATTTCACATTGACCTTTTTAAAAAAAAAAAGAGTAAAGAAAAAAGCATGAAACATTTATTTTGAAATAAAATTTTCTTGAAAAAGTGGACTTTGACAAGGGTTTGAGTGGAACAAAAGTTTTCTTGCGCTGTATGAAATTCAACAAAAGGCAAAAAAAAAAAATGCTGCAGGGGGGAAGAAAACCCATTGATAAAATGACATTTTCTGCCCACAAAGTCTTTTACACATTCTACCCTTTTACCAGATTTCAAAGCCATAGTATTTTTTCCCCAACATTTCAGTGTAGCTAAAGCTGAAACTCGCTTCTGTTTTTTTCCTTTTCCTTGCATTTTCTGAATTTGCTATTTTATTAATAAGAATTTAACTGAATACTTCCCTAAGAAAGTTACATTTGGAAGTTAGTTTAAGAGATGGAGAGCTGAACTGAATACTGGCAACTAAATTACAGTCACAAAGTGGATATTTGAGAATGTACATAACTATATATGCAAATTACAGATTCACGCACCCATTATATGAGACACTCTGTCACTTAGCACTTAGATATCAACAAATTAAATTTCTATTTCAATTCTGGAGTCAAATTCTCTGTGCCACTCGCACTGGAATCCATTATATGCTTTGTGAAGTGCATGGGTACAGGATAAACTGACATAAATGGAAACAGGAGAAAGAAAATCCCCAAAATTGATTTGTGCTATTTGCAGTTGAAACAAACAAGTTTAGTAACTAAGAATTCAAATTACAATCACCATGCATTCTATAAAGTTTTTTAATAGCTATATTGAGATTTTGATGCACAAACGAGGCTTTGCTGTTGTTCAGATAATTTTAACACAAGAAGAAATACATTTTAAACAGAGCTATCCTGCAGTATTCAAAACCAAGAAAAGACCTTGCTGTCCATTCTGAGTCACTGTCTTAATCACGAGTCAGAGCATCGCATTTTAGAATCTAAAGAAATTAATAAGCTTTCTCAAGTTTCAAATTCACAGCAGATATTGAAGTCATTAAATAGCAATAGATACAAATAAAAACGGTAGTACTTCACCCCATCACTATGAAAAATCCATTTACTCCTACTTCCCATATGAAACAATATATCAAATATTTTACAATGAGGAACTATTTCACAAAGGTACTCAGATATTACTGGGACAAGTGGCATATAAGTACCTAGATACTGTAGAGAGATAAAATTAGACTAGATAGACAGATGTAGAATTACCTTACCACGGATCAAGAAAAAACATTAGCAGGAAGGTCAAGCATAAAAAAACATATCCAAATCAATGACAGAATACTATTACTCATGGTAACATGGTTTAAATTTACAACTATATTAATGCATCATGTGTGTTTTTCACAATTCAATTCTTTATATAGCATAACATAATAATAATATTAGACAAACTAATGGACAACTTTATTTTAGCATACGAAAGGCTGGCTACATTTATGTTCTATTGTTTGCACGTTCCATAGGTGCTGCTACTGAGGAACAAGGCAACATTCCTATTGCTAAAGAGAATGAGATTGTACAGCTCTGCAAATCTAGGGGTAAATTAACTGGCAGTCCATTTTTACAGTTATATATTTGAATTATCATCATCTAAATAGTGCAACAAAAGAAATGACTGTTTAGGTCAATCTACTGTGTACAATTTCTGCTTAGTACTTGGCATTTCCCCTTCACAAGTCTCAGAAAGAAATATTTTGTAAGGAGGAAAATAGTGAAGACCAATGTAAAAAACAGACATAGATTTGCCTTACTTATGTAACTGGTGTAAACACGATACGCCATTATTGAGAAAAAGAAAACCATTACATTTAAACCCTAAAAGAACAAGGAAGACAACTTTTTTAAAGTAATCCCTTAAATAGATTATTTTGAGACTCTACAAACACTGTAATCTCCTGAATAGAACTGATTTAAGGTTAAAATCTTTAAGAGAAAACTTCAGAGAATCCACCTTCTGACAACAATATATAATAGAAACCAATGATACAAAAAAGGAGGACACACCCAAGTTCTTTGTTACTAAAAGATTTGGAGTAAGTAAGCTGATTAGTAGACATGCTGTTATAATTTTTCATTACATTAAATAGAATATCTAGTAATTTAGTTACTGGTTGGAAAAAACAAAGTCTAAATAATACATACCACTATTTTTAACTAGATTGTAACTACTTTACATCAGATTTATACATTAAATATATAAGATATAATAAGCCTGATTCTGCAGTCTGCACTCAGGCAAAATTCCTTAAATGATATTGTTGTATGCATAAGGACTACAGGGTTGGGCGCACAGTACCTGATAATGAATAAATATTTTAACATATACACTTTATGATCATTTCAATTTGTTTTGACATTTTATATTCTTCCTTTGGTTTTAAAGTTTCAGAGCAAAGCACAAGCATGTAAACATTACAGAGCATAAACATAAAACAAAGTGCCATGAACAACTGTGTCTTGTTCAAATCTATTCAAGTTAACATGGAATATACCCAAACCATCTTTTTCATGACTTTTATTATTGCGGACAGCTGAAACCATTTGGTCCATTCCTGCTTAGGGATATTGTATTTACCTACAAGGGCTACAAGTCTTTATTAAATATAGAAAATGATCTTCAATGCACAACATATGTGCAGATCAGTACAAAATGATGCCGAATCACATTTACAAATACATGCATAAAAAAGACATTTTGTACCGCATACACAGGTTTATTTTCTAAGCCTAAATAGAACTGCCAAGATTTTTTGGAAGTAGCAAGAGGTAACTATATAGTCAACATGAAGAACCAATGTTCTATGGGAATTTATTTTAAAAACATTTTTGATGTAAAATTTGACATGGAAAGAGCTATATTATAAGAATGTTTCTAGTAACTTGAAACCAGGCAATCAGCTCTAGCTATTTTGTAAAAAAAAAAATTGTAGCAGGATTGGTAAATATGTGCTCTATGTTTCAGCTTTTGTGATTTAAAACAGCCAGATGTGAATGGGTGAGCCTTGAAAACAGAGCTTTAGAGCAGGAATGCTGACAGGCCTTTGATTAACAGTGCAGAACACTTGCAAGTTAAATTTTTTCAAAATGTTGACACAAAACAAAATATGTTTTTACAATAATTCAGTGCCACTGACAAATGAAATAAGTTGTCCAGTTATATACAAATTTTGGACCAAATTCTGAAGTTTCTATTCCATCAAATCTCCATTGACTTCAATTTTTCTCATGTAGCAATGGCAGGATGGGGTCCTTTATTGCCTTGTTTTCCACCATTCTTCGCTGGAATTAGCTAAGTGAGATTTAGAAGCTCACAGTATACTTGTACATTGTGAAAATCTTTGCTTATGATTTACAGGAAGTGCATCCATTGTGTCAATGTATTTCCAACTTTATAAAAAGCATGAGTGTACTTCTGGCATATACTTCTGTATACAAAAAAGATTTACCAAATGGAAAGGAGAGGTTTAAACATTTAAAATGGAGCTTAAGAGCCCTTCTCTACATGTCCTTCCATTCTGCAGGAATGGAACAGTAAAAACAAAACAAATAACCCTAGCTATGTGAAATGAGTTGGTTGTCTCAGTCCAGTTCCTAGAAAAAGGTGTCCATATCACAAAAGCTGCCATCACAATTGGCATCTTTGAGGTCATCAGGATTGAATGGGCATGGAAATTGAATTCCACCACCTCTCCCTATAGGTGGTCCTTATAGATCAGTGTAAGGGGGAGTGTGCTGGAAGCTTTCACTGCTGCTGTCCTTGATCTATCCATTCTGTGGATAGAGCCGTTCAGACTCCAGCTCTTTGAATACGACACTATTCAAGAGCCCTAAATATATTTTTTAAAAAAATCTCTTTTTGAAAACAGTAATTTAAAATAAATGTCTAGAACATTTGCAATAAGAACTCTCATTGCAGGCTTCTCCTAATCTGATTTAAGCATGATTTTGTTTCCACTCAGGAAGCTTAAATTAATTTAGCTGTTCCTGAACAGTGTACAGAAAGATGAAGTATCTAGTTGCTCACGACTACAGACCTTAAGGTTCAACAACCAGATTTGCAACATAGTCTGGTTATGTTGAAAATTTGTTTACTTAAGCTACCATTACACAAGGAATTTATACTATGATATTATCCATTTCATTAAATTTTCAAATTTGTTCATATTGCCTAGAAACTAAAGCGCCGAAAGAATTCAGATCCTCATGCATGCTAAATTACCAGCTGCTGGAAAATCCTTGGCATGTTCCCCACGCTGCAGTCTGATTACAGCTTGCTGCTGATGGACCCCAACATTAAAAGTTTAATGGCTATCTAGTTTTCCAGTGAGTTTTGTTACTGTCAGCTCTCTTAGTATGACTGGGTGAAAACCAGAAAACTTTTTCAGTGTAGGAGTGCTTGGCTTTGCTTTTTACTTCAGAGGAGGATCTTTTGATCAAGAACATACAGAGATAACAGATGGTAGAGAACAAAAATACACCTAAAAATTCACAAAAAAAGAGGTAGCTGAATACTATTCTCTCTCATTACTAAACATGAACTAAGAATATGAAAATATGACATGAATCTGCCCCACTATTACACATGGACTTGTGTCAATATCTATAATACAAAGGCAACTGTTCCATTTAGAAGGGGACACTGCCAAGTTATCTAGAATTAACAACTGAATCATACAGAGCTGAGTCCTTAACTTCAGGATTCTCCCCAATATTGTCCTTTTCAAAACCAAAGGTAAATAAATAAAAGAACTAAAACACAGCAGGCCAAATTCATTGCAAGGGGGAAGGCCAATAAAGTTAGATCAGTAAGGAATTTCATTCAGTGGCTAAGTTCTGCCCTTGGATGTGTGCTACTCCCTCTGGATACTGGTGGGGAGATATCCTATGTATAAACAAACTGCTACCGTGACATGGGTACACAGTTGTCTTTATGCAAAAAGGCACAAGGTAACTGGTAAGGAATGGCTTCCATTTTTTTAAAAAGTGTAATTATCTGCACTGCCTCCACTTTAAAACTAATCATCATTACGGGAATCCCAAAATATCCCAAGAACACTCAACTTTTAAGTTTTGTTGCTTTTTACTCAGTGACTTGAGTGTCATTTCCGTGGTTATTCATACAAACTTGCTGCTGTCCACGGATGATAAAATTACATAATCTTTTTACAGTTTTCCTATTAAAACAAGAAATGAACACAAGTTCAGGAAATATTCTAAGATGAAGCTAGATGCACTCCTAGAAACAAAAACAAAACAAAAATATCTAGCCCCCCTGTAAATTATACATTAAAATACAGGAAAAGGTTCTATTACCTAATGTCTGAAAATTCATAGAACTAATTAATTCATGGAAAATGCTACAAGTGAGATGAACCAAAACTGCTTTCTATGTTTATAATGTAGTATACAGAATATCTATGTAATATTTTTCACACATACCTTTCTGATAGTTGCATTTTTTTTTTTCAAATAAAGTGAATATTATTTTTCATGTGGGTCATCTAATTAGCAGAAAATATGCTTAACAAGACAGAACTATGCACCCTGTTTACACAGAAGACATGCTACAGCAATTTCTAGCATGATCCCCTAACATTTTATGATCTCTGATTAAGACAGCTATGCATATTCATTCACTTGAAGTAACATCACGCCCTTCGTACTTCCAAGCATATTTTGAAAGAACTACTTTTGTCTGTGAGAGAAGCATTCAGAATTCATAAACTGCTAATCGCAGTGTGTGATTTAATCCCATGACAATCACATCGTTTTGAGGATAATTCGTGTAGCTATGACTGTAAATGCAATGTTTGTGGTGAGTCCAAGAGACAGACAAGATCAAAGGAACTATAAAAAGGCATAGTCCCACCCGGGTGACATTACACACAGTGCCTATGAAACTAGACTATTGCTTTCATGGCTACGGCTTTCCCTCAACATCTAAGCTATGCCATGCTTGGGAACACTTGAAGTAAACAACAGTTTTCCTCTCAGGAATGCAAGCCAGGATAATTTAGAATGGTGGTCAGAGTAAAGCAGTGTCAAGCTGCTTCATGTCATAAAAGAACTATTTTAGTTCAAAGAAGAAGAGCTACACAAGCCTTAAGAAATAGTGAAACATATTACCGAGCCTTTTTCTCGAAATATACGGTTCTTGCAGGATCATCGCTCTCAGGAACACTTTTCTACAGCAGTAACCTATGTTATCACAGAGAGCCCTGTTCTTACAGGAAGCGCAAAGCAGCCGTACATACCTGAGCCACTAGTCAGAGGACCATTTCCAATTCTCAGTCTAATATCAGTGTCAGCAGGTCATGGCAGAGACAGAAGCCTCTAATTGCTCCCTACCCACTCCAAGCTGGAAAGAAACTCTTCAGTTTCTCTCCCCAGCTTTCCCAATCCATGGAAGGGGGTTACCATTGGCCACAGAGCCACACAAACAGGTAACAAAAGTTTGCTAAACATGCTGGGGGGCAGGCTGGCAGCAAATTGATGGACTCAGGCATAGGTAGTGAGAGAAACTCTCACTTCACATGAGTTATACATGAAACTTATTTGGCACTGCATTTATAACTCAGGTATCCATACTATAAACCAAAGAATAAAAGCAAGCAGGCCAACAGGAACAAACAATCCCTTCTGTTTGATTGTTCAAAAGAACTATTGTCTTTTTACATTTCTAAGTGCCTAGATCCTCACAGGTCCTCCTGGAACACACAGAAAAAAGTAAAGGAAATGATTCATGGTTTCCAAAAAAAAAAAAAAAAAAAAGGCAGGGGGGCATTTAAGTACTTACCTTTTACACAGTTGATATCAGAGACATATTATATCTCCTAGAAGCCTCATTTATTACTTCCTGCTAGATTGCTTTCATTATTCTATCTTACTATTCAATAGAAATGGAAAACAAAATCTGTGGGTAAAGTCATATTTACCATCAGAAAATGGACTCAAGTATATTTAAGGTAAACATTCAAGTTATATACCTAATATGAACCAAATTCAGCAGTGACGAAAATGGAGGTATAATTTAGTAACAAAAAAGCAAACAACAGGATGGCGTAAAATAAAGCATCTCTCTCCCTCTTATCTTACTCCAGATGTTAGTTGCTTTTCCTGCAACTCCCTCCCCATGGTGTGTAAGTTAAGTTCTTTATTATTATTTTTATCATTGTAGCACCGAGGAGCCCCAGTCACCACTTACACCTATTCTTCTGACCAATGTACACCAATGAACCTAAAACCACCATAGATATCACTGCTGAATTTTGGCCTACATATTTATCCAAAGACAACTGACAACCATAACAAAAAAATCGTTACAAATATAAAATGTGCTTTGCGATTCCGATTCCGAAGTATAGATTCTATTAGACAAATACACAGAACTCAAATATTTAAATCCTTTACGTAGTGAAAATGTGCAATCAACGTTCTTAAATCTAATTATTCACTGAACCCATAGGCCCATACATATGTTATCAAAGCATCGTAACAATAACTGTACTACAACAGTCTATATTCCCCCACAAAATACAGACATGGTATTTTCAATAGGTAAAGCCAGAAATTACTGAATGAGAAGTTAAGTGTCTGGAACCTTTTTAATCTAAAAAGAATGCCAACTTTGTTTGGTACGCTCCCATTTTTCAACAAATAAAAAACATATTAAACAATATACCATGAGATGTTACCCACTTTTTATAAAGTACAAATAATATTGAAACTGATGACACTTGTATCTCGCTTCGCATTATAGTGAGTTCTGCTGTACTGTGTGACGGGTGTGTATAGCAGACAGCCACTGGAAGAAAGTTTCATTGTTTCAGGCCCTTCCACACCTCAAAGCAGCCATTTCTAGTTCTGTGATTTCTGGACTGAAATGGCTTCAACTTTTCATATTTTATTAGCAGTAAACACTCTGGGGTTAAAAATTAACTTCAAGTTTAAAAACATAACATAACATAAAACACCAATTAATTAGGAGAAGAAGTTTTAAATGTCCAGGATCTCCTTCTACACAACAGCAGACTTTATCCATTTCCAATTTTGCCAACCTCTTTAACACGAAATTCAAAAGAACTGTGAGAAACCCCCAAAAGAGACCTAGGCATTCTACAATAGCCTAACAGCAATATTGCCCCCCACCTCCAAATAACCCCCAGTTTCAGACAATTACCATAATTATTTTATGCCTCCTTTAACTAGATTCTGAAACAGACTTTCCTTGTGTGTGTTATGGGGCAAGAGGCAGAGGCAGCCTTATAGAAGACATTTTTAGCAGCCAAATTCTGCCCATAAAACTCTGAAGTGCCACAAGCCTGCTAGCTGTTGCTAAGCTCTATTTTTGTTGTCCCTTCACTAATGACAAATGCTATTTGCTGGAGTGGCTCAACACCCAATAAAAAGCCAGACTTCTGGCTCTTTGCGGCTGACAATCTGAAGCCAGGATAAGATGCAGACAACGTGTATTTACATTTATATGTAATTAGATTGGTCAGCAAGGACAGGAGCGTTCAAGAGGCAGATATTAGAGCGCTCAGAGAGCGTCACCTGGTTCTCAGCTGAGGTACCACTGGCCAATTGGCCCAATCTGTATCCTCATGAACTCAGATTCTACTCTGCAATACTACCGTGGAATTCAATTTACATGTGTACATTTCGCCTACCTGTCACTATGCAGTAGTGATTTTTCTGAGTCAGCAGCACTCAAAACCATTCTTTTCTTTCCAGTCATTTCCCAAAGGGAGAGGTGACCTTGCAAAGAGTTTGACCCAACTGCATGAAGAATTTAAATCCTCACTTAGGCCCCAATCCTACACAGAGGACCATGCGGCCAGACCCCTGCAGCCACACAGAGCCCCCCGGAACTCAATGAAGCTCTGTCTTGGCACAGAGCACTCCCACAAAGAAACAGCTGCAGTACTAGTGAGGAAACCACTTTTTTCTATTCTCAAAACAGCAGCAGCAAAAGGAGTCACCTTGTTTTTTTTTACCATAATATGTCAACCCTCTTTGCAAGAGCTAGATAAAGGGCACTACTTACCTAACCTTGGAAGTCAACTCACATGATTATTTTCTTAATAGGGAAAAAAGAATAGTACTGGTCTCCTTCAATATTAAAATACTGATTTGACTTTTCTTTTAAATGCAACAGTTTAAATGCACATCAGGAATTTCATTTCAATGCATAATTTACTACAGACCTAAATGGAGCATGAGGCAAGTAAAATGATGGATTTACTTTAAAACAAATATTTAAATGTTGCAGTTCAGACCTTGCAATGGGAGGAAACAAGTATTCCTTAAAGCCAAACAAACAAACAAACAAAGTGACCTCAGTCCCCCTCCTTCAAAAAACCAGCACAATGTTGTGAAATTCAACTATCCACGAAATACTGAAGGCTACTTCTGACGTTTGAAAGTGATTTGTATCCAGCATTACAGCTGGAGAATACTCAATGGTGATTAACAAAACAGTGTTGGGCTGGAGCTTGGACTCTGAAGCCCTCCCCCATCCTGTTTTTAGCACTGTTGTGCAAGCCCACAAGACCTAGTCTGTAGACCTGGGGATCTGAGACTGTCTGCTGTGGGTTTTAACCCACAGTGTAGACATATTGTAAGAGGCTTTTGAAAAACCCAGGCTTAATTTAAATAGGCAACGGGCAGGGGCACCCAGCAGCCAATCATCTGGGCCCATCTCCCTTTGCCCAGCCAATGGCTAAGCAGAGAACAGAAGGGGGGGAGGCAACACCCTTCCTTGCCACATACGCATTTTTGACTTCTCTCCTTCCCCACTGTCCAATCAAAGGCTCCCTCGCTAAAGGCAGTAAGAGGTTAAACCTGCTGCTGGTGAACTCACTTGCAAATAGCGATCTCCACCATAAAACCAGAACAGAAAGTTTGTTTTTTTAAGCTAGTCTAAAATACTATCAATATAGGCTTATAATGACTCAGAGGATAAATTAAATATAGGTGCCAGACTGACAGCCTTAAAGACTGCTTATCCTCAGCAGAGGTGAAGCAGGGGCAACCATAGAGTAAGAAGCTCTCACACCACCTCATCCAACTGCTTTACTTCTTGGCTTCTCCACAGACTGCCACTAAGGGTGCCAGTTATGGTGGCAACTTGTGAGATGTGGATGCCTGTCCACAAAGTTCATTTCACGCAGGACACCAAATAGCAATAAGATGATGATAACTTTTGGTCCATACTCTCTTCCAACAAACAACCTAGAGATGGAAGGCTCTACATTATCCTTTAACCAGTCCTCCAGATCCATTCCTCTCTTTCATTCAGAAGGGATTTTAAAATAAACCCAAAGAATACAACGGAGCTTCACTTTGCACAAGTTTCATTGTATCATTTTACCCACTTCCAAAATGCAGCCACCTCTGTAAAACAATTCAGAACAGAAAGAGTAGAGAAGTTACAGAATAATTTCAAATTGTTATTCTAGTGGCTTGTCCCATTTTCTAGGGGTGCTCAGGTTTAAGCTCCGAAGTTAGCCTCTCTTGCCTAAGGAAGAAGAGTGTAACAGACCAGGAAATCTTCCAATAAGCAGAAACTCCCATTTGCCCACGTAAAACACCACCCTGAAAGGCTCAGAAGACAGATCATGTCTCAAAGTATCATAGAGGCAAGCTAAAGGGAGAAACTGATGGGGATCCTAGCACTGTGTTTGCAGCATGGAGAAGGAATAATCAAGAACTGTTTCTCAAAGCCATCGCTGATACTAGGGCTACTGACATAAAATGTTACTGTACGTCAACACTACAAAGCAGAACAAAGAAATGATTCAAAGGGAAATATGAAATAATACACACTAGCCAAACCAAAACATTTAAATAGGGGGAGGGGAACAGCCCCAGGGGTTTTCAACATACAGGGCAACTGAACTTCATATATCTTCATTTGTTTCAAGGTAGGTATTCTCACAAGGACTGCTACAGCATATTCCTGGAGATTCATACTGTTTAGCCATGACAAAAATCTCACAGAAACAACCTGCAAATTCAATCAGTATTAAGATTACAGATTAGTTCACACCTTGCACTTTTAAAGGGGAAAAAATAACTTCTTTCCTACAAATGGCCCACAACCTGAGCTGGTCAGAAAATGCCAATTAATTGAGCCTGAAATGTCCCACAAAGGGTAGTCTGGTCCAATGAACTTTTGCCAAATCAAAGGCAGGGGATCCCATCAGAACCCTGTCTGGTTCCCTTTCAGCTCACCTGGTGGGATGCTAGAGACCCCAGACTTCCAGGGTCCCTGGCTCTGGGGCAGCCCCACCAAGTGGACTGTCCTGGTCTGTGGTTTCTGGGAGCCCTGCCATGCAGCTTGCCCCAAGACTGGGGATCCCAGGCTTTCAGACTCCAGGGCAGCTCTACCATGCCAGGGATTCCAGGCTCTCTGCTGTGGAGCCAGGAAACCCTGGGGATCCTCAGAGCTTCCAGGCTCCTGGCCATGGAGCCTAAAGCCTGGTATCTCTGGCTCGAGCCAGGGCTCTCAGAGTCTGGGCTCCCAGCTCCGCTGCAGGGAGTCTGGAAACCCTGAGAACTCCACCTTGAGTTGAACGCTCAGGTCTTCCAGGCTACCAGCCAGAGACCCAGGAGGTTGTGACATGAACTCCCAGGGTCTTAGGCTCTGGGGCAGCTCCACTATGTAGACTCTCCCAGGCTATGAACCCCAGGGCTTCCAGACCAACTGGGCTCCCCAACTCCTGAGCAGGCATCTTGGGAGTCAGGTGGCCATTGAGTCTGGGATCCCTGACAGATGCTGACTCAAATTGACAATGGTGAAACTGACAATATTGATTTCAGTCCTGGGAAGTATATTTCATCTTGGAAACACCATGTGTCATTATTTCCAAAATATTTTTTTTTTAAATTTCCAGTCCATGAGGAATTTAAAAAAAAAATTGGTCCAATCAAAATGAACCCAAATTCCAAAATATCAACATTTCTTGAGAATCAGAAACTCCTGAGTTTTAGCCAGCTGAAACTCTTATTTAATAAATCAAAAGAAATCTATGTTCTCCCTGCTCTCTTGCCTTCTCTAGGAAATCATCACTTCATGTCAGGAAATCTTAGGCAACATTAAGTAATGGTTGAGTCCAGTTCAGCATGGTGCTGAGAGTTTTTCACTTCTAGTGAAGTCAGTAAGAGTCATAGATTCATAGACTCTAGGACTGGAAGGGACCTCGAGAGGTCATCAAGTCCAGTCCCCTGCCCTCATGGCAGGACCAAATACTGTCTAGACCATCCCTGATAGACATTTATCTAACCTACTCTTAAATATCTCCAGAGATGGAGATTCCACAACCTCCCTAGGCAATTTATTCCAGTGTTTAACCACCCTGACAGTTAGGAACTTTTTCCTAATATCCAAACCTCCCTTGCTGCAGTTTAAGCCCATTGCTTCTTGTTCTATCCTTAGAGGATAAGATGAACAAGTTTTCTCCCACCTCATGACACCCTTTTAGATACCTGAAAACTCCTATCATATCCCCTCTCAGTCTTCTCTTTTCCAAACTAAACAAACCCAATTCTTTCAGCCTTCCTTCATAGGTCATATTCTCAAGACCTTTAATCATTCTTGTTGCTCTTCTCTGGACCCTCTCCAATTTCTCCACATCTTTCTTGAAATGCGGTGCCCAGAACTGGACACAATACTCCAGTTGAGGCCTAACCAGCGCAGAGTAGAGCGGAAGAATGACTTCTCGTGTCTTGCTCACAACACACCTGTTAATGCATCCCAGAATCATGTTTGCTTTTTTTGCAACAGCATCACACTGTTGACTCATATTTAGCTTGGGGTCCACTATAACCCCTAGATCCCTTTCTGCCATACTCCTTCCTAGACAGTCTCTTCCCATTCTGTATGTATGAAACTGATTATTCCTTCCTAAGTGAAGTACTTTGCATTTGTCTTTATTAAACTTCATCCTGTTTACCTCAGACCATTTCTCCAATTTGTCCAGATCATTTTGAATTTTGACCCTATCCTCCAAAGCAGTTGCAATCCCTCCCAGTTTGGTATCATCTGCAAACTTAATAAGCATACTTTCTATGCCAATATCTAAGTTGTTGATGAAGATATTGAACAGAGCCGATCCCAAAACAGACCCCTGCGGAACCCCACTCATTATACCTTTCCAGCAGGATTGGGAACCATTAATAACTACCCTCTGAGTATGGTTATCCAGCCAGTTATACACCCACCTTATAGTAGCCCCATGTAAGTTATATTTGCCTAGTTTATAGATAAGAATATCATGCGAGACCGTATCAAATGCCTTACTAAAGTCTAGGTATACCACATCCACCACTTCTCCCTTATCCACAAGACTCGTCATCCTATCAAAGAAAGCTATCAGATTGGTTTGACATGATTTGTTTTTTACAAATCCATGCTGGCTATTCCCTATCACCTTACCACCTTCCAAGTGTTTGCAGAGGATTTCCTTAATTACTTGCTCCATTATCTTCCCTGGCACAGAAGTTAAAACTAACTGGTTTTAGTAGTTTCCTGGGTTGTTTTTATTTCCCATTTTTTAGATGGGCACTATATTTGCCCTTTTCCAGTCTTCTGGAATCTCTCCTGTCTCCCATGATTTTCCAAAGATAATAGCTAAAGGCTCAGATACCTCCTCTGTTAGCTCCTTGAGTATTCTAGGATGCATTTCATCAGGCCCTGGTGACTTGCAGGCATCTAACTTTTCTAAGAGATTTTTAACTTCTTTTTTTTTTTATTTTATCTTCTACACCTACCTCCTTCCCATTAGCATTCACTATGTTAGGCATTCCTTCAGACTTCTCGGTGAAGACCGAAACAAAGAAGTCATTAAGCATCTCTGCCATTTCAAGTTTCCTGTTACTGTTTCTCCCTCCTCACTGAGCAGTGGGCCTACCCTGTCTTTGGTCTTCCTCTTGCTTCTAAGGTATTGATAAAAAGTCTTCTTGTTTCCCTTTATTCCCATAGCTAGTTTGAGCTCATTTTGTGCCTTTGCCTTTCTAATCTTGCCCCTACATTCCTGTGTTGTTTGCCTATATTCATCCTTTGTAATTTGTCCTAGCTTCCATTTTTTATATGACTCCTTTTGATTTTTTAGATCATGCAAGATCTCGTGGTTAAGCCCAGGTTGTCTTTTGCCACATTTTCTATCTTTCCTACCCAAAGAGTCAAGAGTTCCTGGAGAATAACATCCTCTGAGAACAAAAGGGAAGCGTTTACGCTTTTGCTGATGCTACTGGGCTGAATGCTACTCTCTGATGCATGCTTCTGACATGATTGGCTAAATGTGGCTTCTGTCCAAACATGCCATGCCATGATTTGTAGAGCTGGTTGTAAAATGGTATTTACCATGAGCAATTCTGAAAGAAAGCAAAACTCCCCCCCCCCCGTGTAAATTTTCTTTTCTTAAACCAACAACAAAAGCATGAACATTTTTGATTGGGGGGGGGGGGGTTCATTGAGAAACTGGACATTTTCAAACAAAATGGAAATTTTCCATGAAATTTTTCATTTTAAAACAAGGCCATTTTTTGTCAAAAATAAGTTTTGATGAAAAAGTTTTGACCAGCTATAATGAGTAATGATTAGTAACCAAGCAAAATGAAAACAATGCGAGTTGAGGGTGCTCAAACGGAGCAAACCACTCCTGCCTCTTCTGGGTTCTGAAATATATACCCTTTTAGCAGAAGAATAAGAACATAAGAACATACCCATTCAGGCCAGGTCAGTACTGTTGTCCAAAAGATTTTACCATTAGTTGGCATCATTACAGCTGTGACAGGGATGATACAAATCTGACTGAAAGTATTCATACTAAATGCCATTTATAGAGAAACTTCAAATGTTAATCTAGCCAGATCCCTTGATCTGCTATCTCATCAGTGTTTTATAACCTATTATTAGCTGATATCTCTTGTCCTACTAGTATTTTCACATTGTATGTATTATAGTCTCAGTTACTGTGAGACAAAATCTCTACTTTTTGATTCAGGCTCTTCTTTGTCTTCCAAGAAGATAATGAGAGGAAATTAAGAAGAAGAAAAACAATGCATATACATCTACTAACAATAAAGCAATAGCTATCATTTTACAATTTTCCTTGAAATTAGGATGCTTCTATTGTTCTGTAAGTATTATACAAATATTTGATTTAGAATTGAAGTTTATAATGCATGTATTTCAGGGTTCTAAAGATAGGTATTTAGTACTAGGAACATAAGAATGGCTATACTGGGTCAGGCCAAAGGTCCATCCAGCCCAGTATCCTGTCTGCCGACAGTGACCAATGCCAGAGGGAGTGAACCTAACAGGTAATGATCAAGTGATCTCTCTCCTGCCATCCATCTCCACCCTCTGACAAACAGAGGCTAGGGACACCATCCTTTACCCATCCTGACTAGTAGCCATTAATGGACTTAACCTCCATGAATTTATCTAGTTCTCTTTTAAACCCTGTTATAGTCCTAGCCTTCCCAACCTCCTCAGGCAAGGAGTGCCTCGGGTTGACTGTGTGCTGCGTGAAGAAGAACTTCCTTTTATTTGTTTTAAACCCGCTGCTCATTAATTTCATTTGGTGGCCCCTAGTTCTTATATTATGGGAACAAGTAAATAACTTTTCTTTATTCACTTTATCCACACCACTCATGATTTTATATACCTCTATCATATCCCCACTTAGTCTCCTCTTTTTTGAGATGAGGAGACCACATCTGTGTGCAGTATTCAAGATGTGGGTGTACCATGGATTTATATAAGGGCAATAAGATATTCTCTGTCTTATTCTTTATCCCCCCCCCCTTTTTTTTTTGGTAAGTCACGAATATAAAAAAAGAAAAAGAAAAAAATCCTTTGAGCCATCGAAGCTTCTAAGCTCTGGTACAATTTCTAAAAAACTGTAAACACTGAAATTCGTTGGGGGCAGATCCTCAGCTGTTATAAACTGTTATAGCTGCAACACCAGCTGAAGATCTGCCCCCAAAGTACATGAAATCAAAACAAAAATGTTTGGGTACAGATTTTAATTAATTTGATGGACACATTAGATAGATAACTGGATGGATAGTAGACAGATTATATTTTCTCTTCTACTATGATGTCAGGGATGGAGGAATATTGGTACATTAAACAAATCCTAAAATTTAATTTATCAATATAAGTGAGTTAAGACAATGCAGATTCCTCTGTCCTTGAATAGTGCATGCTGGCTGAGCTAAACTTGTTATCAATGGAGCAGAAGAGACATTGCATATATACTTAGGCCTGAAAACGATCCTCTGGTAGACACAGACATTTAGGTTCTTGCAGTGATGAGCTGCCATCAAAAAATGTCTAGTTTGTTCATAGTCTCTAAAGATATCATACTGTGTCCCTCTCCATATGTTGGAGCACATAGTGGAACAGATGACTGCTAAAATACAGTAACAAAAATGTATTAAAAGGCCTGCCTGATAAGGTTTTCCCAAACAGAAAACTAGCTGTAGGTTGGCCTGATTTAATTAAGTAAATCATGCTACACTTATCACTGCATTGTAACCATAACAGCTGCAAATCAGATGAAGGAAAAATAAATTAAAAATAAAATTTTCTGTTACATTTACGTAAGTTAAATGAATAGGTTCCTTTTCATTACTAAGAATAATCAATCTTAACTAATGATGCGCACACAGCGCATTTAACTGAAGACTGCAAATTACCAGACTATGAGACAAGTATTGTACCTAAACCAACTGGTTGCCATTTCCACCTGTGTTTTAAATAGAAGTACAAGACAGTCTGAAAAGCAATCCTGGCTCTATAATACACCCACACAAATATCATACTTCTAAATTCTTTCAGAATCCCACTTTGTAGACTATTTTCAGTTTAAAAAACAGACAACATGGGGCAGAGTGGATCTTACTCTCAATTCTTTCGAAGAGGTCCAGAGTATCTGATTCAATATATCCTAAATTTAAAGAACTGAATCTACTAACCTATTAATTATGGAATACCACGCTTGATAGACAAATCAAGACAGAGCACCGAATCTTACTCCTGCTATTACTTTATTCGTAAATAGCAGCTCAATGCTAACTGCTGGGAAGAACTGAGTGTCCTTTCCCTTCTGCCCTCTCATGCTACATGTATTGTAACACTGAGTCACAGAGCTCCCCTTCAGCTAAAGCCTTGATTGGAGTCTGATCACCATTTGTGAAACTTTCACAAACACATTAGCATCTGCTGCTCTTACTTTCTCATATTACCTTCTTCTAAGTAAAGGTGTAAAAAAACAAGTCTGTCATCAGGGGATTGTCTTGCTCATCAGTTTTTGAAACATCATGCAGTGATGGTAGGAGTACAAAGTTACTAGCCCTTCAATAAGCAAAGTTTTCTCCATCTGGGATCAATGGATCCCCTCTCCTCAATTACAGAGATACACTCTGGGTATGTCTGCATTGCACGCTAACCTCAGGCTCTGACTCAGGTTTGAGTCCAAGCCCGTCTTCCCTCCACACACAAATCCATCTGACTTAGATCAGCAAGCACTGAGGACCTGGGTCCTAGGTCTCTAGTAGGGGTCAGAGCTCAGGTTGGAGTCCAAACCCTGTCACTTTGCAATGTGGACACAGGTGAAGCGACAGACCTGAGTCCAAAAGTGTGCATAATGCAGTATGGATGCGTTAGCAAGGCTGAGTGACCTGGGTTCAGCAATTGTAAACCCAGGTTTAGAGGCAAGTGTGAACACTCAAGCGTGGACTTGGAAACACTGAGTCTACAAGCCCAAGTCCCACAGACTTGGGCTTAGTGTGCAGCACAGATATGCCCTCTATGGATATGTCTGCACTGCAATAAAAAAAACCCTGCAGCAATGAGCAATGTAAGCCCAGGAAGCAACCTGCACAGCTCCACAGTGACTTCTCAGATCCATGTAAGAGTGACAGTGATTTAGGCAGGAAAGTTCCATGTGTAGGAGTGTCCTAAGGTAAGGGCATCAAGTCTATAGAAAGAAGGTCAGCATGACCCAAAGCTTGAGAGTGGTACGCCCATTACAAAGATACATCTGCAGTTCACAGGACTCTAGTAGTACACAAAGAAAACCCTGCTCTCTTGAAAAAAACATGGAACCTGGAAAATAAATAGTCAAGTAGTATTCAACAGCTTGTGAGAAGGAAAAAAAAAAAATCACAGAAAACAGGAAAGTGGATTAACGAACCTGAGGTTTCAAATGACAACACTATTTAGCTAATGAAAATCTTGGCAATGGCAGGTAAAGGATTAATTAGTTGATGTTTGTACATCATTTTGAAGCTGAAAAGTGTTTCATAATAGTAATTATAATAGTATGTGCAAAGTATTTCTATTGTAATCATCATTATGCCATTCCATAGCAGAAGTTATAGGGATACTAACCCCTCATTTATTCCCCATGTTTAGTATTCTTTTCCCTCAAGGGATGAAAAGGGATGCTGTTGTACAAAACAGCAAAAGCCAGAGAAAGAGGCTAGTAACTTCAGAGTAAATGAAAGGCAAACACAAGTCTATAAATTAACAAAGACAGAAACAGAATCCAAATGATTTTAATTCCCTCTGAAAGTAAAAGAATCACCACAGGATATCTGCTACCCATAGGCTGATTTTAGACAATTCATACCAGTGGCATAACATTTATGCCATTTAGTTAGTATGGTTTGACTTTTAAGAGCAGTGAAGTTTGGAATGTTAGCGCTAATGCACCATCGTCCTTTAAATAAAACAACAAAAATATTTTTCCAACTGTGAATCTTCATAAAATCTTTATTTTTTATCTATGAAACATTCAGGTCCTGTCCACAGAGAAATTACATCAGAGGCAACAAAAGAGAGAGTGAGAGCGGGTGCGTGAGTGAGAGAGCATGCACACAATTTCACAATGGCACAAATGTTAGAGACAGGTCCTAAGGAAAAAAAAAAATCTGCTCCCAACAGGCAACTCATTTCTTCCCAAGCATCTCATGTATAAGTGGGAAACATGATCTTTCAGCAGAGATGGCCCAAAGCTCCCACCTAAGACCCCTCCCCCCTAAATTGAGAGACCAAGCAATGTAAAGGAGAATCTAAACTTTCACTGGAAAAGAAAAGTTTCTAGTTCTTTTCTTTGTAAAGAAAACCTTGAGACCATAAAGTGACGTGAATCACTAGGGTTGAAAGATTTCCACTGATTTTTTTTCTAAAGATCACAAGTTATTTACAGCTCCCTAACAGTGATGCAGGCCTGATCTCTGGGGTCCAGAAATCCTATAGCCATAGGTCCCTTACTTTCTGTAAAGAAACCAATTTAGTTTATAGCTGTAGAGGGCAGTGCCACCTAAGCTACTGCTGATGGCAACATAGTGAACTCCTACCAGGCAGCTGCCTGCAGCAGAGCCAACTCCTCTGGTGAGTGGCCAGCATAGCATAAGAGGCAGCAGTACCTAACAGGTTAAGAGTAAGAAACTAATCCTAGCTCTCGCTCAGATTTTTTTTCTGTAGTCTTACTCAAATTGCACAAGTGAAAACTTTAAAACATAGTTTTCTAGGCACGTTAATCCAGAGATGCGGAGCACCCACTGTGCCTGTTAGCTTCAATGAAAGGTGTGGAGTGCTCAGCACCTTTGGAAATTTTATATAGGTGGCTAGATATAGATTTTGGTGCCTAATATTAGACATCCAAGTTTTAAAACTTTGTCATTCACCTCTCTGAACTTCAGTTTTCACATCTGTACTAGGGGGGATAAAAGAAGAGCTGGTTGGAATTTTCTAACAAAAAACAATTTCATTGGAAAATGACAATTCATGAAAATTGAAACTGTTCACAGGTTAGTTTCAACAAATCTCCGGATTTGAAATAAAAAAATTGAACCCCCTCCCTCCCAACTTGACAATTTTGAAACATCCCACTTTGACATGTTAGAAAGAAAAAGGTTTTAGGTTTTTTTATTTGAAATGACTTTTAGTTCAGAAATTTTAGTTAACATATACTAAAAAGGGGGGAAATGTTTAAAAGGTCAAAATTGAAATAAAACATTTCAAAATTGCTATGATGAACCTGATCTGAAAATTTTATCAGCTTGTTGGCTCATTTAAGTTTTGAGATTTTGACTTTTTATCCCAATTCAGAATGGGAAAACTTTTCAAAATCTCAAAAATTCTCACAGGACAGGAAAGCCGTTTTCCACTCAGCTCTAGATAATAGTAGCTCCCGCACAGAGAGAATGACATCATCAGGTAGTGAATGTTCGTTAAGTCCTCACCATAATGTAGACAAGTCACCAGCAAACTCCCAAACACCTTATTTGGACACTACCAACTTCTGAACATTAACAATTATTCACAGGCCCCAATGCAAGCACTGGGCTTCATTTCTCCTGCATCTAATCAGGACCATTCCTAGCTATTCTGGGGCCCTACGCAGCCTCCCTCCCCCGTGGGGGGGCGGGCGTGGGCCCTTGGCCTAGCTGTTTTTACTGTAGTTTTACAATAGGCTAATTTCTTGTGGGGCTGATGATAAAAATGAATATTTGAGAAGGAATTTGAAGGAGGCAGTAGTAGTGGACTTATGAATGAGTTCAGGATAGCTGCTTGTGAAGACTGATGTAAGAGAATCAAACAAACGGGGGGGCAACTGGTATTATTGGGTGATTGGGAAGGGACATGGGTGGAATAATTAAGTAAAAGGCAAAAGCTGGTAAGTAGAGAGAGGTCAGTTACATACTAAGGAATCATTTTACTAACTAAGGAATTTCAAGGTAAAAAACTGTTGACACTTATCCTGCAGTAAGGGGGTTCATAGGGCATGGCTTTAGTGAAGCTCACTGAGATTTAGAATTCCACGGGGACTGGAAATTCTGAAGAAATTTTAAACTCCATCTCTCTGCCTTCCCACCTCTCACACGCTTGCTCAAGACCCAGGGAGCAGCCATTGCTCATTCAAACACATGAGAGGAGGGCCGCTAGAGAAAAAGGGCCATGGAGGGAGCTGCCTGCTTTGCTGAGGCTCAGGAGTCACCCTGGGGCGTAGCTCTGCAGAGACAGGAACACAGCTTGGAAGCTCCACAGTTGCCCCTGCAGAGCTTATAAACATTGCACAGTTTACAATGAAGACTGTAAACACCAGGGGAGCCTCTGCAAGACTATCAGGAAAGCTATTTAATTGCGATGACGTGCTGTCCACTGGGCTGTCCTAGCTACCTAATTAAACAAACTCTAGGGCATAGAGTTCAGAACCACACCATTGTGAATAATGAGTAGGGGAAAGCCCCTAGAAGAAAGGAAGTGGAAAAAGAGCACCGTGAAAAAAGAAAAATATTGAGTCTGAAATTTAGTATTGACTCTCCCCCCAATAGATCCCCTACCAAATCTGCCTTAAATAAAGAAAATAGCATCTTGTGCAGACAACTCAGCAGTGGCACACACAGAATCTTGGATATCTGGCACACAGATGTTTGATCTTGTATTTGTTAGCCAGCCAGATACCAGAATTCATTTTACTTTGGAGTGTGTTTTACTGGGTAACTTGGCCTTTTATCTTTTTCCCTCTTCTATTGGTGGTTTGACCTGCACAGTATTGCCTTTATGAAAGTGAGGAACTGAAAATGCCTGTAAGAACAGCAAAAAGTGAGCATAATCAAACAGCTCTGCCAAGCACTTCTGGGCCTGCCACATTAGCATCACTCTCCTGCTGTTCCAGCCTCTCCTGAGCAGATACTGCCAAACTAAGTGATAGTTCTGTGATGTGAATGAACACCCACTATCCTTGAGGCAAAGTTATTTTACTCTTCTTCAAGCCCAATTTGAACCCAGATCTCCCACTATGCTTTGACTGTCAGTATCTCTTGCCATAAAGGCATCCGCAATCAGTTCAGATAAGGTCATGTCTCACACACTACTTCCGCCCTGACCCTCGTTCCCTTTGCGTTAGTAACTGTCCCTTTCCTTTGACTTTTCAGTGTGATGTAATGACATGAAATCCATAATTCGTCTATATAACATTCAGCCATTATACTATGCAGGGCACAAATAATGAACCAGCGGTGACTGACTTTCAGTCACATTCCTGTTCTATGCTATTCACTTGCTGAACAAATTTCCCTAAGAAAAAAACAGCATATTACTTTTTTTTTAAATTTACATTTAGTTTACTGTTGTGCATGACAGTTATATGGCCTTGTAATTTAGAAAATTATTTGTCTTGCCTGTGCCAAGATACAACACTATGGGCACCATAAATTGATATAATAAGCAAAATGATCACAAAATGACAAGTGTTCCTTATCAATACATGTAGAGGGCCAAATTCTACACTCAAACTCTGTGCAACCTCACAGAAGTGTATGGGTTGCATTATTTTAAGTCAGCCTAGAGTTTGTTATGAAGCACGTAGTTAAGTAATATTTTTAAAATTGAAAATGATGATTCTGAAAATTTTTACTTTGAGTTAAATAAATTTACTGCTACCATATTGCCATAATATCCTGACAGCACAGGCAGCTATTTGTTGCATGAAGTACTATATGCTGGCTTATACAAAGCAGTACATTTCAATGGTTTATAGAGCACTGAATCATTGCAGCAAAACGTGAATCACAGATGAAACAAAAAGTCCCTGGCTCAGTGCTCAAACAATACACATGGCACAACACTACTGCATTTTACAGACCTAGCCCACTGAAGTCCTCACATTTAACTCCAAAGCAAGCAAACGTAAGTCATAAAAAAATTTAAAATATGCAAACATAAGTTCCATGGCTGCATCTCCAGACAAATGAACATGCACCCACTTGCTTGCAAAAACTTGCATTTACATGAGCTAATAGCTATATGTGATATATGTGATACGCATTCTGGTAACCACTGTGCATTTCCCACTAACTTCACTGGGAGCTGATGGCACTCAGCAAACTTGTAGACTGGTTACACAGTTAGGACCTGATCCTGCAGTAAGCGCCGTGTGAACAGACCCCACTGAAGTCTGTGGGGTTTGCCGTACGCACAAAGGTGAGTCCATGATGAGCTCATTGCAGGATTGGGACCTTAGTGTCCATAAATCCAGCTTTATGGAGACACCTCTAGTGCCTATGTTTTAAAATGTGGCCCTTAAAATTTACGTCTGACAAGAGTAAGGAGCATCAGTTAGGGCTGAAACTCTGTCCTTACCCTAACTGCACTGTTTTTATGGATTGCAACACACGAAGCATGTGACAGCCTCTGCCACATGTACTATATTATAGGGAGATTCCTGCAATAACAAACAGGAAAAGCAAAGGACTGAGTTTCCAACCTGAACTCTGAATTTCTTAGCTTTGAAGGTTGTGAGTGAGTCCATTAATATTATTTTAAATAAAGTTTTATGATTTAATTTCCTTTTTTCTTTTCTGAAGGTAATTTTTTTTTCATAAAAAAAGAAATTTTTTTATTGACATTTAGTATGAAGGAGTTCAAATCAGATCAACAGACCCATCAAAATGTAACTACATTACTATTAATCCTCAATGTAACGGTGCCTGGTAATGGCCTATGCTCTGAACACTTATTGTTGATCCATAATCCATATGATTGCTAATATGGTATGCATTAGTCATTTTACTCTGAATACAACCATAGAGCATACGAAAGGTTCTGTTTTGTAAGGCCATGTCTACACTTACTGGAACGCTGCTGCGATTGATGCTTCTAGTGAAGACCCACTAAAATCGACCGCAGATCGCTCTCCCGTCAACTCCGGTACTCCACCGTAACAAAAAGCGTAAGGTAAGTCGATGGGAGAGCTCCATCGATGCAGCACAGTGTAGACACCACAGTAAGTCAACCTAAGCTACGTCGACTCCAAAGACATTAGTCACGTAGCTGGAGTTGCGTAACTTAGGTTGACGTACCCCCGTAGTATAGACAAGGCCTAAGTTACAGGAAAGGGAGAGGAGGGAATTGAAACCAGCGATATATTTGGTCCAGATCCTCAGTAAAGGATAAAAATCTGAGTAAAGACTTCAGGATCTGGCCATTTCCTCTCTGCTACACACTCCTGGTCCCCTGAAGCATACTGCCCTCTGGTGCTCCTGGGTTGTAGGAATGGTCTCTTGGGGACTATCACCACCAGCACAAAGTAGAGAAGTCCTGATCCAGGGGGCCCTACTTGCTTGGCACCAAATGACTTCAGGATCAGCAGGATGGAAAGATAGTAAAAAGGAACCTATGCCCTGCTCATAAGAGGGCCAAGTGCTGTTCCAGTGTATCTGATGATTTGGCCCTCAAAGCTTGAGTGTGGGGTGATGCTTGTCTCTTCAAAGAAGGGCTCTTTTTGCTGTGGCAATATCCCCTAGCATTCTTTTTGAGAAACAAAGGTCAAGCTCCAAATAAAGCTCTGTATACACTATGTCCTCAGTGTCATGTGAAGTTTGTGTGTGACCACCTGTGAGTAGTGTGGCAAGAAGGCTGGAAAGGAATCATCTCATCATGGGCAAGTCCTCTGCTGGAACATGCAAGTAAATTTATTATGGGCAAAATTGTTCCTCTTGGAAGTTTAGGATTGAAGGCATGCTTCATTGCCCCAAGCCCAAGATGTGTGTGTGTTCTTACCCTGGGTTAGTTACTCTGGAGGAAAATGGGCTGGAGAGAGAAAAAAAGAAAGTTTCACCCACAGAGAAGTCTGCAGGGGTTCCAGCTAGGGTGACCAGATGTCCCGATTTTATAGGGGCAGTCTTGATATTTGGGGCTTTTTCTTATATAGGCTCCTATTACCCCCCACCCCCCGTCCCGATTTTTCACACTTGCTGTCTGGTCACCCTAGTGCCAGCAGACAGTAGACATGGACTCAAGCAGGGTAGGCAATACCAGCCAATAATAAAGGAACAAAAACCATATCCATTTCTCTCTTTATGCCACATTTGAGCAGCCATCAAATTATAATCCTCTGAAAACATTTTTAAATGGTAACACTTGACAGAATAAAAAAACAGCACCAAAGCTGCTCCTTTTTATTTATTTATTTTTAATTTAAACAAGTTAAAAGAACTGTTACAATTTCAATGTTTAGATCACAAATATGCTTTTTCTTAAAATACTGGCCTTAAAATATAACATTTTCATTTGGGATTTTTATTGCATAAAAATGCAATCTATATAAATTTTCACTCCATAATTAAGAAACCCATCAGCAATTTCAAAAATAAGAGAGCTTCTCTTAAGTTTGAGGGCTATGCTACACTGTACAGTCTATGGGGAAGGGACTCTTCTCTATTACTTCTCTGTACAGCACCTGGCACAATGGAGGCATGATTCTTGACTGGGGATCTTAAGAGCTCCCATAATTCAAATAATTAGTAATAATAATGCTATTTCTTTTAAGAAGCTCATACTTTTCCTTACCTTGCAGGTTTTCCATAGATCCTTTAGCATTCTGCTTCAGCCTAAACATTCTGATTTCTCAAACAATAAAGCCTCAGACTTGTATTTTTCCTCTATAAACTGACTTCAACCCCAAAACTTCCTCCCCTAAATACTGAAGGGCATGTAGACACAAAAAATATTGTCCTCTTAAACAGATTGGGTGTGGTAGTTTGGATGGTGTACATTCCTTCAGTTAATTGACAATTACGTCAATGACTTTCAAAGGCTCAGTATACAAGTGGCCAGGCAAAAAATAAAAGAAAAAATATGCAAAGAATACCCATTTCAAACATGTAATGAATACACTCTGATATATTACAGAATTTATGATGCTGGCAAGCCAACTGTGGTTTTAACAGGGGGGGGTGGTAAAAAGCTTGTGGCACTACCAGCAGCTGGAAACACTGAAGTTTGTATAGTGTTGGCTAAAAAGGTTTGTAACTGAGTTTGATATGAAGACCCACTTAAGCAGTCTCTCTGACATCAGTGTCACATGAGTAAGGATTTTAGGATTGGGCCCCTTCTCAATACAAAGTAACAATTCCATTTTAAAAAAATTCGGACCTATTTGTAGGAGCCAGATTAATTCTTCAAAACACATTTTCCTTAATGCTGATATACAACTGCTGTTCTACAGTGTTGTTTTCTGAGATTTTGCACCAATATCAACACATTTCCTTCAATTCATCTACCTATATGCATGAATATGAAAAATGAGTTTATAAAATATTGATCCATGTGACTGCATAAGCATTCTGATATACTTACGGCATATTGGGGAGTTTTTAATAATGCATAATGGATTACTCAGAGAAAACTCAGCTAAACATTAAGGGTAAATGTTTATTTACTAAAACACGACAACTTTGTAACAGCTTCTCTTCACCAAAAGAGGATAGTCATTTTTTCAATGGTCAAAATCAATCTTTTTTAAAAGTCCTGGAACTCTAATCTTCTTTATATGCAACCACACTATAACTAGTTTAAACAAGCTGCAAAATCTGAAATATAATATTTATGTCTCAAATATTGTTTAAATTCTGTTTTATTTGTGCCATTAGCAGTCAACTAGCTCACTAAAACCTGAGAAAAATGATACTACATTCATCTGAAGAGGTGGAAATTGTAGAATCAAAAAGCACATAGTAAAGTAGGTTGATTTCAACTAAATCCCTTTGGCACAGCAAGCTGAATTTCACAACAATATGAATACAAAAATGTACTTGCACGTGGCACCAAGAGAGGCTCTGCAATCTCCAGCTTCTTGGAGTCAATCTGACGGTCATCGGCATTCATACAATAGACAAAGCTTGTGAACACAAACTGTTCTCTAGGCTAAAATGTCAGTGCTGTCTGGTCCAGACTTAAGAAGGCAGGCATGTCTGCTCTCTATAGATTCCAAGAAGGAATTTTCTTAATAGTTCTACTTTAAATGGTCAATGAAGAACACAATTCCTATGATGCACTGAACACTTAACAGTTCATTTTGGCCCTGAAGCACATCTTTAGTTCCCCAAAACTATTGGTTTGTTAATTCGTTTAGGGCATAAGACAAGTTCAGTAACTTGGAACACATTCCACTGCGCTAATTTAGCAGACTACTTCCAAATTTAATGTCTGATGAAAGAAAAGATTTTTAAAACTATTGGTGACAATATAATGTGAGGTCCCACTTATCTCCATATAAAATAAAGTCTTTTTGAAATCTATCACATCAGAAAGGAAGTATCATGTTGCATTATTTCACATAGTTACTTCATTTCTTTGCTTCATTCTTAAATGGTAACCAACTCCTTCTAGAAGCTTCCATACTGGTATAACCACACTAAAAAGCACTGTTGTTTACAGTCATGAGTCTTCTAACTGTTCAGTGATCTCAGAACTGAATGTCAGTTATATAAACGCAGAGCAACTGAAACTGCCTAGTCACAATCAGGCTGTGCAGTTTGTTTTTAATGTCTTTCCCATTTAATTATTTTAATAATGGGAATTCCCAGTTTATCAAGTCTGCTTTTTGCTGTATGTTATGTTGTAAGTTAGTTCATCCTGGAGCAACTTAGGCAAACAATTTAAAAATAAATAAATAAATAACTGGATTTTTTTGATAAAATGCTTTTTGCAGAAAACTATCTAAAGATAGTTTTAATTAAGATATCTTTGAGCTATAATGTATCTCATCATGGAATAGGGACTATAAATTCTAATTCTATAGTACGAGACAATATATTCATGTAATGTTTAAGAAAAGCTTTGTAAATGAGTTCCAATAGTTCATGGATTAGGGACCCAATCTTATGGGGTTCCAGGGGCTTCTATATATTATTTAGGTTAATCTTTCTATCTACCCAATGGGACTCAGTGCTCACTCTAGAAGATAACCATCAGAGATGCTTAATTTTGCAGTTCTCAAACTGTGGAGTTGTGTCTCCAGAGATAACATGCTTGTTAACAGCAAAAATGGTTTTAAATAAATAATATATAGAGGTGAGAAATAACAAACCTCAACCCTATTGTCCCTCTGCACATTTGTGTACACAGAGTCAATCCCTTACCTCTCTCTAAAAGTGAAAAGTTTCAAAAAGTTCAATGAATAGAAGATTGTTGGGGCGGAATAGATCTGGACAAGGAGTAGAAGTCTGGATATAAATCTGAGAAGGGAGGGACAGGCAGTAGAAACAAAAGTGAAACTGTCTGAGCAACATATTCCAGAAGTCTTGAGGTCTTTCTAAGTGTAGCCTTCATTGATTTGAGATCTATCATACCATTCTCTCACTAGAAGGGAAAACCTATAATGGCAGCAGGCCATAAAAGAGACCCAGTTTGGGAATATTTTAATGAAGTTCCTCTACCTGTGGGTAAGACAGGCATGCGTGCAAAATGCAAACAGTGCAACAAAGAAATGCAAGGCCTGGTTGCCTGCATGAAACAACATCATGAGAAGTGTTCCTTCTCAGAAGGAAGCTGCATTGAAGATGATGAAAGGAACATGTCTGAACATGCAGGATCTTCAGGTTGGTAAACTTTTTTATTTCATACTTCTTTCTTAAGGACTGCCTGTCTTCCTTCTGGATTATTTTTGAATTCTCATGTTTGAGCAAAAAATATAGTTGTTACTCTATGGCAGTGGTTCTCAAAGCCGGTCCGCCGCTTGTTCAGGGAAAGCCCCTGGTGGGCCAGGCCGGTTTGTTTACCTGCCGCGTCCGCAGGTTCAGCCCATCGCGGCTCCCACTGGCCACGGTTCACCCCTCCAGGACAACGAGGGCTGCGGGAAGCGGCGCGAGCCGAGGGATGTGCTGGCCGCGGCTTCCAGCAGCCCCCATTGGCCTGGAGCGGCGAACCGCAGCCAGTGGGAGCCGCGATCGGCCGAACCTGCGGACGCGGCAGGTAAACAAACCAGCACAGCCCGCCAGGGGCTTTCCCTGAACAAGCAGCGGACCAGCTTTGAGAACCACTGCTCTATGGTACTATCCTCCAAATATTAATGATTAACCTGCTGAATTGGAGATATTTATGAAGTCATTGGGAGGTAAACTATCTGCTTCAATTACCTTTGGTAAATGAAATAACCAAACAATCATTCATTTTCTGATATAGCTGTAAAACTAATCTGAAAAGTTTTCAAAATAAATCACTTTAAAAATGTATAGTGTGTACCTTCTAAAAATGAAACCTATATCTATCTCTGAGTTGTGAAGAATATGTATTAAGGTTATAACAACTAACAAGAATGTACTTTTATATAGGAATCCATGATTAAATTGAGTTTTCCTGACTAGTGATTTAAATCAATTTGATTTAAATCAAATCCACTGTTAAACGGAGCATAATTTTTGACTTAATTACACTAATTCCTTCAAAATGTGTACTTGTTAATTGGATTTTGACACTGTCATAGCGCTCTTTCCCCAAGGCACCCAATCCCATACCTGTTGCCTTATAATGCAGCCAGAAAACTTTAATGGTGGTCCCAGTGGTGAAAAATCCTGGGCTTGCTGTGACTTAAAAGGTTTTGTATTTTCAGTGGCTGCTTAGCCAGAGATTCAAATGCTCTCCTGCTTCTTCCATCTGAGGAGCAAGTAGATCTGACTAAAAGGAACGTGGCTGGGTAATGTGTCTACAAAAGGAGCCCTGAGTGAACCACCTTCAAACAGTGCAGTAAAAGAGGATTACAGACACAGTATTTATGAACAAGGCCAAACGTGATAGATGGGACATGCAAACAAAAGGGCATTATACAGAAATCTTATTACTGAAAACTAGCTAATAGGTTTTAGTAATGCAAGTAGGAAACGGTGCTCTTCCCTGTAAATGCTGAGTGCTCCTCAAAAGTGCTGAACTCTTCCAACTCCAAGTGAAGTCAGTGGGAGAGGACAGTACTCAGGACTCTGAAGGATCGAGACCTTTGTTACAAAGGACAGGCACTTTACTTCTTAAACCTTACAACTCAATTCTCATCTAAACCCCTGTATCTCCTGGATGCTGGGGGGGGGGGGGGGGGGGGGGAGTGGGGGAGAGAGAGAGAGAGAGAGCGCAAGCACATTGTGTTTTTTTCTATTTAAATTCTTCTGGCCTGTCCACCTTTCTTTCTGAGGTAACAGTTGGCTGCTCTTACCAGCTCTTAGCTACCTCTCAGGTTGATTGTAAACCTTCATTATCAGTTAGGCTTAGTGGGTTCCCTCTCTTTCTTGTGTACATTTTAATTAGATTCAAAAATCATTATTTCAACACTTGCTCCAAGTGAAACAACCCTTCTGTCTGTCAGCTGCAATGTTAATGGCTCTTCATTGGATTCACTTTTGAGATAACAACTCTCCTGTTCACCACTCAAATTGAAGTGGTTTCTGTACTTTGTGCTCAGCCATTATACCTTTTGTCAATTAAAGTGTACCTTTACACCTGTACACCTTTACTGGAAGGAAAGTGTACCTTTCCTTCCAGTTTGAAATGCAGATTTTTCCAGAAGGAGAGTAAAAACTAAATTAAAAAAAGCAGAGAAATTATTATAACTTTTTTCTTTTCAATGGGAGTGAATGTAATGCTCACAAAAAGACCTAGATCTTTTATCTACAGAACAACAATATCTACATACCAGGTATCAACACACAACCTAACCCTGAAACAGGCGGTCACATTTAGGTATCTTCAGATCTATCCCATTGTTGGTCTTTGCTGAAACAGCCAACAAGGATTTCAATTAATACCATCTATGATTGTGACTTTTTGTAACATGGTCTCCTGTCTATTAAGAACTGGATGAAGACAAATGACTTATTTCACACAGATGAACAGCATCTATGCAATTACTTTTGGCCATTACAAGTCTTGGCTGTTTTCAAAGAGATGAAAGGCTTTTGTAATATCATTCCTTTCAGCCATTCTGTTATCAGAACTGCTAGAATACTCTGAAAATATTTAGAATGGAAAGATTACATTCAAGAGAGCGGCTCTTTCTCCAATGGGGTCCTCTGCACTACACAAGCCATTCTGGAGAGATCCATCACAGTTTATACCTTGCCCCATCTTTTATTTCACTTAGAAGAGGTCTAATTTTAAGGCCACCTATCCTCAGCAAAAGATAATTTGACAGACCCTTTGGCATCTGAAGTGACTGACTAGGGTTACTACTGAGGGATGGAAACTTTCTAGATCTGACATTACATGACAAGTGTGGGTCAAAACCAGACAGGAATAAGGTCAGAGGGAGGGAAAAGAAGGAGGACACGGGTTACAACAATAACAGCACATGGCTATTCAGCTGAGAAAGGCATATCCACACCTTGATGGTCCTATATAACAAATAAACAAACCAACCAATCTCTTTACTCCTCCATCTCTTCTCAGATGCAAGACAGTAGAATTGCGTGCTTGGAAGAGAAATGAATCAGCACTTCAGCACTGTAGTCGGAAAGTAACTGAAATACTTCCCTGATGGATTGTATTTTCTAACGGACAACCTATCCTAAATTCTCAATTACTGAGGGACAGTCTTCACTCATAGATATATATGTGCTTTCCACATCCAACTCTCTGCATAACTTTTCATGAGTGATGTACCTGAATACTTGGATGCTAATATCTAAACAGTATTGTTAAATTTATTCACCTAAATTTTAATTATTGCAGATTATGTAGTATATGTATCTTATGACTTTTAAACCAAACTTTGTATTTGTGGATAATTTAAGCACAATACCCAGATGTACAGACACTCTTTCCTTAACCTGTGTATTATATAATTTAAATATTAGCTTTAATAAATTTTTAAATCTGAGCACCTCCCAATCAATACTGGATTTTTTCCCCCCTAACGTGACCCCTTTCTGAGAGAAGGACACACACAGGGTATTGAGACAGGGCAGAGAAGGTGAGGGAAGGAGGGAGGGAAATATGGAAGGAGACCAAGTCAGAAATGCAGGCAGGAGATATGTGATGTACAGGCTTGAATGCAAGGACAAGACGACTGAACTTGATGAGCAGTGCCGTGCAATGGATAGGCTTAAAGGTTAGGTCTCATTCCCCAGAATTACCCACTACTGCTAACACTGGTGCAGCACAACGAGGAGGCTGAGAGTAAATGGGTTGCGTACATATCAGCTTTCAATCCCCAAAGTTACTGACTCTGGCTAACACTGGTGGAGCCCCTCTGGTGGCCATAGCACTAATGTAAATTCTGTGCTAGTGGCTGTTGGCATTTTTACCACTGTATTTTCTAACAACCTTGTGTTGTCTAATGTCAACCACTGTCTCATCTAACCACCTCTAATGTGTAGCATATTTTTGGTGCTAAATAAAAAAAAAAAAAAAGCAGTAGTAAGATAATGGATCACTTCCAAATTTAATCTAATGTTGTGCCCAATGTACAGCAGAAGTACCATTTCACCCCAGGGTTTTCATTAACACAGTGATGCAAAAAATCCCGTGGAACCTACCATGTTGGCAGGAAAGACTCCACAACACAGAAACACAATTTTCATGATATACAAAAAGAACAGACCAAGACAACAAAAATGCCAACTCCATTTTTGCTCGTATAATATGAGAGGGCCACCTCCAATGCCACAAAGGAAGAAACTGGCCAAAGCATTTTAAAATTCAGTAGCCAGCAAGTCCACACAAAAAATGACCCAGGTATATAGCACATCAGAGGGGTGTGTGTGCGTGTGTGTGTGTGTGAGAAAGAGAGAGAGAGCTGCAAATAATTATGAAGAAAATAAGAGGCTCCTTTAAAAAAAATTTTAAAAAAAGAATGGAACAGTATCATCTTGGCAGAGCCCCTTCAACTCATTCCACAAATAAAACTTTCTGTAGCCTGGCTACATTTTGGACCCAACAAAGAAAACATACATGAGAATGTTTTGTATCCCAGCTGCTTGTTCTGTCAGTCACATGCTTCATAAAAACTTCAAAATAATTCTTGTCTTGTAACCGTGCCTAATTTAATATGAAAGTCAGAATTTCAGCTCAAACCCTTGGGGGCACTCAGCTGGATGGCTGTTAAATCTTTGCCAGTAGTTTTGAAAGAGTCAGGGCTGCAACAAACCACCCAGTCCACTCCCATAGTACTAAGCAAGCCAAGATGGTAATAAATTCAATAATCTGGAAAAAAGCCATTTGCACTGTACTAGTTTATAAGATATCAAGGACATCCTTGTAAGGGCATCTTTAGCTTTACATATTTTCTCTTTACCCTCTCCCCACACCCAATCGCTTAGCATTAACAAACATAACATAATTAAGCTGCCAAATTCTTCTTACCTGTAACTCGAAGCTAGTTTACTTTTATGCCCTACTTTGGAGCATTCAGCAGGCCAACAGGGCCAGTTGTAATACTCCCAGACGAGAGCAGAAGCCTTCCCAGTGGAATAGGCAGGCATCTGACCAAAAACAAACAAAAAAAAAACCTTCAACTTTCCTTTTTTGCAATTCCTTTCCCCCACTCACCTCCTCTTCTCTCTTTCTTAGCCAAGACACTGAATGGATTTGCAAGTGTTGTTAAATAAGTTATTTGTGCTGGTTTAATTGTTTAGGCCAGTCATTTTCAACCTTTTTTCATTTGCGGACCCCTAAAAAATTTCAAATGGAGGTGCAGACTCCTTTGGAAATCTTAGACATAGTCTGTGGGACCCTCCAGGGTCTGTGGACTACAGGTTGAAAACCATTGGTTTAGGCACTCTCCATTTTGTCACTTCCTTGTATTTTCCCAACAAACCACTAGTGTAAATATAATAATCAACACTACCATACCTTTGTCCAATCTTTTAGTTTTCCAGTTCTTTCTTTATTCCATGAATGCTGAACTACTTTATTTTTTAACCTGCACATGAACAACCCAGAGTTCACATTGCTATGTCCATAATCAGGTTTTCATAAACATTTCACAGACGCACTCAAAGTGTTATGGGAAATTAAAACTCGGTACACAAAATACTCTCCAAAAGCAACTCTTTTCATGGCAGACTCTATGGGCTAGTGTTCACTTTTTGTCACTCAATCAAATATGGTACAACCCCAGTTTATTCAGGAATATTAAAAAATCTTCAGATAAATAGGCTTTCAGATGATTTGGGAGAAGGGGAGTTGACACACTGTAGTGTGCAATGCTGCTAGAAGATGCAATCAAACATTGGTTAATTCATGATTTGGAAATAACTGATTGCACTGCAGAACAATTTGAATGAACTATTAAAACGATGGAGTTTGGGACTACAATCCAGTAATGGTTTCCTGTACCTCCTAACCACTTGTCATCTTTTTGAGCAAAAAGCAATGCTCTGGACTCATACAGCTCTTTCAATCCATCAATTTTGCCATGCTTTATAAACACTCATTTAGCTTCACAGGTAGTTAACTATTATTCCCATTTTAAAAAGGCAGAAACTGAAGCACAAAAAGCAAACGCTGCTCCTCCCTCTGAGAGCCTGGTGTGGTTCTGCTACATGGGATAGAGAGGAAAGAAGATTATAATCCAGTTAGTCTACACTCTATGAACATCAGAGTACAGGTCTGTGAAGGCTCACAGTGCTACAATGCAAGAGATGGATTTGGGGGAAGAAGGCTACAGAGCACAACAGATCCATCAAGAGGCTGAAGGGGTGGGACACACCAGCTAAAGCAGCAGCACCTCCACTGCCTCTGTATAAAATGCAGTTTAGTCCACACAGTACACCTTCACATGGTTCATTGACTCAGGCGGCATGCTGGGATCACATTTGCCCAATGTTACAAAGGAAATTAAGTGGCAAAAGCCAAGAATAGAATTTGGAACTCCCCATCCTGTGCTTCAACCTTCTAGGCCAGAGATGGGCAAACTACAGCCCAGAGGCCACATCCGGCCCGCGGGACTCTCCTGCCTGGCCCCTGAGTTCCTGGCCTGGGAGGCTAGCCCCCGGCCCCTCCCCTGCTGTTTCCCCTTCCCCGCAGCTTCAGCTCACTGCGCCGCCGGCGCGATGCTCTGGGCGGAGGGGCTGCAAGCTCCTGGGACAGTGCAGCTGCAGAGCCGCGGCCTGACCCGATGCTCTGTACTGTGCGGTGGCATGGCTGGCTCTAGCCGAGCGGCATGGCTGCCTGTCCTGGTGCTCTGGGCGGCGCAGCTGTAGCGCCGCCAGCCACCGGTACTCCAGGCAGCGCAGTAAGGGGGCAGGGAGTGGGGGGGTTGGATAGAGGGCTGGGGAGTTCAGGGTGGTGGTCAGGGGGCGGGGGTGTGAATAGGGGTTGGGGTGGTCCGAGGGCAGGGAGCAGGGGGGTGGATGGGGCAGGGGTCCCGGGGGGCCGTCAGTGAACAGGGGGGTTGGATGGGGCAGGAGTCCCGGGGAGGGATGTCAGGGGGCGAGAAGCGGGGGTGGGGGGGTTTGGATAGGGGGTGGGGACTGGGCCATGCCTGGCTGTTTGGGGAGGCACAGCCTCCCCTAACTGGCCCTCCATGCAATTTCCAAAACCCGATGTGGCCCTCAGGCCAAAAAGTCCCCCCCCCCCCCCCCCCCGTTCTAGGCCATCCTTTCTCCACAATAAAAGTGAAGTAACAAATGCAGAGAAGGATTCTGAATCCTTTCTGCACCATCACACGTCAATTAGGGAACAAAGAAGTCTCCCCCATTCCTGGCTATCATGCTGTTTGCAGGAATGGCTACCTTGTAGGATGTCTATACAAATTTTTTTATTATTATTATTTTTTATGAGACTAGGTTATTTACCTATCACTCAACCCCAACTTGGAAGACCAGTGGACTGCTTTTTGTCTGATCCCTACCTTTTACCTGTCTGGCCCTAGCAGCAATTAAAACTCAAACCGGCATAACTTTTGTGGTCATTGGAACACACATTTCTTCACACCGTGTCAAGATGCAGTTTCCAGGGAAGATGATATTTGATTACAGAGCAAGCATGTGATGTGGGGCTTTAACAATAATCCCCCCCAGGTTACAATGGTCCAAACCATATATTGTGTTTGATTTAGACCCAGGACGAGAAAGATGATTGATACCATACCAGCTGAAATGTGACAGGACTGAAATAAAGTAATACAATCACTACTCAAAAGACAAACTGCCCCCTTCCCCCAATATAGCTAAAAATATACGCATAGTACACCATACAAGAGCAATCCAAGTAAATACTATTTCTTTTAGGGCTGACCAAAGGATTACTGTTACGTGAGGAAATCAAGGTTGACTTTTTAAAAATCTAAAAATAATTCTAAGAATGCTTCCTGTCTCAATGCTTTGGACAAGAGAAAACAAATGAAAAGACTTACAGCCTACACGCCATCTAGGTCAGTGGTATTACACAACCTCCCTTTTAAAAAACATACTTCAAACAAATTCCTATACAGGATGCTCACAGGCTATAACTGATTGAAAACAAGTGCAAGATATGAAAGACACCCTGGAAGAAAAAAGAAAAAGAAAAAAAATGCTTGTTTTCAGCCCTCTCTATGTCCCTAACAAACTGTAGAGGAAACTAAAAGGAAGTCTAATAGCCTGACCAACTACTTATGATTAATTTTAACCCTCTGATGATTTAAAAAAGGAATAATATGTGCCTCTAACTTACTGTAAGGCTGCAAGATCAACTGAGGAAGGAGTTACATAAAATCAAAAGACATTCACATTACCAAAATCCCAACATGTATATTTCTATTTTATGTATTTGTAACACACAAGCCATTACTTGGGAGAAGTATATAATTTTATACAGTACAGGATTATTAAAATATATCTATACTTCCCTCCCTTAGCTTCCCCTTATTTTGTATGTCATGACTCTTCCTCTTACATCTTCCTTCTACACCCAGCCCCAATCCATTCATATGCACTTAGATATTTCTGGTTCTTTTTGGATTCATTCCCATCCCCAACACCAAACTCCACTACACCTGGCAATTTTAATATTAAAACTATTTACATTCCAACAAGTATTTAATACATTTTATCATGTATTATTTATTTCAATTTCTACTTCAAGTAACAGAAATGCCCATCCAGTCCTTTAGATACTTTGGACAAAAATAAATTATAATCCCTAAAAATATGTATTAATACAACAGCCTATCTTCAACCCTTATAGCCAAAATTACGAATCAAACTCAATAAATAAAAGGTAAGTATGTTTTATTATATTATCATTGTGGCATAAGTACTGACCATTTCCCTCCCCCCAAGCCAGGTTTGTCAACTATTATGCTATACCGTGTACATTTTATTGTATAGTACATTCTACTGATGGGAAAGGATGATCACAGGACTGGGAGCCAAGGCATCTGGCTTCTATTCCTAGATTTGCAACAGACTCAGTTAGAATGGGCAAATCATTCTATCACTCTGTGCCTCAGTGTCTCCAGCTGTAAAGCTGAATTCATAATCATTACCTACCTCACAGGGGCATTCTGTAGCTTAATTCATTAATGTGTGGAACAAAATAGGAGAGAAAGCATGATCCAGGGGTTAGGTCACTTGCCTCAGACTTGAGAGACCTGGATTCAATTCCTTGCTCTACCACAGGCTTCCTATGTGACTATGGGTAAGTCACTTAGGGTATGTCTACACCAGTGTAAACCCAGGCTCAAACTTAACTCTTCTTCCGTCTACACAGGAATCGCACTTACCCAGGGCTCGGACCCAGGGTATCAGAACCCCATGGGGTGGAGGGCTTGAGCCTGAGTCAAGCCGGGACCTAGGATTCAAGACCTTTTGCTTTGCAGTGCAGATGCAGCTTGTGACGAAGTGGGGATTTTCCCTTGTTATGTTGTACGTGAGCCTATGTGAGTCTTATTGTTTTGCATGAATACTGTATGCGCCTCAATTTCCCTGTGTGCTGCACCAATACCTCGGTGGTGGGAATAGGGGTGTGTGACTTTGGCTGAGACCTCTGGGGCAGATGAGGCTGCTCCAGCTGCCTGCACGTATGCTATTAACAGTGCCCTTCGTAACCTGAGACCCAGGAGATGCAACCAGGTGACAACCAGGTGACTCTTTGCCCAGGAAGCAAGACAAAGACAACAAGGAGGAGGAGCAACAGGCACGTCTGAGGTCAGGTCACTGGAAGTAGGCGTCTGCTTGGAGGCACTGGAAGAGGGGGAGTCCAGGGCATCTGGCCCAGGACTCTCCAAGATGCACTTGGCTGAAAGTCACTGGTTTCTGTGCTAACAAGTTCTGTGTTCCTGTCGACTAATAAACCTACTGCTTTACTGGCTCACTGAGAGTCACTGCTGACTGCGGAGCTGGGGTGCAGGGCCCTCTGGCTTCCCCACGAGCCCAACATGGGTGGACTCGCTGTGGGAAGTGCACGGTGTGGAAGGGGATGCTGAATGCTCCAAGATCAGACCCAAGAAGGTCGAAGCTGTGTAAGCTTCTTGCCCTGGCGACAGTACACTCAGAGAGAGGAGGCTCCCCCAGAGTCCTGCCTGGCTTCATATGGAGTAGTTCCAGAGCATCGCCCCAGTGACTCCGTGACACAGCCACACTGGACTCATGCTCTGGAAGTCTGTCAAAAGTATCCCACAATACCATGGGCTGACTTTCTTTGTCCTCTGGACAGGAAAGTTTGGTGGACAGTCAAATTTTCCTACATTGTACCACAAACAAAAGGCTAGAGCAGCCACATTTTGGGAGGGTGCTAGGAAGTCTGGAATATGGCTGACTGGACTCAGGCTCACATAATGCAGTGTAGATGCTAGATCCCCAGGTTGGGACCCAGGATTCAACAGTTCCTAACCCGAGGTTACAAATGAGTGTAGATGCTCAAGCCAAGGTCTGCTAACCTGAGTTCTACTAACCCTGGGCTGACATTCCAGTGTAGTCATACCCTTAATCTCTCTGTGCCTCAGTTCCCTTCTGTAAAACTAGGATAATAGTAATTCCCTATTTTCAAGGGTGCTGTGAGGGAAAAGTACGTTAAATGATTGTAAGACACTCAGATACTAATGCAGGCCATGTAAGTACCTCAGATAGATATATGCTTTGTGATCCCATTAAAGCCTCTAAGGAAATGCAAGGTATTATTGTATTAAAAGATACAATGAATCACAGTACTACTATATATTATATGCTATACTGAAAAGTCAGGAAGATTCTGGATTTATTTTAATAATTTGATGATGGTCACTGTTGACATAAAACTAGAAGCAGCACACTTGATATGGAAATGCATTTTGTCATGATCCGGTGGTTCTCCCCCACTATTGATCAATGGGTGAGGAATAAAATTTGCTTTAGAAGCAGATTAAATGTTATAATTCCCTGAGCAACTTTATAATAGATACCATCAAGTAAGAGAACATTCTGTATTACAACAAGAGTATGGTATAATAAATACTTGAGTTGAGCAATTACTGCAAAATACACTTTCTGTATTTGTTCACATTTAAAGACAAATTCACTTCAGCCAAGCTCACCGCTCTTTGCGGTCTGTGAACATTCAAGTTTTATATGCATGAATTATTGCGGAAAATGAATGTTAAGCTCATGAATTTGAGTATTTGTACTGGAAGTGGTATATTTTATATGGAACTCTGTACCTAGTAGCCTACTTTTCCTAGGAATTATGCCCTGTGCAAAATTTCTCTGGTCCAGAAAGGAAGAGAATTCAAACATTCTAAAATTCACATTTGACTCACTGAGAGTCAAAGCCCAAGCGGCTTCCTGATGTCTTCCTTTTAATTATATAAGGCAGTTATACTCATCCAATCAGGAAACAGAAACTGGCATGTGACTTATGTAACCAAGTACAACTAACCAACAAAGCTTGACTTTTCAATAGCTGAGTATCAAACATTGTTTGTAATCAGTCCATAAAGTTTAATAAAAATGGAAAAAAATTGTCAAGTTAGTTAGAATAACTAACATGTTCAAGGAAAATGTGATTTCACAGACATTCCATGAGCAAAAGACGCTAAATCTGTTAAATAATTATCTGCAAATTATTTACAGTAGAACCTCAGAGTTACGAACACCTCGGAAATGGAGGTTGTTCACAACTCTGAAATGTTTATAACTCTGAACAAAATGTTATGGTTGTTCTTTCAAAAGTTTACAACTGAACATTGACTTAATACAGCTTTGAAACTTTACTATGCAGAAGAAAAATGCTTCTTTCCCTTTTTTTTTAGTAGTTTATATTTAACACTGTGCTGTACTGTATTTGCCCCCCCCCTTTTTTTGGGGGGGGGGTCTCTGCTACTGCCTTATTGTGTACCTCCGGTTCCAAATGAGGTGTGTGGTTGACTGGTCAGTTCGTAACTCTGGTGTTCGTAACTCTGAGGTTCTACTCTACTAAGCTGAACTGAAAATTGTTCATATTAAGCTTTCTGGGTAGCCACAGGAAATTTGTATTTAATTCCACTTCTTTGGTTTCATGCTCCCTAAACTAGCAGGAGTTGCGAAGAGAGAGCCTGCTCAGGCTCCATGAGGAAGAACTGCTATGACAGCAGAAACATACAAGTCCTGGGAGGTCCAGGAGTGGAAATATACAAGTCCAGCAACTATGATGAGGGAGACAGCAACAAGATAGAAGAAAAAGATATGCCCCTCCTTGTCCTACTCAATGGTTTTATCTGTGCTATGGGATAAAAAAACATTTCACATCTCTCAGTAGAGACATCTCCAGGTAATTAGGGGAAGCCAAATCTCATCTTTAATCAGAAAAATGGTGGCTTATAAAGAGGGCCTTGAGGATAGATAATGAAGGCCCTGATTCAGCTAAACACTTAAACCTATACCTAACTTTAAGCAGGTTAGTAGCTCCACTGGCTTCCTCAGAAGTCCAGGCAAAATGTAGAGAAATCTCTTGAATTTTAACAAAAACAAAAAGACATATATTGCAAATGAGTTAGTCATCATTTCTTTGAAAACAAACAGGATCTCAAACATGGAAATGTTTAAAACTCTGTAGCTTGACTTCATTTCCTTTTGCAATATGGATGAGAAAGCATGAGCAACAAGTTCACTGGCCTTCTGGGCTCAGTGCAAAGACCCTCTTTTCCCAGACATTTGTCTAAGAAGAGTGGGAGGAACTGATTGTAATGAAAGTTTTTTTTATGTCCACAACTGAAAGGCATGGCATTGTATGAGTTTGTGTGTGTTTACCATATTTTGCATATGTGCTCTGAGCCATATGGAAGGACACAATTCATAAATAAAAAAATATATAATTTAAAACACTTTCTGTGAAAATTCAAAGTGTTGTAAACTGGAACACCACTAAATAAGAGATTTAAGAGTATATTATATCATACCCAGAAGTACAGGGAGCACAAGTAAAAACAAATTCTTGTACCTTTTTATCAAGAGGTACAATATTACCATTTCCAGTGGTTTTCCCCATCAAATGCAGAGAACGAAAACAGTCATATTTTAGGTCCTGATCTTGTAAAGAGTTCTGTAAGGACATCAAGTCTGTCTGGGAGGAGCTCATTGCAGGGTCTGGACTTTGCTTAACAGTAAAATGTAAAAGAAAACTTGCACTCACATAAGGCAGCTGTGAAGTGCTCTGGTGACATCACATAATTTTAGTTCAAAGAACTCATTAATATCAAGATAAAACCTCCCCCCACTAGATTTGCAGCTTTCCATGCACAATTTTGAGATACCTGGGGTTCAATTTTAAAATGCAGGAACCTTCACTAGGCACACAAAATTTGTGAGCAGCTCATATACATGTAGAGTCTGGATAATTGTGGATGCAACTGGTGACTATCTGAGCAATCCTACAATCCGCATCAGCAAAAGCAAGATATGTGGAGGAAAGTGTATGCCCAAATTACAAAATTGGGTACCCACATTTGAGAATTTGACCCAGTGTGTTTAACACACAGCATACACTAACGAAGAGCACTATTTTAATCTCTCTTACAATTAATTCCTCTTCTTCTCCTCTAGTATTTTTTTTTTTTTTTACAATTTGTATTTGGCCATGATATTTTGTCATGTTATGTTTGGTATAATGGTCTATTCCTAAGACTATAACCATCAAAAGGCAGATTTAAGAACTTCCAAAATCTTTTGAGTGTCTTTATTAAAAGCTTTGTACTCTGCCTTCTGTGCTCATACATTTAAAATAATATCCATCCTTCCAAACTATTATACATGTATTTTTACAATATGTGAACAGAACGTAAACAGATGAGACAGACAGAGAATGAGGGCAACAGCTAAAAACAATCATTAAAAGGTTAAGCCTATTTCTGACAATACGTATTAAATATAATACTGAAATAAAGCATATTTTTGAGTCAGCAGACCATTAAGACTCCTTTGGAGTCATTACAGTCAATCACATGACTAAGAACCCAGGGACATTTAAATCATGTGGATTATTCAACTGCCATGCATGAGTCTGCATACTAAAACTTCTTATGAAGTTTTGGGGGAAGAAAAATTATAGAGTGTGAGAATGCAGCTCACCAAATGTTTTCCAAATGTAATAAGTATGTCATTCTAGTTTCTAAAATGCACCAAAAGTAACAGTTTTCCTTCTAGACCCCAGGCTCATTAAATTTCTACTCAGAATTAATTATATAAATACTAGAGGGAAAGGAGACACTTGAAAGCAGGGTGGATAAAAATAAATGATTTAAAAAAAAATTGGATTTTTTGATAGGTTTTTTTCTTCAAAAAGCATTTTATCTAAAGATAGTTTTAATTAAGATACATTATAGCTCAAAGATCTCTCATCATGGAATAGGAACTATAAATTCTAATTCTACAGTATGAGACAATATATTCATGTAATGTTTAAGAAAAGTTTTATGAGTTCCAATAATTCATGGATTAGGGACCCAAACTTATAGGATTCCAGGGGCTTCTGTATAGATTATTTAGGTTAATCTTTCTATCTACCCAATGGGACTCAGTGCTCAGTCTGGAAGATACCATCAGAGATGCTTAGCTTTGCAGTTCTCAAACTGTGGAGATGTCTCCCCAGAGATAACATGCTTGTTAACAGCAAAAATGGTTTTAAATAAATAAATAATATATAAAGGCGAGAAATAACAGACCTCAATCCTATTGTCCCTCTGCACATTTGTGTACACATAGTCGATCCCATACCTCTCTCTAAAAGTGAAAAGTTTCAAAAAGTTCAGTGAATAGAAGATTGTTGGGGGCGGACAAGGAGAAAAAGTCTGGAGATAAATGTGAGAGGGAGGGACAGGCAGCAAAACAAAAGTGAAACTGTTTGAGCAGCATATTCCAGAAGTCTTGAGGTCTTTCTGAGTGTAGCCTTCATTGATTTGAGATCTACCATACCATTCTCTCACTAGAAGGGAAAACCTATAATGGCAGCAGGCCATAAAAGAGACCCAGTTTGGGAACATTTTAATGAAATTTCCCTACCTGTGGGTAAGACAGGCATTTGTGCAAAATGCAAATAGTGCAACAAAGAAATGCAAGGCCTGGTTGCCCGAATGACACAACATCATGAGAAGTGTTCCTTCTCAGGAGGAAGCTGCATTGAAGATGATGAAAGGAAAATGTCTGAACATGCAAGATCTTCAGGTTGGTAAACTTTTTATTTCATATTTTTCTTAAGGACTGCCTGTCTTCCTTCTGGACTATTCTTGAATTCTCACGTTTGAGCAAAAAATATAGTTGTTACTCTATGGTACTATCATTTTGGATGCAGTTGTGATAAAAAATAAATAGTTGAAATAGGCAGATCTTCCTTTTACAATTTCACCTTTAAAGTAGTACTGAGTGTCAGTGAATGCAATGAGTAATACTAAACGAGCAGTATGGTAATAATAATTAAATAACTGTATTGACTTATTTTGTTTAGGGTAATCCATCCTCAACATATAGGATTTTGAAGACTATCCACCTTCAAGATCACCATCATTTTCTATAGTTTTGGAGTTATCTGCCAATGATAGTGTTTCAGTCACATCATGTGCGTCACATAGTCACAGTATATCACCTGTAGCAAAAAGAAAAAAAAATCTCCATCATCCAGAAACAACCATAGATAAGTTTGTGATAAGAACCAGCAGATCACAAAAAGAGGTAATTGATGAAAAAATTGCCCAGTTTCTTTATGCAATAACTCTCCTTTCCATATGAGTGAGAACCCAAACTTCATTAATATGGTTCCGTCATTAAGACCAGGATACAGTCCACCCAACAGAGCAGATGTCGCAGGCAAATTGCTGGATAAAGTGTATAAAAGAGAAATTGAGAAGTGTGCAAAAGGTCTAGAGGGTGAAATTGTTAACCTGAGTCTTGATGGGTGGAGCAATGTCCCCAATGATCCTGTTGTATGTGCTTGTGTGACGACAGAAGAAGGGAATGTCTTCCTTACAGAAACAATTCATACATCAGGAAATGCACACATAGCAGAATACTTAAAGAAGTAGCAGTAAAAGCTGTAACAAACTGAAAAAAAAATATAAATGCCTAGTACGCAGCTTGGTCACAGACCATGCTGCAAATGTATCCAAGATGAGAAGAAATTTGGAAGAGTCTCCCAAGCTAATAACATATGGTTGAAGTGCTCATTTGATGCACCTCCTAGCCAAAGACTTCAGTGTTCCAGAAATAAAGGCTAATGTTGTTGAAATTGCAAAATAGTTCCGTAACAACCACTTTGCAGCAGCTGCTCTGAAAAAAGTGGGAGGAACCAAGCTAACTCTCCCACAAGACATGCGATGGAACTCAGTAATGGACTGTTTTGAGCACTATATCAAGAACTGGCCTAATCTGATGACAGTTTGTGAACAAAATCATGAAGAAATAGATGGCACTGTCACAGCCAAAGTTCCCAACATTGGGCTTAAGAGAAATGTTGAACACATGCTGAGTACCCTGAAGCCTATTTCTGTAGCCTTGAACAAAATGCAGGGAAATAGCTGTTTTATTGCTGACGCTGTTGAAATTTGGAAGGAACTGAGTGAGATCTTAAAAAGAGAAATATGCAATGACAGAGATAAATTACAAGCATTAAAAAAATGAATGGGACAAGCACTATCTCCAGCTCCTGTTCTTGCAAATATTCTGAATACTCGGTACCAGGGTCAAACCTTAACTGCTGAAGAAGAGGAGTTGGCAATGACATGGACATCCAGCAATCATCCTTCCATAATGCCAACTATAATAAACTTCAGAGCTAAGGGCGAACCATTCAAGAAATATATGTTTGCTGATGATGTTTTAAAGAAAGTCACACCAGTGAACTCGTAGAAGTCACTTAAGCACTTGGATTCAGAGACTGTTGAAGTGATAATCTCACTTTTAACAGCAAAAGCTTCTTCTGCCGGTGCAGAAAGAATATTTTCTTCTTTTGGACTATTTCATTCCAAATTGAGAAATCGTTTGGGACCTGAAAAAGCGGGAAAGCTTGTTTTTCTTTTCCAGATTATGAACAAACAGGAAAATGAGGGTGAAGACAACTGCGTTAGCTGCAGAAGCCAATATTTTAAGTTTCTCATGTTGACCTGGCTGACAGTCGATTTAATTTTTGTTTGTTTTTTTAAATATTTCATTTAACTATTTTAGTTAAAAACAATTTTAACAAAAACAAACCTGATTTTTAAAAACTTGAATGTTTAACTAAATTCAAAAATTCATATGCTTGTTTTGTTATAATATTATATGTTTGCTGTTGAAGACAAAAATCCAGAATACATAACGTTGCTGTTTTAGTTAAATAAAACAATTTAAAAGTCTGTCTGGTGATGTTCTCCTCCTAATACAGCATGGCAAGAAAATCCTCCAAATATTAATGATTAACCTGTTGAACTGGAGACAGTTCACCTCCCAATGACTTCATAAATATCTGCTTCAATTACCTTTGGTAAATGAAATAACCAAACAATAATTCATTTTCTGATATAGCTGTAAAACTAATCTGAAACATTTTCAAAATAAATCACTTAAAAAAATGTATAGTGTGTACCTTCTAAAAATGAAACCTACATCTATCTCTGAGTTGTGAAGAATATGTATTAAGGTTGTAATTTTAACAACCAACAAGAATGTACTTTTATGTAGAAATCCATGATTAAATTGAGTCTTCCTGACTAGTGATTTAAATCAAATCCACCCTGCTTGAAAGGCACTGAAAGCAGTCAAATGCTTTTTCTTCTTCTACATTTTGGAAAGAACAAATGTTTTTTCCACATTTTCTCCTTCCACCTTTCATAAAAGACAAAGGCTGGGCTAATATGTAGATTGCCAAGTATCAGCCACCTAAAACAATGATTTATAAATAGAAATAATGACAGACCTTAAGCTTTAGTGACATTAGTGGGTGCTACTAAAATAATGGATCCTATTAGTATCATATGATAATGTACACAAATATTAGCTAATTAAAATGCCTCCAGTGAGAATTGTTGCCAAATAAAGTGTTCTGCCACAAAAGTGCAACTAATTTCTTCTATAAATGAAATAAATAACTTCTAAAATGGCTTTTTTTTTTTTTTAAACTACACAAACCTTGTGTTTTACATTAAAGTGACCTTAATCTTTCACTGCACAGGAGGGATGACTGTTGGCAATGAATTGCTGTAATTACCAGGGATGTAATTATCTGTAAACTATTTCAACACATGGCCATTCTGGCTTGTGTTCTCCTAATTTAGTAATGGTCACCTCAGACTGGGAAGGGGAACTACTGCATCATGCGCACAGTCAAGAGTTGTTTTCAACGCTCCAAAAAAGTGGCTAGTGGAAATTAGTCACTCTCTGACATCATCAATAATAATTAAGATGTCTATGAAAATTAATGTGACACCTGGTTTATCCTATGTGATCATGCTTAGACACTAACAAGGTCCACTATTAAAAGAGAAACTAATACCTTCTGATATCAACACTATTCCACGTAAGGTGCAACTGAGGTCAGAATCAGGCTCACTTTTTGTTATGGCTCCATCAATAGTTTTATTCAAATTAAAAAATACGTATATAACCACATGGTATCTTCTTGCCCATTTTGATGCTATTAGAGTCACTGTAAAGAAGCAGAAGGCTATTATGATATTGTCTTTATTATAATTCCAAAAAAGTGTTATTTTTTAAAACTAAATTTTGCAAACAAGGTCATTAAAATTAGTATTTTTTTTAGCAAGATGGGAAGTTAAATGCCAAAATATTCAATTTTAATGTGCAGTAATTACATCCATGCATGTGTAGTACAGAGAAATATAGATATACACATTAGGTTATGACTATGCTGGAAAACTGATACGTAAAAGCATCTTCACAGCATTCGCTGTAACACAATTAACGAGTATGAGGTATTGCAGAAATCTCACAACTGAGTTATCTTTCTCTGTTTGGCTAGGGAATGAAATATTGTACGTAATCAATGAAAGCCTGCTAGTCTTTGCAGATCCTGCAGGGTTCTGTAATAATGGCATAATTTGGTATGGTGTCATTTCTTCTGAACTGATACACTGAGAATTCTGTGGAGTCCACTGTGTAAGTTCTTTACAAACTTTTTCAGGGGGATGCGGGGAGGGGGTTAACGGAACTGTATGGGTATCCAAGTTCAGAGCAGAATTTCAGCCTTAATTCTGAACTTCTTGGTTTTGTGGATTCAATTAAGATCCTTAACATTAAACACTTTATGAATATAGATATACACATACACTATTTAATAATGAGCATTTTATATATATTTGTGTGTGTGTTGAGAGAGAAAATGACACACACATATATACATGTCATCCTTAGTAAATGCTTTAGTGATATTGTGCCTCTTTCAACACATTTTTGTTTTATTTGTGAGGTTTTGTAACCCTTTTGCACTTAAAAACTTAAAACCACAACTCATACATTAAAACAGTTAAGGGACTCATTTCTTCTCTTTCAGCCATTACAACAAATGCGAAATTGAGTAAAGGATGAGAAAGCTACAGCGGTTATCACCATCAGCACATATTCAGGTTTTGCGTTTATTAGAAATGTAACCAACTGTTTCAACATAGTCAGTTTTGCTCAGATTATTATCAGGGTTTGGAATGTTGCTGATCATTATTAGAGCAAAAAGAGAATGAAAGATTAATAAAATAAAAACAACAAAAAAATAAAAGACCGTAACGTATTTAGTAACCAGCAGGAATTGCTTTACACAGATGAAAACAAGGATTTATCAGAAAACAGCTGAAATTATTTTGCAAAAGTTGACTTATCCCTCAGTCTCAACAGAAGAAAAACTAAAAACACTATGCAAAAACAAGGGAAACAACTTAGACAATTGGGATAATTAAGCCTCCTTTATATATTGTAAATGTATATATTTTTATTTCAGTGCCCTTCAAAAATCATTGCTTATTTACTCCATTTTAGTGCACTGATTCTACTACTCATAAGATGTTCACTGCTTTCCAAAAGGAGTTTACATACTTTATGTTCAATATTGAACTCCAGCTATCAGTAGCACCACCGATGCTGAAATTTAGGGGCAATGTACATGCAGAATTTAACTAGCCTACTAATAAAGAGTATTTTTCCCTTTCAACTCCCCTGTAAATGCAGATCACATGCATATGATGACACTACTAGTCTGACTACAATGCTGTTTTCTTCTGTGTAGTAACTTAGAATTGGCAAGAGTAGTGGACTTCTTCTCTAAATAGGCACAGCCCAAAATAATAATATTTATCACTTCCATCAGACTTTTCACGTTCAAAGCACATTACAATATTAACTAATTATCAACTTTTTTTTTTGGAGTCCTGTCTCACGCTCCTTTTTTCTTTTCACCCCACCACTTTCCCATGAAAATATTGCTCTGCTGTGCACATGCCTGTACTAATCTGCTGGATCTGCTCCACTGCAGATTAGAATAAGAGACAGCAAAATAGTAAGATCTAATGAGAGAAGGGGGGAAGGGTGTCAGAACAGGTAGTAGGAGGAAACTGAACGGGAAGGAGGAGGACATCACAGGATCAAAGGGGAGTGGCAAAGGACTAGCATTGATAGGGGAAAAAAGGGGAGGAAAGGCAAAGAACTCAAGACAAGACATAAAAAGGGGACCAAAAGTAAATGGGGAAAATATAAAAAGTGGCACAGGACACTGAAAAGGAAGAAGAGAAAAGAGATGAGAGGAAAGATATAAAGAGGATAAAAAAAAAGAACTAGAGGAGGTGAAAATATTGCACAAATGGTAAAACATTAGACAAAAGGGTCTCTGAGCAAAGAGAAGAGCAAGAACAAGAGGGAAACAAAAAGGATGCAAGAAGTGCGTGAGGGAATGTAACATTGAAATGTAACACTAAGGGCTTGTCTTTGCTTACATTTTATAGCGCCCTAACTTGCTGGGTCAGGGGGGTGAAAAATCACTCAATGAAAAATCACCCCCCTGAGCGCAGCAAGTCTGAGCGCTTTAAAGCGCTAGTGGAGACAGGCTCCGAGCGCTGGGAGATAATCTCCTCGTGGAGGTGGATTACTAGGAGCGCTGGGAGAGCTCTCCCCCAGCGCTCACGCGCGACCACACTCGCACTTCAAAGCGCTGCTGCGGGAGCGTTCCTGCGGCAGCACTTTGAAGTTTCCAATGTAGACATACCCTAAGATAGTACAAGAAGGCGGGGTGGGAGGGGGGGGGAAAGAGAGAACTTTTAATTATTACTCTGGGAGCTGGCTCTCACCTAGGGTAACTCATTATGTTGCCTTGATTCATTGTGAGCTGCTCCACTGTGGAGAGCAGCACCACAGTTCTAGACGAGCTTCCCCACTGTTTTGCAGTCCACTTAATTGCAGTTAGCACTACTAGTTTCTACAGCCCATATCCAGCATTTGTTATCGTCAAACATTCATTTAAAAATATTTATAGCCAGTGCCTGAAAACTTAGCTCTTTAAAATGCAGCTTGGTGCCTAATTACTGCAACTCACTGCCAGTTTTCAACAACTCCACAACTTTTCTTTTCCCCTTATTCTACAAAGACCATAAGAACGAGCAGCTGCTTTGATTTTGTGGTTTCATATATGGGTTGGTAACGATAAAGCTACTCATCCAGTAGAGGAAATGTGATTATCCTATTACAATTATAAGAAATGAAAGTGACGGGCAGGGGACAGTCAGACAGCATAGAATTAAAAATTTAGAAGTTACATTAAAAAGTTTAGTTGTATGCTCTGACAGATATGCAAGATCAATATGTACTTCATTTCAAGCTCTGGTGAAATACATTCAGTAACTGTTTTAACTACACATGTGACACATACATAACCAGCCAGTATTCAGAGCCCTTCTCCTCATTTCCCAGGCTCATTACACTCCTCTCTTTCTTCAAGGCTCCCGCCCTCTATACTGAACTTTTACCCCTGGTAGGAAATATTACTTAAACTCATTTGAAACTGTTTCTAATATGGTTTGGCCTGCCAGCATGGACACAGCCAAAAGTCTAAAACACGGTTTTAATATAGTTTGGCCAAATTTTGTGGGAAACTATTTTAGCTTGAACCAAGTTTAAACTCAGTTCCTTAACATAGTGTAGCTGGAACCAGAGTCTCAAAGAATCCCTTTTTGTCCTCTAAGTTCCCAGCCTCAACTCAATGTTCAACCTTGCAGCCACTACCCTTCTGGCTGAAAAGTAGATGGGACTCCACCTTCCAGGCCTTGTGGAGGCTGTTCTTGCATCAAACAGAGGGTCACTGAAAAGCACTTCTTTCCTTCTCTTGGGGCCGAGTATGCTAACTCTGCTGGCCATGGGAGGGATGGTCCAGGAATCACTAATATTTATGTACATAGGAAGAGAGTGTATACATTTCCAATTACTTTTGTTTCAAATGTCAATTCTCTTTTACTTACAATGACCATTCAAAAACAAAACAAAACTAGCAATTCTTTGGATTATTTTTACATCTACTATTTTAGAGTGGTGCTTGATTTTTATACAGCACTTCTTGCATTCCTAAGGGCTTGTTTACACACAAATGTACTGCATAAGTATTGTTAAACCAGAACAAGCTCCCTTGTGTTAATGGAACTATAGTGATATAAATATGTTTATACTGATAAAGCTTATTCCTGTACAGTTTCATTTATACAGATATATCTATGTCCTGCTAGGATTTGTATCAGTTTTACTATTTTGGTTTAAAAAAAACCAACACCCCACACCCCTAATCAAAATTGTTATAGCAGTGTAAAATTTGTGCATAGACCAGGCCTAATTCTACCTGGAAAACATGGTTTTGTTCAAGTTAGTACTTTCACATCATTTTATAACTTTTTACTCTCATAAAAAGTCAATAGCATCATGTAAACCTCCATCATACCTGGAACACACAAAACCACTCTAAATATGCCATTTTTTTCCATTTTATTTATATATATATATATAAAATGTGTGTATATATATATATATATATATATATATAAAATATATATACACACACACACACACATACACCCCTCTCATGTAAATGGGCAATATGATAGGAAATTAAATATTTGGTAGAACAACTTATTGATATTTCCTTTTAGATCAGAAGCTTGTAAATTATAGGTTCACAAAGTAATCCATACAAATGCATGCATTATTCCTTTACTATATAGTGAATCCCCAGTTACAAAATAAATGAATAAATTAATGTTTCTCCAATTCATTTTGAAATGACCAAATTGCATCCTTTAGTTCACCATGAAGCTGGTATATCACCCACGCACAATAATGTACTTTGCAGACATTTGTCAAATACTGCAATGCCCATACTAAGGCAACACATCCCAGTAGTTGGCAGTCATGCTATCAACAAGAATTTGGCTACAGAATCAGCAATGATTCATCATACATTCTAGAAGCATTGTAGAAGAAGCAAAATAACATACTGCTATTTTAATCCTTTAAAGCTAACAAGGATTTTAAAATAATATTAAAACAAAAGACAGACAATAAATCCAAAGTGAGAAAAAAAACATTTTTCCTGGTTCTGGTTACTCATTTCTAAATGAATTTTTATTCATTATTGCTTTGTGTTCTAGACAGCAATTTAAAAAAAAACAGCAAAGAAGAGCTATCGAATAGAAAAGTCAGCTTGTTACTTATCTTGCTACACTGTAAATTAAATGTTTAAAATTATAGTAGCCTTACAGCAAAATTATTTACCCAAAATCACAGGGTTAAGAATCTTTGGAATTAATTTAGACTATACTAAGTTAACAAAACAAAAACAAAACAACCCACCCTTTTGTAAAGAATTTTTAGGAGTAAACACCAAGCCAGTGCAATCATGTTTTCAGGAATCCCTCTCCACTACAAATGGAAGACGCTTTCAAACCACACATTAAAAAAAATGTGTCAGCAATGTAGTCATAACATTTATTTCTGTACATCTTGTATTTGTCTAATTGCCCACTGACACCCACTACATTTTCTATTAACCTGCTCTCAAGAGAGAAAAACAATGTTTTTCAGTTAATTGTAGTTTAACATGTCTTTTCATTGACAAATAAATGTTACAGTAACTGTCGATAACCTTTCAAGTACTAATGCATTTTCTAAGTAAAGTGTTCTTATCTTTCTTCCTCAAAATGCCTTTCGCTCTCTTTATTAAATATGAATGTAGTTTCTCTACATAGCAAACACACAGACATTCAAACTTTATCAATTCATGGTGTTCTTTTCTGTGAAGTCAGCATAGTAGAAGAATATGGTGCTTTGAATGTTTTAAAGCGTGTCCCTTGAAAATGTTTAGGATGTGCTTCCTTTTATTCCATCACATAAATGCACATCAGGAACCCATACCTTTTGGAAAGCCACTTCATCCTGCCTTCGTTTCCTTTTGCTCCTTTTTCTGGCTCTCTGGTTTAGTTGAATCCATTTTGTGACCTGCAGTTCAAAACCATAGTGCTTTTTTAAGAGGAAGATGCGACCTGAGTGCAGCTACCCAGCATGAGTAAGAAACTATAAACAGATTGAAGACATATTTTTCCATTGCTTCATTGGAAGAAAAAAAAAAAAGACCCCAAAAAAAAAAATCCACTTTTCCAGTCTAGAATGACATGCTCTTAAGTAATCCAGTTAGACACGTGTGCATAGTCAAAGAGGGTTTTTTCCCCTTCATCTTTTGCAGCATATTTTCCTTTTTGCTCTCTATTTAAACAAGCTTTGTTCAGCTTAAGTTTTTTAGCAAAAAGAAAGCATGGTTGATGCCAAGTGGAAAGTTATCATTGGTGTGCAAAAATCCTAGGGAAAATCTCTATTCTCTATTTCTTACAACCTGGGATCAAATAACAGATTTATTTTCAGCCACCCACTCAACTGTTGTTCCTGAACAGCAATGCATGTTTTAAATGACCAGGTAGTTATAGTAACACAGGAAGAGGGGATCAGGTGGGAAACCTGGCAGGAGGCAGCTTTGCAAGGACAGAGGTGAGAGGAGAAAACAGTAAACACGAATAATTAAGAGCTGCAAAATGAAAGCGTTCTCCTCACCTCATCATTCACTTGCCGGACTAATCGACACTGGTCCCAAGTCTGACACTCTTCCAGCAAAGGCTAAAAGTGAAACAAAGTGCATGTTTATTCAGGTTTTCGAGATTGCCCCTTGTAAATAGGCTTCACTTTTTCCTGCTCCCTCCCCCTCCAAATACAGCCTCCCTGATTTGATGCAAAACTTTGATCTCTCAGATTTCCCTGTGCGCAGAAAAACACAGGCTTTTTCCTCCCAGCCACTTACAAAAGTCTTATCCCTTTTTCGATGTTGGGGGGGGAGGGGGGGCGCTGGGGCTAAGAGTGTGGGTTTACCTTGATTTGAGATGTGCACTGAGATCCCACTTCTCTTCAGCAGCCCCCCCGCTTGCTGCTTCCCACGGCCCACGCGGCCGGCATTTGTTATTTTGCTGTGGCTGCTGTTGGTTTGGTGAGTAGCACTGGCCAGTCTGTTTTGCATGTATTTATGTATTTTGTATTGTCCCTCTCTTCTCTGCGATGCATCCCCAGGCTGAGGACGTGAGCCCTGCCTGCCTCTTTCAGTAGAGCAGCACTAGAGACCTCCTTAGGAAATGAAACACCTAAGGGGGTGCCCCTGCCCCTCCTCCCCCTGTGTTCCAGCCTCCGAGAGCTGAGACGGAGAGGAGGAGCCTGCCTTAAAGGTATAGAGACTGGAGTACGCTGTTAACCCATCACATAAAGGTGTGGAGAGATCACAACTCTTAATTTGTTCAGCACTGTGGCGCCACAATTTGATTTTTCCCTATGGAAACCTTTCCCTCCATAAAATATTTAAATGGTTAAATTCACTGTAGTGTCCTAAGCATCTTCAGGACCTTTTGGATTCAAACTCCAGGATAAAGGATCATATATCTTAGAGATGGACCTGGGTATATGCATATGGGTGCAGATTCAAACTTCCTTAAAGTTATATGGGGTGTTGATATTGGGTGATCTGGTTTAGTTCATTATAAAGACAAGCATTGAGTCACGATTTCTGGATCCAGATCCAAACTATCCCAGCATTCTGCTGGCATTCAGAATGGGTGTTGTAGTTCAGCCCATTAGAGAGACAGAACCAATTTTCCCAAACATTTGGAGCCAGATCTGAACTACCTCAACATTTTTTGGGGGTGGAAGAATCTCAGATACAGTGCTTCTGTTTGGACTGCTTCCTATCCTATTCCGGAGGAAGGTTTTCAGGTATTTTCTCCTCTGCCCACCGTAGGCCACAATTTCAACATTTAGAAATATAATTTCTTTGTCAAACATTAAAGTCCTCAAATATTGTATTTATAGATAAAGAAACTTTCTAATGGCCTTATCTCGAGGAACAGATTAGGACTCTATTAAATATTTAAGATAATTTTTCAATAGTTTTCTTTGACCTCAAAGGAATCCAAAATTATGTCAGGTGACTCCCTTGGAGATTCTGAAGTGCATTTTTAAAGCAAGATCTGAGTTCCCTTTTTGCTTACAATCCTTCCATAGTATTAGTCATATCACAGCACAGGAAACTCCTCATTTAGGTCCCAATTCAGCAAATCATCTCTACCTCAGCAAAGATCTCAAGCAGATAGTTAAATTACGCATGGAATTTAACCACATATTTAGGTGCTTTGCTAAATAGGGATGGACTTAAGCACATGCTTAAATGCTTTGCTGAACTGGTATCTTTAAGTCCAATGTGAATTCTGAGGAAAGGCAAAATCAAGCAACTTGGGCCAGAGAAAACACTGAAAATTCACAAGTTGGGATTTTGTTTATGCTTTCATAATTTTCAGTGTTAAATACAACATGCACAAAAGGGCAAATTTGTAAATTAATCACATCTGGTTCAATCAAAAAGATCTTGGAAAGGTATTTTCAATCTTTTAAAAATAATTTTTACTTAGTGATATGTATAACAATTCCTTGAAAGCTTGAAATAGAAATCTGTGCTTTCTGAAAAGAAAAAGGAGCATCAAAGCATTTGTTTTAGCAAACCCTCCCACATATAGAATTAGATGGACTCTGCAAACAGATGTAAGTAAAGTAAGGCAGGTCAAATTAGAGCCTACTAAATCTTGACAGTATCCCTTTAACTTTATCACTTTCCTTAAAAAAAAAAAAAAAAAAAAGTCCTACCCTTTTTGCTTTATTGCCACAACATCCTTCTTTCAAGATCAAAAGCTTCAGATCAAAGCCAAGATCAAACTCCAAACTTTAAATAGAAGCAACTTTGCCATGAAGTATTACACAAAGAAGAACTTCTTAGAAGAGATATCACAGTGGAAAATCTTATTTCAGCTCTTTTTTTCACACTCACAACAGGGCTCCTTAAAAAGTGCATTGACGTAGCATTTCTGTTTTGTAAAAATACAACAGGTCTGCCACTCTGAAAGCTGCCATAAAGTAACTCTTTAGCTTCCTGTGCATTCACATGGAGAAAGAATATTATACTGTGATTCAAAAAGAGAATGATCAAAAACGTAAATGTAAACAAATGAAAATACGTTCCTGGCATAAGTGTAACCACTTAAAAAAATCCAACAACCTTAGATCAGTTTCTGAGTTAGATCATCCCTTCCCACAGAGAAAGTTCTGGGAAGACAAGTATCACAGGCATCAAGAAACTGAAGTTGTTCAAACAATCACACCTTCTTCCCCACCATATGAGAGAGATTCTAAAGAAATGGATTTGCAGAGGAGACAATCTCCCAAACGCGTAGATCCTGGAGATCCACCACGAGGAATAACCCTAGACATGCAAAGGCATGCAGGATGGCTCCCCTCTGCCCCCAATGGCTGCACAGCCATTGAGGGGAACTCAACAGGAATTGTTGTTATTGTTTGTATTGCACTAGCACCTGGAGGGCCGAATAAGAAGTTGGGGTCCCATTGTGCTAGGTGCTGTACATACCATAACTCAAGTAGCCCCTACCCCAACAAGCTTGCAATCTAAGCATAAGATAAGAGACAACACGTCAATATAACAAACAGAAGAACAAGCACAAGGTAACTGTAAGAGGATTATGATGAGAGTAATAAGTAATGGTCACAGCACACCGGCTGTCTAGTCAACCATTAACTAGACTTAATGGTGCTTCAGACAGATTTAACTCCTTATCAGACTTGGAAATCCATAGATATAGTGAAAGATAGTGCGGTGGAGAACAGCTTGCCACCTGCTCTACTCCTTCATACCCCCACAATCCCATGCAGCTCCAGTGGAGGAGCTTCCACAAGCTCCCAAAGAAAGAGAATTATTATTTTTATTGTGATAGCACATAGGAGCCCCAGTCATGGACCTGGATCCAACTAGGTTCTGTTACATACACAGTACAAAAAAAGACAGTTCCTGCCCAGCATTTAATTTGAAATGGAAGAGATACCAGGGCTCCAGCAATTAGGTGCTGGGCTCAAGCAATTTTTTTACTTTCATAACTGATGCTGCAAGCCCCAAGGTGCCCTGGCCATGAACTGCCAAGCTTAGAGGTGCCCAGGCTCAGCCCTGGCAAACCCTGGCACAAATTAAATACTGTCCCTGCTCCAAAGACAGACCGATTCTGCAGACTTCCACCTACCCCTTTGCTGTGCCTCACGAAACTGACCTGCAAGATCTGAACCCCCTCCACCATCAGAAATGAAGGGGACAATCCAGTCCTATGTTTCATTTTTCAATTAGAAGGAAATACTCTCAAATCCCAAGCAGAGCTGTCCTACATAATGACAAGATTTGACACAATTACCCACCCATTTAAAAGCATGCTAGAATCCTTTGCAGTTTCAGCAGTATGATGAAAGCATAATTGGATTTTGATATATATGGGTAGAGATGCAGCATTAAACCAACTGGGTGCAAAATGTCCCTAATATTCTGAAGCCTCCTGACAGCTGGTGGCTTAGCTTAAAAAACAGTGCTTAAAACCAGGCCTGAACCCACGCATAAAATGTACATTCAGGATGGTTTAGAACACTATAGGATACATCTGTATTGCAGAGGTTTGCTTAACTTTAAATGGAGATGGAGGAACTTGCTTTGAACTGTTCAAGCTGTGATTGCTACTAATGACATTTTCTGGATCAATAGAAGACTTTCATTGGCATGTACTTCCCTTTACATATTGTAACCACATTGTCTCCAGCTTCCACTTGTCTAGGATCTCTGATGCAGAAACATTCAATATTGATAAACTAAGAAGGTCATCCTATCTAAGGTGAACTCCATTTAAATGCTCTCTGACTTGTCAATAGTCTTCAGAGACTAGAAGACGTGGGGAGGAAAAGAACTGAAGAGGGAAGTGTAAAACTGTTTCCTGTAAATGAATTTCAGAAGATCTTTTGCAAAGTGGAAGAAAGGGACAGGTGGACCAGTTGAGTCCGACCTTCCAGCCTCATCTCTGGAGACCTGAGGTCTGATTTTCCTCTCAATTACCCCAATTCTTTATCAGCATTACAAATGCTCACAAGTACATTATACATACAGTTATAAGAAGGTAAATAGATAAAGCTATAGCACACATACAGAAGAGACAGAGAGAGCTGTAAAGGTTTTAGAGTCACAATTCTGCAATGGCATCTATACTTTCAAGAGGATCTTGGTGAGATGCCCTGTAAGCTTGGAAGATATTTGGCTTCATCCTCCTAAAACACAAGATTTTGCATCCCTTGGTAGGATTCACCATATAATACCAAGACATCATTGAACTTCCAGTTTAGTTCAAGTTCTGTGGAAGTAGAACTTTACTGTCCTGACTGCATTTAAAGGGTGAAATCCTGGTTTCAATGAAGTCATAGATGTTTTTTCATTGATGTCAGGAGTCAGGATTTCACCCCAAGTCTGTAATTGTTTTTCCAAGGCATGAATGGATTTGAGACAAAAAAAGACAAAGACATTTTGACTAATTTAAAGTGGAAGATTAATTTCTCTTAAGAACAAAGGCAAGCTGTGGCCTCAGCACCAGCTGGTGTGGACTTCAGGCTCCTTGATGGAAAAAGGCCTAACATTCACAAACTCTCTACTCTAACTCTCATGATAGCCAAAACAAAAGCAAACTTTAGATTCAGAAAATACAAGGGATCCCTTACCCAATGGCTCACAAGGTAATTTAATAATAGTTTCAAATACTAAATTGAGGCTCCAGTGTTCCACTGGGCATTGGATTTAGGGGCTTTGAAACCATGTTGCTTTCAGAATTTGGGAGGTGTGACTGAAGAAGCAGGCTAGAACTGGAAAGGACAGGATGAATGGTACCCTTGGGCTGAGACTTCCAATGAACTACAGCTCAGACTACTATAAAAATCAAAACGAAGGAAGTCCAGAATATTTTATGTGGACTGTCTCAGGGGAGTTCAACTTTGACCTCATGCACCAAACATACCATGTCCTCCAAGTGTCCCTGTAAGCTTTGGTGGTGGAAGGTTTTCTGTATTTGAGATCAAGCAGCTCTTGAGCGTATCCATATTCTGGTAGATATGATTGTCCAGATTCCATGCAGGGAGCTCAGATATTGTAAGTCCCTATGAACACCTGTGCCCTTCAAGAGACTCTTTGTTGTTAACAAGTCAATTAACAAGTCACCGGGACCAGATGGCATTCACCCAAGAGTTCTGAAAGAACTCAAATGTGAAGTTGCGGAACTATTAACTAAGGTTTGTAACCTGTCCTTTAAATCGGCTTCGGTACCCAATGACTGGAAGTTAGCTAATGTAACGCCAATATTTAAAAAGGGCTCTAGGGGTGATCCCGGCAATTACAGACCGGTAAGTCTAACGTCGGTACCGGACAAATTAGTTGAAACAATAGTAAAGAACAAAATTGTCAGACACATAGAAAAACATAAACTCTTGAGCAATAGTCAACATGGTTTCTGTAAAGGGAAATCGTGTCTTACTAATTTATTAGAGTTCTTTGAAGGGGTCAACAAACATGTGGACAAGGGGGATCCGGTGGACATAGTGTACTTAGATTTCCAGAAAGCCTTTGACAAGGTCCCTCACCAAAGGCTCTTACGTAAATTAAGCTGTCATGGGATAAAAGGGAAGGTCCTTTCATGGATTGAGAACTGGTTAAAGGACAGGGAACAAAGGGTAGGAATTAATGGTAAATTCTCAGAATGGAGAGGGGTAACTAGTGGTGTTCCCCAAGGGTCAGTCCTAGGACCTATCCTATTCAATTTATTCATAAATGATCTGGAGAAAGGGGTAAACAGTGAGGTGGCAAAGTTTGCAGATGATACTAAACTACTCAAGATAGTTAAGACCAAAGCAGATTGTGAAGAACTTCAAAAAGATCTCACAAAACTAAGTGATTGGGCAGCAAAATGGCAAATGAAATTTAATGTGGATAAATGTAAAGTAATGCACATTGGAAAAAATAACCCCAACTATACATACAACATGATGGGGGCTAATTTAGCTACAACGAGTCAGGAAAAAGATCTTGGCGTCATCGTGGATAGTTCTCTAAAGATGTCCACGCAGTGTGCAGAGGCGGTCAAAAAAGCAAACAGGATGTTAGGAATCATTAAAAAGGGGATAGAGAATAAGACTGAGAATATATTATTGCCCTTATATAAATCCATGGTTCGCCCACATCTCGAATACTGTGTACAGATGTGGTCTCCTCACCTCAAAAAAGATATTCTAGCACTAGAAAAGGTTCAGAAAAGAGCAACTAAAATGATTAAGGGTTTAGAGAGGGTCCCATATGAGGAAAGATTAAAGAGGCTAGGACTCTTCAGTTTGGAAAAGAGAAGACTAAGGGGGGACATGATAGAGGTATATAAAATCATGAGTGATGTTGAGAAAGTGGATAAGGAAAAGTTATTTACTTATTCCCATAATACAAGAACTAGGGGTCACCAAAAGAAATTAATAGGCAGCAGGTTTAAAACAAATAAAAGGAAGTTCTTCTTCACGCAGCGCACAGTCAACTTGTGGAACTCCTTACCTGAGGAGGTTGTGAAGGCTAGGACTATAACAATGTTTAAAAGGGGACTGGATAAATTCATGGTGGCTAAGTCCATAAATGGCTATTAGCCAGGATGGGTAAGAATGGTGTCCCTAGCCTCTGTTCGTCAGAGGATGGAGATGGATGGCAGGAGAGAGATCACTTGATCATTGCCTGTTAGGTTCACTCCCTCTGGGGCACCTGGCATTGGCCACTGTCGGTAGACAGATACTGGGCTAGATGGACCTTTGGTCTGACCCAGTACGGCCTTTCTTATGTTCTTATGTTCTTATGTTGTTGCTCTCTCTCACTGGTAGCATGATGTGACCAGTATCCTCCCTTGTGCACATTCCTATGTACATGTACCACTTTCAGGCCAGACTTGCTCTTCCGGAAAATCCTTCTTCCTGTGCACTCATCTGAGGAGAAAGACAGAAGCCTGACAAAGCAGACAAGGTTGTGGATGTATTTTCAAAACCCCTTCTAGAACACTCAGATCACCACCTTTGAAAATTCCCCTCCATATCTGTGTTACAAGCCACTTTATTAGTAGTCAGGCCATCTGAGAGAGGGTTCCCAGGTAGGGATGGATTGACATGTCTGCCTATTGAGCAATTATCCAAGACCAGATTCATAGTCTGATGGGGAAAAAAATTCTTGGCCATCTATGAGACACATGAGAACTGTACTTGATGTGGCCTGTAATAGTAGTTTATAAAATGCTTGAATACCCTTCTCTCCTGAGCTTCATCAAGTCCCCTTACTACCAGAAGGGCAGGTGTATAGACATATTGGAGTTTCTCTGGAGTGGATGGGAAAGGCATTCCTTGTTAACATGGTCTTCTCTTGATGTCATGAGTGGCAGAGTATCAGCTTCCTAATCAGGTGCAAGGAAAAGATACCTAACTCTGATTTACCCTATCAGAAGAAAATATGATCAATTGCTCACTAGTGAAAAGATTCTTCATAAAAGGTCTGACACAGGTTGTTTTGGTTTGTCTGGGATAGCTCTCCCTCCCAATAGGCAAGTAGAAGCAGGAATATCTAGGCCTGGTTGACTATATGAATCAGTATCTCCCTTTAGGATACCAGGACTCTGAGAATCCTTAGTATATTCAGGACTGTTCAGGGTGCCAGTACACATGACCTGTAACTGGATAGAATGAGTTATCTGAGTATGAAGTTGTGCTGCAGTGACTTTGGTAAGAGGCATGGACTCAGTTGCTGGAATCCCTTGCTAACTAGGTGTTAATCTTGGACTGAATCCAGGCCAGATGAGTCTAGGTGCTGTCTATCCACTGGATGTGGAGTGACAGACCTGTACCCTTGCTTTCAATGGGTTTTCAGGAAGCCTTTTGTGAAAGCATACCATCAAAGCTACAATTGCAATTGCAGGTACGAGAACCAACATTAAAAGCATGGTCCAACTGAACACCTGCTGGCTCTCACATATCATTTGTGCCAGCCTCCACGGATGGGACACAAACTGGAAAAATATGAAGTGGTCTCCATCTCTTTCACTGTCTGCAAAGATGCCTACACATGCTACACTAAGAGATTATTTTTGGTGTAGGATGGGACCTGAAGCCTTAATGATCTCTTGAAGGAGTTCACAGACCTGGCAATGGTCGCCATAAAGAAACTTGGTCCAGACAGAAGTCTCCTTCCACAACTCATCTAGCCCAGTGGCCACAAAGACCTGTTAGCCCACATGTTACCAGGGGCTGGTAAAGCCATGCATTCAAAATGAAAGCTAGCAAACAAAGTTCAGGGTAATATAACACAGCACTGTGCAAAACATCTGTTTTCTCTCTAGGCACCACAAAATGAGGGAGATGGGAGAAAACTGCTAGCAGCCTCTTGGGGAGACTATCCCTTCATACAGGGAGTCACTGTCTCCTGTGGAGATGTATTTATCATTAAAAGAATCCCATGTTTTCTCTATGAATAGAAGTTGTCATCCCCTGAATCACCAGCCTGACTACAGAGCACTATACAAAGTAGTGCCTAAGGAGAAGCCTGGGGCTAAATTTAAACCTGGAAAGATCTTGACACTGGCTGCATCAAAACTGTTGGCATCAGGGACACTGAGAAGACTAGTATCAAGGCCAGTGCATTATACACAGAAGGAGTTCACTCTCAAGAAGTAGACACCATCCTCAGCACAACAGCACTCCAACTTCAGCATGATTCTGAGGTATCTTGGCACAGAGCGTGAACCAAGCATCAAAACCGACACTGAGAACTTCAAGGCAGCTCCTCCAGTGGCCAGAGCATTAGAAGGGACTCTCTCTGTTGAGAGCTCTGAATACAGTGGCAGGTTAATTGATCTCAATACCAAGATTGTCAGTTTCTGTTGGAAACTCTGAATGAGTCAGCAAGAAGATGATCAATTGCTGGCTCTCCCATTCATATTAAGTACAGGAAGCCCAAATGCAGTAGCAGGTAGAACTCAACAATTGGTCTCTCAGGCCTGGTCTACACTGGGGGGGCGGGGGGGAGGGGAGAGAGAATCGATCTAAGTTACGCAACTTCAGCTACGTGAATAATGTAGCTGAAGTCTATGTACTTAGACCTACTCACCGCGGTGTCTTCACTGCGGTGAGTCGACTGCTACCCCCCCCCCCCCCCGTTGACTCCGCCTGTGCCTCTCATTGCGGTGGAGTACAGGAGTCGACGGGAGAGCGCTCGGGGAATCGATCTGGCAGGTAGTGTAGACATACCCTTAGTGGTGCACTCCACTGAGAGGGACCGGTCAGTTAGCAGCGGGCTGGAACTACATGGACATCACCACAATAGACATGGTATAAGTATATGTGTGTGTGTGTGTGTGCATTAGATATCCTTCCCCTGTGTCTTAATTTCTTCCACTTACAGGTATTCCTTGTTAAAAACCTGGAATATTGGGACATTTCCCTCAGGGTTAAACCCTGAAAAATAGACACAAACACACACCTTTTAAATATCCTGGATCACTGGGGATGGATGCCCAGAGCTTTGGAAAGGTAGTGTTTTATTTTCCACACCTACCACTTCTACACCTCTACACTAAAAATAGCTGGCACATTATTTTCTAAAGCAGCTCTTGATTTTTATTATTTTATATGCTGAAACAAATGTCAAAAGAGATGGAAACACTTGAGTTATTCTAAACTTGAAAGATTTGGGCTATGTCTGGAGGGCTACTGCTATAATTATCCTAAAAGAAAAGCTGTTTGTTTTCAAGGTAACTCACACACTATTTAAGTCCTCTATGAATTGTTTCAGTTGGCCAAGGAAAACAATGGGCAAAGTAAGAATTAATTGGCTGCTAATCTCTGTGTTTTTCTTAGGATGCTTTTGCAAGCAATGGATTAAAATCAATGTTTAATGTTACACAGTCCCAGCTGTATCCATATTAGGAGAGCCTCAGCTCAAAATCTCTGCAAAAAAGGACCTGTCTTCCCTCTCTTTGCTATGTTTTCACCCTCTGCATATGTAGGTGGGAGAGTGGGAGCTTGGGAATGTGAATTTGATCCAGCACTGATCAGCCAGGCAGCAAACTCTTATTGTTCTTTAGATACCGAACATAACTAGGGATAAGCCCAGTCATTCTGCACATAACACAGCTTTTGTGCTCAGCAGTGCGATTAATAGAAAAGGGAACCACAAAGAGCTTTTAGAGCTTTATTAAACTTGTCATAAATAACATATTCTAATGCACAAACCTTAGGAATTCAGTTCACATTTATATTAAAAATGAAAAAAATATGTAAAATAAACTTCCCCTTTAGGCCTTTTGCAATTGCTGATTCAGGTTTATGTACCTTTTTGTTCTCTGTTGTATATATACACCTCTACCCCGATATAACGCAACCCAATATAACACAAATTCGGATATAACGCGGTAAAGCAGCACTCTGGGCGGGCGGAGCTGCATGCTCTGGTGGATCAAAGCAAGTTCAATATAACACGGTTTCACCTATAACGCGGTAAGATTTTTTGGCTCCCGAGGACAGCGTTATATCGGGGTAGAGTTGTATTATACTGTAAGAAAACATAACGGGAGAGACAAGAATCTTGCTGCTTCTGATTTATGTTAGAGGGATTAAATTATACTTGACGTTTTTAGCTGGTCACTAAACTGAAGCCAGTGATTTATACTAAGGAGTCTCATTTAGTATATTTTTTGTAATTATTTTGGCATAATAACTAATACTATTTCTTACTTCTCTAGCACTTTCTAATCAAGGATATGGAAACTGAGGCACAAAGAGGTTAAGGCCAACATTTTCAAACATGGCGCTTAGGTTGAACACCTAAATCTATATTAGGCATTTGATTTTCAGAGGTGAAGTGAACTCATTTATTAATCTAAATGAGTTTAGGTGCCTAACCTCAGCCACCATATTTGAAAATTTTAGCCTAAGTGATTGCTCAGGTCACATAGGGAGCCTGTGTTATAACCATTAATTAGATTCTGTGCATTAACCAAAAGACCCTCTTTGATGTTACGCCCCATATTATTTATAGAAATATGCTTATGATATGAATATGGCATAACTATGATGTATTTGATGCAAGATGGGTCTTGTGAGATATCATTGGAAAGGTTATGATTTACTGAATGTGATTATCCAATTTGTATGCATGTATCATTTCTGTATCTGGAGTTAGGAATATTTGTAACAATTAATTAATATGTAACAATTACAAGTGTGGTTATACCTGGGGAACACCCACCAGACAGTAAACTATCAGCCTGGATGGGCCATTAGGAAAGACAATGAGTCTTTAAAGATGCTGATTGCCCATCTTCCTGTAGTTCCTTCCTGTGGACATTACAAATAAGTCTTGTCTCATGGTTGCTTTAACACTGCAAGGTCATGTGATGATGTCACTTGGTACGAAATACCACCTTGGACACTGCTGGTACTTTTCCACTGAAGAAGGGGAGTGGGGATCAAACAGGGAAACAAAAGATTCCCGCCTTATGTAAATTCTATTTAAGGCTGGAGAGTGAGTTAATCAAGATCACTGGTTCTTCACTGAATCCCTACCCAGGATGACTGCTGGAAACATCCAAGACTGATCTGGGAAGAAAGGACTGGGACCCAGGTTGAGACAGGGGTCTAGCCTGTGAAGAGAAATTTCTGGAACTCCAAGCTGCAGAAACTTTGCAACCTGCCTAAAACAACATTTAGGGTGAGAAATTACTATTTGTAACCAGTTTCTTTAGTGAATTAAGCTTAGGGTGCATGTTTGTTTATTTTGCTCAGTAATGTGCTTTGTTCTGTTTGCTATCCCTTATAATGCCTTAAAATTTACCTTTTGTAGTTAATAAACTTGTTTCTTGTTTATTCTAAAACCCAGTTTGTGCAATTCATAACAGGGGGAGGGGGCAAAAAGCTGTGCATATCTTCCTCCACATTGAGAGAGGGGGCAAATTTCATGAGTTTATGCTATATAGATCTCTATACAGCACAAGACAATATAATTTTTGGTTTATACTCCAGAGGAGGTATGCACCAGAGCGCTGGGCAATTCCCCGAGCTGAGCCCTCCCACACGGAGCTGATTGCGGACTCTGTGGGATTATACAGGGCATGTCCCTGCCTGTGTGTGTGCTGGAAAGGGGGGCTTGAGAGCCTCACCCAGCAGCAGAGAGTGTGTGTGTGGGGGGGGGATCCAGGCGGGCTCAGTGGGACCCCAGCACATCAGGTGGCACTCCCGAAAGGGGGTCCAACCCACCACATCCTCCTCCATACATAATTTTCTATTATAAAATCATATGCAATAATGATCAGAATACAGCAGAGAATCAAAATCGCATACTATTTGAAATTTCTCCAAAACCACACCAGATTTTTTTAAACTGTGTGTGATATAACATACATCTTAACACTCTAAAATTCAAGTCTGGGGCATTTTTATATTTAATCATTTATAATTATGTCTAAACCAGTCCATAAACAAAATATGTCCATTTCTGGATCCTACCCTATTAGTACCTTAAGTACAGTTGGTAGAAACATGTAAGTGAAATTCATAAAATTGATGTGTGAAGAAACATCTTTAATTCAGATCAATGTAAGGCTTACCTACAAAATTAACATTGATCTATAGTACACTTTATAGAATGATATAATTATAAAATAATATTGCCTGCATCAAATTCTTCATACAGTTAATTGACTTGGTTATTGTCTTCATATCCCTTTAAAGGGCATGATCAAAAGTAACAGTGTATAGAAACATTCTGTTTGCACAATCTATCTTGGTCTGTTTCTGTTCATGATTCATCTGGATCTATGCACCTTACAATATGCTACAATTTGTTTCAGTGCACTTCTATACATCACAAAATCTCATCCTCCTGAGTTTTATTTAGACTGCTGAAAATGAGATGGAGTGTTGACAGAACTACTAATTTCTGAAATGACAGACCACCAATGAATTTTATTTTTAAAGGTCTGTCTCATCCTTGTTATTATTAGAGATTCAACTAGCCCAATTATTGTATTGACCTATGCAAATTTAAATACATTAAGAGCATTTTAAGGATCATTTAATTTTCCACTCTGCAGACAGGTTAATAACCCAAGGTGACCATTATTCTTGAGGGCAACTATCTATTTTTCAAACTATATCTATCACCAAGCATAAGTATTTTTCACATATAAGTTAGCAATTAAGCTTTCTTCAGATTATGTCTCAAATATCAATTATATATTCTGCAGTGATTTGAAAATGCATGCACACGTCTCTGTGTTCTGTTAGGCCAAAAAATAGTTTGAGGTGAGTTATGTAGCAAGTTTAAGCATTAAAGCAACAGCATGTTATTCTTGTGACCAGCACTCACCACAAGATTTGAAATTAATCTAACAGAGTCACTACTCATCTTCATGGAGTGAAAAAAAAAATCTAAAAACCCTATGCCAAATTATGGGGTTGAATAAACTTTGTCTACTAAGCAGAAGTCCATATTGCCAATGCCTACTCATGTACCTGACTTGCACAAATGGAGAGTATTTCAGTTGTTTGTTGCCTTCCCCATCAAATACTTACAAATATCACATTCAGACAGAAATCTTAGAGATAAGACATGACAAGAAATACCCAGGATTAAGTTACATAGTTCAGTGGAAACACTGACCCTGAAGGAGTTACTTCTTTGCTGAATGCCTGTCTATACACACTGTAAAACTAATAGATAAACAAATGATAACTATCTTCGAGAGGTGTAAGAGGAGCACTCCTTTCTAATGACATTTGGATTTGGTCAGTTTGTTAGTAATTGACTGTTAACTACTAATTTATGATGCATCATCTATGCAATCTATCCTAAGAGCCCCTTAGTCATCATTCTCTCTTAGTAATAGGAAACAGGAAATCTATAAAGTTTGTAAGTGGGACAACAGCCAGGAACTCTCCTTAGTAATAACCTATTATTCATAGTAAATAAAGGTGTTGCTGTAACATCCCCCAAAAGTTTATAAAACCAATAAAAGACATTTCTTACATTGATTTTTGGCATTTCACAAATTATATTTTTCCTGGATTGTTTAATTGGCTCATGAAGTTTGGCCCTCAGATCTCCAATAACCCTAATCATCCAGTTCACTTTCTACATCAAACTGGACAGTCTAAGAGCCAGCCAGATACAAAACCAGACACTTGCTGAAATAATCCAAAACACGTAGAAAATAGCAAGAACAGGTAGAAAATAAACAAGAACCTTAACGACCATGAATAAATGAATACCAACTAGTGGAAGAATTTTCTTGACATTACATCTTTGGAGAGCAGTGTGCACAAGGTATATTCATTTACAAATAGCACTAGAAGATGGGGCTTAAATGACAGATTATGCATAGAAGCCCATATAATTGTGAATGCTACTGAAAAGCATTTTCAACCAAGAAACAAAACCAGCAGAGGAAAAAGGAAATAAAGGTTTAAAAAGACTAAAACAAACATGGCTCAACTCTTAAGTCTCTAGGAGGAGTTTATGTCCAGTTGTTCATTCAGAATTAGTGTCCCTATTCTGCCACTCATGCTCATGTGGCGTAGTGCATACTGGAATCAAGTAGAGTAAATGTGGAATTAAGTCCTAAATAGGAACAGAAAGAGACAAGCTGGGCAAGAGGGCGGGGGAGCAGGAAGAAGAGTACTGTCAACTCATGCAATCTGATTGTGGTATTTGCTGTTTTGGACACTGTTTTGTTAGCAACGAGTGAAGCTGAATGCAGGATAAGTTGAACAAGTAGAATTTTATTAGACTCCATGCATGCTCTGTCTACATAGCTGTGTTTCTTCTAGCCTAACTCCATTAGTTTCTCAGTTCTCCTGCTGTCTCACCCATAAACAGTTCCTCTAGGGAACATGGGCCCTCTGGCTCTGGCCCAGGCCTACACTTAAAATATAGATCAAGCTAACTATGTTGTTCAGGGATGTGTAAAAATTCACACCCTCAGCGCCACAGTTAAGCTGACCCACCCACTGGTGTAGACACAGCCAGGTCAACGGAAGAATTCTTCCATAGACCTAGTTACCACTGCTTGGGGTGGTGGATTACCTACATTGATAGAAAAGCTCCTTCTGTCACTGTAGGAAGTATCTACACTACGGCGCTACAGTGGCATAGCTATAGCGCTACAGCTGTGCCACTGTAGTGCTTGTAGTGTAGACATAGCCTCTAGTTCCACTGATCATGATTCAGCCACAGGTCACGTAGTCTTGTGATTACATACAAATTTCAAATTTAATTTAAGGAACACATATCACCACTTTAATATATCCAGTTCAAGTACTAATGGAAAATGTGTCAAGAAAGAGCATATTGGCTACATATTTTGACTGAGAAAGAGATATTTTAATTTAATGTGACACTGAGGAAGATCACTTCATCATGAAAGAGCAATTTAGAAGTGCACTCATAGTATCTTACCAATAAATAATGGTATTTTTCCTATACTAAGAAAGAATTCAATTTCAACAGGGACAGAAGAAAATGTAGACAAATTGGAGGGCGTTCAGAATAGTGCACAAAGCAAAGGGGTTTAGGGATCATCTTATATATATTAGTTGGCTAAACAACAGCTAAGGAGAGTTGAGGGTGGGTAAAGATAACTGTTTATATATATATTTTTAAAGCATTACTTATTTAGGGAGGAATAAGAAGTTCTAAGTAGAGTAATCAGATTACAAAGAAAAAAATGCGACAACTATAGGAAAATCTTCATTGACAACAAGCTCTATTAGATTGTAGTCCTAAGAAAGGTGTGGAAGCCCCATCACCTAAGACATTTAAAACTAGACAAGATAAAAACACAAGAAAATATGCTTTAGAGAGCAATCCAGTAGTGTCAGAGGTGGTGGGGGGTGTTGAGTGGACTTATAGGTGCTTTTCAGCTCTAAGAGCTGCTGAGTGCTTCTCATTCCACTACATGTCAGCTTAACTCATTGACCAAAGTTATGGGTGTTAAGTCATTATTAGCCTAGCACAGGATGAAAAGCTGCTACTGAAACTTCTGAAACTTCACTTCTGAAACTTCAATACATCCTGAAGGCTGCTGATTCTTGATCTGATAAGTGGCAAATTCAACAATGCAATACGTTGACCTTATTTAACACAGCCATGGTATGTTTCTGGAAAAAAATTATTCAGAAAATGAGTGGGTACTGCAGAAATATGTACATTCATCACATGTACTCTATTATGTTGTTTTGTAGCCAGAAGATAGTCATGCTGTTCTGTGTAATTCTTCCACATCAGAAAGGATAGGCCAGTCATTACAACACATCCTCTGTTATAAAACTCTTGATTTACACAAGTGCATGTGAGATCAGAAACTAGTGGTTACAAACTGGAGGAAGCACAGAATTACTTTATTATGGGTGAGACAAGGTCATTGAGGTAATATCTTTTATTGGACCAACTTCTGTTAGTGAGAGCGACAAGCTTTTGAGCTTACACAGAGCTCTTCTTCAGGTTTTATTATGGGTGTAATACTAATGGAGATTTACTAGTATTCAAGTTTTGCTAGTTATATTTTACATGAATATAGTGCCAGATCTCTGTGGTTCTGTGCAAAGAGTGTAGGGGCAGGATTTGGGATAGCATGCTGGTTGTAGGCCAATGGCAGAAATAGAGAATCTTCCACTACACAAATTTCCAGTCCTCTGCTTCATTGCAGAGAATTGTAAGGGATACAAAAGGCTAATTCTTCCAGTGGGATGAAGACACCTCAATAGGGCCACATCCACAGCCTGGTATTCATCCCCACTACCCAGCCGAGTTGTGCAAGATGGACACTGACATGATGATTTTGAATAGGGAAAAAAAGTAATCTCTGGAGATGCTTCTTGGATGTGTAATAACAAACTCCATAGAATATCAAGTGCCTGTAGGTTGTATATTAGGATAATCCAGGAGAAAAAAATCTTAAACCCATTTTAGTGGATAATACTGTAAACTACCTGGGATAGTGAAGTCTTTTTGTAATCTTCTCTGTATTCTGTGGCTGATGTGGGTTTCCTGAATGGAAACCAACAAAAGATAAAAAAAATCAAATAAACTGGCAACAACTAGATCCACTATCAAAATTATAAAACACATGGAAGAAAGATGAAGGAGCCATTTTACTAATTCAGAATAAGCAGTAGGACAAAAACTGCCCCTGGACTACTAGAAGTTGGAAGCTGTGCCAGGTGTTGCTGGAAAAGTAGTTTCCCCCATATTTGCAATACAGCTTTAGATTTTATGTATGACCATAATATTTTGATAATTTGGGCATTCTCAATGTTTCTTCCAAATAAATATCTACTGATGCATTATATGTTTTATCCTGGGTGATGTCAAACCCTCTAATATGATCTGTTTAATATTATCAGCAGCACTGCTGGCTTTTTCGTGCTTGCAGTGGGAACTTAGAGCTGGAACACTCAGAACTTTGTGGAGCTCTCAGATTATCAGGTTTATGAATGACTTAAATATTACACTGTATTTCATGGTTTTCAATATTGTGTTGGCAAAATAAAAATTAAAAGCAGAATGGGTCAGATTGTGAGATAATTACGTAGCCAGAATCGGGGGCAATTGGCACGTCCTGGTGGTGAGAGTCACAAACTCCCTCTTGATCCCTTTAGTGCTCATGGGAGGGATTAAACTGCTCTGAGCCTATAACCATTCCAGCAGTACATACTGCCTGACAGTCTGGAGCAGCGTTGTCACCCAGTCCATTGGAGCTGGTGGGAATGGAACTTTAGTTCCACCCATCCATATGAAAGGGAACATAACAATTCTACAGAGCCTGCTTCCCTTCTGTGCTGCTACCCATGATGCATGTAGCCAACACAAGGACATAAGGGGGTGGTTGTGTCCCCTTATAGCCCTGTGCCAGCACACTAGCCAGGCTACAATTTGCCCAAAAATGAAAACTGTCTAAACAACTACTAAATCAGTTCTAACATAAGATATGAGTAACTTCAGATTATAATTTATAATACAAGCTACTAACATCTTGTGAAATGCTGAATACCCTCAGATCCCTTGACTTCCGTGTGAATTGAGGATCCTCAACTTGCAGAATTGACCTCTCAATAAATAAGCTGTCCCATTCACTGAATGACAGGAACTCCAGCTTCTTTCACTAAAGTGGAAACCAGTTTCTGTAAGAGCGTGAGAACTGCTGAAGGCAAAAAGGGTTAATCATCAAAAAAGTTATTGATGGAAAAGAGTAAGAGCGGGAAGGGGTCAGTGTGCTGTTCTCAAAGGAAGAAATAATAGTAAACCAGTATCATTTTAGCTGGTGCTGTTGTTGTTTTTTACAGAACATTTGAAATCTTTTTGGTCTTTAAAGACAATCTATAGTAATTTAGACTCTACTGGATTTGTAAATATTTTTATCACAGGTTTTGCCTATGTAGACCCTTGCACCAGATACTGAAATGACTTGCTAGCAGTGCTGGATATTCTTAAGTACTAATCCTAGTTAGGAAGACATATGCAGCTCAATTTTCACATCAATCAGAAGTATTATAGATTTCTTTTCCTTCATTTTACTCCCCACCTTTTTCCATAATTTTTGGTGTCACATTCAGAACAATCCCTTACAGTGATGGATAAAGTAAAATTCCCACAAACCAATTAGTGGCTGATTATTGGAGTGCCGACTCAATGGCACACAATTAACAACACTTTTTTCTCCTTCCATCAGGATAACTGTTCTAAAAAGCAACCTTCTTGTTTGCTGTATGGAATACGAAACTCAGCTAAATATGCCTGCTGTTATTCCTAACCTAAAGATCAAGTCGTGATCCTTTACAGCAAACTTTGCAGAAGAGTCTGCAAAGTCACTGGCTTGGTACCATGCCTAAAGTTTCTACATAATGCTCTCTAAATTCACTGACAAGAAACTTTGTTAATGCAGATTTAAACTTGCCCGGTGGTGCCTCCTGCTCTTCCAGAACATTGAGTTCAGCTCTGAAAACCAGGAAATAAAGACTTAAGGTATGTGCTACCTCCACAATGCAACCTTAACTCTGCCCCATGGAGCTGGCAATAGCCATTGGGAATGGTTCAGTATAGCTACTGTCATAAGTTGACATGAAGAAACAAAGAGAATGTGCCATTGTTTGCATTGTGTTTGAAAGATATGAATTCCAGTATGTATTTGCATGCTCTCCAGCTGTGTTCACGTTAGGCCGAGTTGTACTGAAAGTTAGAGGGATTAGTTAGAGCAGGCGGGAAAAACAATAACAGAAAATGTGGAAATAGCAGAAGCGCTAAATGACTCTTTGGTTTCAGTTTTCACCAAAAAGTTTAGTAGCGACTGGATGTCTAACATAGTGAATGCCATTGAAAATGAGGTAGGATCAGAGGCTAAAATAGGGAAAGAACAAGTTAAAAGTTACTTAGACAAGTTAGATGTCTGTCTTCAAGTCATCAGGGCCTGATGAAATACATCCTAGAATACTCAAGGAGCTGACTAAGGAGATATCTGAGCCATTAGCGATTATCTTTGAAAAGTCATGGAAAATGGGAGAGATTCCAGAGGACTGAAAAAGCACAAATATAGTGCCAATCTATAAAAAGGGAAATAATGACAACCGAGAGAATTACAAACCAGTCAGCTTAACTTCAGTACCCAGAAAGATAATGGAGCAAATAATTAAGCAATCAATTTGCAAACATCTATAAGGTGATAAGTAACAGGTAGCATGGATTTGTCAAGAACAAATCTGTCATACCAATCTAATAGCTTTTTTTGACAGGGTAACAAGTCTTGTAGATTAGGGGGAAGCGGTAGATGTGGTATATCTTGACTTTAGTAAGGCTTTTGATACTGTCTCATAAACAAACTAGAGAAATAAACCTAGACGGAACTACTATAAAGTGGGTGCATAACTGGTTAGAAAACCAGTGGTTATCAGTGGTTTACAATCAAGCTACAAGGGCATATCAAGTGGGGTCCTGCAGGGATCGGTTCTGGGTCTGGTTCTGTTCAATATCTTCGTCAATGATTTAGATAACGGCATAGAGAATACACTTTTAAAGTTTGCAGATTATACCAAGCTGGGAGGGGTTTCTAGTGCTTTGGAGGACAGGATTAAAATTCAAAATGTTCTGGACAAATTGGAGAAATGGTCTGAAGTAAATAGGATGAAATTCAATAAGGACAAATGCAAAGTACTCCATTTAGCAAAGAACAATCAGTTGCACACATACAAAATGGGAAATGACTTGCCTAGGAAGGAGGACTGTGGAAAGGGATCTGGGGGTCATAGTGGATCACAGGCTAAATATGAGTCAGCAGGAGTGTTGTAAGCAAGACACAAGAAGTAATTCTTCCAATCTACTATGCACTGATTAGGCCTCAACTGGAGTATTATGTCCAGTTCTGGGTGCCACATTTCAGGAAAGATGTGGACAAATTGGAGAAAGTCCAGAGAAGAGCAACAACAATTATTAAAGGTCTAGAAAACATGACGTATGAGGGAAGATTGAAACAATTGGGTTTGTTTAGTCTGGAGAAGAGACGACTAAAAGGGGGAGGACATGATAACAGTTTTCAAGTACATAAAGGTTGTTACAAGGAGGAGGGAGAAAAATTGTTCTCCTGAACCTCTGAGGATAGGACAAGAAGCAATGGGCTTAAATTGCAGGTTTAAAGGCTGGTTTAGGTTGGACATTAGGAAAAACTTCCTAACTGTCAGGGTAGTTAAGCACTGGAATAAATTGCCTAGGGACATTGTGGAATCTCCATCATTGGAGATTTTTAAGAGCAGGTTAGACAAACACCTGTCAGGGATGGTCTAGTTATTACATAGTCCTGCCATGAGTGCAGGGGACTGGACTAGATGACCTCAAGAGGTCCCCTTCAGTCCTATGATTCTATGATATGAGGAGAGATGCATATGTTCCTTGAGACATCAAGTATGTCTCATTTCAGTGCCGAGTTCTGCAGGTTGTATCAGTAGTGGTGACAGGAGTAATCCTATCATAGGGATTGTCAGCAGCCTGGTGAAGGGACTGTACCATTTAGCAAGCCTGGAGTGATTTGCATGGAGTAGACTCAGTATGAGCATAGACCAGGTGTAGATAGCTCCACTTTGCTACTCCTGACCTAAACCCAAGCTTTGCCTTAGCAAAGAGAAGATGTTAAGAATTTGTCCTACAGTGCTCATGTACACTGTTCCCTTAGTGTTCTGCAGCATCTACAAAGGCTGAGTGCAAGTATGTGTGTTAAAGGCATGTTGGAGCATTGCTCAAAGAGGGCAGAGTTAAGATTGTGTTGTGGAGATGGTGTGTATTTTAGCTGTGTATTTCCTGGTTTTCAGAGGTTTGAATGCAGTTAGACTCAATGTTTTGGAAGGGCACCAGGCACTCCCTGGACAACTTTATCTCTGTGTTAAAGTATTTTGTCAGTGAATTTCCTAGGTGTTTTAAAAAAAATCAAAAAACAAAAAAGAGTTGTTTTTGTAGGAGATAGTGTTAAATTAGGGAAGTGTAGTTACCATGTGGGTTTGCAGGTGGAACTAAGGATAAGTTAAAGATGCTACATAGTTTATAAATCATCTTCCCCCCTCCTGTGCTCTTTGCTGTAGTCGAATGGTGATAATGGTTGTGGTTTTTGAGTGTGGAGTTGTTGACAGGGGAGGGAGAGTAAACATGGATTATTTCACAATATTTTGAAAGTTTTATTTCATGTAAGTTACAGTAACTTTAAGTATGTGAGAGGAGACCAGTGTCAGTCTCTTCTTCTCAAATCACCTTGCCCCACCATCCTCCAAAGCAGATAAACCCACCCCCATCCAATATTTCCAGGTCCTCCTCCCTTTCCTGATCCTAAGTCTGCAGCTACAGCTTACTCTGAGCAGTATAGGAGCATCAGAGAGGTGGGAAGTGGCCCAGTCATCTCAATTAGACGTTCTTAGCTAAATGAGAATACCCAGTTGAGATTAATACAACTTCGAAACAAAAGTTCTGAAAGGTGTGCACTGATTCACTCATCTCATTGGCGACAAAGAGTCCTGTGGCACCTTATAGACTAACAGATGTATTGGAGCATAAGCTTTCGTGGGTGAACACGCATGCGTCTGATGAAGTGGGTATTCACCCACGAAAGCTTATGCTCCAATACGTCTGTTAGTCTATAAGGTGTCACAGGATTCTTTGTCGCTTTTTACAGATCCAGACTAACACGGCTACCCCTCTGATACTCGTCATCTCATTGGGTGTTCTTATCTCCCCTCCCTTGGTTCCAGTGCTTGTAGCCAAACACCATGCACTGAGTAGGCCTGTTCTCAACTCCTCACCCGGTTTCAGCACAGTATGCTTGGTGAATGCCTTGAGCATGTTCTCAACTCCCAAATATGATTTCAGTGCTGCGTACAGCGCCAGGCACTGAACATCCCCATTCCATTTCCCACCCCAGTGTCTTCATTGTATGCCTCTGCCATGGATCTACCGTGTCTGTTCTCAGCTCTCGACTCACTCTCAGCAGTGGGTGCTCATGCCATGCAATGAACTTGCTTCATCACTTTTCCCATCATGGTCTCAGCACTGTGGGAACATATAATGAAGCAGGGAGAGAAATGCAGAGGGGGATAATAGAGATCTAGAGTTTGGGGAAAGAGCTGAAGCCTTCCTAGATCCCGCACTGCACAACTCTGACCTTCCTTCCTTTCTTCCTCACATTCTCCTGTGCTGCTCTGCAACCACACTTTCCCCCTAGGAACAGCTGCATCAAAGAGAAGGGTGAGCCTGGAGCCCTTTCCCCACTGCTGAAGTCAGCATGGGAAGGGAGGGAGTTCTGGGTTATTTCACTGATCAGGGAGCAGTGGAGGAAAGGGGAGCCACTGACCCCCCTTCCTCAGCCTGGTGGAGATGCAACAGGGAGGAACTGTGGTGGGTAAGGAGTATTTGTAGGGTAGAGAGGGAGGGGGAGGAGGGCACAGATGGTTCCACTTCCCTTCCGAAGAGGAAGGTGCCCAATTTTTCCTCCTGATAGTTCTGGTGTCCATGTTTCTGAGCTCCTAGACAGCAAAAATCCTTAATCATTGAGGAACCAAAGCAAAACTACATTTTTCTTCATCAGAACTCTAGTCATTGAACTGGGTTTTCAAAAACATAGTGTTTAGATGATCTCTTGCACTAATAAGAGTCATTGTGTAGGGTGTGTGCTGGCAGCTCAGTAGCTATGGCAGAGCACAGCCCTAAGGATGAAGGTTAGCAGAGGAGCAGAGCCACCACCCTATACCTTCCCAACCCTCACACCTCCTGCACTGCTCTAGTACACCCGCATTCCTCCCCCTCCCCGCTGCTCCAAAATCACCACTACACCCAATATTCCCTAGGTCAGGACCAAAAAGGTGATAAGAATCTGAAAATGTTATGAGCAGCTCATGTTAGGGGACCTGTCTATCAGAAACACCTTGAACAAATGAGCCAACAATTTGTTTTCCTTTGATCACACTCAGTTCCATTGTTCAGGAAACCCGTGAAGAGTATGAGTTATGATTACATTACCCTAACTGATTACTATAGTTCTTCATCTTCCCTCTATTTAATTAATGCTGATTTCCTTGACAATACTTCTAAAGTAAAATCAGAATCTGCATGTGGATTTTAGAGTACTTTAAAATGTCACTCTTAAACCAGATAGCTTGGTTTCAGGGCAAAACTTCCAAAATGCACCCCTGCAGAATGCAGGCAAAAGGGCAGGGAACATGCATAACACATTCTCTCAAAGCTACCGCTGGTAGGGCTCAAATTCATGGTGCATGGGTGCAGCTCATGTTCAATGAGCAGTGATAGTTACCCGGAGCCACCTAATTACTGAGATACCACATTGCCTGCAAACCTTCTGGCTTCCACAGAGCCCTAATCTTGCTGTACACACGCATTTCACTTTTTGTAGGTGTGACGAAGTTGGAATGGTCATAATGGTTTCACTGAATACTGTGTGGGTGCTTCAGTTTCCCCTATGCATTTCTTAAGTATCTAGGTGGTGGGATAAGGGGGTGTGATTGTTGCAGAGCCTGAAAGGGCCAGTGTGATGGTGTCTGCACAGAGAATGGCCGACACGCTGTCTCCTGGCAACTGATGGCCTGGTCCCCTCCTCTGCAAAGGTGCCAACTGAAGGTGTTGGAGAACAAAGGGATCAGGTGACCTCCTGGCCCGGGAAAGAGACAAAGGCCAGGGGAGGGACTGGGGAGTTTCAGTTTGGAGCTGGCTGGGGAAACGGAGGGAGCGCCCCAGGGGTCTAGCTCCCTGCCCCCCAAGATGGACCTGACTGAGGGGGTCCTGTTGTCTGTACCTACAAGCTCTGTTTTGGACTGTGTTCCTGTCATTTAATAAACCTTCTGTTTTACTGAGAGTCATGGTGAATCGCAGGAAGTGGGGGGTGCAGAGCCCTGACTCCCCCATACTCCGTGACAGTAGGCACTTCAGTTTGGCATGTGCTGACCTGGAGTTACAAACTTTACCCTTAAAACCTTTTTCAATATTGCTTTCCCAAGGGGACAGTGGGTACCATGAACTAGTTGAGATAAATCCCAAGCACCTGAGGTCAGTTGGGAAGAATCAGCACCATAGTTTGAGCCTGAGGTGTACACAAAAGGAGTTAGAAGAACCAGGTGATTTTGTGAAATGTTTTTTTAGGTGGACTCTCAGGAGACCCTGGCTCAAATGACCACAAATTTGGACCACTAACACAACCAATCACCCTCAAGAGGCAGAGCATAGAACTTACAATAGTCAACCTTTCAACAGAAAGTGATGCTCAACCTTATATGGAGATATACCTATCTCACAGAACTAGAAGGGACCCTGAAAGGTCATCGAGTCCAGCCCCCTGCCTTCCCTAGCAGGACCAAGTACTGATTTTGCTCCAGATCCCTAAGTGGCCCCCTCAAGGATTGAGCTCATAACCCTGGGTTTAGCAGGCAAATGCTCAAACCACTGAGCTATCCCTCCCCCACATTAACTAGAGTAGAGGTGGCACTTCTCTATAACACACATAATTCATGTAACAGATTGGGAAGATCTGTGATCAATACTCAACATTCATGAAATATCAAAGTACAGGCAATTTAATATTTATTGACGTTACTGCTGTCAGCAGGGCTGTCACAGTAATTCACCAATTGACATCGGCAAACAGTGCTCCTTACATGTAGTGAACCTCATTACAATACCTTACAGCACACTTTCCAATGATCAGAATATTTAATAATAAAATAAGGTTTCAAAGATTTTCCTTTGGCAGCTTATTTGCAACTGATAAACCTGTAACTGATAAAAAGGTGAGTCCCATTCTATACAGTATAAAGGCATGCAGAGCAGATGTCATCAAAACAGAGATTTATTTTGTGCCATTCCTGTGAGGCAGGGATTTGAACAAAAAGTCATTGTCTGAAATTTATTGAGAAAAGATACTTTGCATTTACCTTTGGTATTCCAGAAGTGTCAAGCCAGGCCCGGATGATATTTTCAACAGATAGCCCGTACCTTTAAAATAAAATTAAACTTGTTTCATGGAACATACCTACAAAAATATGTACATTTTCTAGAGAAAAACATGTTGTGTAAAAACAGAATAAAAGCCTTGCAGACTATAGCAGTAGTTTATAATTCAGTTCTTGTTCTTTTTAATTAATAACATTACCAGAGATGACACTTGCAAATTAAGACAGATCTGATTTTATGTTTTTCAAACTAAAATGATTAATTCAGTGATTATGAAAGCTGACAGAAAAAGTACAAGAAGCTATGCTGCATTTATGAAACACATAAGAATGAGCAGGTGCTCTATGGTTCTGTTTGTGTGGCTTTTCTGTTTTTCTTTTCTGAGAAAAAAAACAAAGGGAGCAAAATTAACTGGAGATTGTCAAAATCAGTATTTTATTGAGGGAGCAACCAAAATAAAAGGAAAAAATGCCAGAGTTAAAACTGACATGAAGTCTGAACTGCCTTAGATTTATGGACTTTAAAATGCACTGCTGGACTTAAATCCTCCTTAAAGTTGGTAAGTATCCAATATATTTGGATGTCAGCTTTTCTCCCTGATAACATTTATGGTAAAATCACAATGCACTCTGAAACCATAACTGCTAAGAAAGGAAACAATCTGTCACATTTGAACTCAGTGGGACTGAGTTACTCATGTACATAAGTGTTTGCATGATGAGGACCTAAATTTGCATCCTAAGTTACATGTAAACTTGCCTGCTTCTCTGGATACTTGTCCATGTATTGTTAGCAGACGTACCCCGGTACCCATACTGAGCGTCCACATATGCTGTGCCAGTCACAGTTGTACACTGTGCACAGGCATATACTCATGTCCACACTGCCCATTTTTAATATGTGATGGTAGTGCTATCATTTCAGGGACAATATCCCACAGTCCTTTCTGTCACAGGAGACACTCTGGGAACTGCCTTGCTACATGTAGGCTGGTACTGTACGCCACCTTCACACATTTGTCAACGGAAACTTCCAGTAATCTCTCCCTTCTGCCAAACTTCATTGAAGACATGGAGCAAATCCCTGATGGTATGATTCTGCTTCAGCTTGTAGGACAAATATTCATGCAGTCCAGTACCAGATACTGGACAGAATGGGCCCAGAAAAATGTGAGATGCCTAAGACAGCTGAGCAAAAAGGTAAATAGAAATCCACTGGAGTCCCATGGAACACACGTTGAATGCTGGGATTGCAACAGTATGCCTATGGGGGGAGTGCTGCTTCTATTCCTAGAGAACTAGCATGGGGAGGTGGAAACCTGGGATGATGACCATCTGAATGAGGAAGCAGACATTCACAGAATTGTGCGAGCATCTTGCACCAACCCTCCAGCTCCAGACCACTCATTTTCAGAAACCCTTACCAGTGCAAAAGTGGGTAGCTATTGCCCTTTGGAAGCCGGCAACACCTGGCAACCTGGTTGTCAGTTGCAAACCAGTTCTTGGATGGGAAGTCAACTGTTGGGGTGATGGTTGTACAGGTTTGACATACTATCAATACTGTGATCTACCCACGGGTAGTTGCCATAACCAAGTCTCTGAAATTATAGTGGGATCTCAGAGGATGGGGTTTCCGAACTGTGCCGGGACCATCAATGAAACACACATCCCAATACTTTGTCCACCAAAAGGGACCAGTGAATATGTTACCCACAAAGGTTAGTATTTACTCGTTCTTCAAGGCTTAGTAGACCACAGGGATAGATTAATGAACACCAACATTGAACACATAGAAAAAGTTCATGATGTCAGGATACTAAGGAGGTCGGGATTGTACCACAGTGGGGAAGAAGGGGCTTTATTCCCCAGAAGAGATGTGGTTACATACAGTTTTGCATATCTGACCCTAACGTGGCTCATGAAGCCGTATCCTGACATCACTGTCCCAAGAAAAAGTGAATTCAACTACAGACTGAATAGCTGCAGAATGAGGGTGGAGTGCACCTTTGTGCATTTGAAGAACAAGTAAATACAAGGTCAACAGATAGTGTAGCATAAGTAGTTAGCAAATATTCACTTTGAATGGTCCCTTAGAATAAGTGCTAACTACTTATACTATCTGTTGACCTTGTATTTAGCTGTGACACTCTGAGTGCCTAACCTTGAGGAAGAGCTCAATGTAGCTCGAAAGCTTTCTCTCACCAACAGAAGTTGGTCCAATAAAAGATATTACCTTATCCACCTTGTCTAAGGCTTTGTCTACCCTGTATTTCTGTCAGTCAAACTTTTGTTGTTCAGTGGTGTGAAAAAAACATACATACGAACTACAGAAGTTTTACCGATCGAAACCACCGGTGTGAACTGCGCTTTGTCTACTTGAGGAATAAAGTACTGTTCACTGTGACTAAGGGTGGCAGATTCTGTCCCAAAGGGGAAGTCAATGGACTACTCATATATGTAACCGTTCAACAATATGAATAAGAGGTGCACAAGTTGATCCTGAGTAACGTCCTCACCATCACACAGGAAGTCTATGGCAGAGCCAGGAATTGAATCCAGATCTAATGCCTTACCCATAAGATAATCCTTCCTCAGATTTGTCACTTTGTGTCTTTCAGTAGCTAGGGCATTCCCAAATATCTGGGATATCACAGCATGCTAATCATCTGTAGAAATGAATGGGAAGGAACTAGGGGAAAAGGGAGCAAGGAGGATGGAATTAAAGAAGTATAGATGTATTTCTGTTTCATGCCATACTATTTGAAAGCTTGTCTGCAATGCTTTAGTTATTTGCACAGGATGGTGAATGGGGATGAAGCCTTTTGTGGTGGGAGTCCAGGTCCATCCACTCCCGAGAAAATGTTTTGATAATACATGCTAGTGAGCAAACTGGTACATTCCACAGGCAAAAAAAACCTTTTCTTCAAAAGTTCAGGGATAAATTCATCCCAAGGCAGAATGGTTTAGCAGTATTAAGGAGAGGGATGAACTCAGGCACAGGCAAAGAAATCCCTCCAAATCAATAAGAGTATTGCTTACCTGTACTAAAATTTTCTTTTAACTTATAAGACAACAGACTATGCTATGAACAGATATTTTTTTCTCAGATCAGGTGGTTCAAATAATGACAGCAGTCAAACAGAAGCATTTCCACTTAGCTGGGATCCTGAACTTTCAGGAAATTACAATTCTGCATGTCTGATCATTATGGAAATTGATTTTTTTTTTTTTTACAGATAACCAAGAGTACATTAAACATAGGCATTACATTTGTACAAGGTAGCATTCTACATTTAGGTTAATTATTTAAAACTTGATTTGACCAGCTTTTAAAGGTCCCTGGCTATTTGTTCACCTCTTTTGGGTTTAGAGCATTTAATTGTTAGGTCCCTTAGGCCTGGTCTACACTGGGGGGGGAGGGAGAGAATCGATCTAAGTTACACAACTTCAGCTACGTGAATAACATAGTTGAAGTTGACATACTTAGACCTACTCACTGCAGTGTCTTCACTGCGGTGAGTTGACTGCTGCTGCCCCCCTGTCGACTCTGCCTCCACCTCGCGCGGTGGTGCAGTACAGGAGTCGACGGGAGAGCGCTCGGGGGTCGATTTATCGCGTCTAGACTAGATACAATAAATCGACCCCCGCTGGATTGATCGCTGCCCGCCGATCCGGCGGGTACTGTAGACATACCCTTAGACTCAGCATGCCCTTTCTGTCTGTCACTGATGCTAACGTGATTCCAGCATTCAGACCTCACCTTCAACTCCTGTGGTTTGGATAATCCACAATAATCAGAGCTATTGTTTGCAATTATGTACACCCACATGATACTATATTGTTGCATTATGTAGAAATGTAGGATGCAATATAGTACAAGTGTTATATTATGAAAAATTAAATAATAAATACTATTCTGAGACAGAGAAATTCAGAACATTGAAGTAAGTGGGAAGAAATACAGTTTATTAAAGAAATTACACTGTATACAATTATTAACTTGAATTTCAGGATGGTTAATTGGGAAGGTTGAAGATTCCCTTTTATGTTATTTCTAATTTTACATATTGATTTGATTTCTTTTCATTCCCAACATTTACCTTTTTTCTTTTTCTAAGAAGATGAGCCAAGTACAGTTGTGATCAGAAATGTGACTGTAAAACTGGTATCTTCTAACTCAACAGATTTGCCTTCCATATATATATTATGGGTCAAATCTATTGTCTTTATTTTTACTTTTTTTTTAAACTTTTTTCTCAATCTTGTTAACACTGCAGAATCAACACAGCATTCAAAGAAAGTGAGCTGGATACTGTTATGTCTGCATCATCATCAGAATTACTGACAACATTCCAACTGCAGAATCTTTATTACCGCTGTTGCAAAAGTCAGAAAGAGTACAAATTGACTTTTAGATTCTAAACTGAGTTTGTAAATCTAGCAGCTAGGGGGAAAAAACCTCTTACTTGTAAATAGAGTAAATTTGATCTGGTTTTCATTAACAGACAATAAACACAGAACCGCATGATGACAATTTTACAGCAGCTTTTAGAGAACAGCCATACTATAAGGGTAAGATTTTCTAGTAAAAATCAATGCAAAATAATGACATTTCATTTGCAGCAGCTTTACAATGCCTAAGTCTTAGTTTAGCTTTCTCTGAGTTCAGAGCCAGCAGCAGGACATTTCAAAACACTGTCGTTGAAAGGAGTTTATGACACTATTCAGCCACCATACTAATCTAGGAAAAAAATGAAGCTAAGAAGTTGCTCAGATTGTACTGAAACTCTAATGCTGCCTATTTTTAAAGGTTACTACAATGGCCGATCCTTTTGATTTGGGCTCCACCCACTTTTCAACTAATCCAGCTAGCACATGTTAAAGTAGAACATGCCTTGTCTCCACTAGTTTTAGAACATATTAGCTGGGACATTCCAGCTAATGTTCTTAAAAAACAACATATTTTATCCTAGACTAGACATAACCAAGTTGTCTTCAAGTGTTACCCCCTGTCCAGAGCATGTGGCAAAGATCCATTCTGGGGTTGACAAAGAGTCTAACCAAAAAGCCCTGTGAAGTCAATGGAAAGACTCCCACTGACTTCATGGGCTTTGAATCAGGCCAGAAAAACAGATTACACATAGATTACTGCAGCAAGATCCACATCTTAGAGGAAGCACATACTACACCATGATATTTATAGAACCCTCAATTCAGAAAAGCATCCCTATTCAGAGAGGGTACTTACCATATGTTTAAATTCCATTGATACCAAGACATTTAAGTTTCGTGCTTAAGTGATTTGCTGAACTGGGACAAAAGAAAAGACGACGAGTGGTCTTGTGGTTAAGGTACTGGACTGGGACTTGGGTTCACTTCTCAGCTCTGCCACAGAATTCCTGTGTGACCTTGGGAAAGTCACAATCTCCATATACTAAGTTCCCCTTCTGTAAAATGGGGGTAATACTTCCTTTTAACTACCCTTTGTCTATCAATTTAGACTGTAAGAGCCTCAAACTAGGGATGATCTATTAATGTGTACTCGCCCCAACACAATGAGGCCCTGATCTCAGATGAGGCCCCTAGATGCTATTATAATACAATTATTAATCAGAATTAGTATTATCATAAAAAGGCTTTAAATAGTGGACTTTCATCCCAAAGCACTTTACAAACTTTATATATAGAAATCACTTCACTAACAAGGAAATGCAGCCACCTCTGTTGTGGAACATTGCAGCTGTTAAAAGTGCACATTAAAAATATATAACAGTTTAGTAAAGGAGGGTAAGAAGACTGCCATATCCAATTGAAAATACTTTTACAAGTATGTATTTTTATTTCTTCATCTGGATGTACAAATTCTTTGACATGACCATTTTCAAGATAAATTATTCTGGTAACATGACTAGGCATATATCCAAAAAGGATTAAATCCAAGATCCAAGCAGTGATTTTTACTACTACCTGTTAAGTTGTCCTGATGGATTATTTTTTGCAACCAGCATATGTATAGTAATTTACAGAAAAATTGGAGGAAATAAGACATTTTGAGGGAGATTTTGAAATATTTTCATTGGCAGTTAGATGCCTATTAGCCAGCTGTGCCTTTGAAAAATCTCCCCCATCATGACTAGCAGTTTTCTAACCCAAGAAAGTAAGTTAATAAAAATCTAGGAGACAGGATCTACTTGTTTAGCCAAGTATGTTGAAAAATTGGAAATTTATGAAGACATGGAAGGTGGTTACTAGGTCATAGTTATTAAAGTTACAAATAAAGTTACAAGCTATACTTAGTCTGTAGTATATTATGGAAAATGTAGCTTTACTTTTTATCTTATATTTGTTTTGCGGAAGCAAATGAAATAACAAAAATCAAAAAAAGCCAAAAGTAATAGAAGTTAATTACTCAAGAAGACTAGACACACAGAGCTCAAGCAGCTGCAATTCTGATTTATCTGGAGCTGATGAAACATACCCTCTGTAACAGGGGTTTAAAAACACTGGGACTTTGCATGGCTCACATGTTGCACAGATATGAATAGGATCAATTTGCATTAGGGGCTAAAGATCATGAGTCCTGGGGGCAACAAGGCTACTGGGAGTTATGATCAAACTTAATGCAGTATAATGCACAGGTACAAGAGAAAGCAGGTTTGGGGTTTTTTTTGTTTTGTTTTTTATGATAGCAGTGGATTTTGAAGTCAAACAGAAGAAAATAAGATACTTCAATCATGTGTGAGAAACATTTCAGGTTTGCTGGGGGAAGGCCAAGACAACCTGAGCCTCTGGGACAGACCAGTCCACACTAAACAGGAACGCTCAGGAGGGCAGACTCGGCAGACTGAGGCAGGCACTGATATTAAGGCCTGGTCTTATCTAAAACTTAGATCAACCTAGCTACATCACTGAGGGCTGTGAAAAATTCTGTGCCCTAAGCACAGTACATAGGTCAACTTATCCATAGTGTAGATATGGCTAGGTCAAGGATTCTTCCATTGACCTAGCTACCTCCTCTTGGAGAGGTGGATTACCTGCATCAACAGAAAAACCTCTTCCACTGATGTAGTCATACCCTTAGACATCTGTTAGTTGCTCTGGCCCTTAGTCCTTCATACAAAAAGTTCCTTAGCAGAGAGGAGGCAGACCAAGGAGCCTGCAAATATATAATGCCCTCTACCCTATCTGGTCCTCGCCTCCTATCAGAGGATATTGCCCTGGAGGAGAGTTTTCAATAGCCAAAGTCCCTTCAGAACTGAGCCAAGGCAGAATGTGAAGCAGTCCTCTAAACCAGGCACTTAGGCTATGTCTACACTTACCGCAGTGTATAGACTACAGGCACTACATGTGTAGCTACACACTGCAGTGAAAGGCAGGCTGTGTCCACAGTTGTCACTGTGGCAGTGAAAGGCTCTGGAAGGGGCAGGCAGTGGGGAAAGGCTCTAGCACTGGGGAGCTGCCAAAGCGTTTTCTTACTGCTGGAGCCTTTCACTGCAGCAGGGAAAGGCTTTGGCAGTGAGGAGGCAGCAGGACACTACACTGCTAAAAATAGCAGTGTAGATGTGCTTGGGTGTGTAGAAAGCCATGTAGGGTACATACCCTGGGGGTTTAGAGGTGTAGGGCACTCTACTCACGTAAGCCATGCATCACCACTTACACTATTTATACCCATGCTAGCTGGGTGTGCAGAGTCTGTACTCTGCATGCATAAGTATAGACACCCCTTAAAACGATCTCTTGTAGGTCTGAAAGGAAGACAAAATCAATGGGGATGTCACTTGGGAGGTTGCATCTGAATGGAGAAGAATCTCTTCCATGCAGTTGCCGATCAACAGGTATCAACTGAAAAATCATGTGTGACTAAAAATTAAAGCCCTCCTATACTGGAGGGAAACTCAAACTTTGGTGCAAGAGTCCTTTAGACCTCACCTGATGTACCCAATAACAGAAAAATAATTAGCATTATTCCAACATATAAACTATATAAAATTGCCATGTTGTCATATGACTGTTTTCAGTCAATGATAATCCAGGAATTCTCATTGCCAAAATCTACAATAGATCAAATTCTGTTCTCAGTTACACCAATACAACACTATTGTCGACAGTACGGGCAGAAGTGAAGGCAGGAGGTTGGCCTAAATTTATACCATTAAGCATTTTTATAAGGGCCACCACTTCATCACAAACATTAGGAGCTGTGGGTGTTTAATACCATCCAACTAGTGGGCTTTTCTTAGTATTAAAATGATATTTGATTGGGTTGGGTAGATCTGCCATTTTTGTGCAAAGAGGCTTTTTAGATTTAGCTCTTATGTTTAAATGCATTTCATTCCAATCCTGGAAATCATGTGTGATGAAACATTCATCAATGGAAGATGTTGAGACAAATTTAATTTTGGAAGAACAACGAATCCTCTTCTGCTCTTGCTTTTTTACCCTAGTTATTAAGGTCTATACAAATCATAACAGAGAATGTCCAGTAATAGAAAAGCATCATTACAACACACAAGGAATAAAAGCCTGCTCTATGTACAGATGACCTTTTGTTATTCTTGGCATTACCACTGATCTCTGCACCCAGTGTGATTTTGGCAATAGACAAATTCAGGTATATCATATGTCTGGTTACAAAATAGATTACCATGAATCTGAAATTCTGCCTTTACATTCCACAGGGGTATGCAAGAGCAACTGGAGCCACACTTCATTTGCAGTGATCTTACTAAAAGTGAAAATATCTTGGCACATATCTAGATCAAAAATTGGTTTCCTTGTTCAAATAACACTTTGCACCAAGTCTAAGCACCGGGAAAGTGAGAAATGGAAAAAAGAGCATATTGTCATTAAAATGAACTAACTTCCCTAACTAGACTTCTTATTTTTCCTGACCATTTTTGAGCTAGAAAACCACTTCTCATTATTTAAACAAGTATTATTCCTGAGGTATTTTTGGAAAGATAAAAAAAAAAAAAATGAGTCTGGGCTAGATTCATAAATTCCAAAGCCAGACCACTGTGATCATCTAGTCTGACCTCCTGTATAGCATAGTCCATAGAACTCCCTCAAAATAATTGCTAGAGCAGATCATTTAGAAACACATCCAATCTTATTTTTAAAATTGTCAGAGATGGAAGTCCACTGTGACCTTTGGTAAGATCTTCCAATGGTTAATTATTCTCACTGTTTAAAATGTATGCCTGATTTTCAGTCTAAATTTGTCAAGCTTTGACTTCCCACCATTGAATCATGTCATATCTTTTTCTGCTATATACTAAACTCATGATGCCACATAATAAATAATCTGGTTCTTCCCAATATTAGAGACAATTTTTAAATAGCTGATATTTAATCTCTGGGTTACAGAAAAGTAGCACATTCACAATGCTTTTGGGGAACCCACCTTACAAGGTACTGAAAACATCCTGACTTACATGGGAAATGAGGATGCTCAGTAGCTCACAAGTCCTGGGACACGAAAGAATAGCAGAAATTGAAAGTTTCATTTCCATAATCTTTTCTTGGACTCTCCAAGGTGTGAAGCAATTACATAACCTTTGAAATGCCAGTATCTACAAAATGTCCACATTTCAGAACACGTATCCCCCTACACTACATTTACCACACATACCTCTTTGGTAGTAGACTTGCATTCAACTGAAAATATGATAATTGTCAAGATGCTAATGCAAATGTTTGTTGGTGGTCAACAGAAGACATCCTCTTTATCTCCCTCACTCTATTATCTCCAATGATCCTGGGCCATGAAAATATGGTAGGGGTGGAACAGACTGGAGAAAGTCATATGTCTCATCCAGCATGCAGAGTGTACTGGCCCTTTATTTCCAATACACAGCAGAACTGTGATCAGTAAAATGATTCAAACACATTTTATTTTGACCACTTTGCAAAAAACAGAGCAGTTTATGGTCAAACCAGCTCCCAAATATTTTACAGGACCTTATGTAATAATTAACCCTTTTACAATAAAATACATCATTTTCTCTCCTCCATATTTATGACTATGGAAAATAAAATTCAATGACACCAAAAAGGAAAAAAAGGGTGGTTGGTAATATCATTTTTCTTAGTTGAAATGTAAACATTTTTTAGAAAACACTTCAAACTTGATAAAACTTGGCAATATTTCTAACTTGTATTCTCAGCAATGGTCGAGAGTTGGCAGTTGGAAAGACACATTAGTTATTAAATTATTACTCCCCCTATCATGAGGTATAAAAGGTATAAAAGTCCTGTGAGACTTTGTAATTTTGATACTGCATCTAACATACTGCTCATCATGAAGCAGGTTTAATCTGAAGTTTCTCAGATACTTTTAGCAGCTGAATATACAAGAATAAGAGTGCAAGAAATTAGAATGAAGACTTCTAGACCTTCTGATTAAACAGTGAACCAAGCAATTATGACAGTTTATAAATGGAAAAATTAATGGACCATATGAAGGGATCCTGATGTTCAGAAACATGTATGCAACTTTCACTGAGAACAGTGGGATTTGTGCAAATATCTCAGAGAGCTACCTTGGCCAACAGGCTTTATCAACTATAGGCAACAATATTTCTTCCATTTCTGTTTTTCCTTTTGCTGTCTAAAATACCAAGCAACATCTTCTGTTTACTTTTCACAAGATCAATTTTTTGTTTCTTGTAGGCTGAACTGCTGTTCTCCATTATCTAACGATGAGCCAGATTCTGATCTCCTTACACACTTTGAACTGCACCTCATTCCTCAAGAAGTCCCACTGGAGACAAAGGGGATTATTCGTGGAGGAGACAATGGGGATTACTCGTGGAGTAAGATATACTTGTACTTGAATAAGGATAGAAAAATTTGACCTAGTATTTGGACACTGGCAGTTGTATGGTTTTAGGGATGGGTGATTTTGTAGCTAAAGTACAGAACAGGGGTTATTCAAAGCTCTACTACAGACTTCCTTATATAACCTTGGGTGAAAATGTTCAAGGGTGCATAAGACAGTCAGGCACCTAATTATTTAATGTTTAGGTGCTACATAAGTGTGATGTATCCTCAGTATTAACAGTACTATTAAAATATCTTTATGCTTACCTTTCCTGTCAGGGGTGTGTGTAATACTAGAACCCCCCTACTGATATCTCTGGTTGGCACAACTCATATTTAGAGCTGATTTCTACTCCCTTCTTTATCTTTTCTAACCTGATTCTCACATACCCTTTTTGTTCTGGGATGTCCTCCAGCAGCATGTAAAGAAAATCCTGGAAAAGGAACAAAAGCACCACAATTAATATCTCTGTCAAAATATTACACTGTGTCTATGTCACTAGCAATAGAATTTAAACAGCTGCAGACAGGAGATTGATAAGAAAGAAATTTATATCTCATCTATATTATTACTTTGTTCAATTGTATATATAACATATATTTTGTCTGTCAATTTTCCAAGCCAGTCAAGCTGAAAGGTGTTACAAGTTAAAAGAAAAAGAACCTGAAAACACTGCTCACTGTTTTAACACAATCCTACATTCTGTCTTTATTGAATCTATTACACACAACAACAAAATTACATTAAAAGAACTTAAATTAAGGTTGCAAATTCTAGTGCCCAAAACTTAGGAAAAGTTAAGAAATGCTGAAATTAAGGCTGCCTGTGCAACCTTACTTTGGCCTCCTGATGTGTCTGCATAATGATACAGTCTTTAATTACACATTCACATAGTTTTTCCCCCCAAAAGGCACATCCGCAAAGTGTCAGGCAACCTTAATAATAGATGGTGCAACAAGCCCTGCCTAGAAAAATACAGTTCATTCTCTTTATAAAGTTACCCCTGGCATACCAGAAGTATTCTGGCACTCATCACTTTAAACATAATCTCATTCTTTGTAACAATCACTTTGATACAGAATCACTTTGATACAACACACTAACTACTTGGGCTCCCACAAGCAGTTTTCAGGAGAGAAGCATTATTAAAAATAACTCTCAATTTTTACCGTCTATTTTTAACTAGCAGTAAATCAAGTTTGTTAATATTAAAAGTATCTTACTGGGGACAGGTCTATTAGCCTAGTAATGCTGTGCATTGCAGCACAGATTGCTTAGTATGATTCCTGAAAGCGAGCTCTTGCTCCCTTGGCAAAGAGTGTTGTATTGAAGGCAGCAAGTTTGATTCCTAGGGAATGGGGGCACCCTGTTTTGCTGAATACTCTTGGTAGTCCATCGATCCGATGATGACAAATCTGTGCAGATCATCAGTTGTTGGTCTCATGGTGTGCCCTCTGATGGCTATACAAGCCAATTCTAGAGGTGCACATTTTGCTGCAGATGGTGCATGGGAAGTTCGCGGTCAGTGGATTGTGCGCTGCTGATGCTCTGTGACGTCGTTCGCGTGCCTCTTGTAGACGCCGGCAGCGGTCTTCCTCAAAGGCGATGCAGGTATTTCTGACTGTTGCACGCCACTGTGTTCTATCGCTGGCGGCGTCCTCAAGGTCCCTAGGTTTGATACTGCTGTACTGCAGATTGGCTTTGATGGTGTCCTTGTAACGTTTCCGTGGACGACCTATATGCCGGATGCCCTGGGAGAGCTCACCATACAGAGCTCACCATTGTTGGCATCCATGCGGCTGACATGACCGGTCCAACGTAGCTGTGACTTCATGATCATCATTTCGATGCTTGTCATCTGGGCTCTCTCGAGGACTTCGAGATTGGGCACTTTGTCTTGCCAGCGGATCTTCATGATGTTACGGAGGCAGCGCATGTGAAATGCTTCGAGCTGCTTGATGTGACGCCTATATAGTGTCCATGTTTCGCACCCGTACAAAAGAGATGAAAGAACAACAGCTCTGTACACAAGCAGTTTTGTTGACATCCGGATGTTATGGTGATTTAAAACTTTGACACGCAGACAGCCAAGTGCCTGGCTTGCTTTGGATATTCGTGCATTGATCTCATTATCCAGTGATCCATCATTGGATATGACACTACCCAGATATTTAAAGTTCTCCACTACTTTCAGCTGAGTGCCGTCGATGGAGATACTCGGGACAGAAGCATTTGATCCAGGTGCAGGTTGATGGAGAACTTCTGTCTTTCCGAGGCTGATAGTTAGTCCGAAAAGTTGCGAGGCCTCAGCAAACTTGTAGACAATGTGCTGAAGATCATTTTCAGTGTGAGCCATGAGGGCACAATCGTCAGCAAAGAGTGCCTCAAGAAGGAGTTTCTGCACTGTCTTTAGTCTTTGCATTCAGGTGACGGAGGTCAAAAAGTGAACCATCGTGCCGGTATTTCAAGTATATACCTCGGTCCAGATCTTTCACTGCATGGTTAAGGACACATGCAAAGAACAGGTTAAATAGGACAGGAGCGAGAACACATCCTTGTTTCACGCCATTGGTGATGTTAAAGGGGGCTGATGTGGCTCCATCAGACAATACTTCGCCTGTCATGCTGTCATGAAAAAGGCGTATAATCTGGACACATTTTCTTGGGCAGCCAAGTCGTGTTAGAATGGTCCAAAGGGCTTCCCTGTTGATGGTATCAAACGCCTTTCTCAGATCTATGAAGACAACATACAGGTGCATGTTCTGTTCAATGCACTTCTCTTGTATTTGTCTGACAGCAAACACCATGTCGACTGTGCTCCGGCCAGGTCGAAAACCACATTGACTTTCAGGTAGATTTGCCTCGGAAATACTGGCTATTAGGCAGTTCAAGATGATGCGGGCGATGATCTTCCCTCCAACAGAGAGGAGGGATATGCCTCTATAGTTTCCACATTCTGCTTTGCTGCCTTTGTTCTTGAAAAGAGAGACAATAGTAGGATCGCGAAGGTCCTGTGGTATGTTTTCATCCTCCCAGATGTTGATGATCGCGCTGTGGAACGCTGCTAGTGCTGCTGGACCTGCTGCTTTATATCTCTCTGCTGGTATCCCATCTTTTCCAGGAGCTTTCCCTGAACTCATCTGGCTAACAGCTGAATACTGATCACATTGTTAAAGGAGAGGGAGTACCTAGTTCAAAGTGTCAGTAATGGAATACACCTTTCCACTTTAAATCAGGTCAGATTCAGGCCAGGTCAGTACTGATGTCCAAAAGATTTTACCATTTGTTGGCATCATTACAGCTGTGACAGGGATGATACAAATCTGACTGAAAGTATTCATACTCAATGCCATTTATATAGAAACTTCAAATGTTAATCTAGCCAGATCCCTTGATCTGCTATCTCATCAGTGTTTTATAACCTATTATTAGCTGATATCTCTTGTCCTACTAGTATTGTATTATAGTCTCAGTTACTGTGAGACAAAATCTCTACTTTTTGATTCAGGCTCTTCTTTGTTTTCCAAGAAGATAATGAGAGGAAATTAAGAAGAAAGACAATGCATATACATCTATTAACAATAAAGCAATAGCTATCATTTTACAATTTTCCTTGAAATTAGGATGCTCCTATTGTTCTGTAAGTATTATACAAATATTTGATTTAGAATTGAAGTTTATAATGCATGTATTTCAGGGTTCTAAAGATAGGTATTTAGTACTAGGAACATAAGAATGGCCATACTGGGTCAGACCAAAGGTCCATCCAGCCCAGTATCCTGTCTGCTGACAGTGACCAATCCAGGTGTCCCAGAGGGAGTGAACCTAACAGGTAATGATCAAGTGATCTCTCTCGTGCCATCCATCTCCACCCTCTGACAAACAGAGGCTAGGGACACCATTCCTTACCCATCCTGGCTAATAGCCATTAATGGACTTAACCTCCATGAATTTATCTAGTTCTCTTTTAAACCCTGTTATAGTCCTAGCCTTCACAACCTCCTCAGGCAAAGAGTTCCACAGGTTGATTGTGTGCTGCATGAAGAAGAACTTCCTTTTATTTGTTTTAAACTCGCTGCCCATTAATTTCATTTGGTGGCCCTTAGTTCTTATATTATGGGAACAAGTAAATAACTTTTCCTTATTCACTTTCTCCACACCACTCGTGATTTTATCTACCTCTATCATATCCCCACTTAGTCTTCTCTTTTCCAAGCTGAAAAGTCCTAGCCTCTTTAATCTCTCCTCATATGGGACCCGTTCCAAATCCCTAATCATTTTAGTTGCCCTTCTCTGAACTTTTTCTAATGCCAGTATATCTTTTTTGAGATGAGGAGACCACATCTGTATGCAGTATTCAAGATGTGGGCGTACCATGGATTTATATAAGGGCAATAAAATATTCTCCGTCTTATTCTCTATCCCTTTTTTAATGATTCCTAACATCCTGTTCGCTTTTTTGACTGCCCTGCACACTTCGTGGACGTCTTCAGAGAACTATCCACAATGACTCCAAGATCTCTTTCCTGATTAGCTGTAGCTAAATTAGCCCCCATCATATTGTATGTATAGTTGGGATTATTTTTTCCAATGTGCATTACTTTACATTTATCCACATTAAATTTCATTTGCCGTTTTGTTGCCCAATCACTTAGTTTTGTGAGATCTTTTTGAAGTTCTTCACAGTCTGCTTTGGTCTTAACTATCTTGAGCAGGTTAGTATCATCTGCAAACTTTGCCACCTCACTGTTTACCCCTTTCTCCAGATCATTTATGAATAAGTTGAATAGGATTGGTCCTAGGACTGACCCTTGGGGAACACCACTGTCCATTCTGAAAATTTACCATTTATTCCTACCCTTTGTTCCCTGTCTTTTAACCAGTTCTCAATCCATGAAAGGACCTTCCCTCTTATCCCATGACAACTTAATTTACGTAAGAGCCTTCGGTGAGGGACCTTGTCAAAGGCTTTCTGGAAATCTAAAGTACACTATGTCCACTGGATCCCCCTTGTCCACATATTTGTTGACCCCTTCAAAGAACTCTAATAGATTAGTAAGACATGATTTCCCTTTACAGAAACCATGTTGACTTTTGACCAACAATTTATGTTCTTCTACGTGTCTGACAATTTTATTCTTTACTATTGTTTCAACTGATTTGCCCAGTACTGACATTAGACTTACTGGTCTGTAATTGCCAGGATCACCTCTAGAGCTCTTTTTAAATATTGGCGTTACATTACTATAAAGAAGGGTAACCACAAATTAGCATCTACACCATATTCTAGAGTAGGTAGTGATAGAGGCACCACCCATTTCTTAGGGGGTGTGGTAAACTGGTACTAGGAGCCAGAGAGGGAAACAGGTGGAGGGGGGGACTGCGAGCCAGTAAGTGAGGGAAGACTAAGATTGGATGAGGAGCCAAGAGGAAGGCTAGAACTGGCTGGGCAAGGAGATTGGGTACCAGTGGAGCTGGGTGAAGGTGGTAGTGTATAAAGAAGACGGATCTGCTGAGGAGCCAGGGTGCTGGTGGATAACTGGGACTGGTGTTCAAGGAATCTGGGACTGAGATGAGAAGTCTGGGGACTGGATAGGTAAGGAGAATGGGACTGGAATGAGACACCAGAGGTGGAGAAGAGACAGGACAGGGAAAGGGACAAGTTGGAGGTAGACGACAGAAGAGTCTGTAATCACTAGAGCACATTCCTTTCCAGAGCCTGGAATGGCACCCAAGATTCATGCACCATTCCTCTGCTGTCTGCAAATATCTGTGAAACTCACTAGCAAAGTGTGTCTCATTCCCCTCTAGTGCCAGTCCACACAGAGAACTGCAGTCTATCACTGCTATTAGTTACTGAATTAGCTCAAGCAGCAGAGATCTGGCTGGTGAGTCCAAAGCTTCCTACCATGCTGATTACTCATGTAGATGTCAAGCTGATGCCATACAATGGAATTTATGTTTTTTCAGCTTGTTTTTTAAAATGTAGAAAATTAGACACAAAAACATTAAGTTAAAACAACATTATTAGGGTTGCAAAGTCAAGCTAATAGTTAGGAAATGATACAGGCAACCTTAATTCTTGCTTTTCCTAACTTTTGAGTGCTTGACTTTACAATCTTAATAAGGTTTTTTTAACATTATTTTTAATCATACACACAAAAACTAAGTGAATGTTGACAGAGTTTATAGCAAGCATATATGCAGAGAAAGAAATCTTTAAAAAGCAATGCACCTGTAGATAATCAAAATAGTCTACAAGCATAGCATAACTTGATTAATTAGATTTAAAATGGCACTCAAATATTTTAAAACTAAAATGTAGGTTTTGCTTTAGAAAGGACTTTGATAAAACTTGATTTTAATAGATTTTTTCATTAATTTCATTAAGTTTTAATTTCAATAGGTTTTGCTTTAATATAAACATTCCCTTCACAGTATTAGCAATCAAAAATGGCAACAATGTGTTAGTGCAGGGATCGGCAACCTTTGGCACGTGGCCTGTGGCACGTGGCCCGCCAGGGTAAACACCCTGGTGGACCGGGCCGGTTTGTTTACCTGCCGATGGCGGCTCCCACCGGCCGTGGTTCACCGCTCCAGGCCAATGGGGGCTACGGGAAGCGGCACGGGCTGAGGGATGTGCTGGCCGCCCTTCCTGCCAAAGGTTGCCGATCCCTGTGTTAGTGAATGTGAGAATCAGAATGTGAAACTAACTGGACTGAAGTGAAACTGACATCTATTTCTGTGTTCCAACCTCAATTAAGTGCAAAAGCAAACAAAGGCTCCAATCCTGTAATCTGCTCTGCACAGGGGGTCGTTGAGCCCCATTGACATTAATGGGCATTCACTCAAGCTCAGGGTCTTCAAACATGGAAAAGCTTCCAGGACTGGGGCCAAAGGGTATAAATATATTTCAGGCCCTGATTTCTTTAAAAAGCAATCCAGAAGTGTCTATGCACAAAAATGCTCAGACACCGGCATGTCTACATTTCCACCTCCAACTGCCACATTTGTATGAGCAAATGAGCAGGACAAACACAGAAGTATTAATTTGCCGGTGTAGATACCCATTTATCATACAAAATTGTAGTAATAGCTTGGGTATAGGTAAGTGTGCATGTGTGTGTATATGTATATTCGTACACCTCGGCCTCTATTCACTGAAAGTTTGCCTTTTAAAACTTTGTCATAACAAAATCTGGGATTTAAAAAGTGTTGTTTGTTTGTTTTTAAGCAAGACTTTTTCTGTGCCACACCAAATTAGAATGTAGGAGTAGTACAGGTCCTGGGTATTATTATAGCAGATGGAACTATATGAAAATGAAACTTTGCAAACAACTTGATTCCTAGTGTGTTCTTTTTCCACCATCAAATTAAACAGTAGAATTAACTGCACTAGTGAAATCAGGAACTTGTACTCATTTCTATATCACTCCATTCATTATAAAATTTTAATTCAAAGCAGTTACTAAATGAATTCTCCCATATAAAGTAAAACAGAAGATTTATTTTTAAATCCTGCTAAAAGATTCCAGACTTGCTTTACTCATCTGTTGCTACTTCAACTAAAATAAACAAAAACTACGATTAGAAACATACTAAGCACTGGCAATCAAAATGAAGGAAAAAAAGCAAACTGATTAATGTTTCACATCTGAAGTCATTTCCTTGCACCTGCAGCTCTCATCTAGGAAAAATACTACAAATATCACTGAAAACAAGACTTGTATTCAGAAAGTAGATAATTATTTGCACTGTGAGTTTTTACTTTCTCTCTTCCTCAGAACTCTTAATGCTGGGAACGCTTACAATTGTTTTGGACAAGGCAAAAGTACAACACCGTATTTAAATCTACCACATCTGCCTTTATTTTAAACCTCTTATTGCTTCAGTGGCGACAGAATACTGTACTTATTCAAGAAAGAACCTGAATAAGAAAAGTTGGTAGAAAGTTTTAATTACAGTAATTACTTCTGATATCATGTATGCCTAGCTACAATTAAATGCCAAATACCTAAACAAATGCAACATTAAAGTTGAGATTTTCAATACACAGAGTCAAGAAATTCAGAATTAACCATAACTCTGCTTCCTTGCATTTTTATTGCATAGTTATACAACAAAGCTGGACCAATAGAAAATACTACTTATGTGTGTCTAGAAATGTACACCGATTGCTACCTAAGGGTAAGATCAAACTCCTACTCAATCTTTCCAGTAACTTTGGATTTGGCCTCCAATGAACTGCTGAGAAAGTACCAGAAGTGTTGCAATGGCATTGTGACTCATTCCAGCCACCTCTGATTCCCAAACATAGGCCTTGGCTACACTTGCAGCTGTACAGTGCTGTGAGGTAAACCTGTCTTCGTACAGCTGAGTAGGGAAAAGCGCTGCAGTCTGTCCACACTGACAGCTGACAGCGCAGTAGTGTGGCCACACTTGTAACATTTGCAGCTGTGTTGGGAGCGGTGCATTATGGGCAGCTATCCCAGCATTCGTGTGGGGGGGTGGGGTGGATTGTGACAGGGAGTGTGGGGGGAGAGAGAGTGCTTTTTGGAGCATGTCAGCTCTCTATTTTGCAAGTTCCGAACTCCCGGCCCCCTGCTCATTCATTTACTCACTCAAAGCAAGCTGCAAATTGTTTGCTTTTCTCTGTGGTACGAGCTTTGAAACCGGCACTTCCGTATTCCTGTAACCGGTCACAACAATGGAGAGGATTGGCCACTTGACAAGGTGATTAGTACAGCGCTGCAAGCGTTTACACTCACACCTGTGAGTCGTAGCCACTCCGCTGCAGCTGTTATTCCTCTCGGAGATGTGGAGTACCTGCAGCGGTGTACCCAGGGAGATACAGCGCTGCAAGTGCCCTGCCAGTGTGGACGGGGAGTGAGTTACAGCGCTGGGGGAGGCTTTACAGCGCTGTAACTTGCAAGTGTAGCCAAGGCCATAGACACTTATGACTGTTCAAAGCATCAAACTTTAGTGTGTCTTTCTGGTGTAAGAAAATACACTATGATTGATGCATTTTTAAGAAAACATCCATAACTTTATTATTTCAAAATCAAATATCTTCAAACAAAGGAAAGCACATGTTTCTCAATCTTGACTAATCGCATGGCCAAGTTTGCAGTTTTAAAACAAAGTCTTCTTTGAGTTAATTATATTCAAAAAATGAGTCTTGAGAAATCTTAGATGAAAAATGCCATATATTCACTCTCAACTCAAAAATGGCTCAACACATTTTTATCAAACTACTACAAACATTTGCTTCTGGGATGAGAACAAGCATGAAATGTTTCAGCTTGTGAAAGAACAGCTGGATACACTACAAATTCACACTTTACAGCAGAGCATTGGAGTGAGAGGGAAGATTACTAGTAGATTAGTAGTACCACTGCAATATGATCTGGCTAGGATGACCTAATAGCTTAATGTGTTGGGACCTTCCAACATTTTGCAATATTTATGCAATCCACTAACTTAATTGATTTCCTGTCAGGCTAGTAGATCTAACTGCAACAAGCTGACTTTTTCTACCCCAATCCAAAACTTTTCCTGCAGTCAAATTAAGGGCTTCTTGCTTTCTTGCAATAATTTTCAAAAAAGTTTCCAGCTGGTGCTAACACTAAAACACTGGTGTTCACAACTTGGGAGCCTTAGTGTAGACAAGTCTTCGACAGTGATTGGTATTTTTTACTCTGTGCCAATTAAAACTTCTCCAAGGAAGTCTAATTGACCTGGTATTCAAAACAGCTGCAAGCAGTGGGAACCTTCTGTACCTTAGGGTGCCCAATGTTCCCTCAAGTGGTAGAGCTGCACCTTGTGTACACAAGACTAAAGAATGGGTATAAGTACTACTACCTTGTTCTTTTACTGGAGCAGATAGAGTCATGGAATAGCTTTTCCCAGCTTTCTTCTTTCGTTGCAGCAAGGTACAGTATGAGACTAGGTAACTCTGCTCAGAAATAGCAGTTAGGCAGCAAGTCTCTTCCCTGAAATTCTTCAGCCTGGCTTTAAAAAGAATCATCTCCTTTCAGAGCGGATCTTAAAGCCACCTTTAGCAGTCACTGTTTTTCCTACCCTTGCTGATTACCCAGTTTAACTCAGCACATAACTGCTGCAATGTGCTTCCAATGTTCCAAATACACATCCAAGTCCAGAATCTTGAAAGTCCAATGCAACAAATATAAATGCAGGTTCTGTTTCCATGCCACCTTCAATGTATTTAGATGAAATTATCTTTATCTGATCAGAGTCTGATACAGGTACTCGTACCTGAATAAATGGGTGCACATGAGTCAGTCTGACAGTAATGCAACTTCAAGACACTCAGACAACACCACAGTGATGACTGCACAATAGAGTATATACTATTATAAGATCAGATACAGTATCTCATATCAATTACACTAAGAACAGATTTCTGTTTCCATTGATTTCAATGGAATATTTGCCACTGACCTCAAGGGAGTAGGATTGCATCCTTCCAGTATATACATAGTATTTAGTTTTTACTGCTAACAGCTCATGGGAATTTATATTTAGTTCAAGTGACAGAGGTCTGTACTTCTGGAGCAGGATGATGTCAATTTATACCCCCTTGTTGCCATGAAGTGTTAAATAATAATAATACATATATACATATCACTTGTAGAACACTTTTTATGCAAGATTCCAAGTGCTTTATAAAGGACAGTAAATATCATCTCAATTTTACAGATAGGGAAAATGAGGCACAGAAGTGAAGTGTGACTTACTTTAGGAAAAACGGAGTTCATATTGGAGCTTAAAACAGAATCCAAGTTTCCTGACTCAGTGTCCTATGCCCTATCCACATTTTAAATTTCCAAAACCAGTGATTTAAATAGTCAAACAAAAAATAAAAGTCACTTATTTTTCAACAAACTGGGAAACAAGCACCAGCAGAGTACCTGAGAAAGGATCAGTTGTCCATGAAATTTCTGCACAAACTTTCTTAAAAATTCAAAATATGTAGCCTCTCCAATTCTCTTGGCTAGAGATTGCAGAAGGAAATAGCCCTGGAAGAAATCAGTGCCAAAGACAAAGATGATGCTATTAATTAAAGGATACACAAAAATAAGTGTTTATAAATGTGTTGGTAACATCAGCTTCAGTTAGGTCAGTTTCGCACTCTTACCTTCAAGTAATGAACCTGCATGAAGATTTTTTCTGCATTAAGACCGTGTTTGATTATGCATGTTCCAGACTCACTCACTTCTCCTGTGTTCTCTTTGTTTGGCCTAAAATGATTGCAAATCAATTAAATTGTTGATAAGTGAGTAAAGAACTCATGCATTACAAACTTTCATTGCCCAAAATGATTATAATAGGTTGGTATCTTCAGACACTACTCACTACATTAGTCTCTGTTCTACTTTGGATCTGAATTTGTGCTAAATAGCTTAGCAGTTCTCAGCTGGGGGTCCACAGCCCACTGGGGGACTGCAAGCCATTTCAGTGGGTCCGCAAAGCAGGGCCACTTGGAGCCCTGGGCCTGAAGCTTGGAGTTCTGGTGCCCTGCAGGGTGAAAGCCCTGAGCCCACATGCCCCATGGGGCTGAAGCCCTGAACTCTGGTGCCATGAGCCTTGACAGAAGCTGCCCCACAGGACTGAAGCCCTAAGCCACCCCCACAGACCTAAAGTAGGGTTACCATCCGTCCGTATTTCCCCGGACATGTCCGGCTTTTGCGTCTCCAAATAGCCGTCCGGGAGGAATTGGTAACAAGGTTAAAATGTCCGGGGGGGTTTTCTCCCTCGCCTCCCTCCCTCCCTTCCATGCAGTGCGGCTGCTGATTGGGCTGCTGGGCCGATTGACCCACTCCCATTGGCCTCCAGCAGCCAGAGCCCTCCCCTGCTCCCCCCTCCCTCTGTCTGCAGCCCTGTGTAACACACAAACCGACCCACCAGGCAGCGTGTTTTGCAAACACGTGGAGCCAGAATGGTAAGCGGAGTCCGGGGGGGGCAATCAGGGAGCGGGGGAGTGTTGGATGGGTCCCCGGCCTCCACCTGCCACCCCCCTCCTCGCGTCCCCCCCCCCTATGGGCGCCCCCCCACCTGCCTCTCCCTTGTCTGCTGCCCCCGGGTCCTAGTGTCCCCCATCTACTAATGGGAAGACAGGCTGCCCTTACCCTGCCCTTCCACCCTAGCCCTGAGCCTCTCCAACGCCCCAAACCCCTCAGCCCCAGCCCTCATCCCCCCACACCCTAATCCTGAGCCCCCTCCTGCATCATGAACCCCTCATCCTCAGACCCACAGCCCTCACCCCTGCATCCCCTCCTATCCCCAAACTCCCTCCCAACCCCCCTCCCCCCTTCCCACACACACCCTCCTGCCCTCAAACTCCCTCCCAAAGCCTGCACCCCCTCCCTTTGCACCGCCTCCCACCCCCAAACTCCATCCCAGAGCCTGCACCCCTCACCCCCTCCTGCACACCCACCCCCTGCCCCAGCCCGGAGCCTGCACCCAGCACCCCTCCTGCACCCTAATCCCCAGCCCAGGACCTGCACCCCAGACCTCCTCCCCCCACCCAACCTCCCTCCCAGAGCCTTAGGCAGGTGGGGGTGGGTGGGTTCTGGGCACCACCAAAATTTCTACAACCCTGCCACCCATGCGAGTGGATACGGGTCGGGGCAGTCAGGGGACAAGAAGCAGGGGGGGTTGGGGTTCTGAGGGGGGCAGTCAGGGGGTGGGAAGTGGGAGGGAGTGGATGGGGGCGGGGCGGGGGCGGGGCTAGGGCACGTCCCCCCCCCAGTGTCCTCTTTTTTGATTGTGGAAATATGGTAACCCTAGCTAAAGCCCCAAGTCACCTCCCACCCCAAGGTGCTCAAAGTCTGAGACCCCACCCTGTGGGGCAAAACCCTCAAGCCTTCCATCCCACAGGGCTCCTGAGCCCCACTCCCTGCAGGACAGAAGCACCCCCCTGAGGCTGAAGCCCGGAGCCTCTATCCCCTCCCCCCCCGGCTCTGGAGTTTTTATTGCATGTTGGGGGAGGGGGGCTTTCAACGAAAATGGTTGAGAATCCCTGAAATAGCTTAGCTAATATGAAAAGAAGTAGAAATAACAAGAAATGTATCCTTCTAATGTAATTTTGTGTGTGGCTGCACAAACAGCTGAGGTTAAACTGAAAGCCAACACTAAGCTGGTATATAGTACTTGCTCTTCCCTCCCAGACGTGACATCATATTGCATGGCATTTCATTAAGAGATACTACGGCAGACAAAAAAAGGCAGAGATATTTGAGATGGAGGTATATGGGAAGGAAGGATATTGAACTCATTACACCCGGCTACATATTTCACTTTTCATACCTGATCAGAGCTTAACAGCTCACAAGACTACACCTGCAAGAATGAATGGCCTCTTTCATCTACATTTAATACACTACAGAAAAGTATAAGCCGTCCATTCTTTTTCTTCTTTGGTTTGTCATTTTGTGTGCATGTCAGCAAAAAACAACCAAAGCTTTGAAAGAGAGAGCCTGCCACACAGAGCCTTGGGGATTCTCAGTCAGACAGACAGTAATATCCAGAACAAATTCAAACTATGTTAACTCTTTAGTACTGGGTCTTCAGATTGCCAAGCCTCAATAGGCATGATGGACGCCTATATTAGTTATTAGTGCCTAGCAGTCCTATAAGTTTAATCACAGAGAAGAAAAACTAAAGACAAATTATGCAAAATTTCCCCCTTCCTCTGTAAATGAGTTCTTCCATACCACAGCCACAGTACTGAAGTACTAATTCTTTCTTGTCTTCAAACTTCTTTCCAAGAGGTCCCACACTGAGGCCACTGGGTGGCCAAGGAGGACTAGACAGCACTTCTTTAGGACTGAAAACAATTCTGGAGACTTTAAATATAGTTTTAGTACGAGCGAAAGGTGGCAAACTAGCAGTTCTGGAAACTTAAGCCCTATTTTTCCCCTCCACAATATAGGGACAGCACAGGCAGCAGCAGACCAAGCTTCCTTTTAAACACCATTAATGTGTCTCTGAGGGACCAACTCTAAGAGTCAAGTCTCGATACCCATTTAAACCTTGGTCTCTGCTTTGATTGCTAACAAAGATTGATACAAGCAGCTAATTTTACTTAATCCAATGAAGAGACAACAAATATTTTTGGTTACTAAGTCATTATTCACCTAAAGATGAAAGGGACATATCTCGTTACTAGTCCTCTGAGCCATCTCCTTCTGTAAAGTGTGTGCATGTGTATTTAAGAACAATTAAACAAACAGAACTTAATCCACATTCCATAATTCACTTAGTACAACCTATCTCAGTGATTCCCAAACTGTGGTACATGAGAATGTTGTAAGTGGTATGCCAGACACTCTTAAAAAGAAATTGTTCAGTTTCAAATCAACAGTGGTTGCATGAGCTGCAGCTTGCCAGAAAGTGGTTTTGAAACAAAATGCATGTGCGTGGACAATTTTAGCCATAATAGTGAACAACATTCACCAACAATGCCAGCACAGTAGTTTTATTAGCGGTGTGTTGTGCACTGTGGCTGTGCAGATGGGCAATGTGCTCTCATCTGGTGAGCTGGATTTCTACTGAGCCTAGCCTTCAGCTTGTGCCACACTGCACAACTCAAGCCATGAGGCAAACTTGCAAAGCCCTATGCCACATCACCGGAGCTCCTTTTTTCTGAAAAAGAACATGCATACAGTGCTAGTTCAAAGTGTAGGCAAAACTTGCAGCTGCAAGGACTCCCAAGACTTAAAGGGCATGCTCCAGGAAGCTGCTGCAGAGCATGCTGCGTCTGTAACCTGTGCCTTACAGAGGCTGCAGCCTGGCCCCTGCTAGGCTGCGAGGCAGGGGACACATGGGGAATTCTCTCCTGTCTCTGCAGGGAAGTTGGGGATGGGGGTGATTGGTTGGTCTGGTGAATAAAAGCCTATATACAGGCCTGGCTCTTCAGCAGCAAAGCAGCTGGTCTGCTGCAGCTGGAGTCTTTGCCAAGGAGGATGAACCCCTGTGCAATTTCCCCAACACTGCAAGCATCTAGGAGGCGGGGCCCTGCTTCACTGGGAGTCAGACGGGCAGAGTAGCAAAAAAGGCTTCATGGAGCTGAAACTGCCTGATACCCTCACTTCCAGCCAAGACGCAGCCAACTCTCCCAGGGGTCGGCAACCTTTCAGAAGTGGTGTGCCGAGTCTTCATTTATTCACTCTAATTTAAGGTTTCGCGTGCCAGTAATACATGTTAACGTTTTTAGAAGGTCTCATTCTATAAGTCTATAATATATAACTAAACTATTGTTGTATGTAAAGTAAATAAGGCTTTTAAAATGTTTAAGAATCTTCATTTAAAATTAAATTAAAATGCAGAGCCCCCCCCGGACCGGTGGCCAGGACCCGGGCAGTGTGAGTGCCACTGAAAATCAGCTCGCGTGCCGCCTTCGGCACATGTGCCATAGGTTGCCTACTCCTGCCTACCTCTTCCCCCCTCTGAGCTGCCTTGCATTTTACACACACGCACCTTTCTCACTAATGGCACTTTTTTTGTTTTCTCCGAGAACTACTCAAAATGCTTTGTATTTTTCTTGATTTAACTTTTGTAAAAAGAGAACCAGACTGAAATTTGGCTCAAATTCATCAGTAATCAAGATAAGAATTAGCAAGAACTTCAAACTTAAATTAGACAAGTAAAAAAAAAAAAGATCAACCGATTGAATGTTCTTCAGTGACATACCAAAAAATTTCAGCGGGAGGCTCAGGGCTTTAGCCCCTCGGGGAGAGGGGTGGCTTGGAGCTTTAGCTCCGTGGGGTTGTGGGGCTTGGGGCTTCAGCCCCATGGGGCGGCTTCTGCCAGGACTCAGAGCCCTGAGCCTCAGAGCTTCAGCCCCATGGGACACCTGGGCTTCGGGTTTCCTGCTTGGCAGACCCCCTGAAATGGTTTGCTGCAGATCCCTGCTTGAGAACCACTGGGTTAGGACACTCACCTGGGATGTGGGAGACTGAGGCTCAAGTCCTTGCTCCACCTGATCCTGAGCAGGACTTCAACTGGGTCTCTTACATCCAAGGTAATCATGGGCTATTTTGGGGAGGTCTCTATCTTGCTTTCTATTTTATTTTATTTTATTTTTGGTTTCACTCCACATCAGAAAGAAAACAAATATCAAAGCCTCACAATTTTTCACTGAACTGTATTCTTGTTTTTTGGATAGCCCTTGTTATAATCAAGCATTTTAAGCTTCTTCAGGTAATTATTTTACTAGAGGGTCCATAAGTACTTAAGGTAAGCCTATTAATGCCTAAAATAAAAATGCACAAAAAGGAGAAATAAGCATGTGATACTTCAAACATCAATTTTTCAAGCAGGTGGTACATGATCCAGTAAAGTTTGGGAACCAGTGGTCCATCTAATCCAAAGTCATTTTTAATATGCAAGTATTCAGAGCATTACATTTCATACAGAACTAGGAATTATTGTAAATCAAAAGACAGTCCCCATTCTCTAACAGAAACATGCCTGTGGTTCAGCAGAAGTTCATCAACCCCAATATGTTTTTGTGACACATTTCAGGTTTGATTAATTGGCATTTTCTAATGAAACTCCATTTCATCCGAAAATTCATGGATCAATTTTCAGTCTGGTCCTATTCAACATCTACATACAGCCACTAGGTGAACTGGTCAGATGGCCTGGACTCAAGGACCAGAAATATGTAGATGACACACAACTCTACCCATCCTTCCCCACATACAATCATACCACTACCACCAAGATAGCCAAGTGCTTGGATCAGATCGGGTCAGGGATGAAGAAGAGCTGGTTGAAGGTAAACCTGGGCAAGACAGAGGTGATAGTGGTGGACAGAGAAAAGCATTCTGAAGAGTTTACAGTCACGGTGCAGTCTCCTTTGGTTGAAGGTACACACCCACAATTGGTCAATTCAGTCTGTAGCTTAAGGAATGCTCCAGGACTTTTCACTGATGCTAAGCTCTCACATAGGTGCATCTTGAGTAAGGATCCAATTCTGTCTTGGAGGTCACAGTTTCTGTGACTTTCCAGGACTTCTGTGACTTCTTCTGGGGAAGGGCTGGAGCAGTGGGTGGGGTTGGGTCAACAGCCCTGGGGCTGGAACAGCTGATAGCTAAGTTCCCTCTAAGCTGCGTGGCTGCGCAGCAGGCTATCAATAGCCACGCAGGCTCGTAGCCACAGGGGCCTGGACTGGATAGGAGAGAGATAGGGGGCGTGCAGGGCTGCGGCGGGGAGCGGCGCCTCTTCCCCGGCCCCAGAGCTGCTGCAGCCGGGGAAAGGCACCTCTCCCCCCAGCTCAGGAGCTGCCGCGGCTGGGGAGAGGTGCTCTCCACCAGCCCCGGGCTACTGCGGTGGGAGAGGGCTGGGGCGAGTTCTCTCTCCCCATCACAGCCCTGGGGCAGCCTGCACCCCAAACCTCTCATCCCTGGCCCCACCCCAGAGCACCCCCAGCCGCAGACCACACCCCCCACACCCCAACCCTCTGCCCCAGCCCTGAGCCCCCTCCTACACTCCGAACCCCTTGGCCCCATCCCCGCCATTCATCACCTCCATATTGGTGCACATAACAAAATACATTCTGCACATGGAGGTAAAAAATTAGAGGGAACATTAGTTGACAGGTAGTCAGCCCCAAGCCCGCTGGAACAGCTGACCAGTAGTCGGCCCCAGGCCCAATGGAACAGCGGCCCTGGGCCTGCTGGAGCAGTGGCTGGGGTTGGATCAGCCCCCCTGGGGCTGGAGCAGCGGCAGTCAGCCCCTGCCACAGGAGCAGGGAGACTGGAGCAGCTGCAAGTCCCCAGAAGTGCTCTATTCGTTGTCCCTCCCCTCCCGCCCTGGGATTATCAGTAAAAGTCTGGGACAGGTTGCAGGCTTCTGTGAATGTTTGTTTATTGCCCACGACCTGTGCCTGACTTTTACTAAAAATAACCATGACAGAATCTTTACCTTAATCATGAGTAACACTTTATCATCTCCGCTTGGCTAGGACAGTGATTCTCAACCCGGGGTACATGTACCCCTGGGGTAGAGGTCTTCCAGGGGGTACATCAACTCATCTAGATATTTGCCTAGTTTTACAACAGGCTACATAAGGAGCACTAGCAAAGTCAGTACAAACTACAATTTCATACAGACAATGACTTATTTATACTGCTCTATATGCTATACACTGAAATATAAGTACAATATTTGTATTCCCATTGATTTATTTTATAATTATACGGTAAAATGAAAAAGTAAGCATTTTTTCCGTAATAATGTGCTGTGACACTTTGTATTTTTATGTCTGATTGTGTAAGCAAGTAGTTTTTAGTGAAGTGAAATTTGGGGGTTCGCAAGACAACAGACAGTAATCTGGAAAGGTTGAGAGCCACTGGGCTAGGAGACACCATCCCGTCTTGGCAAATGATGACCTAGTGTTAGTTATTGAAGCCTTCATCACTTCTCAGCTTGACTACAGCACTGCAAAATACCAGAAGCCTTCAACACTTAGGAAAGTCCAACTGGTACAGAAGGTTGCAGCACATTGTCTGAGCAATGCAGACTACCATGAACACATCAAAGCAGTCCTGCACCCCGACTCTGACTTCCCTCAGAATATTGAAACAAGGTTTCGGTCCTCAATGGCCTGGGCCAAGGGTATTAAAAGGCCATCTAAAGCTCCAGGATGAAGACTCTGGTTGACAGTTTTACTCTTCTAGCACAATGGAACTCTCTACAATAAGGATAAAGGTCATCTATTGAAGAGACAGTGGTTTTTCAGGGGCCAACCTAAAACTGTGGAATTAATTCCTACAGAAACGAAGACCATCACAAAACCATAACATGTTCCACTCCAAATGCAAGGCACATTTTTTGACCTTGCATTCTCTAACAAACATACAGCAATATGTGTGTGTGTGTGTGTATATATATATATATAAAATTAAAAAAAATTCCAAAACTAAACTCTTCATTGTACACACTTCTTTCCCTAAGGAGAGTATAAGAGAACAGACATATGACAGATGTTAGCCATGTTTCTTAATGTATTACTGGAATGCATAGGTGCCGACTTCCTCTCTACCGAGGGGTGCATGACCCCCACTCCGCCCTAGGCCCATCCCAACTCCACCCCTTCCTCCAAGCCCCACTCTGCCCCTGGTCCCACCCCACTCCACCCCTTCCGCCAAGGTCACACCCCCATCCCGGTTCTTCCCACCCCCTGCCTGGAGGACGCCCGGTCCCCTCTCTCCCAGAGCCTCCTGCACGCTGCTGAACAGCTGATCATGGCATGCAGGAAGTGCTGGGAGGGAGAGGGAGGAGTTGATTGGTGGGGGCTGCTGGTGGGCAGGAGGCGCTGGGGAGAGATGGGGAGCTTGGCTGCCGGTGGGTGCTAAGCACATGCTAATTTTTTTTTCATGAGCACCCACGGAATCAGCACCTATGCTGGAAGACACTCATTTACTAGAGTGATACATGTGGTAAAATGACTGTGACTGACGACACCATCGACTCCATCCACAGCACCCAATCTAGGAAACTCTTGCCAACCCACAAACACCTGAGGAGGTTTGCAAAGCAATTAAACAAATGAAGAACAATAAAGTACCAGGTCCTGATGGCATACCAGCTGAAGTACTGAGAGTAGGGAGAGAAACACTGAATAACAAGCTTCATTTGCTGCTCCTCAAAATCTGGCACCCCGAAGAAATCCCCACTGACTTATGTAATGCTAACATCATCACCATTTTCAAAAAGGGACACAGGGCCGACTGTGGCAACTATCGAGGCATTGCCCTCCTCTCCATCGCTGGGAAGATTCTTGCTAGATTCTTACTGAATCGCCTGCTCCCTCTTGCAGAGGAAGTACTTCCAGAGTCCCAGTGTGGCTTCAGACCATCACGAGGCACCACCAGATCAGCCAGGCAGATCCAGGAAAAATGTCAAGAACACCACCAGGAGCTGTATATGGCCTTTATTGATCTGACCAAAGCCTTTGACTCTGTCAACCGTGAGGCTCTGTGGAAAATCATGTCGAAGTTTGGCTGCCCAAGCAAATTTATCACCATTGTAAGATTCCACCATTACCAGATGACTGCCTCCATTCTGCGCAGTGGCTCTACCTCAGAGCCCTTTGTCATCCAAACTGGGTAAAACAAGGTTGTGTATTGGCACCCACCCTTTTCTCCATTTTCTAAGCAGCTATGAAAATGTTAACCCAAGACCATTTGCCACATGGCATTGGCATCCAATATCACAACTGATGGCAACCTCTTCAACCTTTCCCATCTCCGTGCCAGAACTAAAGTAATATCGGCAACAATAACCGAACTCCAATAGGCAGATGATTGTGCTGTAGTTGCACACTCAAAGGAGGATCTACAAACAGCCCTTAATTGCTTCTCTGAAGCTTACAAAAGCCTAGGGCTAACTCTGAACATCAGCAAAACAAAAGTTCTCCACCAGCCAGCTCCCAGTCAAGCATCAGACCCAGCAAGAAAGATCTACACTGACAGAGAAGAAGTGGAAAACAGAATACTTTGTCTATCTTGGCAGCCATCTCTCACAGAGGGCAGACATAGATGTCAAGATTCAGCACAGAATCCGCTGCGCCAGCTTTGCCTTTGGCAGACTGTCTCAACGGGTGTTCAACATCACAACATCAGAACACATACTTGACTTTTAGTTTATAAAGCGGTGGTAATCCCAACTCTCTTCTACAGCTGTGAGACTTAGTTGACCTACAGAAAACACCTGAAAAACCTGGAACGTCAGCACCAGCACTTTCTTCGGAGGATCCTCAACATAAAGTTCGCGGCACTAATGCCAGTGTCCTCACAGAGGCCAATATCTTCAGTGATGAGGCCCTGATTATCCAGTACCAGCTGAGGTGGAGTGGGCAGTGTGTGCACACACCTGATGTATGCTTACCAAAACAACTGCTGTACGCCCAATTCACCAAAGGAGAAAGCAAACAGGGAGACTAAAAGAAACGCTTTAAAGACATCCTCAAGATAAACATCAAGAGATGTGGCATTGACACCACACACTGGGAGACAGTAGCCCAGGACAGGGATAACTGGCAAAGACTTGTCAGAGAGGGAACATTCGTTTTTGAGGAAAATCGCCTTGCCCTGGTTGCAGAAAAACGCCAGAAAAGACAGACCAACTGTCACGCAGCAATCGCGGCCCAACCCTGATTTCCAACACCACCTGCAATGTCTGCCAACGAGTCTGTGGCTCAAGGATCAGACTCCTCAGTCATTGAAGGACCCATAAAAAATAAACACCTGTGAAAGAGATCATCCTTGACTTCGTGGGATCGCCGACACAGACACGCGTGTGGTAAAAGAACTTAAATAGATTAGACTAGCCAATGGCTACTACTAGATAGGTGGTCAAAATTAACTCCGTTTATTACTGCCCAGGGATCCCTGCAATAACCACCCCATCATGTTGCCATGAGTGGCGAACTTCTGCAACCATCTGCTGTGGTTTTAAAGTGTGGATTTTCATATTACTCATATTCACAGCCTTGAAAAGTTGACATGTATACTAAAAACAACAGACTATACCTGAAATTTTCAGCAGCCTCCTTGCTACATTAGCAAGTAGTGTAATCATACTTGAATAAGAGTTCTCTTTCACACACTGTCATAACTATAAAGGGAAGGGTAACAGCCCTCCTGTGTACAATACTATAAAATCCCTCCTGGCCAGAGACTCCAAAATCCTTTTACCTGTAAAGGGTTAAGAAGCTCAGGTAACCTGGCTGACACCTGACCCAAAGGACCAATAAGGGGACAAGATACTTTCAAATCTTGGTGGGGGGAAGGCTTTTGTTTGTGCTCTTTGTTTTGGGGACTCTTGGGACTAAGAGGGACCAGACATCAATCCATGCTCTCCAAATCTTTCTGAACAAGTGTCTCATATTTCAAACTTGTAAGTAACAGCCAGGCAAGGCGTGTTAGGTTTATCTTTGTTTTCTCAACTTGTAAATGTTCCTTTTGCTAGAGGGTTTACCTCTGTTTGCTGTAACTTTGAACTTAAGGCTAGAGGGGGTTCCTCTGGGCTCTTTGAATCTGATTACCCTGTAAAGCTATTTTCCATCCTGATTTTACAGAGATGATTTTTACCTTTCTCTCTTTAATTAAAAGCCTTCTTTTTAAGAACCTGATTGATTTTTCCTTGTTTTAAGATCCAAGGGGATTGGATCTGGACTCACCAGGAATTGGTGGGGGAAAGGAGAGGGGATGGTTAAATTCTCCTTGTATTAAGATCCAAGGGTTTGGATCGGTGTTCACCAGGAAATTGGTGAAGAAGTCTCTCAAGGCTACGCAGGGAAGGGAGCTAGTACTTGGGAGTGGTGGCAGCAAAACCAGATCTAAGGTGGTAATTCAGTTTAGGGGTTCAGATGCAGGTCCCTATATCTGTACTCTAAAGTTCAGAGTGGGGAAGGAACCTTGACACACACACAACTCGGGATTTCATTCTGATTGATCCTTCAAACACACACAAAAACCCCACATAATGCCATTTTGGTCTGCAGTCATGGAAATGGTTGCAATATCACAATTCTGTAGACTTTACTGATGAATCAAGTAAGAGGAGATGAAATACAATTGAGAAAGGACTTGTGTGAACATAAAGGTCTCATCACTTTTAGCTTTTTGAAAATACTAATAAAAACAGACAAAAGTGACAATTAGATGGAACTTAATTAGATTTTCAAAGCAATTTTCACTAACATCCCCCTCTATGCAGGTGATGCACAGATCTGCCTCTCTGACCCTGAATTCTCCCCCTTTGGTCAGACTTGCATCTTTGACTGCCTTTGAATGACATCCCTTCTTTGATGTCTTACTGCCAACTTAAACTCAACATGATGAAAAACATAACTTCCAATCTCCCTTTCCTCTTCCACCTATTCAACACTGACAGCTCCACCATACTCTCTGTTATCATGGATAAGTCAATGAAAATGCTTGCCTGGTGCATATCTGCAGCCAAAAAGGCAAACAGAGTGCTTAGATTATCTCAGTCTATACCTAATGGGTCTAAGTTTGGTCATCACAATTTAAGAAATATGTAGTGAAGACTGAAAAGATCTGAAGATAAAAAAGCTATAGGCATTGTAGGACTTACATATAATGAGCTATAATTGCAAAAGCTAGAATTATTAACACAAAAATAAGTCAGTGGGGACTTCACTAAGGTATCCAATTTATGATGGTAGGTTGGCATTATGAAATCTGATTAGTTCCTCCTTTTACCCTATTTTATACATCAAGATTAAGAAGAAACCTGAACCTGAAAAGCAGCACTTTTAGAACCAATGAAATTAAATACTTCTCACACACTGTGTAGCTTACCAGGGGAATTTGCTGATGCAGGAGGTTATCCAGACTAATTCTGTGGCTGGATATAATAAAGGACAGGATAATTGCATGACTACTAATATTATTTTGCAGCTATACAAGTTACAGGTAAGCGTACTAAGATCTTATGCTTGAAGGTGCAAGAGAACAGTACTCTATATTTGGCTAATGATTAAATTCCAGTTTTAGGAGTACTGCCAAGGGTGGCACGCCACAATGGCCAAGCTACTGCACATTAAGATTCTGCAACAACCACAAATGGGATCACAGCTGTTTTAAGGGATCTAAAGACCATGTTGCAAAGTTCTCAACCAATTTTTTAATTTTTTAATTCCCTTCTCCAAATTAATCTGCAGGTAATCAGACTGAGGATTTTGTTTTGGCCAATTATAGAGATAGTGACAACCTGTAAAATGTAGATCCTGATCCTGGTTCCAGTTTTATCTCTGAAATGTCCACTGGTGTTCTATGTTTTAGAAGTTTTTCAGTGTGAAAGTTCCACTTTAACAATGAGAGGAAAAGAAAAGGGAAAGAATGGTTACTTACTTTATAGTAACTGTGGTTCTTCAAAATGTTGCAGTCAGTGTGGATTCATGGTTAATGATTGATTGTCTGTAAGAAATCCACCAGGTTGTTGCTAACTCCTGGAAGGTGAAGAGCCATTGGGGTTATTCCACGCTAATGACACCACGTCCATAGCTTGATAGCTTCTTGGCACAGGGGTAATGATCAGGTTTCTCCTTGCTTGTTAATATAGTACATTTTAGATGTATTTTCTGTCAAGATCTGCATTGTGGAATTTCATAGAACAAAGATAAATGTCATGCATGGAAGCCTGATAGCTCTGAGCTCCAAGATGTTTGTGTCAAATTTCATGTCATCCTGTAACTAAGTCTCTTGCATCTGGAGATGGTGCAGATGGGGTCCCCAACTGGTTACTAACGCATCCATGATTATTGTCATTGTGGGAGGAGGGGCAGAGAATGGTATTCCTCTTCATATATTCTTGGAGTCTAGCTACCAGTTCAGTTCCAAGATGACATAAGGTGGGACTATGACCTTATTATTCATCTGATGTCTTGATGTGGAATAGACTGACTTCAGCCAGAGTTACAGAGGCCATGGATGAAGTCTGGCAAGTGATGTCACATATGTGCATGCTGACATATGACCTAGGATTCCGAGGCAAGTCCATATCGCCATGGTTGGATCTGATATTATTTAGTTCAGTATTGATTGCAGGGACAGGGACCTGTCCTCAAGTAGCTATACTTCTACTGACTGGGAGTTGATCATGGCTCTTATTAATTCTATCATCTCTCATGGAGTGCATGATGACTTCTTATAGTTCACCAAGAGGGCCAGCTGGGCAAACAGGGAGAGGATGTATTTCGGGGTGTAGTGGTCTCCTGCCTCTGATCAGCCAGTTGCCTAGGTACAAATGTTGTGGATGCCTCTCCTGCTTAGGTATACCATTTTATCTCACCATTCTATGTAGAGTCTGAATGACAGTACATTGTACTGGTAATGGTTGGTCCCTACTGTGAACCTCTGGTATTTCCTGCGGGTTGAGTGAATGAAAATACACATCCTATTAGGCAAGAGCCATGAATCAGTCCTGAGCCTGAAGGGATGAAATAATGGAGGCAAGGATTACCATCCTGAATCTGAGACAGCATATGCATTTGTAAAGTCTTCCCAGGTCTATGATAGGATGAAGACCCTCTTTCTTCTTCAGAATATGGAAATATCAGGACCAGAAGCCTCTTCCCCTCTAATCCTGCAGTACTTCATCTGTGACTTCTAGATGAAGCAACAAGGCAACTTCGGTTTGTAGAAAAGTATCCCTGAAAAGGGATGGCTGGGGGGCAAGGATTGGAATTGGATGGGATAGCTATGAATGATGATCTCTAACATCCATCTGTCAGATGTGATGGAAGACCAAGCCTGGTGGAAGCGGACAAGGTGACTTCCAAAGAATACATTCTGTCCTAGACTGACTTGGGTATGGCTCCCAACAATCCCATCAAATCTGCTGTCTTGCAGCAGGTTGGGAGCGTGATACCGAGAAGGAGGAAGACCAGCATACTTTATGAGGCTGATACTTGTAAGACTTACAATATGGGTCTGGTATGCAAATCCCCAAGGAGCACAGGGTGGCCCTCAAATCTTTAATGGAATGTAGAATATTTGCTAAATATTCAATTATTTTGAAGAGCAGGTATTGCAGCTTGTATTACAGCTTGCATCTCCTTGGGGATGCCTGACCCTATTAGCCATGAGGCTCTTTGCATCGTTATAGCTCTAGCCATGCATCTGACTAGTGTCTGAGGTGTCCATGGCCACCTGCAGAGCAGTTTTAGCTACTAAATGGTCCTCACTGATTATGTCCTGCCCCATGTTAAAAAGTTGTACTTATACAGAGTTCCAGGGAAGTGGAAGAGTAAGCTTTCCTTCCAGAAAGGTCAATTTTTTTTTCTTTCTCCCTTGGGTTGCTCTTGTTGGAGCTAGATTTCTCCTGCACTGCAGAGACAACTCACAAGCCCAGGCTGGGTTGAACATAAAAATGTTCAAATCCTTTCTGTGGGACTCGGTACCATTTTACAAACCTTTTTGCTGTGGCAGGAATGGTGGTAGGCATCTGCCAAGAAGGCTTTAGCAGGGTTGAGTATCCCTTTTTTTATTGGGAGAGCAATTCCAGCAGAATCCAATGCAGTCAGTATATCAAATAATTTATGGGACTTCTCCTGTATCACTGAAGACTGAATGTTCAAAATGTCTGCTATCCTCATTAACAGCTCTTGGAAAGCTAATTACTGCTTCATCTGGCAACAATGAAGTGAAGTTCTTGGGAGGCTAAGGGATTGGTGTTGCTGTCCCAATACTATGTCTGATGATGCCCGACATTCCTCCCTGCCCAATGTCAGTGGTCTGTCTAGGGATGCTGCTGGAGAATGTGATCTTCTCAGTTTCCTGAAGTGAGAAGGGGATCAACTTCCTGGAAGCCTGAGATGACGGTTTTCAATATGCCTTCAATAGGGCCATGGTGGCAAGCCATAAAGGTATGGCTGGCTTGCATGGTGGTGGCCAGTCCATTGCCAGTCAAAGTAAAGCTGTGACAGAGCCCTGAAAGAAGAGATTCCAGTTCTTTCCACTGGGTCCCCGATGACCTTGAGGGAGATGGATTTCTGCTTGACGATGGTCAGAAAATGTGACCTGGTGACAGGAAAGAGGAATACACGTTCTCCCAAGGCAGTACCAAGGCATATGGTGTTCTCAGTACTGGGTTCTGTTCCAGTGCTGGCAGTGGTCTCAGTGCCAGGTTCATCATTTGGGTATATGTGGTTCCTCCAGTAGGGTGTCTGCCAGTACCATGAGTGATTCTAATGGAGTTCAATCAGTTTCTGCATGGTCATCATTGCTCATGGAGTCGGTTCCTGAGGCATGTTTCGCCAATACTGCAAGTATAACCAATTCCACTTCACTAGCTCTTATTTTTATATGGCGCTTAGTGGGCTTATTCTTGAAGGTTTGCTTTGGCCTCTTGTAGCGGGGTGAACACCCGCTCCTGCCTGGAAGGGCTTGAAAGCAGCCCTGGGGAGAACTGCAGCTCTAAAAGCTGGGCTGATTGGGGAATCGGCCGCAGCTGGGCCACACCCCAATCAGGCCACAGCTGGCCGGTATGAAAAGGCTGGGAGCCAGGAGCTCAGAAGTCTCTCTCTAGCTGTAGAGGGACAACAAAAACAGTATGCAGCATTCTGGGTTTTTGAGTACATAAGCCATGGCCTCTCCACTTTGTCACCATTGGCGATTTCACGCCAGTAAGGTGTTAGATGGAAACTTCTATTTTCATTGTCTTTGGGGAACATGAAGTTTTTCACTTGCTGTGGCCTATGCAGTACAAGGAAGTCACTCAGGCTACTGCTCAAGTGGGTCCACAGTCCTGGATCATCTAGACTTAAGGAATTAAACTCAGCAGCAGCTGTTTCTTGCACCTCCACCACACTCTTCTCTGATCTACACTTTTCTTCAGGAATGTGCATGGTTACATCCATTTGAGATGGAGATATGGATGCTGCAGTAGCTGCCAGGTCACCTGCACTCTGACTAACTGGAAGATCAGGCATCTCCTCACCACTCACATCCTCACTGGGGCCGGAAGGCTCACCTTGAACATTTGTGTCTATGTATCTCAGGAGAGCTCCTTCCTGCTTAGATAGAAAAGCTTCCTTTGCTTTCTTTCTTTTTCTGAATGCTGCCCCAGAGGGGCGTTTTCTTCTTTCACTCATGACTGCTGTTCTGTGCCAGCTATAGTGGCTCTCAACACTGAATTGAAGGGGACAAATAAGCAGGCTGGTAGCAGGGCCTGAATGAGGGAAGATATCAGCGTCTTAAGGGCCTAACTGGCTCCTACTACTTCAGTTGACTGCCTGTTCTCCTCAAGTGGGTTCAGGGAAGCAGCAGGAAACAGGAAGCTCCCTGAGAAGCTGGTGTTAATCAGTCCAGGCTCCTGGGGGTGCTAGAGAGGTACAAAAGAGGCTCCTCCTCCTCTCTCTCCCTGCAGCTCCTGCTGCTTTCTGTTATTCCCTCTCACCTTTTCTCCTGCCTGCCTATGTCTCTTGTGCCCTCCTTCCTCCAGCACAGCACTCCACCATCTCTGTGCATCTAGAGCAGAGAGAATACATATGCACCAGCAGCAGACACAATTTTCTACACTCTGGGTCCTAGTGGCGCCTCCCCACAGTCTGGCACCTGAGGCAGACGCCTCAGTTCACCTCATGGTAAGACCAGCCCTGAATCTGCTAACGCAAAAGAGCAGCAGGTTGGATACTGCTGGATTTCATCTCAATACCATGGGCAGCAAGAGGGAACTGGGGGGGTTGCGGTCACTCCCTGTTATGTCCTCACACAGGAGCATGAGGAAGCACAGGGCACAAGCAAGTGTCAAAAGACTCTGATCTTGCATGCATAAGTCACATGCTCACTTACAGTGGGATCTACACAGACATACTTAAAGAAAGGGACAATACAGAATAAACAATAAAAAAAACAATGGAGACCTACTGCAGGCTATACAGTAAGCAGCAACAAACATTTAAATCCTGAGTGTCCACTAAAATGAAGTGGGTTCTAGCCCACAAAAGCTTATGCCCAAATAAATTTGTTAGTCTCTAAGGTGCCACAAGGACTCCTTGTTGTTGTTTTTTTAAATGTCCTTGACAGCAGTTAAAATGAGCCATAGAAATCAAAGAGACAGGAATGATCACCAGACCAATGAGTTGCCTTTATAGCACCTACTCTGTAACATGTAATAGTGACAGAGTCTGTGAGGAGAAATGATTAATGATTGTTTCACATTCATATGGGAATACCACTGTGCGAAAGGCAAGCAGAATGGAAGATATAGAGAGATCGGGATATCCGGGGGGGGGAAGGGGAGCAGAGGGCAAAATTAGAAGACAAAAACTCTTCTCAGTGTCAAATGGGAGACAGCATTTTGGCCCTACACAAAAAATTTGGTTGGTTACACTACACATGTACGCCCACACACACACATTTTTAAAAAGCAACAATTGTATAATTAATGTCAAACAAGGCAAACATGATTCCTCAACACTGAAACAAAGGAAAGCAAATGTCCAGATAAGCCACCTATCACCAGAAGCCAGGTTCCTAGTCTAAAAATATAAACTGGTAATCAGCAGTTGTGTTGGTAGCAGATGTATGGTAGCTAGTGATAAGGCTTGCTTTTGTGTTTGTACCTATCATCAAACTGCATACTTGCAAATGTGTAACTTGTCTGACCCTGCTTACAAGTCCGATGTACAATTCATCAATAAGCATCAAAGCAGCTACTAAAAAGAGTAGAGTTATGCAGAGCTGGAGCATAACACTGACTGGGACAACATGAGTTCATAAGGTAGAACTTTATCTGCTTCTTGTGAACTGCAGGAGTCCAAGAGGGAAAACCTTTCAGGTCCTAGTGAAAAGGTGTGTTGTTTACAATATTCTGAATCATATCCTACAAGCTTATATGTGAGGCAGCATAGGCCTAATTGGAGGTGGAACTGGCAAGCCTTATTTCTTGGGTACAGGATGTGGTGAGAAAAGCTGCGCACTGTGGAAAAGTTAAACAACTCCTCCAGTTATCCCAAGGGAAAAGAACATCGCTAACCCCCAAGAAACCCATCGCAACAACCCCACAGTTTTTGTGCCATTATTAGTGAGGCAAGAGCCCCCTTCTTTGACATGTCCATTGTTAGCTTCGATGCCTGGGACAAAGCCCCCAAAATCTCAGTTATTACTACGCAAAGGAGATATATATATATATATATATTTTATTAAGCGTTGTCCTTTGTTTTTTAAGACTTTATTCAGCCTGTGAGTTAGATCAGTGGTTTTCAAACCGTGGGTCACAACCCAGGCACTGGGTCGCGACAGCTCTGGTCAGCACCGCTGACCAGGATGTCAAAAGTCCCATCAGCGGTGCTGCCTGGCTAAGACAGGCTAGTTCCTACCTGTTCCAACACCGCGCTGTGCCCTAGAAGTGACCAGCAGCAGGTCCAGCTCCTTAGCGGGGGGGCCACGGGGCTCCGTACACTGCCGAAGCCCCGAGCATCAGCTCCGCACAGTTCCCAGCCAATGGGAGCTGTGGGGGGCGGTGCCCGCGGGCGAGAGCTGCACAGAGCTGCTTGCGCACCTCCACCTAGGAGCCAGACCTGCTGCTTGCCACTTCCGGGGCGCAGCGCAGTCCGCGGGGCCAGGACAGGCAGGAAACCTGCCTCTGCACCCCCGCTGTGCCGCTGACCAGGAGACACCCGAGGTAAGCTGTGCCCCAATCCCCTGCCCCAGCCCTGAGCTCCCCCCAAACCCAAAGCCCCTTCCTGCACCCCAAACCCCTCATCCCCGGCCCCTGCCCAGAGCCTGCACCCCCAACCCAGAGCCCTGACCCCCTCCTGCACCCCAACCCTCTGCCCCAGCCCACAGCCCCCTCCCACACCCCGAACCTCTCATTCCCAGCTCCACCCTGCAGCCCTCACCCCCACACCCCAACCCTCTGCCCCAGCCCTGAGCCCCTCCCACACCCAAAACCCCTCACCCCAGCTCCATTGGGTCGCAGGCATCAACAATTTTCTTCAACTGGGTCGCCAGAAAAAAAAGTTTGAAAACCACTGAGTTAGATACTGTACCTCATCTTTGTGCTTGTCTTCAACCACAATATAAAGCAACTATTATGGCTTCAAACAAGGAACTTTGTTCAGGAAATGGCCTCTTGCTATTTTCCTGAACAGAAGCACTTATAAAATGTTTAGAAACATTTTATATCAAACACAAACCCACATTTTTGAAGCCTTTAAAAAAAATTCACATAATGCAGAAGATGAGTAACCTAGTTCAATTTAATTAGGGTATCTTTTTTCTTCAGAAGGAAATAAGGAAATGCAGTAGATGTAATCAGATGATTTGGCTGTATTTCCTTTGGAGGGAAATGGATGGATGGATGCAGGGGGGAAAATGGGCGGGAGGGAGAGAGAGAACATGCATGCAAAGGAAAAGAATATGCCATTGTATTTTTACCTTAATACCTGCAGCTCTTCTTCAGAGTTCTGCACCTCGTCTCTGAGCCGTCGCCAGCGCAGCAAAGCTTTCAACTCCTGCTGCTCTCTTGCTTCGTCATGTGGCAGCTGCTTAGTATACAAATACGTAGTTCATTGTTTGTTGTTTTCCCCAATGGTCAATAATTTTCTGATGGAAAGACTTGTTTTGTTTCCCTTTAACATGTAGGAGGAGCAGAGGATGGCACAAACATCTGCACCCTTGTTGAAAAATGCAAGCTTTACAAAGGGTTAAAACCAGCACAGGGAAAACAGGAGCCTCGCTGGGAGCATCAAATCAATAGTCAGTTAAATATTTCTGCCTGAGGAGGGAGATAGGCAGGTTGTTTTCCCCTCAGAGATTGGCAATAAGTGAGCTGGACATACAGTACAGATACCTGGCATATCAGTTCTGGCTGCATCTTTATTCTTCCCAGCCTTGAAAGCAGAAAGCTGTTTTGTGTCCTGATTTCACTCCTCTTTCCTACTATTTCTGCTATGCTGGTGTAAGCTCCCTGTTGTATTTTCCCCCTACCAAAAGCATATTTACAGTGATGGTTGCTAATGAAATATATGCCAATTTGTTGGGTACAAATGAACTAACTTCTGATTTCTCCTTATGGAAATAAAATTTGGCATTCCCTTGAACTACACTACTATTTCAGTCTGAACTGCAGTTACTGTGATGTAATATAGAGTATATTTATAACCCAATTAATATACGGCAACAAAATTACCCAATGATTAAAAAAAGAAAAATACTTTTTATAGCCTTGTAAATTAATAGGAAAAAAATCATCCAGTTGTGATTTTTGTTGCCCATTCCTTGCCAGTTCTGCAAAATTTGCTACAGAGCAAATGCCTTCAGCTGGCTCAAAACAGAGTAGAGGCAATGAATAGAAGCAGCTTGTAACAGAAGAGTGATAGTAAAGATGGGGATCAGAGAAGAGTTTGAGGATGGGAAGGGAAGGCAGTTAGGCAGGGACTGCATCTTTTTCTCTCTCCAGAAATCTGGATATGGTGGTGGAAATGATTTTATATAGTACCATATGTGTGCCTGGTACTTTACAAAACAAACAAAAATAGAGTCCCAGCCCGGAAGAGTTCTTGCCCACATGGTGCTGTTGATGTCAGTGGTGCTCAGATATGGAAAAGATGATTAGATGGGTGGAAAGGACAAAAAAGAGCAATGGATTGGGAGAAATGGGGCAATTTTGAGTAGTGGGTCTTTGGGTGGATGATCATTGAGAAAATATGTTTCAGTTCTTATATGCAATGACCTATACCTTTGAAAAGGTTCGTGTTCAGTGTGGATAAGTGTGAAAGTAAGGAATTTTAAATCAATTTATAATGCTATTGGAATCTGCATTCTAACAGATGTAGCCTCAGAACATACTACTTTTAAATATAGATTTATAGTAATTTCTTTCAATTTAATATTAAGGCATTCAGTTAGCGAGCATCTTAATTTCTACATTATAAAACAGAATGGTGATCTGTCTTCATACCTGTTGTGCTACTGCCCAAAATACATCTTCCAAGTAAGTAGCAAACCCTTCACTTATCCATTCTTCAGTCCAATCACGAGCACCAATGGCCAATCCAAACCAAGCATGAGCAATTTCATGGCACAGACGTGTTCCACAGAGATGGCTCCCTCCAGTTAATACGCTCTGTGACAGGAAGATGATGTGTGGGCTGCATAATATGAAGGACAAAACACATTATAGTCCTGTTACAGCATGCATTGCGTGGCTATAGTAATATGTAGACTTTATTAGCCTTGTCAGCCTGTTATTACTATATGCATGTTAGGTCATGACAGGTAGTTTATAGCTTGGGCGTTTTTAGGAATTAGGTTCCACTTTATTGTTGTCTGGCAGAGATTCAAGCTAAAATTCTGCCAAGTAGTTTTTTCATATTCAACCATCAAACATATATTACCTGTAATAAGTAACTTAAACCAAAGTTTTACATTTTTCAAATTACAAGGCTGATTTATTTCAGTGGAAGCATTTATATTTAAGCTAGGATAATAAAAGAAGAGCAGGTGTGAATACAGACAGGAGGTATTTATCAGTAAAATGATCAAAGTAGGAAATAAATACAGCAAAAATGGTTTCAAAAGAAAACAAGTTGCTATCCAAAGGCAACAAAAAAGCACGTAGGATAAAGCACACACACACAAGCCATATTTGATTTGTTACAATCCAGACAAGTTAACAAACATGATACAGTCTAAGAGCCATATGCTTCAATCACTCTATGAGATGCTCAGGGAAGCAGAAAGCCCTTTACCACATGGATACAGTCGGGGGAAGGCAGAGGGGAAATGTGGATACATGGTGTGTTCTTCTCCACTTTTCATAGTCACCACCACACCTCAATTAATATAACAGAGCCCCTGTACTAAGGGAAGGTCTGGTCTGATGGGGGAGGAGTTGGGGAAAAATGCTATATGTGGTATAATTCACTAAGGAAAATGCTTAAATTGTATTGCAAATTATGGCTGCTGTGCTCTGCTTTCTGAGACAGCTTCGTCTACACTTATGTCAAGTAGAAATTCAATGCTCCAGTAAAGTTACTTAACTACTCTTGTAATAAGGTACTTCTTGGTGTGAGTAAGGGTGGCAGAATTTGGCTCTAGGTGGTTACTATCCAAGGGATTAAAGGAACATTACCAGCCCAATGCTGCCAGTGCCACAAATGGGACTGGAAAAGGGACAGAGCTAGGGTCCTTTCATACATATGTAGGTTGCCAACAATAATCACACAAACCCAAACATCCTTGCTCCGCCCCTGCCCTGCCCTTTCCCGAGGCCTCGACCCTGCCCTGCCCCTTTTCTGTGGCCCCACCCCCTCCCTCCATCGCTCGCTCTCCCCCACCCTCAATCACTTTCACCGGGCTGGGGCAGGGGTTTGGAGTGTGGGAGGGGGCTCCAGGCTGAGCCGGGGGCAGGGGGTTGGGATGCAGGAGGAGGTGTGGGGTGCAAGCTCTGGGAGGGAGTTTGGGTGTTGGAGGGGGCTCAGGGCTGGGGGAGGGGGTTGGGGTGCAAGTATAGGCAGGGCCGCCAAGAGCGGGTTCGGACCCCAGTGAAAAATTTTTTGGGCCCCCCAGCAAGGGCGGACTGGCTAAACAAGGCCGATGAGGGGGGGGGGAAAGCCAGGCCCCCTTCTGGACATCCGGGCCCCGGTAATTTGTACCGGCTTCCCCCGCTCTCGTCGGCCCTGAGTATAGGCTCTGCGAGGGGGACTCAGGGCTGGGACAGGAGAGTGGGGTGCAGGAGGGGTGCGGGCTCTGGGAGGGAGTTTGGGTGCAAGAGGGGGCTCAGGGCTAGGGCAGGGGTGTGGGAGGGGGTGAGGGCTCTGACCTGGTGGCGCTTACCTCAGGTGGCTCCTGGTTGGCTGCACAGCGGGGCTAAGGTAGGCTCCCTGCCTGCCCTGGCCCCACGCCACTCCTGGAAGTGGCCAGCATGTCCCTGCGGCCCCTGGGGTGGGGGAGGCAGGGGTCTCTGCATGCTGCCCGTGCCCCGAGCGCTGACTCCACAGCAATGGGAACTGCGGCCAATGGAAGCTCTGGGGGCAGGGTACCTGCGGGCAGGGGCAGCGCACGGAGCTCCCTGACCCCCCCAGGAGCCGCAGGGAACGGTGTGGGACCGGGTCAGGTGGGAGCCTGCCTTAGCCCTGCTGTGCAGCCAGACTTTTAGCAGCGTAAAATCTCCCAGTTTGGCTTCAGTGGCCTCCGGGAGATAGAGCCCAATTCCGAGAGACTCCTGGCAAAACCGGGAGGGTTGGCAACCCTATGCGTATGGATCGACATCCAGTATTTCCCTTCTAATCTCAGGTATCCTCTGCCTCCACTTAATCCATATCCCAAACGTTTTCCAAGATCCACACAGTCTGAGGTGATGCAGCATAATGGTAAAGAACAGCAAGTTTTAGAGGCAAGTCTCACCTCCTGAATATGGGCCACGCGGCCTTATGATATTTCCAAGAAGCAGATTCTATCAATCAAAGATCTTCTCCAACCTGCCCCACCCTTTCGTTAGAAACGTTAAAACACCCACAGTTCTCTTGCAACTTAGTCTACAAACAACAATAACAAAAAATCCATACAATAACCATCTTTTTATAAAATAATAATAGTTCAGAAAAGCAGGTTAAATGCACTTAAATCAGCTAGTATCACAACACACATTGCAAAAAGCTGAAGCACTAGTAAAGGAATCAAGTTACAGAGAACAAAGAGCAAGAATAAATAGCGCTTCTCCAAATCTCTACAAAAACCAACTCAGATTATCAAGAACAACAACAAAAAAGGGAGAGGAAAAAAGCACAGAAGCTGCTGAACATGATGAGACACTCCATTTGATTACCAACCCCCTGTTGAGAAGAATAACTGCAACTTGGGGGTATTACTTTGGTCATTTTTAAGTAAATGACCCCTAGCTGTGGCATGTGCAGTGCTACAAAGAAAAACCACAGAAATGTATCAAGTAAATAACATTCCAGACATACTGTTGGCAGCGTTTCGACCATTTGGCTAAACAAAACAAGGGTAACTTCATGCCTTATAAACAGGCTCAGATTAGGGTATGCATTTTAAGTATCTACTAAACATATATAGGGAAATAAAGGTAGAACTTGTCTTTCCCAGTGTCACAGTTTCTATTCTAAGTTATTTAAATAACAGGAAGGTCACACTTTGGCAATATGCGTCTTTTGTGGAAAAAATAATTTATTTATTTTTTTATGTGGAAATATATTCAAGGCACATTCAGTCCAAAATGAAAATGTGAAGCTTTCAAAACGAATGGAAAATAAAAGGTGTGTAGGAGCAAAATTTCATTTTAGAGAATTTGTGCTCACATTGCCCCCCTTGCTCTGAGAATACCTCAAATGCTCCCCTTTATTTTGCTCACTGTCATCATGCAGGATGTTCCTCCAGCTTAGGGCATCACATAATTCCCCTCTACAGCTTATCAACCCCACTCCTGAGACTGTCAGATGTGCCACCACAGAGCAATGTAGGGTGCTTGTTTATCCTAACCTCACCTTTTCTAGCCTCCACAGAACATCCAGTGCCTACTGATCCAGGAAGAAGTTTGAGTCTTCAACTATAGTCCCATGTATTTACTTTATAGAAATTCTAACTTTCCAGCATATATTTGAAGACCATATATTTAGGCCCCCTTATTCTCACAAGACACTACGTTCTGTCAGATTATGTGGGATGTCAGCTGTACTCATCAACATTATCTACATTTTTTACTACCTGTATCATTCCCGAAGGGCTTGATAAATACAACAATGCTCCATGTGAAGCATAGGATAACAGGGATGATGACATAATTGTAACATCTAGTAGTCCAACAGAATTTTCCATCAAGGATATGAATGTTGTGCCCTTGTCATCAACATGATTTACTGATACTAAGCTCAAGGTTTAACTGCTGTTGTCAGGAACTCTTGATGTCTACATTCTAGGATACAATCCAGCATTTTAGCCCATGAGGTGCAATGTATGGCCTGCTAAACCCAGGGTTGTGAGTTCAATCCTTGAGGGGGCCACTTAGGGATCTGGGGCAAAAATCAGTACTTGGTCCTGCTAGTGAAGGCAGGGGGGCTGGACTCGATGACCTTTCAAGGTCCCTTCCAGTTCTAGGAGATGGGATATCTCCAAATAAGTGCAATCTTCACATTTGCCACCAATTCCTAAGGTTTGTATTAATATGCTGGACTTTTTCACCTGACATATTCCAGCACCAACTTTGTCAGCAACATCATGTCATCTTAACTACTATCATGCTGTAAGTAAGGGAAGTCAGCCTTCAGCCAATGAACTATCTCCAACTTGTTTTTCTTTCACGAAATGTGTTGAGTAAAGGAGATATACATTATTCCTGACCTGTGCTGTTACTTAGAATGATGGACTTTCTCTATCAATGATATTTTCAAACTGAAAATATTTAAACTGTGATTGGCCCAAATTCTGCAGTTTCTTTTCAGGCATTCAGGCAATGCTCTAAACTAACACAATAGGGACTACCATAGGGTTTGGTCCATACAGCTAAAACATGAAATAGAATAACCAGTAAGATAAAGAGAAAAATATTCAAAAAAATGTCTTAGAATAGCCATACTGGGTGAGACCAACGGTCCATCTAGCCCAGGATCCTGTCTTCCAGCAGTGACCCATGCCAGAGGGAATGAACAAAACAGGGCAATTTTCAAGTGATCCATGCCCTCTCGTCCAGTCCCAGCTTCTGGCAGTCAGAAGTTTAGGGACACCCAGAGCACGGGGTTATGTTCCTGACCATTTTCAATAATACCCATTGATGGTCCTATCCTCCATGAATTTATCCAATTTTTTTAACCCAGTTATATTTTTGGCCTTCACAACATCCCTTGGCAATGAGTTCCAAAGATTGACTGTGCGTTGTATGAAGGAGTACTTCTTTATGTTTCCTTTAAACCTGCTGCCTATTAATTTCATTAAGTGATCCCTGATTCTTGTGTTATATGAAGGAGTAAATAACATTTCCTTATTCACTTTCTCCACACCATTCATGAGTTTATAGATCTCTATCACATTCCCCCTTAGTCATTTCTTTTCTCAGCTGAAAAGTCCCAGTCTTTTTAATCCCTCCTCGTATGGAAGCTGTTCCATATTCCTAATAATTTTGGTTGCCTTTCTTGGTATCTTTTCCAATTCCAGTATGTCTTTTTTGAGATGGGGCAACCAAAACTGCATGCAGTATTCTAGGTGTGGGCGTACCAGGGATTAATACAGTGGAATTATGATATTTTCTGTTTTTTTATTTACCCTGTCCTAATGATTCCTAACATTCTGCTGTACATTGAGCAGATGTTTTCAAAGAATTATCTACGATGACTCCAAGATCTCTTTCTTGAGTGGTAACAGGTAACTTAGACTCATTATTTTGTATGTATAGTTGGCATTATGTTTTCCAAGTGCACTACTTTGCATTTATCAACATTGAATTTCATCTGCCATTTTGGTGCCCAGTCATCAAGTTCAGTGAAATCCCTTTGTAACTCTTCACAGTCTGTTTTGGACTAAACTAGCTTGAGTAACTTTGTGTCATCTGAAAACTTTGCCATCTCACTGTTCACCCCCTTTTCCGGGTCATTTACTGATCACAGTACAGATCCTTGGGGAATCCTGCTATTTACCTCTCTCCACTGTTAAAACTGACCATTTATTCCTACCCTTTGTTTCCTATCTTTTAAGCAGTTAGTGATCCCTGAGAGGACCTTCCTTCTTATCCCATGACTGCTTACTTGGCATAGGAGTCTTTGGTGTGGGACCTTGTCAAAGGCTCTCTGAAAGTCCAAATACACTATCAACTGGATCACCCTTGTCTACATGCTTGTTGACACCCTCAAAGAATTCTAATCAATTGGTAAGACATGATTTGCCTTTACAAAGCCGTCTTGGCTCTTCCCCAACATACTGTGTTCATCTATGTATCTAATAATTCTGTTCTTTTCATTTCAACCAATTTCTCTGGGACTGAAGTTAGGCTTACTGGCCTGTAATTGTCCTGATCACTTCTGGAGCCTTTAAAAAAAATAATCAGCGTTACATTAGCTATTCTCCAGTTATCTGGTACAGAGGCTGATTTAAGTGATAGATTACATACTACAGATAGTAGTTCTACAATTTCATATCTGAGCTCCTTCAGATCTCTTGGGTGAATACCATCTAGTCCTGGTGACTAATTACTGTTTAATGTATCGATTTGTTCCAGAGCCTCCTCTATTGACAACTCAATCAGGAACAGTTCCTCAGACTTGTCACCTGAAAAGAATGGCTCAGGTATGGACAGGGCCAGCGCAACCCATTAGGCGACCTAGGCGGTCGCCTAGGGCACTACAATTTGGGGGGCGGCGACCGTGGCGGTATTTCGGCGGCGGGACCTTCCGCCACCTCTGTGGGGGGCGGCATTTCGGGGCAGGACCTTCCAACGCCTAGGGCGGCAGAAAAGCTGCCGGTGCTCCTGGGTATGGAAATCTCCCTCACATCTTCTGCAGTGAAGATCGATGCAAAGAAGTACATTTAGCTTCTCCACAATGGCCTTTTCTACCTCGAATGCTCCTTTACCACCTTGATCGTCCAGTGGCCCCCCTGACTAATTGGCAGGCTTCCTGCTTCTGATGTATTTACAAATTTTTTTGCTCTTAGTTTTTGTGTCTTTTGCTAGTTGCTCTTCAAAATCTTTTTCGGTCTGCCTAATTATACTTTTACACATGACTTGCCAGAGTTTTTGCTCCTTTCTATTTTCTTCAGTAGAATTTGACTTCCAATTTTTAAAAGGATGTCTTTTTGCCTCTAACCATCTCTTTTACTCTGTTGTTTATCCATGGTGGCATTTTTTGATCCTCTGTTGTTGTTTTATTTTGTCCTTTGGGACATACATTTAGTTTGAGACTCTATTATGGTGTTTTTTAAAAATTTCCATGCAGCTTACAGAGATTTCACTCTTGTGACTGTTCCTGTTTGGTTCTGTTTAACTAGCTTCCTCATTTTTTGCATAATTCCTCTTTGTGAAGTTAAATGCTACTGTGGTGGGTTTCTTTGGTATTTTACCCTGTACAAGGAGGTTAAATGTTATTACATTATGGTCACTATTACTGTGCGGTTCAGTTATATTCATGTCTTGAACCAGATCTTGTGCTCAATTTAGAACTAAATCAAGAATTGCCTCTCCCTTTGTGGGTTCCAGGACTAGTTGCTCCAAGAAGCCATCATTAATGGTGTCTAGAAATTTTATCTCTGCATCCTGCCCTAAGGTAACATGTACCCAGTCAATATGAGGATAGTTGAATTCCCCCATTATCATTGGGTTTTCTGTTTTTGTAGCCTCTCTACAATCTCCCTGAGCATTTCACAATCACTGTCACCATCCTGGTCAGGTGGTCAGTAGTATATTCTACTGCTATACTCTCATTATTCAAGCATAGAATTTTTATCTGCAGAGATTCTATGGTACAGTTGGATTTATTTAATTTAGATTTTTCCTATATTTGACTATGCTTTCTTTCACATATAGTGCCACTCCCTTACCAGCACAACATACTCTGTTGTTTCTATATATTTTGTACCCTCGTATTACTATGTCCCCTTGATTATCGTCATTCCACCATGTTTTTGGGATGCCTATGATATCAATATCCCCATTTAATACCAAGCACTCAAGTTCACCCTTCTTATTATACGTATAGCAACTGTAGACAAGCACTTACAAAATTTGTCAATATGTAGTTGGCTGCCTTCAGCTGTTGTCATATTTTAAAGATGTTACACTGGTTTAACAGAGTGGAACAGCTAACACATGTAAGATTTTTTTCTCCAAATCAGAGTCCCAAAATCATTCAAATAGGTGGCTGCACTTTCTCAGCCTTCTGATCCCTATGCTGTCAGCTTTTCTCATTCTCTCTCGAAGGATGGATGACATGGTTTCATGTTAGAGAGACAAGGGGGGTGAGGTAATACCTTTTATTGGATCGACTTTTGTTGGTGAGAGAGACAAGCTTTTGAGCCACACAGAGCTCCTCACCCTCCTTGTCTCTCTAATATTATGAGACCGACACAGCTACAGCTACACTACATACATATTCTTGTGTTGTCAGTAAGAATGAAAATAAAGCTTCTTATTTATAACCAGACTACAAGACATGTTGAACTGCAGTGTGTCTGGACAACCTCTTTCCTCAAGGTCAATGTAATGGGGTGCTAGCCATTTAAGACCAGAGGAGGCTGTTTAAGAGGAAAGCTATCCTGTTCCAGGTGTCCAGAGAAGGCCCGAAGCAGTAATTAAAATGGACATTGAGTGAGAGGAAGATAGTCCCGGGCAATAGTTAGTGTCTGGGGGGTGGGGTGAGGTGAAAGAGATGAAAGCCCAGGCTGCTGTTCCTTTAGGGCCTGGGACCAGGATCCTTTCTGAGTGAGTGGGACAAGGCTTCCCTTTCTCCCAGCCAGCCCAGACTAGTGTTTGGGGTAACACTGGTCTACAATTTTTGAGAAGTCGTCTGCTTCAGAGATAAAATGTGCTATTTATTATGTATTTTGATGTGCTGAATTCAAATATGACAATTAAAACAACTGATTGGCTACTATTTCTAAGATATTTAAGTTTTTACATTTTATGTTTATGTATATTGTGTAGATAGTAGAGTTTTAATCATAAATTGTAAACCTAGGTCTTTTCATGTGTTTATGGTTGCTTTACATGATAATATTTCACCTGTCCTGTTTATGTAACACTTTAAAAATCAGCAAAAGGGTTATATAAATAAAATTTATTATGAAACAAAAGGCAAAAAACTATTATGTACATAGTTTAGTCCTATTCAGCGTCTACTCGGCGCTTCTTGGCTTGTCTCTTGTATTCATTAAATGGAGCATCTCTTGTCACTGTCCAGCAATAGTCTGCAAGCATTGATGGGCTCCATTTGCCCTGAAAGCGTTTCTCCATTGTTGCAATGTCCCGGTGAAATCGCTCGCTGCTCACTGCTCCGCAGTTCGGTGGAAAAAAATCTAGATGAGAGTGCAAAAAATGTATCTTTAGTGACATGTTGCAACCAAGGCTTTTGTATGCCTTGAGGAGGTTTACCACCAACAACCTGTAGTTGTCTGCCTTGTTGTTTCCGAGAAAATTTATTGCCAGTAACTGGAAGGCTTTCCATGCTGTCTTTTCCTTGCCACGCAGTGCATGGTCAAATGCATCATCTCGAAGAAGTTCACGAATCTGAGGACCAACAAAGACACCTTCCTTTATCTTAGCTTCACTTAACCTTGGAAATTTTCCACGGAGGTACTTGAAAGCTGCTTGTGTTTTGTCAATGGCCTTGACAAAGTTCTTCATCAGACCCAGCTTGATGTGTAAGGGTGGTAACAAAATCTTCATTGATTCAACAAGTGGTGGATGCTCAACACTTTTCTTCCCAGGCTCCAATGACTGTCGGAGTGGCCAATCTTTCTTGATGTAGTGGGAATCTCTTGCACGACTATCCCATTCGCAGAGAAAACAGCAGTACTTTGTGTATCCAGTCTGCAGACCAAGCAAGAGAGCAACAACCTTCAAATCGCCACAAAGCTGCCACTGATGTTGGTCATAGTTTATGCACCTCAAAAGTTGTTTCATGTTGTCATAGGTTTCCTTCATATGGACTGCATGACCAACTGGAATTGATGGCAAAACATTGCCATTATGCAGTAAAACAGCTTTAAGACTCGTCTTCGATGAATCAATGAACAGTCTCCACTCATTTGGATCGTGAACGATGTTGAGGGCTGCCATCACACCATCGATGTTGTTGCAGGCTACAAGATCACCTTCCATGAAGAAGAATGGGACAAGATCCTTTTGACGGTCACAGAACATGGAAACCCTAAAATCACCTGCCAGGAGATTCCACTGCTGTAGTCTGGAGCCCAACAGCTCTGCCTTACTCTTGGGTAGTTCCAAATCCCTGACAAGGTCATTCAGTTCACCTTGTGTTATAAGGTGTGGTTCAGAGGAGGAGGATCGGAGAAAATGTGGGTCCTGTGACATTGATGGTTCAGGACCAGAAGTTTCATCCTCTTCCTCTTCCTCATCTGACTCAAGTGAGAATGATTCTGGTGCATCAGGAACCGGCAGTCCTTCTCCGTGGGGTACTGGGCGTATAGCTGATGGAATGTTTGGATAATGCACAGTCCACTTTTTCTTCTTTGACGCACCTTTCCCAACTGGAGGCACCATACAGAAGTAACAATTGCTGGTATGATCTGTTGGCTGTCTCCAAATCACTGGCACTGCAAAAGGCATAGATTTCCTTTTCCTGTTCAACCACTGGCGAAGATTTGTTGCACAAGTGTTGCAGCATATGTGTGGGGCCCACCTCTTGTCCTGATCTCCAATTTTGCAGCCAAAATAAAGGTGATAGGCTTTCTTAACCATAGTGATTATACTGCGCTTTTGTGATGCAAAAGTCACTTCACCACAAACATAGCAGAAGTTATCTGCACTGTTCACACAAGTACGAGGCATCTCTGCTCACTTTGGCTAAACAGAAATGTGTCCCTTTGCAAAATCAAACACTGACAAAGAAGAGAGCACGACACTGTATGATTTCTAGAGCTGATATAGGGCAATTTGTTCAGCAGAGTGATGTAAGCTTCGTTATGATTGCCTCATCCATGACTTCTAGGAATAACATGATGCAATTCATATCATGTATGATGCAATACCAGCTTCAGATTGCATCATTCATTGTTTTGCCTAAAAAGCAAGTACTGTCCAAACCCAGTCATAGATTTATTCATAGATCCAGTCAAAGATGTATTTTAGTCATTTCTGGTTTAAATTGAGATCCCTTCCCTTTATAACTCACTTATCCTCCGCCATTCCCAAGTCAAGGGTCGTATATACTGACCCAATAGCATATCTTGAAAACTAGAGCCAATCAACAATTTTAAGCATCATTTTCGTTCTCAGTGACCCAGAATTAGTAAAGTTTGACTACATTTATTTCAGAAGCATTTTGGCTGTAGAGCAGTGTAATTAGAGCCACTGGAAACATCAAGGGAGAGGTCAGATGACAGGGTGGGTGACTTAGAAAGAAGGCACCAACCCCAGTCAGAGAGAGTACACCGGTCAGGGTGGTCAGGCCTGAAATCAAACAGTCCCAGGAAAGAGGGCTTTGGGGTTCTCAGCCTAGGGGTGGGAAAAAAGATTCTCTTTTGGGAGCTGGACTATGTTTAATAAATTAGACTCCAAAAGAGGGGGAATATTGTTTTTAAAGACTCGGGTGTGAGTGGATTATTTCCAGGAACCTGAGGAGAATATGAGACAGAGGACAGCAGTGGCACTCCACACAGCAAGGGGGCATGCTTAGAAACTGCACCCCTCCTACCACAGGTGCCGACTCCATGGGTGCTCCGGGGCTGGAGTACCCACAGGGTGGGTTCTGAGCACTCACCGGCAGCCCTCCTATCAGCTCTCCTCTACCCCACCAGTGCTTCCCGCCCGCCGACAGGCTCCACATGTCAGCGCTTCCCTCTCCCTCCCGCCCACCTCAACCAGCTGTTTTGCGGTGTGCAGGAGGCTGAGGAGGGAGAGGGGAGGAATGGGGATGCGGCGTGCTTGGGGAAGGGGGTGGAACTGGGCAGGAAGAGGCTGGGCGGAGGTGGGGTCTTGGGGGAAGGGGTGGAGTGGGGGTAAGGCCTGGGGCAGAGCCGGGGTTCGAGCACCCCCGGGCACTTTGGAAAGTCGGCACCTGTGCCTCCTACAAGTAGCATTGGGCAGAGAACCACCCGGAGCCTCTGCAGTTCCTTTTGTGCCCTGCTTTGCAGTCACCTTTTTGTCCATCTCTAAGTTGAGGGTCCAAAGCCCTCCTTCATGGGACTGTGTGGTTCCAGTCCTGCCCTCCTTGGCCTCTCCCCTTTAGTCCAAGGTTAAGTTTCCACAGCCTTCCTTTTGGGACTGTCTCCCTTTAAGTCTTGGCCTCCCTGGCCTGTGAACTCTCTCTCTGATTGGGCTTGAAGTCTCCTCTTTGAGTCACCCAGTCATCTGATCATTCTCTTCTTGAAATTTCCCATATGAGTCTAACTACCCCAAACACCAGTCTGGCCTGACTGGGAAAGAGGGGAGCCTTGTCCCACCCACTGTACAAGACTCTTGGTCTTGGGCCCCTAAAGGAATATAGGCCTGGCCTTTTCTACTCCTTCCCCCTCCTAGACACTAACTCTTGCTTAGGCCCATCTTCCTCTTATCCACTATCTGTTTTGGTTATTTCTTCCACTTTCCCCAGACACCTGGAGTGGGATAACTAATCCTCTCAAACTATTACTGTCTCTGGTCTTCAGGGGCCAGAACCCTGATACTGTCAGACACAAGCCCTGGTCTAAGAGTGGGTTTTCTAACTGGCTCCTGAGCTGGAGTCTGCAACATACATCATTGTGCTGTCATATGTCAATCTAAAATATGTATTTAACAGAGAAGAAAAAGTCATGGCCATTCCTCGCCATCCAACAGTTACAGGAATTTAACCTTCTCTTCCCTTATGTGGAAAAGAAGAACTTGATCTGAGTTGGGGACGAGAACAGTTAATTCACTTCTGCAATTACATTAAAGACCTGACCCACTCTGCGCAACCTATACAGAGCCTGAAGGTGCTGTCTTTTCAAGTTTCACTTGAAAACTTGCTGGCCCAATTTGCAAGTAACTTCTGCCAGCAGGCCAGAACAGGTTGCAAGGGTGTGGTAAGGAGCACTGGAAGCCACGCCCAGTTAACAACAAATACAGCAATCCTTCCCAGAAAGTTGGAGTGGTTCCTAATGCCCATTATAGAAAAATGCTTTCAACAAGTACATACTTGGGTGCACTTTTCAAACAAAAAGGGCTTTATTCTGACCAGAATCACAACCCTCAGAAGTTTGATTTCCACATAATTTGATTGAATGAGGTCTAAAGTGCCTCTCCCAACTAAGCTACAGTATGTGAAATATGAATACAAAAAATATGGTATGAAGGGATGAGTATAACACATAGAAGTGAAGAATTGGGCCCCAAAGGGGAAGAATTATTTTTCATTTGGTCTGAGCAGCAGAGATACACTTCCTTCATTAGACTTGATTGTCCTTGTTGTGTACTGAAGTAATCAAAATTCACCCACTTGGATTTCCGTAACGAATAAATAAAAGGTTTCCAAGAGGGGCAGAGATCAAAACAGTAGTCTAACTAGCTGAGAAGCCATCTCTCTGTCAGCAATTCTGTACAACTTTGTCTCCAGACTAATTATATACAGGTGCCCATTAGAACATAGCTGCAGAAATGTGCCATCGCTGACTATTCTCATGTAATTTTTAGTTAACAGGAAAAGAGCAGACACATAGACTCTAGCTTACTGCACGTATGTACACTTAATTAGTAGCTCTTTAGTTAGTGATCTGACAGTGTGCAAATCACATTTCTAACAAACTTGTCCCACCCCTTTTGAAGCTTGAATAGATGGGATTAAGAGAAAAATTCTCATGTAATATACAGTTATAGATATAACTCCTCACTTATTTATCAAGATAACAGAAGAGATCCTTAAAGGAGACCCTCCAATCCCATCAACTGGAAAATAACATTTCTACTTGAAAATTTTGCACCTTCTATAGTTAAAATGAATACCCACGATCACTATAACTGAAAGAAGTTATAGAATAAAAATTTTGTTCAGCACCTTCTGTACAGTCAGTTTCACTCTCTCCTATTTAATGAACTAGTTAGTTTATCCTTTTAAGGAAACCCTTATTAAAAATCAGCAGAGGACTAAAATTAATCCCTTTAAAATATTTTTAAAGGAATGTTTTAAAAAAATCATCAGAATGTGCTTTTTAAAATTGCTCTACCAGAAGCTGGAATTTGTAAAAATTAGTCAATTAGAAATTCAAAGTGACAGCGTCTCTTTAAATGTAATCTGTAAGAAAATCCAACTTCTCATTAGTTTTTGAATATCACTGTATCTAACCTACAATTTCCCAGGTAAGTGATGCAGGGAACAATCTTCTTCCAGTGTTATTTTTATTCAAGTCTGTCTTTGACTGTCAGTTTGCTGTTGTGATCCACCTTTCTAGTATCATAGAGTAACATGGTACCTTACTAGTACCTATAATCTCCTGTGTTGCCTGTACATTTTACTCTGTAAAGTGTTAAACAACTACTGATGAGAACAATTCTCCACATCTTGATCTGCAGGCATTTACACTGTACTCCACCCCTTTGCCCAAAACCTAAGGATATATAGTGATGTCAAATGAGATATTGTGGAGGCAGGCGGTGGCTTTTAGAACATTAGAAACATCAGACTGGGAATATAAATAAAAGCTGTCTACACAGAAACAGGTTTCTTTCCAGAAATTCAAACTGTGCAATCAACAAGACTCTCATTTTATGGGTGAAAGTCACCCTGGTGCAGCCGGTTGACATATCTCTATGCACCACATAAACCACATTGTGGTGCTGTGCAAGGGCAGAGCAAGGCAGATGCTAGACGAAAGAATGGTCTCTGCAACCCTTGCATGCCAAGAGTGTGTGCTCTGCTTCAGTTCATTATAGGCTGGCAGTATGGCCACAGGCTCCATGACTAAATGGATCCAGCATTCAAACCCCAAACCAGAGAGGGGAGCCTGCCCAAAGATTGTCAAGTGTGAATTCCATCCCCACTTAGTTCCCTGCACAAAATCAGATTATTTGAGCTTTTATACAGGTATGCGTAATCTTACTCAAAACAGGCTGCCTTTCTTATTGCTAAATACGGTATAAATCAGTGGCTCGCAAACTTTTTTTTACTGGTGACCCCTTTCACATAGCAAGTCTCTGAGTGCGACCCCCCCTTATAAATTAAAAACACTTTTTTATATATTTAACACCATTATAAATGCTGGAGGCAAAGCGGGGTTTGGGGTGGAGGTTGACAGCTCATGACCCCCCATGTAATAACCTTGTGATCCCCTGAGGGGTCCCGACCCCCAGTTTGAGAACCTCTGGTATAAATTATATATTTGGCTTGAAGCTTTGAAGAAGATGAACAAATGGAGAGGAAAAAGAGATGTGAACCTAAATTCAGAGAGTAAAACCTGAATATCATCAGTGTTTGCAGGGGGTTTCTGGTTACTCCCTTTCGCTAACATCCAGATTATCCATTTTCCTTGGATACTCAATGAACAGACTAAAGGTAAATCCTTGCTTAAAAAGAGAAGTCACTGTTTGTGTGACTCTATATTCATACAGCAGTTGCTGTATATATAACCTGAATAGCTTTTAATCTGAGTTTAAAATGTCTTTGGTTTTACAAATCAGCCATGGGTTTGATTCTTCCAAATATTATTTATACAGAGAATTCTTCTTCAGGAATGGGAACCCCCTGATTAACAGTAATAAACTAAGCCATATTGGAAACATTTATGAGAGCTGACAAAATATAATTTTCATATGCCAGGACAGCTCTCCTAATGCCCATAGAAGGACTAATCAGATTAGCTTTAGCTGAAATGGACACAAAGTCTCATTTGATAAAATAAATGTTGATGCATTCCCAGAAGAGTAATAAAATAGATGCACAAAAGAGAACTGAAATATCCCATACCATCAAGCTAGTCCCCCTGAATTTAACACCCCTTGCTTCATGTAACACTCCTTTTTTCCCCGAACACAAATGAAAGACTAACAAACTGCACTTCATACAGGATATACGTGCAAAATTCTGGCCGTTATTTCAGCCACATGATTCACTTTAAAGAAAAAGGAAATCAACACGGTTAAAAGCCTACCCAACACTTTGAAAATTTAGCCCTAAGCTTTTAAAAATTAGACTTCTAGCCTAATCTCACACACATACACACACACACAAAAAAAACCCTGAGAAATGTATTTTTCCTTCTTACACTGTATCAGGAAATCCTGCTGTATCATGGATGATGGTCTCTATTAATCTAATATAGAGACGTGCACCTTAATAGGACATTCAATCCCATATACAGGACTGAATCTTCTAGGTAAGGAGTCCATATTTGAAAATAGGGTCCTTTATCTCAAGACTGCAAGTGTAAAAAGTACTGTTATAGTGACTAAAACAGGAGCTGTCTTTAAACAGCCAAGTAAACTACACATAAACTACATGTAGCAAAATCCTAGGGCATTTAAGTCAATCACCAGTCTTACCAGAAATTAAACATTTTTCTTTCTTCTTCTTAAATATGTCTTCAGTTTTGATGCTCCAGCCTCCTTTCAAGGATCAGTTCTGGCTTCTCCTTCTGTCTGGACAATGTACAATAGCAAGGCAGGAACTCTCAAAATTCTTTCACACACAAGTTTTTTTCAGGCCACTCTTAGGCCCCTGACCTCATGTGCCTTAGACAAGAACATCATCCTAGAACAATCGGACCCATAATAGGGCTACTCATTTCTTTCAAAAGCTCTTCCTCCCACATATTGATGGTACCAGAAAAAAAAGCTTTCTGTAAGTTTTATTATAATCATAGTACATTATAACTTACTTATTGATGTTATGCTGTCAAAGACCATTCAATAATATCCAACATGGTAATAAACTATATCTTTGGAAATGCTCTTATTCAAAACATGAGTCAAGTTAAGAGCAGGATGAAATGACACCATATTTTAGGTTTCTGGTTCAGCTTGGTCCCTGTGATTCAGGTGTTGGTTGTGAATAAACCACCTCATCTTGTGATCATTTCAATATGAACTATAGGCGCCAAATGCCACTTCCTTTCCACCTACCCGACAGTAAAGCTTGACTACGAATGGAGTACAGAAATAGAAATCATCCTTTAAACCCTAACACTTGTCACAGAGAGGCTGTAGGGACAGATGAGGCCTCTCTGTGGGTTTAAGCATGTGGAACCATATAGTGATGCCATCCCCTCTCCATGTTTTTACAAATATGCATCACAGAGGAAAGCTACGTAGCACAAAGGACTTTTCCTGCATAATATTCCCCCTTCAGTGTAAGTATAGTAGTACCACAGCATTTAAAGGTGCTCTGTGCTCACAGGATCTATGGAGGGCAGCAAATGGATGGCCCTATGAGTGGAGAGAGGCGAACGAAATAGTAACTGAGTGCAGCACAGTCCTGTAAAATGGTTTACAGTATAAACCTATGTGCCAACTTTCTAAAGAAAAATATTTTAGAGGCTAAAAGTTTCTATGCTTGGTCTGGCAGAATGTGTGGAAGAACTGGGTCATGTTACTGAAATTATTTTTGGGAAGTGTAAGGGACATCCCTTGAGTCTTTTTGGAATGATGACTTCATAAATAAATACACCAGTCTCACTGTAAAATAATCTTTCTACATTTTGCTCGTACAAATGACTAAAAAAAGGTACAATTTTTAAGCTTCACAATCAGCATGCAACTAGCCCTCAGCGAGGACTACCCATTTTGCTAAATCTGAAAAGAATTGGTTTTGAATCAATGTCACTAATGTTCCTGTACTGAGTATTCACAGTAGGAAATACCACTAAATTTCATCACGAGCCAAGTACTTCCAAGCAAGGAACTTACAAGTGCCCAATTTTCTTTCTTAAAGAAACAAACAGGGAAATGAAATGCAAAATCTACTGCTTACTGCAATGATAAGGCTGAGAAATAAGCACTAAAATGTCAGAATATTCCCAAAGTTAAGATTTGTCTGCCAATATTATCTCAGATCCACTGCATCTATGTAATATTTTGTTGTCCTATTTTCTTTGTTTACTGGGAAGGTAACTGATGCAGAGTATGACTGAATTTGAAAAACCTCTGCTCTGGCTGACACAAGAAGTAGCACTAAGGGTCTTCAGAGGCAGAAGTGTCCCATCTGAGGAGCAGGGGCAAATTCTTCCCTGAGATGAATGTATAATGTTCCCACTTACTTCAATGTGAGTTGTATGCACACATCTAAGGGCAAAATTAGGTACATACTCTTGAGGATAGAGCTTTCTCCCAGATTTCATGTGGAATGATTGCCATACATATTGCTGATATTAAGTTAACATTATTTCCAAACCAAAAAAGGGCGTAGATTGCTACATTATTCCACACACAGCTGGTAAAGAACATTCAAGCTGCAAAATTAACAGTTTGGAAATTCTCAGTTAATATTATCCGTTAATATTCCTTCTCATTCATTTACGTAACTTGTAAATTTAGTCATACCAAAGTAAAGACAAAGATCGCTTCTTAAGAGTATGTCTACACTTCAGCGGCGAGCGTACTTCCCAGACTGGATGAACAGACATGCACTAGCTCTGCACAAACTAGAAACCTTATATTTGAAATGCGCACTTTGCACTTGTCCCTTCACAAAGTCTTCAAACTATTCTTTGTACTCTTGCTAAAATAATAAATATGATGAACAGTCTCTAGTGGTGTTTCTCATTTCCAGTCTGAATGCTGAGGTTTGTCATTGATGGATGTTATTTGATCATGGATGGATTTCATTATTTGTAACTTTCCAGCAATGCTGTTACTGGAATCCCTGGATTTCCTGGTTACATTGTAGAGCTTCTGACAAATATTAACTGAGTTGGGAGCCAAAGTGTGAATAAGTTAGTAAGATAAATAGCCAGACAACAGGGGCAAAATGTATCTGCTTCTCCATATTCAGTGAAAATTTATTCAAGGAGGCCTGATTTTGAAAGGGGTCTCTCAAAGGTGACCTCCACAAGGAAAAAAAAAAATAGAACTTGTGCCATTCTTTGCTTCTTTATGATATAGAAGAAAAAGTCTGAATGCTTCTCCCCCTCCATTCCCCACCAATACACCAACACAAAAAGAGCCAAGAGGAAGGATTCTGCTTGTTTTTTACCCTTAAAGATCGCATGGTTGACTGGAGAACTTCTAGGATTATTACATCATAAGAAGCAAGGAAGTGAAACTTGGTTGAAAGAGAAAGTAATTTTTATTCCAACTGTTTCAAATTATTTGTTTGTGTTAATACTTATTTAATTAAAAGTTTGGGAGAAAAGCTCTCATTGTCATATTATCATCATCATCATCTCAATTGAGGACTGAAAAAGCTCCAAAAATACTTTGCATCATCCAAGAAGTCATCCAACAATAAAATGAAAAACATGGCTTTACATTACTAATATTTTTAAATAAAACAAACACAAATAATTGTGGACTCAAATGGTGGGATGAAGCTGTCTAACTATCGCATCTGACATATACATTTTTGTTCATATGTAATAGCACCCACAACTTCAGGCTTTCAAGACTCAGGGCCCAGGAATCTGCTTTTTAGCCCTCTTCTTCCACATAAAGGCAATCACAAAGAGCCTGACTTCAGTGCTGTCTAAATTCATTTTGACATTCAATACTCCATTCAGTATATACTAATTCTGTTAGACTTTTACCCTTTGCATGTAGTTACAGATTTCATAACTCACTATATTTCTTATCTTAGATCTCTATTGCCAGAGCCTATTTTTGTAACAAACCAATCCAATAACATGCACTGTTCGTTTTTCTTATTTTTATCAACTTCTATAAACAATATGTGAACTGCATATGGTGTGAAATGGATGCTTTCAATTTACTAAATAAGCATCCACTGCTACTTATTATTTTGATTAATGAGGTACAACAAAAAAGAGAGAGAACAACATAGAAGAATAAGTAATGGCCCCAAAATTATTTTCTTAGTTTATTTTGTGCAGCAGCTATACAAGCCTTCCTTTTTTGTGTGCGTCAGTCAATAAGATATCTGTTGTGCTTTTTGCACAAAGAACAAAGATGTCTTTATCAATTCTCAAAAGTCTGTAGGACAAACCATTCATGGTGTCAAACCTCCTAAAACCCTTTCAGCAAATAATGAAATCCATCAGTGATAAATGTCAACATACTAATTTGTTAAATACAGAACAAAAGCAACATTCAGGAGAGGTGCCTCATTTCATGTTATATCAGCCTTCCAATTTGTAACAACTTTATGGCAGCCCACAGACCATACAATATTAAACAGAACAGTATTATAAAGACTAAAGCTAGAACAATATACTCTCCATAGCAGAAATGCTTAATAGTTCAACAAAATTGTAAACAAAGTGTTTTGGAACATTAAATTCCTTGCAATGTAGTCATTTTTCCTCTTTTTAGGAAGATTTCTTTCAAAGTAAAAAAAGAAAATAAATAGAAATGAAGATTCTATTTGGAACAGAGTTTCATTTATTATGTTGGTGGAAAAATAAGATTAAATGACATTATGAGTTATAACCAGTGAAAGCAAAGTGGCTGTGTGCATGTGAATTACTGTATCGTACAAGAGCTCTAGCCACTGTTCTCTGATTATATCACTAAGAGCAGTTAAACTGCAGATGTCTAAGGCAGTAGATGTCTAACGAAACTGTTAACCTGTCTGTCTAGTAATAGTGAGTGCCAATTGCTATTAGTTTATTTTGTTTCATTTTTTAATCTAATTTAGTTTTGCATGCATCTTCAAACCTGTATCAATCACTTAATGACTGAGCAATTCCTTTACCTGCTTTATAGTATATTAATGCAGACTACATTTACCTGCATTTTTCAGCTGTTTCAAATAGAAGTAAATCCCACTGTACTAAAATACTGTCTGTTGTCTCTGTCAAATCTTTTGTAGGTTTCAAACAGCAGTCTGTTATCTAGTGTTCTGTGAATCTATATAATAAAACTATGAAAGTAGAGAAGAACTTTGAAGTTGATGAGTAGTTTTTTTAAAAGTCAGATTCTATATCTGGCAAATGAGAGATTAGAATAAAGATTGTATTAACACGTATTTTACTAATTTCAGGAGAGGGATTGTTACCACTTTCTGTAGTTTGGTTTTATTTATCAAAGAATTCAAAACAAAACAATAATAAAGAAAAAAATCAGCCCAAGCCATCTCCCCACATTTGACCTCTCCCAACGTTCCTTTCTGAGGACTGCTCAGCCCACACCCTAGATCCTCTCTCTCTCTCGCCAATCCTACATCCCTTATAGCTGTGTAGGATTAAGAACCACTTGTAAGAGTTCATTAGAAAAACAAACATACTCAACATTTTCCAGAAGCATTGTCAACTGCTAATAGGGGGAGGTAAATACTGGCTATCTAACTGGTAAAATCTGTTGCATATTTTCCATCCAGAAAATAAATCATTACATTGGATCTCATTTTTATCAAACCCTGACATTTTGTTTCTCTACTACTCATATTTTGAACATTTATAATATGAAGCTATTTAAACTCTCAATGACTGCATACACATTTATATCACATTTGGATGAGTGGCCTTGAAGATAGAAGATGTATTTTTGTGGGGATTTTATTGGTGAGTGATTTTTTTTAAAGTAAGTGTTTATGTTTTCAAATCATTGACAGAATACATATGCATTGTGGAATCATATTCATCCCTCAGTTACACTGGTGTAAATCTAATGCTCTTGGCTTTATTAGCACCAGAGAGACATACTACATGCCTCAGGTTGAGACTTATTTGCCTTTCAAAGTAACAAATATCTGTAATCTGGCACCACTGGAAATATTTTGTTATTATGAAGACAGACAACTACAGGACTTGTACCAAATTTAAAACCCATTCTTAGAACACTGTAAGGAAACCGTCAACAGCAAATATAAGTAGTAACCATTGATTCTGTTATTTGGTCTATGATTTAAAACACTTGAATTAACAATTGTTCCGCATCTAGTATGCTTTTTTTTTCAATGGAATAACTGCTCAGTGAATAAACATAATTTTATTGAGAATCCTGTCTTCAATGCCTATGGCCCCCTCATCGGAAAATAATGCAATATGTAACACAACAGACTTACAGTACAGTGTTCACCTGATCCTGTTCCTCCTTTCTTCTTACTATTATATCACAGCAAAAATAGTTTTTAAATAGTTTTAAATCAGTTTCCCTTTAACTGATTTGGCAGGAACTTAGTATAAGATTTCATGTTTGCTCTGCAACAATTGCTGACATTGTAACTAAAGTAAGCAGCCCTCCCTGCACTGTTTTATGGTAACTATAATGTCTTCATCAGTTACAAAGGAAACACCAAATTCTGAACTCAGCTCTTGGCTGCTGAATAGAGGAGCTGCTTCTCTGTAAATATTTTGTTATAAATATAAAATGTATGTGTTATTTTTAAGATTACACATAAATTCTGTTAAATCAAATACATGAACAGCAACACCAGTCAAGAATACTATGCATTACTGGTTCTACAAGGCAGTGGAGAACAGGAATCTTTCCCAGGCCAGGCCACAGGGTTGCTACATTAGCCTCTTTGGACTCAACATGTTCCATCCACAGGGAGGTACTGCACTCACACGCCCTGCCTTTTTTTTCCCCTCTGTCATGCTAGGCCCTCTGTAGAGTTTAGCTGAGATCCAAACTGCACTGAGAGGTGCATAACTTATCTGCAGATGCACAGAATACTGTGCCTACCTTTGGAAGAGTAATGGCACAGTTCCACTGGCTGAGGATCCTAAACAACACAGAGACAAGGGAAGGATTTTTCTCTTTATTGATTCATGATCCAAAACTTTTTTAAAAAAATACACAAAATCCTGGCAGCTCACTTTTAAAACCACGTGAGCACATACTCAGTCAGCTTGGCAAAACTCAAGTCTATAGGTATGATAAAGAATGATTAAAATAAAAATCCAACTAACTATAATGGAGATTGCTGATATTTTAATATGTTTTTCTGTTGTATTTTCAGTATTTGTATTTTGGTTAATGGTAGCTGTCCCTCTAAGAACAGGTTGGCAGATATTCCACTAATAGTGTGCATACACCCACTGTACTCAATATGGATTATTTGGTCAGCAGTGTCACATCTGTGCCCTGCATGTGACCTCATGCCCCCAACTAAGCACATAACAGCCACAGCCACCCCAACTGCCCCTCAGGTCCTTCACTACTGAATCTTGATGACTCCATAGTAGCAGGGATGAGAAGCAGGTTGTAGAACATAGACAACACACATCTCAAAGAGCCACAGCTACTGTAGGATAAGTAACCATTTCTTCTTCTGTGGCTGCATCTACACTACGAAGCAGGAGTGCAATTCTCAGCTTGTGTACACATACTCATGCTAACTTTCATCTGACCCAGCACGATAAAAATAGTAGTGTAGCCATGGTAGTATGGGCAGCGGCAGCTTATGCTAGCACCTTCAAGTACATATCCATGAGATTCAGGTGAGTTTCTATTCAGTACTGCTAATGCAGGCCGCTGCTGCTGCTGCCCATACTACCATGGCTACTCTACTATTTTCAGCATACTAGCTCAGATGAGAGCTAGCATGAGTACAGTATGTCTGCACAAGCTGGGAAATATATCCCTAGTTTGTAGAGTAGACATAGCTTTTGAGTGCTTGCCCATATGTATATTCCATTGTTGGTAACTCCCAGGCAATGATCTACTCGCAGGAGGTGGGTACTAGTAGTCTACCTAAATAATGACTGTAGGTCAGCTATGCCTAAGTTTGCAACAGATCTGGATGACTCTACAGTAGGATAGTGCTAGGTGCGCGTGTACTGAAGACCATGCAGCTGCCCTACAGATGTCTATGATTGGTACATTTCTCAGAGAAGCGACAGAGGTTACTTGCGCTCTAGTGGAGTAAGTTGTGACCTTTTATGGTGGGATTGTATTAGCCAACTTGAAGCAACATTTAATATTGGCCAACATCCAGTTAGAGAATCTCTGTTTTGTCCTGGCCTGTCTCCATTGGCTATGAATAGTCTGGAGAATGCTCTGAATTCTGTATAGTTTTCTATATACATCTTTGTTCAAATGTGCTTTTGGAAAGAATATTAAAAGGTGAATAATCTGATTTAAATGGATATCAGAGACTATCTTCCATTGACTTTTTGGGTGGTGTCTCAATGGACACCCTGTCCTTATGAAAAATTGTATACCGGGGGGACCTACCATCAAAGCTTTTAACTCCCCCAAACTTCTGGCTCACAGTATTGCTACCAAAAAGGCTATTTTAATGGAAAGGTGAAACTGGGAGCATGTGACCAAAGATTCATATGGTGGTCCTATCATCCCTGCTCAAACAATATTTAGATCAGAGGGATGGATAGGGTCTGTAACTGAAGGGTAAACCCTCAAAATTCCTCTAATAATCTAGCCACTGTGGGGTGAGAGCATGTTGAATATCTGTGAACTGGAGAATGAACTACCAACATAGCTTCCAGATGAACTCTCAGTTCACTGATGGTCCACAGTTCTTTTGTTTCAGAGGATAATCTAAAATGTCTGGAATCTGTGTTTGAGAAGGTAAAAATTGGCACTGTTGAGCCCAGACTGTTCTTCCACTTAGCAGAATAAGTGGGCCCGGTAAAGTCTTTCCTATTATAGAATGGGATGTTTTGAACCTCTGACAAACCTGTTATCTCTGAGTAGGTCCGCCAACTAACATCCACACCATGAGATGAAGGACTTGGCCACAATTCTGAGATGTCAGGTCTGGTCACAGATGTAAGTGTAACAGAGACTGGATAGAGAGATTTTTGGGTTCCGGGCACCAAAGTTGCCTCACCCAGGCTAGGGCTACCATGATTACCTTGGTAAAGTCCTGCTTGAGATTCCTAAGAATTCTGAGCATTAATGGAATCAGACATGCATGGAGAAGGCCAGAGAACCATGGAATCAGGATTGAATACCGAATGGATCCTAGACTCTGAGCCTTTTTGGAACAGAAATGATGACACTTCTTCCCATAAACCTTTTTGCCAATAAAGAAAACAGGAAGACCCCACTTGAGAAATATCATTTGATTCACATCTTCATTGATGGACCACATGGGGTCATCTACAAATTGCCTGCTGAGGCAATCCACCAACATGTACTATATTCCTAGCAGATGAACTGCCCTCAGCATGATTTTGTGACAAATGCAGAAGTTCCAAAGACCTTTTTACATAATCAAGTGGATTGTGCTTCTCCTTGTTTATTCATATAAAACATAGCTGTAGTGTTGTTCACCATGACTAGTATTGTTAAGCCTTTGAGGACAAGAAGGAAAACTATGCATGATCACCAAATAGATCTTAGTAAGAGGACATTTTTATGCCTCTTGATGAGTTCAGGGCTCCTCATCCTAACATGAAGGTATTTGTCACCAGTCTTTGATGGAAATGGAGGGGAGAATGGAACCCCCTTGCAGATTTTCATTAGGTCATCCACTGCTTTAGTGATGACAGGACCTATGGTAGAATGTATACTAGCACGTCCAGATGATGTTTGCTTGGCTGATACACAGACGTTAACCACCTTTGCTTGCAACACAGGTGAAGTCTGGGACATGAGACACATAGGTTGCTGGAAGCCATGTGGGCTGGCAGCCTCACACAAGTTCTTACTGATTATCCTGGGGTGACCAATCCATTGCTGACCAAAAGAAAACTTCTGGTGCACTGCACCTGGCTTCCTTTTTCAGCTCTTTACATCCACTCTTAGCATGTGTGAAAAGTGTCACTGTCCAGCTACAGGCAAATTAACAGCCCTGAATATTTTAAAGCAGAGTATACACAACTAGTAGAAACAGCTACATACAAGAGTATGCATATTTCTGCCAGCCACTTTCCACTATTTACATTTCTCCTACAGTAAGTATGTACACAAGAAATATAACTGTTCTATTTATCCTTATGGCTTATGGAAGATTTTGCCCACACGATCACTTATTTCCTGTTCCCAAATTGTACTTTTACAAATAACTTTTTATATTTCTAATAAGCAGCAAAGATGCTGTTATCACTGTATTTAGTCTCCACAAAATGTTATCAAGAGACTTCAACCTGGATTTAAAGTTTTGATCAAATGTAAGGCAGCTATCCTTTCAGTCTGATCTTTGGGTGCCCATTTTTCTTTCATCATCTTCTACCTACTGCTATGAATCACAGCCAAATCCAAACCATAACTAACATCTTTTGCATCAATATCAATTCCTTTTACCTCAAATGTTTATAGCTACTGGATTTATTTGTGTTTTGACCATCCACTGAGATTATGAAAAGTTAAAACAGCTAATAACAGTAAAATATACAACATAAAATATTACATAATTTTGATGTATGCTACATGCTAATATTCTAAAAACAATAATAATGATAAATTCTAAAAAAATAAGGACAGAACAATAGATTGTTATAGAGCACTTGAGTTGCTCAAGTGGCTACATAACAACAAAATGAAAATATAAATCAAAACTTTATCTCATGACCAATCTTTCCCATTTACAAATTGTTATGTCCATATTAAATAGCAATAAAACCTATCCCACCAATCAATGAAAACAACACATCAACCATTTAAGCAGTGCTTCTTTTTAAGAAAGATGTTAACACAAGATATATAAATTAGGGGCCCAACTGTCAATTCTACAAGCTGTGGTGCTTACTACAATGAGCTGCTAATCACAGTACTACACACTACACCTGGAATAAACATTTGCAGGATCAGGCATTAAGGTTGATCTGAATGCTCTGAAGTCCCCCTCTGGTCTATCTTCTGTTCTTGTCAAGCTGCTGCATTTTCCTGACACTTTTCCCGCTGCTGCATTTTCCTGACACTTTCCCCCCTCCATCTCCATTTTACAGCAATCAAGCTTCTCCATCATAGCTCACAATCTCTCACCATTCTTGATTTTACTCCTCTATACCTAGAAGGACAAATAAGGGGCTTTTAATTTTCTATAACAGATTGTAAGCCCTCCTGCTACATGTGGTAGAGGTAGAAAAAGTGAATCACAGTTCTCATACAAAGTGGAGCAGCCAACCATTTTCTCTTTCAGGATTAATAAAGCGATCTTGTGAGCTGTTTGAGCACTTCTAAGAACCACTCACCTCCAGTGCATGTTACTTTGTTCCACTCAAAAAGCTCATGATAGAACTTTGTAATCCCAGAAAGAAAAATTTGGGGAAATTCTTTATGCTTTCACAGAAAATGTCTTTTTTCATTAATGAGTCATTCACTTGAAATTCTCTTATTTTGCTAAGTACCATTTTGTGCTAACCTCTGAGAATTAGGGAGACCTGATGACTAAGGAGGTTAGTTTTCCTGATGGCTGAATAGTTCCACTATACGTTTTCCCTACAAAACCATAAAAAAGCACAGTAGGTAAAGTGGGCAGGTTAATAATAGATAGGGTAAATGCAGTAAAGGTATAGCTTAAATACATTAAGTAGATACTTAAATGATTTGTAATACCTTAATATATAATTCAGAGATTAGATATATTTCATGGATCAAGAACATCATCTTATCTATACTAGAAATAACAGAACTGTTCAGAATTATGTCACAGATATAATGTTAATGCATCGTACCCATACTCCCAAGTTGATACTCACACCAAAGATGTACTCCTGATACTGTAGATGTATTAAACTAATTAACCATCCCCCTCCCCAAAAAAGTTATGCATGCTGCAAGTAAGAAAGGAAATTGTAGTGAGTTCCCTAAATTTCTCTGCTAAAGTTTCAACATTAACCTGAATATAGCCTTGGAGCTATTCTGAGCAGAAACTGCTAATTACGTCCATACAAGACCAAAGACACTTGAAACAGTTTCATAATGTGGACTAGGAAATGAACCTATAAAACTAGCAGTGTTTTTTACCAAGTGAAGGAACTGAAATCTGGAAAAAGAAAATACCCAACAGCTAACAAATGAATTTAATATACAGTCAGAGCTAAAAGGTTTCAAGTAAGAAATGTTCAAAGACTTCTTGGGCAAGAATTCAATTTCAGGTTCATCTTCTACATATAGGTGAGATAAGAAATAATATGTGATTGACAAAATATTAAATACTGTTAGGTTATTAATAATAAAGAATGCTAATTTCAGAAACATATAAATATTAACATGCAATTATGCACAGTAAATTTGGCTTCCAGAACTGTGGACAACTTGTACAAGATGTTTAAAATGACTTTCTGGGATCCTCAAAAAAATCCTAATTTTTTCAACCAAGATTTTTGTTGCACTGGGCCCCTTTGGAAATGAGGTCACAAGAAAATCAAATGCTAACTTTGAGCTCAATCCACTGAAATTAGTGGAAAGACTCCCGATAAGGCACTTAATATTTTTAGACTATTCTGATATGGGTGCAAATTCATTTATTTTTAACCAAGACTACAAAAGGCCTAAATGAGCTCTCACTTATTTATATTGGTTTAAATAACATAAAATAGACCTACCCCAGGTCCATGCTGATTTGCCATCAATTAAAAGTACAATCCACATAAACTAAAATAGCAATAAACCCACCCACCTAAAACAACCATTCAGCCAGAAAAATACTGTAAAATCTCCCCATCCATCAAATTAATGCAAAAGCCCCAATATTCCACTGCCCACTCCTCATCCATTACCTGTTCAAAAGATGGGATTTGCAGCATGCCATAGTGGTCAACAAAATCAAGTTATTTCTGACCATTGTAGGGAGTGAATTCCACAGTTGAGGGACAATCATAGGGAATTTTCTGCCATTCTTCTTACATACCAAGAGGCCTCCAGATTGAGCCCCTCTACTAGTCTCAGCTATGCCAGCATCACACAGGGAGAAAGGCTATTCCTCAGATAGACTGGACTTTACTGGTCAACTTCAACACAAACTAGAGTTGGAGGCCAATAGGCAGTCATCACAATCTGGACTCTGCTAGCAGGCCAGCAAATGGACCAATCTAACTAGAAAGAAAAGAAAGGAAGGAAAGGAAATCAACTACTCCCTTTATCGCCCAGGAGACGAAGAAAATTCAGGAACCAAAGCAAAAGGGGCTTCTTATTAACAATCCAACATCTTCAAGCCAATTCCACCACCCACCCTCAAAACCCCAGACTCCATTGCTGTATTCCCGCCAAAAAACTGCCCCATCCCCAATGACCTCGTCAGCAGAAACCAAAAGAAACAGCAGAAACCTATTCTCCAAAACATTATCGCGGCTGCTTCTGGGCTTTTAAAGGATCAGCCACTTTTACACAGGTATAATGCCAATGATTTCATTAGAGTAAAACTCCTGATCTAAAGGGTGTAGATGAGATCCAAATTAGGAGATCCAAATGAGCCACAGCTCTTTTATTAAAAACAAAAACCACCATAAATGGAGAGAAAGAGAACATCCATGAGTAAACAACTCAGACAGCAATGTATCTCGCACCAATATTTGCAAAAATGAACAATGTTTTATACCGTATTTAAATATTTTTGGATGTTTTCTACATTTTCAAATACATTGATTTCAATACAACACAGAATACAAAGTGTACAATGCTCACTTTATATTTATTTTTATTACAAATATTTGCACTGTAAAAAACAAATAGTATTTTTCAATTCACCTAATACAAGTACTGTAGTGCAACCTCTTTATCATGAAAGTTGAATTTACAAATATAGAATTATATACAAAAAAACCTGCATTCAAAAGTAAAACAATGTAGAACTTTAGATCCTACAAGTCCAATCAGTCCTACTTCTTGTTCAGCCAATTGCTCAGACAAACAAGTTTGTTTACATTTGCAGAAGATAATGCTGCCAGCTTCTTGTTTATAATATCACCTGAAAGTGAGAACAGGAGTTTTCATGGCACTGTTGTAGCTGGCGTTGCAAGATATTTACATGCCAGATGAGCTAAAGATTTATATGCCCCTTGTTCATTTTCATTATCTGAGTCAGATGCCACCAGCAGAAGGTCGATTTTCTTTTTTGGTGGTTTGGGTTCTGTAGTTCCCGCATCAGCGGCTATGTCTACACTAACACAGTAAGTCAACCTACACTACGCGGATAACATAGCTGGAGTCAATGGACCTTAGGTCAAGTTACAGCAGGGTCTACACCATGGGGGGGTTGACGGGAGAAACTCTCCCGTCGACTTACCTTACTCTTCTCATCGGAGGTAAAGTACAAGGGTCGACTGGAGAGTGATCTGCTGTCGATTTGGCGGGTCTTCACAAGACCCACTAAATCGACCGCCGGTAGATCGATCTCAGAGCCTTGATCCCAGCTGTAGTGTAGATGTAGTCAGAGTGTTGCTCTTTTAAGACTTCTGAAAGCATGCTCCACACCTCATCCTCTCAGATTTTGGAAGGCACTTCAGATTCTTAAATCTTGGGTCAAGTACTATAGCTATCTTTAGAAATTTCACATTGGTATCTTCTTTGCATTTTGTCAAATTTGCAGTGAAAGTGTTCTTAAAACAAACAACATGTGCTGAGTCATCATCCAAGACTTCTATAATATGAAATATATGGCAGAATGCAGATAAAACAGAGCAGGTGACATAAAATTCTCCCCCAAGGAGCTCAGTCACAAATTTAATTAACGCACTGATTTTTTAACCAGCGTCATCAGCATGGAAACATGTCCTCTGGAAAGATAGCCAAAGCATGAAGAAGCATATGAATCTTTAGTGCATCTGGCATGTAAATATCTTGCGACACCAGCTACAACAGTGCCATGTGAATGCCTGTTCTCACTTTCAGGTGACACTGTAATTAAGAAGTGGGCAGCATTATCTCCTGTAAATGTAAACAAACTTGTTTCTCTTAGCGATTGGCTGAACAAGAAGTAGGACTGAGTGGACTTGTAGGCTCTAAAGTTGTACATTGTTTTGTTTTTAGTGCAGTTATGTAACAAAAAAAACGACATTTGTAAGTTGCACTTTCATGATAAAGAGATTGCATTACAGTACTTGTATGAGGTGAATTGAAAAATACTATCTTTTATCATTTTTACAGTGCAAATATTTGTAATAAAAAATAATATGAAGTGAGCACCGTACACTTTGTAGTCTGTGTTGTAACTGAAATTGATATATTTCAAAATGTAGAAAAACATCGAAAAATATTTAATAAATTTCAATTGGTATTCTATTGTTTAACAGTGCGATTAATTGCAATTAATTTTTTAATCACGATTCATTTTTTTGAGTAAATCGCATGAGTTAACTGCAATTAATGGACAGCCCTAATTGCAATAGAATAATATAGGAAAATAATAAGTATAAAAATACAGCAAACTCACATTAAAGTAGAAGAATTCAAACACAATGGGAGTTCAGGTGAAGGAGGGTTCTTTTTAGAGGGTAACTGAGGTATTTTAAATTTTATTCGAAGTTCAGACATCATCATGAAGGATGTTTTACAAATGTGTAATATATCAGCTCTTCTAAATAAATGTTACTGTACTATGAATATACATGAAGAAAGTTATAAAGAACTGTTTATTTCTTTCAGACATCAAAAAACTTTCTTTCCTAAACAAACAAACAAACAAACAAACCAAAAAACAAATAAAAAACAATCACTATTGCAAATAGCCCCTTTTATCTCCAAATTGCTCTACAAATATGAATTAATCTGGTTTGGGAGGGAAGTATTACCACCTTTATTTTAAGGTTAAGTGATCTCTCTAAAGCCACAGGATTCAGTATTTAATTATTTCTCTCTCCAATCCCCATCCCTGATGAATATACATAAAAAGATAGAAGATGATCTGGAAGTACCTGGTTCACCGGAGGATTGTACTCTGTAGAATAAAAACCTCAACAAAAATTAGCAATGGAAAAGAAAAGAGGAAATAGCCACGTGCAACATTTTTTTTTTTTAAATAGGAAAGAAGTTTCTCTAAGGCCTGGTAAAACCCTAGGAATCCCTCCCATTTTATCCGCTTTATTACTGCCTCTACAGCAAAAGTGAGTCCAAACCAGGGAATCAAACCAAAAGCTTCACCATGACAGTACTGTCGCTACTAGCCAACGAAGCTTACCCTTGAGCCTTTTAAAGTTCTCTTTTTTCCTCTCCAACACATTCTTTAGTCAAATGTATAATGAATATTCTTCATGTATGCTACCGAGCAGCTAAATGTTGGTCACATCACGGACATGTTAGTGCATTAGAAGTCAGTCAACTCCAAGTAGTCTTCTCTCTTTATATTTATTCATCAAAGGGAAAAATAATGAAAATCTGAATAGTTTTCAGTATAACATGGAAGAGAGATGATCTATTGGCAAGGAGGCCTGAAACTGGTTAAAGCCTGAATAAGCAGACTATGAAGATTAGCTGAAAGGCAATGGCAAAGTTTATCAGAATTCTGGCTTGACATTTGAGCATTAGTGATAACAAAAGACACCAGCTCTACATTCTTAAATCAGGCAATCTCTGCAATGAATAAGAAGGGATCAAAATATCAAGAAGTGTATGTCACTGCCTGAGGTATGTGTCAGATTTATTGTCAATGTGAAGATTAAAATCCCTCACCACTAAGAACTGTGTGTATGCATCACATTCAGATATCAAGAATCTTGATATAAATCCACGGTACACCCACATCTTGAATAGTGCATGCAGATGTGGTCGACCCATCTCAAAAAAGATATATTGGAATTGGAAAAGGTTCAGAAAAGGGCAACAAAAATGATTAGGGATATGGAATGGCTGCCATATGAGGAGAGATTAAAAAGACTGGGACTTTTCTGCTTAGAAAAGAGACAACTAAGGAGGGATATGATAGAGGTCTATAAAATCATGATTGGTGTGGAGAAAGTAAATAAGGAAGTGTTATTTACTCCTTCTCATAGCACAAGAACTAGGGGTCACCAAATGAAATTAATAGGCAGCAGGTTTAAAACAAACAAAAGAAAGTATTTTTTCAAACAATGCAGTCAACTTGTGGAACTCCTTGCCAGAGGATGTTATGAAGGCCGAGACTAAAACAGGGTTCAAAAAAGAACTAGATAAGTTCATGGAGGATAGGTCCATCAATGGCTATTAGCCAGGATGGGCAGGGATGGGGTCCCTAGCCTCTGTTTGCCAGAAGCTGGAAATGAGCGACAGGGGATGGATCACTTGGTGATTACCTGTTCTGTTCATTCCCTCTGGGGCACCTGGCATTGGCCACTGTCAGAAGACAGGATACTGGGCTAGATGGACCTTTCGTCTGAACCAGTATGGCCGTTCTTATGTTTCTTATGTTAAGAAGTTTGAAAATTACGTGATCAAGAAAAAATGGTTTCTAGGTGGATGATAAATAAAGGACAGGTTTAAAACAAAGACTGAAAAAGTCAAAAGAATTACATATTAAGGAACTGATCCTGCTCTCATTGAAGTCAATGCCATCATCCCTATTGAGTTCAATGGGAGTAGGATCAGGCTCAAATTTATTACAATAGCAATATGACATCTTTGCCCACAGCTTAAGATAGCAAAGCTAAAGATAGCAAGATGAACCAAGGTCATATGAAACTACCATATTAGCAGAAGTGAGCCAGCTCACTGACACATAGCTAGAATTATGGTGTCAGCACAGGTGTCTTTATGTTCTCAAAGTGCTTTCAAGTTTAATGGGTAAATACTGAGCACAGTCATTTATTTCCCTGAGTAGGGTAGCGAGGTAGAGAAGGAACTCTTTTTTACAGTGAGATTTTCAGGATGTCATCAACATATTCCTGTGCAGCAGGAATACTGCATTATTTTAAGTATCAGAGGGGTAGCCGTGTTAGTCTGAATCTGTAAAAAGCAACAGAGGGTCCTGTGGCACCTTTAAGACTAACAGAAGTATTGGGAGCATAAGCTTTCGTGGGTAAGAACCTCACTTCTTCTTGCATCTGAAGAAGTGAGGTTCTTACCCACGAAAGCTTATGCTCCCAATACTTCTGTTAGTCTTAAAGGTGCCACAGGACCCTCTGTTGCATTATTTTAAAGCAATGATAACTACTGCAAGTAAAAGAAAAATCAAATCTGCCAGTTCCTAACAGTTACTACAAAGTGCTGTCAAAGAGGCCTAGCACAGGATTTTGATACCAAACAATGTTTCAGAGTTAGAATCCCAACCCAGACTTGTTGAACAACTTCAAATTAGACAGCAGAGTAAGTACACTTGATGCCAAGTGGGGAAAACATGTAAGATCTGACATTGAACAACCGTTAATATTTCAGTGGACTGTTGCCCAGTCCCCTGCCTCAGAGCACCCAGATTTGGAAGAGACTTTGGGCTTGTCTACAATGCCCTGCAATTCAGGCTCTGGGGGTGAATAGCAGTACGTACCAAAGTGCTCTGCTATAACTCCAGTGTGAGTGTGCTTCAGGAGTGAACTAAAAGCTTCCCAGTTCACGTTAATGTAATCCTCTTCAAACAGGATCATTTTAATGCAAACCAGGAACCTTTTTGTTCACGCTCATGTCCACACAAGGGAGTTACAATGCAGCATTTTGGTGTGCACTGCTATTCACACTCCCATAGTTCAAACTGCAGGGCAGCGCAGACATAGCCTTACTGACCTTCAATTCTGTGGTTCTTCCATCTTTCACTTATCTTAGTGCTAAATGGGAGCCAATGCAAAAACAGCAGTTACACAAAGGAACTGGCTCTTCATCTGCAACATGATTCTGAACTACCAATTGCCTCCTTCAACTCTCTTCTTTTGTACAGATACACCTGTATCTAAGAACAGGTGCTAGTTGGATGTATATGAGCAGAGTGCAATATGAGTGCCTGTGTTTGCATTTATTACTATTTTCACACATTTGTTATGTTAAAGGTCAAGATCTGAGAATTGCCTTGGGACTCCCAGTGCACAGGCTGGTGTAGATTGGGTCCCCAGTGTGATGCCCCTATAATCAAGCCATAAAAAAAGATGTTAACAGTTTCCTTTTTCATGTAGTTCTGATACTCACAAGGAAGATTATCAAGCAAAACACTCTGGGAAATGTCAGGACCTAATCTAATGTAAAACAAACCAAACTATATACAGCACCATGTTTAAGTATAGATGCACAGGGACGCACACAAGGAGTGAGGTCAAGAACTATCAATATTAAACTTTACTAAGGGTCATAATCTTCTCTCAGATACATCTACTGAAATCAATGAAAGCCATGTGTGCATCTGAAGACAGGATTTGGGCTTAAGATGTCAATAAAAAGATGAAGTCCTAATCAATTCTGCAAAACTGTTTATTCAGAATGTCATGCAGCATTGCTTTTTCCAGTGGAGGTGATTATTTTTATTAATTTGCAGATCAATGAAGTACTCTTTTTTAAATCTGAGGATTCCCAATCACATGCAAACACACATATCCTCTATCCGATCTACAGCTGAGTAAACTGATGTGAAAAGAGGTTAAATGAAGCTGCCGTTCAAGGACAAACACCAAATCAGCAGCAAAGCCAGAACTTGAACTCTCCACCATCTGTCCCCCAAAATTGATGAGACTTGTTTATTTGTTTAGCTGGCATTTCCTTAACAAACAGACCAAATTAAAAATAATAATCCTTTGGTTGGTGCGCACATCAGTAGCATACCTTGAACGCATTCAATTGACTGGCAAAATGAAAATATGCCAGCTGCTCTAAGACTGAAAAACAGGAAGGGTTTAAATTATAAACATGTTACTGTCCAACTTCTCTTACTTTAAATGTGATGCTGTAGTGGTATTCAGTAATTTGACATAGTTAGAATGAATTTCAAGCTGGCTCTGTTAGCAAAGCAGCAACAAGGCAAATGTGCTGTTATGCAGGAGACATAGGTTAAGATGCCAATTGATTCCTGCAATTAGAGCTATGGGGACTAGATGTATCACAGGTGTGATGATTTTGTTTGTAAGCTATAAGGTGTCGATCATACCACTATGCTTGATTAACTATGGTCTCATGACATTGATGCATTTTGCTGGTCTGGCTGCAAAGGTGGAACGTGAATAAGGAGGAGGAAAGAGAGCTGGAAAACTTACTGGGAAACATCTATATTCCCAGAATACAAGGTGTAGTTTGTCAATATTCTGAGTGTTTTTGGAAAACCCCATGCTGGATGGAAAACAATAGAAAATTAAATTCATACAGTATATTAGCTTGAAAAATTGCTTAGAGCCAAATTCTGCCCTCAGATGCATGCATGTGGCTCTTCTTGTTTCAATGGGACATGTGCATGCATAAGAGACCAGAATTTTTTTATTATAATATATGCATGCATAAAACAATTATCACATAAACTTCTGGGCAAATTTACAATTAAAAAAGATTCTAGAGTAACTGACAGGTAATGAATGGCACTTAGATAAACCCTTATTCTGGGGATTATATGCTAACTCCAACTGACATGAATAGGAATCTTTCCATTGACTTACACTTAAAGAGAGCTAGATCATGTCCTAGACCACAAATTACCACCATCCCCAACTAGCTATTTAGACACAAGTTAAAAAAGGTTACTTGCCTTTCTGTAGCTGTTATTCTTTCAGATATGTTGCATATGTCCATATACCATATGTGTGTGGATACCTTGTGTATTGGTGCCAGAGAGATTTCCCGGCAGAATCCATGAGGCAGCCCCACCCATCCCCGAACTGCTCATGCTGCGAAGAAAGGATATAAAGGGCAGAGTTGCCACACCCCTCCTTCAGTTTCTTCATATCAGAATCCCATGGCAGAGTCTAATGCATCGGGCAAGGAGGCTGGGTTGTATAATAGACATATGCAACACATCTTAAGGAACAACAGTTATAGAAAAGGTAAGTAACTGTTTTTAATTCTTTGAGAGCTTGCATATGTCCATTATACTGTAAGTGACTCCCAAGCTGTTACCCCAGGCAGTGGGGCTCGGAGTCTTATCGGAAGAGGGACTGTAAGACTACCATGCCTACATTTCAATCCTCTCTTGATTGTGCAAAGAGTTTGTAATGTCGGGTGAAAGTGTGGATCAAGGACCACATTGCTGATCTGCAGATGTCCATAATTGGGACATGCACCATGAATGCTGCTGAGGTCAAATGAGCTCTGGTCAAGTGCAATGTGAGTCTGTCAAGAGGTATTATCCCTTTGGCAGAGTAACACATTGTAATGCAACTCACGATCCATTTTGAGAATCTTAGTGATGTGACCCCTCACACATTCTGCATATGAGACAGAGAGCTGGGATGAAACTCAAAAGGGCTTAGTCCTGTCTAGGTAAAATGCTAATGCTCGATGAATGTCTAGGGTGTGGGGCCTTCACTCATCCCTTTGCAAATGAGGTTTCATGAAGAACGCTGATAGGTAGATAAAGAGAGTCAGGAGGAAGTCAGAAACCACTTTCAAGAGGCACTTGGGGTGTAGTTTCAGCTGCATGGGGTCCTTGTAGAAAACCATATCCAATGAATCAGTGACCACTGCATTCAGTTCACCTGGTAGAGGCGATGACTATCAAGATGGCTATCTTCACTGACTGGCGTAAAAACAAGCTTGATGCCAACTGCTCACAGGGAGGGTCCATAAAGGCAGACAACACCAAGTTTACAGCCCCAGAAGTCTGGTCATGATGCGGTAAGCAAAAACCATGCTGAGATGGCCACTAGATGCATCCTAATGGAGCTAACAGCTAAACCTAACTCCTTGAGTTTCAGAAAACAGTCCAGAGTCATTTGAATTTTTGTCCAAGTCAGACACACATCATGGGAGGCTGACCAGGTGGAAAAATGTTTCCACTTACTTAGGCCTTGGCTACACTTGCAGCTGTACAGCGCTTTGAGGTAAACCTGTCTTCGTACAGCTGAGTAGGAAAAGCGCTGCAGTCTGTCCACACTGACAGCTGACAGCGCAGTGGCGTGGCCACACTTGCAACATTTGCAGCTGTGTTGGGAGCGGTGCATTATGGGCAGCTATCCCAGCATTCATGTGGCTGCAACGTGCTTTTCAAAACGGGGTGGGGGTGGGGTAGAGTGTGACAGGGAGTGTGGGGGGAGAGAGAGTGCTTTTTGGAGCGTGTCAGCACTCTATTTTGCAAGTTCCGAACTCCCGGCCCCCTGCTCATTCATTCACTCACTCAAAGCAAACAGCAAACTGTTTGCTTTTTCTCTGTGGTACGAGCTTTGAAACCGGCACTTCCGCATTCCTGCAGCCGGTCACAACAATGGAGAGGATTGGCCACTTGACAAGGTGATCAGTACAGCACTGCAGGGTTGATTCTTGGTACACACTCACAGGGGAGAGTCGTAGCCACTCCGCTGTATCTCTTATGCTTCTCGGGGAGATGGAGTACCTGCAGCGGTGTACCCAGGGAGATACAGCGCTGTAAGTGCCCTGCCAGTGTGGACGGGGAGTGAGTTACAGTGCTGGGGGAGGCTTTACAGCGCTGTAACTCGCAAGTGTAGCCAAGGCCTCAGGTAAATAGCTCTTGTGGAAGGTTTCCTGATATTAAGGAGCATATTCTGGATTGCAGCTGAGAAGTGTGCGTCCTCTGCATTCAGCTATGGAGGAACCATGCTGTGAGGTGCAGCTCTTGTGGGTTCGGGTGCAGCACACAGCCATGGTTCTGTGACATTAAGTCTCTGGTTACTGGTAACAACAGTAGGTCTTGAGTGCACAGTTTATGGAGGTATGAATACCAATCTGTCTTGGCCAGGCTGGAGCTATAAGAATGATCCTGCCATAATCTTGATTGAGCTTGAGGATGACCCTAGGAATCAGGGCTACTGCCAGGTATGCATACAGGAGCTCTTTGTTCCATAGAAACAGGAAAGCATCTGATACTGATCCCGGGCTGTGACCAGTCCTGGAGCAAAAATAGGAACACTCGCTGTTCTGACGAGTCACAAACAGGTCCGGACGTAAACCCAAGGACAACTGCTCTGTTGCAGCCGACACCAGTCTCGGTGGTTCCTGTGAGGGCACCAGAGTTGACGAGTTGGGCCTGTCTGTATAAACCAGTATCAGGAAGCAGTGAGCTGAAGGACACGCTCTACCATCAGTACCAGATCTACCTTTTGTGGAGGAGTCCCAAACTCTGGACTTCAAGGAATCAGGTACCAATTTTTTCTTATGCTTCTGAGGCTGGGACTGTTTAGAAGGCCTACACTTCAAAGACGGCAGACCCAGTGATGGGGAACTCCTCTAGCTCGGCTTTGCTGATAAGACTGGGGGAGCACTTTGAGAAGGCATCTCTGAGGAACTTCCCTTCAATGACCAAGGTGGTTCCGATGCCAGTCTCAGGGCAGCCCACATGAGGATGTAAAAGAGGTGCTCCTCCCTTAGTTTCTTTGTCCTGGTCTTGAAGCCACAATGAATGGAGTATCTATCCCTAACTTGACCCTCACCCAAGCACCTGAGATATCACAAACGAGGGTCACTAACGGGCACAGGCCTTCTGCAGCCCATACATGGCTTCAATCTTGGTCTAGGCCCTCCTGGTAATAGGGGTGGGGGCTTGGATGCCAAGCTAAGCAAAACTCAAAGCAGAACTAAAATAAAATAAGAGACAATTAAACACATAATGAAAATAATAAAATGAGAAAACAAAAATATGTTTTTGATCTCCATGGATGAAAGAGTACCACTAGGTAAGTAGTTCACAAGGAATACTAATGCTCTGATCCTGGATGGTGAGAAGAAACGGAGGGAGGATTGGGGCAATTCTGCCCTTTACACTCTGCTTCTCAGCAAGAGGAGATGGATGTGCAGGGCTGCCCCTATGGCTATCACTAAGGAAAACTCTCAGCCATTGGTAAACAAGGCACGCATCCACCTACAATGTAATGGATGTGTGAAGCACTCAAAGAAGAAACTTTTGTCCAAAAACTCTCTTGGGCAAAGGCCTGGGCAAACAGATGGACTTTGCACTGTGCTCTGTGCATTTGGACTCTGGCAGACAACCAATGGAGAGAGTTCCAGAGACAAGGCCACCAGGCTAGTAGATGTAATATAACAATTGTTAATCTGAGTATTTCTGAAGTGTTGTAAATGGGTACACAGAGGGAGAAGCAGTCTGTAAAACAATCTATAAAGCCCTACACAGTCTAGGACCTGGTTAACACTAACAATGAGAATTACTCTGATAATCTTGTCAGTATTGGGTCCAGAACCGTTTGTATTGGCTTTCACAGGACATGGGTCCATCTCATAGTTTGTAGGTGGCTGCTCTCCAAGGACTTCCAGAATCCCAATAGGCAAGACTTTACAAATTCATCCAGAGAGTATCTGTCCCTTCTTGGCATGACCCTGATAGCATAGAGGCATTTAAATACATAGGCTGATGCTTAGATTTTTTTCTACAATGCCTATCACAACATGGATAGAAAGGTCCAAGTCCCCAAAGTCTATCCCCCTGCAAATCACTAGCCACTGGCAAAACTGCTCTACGTTCTCAGACAGTTGACAAAGTGGTCAACTTAGCCATTATATATTATTTGTAGCTTTTATTGTACATGCAACATACACTATATGCAGTTTGGCAGATATAACACTAATGTTCCCTTCCAAAAACCCCCCCCACACACAGCAGTTATGTAGCCCAAACTTTAAGCTCATTCCAGACCAAGCATAAAACTGCATAAAGTTGACTGTTCTAAATTACAAGGCAATGTCTTGCAAATATGTGAAAAAAACAAGAGAGAGAAATAAAAGGTTAATATGGTTTGAGAATATTCTTGAATACAATTTTTTAAACATCTGACATTTTTAACCAATTCAAATATATAGCTAGAAAAAAATCTGTATGGTAAGACTTTAAAAACAGGAAGGACTTATTCTTTTATCAACTCTGAATGGTAGAAGCAAAATCTAATCAGAATGAAAAGAAACCAACCAGCAGACTGAAAAAACCCTAATGTAATACAGCCATTTTTCTAATGCGATATTATCTCATTACCTTCACAACAAGATTATAGCACAACAGTATTACATTCAGATCTGGATAATTTGTGTTGATTATGTCCGGGTATGCAAAAGATATAGAGCACAAGGCAAGCTTTCTAGCACATCCAGCCAGCCATTGAGACGTTTTAAATTTAAAGTTTTTGGTTTTTTTAATCCAAATAAAACTGAATTTACAAACTTAATAAAGGACTAACTACGTCTGTCACCTTATTAAGAAACAAAATCAGCATCCTCAAAATTCCTTGCAATTTGAGCCACATGGTGGTAAAAATTACTGTTACATAAAGCCCCTTATATTTTTAGGCAATTCATCTGTCTCTTTTTTAGGTATTTTTGTGGCTCCTATAACCTTGGTAATCTAAGCATTATTCCATATGTAATGTAGGTAAAAACAAAGGGCTATGGTTTTCCAGGTATGAAAGTGTACCTCTCACTGATGTCAATGGGAACCTGTGAAGAAAATCTGAAGCCAGAATACAACAACCCTAAACTTTTTAAAAATAACATCACTGGCCTTGTCTAAATCAATGGCTCTCAACCTTTCCACACTACTGGACCCCTTTCAAGAGTTCGATTTGTCTTATATACTCCCAAGTTTCACCTCACTTAAAAACATACAAAATCAGACATAAAAATACAAAAGTGTCACAGCACATTATTATTGAAAAATTGCTTACTTTCTCATTTTGTGATATCATTATAAAATAAATCAATTGGAATATAAATACTGTACTTAAATTTCAGTCTATAGTATACAGAGCAGTATAAACAAATCACTGTCTATGAAATTTTAGTTTGTACTGACTTCGCTAGTGCTTTTTATGCGCCTGTTTTTTATATAGGCAAATATCTAGATGAGTTGATGTCTAAATCACAGACAACTGAATACTTTTTCTTCTCTGTGAATATGTGATGCCCATTAATGTCAAGAGAGCACAAGAGAGCAGAACAGGCACCTCAATAATCAAAGCTTCCCAAGCTGGTCATGGTTCATCAAATTTCCTCGTTTGCCACAAACTAAACCTAAGGATCTGAGGAGTGCTGAGCACCTTCTGCAAAATTCTGAGCACATTCGACTTCTGCTAAAGCTAATGGAAGCTCAAACTATTAAGCAAAACAATAGGATCAGGCCTTGGCAGAAACAATTAGGTAACAATATTTTTTAAAACTGATTTCCAAATCCTGCTTTCAGACACTTCAACTTCCATGGAATTTATCAACAACAATTATCAAATATCAATCATGTTACATCAAGAATAAAAACTTTTTGTCCTTTATGAGACAGATATATTATTATTCATAACTCTGCATGTGGATTAGAAAAGTAGAGAGGAAAAGAGTACGCAATATGAATACACTGAGCTGAAAGGATACCAGTCGTTTTCTTCATTAACAAAGTTTTTTTTTCCAGGTTTTCATGCCATCTGTATTTTAAGTAATCTCTGCTTCACTCACAAGAAAACTATGCTCAAATTCACAAGAAGAAATAAATCAGAGAATATTACAAATATATTTTCATGGTTTGCATAGTTTTTAATGCATAAATGTCATGATAATTTGATTCATACATTAACTTAATTTTAAGTACAGGAAACCTGAAATAAAATGCCAAAAACTTGATAACTTCTTCTGGATCATCTCATAGTACTGGGAGGCCTCTTTCTTCCCCTGCTTTCAAGGTGGTTATTGCTGAGAAAAAATTGTGCTTTGACATGTTTGGCATTCCTGTCTGGCAGTAGGCTAGACTGTTTGGAATGAGTTTTTATATAGGAGTTACCACATCTGTCCATTTTAGGTCAAATTACTGCAAAAGCCTACAAATAAGAGCCTATAAACAAATGCAGCTGCCACAAATTAAAAGAGAACAAACCCTTCCATCACTCTGATAAGAGGAGATCATATTTAAGACACAAAATATAGGACTGACGAGAAGAAATGCAAATAAAATGCAGCTCTTATCTTTAAAATGCAGAAAAATAATTACGTTTTTGCTTTCAAACTGTTTAAGCACCATATTCATTAGCAATTTATAATACAAAAATAAGAGATTAAATACAATGTTTCAGTTCAGTTACACAGAATACCTTAATTAAAAAGTTCCTCTGTTATGAGATGCCAGATCTTTAGAAGTCTAAAGTACTTAGCTGAATGCTGCATAAAAATTACAAACCCACCCTTAATGTCAAACATATGGAAAGGATTAAAAAAAAATAAGTCTAGGTTTGTTTAACAAGAAGTTACACTGTAGACACTGAAAAGTTGTTTGGTACATTTATTAACCCACGTTCTTTGAAAAGTTGCCACTTAGCTTCCCCCATTTCAGTTACGTTCAACAAATATTTTTAAAACAAAGTCATTTTAAAGTGCACAGAAAGATAACTATAATAGGTTGCGCTTTATTAATAGTACTGCAAATGTTCATTTTTACCAGTTGCCAATTACTAATACAAATTTCCTGATACATAAATGCATAACAAAAACCACAACCATAGCATTGCACTGATGCACTGCTTCTTGACTAACTTTTGCATTTTTAGTTTACATTATGCAATTAACTATGACAAAATAACAAGACTCTCCAAAAAAGCCCCTTTTTAAAATTTTCCATTTGGTTCTGTTACATTAATGGACTTTTTATAAAATGTGAAATCACTTGTGGTTATTTTATGCCCTGTTATACAAGAGATGATAAGCCCCGTATCGAACTGTCAGAACAGATACTGCAGCATTACTCAAGTGAAGGTTAATGAAGCGTTGAAAAGACAACACTTTCAGCATAAGCATCAACTGATCACGAAAGAAAAGCTAATCAAACACACAATAACTGTAAAAAAACAGTTAGTAGAATAGTGCAAATAGTAGAACAAAAATGTATTCACATAATTTGAACAATTGAATTAAAAACAGATTGGAGAAATAAAAATTCCTAGGTTAAAAAAAGTTATAAAACATTAACATTCTCTGTTTTATAAATTATGTTTCTTTAATGAAGACATACTGTTATACTCATCATCCCTGAAAACTTTCCCTTAATGGCCTTTACATGTTTAAATAAATTGCTTCTGAAAATATACATTAACAATGTATAAACAAAAACCCATGATTGAAATCAGCTGCTTTAATTAATATAAATATATAAAAATATAAAGCTTTTGGAAAGTAATCTTAAAACCTTCCAATCTAAATAAAACAGCTGTGTGAACAAGTAATTTTATGGGACAAATTTTATTCTGTTATACCTGTATAAATCTGATTGAGTTAAGTAGAGTTAATATATATTTATACTACTGTAACTAGCAGTGGAATTTAACCCCAGTAATTTGAGTTCTTTAGCAGCGGAGCAAAAATAAAACTAAACATATCCTTTTTTCAGATTAGGGTTTTGTCTATACATAGAAGGCTAAAATCTTCAACTCGGTAAATTGGAGGAGCTCCACTGGTTTACATCAACAGTCAGACCTGAGATGAGATGATTTCAAGGCAGAGGTTCTGTGAGTCTAACTCAGTATCTCTAGCTTTCTGGAGTGATATGAAAGCACAGGACTTGACATGGTATTGGCTCAGCACCTTTACCTTACTATGGAGGGTGCTGGTCGTGACTCCATAGTCAAGGTTGAGTCCAAAGTTTTCAGTTTAACAGGACCTCTAAATCTTTTTTTATACAAATCTCATTCAAATGGCAAAAACTAAAGCACAAAATATAAACTTTGAGCACTGTTTGAATTTTTCATGGTGGTTTCATGAAAAATGAATTGATGCACATAAAGTAGAAAGAGTTCAAAAATCACCATTTGGGGTAAATTTTCACTGGGTTGTCTCTCTTTTTCTCTGTATGCCTTTTGCAAGAAAACTAAGAACTATCTGTGAGCCCACCAGCCTTTGTGAAGTTACTGGCTCAGCATCTCTAGCATGCTGGTCTCATATCAAGAGGCAAGTCTCTGTGACATCACTAGCTTGGCATGTCTTTATGAGTCCCTGGTTTAGTACATTTCGTTTGCACATCTGATGTCAGTGTACAAGCCTCAGGGATGTAACTTGCTCAACACCTTTATCTAGTTTAGCTGGTGTCGGGGACAAATTGCTGTGAACTCACTAACACAGACATCCATGACATGACTTCTTCAACGCCTGTAACTTACTGGGCTGAAACCCAAACCACAACAGAAAATCTGTACCTATCCCACAACAGCAGCAAGGGAAGGGACAACGTCCTTACAGGCAAAGCAGCAGCCCAGGATTTTTTTTCAATTATACAATCTATAAAGGATCAGAAGTTCTATATTCAAGGACACTGAATCAAGTATTTCCTATATTCTTTCCAAAATGTTTTTATTATACTGATGAGCCAGTGTGACCTAGCAGTTTTGTATCTATCAGAGCTTGTCAATAAGAGTGACAAGTGAATACCTACTAGATTTTCTCAGCTATGCCCTGGGAGATGAGAAAGATGACATAATAATACATTAGGCCTTCTTGATGTCCAGACCAGAAATGTCTATAAAAACACACATTTTTGATGCTCATTTCACTAAGAAACTTGAAAAAAAAAATCCAGAGAATAACAGGGCAATACAATGAAGCAAATTTCAATGCAGTGAGGTTCAATACAACTCAAAAAGAAACACACACAAAAAACCACACCTGAGCAACTCTAACAGAAACCTCTGGAAACAACTAACAAAGAATAGAAAACTACCTGTGGAAGGTGCGAAGACACCTCAACACTTCTGCCCAACCCAAGAAGACGAAGGCTATATAACAGTAAAGAAAGGAACATTATATAGTATTACGTAGATTTTCAAAGTAGTTGGAAGTGGTAAATTATGTAAAAGAACGAGAGAGAGAGAGAGAGAGAGAGAGAGAGAGAGGAAATGACGTTCCTGGGCAAAATGGGTACAGAGCTGCCAATGTCCAATGACGGCAGTGCTGAGAAATGAATTCTGCATCCTCTACTAATGAGCAGTGGCAGCTTACTGATGGTTACAGCTTACAGCCAAGCAGTCTGAAGCAATTATTCTGAAAGCCTCAAAGAGCAAAGAATTTGTGGCAAATGAAAGCAAGGTTAGCTCATTACCTTTGGACAAAAATTGGAGTCTCCCAACGATTTTAGTCCTAGTCTGAATTCTAAAGAGGCCAGCTCTTTAGAGAGTTTACAAACTGTTGCTGCTGAGGTCAAAAGATTGAACTTTCTTTCCACAGAGCCAGTTCTAGACATGGCATGTCACCGCAGCAGTAATGAGAGCTTCAGAGCTGCACTTGGAGAACTAATAATCACACAGAAAAGGATGGTTTGGCTGATCACTCTGATCAAGAAACTCTGAGCCAGCCCATCTGAGGAACCGTGAGCTAGTGAATATGGAAATTAAGAGGGGGAAAAGTCAAACAAATAAAAGTCAAAGAGGAGAAAAATCCATAGTTTAAGTCAAGGAGGGGGAAATTAAGTCTAATGTTAAAGAGAAGAAAAGTAAAGAAGAACATAAAGATGCAGAGAAGAAAGAAGCACAGTACTTTAATAGAGATCAGCTGATTATGAGGCAGAAGAAAGCTCAGATAGTTAGGTAATCTATCTTTTTTGAGTTTTTTATGTTAATATACAGTAGAACCTCAAAGATATGAACACCAAAGTTACGGACTGACCAGTCAACCAGACATGTAAAACTGGAAGTAACCAATCAGGCAGCAGCAGAGAGACACACACAAAAAAAGCAAATACTGTACTCTGCCTGTATTGCATCTTAAAGGTAGGCACCACTGGGCTGCCTGTCCCTGCCCTTACCCCACCCCCACGCACAGGACACCCACTTACAGCTAGGAAGTGAAGATACTGAGATTCGCAGGCAACCCTGTGAGCCCCCGCTGCCAGCCTAAGGTAGGGTGACCAGATGTCCCGATTTTATATGGACAGTCCCGATTTTTGGGTCTTTTTCTTATATAGGCTCTTATTACCCCCCATCCCCGTCCCGATTTTTCACACTTGCTGTCTGGTCACCCTAGCCTAAGGCATCTGGAGCAGGAGCAGCACTGGGGTCTGCACTGCTTTCCTATAAGCCGTGGGTGTTGTTTTCACCTCACCCCCCACTGGGAGAGGGACATGCTGTTTTCACCCCCACCCCTACCCGCTCCAACCTGACTGGGAAAGGGACCCAAGCTTGCCCGGGCCAGGGAAAGAAGCTGCCTGCAAGGAAGCTGCCTAGCTGCCTCTGGACCATGGCTCAGAGTGTGAACTGCTGGAGCTGAAGCTGCATTTTGTTCTGAGTTACGAACATTTCAGGGTTACGGACAACCTCCATTCCCAAGGTGTCCGTAACTCTGAGGTTCTACTGTATGTTAGAATTTGAAAATATTAACAGTTAATACTATAGGTCTCGCTACATACAACATGTAGAGCTGATCTGCTATGTTACTTCTAGGTTATTACTAATAGAGCACTTATCTCTTGTAACCATATGTGCCTCTCTGCACTCCTTGTTCCTGTCACAACAAACATCACAAAGGCCACAAAAGTGGCTCCTGTCAGCTCATCCTCTCAAAGTACCCACCATCTTAGCTTTCTGTGGATTCTGGATTACCTTTTGCGAATCAGCAAGTTGCCAGCTTCAGATGGAATGTGACCCACCAAAAAGGGGTCAGTTGGGATGTAGGAAAGTATCTGAGGCAATCAACCTTGATATTTAAATTGTTTGTTTGATATAACAATATTGGGGGAAGGGAGAGAGTGTGTACTCAGTTTTAAAGCACAGAAATTGATTCTGAAACAATATTATACATTTCTATCATTTTAGACCCATATTTACTTCTGCCCCACACAGACTGGTTGTTTTCACTTTTGCTGGCCTAGAAATACAGAATTATGAGATTCATAGATTTCAAAGTCAAAAGAGACCATTGTGATCATCTAGTCTAGTGTGACCTCCTGTATAAACACAGGTCATAGAACTTCCCCAAAATAATTCCTAGAGCAGATCTTTTAGAAAAAAACATTCAATCTTGATTTAAAAATTGTCAGAGAGAATCCAGCATGACCCTTATTAAATTTTCCCATGGTAATTAGTCTCATTCTTAAAAATTTATGCCTTATTTCCAGTCTTAATTAAATTAAAATTATAAACATTTATTTATTCTAAAGAAATTAATCCCACTTTATTTTAATCTTCCTGATTAATTTGTCTTTGCTTTCATTTTAGGTCTTTGCCTCACATTATCTCTTTCATTTGGGCATTGGTAGTTGTGAGCTAACAGGAAGTTGAAAGGACAATGGATCTCTCAAATATAACCTTCGAGCTTTACCCATACTTCAACGCAATCTCTCTAAGAAATGAAGGGGTAGGTCAAGAAAAAAAATGGTTACCTACTTGTACTGTAACTGTTGTTCTTCAAGATGTGGGTGCAACATGTATTCCGTTCAGGTATGCATGCGCCCAGTGCACAGAAGCAGGAAAAAACTTTGCTTAGCAGTACCCATCAAGGTGGTGCTCATACCCCCGGCCCTAGAAGCCCCTCCCATGGCTGTTTAAGGGAAGCTCCAACCCAATCCCTCTCAGTTCCTTTGCATGGAATCTAAGACTGGAGACTCCGATGTAGAGGGGATGGAGGGTGGGTCATGAATACACATCTTCCCCGGCAACATATGTGAAGAAGATGAAGAGGGAAACAGGGCCAAAGGGATCTGCTGAGACCCTACTTGCTCCTGCAATAAAGGCTCAGACTGAACCAGCTCAGAAGGAACAACCTCAGCACACATCTCCAGCCTAGTTGGATCAGGACTCGAGACAGCAGGAGGATTCATAGACCTTGCCCTGGAATGAGCTATGGAATGAAACCCCGAAGATCAAGTGACATCCCAACAGTTCCATGAATGCCACTGAGGAAAGGGACATGGCATTGGTGACCAGTAGGAACCAGGCCAAGATCCCCTATCTCTACTGTAAGAATGGTACCAATCCCGGAACTAAGGGTGAGCCCTCAGAGGTCTCAAAGACTTTCAAGCTCGCTATCTGAATGAAAAAGGAGAAGTAGAAGATGACTCTGAACTCAAACATAAGGAACTGTCCACCTCTGGTGGAGCCACTCACCAGAAACTCAGTACGCAGCAGTGGTACCGAAGAAGGCAGAGCAGTCAGTGCCTTGAGTACTAGCAATGTCATTGATGCAGCACTTGCTACAGGAAAAGATATTGGTAGAGGCCAGTACTACATCCATAGCTCCAGCCCATACCAGACCTGCAGAAGCTGACCTTGTCTCCGGGGACGAAGATGGAATTGGCACTGACAGTGGATCCCTTGGTGCTGATAAGGACAGTGATCTTGTCTCTGCAGTCTGTTTTTTAAGCAGTGCTGGTGACAACTCCTGCAACACCTGTATTCTGAGGCAATCAACCCAGATTGTCCAGGGATTGCAGAAAACACCACCACAGGTGAGGACTCCTGTATCACAGGCGACTCTGGCACAGAGAGGCACAATAAATCTGTGGCTGCTTAATAAACTTGTCGGATCGATATGATTGGTGCCTAGACCAATACCGAACTCAACAGCCGCCCCACTGACAGTATTGGAGTTGACAGTACACTGCTGGAACTATGTGCCTTGGTACCGAAAAGCAGGTAGACAGCCCTGCTCTATCCTGTGTACTCGAGGAACCCCAGTGCTCACTCCCACTCCTCTTCTAAGAAGATGAAGAATCTCCCCTAGCCTTAGCATGACTACAGTTAGCTTTATGCATCTTCTTTCTCGGGGGAGGAGAGGAACAAGAACATCTCTTCAGATAACAGTCAGAATCTTGCAGCTGCACCAAAGCCCTCTGAGGGGCTGGACGATATAACCCTAGCACCAAAGCAGGGCCCATGGCTTGCTTTATAAGGTACTGCTTCAAGGTAAGTCTCTAGCCACCTGTGTCTTCTTTTTGAAGGACTTTGGATGGAGCACTTCTTCTTAATATGCTCCTCTCCCAGGCACAATAAGCACTGAGTATGGGGATCTCTATTGTGGAGGGCTACCCTGCCCAAGAGTGTTCTTCAACCCGGTAAAGACGTTGCACCAGGAAAAAACAAACTATTAAACTACTAACCAATCGAATACTAAGGGTACTAACTATAACTAACTATAAACGAATAAAATAGAAAACTATCTGAGATAACAACAAAAGCATGCTGCAAATACCACACAAAATGCTCTGACTCAAGCCGCAGGTGGTGAGAAGGAACTGAGGGGAGTCAAGGTGGCGCCGCCCTTAATAGCAACGGGAAGGGCTATGAGAGCCAGAGGGCACTAGCGCTGCCCTTATGGGTATTGCTAAGCAAAGTTTTCCAGCTTCAGAGTGCTGGGCGCACACACACATCTGAGTGGAGTATACCTCTGCAACCAGGGCTGGCTTTAGGGCGATTCACCCGATTCCCCCGAATCAGGCCCCGCATCCCTAAGAGGGCCCCGCAACGTCCCTAAGGACCCTCCGCTGCCGTGCCGCCGAAGGCACCGGCAGCCAATAGAGCTGCCGCCGAAGTCCCGTCGCTGTCTTCGGCGGCAGCTCTTTCGAATCGGGTCCCGCAGTGCCTAAGGCTGGCCCTGACTGCAACCACTCAAAGGAGTTTTATTTTCCCCATAACCATAACCCACTTATATACAGACCAATTTTAGAAGTAATTAGAGAGCAGCATTAATTTTTACTTCAATTATTCCTAGCGCGTTTATATTTTAAATCTCCTGCATAGAGAAACTCAGCCAGATTAATCCCTAGTATAACTTCATGACTGGAGTGGAGAAAGTAAATAAGGAAGTGTTATCTACTCCTTCTCAGAACACAAGAACTAAGGGTCACCAAATGAAATTAATAGGCAGCAGGTTTAAAGCAAACCAAAGGAAGTATTTTTTCACACAACGCACAGTCAACCTGTGGAACTCTTTGCCAGAGAATGTTGCGAAAGCCAAGATTATAACAGGGTTCAAAAAACAACTAGGCAAATTCATGGAGGAAAGATCCATCAATGGCTATTAGCCAGGATGGACAGCTCTGCTTCTCTCCCTCCCAGGCTTGCGGTGCCAAACAGCTGATTGGTGCCGCATGCCTGGGAGGTGGGAGAAGTGGAGTGGCGACGGCGTGCTCGGGGAGGAGGCAGAGCAGAGGTGAGCTGGGGCGGGGAGCTGCCGCACGGCTCCCTGGGGCGGGGGGAGCTGCCGTGGGGTGGGGGGGCGGAGAGCTGCCACAGGGCTTGGGGTGGGGGAGTGCAAGGTGGAAGTTTCGCCTAGGGCATGAAACATCCTTACACCCACCCTGCCTCCAGGTCACAGTTTGAGGCATACTGGCAAGACAACGTATGAAAGCTTGCACTCTCCATATCCTAACACTTCTGTAAAAACGAGACTTCGTTCTCCAAAGCTCTCAATACAACACCTCTCCAAGAAAAATTAAAACTAAACTAAAAATACAAATCCCCTCCTAAGCCCAAAGTTCTATCATCCCCAAACCCTTTTCTCAGGATTGAATAAGGATTGCTCACATGTCTCCAACACTGACTCCCAACACAGCCAATGCTCTCACCTCTCCCACAAACTTTCCAACAACTCCCATTTCCTCTATCTTGGAGGCACCCTGTTATGGGGTCCTTCAACTGTGGAGAGCCCCAGCACTGTTCTGTTCAAATCCTGCAGGAATTTCTGAACTCTGTGAAATATCTGTCATTAGGACTTCAAGAAATCAATTCACCAGTGCCTAGTAGAAAGTTATGATACCAAAAAAATGACAAAGTCAAGAGTGGAAAATAGATGGGAAATAGAGGGACTATGTGTTGAGAGAAAAACTGATTCTCAGAGATCAAACCCAACAATGGATTATAGAGTATGTGGAGAAGAGAGACCACAGTGAAGGGATAAGAGGAAAGGGATGATGTAAAAAATGAAGCAGAGGCAGAATTTGAAAGGGGACAGAAAAGTGCTAGAAATACAGGCCTCTTGGTAGAGGTTTTCTGAGAGGATACAGTGATCAATAAGATCAAAAGCTACACTAAGGTCAAGCAGGATGAAGGATCCATGATCAGAGGCAATGAGCAAATCATTAAGCACCTAAAGAAAGTCAGTCTAAATATTCCAAAAGGGTGAAATTCTATGACTAGAGGTCCTTATACCTACTGAGTTATGAAAAGTCAAGGCCCTAACAGCAGATTTTGTTTGTAACAAACAAGCACTTCTTCAGCAGAATTGACTAAGAATTTGCTGCAGGATTCTCATATTCTTTGAAATATATGCTGGTTCTAAAATGTTGTAAAATTCTATGATGTCCAAATTATCATTGCATGGGAGTTTAATGAGGAAAGTACCAACTAACATATGCTGAGCTACTAACCACTCTATATAAAAATGTTATCAAGACATGATGGTGGCATAGGAAGTTGTGGTGGAGGTAGTGGTGATGATGGGGGAGGGGTTATTCTTAATGGGCAACAGAAAAATGGTTCCGTTGTACATGGAAGATGGCTGTGATACCATGGTCTTTCTCCTGCCAAGAATGTGTCAGTATGAATGCTGGTATTATAAAAACTGGCATATATATATATATTTGGGAAAGCCCATGGAGAAACGGGGCAAAAATGGATAGCTATAACAAAAACAATTCATTGCAGTGAATGAACTATTGTTCATCATTTCTCAGTCTGTGTTCTAAATGCTCTATTTGCATAATTTCCAGCCTACATTAATTTCCGTTTTCTTTCCTTTTCTATTTGGCTCTCTTCATGTACTTTTGGGCGGGGGCGAGTGTTTCAAATCCTTGCGCCATGGTCAATGATTCATCTCTATATTTTGCTAGATGAAAAGGCCATGTCTGTTATACACTTAAGTTATCCCTGGCAACTGCACTTAATTGGGGTGGGGGGTCGGGGGTGGGAGGAGAAGGAACACAATCAACAGAAGGAGCTCAACCAAATCCAGACAGGAGAGGTATAAATCTTATCTGAGCTCTTTCTTTTGCTTGTAAACATTTCATGCTCCTTGCATCCACTTGACAATCTTCTGCATCATAGACCTGAATTTGCTCACATCCGTTTTTTGTTTTGAATGTAACTTTGTTACAAGGGAGGGAAAGGATGGGGTTGGAAAGGGGCCAATATTAGAAATATACAGGTGCTTTTGAAACCAAACAATAGTCCTATTCAGGGCCAGCTCCAGGCACCAGCCCAGCAAGCAGGTGCTTGGGGCGGCCAACAGAGAGGGGCGGCACGTCCGGCTCTTCGGCGGCAATTTGGCGGTGGGTCCCTCACTCCCTCTTGGTGGTAGAGCTGCCGCAGATCGCGATCGCGGCTTTTTTTTCTTTTTTCTTTTTGATGCTTGGGGTGGCAAAAACCCTGGAGCCGGCCCTGGTCCTATGAATCCATTCAAACAAGCCATGTGGAAGGAAAAATGAAAAGAACCACAAATGAAGTGATGGCGTGATGCATATTCTCATGAGGATTTCAAGTTTACCTCACAGGTTGAAGTAAAATTTTTATGGTATTAGGGTTTGTTTTTTAAGTTGAAAGACATTTCACAGACCTGTCACAAAGCACGGGACCCAGCGCCGAGGACATCACGGTGACAATGGGTCATGTGGATGTTGTGGAACGGCGATTCTGGGCACGGGAAACAAGCACGGACTGGTGGGACCGCATAGTGCTGCAGGTCTGGGACGAATCCCAGTGGCTGCGAAACTTTCGCATGCGGAAGGGGACTTTCCTTGAACTTTGTGAGTTGCTGTCCCCTGCCCTGAAGCGCACTGACACCCGGATGCGAGCAGCCCTGACTGTCCAGAAGCGAGTGGCCATAGCCCTCTGGAAGCTTGCAACGCCGGACAGCTACCGGTCTGTCGCGAACCACTTTGGCGTGGGCAAATCTACCGTGGGGGTTGTTGTGATGCAAGTAGCCAACGCAATCGTTAAGGTACTGCTCTCAAAGGTAGTGACCCTGGGAAACGTGGAGGTCATCATAGATGGCTTCGCCGCGATGGGATTCCCAAACTGCGATGGGGCTATAGATGGAACTCACATCCCTATCCTGGGACCGGAGCACCAGGCCAGCCAGTACATTAACAGAAAGGGCTACTTTTCAATGGTGCTGCAAGCACTGGTGGACCATCGGGGACGTTTTACAAACATCAACGTCGGATGGCCGGGCAAGGTTCATGACGCTCGCGTCTTCAGGAACTCTGGTCTGTTTAGACGGCTGCAGGAAGGTATTTACTTCCCGGACCACAAAATAAGTCTTGGGGATGTGGAGATGCCTACAGTGATCCTTGGGGACCCAGCCTACCCGCTAATGCCCTGGCTCATGAAGCCCTATACTGGCGCCCTGGACACTGAAAAAGAACTGTTCAACTACCGGCTGAGCAAGTGCAGAATGGTGGTGGAGTGTGCTTTTGGCCGTCTCAAGGGGAGATGGAGAAGCTTACTGACTCGCTGTGATCACAGCGAAACCAATATCCCCATTGTTATAGCAGCTTGCTGTGTGCTCCACAATCTCTGTGAGAGCAAGGGGGAGACCTTTATGGCGGGGTGGGAGGTTGAGGCAAATAGCCTGGCATCTGATTACGCCCAGCCAGACAGCCGGGTGATTAGAAGAGCCCAGCGGGACGCACTGTGCATCCGGGAGGCTTTGAAAGCTAGGTTCCACAGTGAGCAGGGTAACCAGTGACTTTTAAGTTTCTGTACAGAGAAGCTGAACCTGCCACCATTTCTTTACCCAGTTAATGTTGACTATCCTCTCCAGTTACAGACCCCCTCCACCCCCTTCCAAAAAAATAAAATCAGTTTTATTTTGTTAATGAACACCGTTGTCTTTATTACTGTTTTCGCGGGAATGTTTTAAACCTGGGACGCAGACTGTGGTGGGGAGCGGGTGTAGTGTACTGATGCAAATGATCCTTCTAAACTCCAGGAATGACAGGATTCGCAGTGGCAGACAGGTTGTTTCAACGGAGCCTGCCAGCCCTCCTGAGCGGGACTGCGTGTATGTGGGGGCTATGTGACTTTATGGCAGGGGGAGGAGGGTTACAGATCCCCTCCTGCGTGGCTCTGTGATCCAGGACAAGGACCGCTGCATAAGATCTGTAACTGCCCTCCCCCGCCACAAAGTCACAGAGCAACCCTCCCCCCCCCCACGCACAGAACATGAAAACCACCTCCCAGACTGACCAGGGTAACTAGTCACTGCACTGTGTATGTGCCCTGCTGCTGGACCTGCCCCCGCCTCTGTACCCTGCTAAAGGTGACTGTCCTGTCCAATTACCAGGGCCCTTCCCCCCCTTCAGACAGACTCTCCCTCAAAAGAACATGATTGAAACAGTAATGAACAGAAACGTATTTTTTATTAACAACCACACATGAAACTGGGGGGTGAAACTTGGACGGGGGCTTGGGTGAGGCGGGCAGGAAAGGACTTTTCAAATTTTGGGGAATGACAGCCTTCTGGTGCTTGAACAGTCTGCAGGGGTCGAGTGAGAGTTTTCACGGACTCTGCCGCCCCTCCTTCTTTGGACTTTGGGCGAGGGGGGTATGGGACTTGGTGGCGGGGGAGTGCGGTTACTGATAGACTGCAGCGGGGCTCTGTCCTCCTGCCTCCGTTCCTGCAGAACATCAACAAGGCGCCGGAGCGTGTCCGTTTGCTCCCTCAGAAGTCCAAGCAGCGTTTGAGTCACCTGCTGGTCTTCCTGCTGCCACCTCTCCTCACGTTCCATGTGTGTCCGGTGCATTTGGGACAAATTCTCCCTCCAATGGTTCTGCTGTGCTGCCTGGGCTCGGGAGCAGCCCATTAGTTCTGAGAACATGTCCTCTCACGTCTTCTTCTTCCTCCGCCTAATGTGCGCTAACCTCTGGGAGTGTGATGTCAGGCTGGGTTGGGAGACAGTCGCAGATGTGGCTGTGGGAATGAGAAAAAAGTAGTGAATTCCTCCGAAACATAAATGTAGTTGTGAACAAAGAACATAGTCTTTCTCTGTGAACAAGACCATGCACCGCACCTATCACATGCGCACTCAGAACAAGGTCGAATTTTCGGACCTCGCCTTCAGTGCCTGGGGTCTTGCACTGCCGATCTGGGAAGCGGGGCAGGACACCGGAATCTCTGTAGCAGGCAAACATGGTAAGCCGTAGACTTGTGGCTGCTTAAAACTTTAGTAGTACCACTGGCCTCCTTTCACATTGAAAGCAATGCCAGTCTCTGCTGCCACCAATCGGCCAAGCATGAACTCTGGCCCTGTCCCACCCCCTCGCGGATGTCCCAGGGAAAGATCCCTGTATGCTGCCCCTCTCCCGCCTCCACCGCGTGGCTGTAAACCAGCGGTTACAGTTCTGTAAAGGAACTTGCAAGCAGTCCCAATACTAACAGTCCCCTACCTAATTCAAAGCAGGTCATCATGAGCGACATAACTATCATGAGGATCTCGGACAGCGATAAGGAAAGGATGCTTCAGGAAAGCCTGCAAAGACCAGGGCCCTATGCCGCCATGCTGTGCAAGGCAATGATCCTGGAGTACTTGAGGATCTCCTGGCGCGGGAACGTCTCCTACTTCGGAGGACCCACTAAGACCGCTCTCCCCAGGAACCTGATGAACAGGCTTTCCCATTACCTCCAGGAGAGCTTCGTCGAGATGTCTGTGGAGGATTTCAGCTCTATCCCCGGACATATAGACCGGATTTTAATATAGCTGCAGTGGCAGGGACTAAAGAGTGGAGCAGCTTGGGCAGCAGAATCATGCACAACCGGACACTGTTAGATTTTTTTTAAATAGTTGGAACTGAATACTTAAGCGCCCAGGGTAAAGAAATCATGAAGAACACATTGTTCTTATTCTTAATATTCCAGTTTTGTTAAAAATAAATGTTTAGATGTTTAAAACACTTACTGCTTGATCCTTCCCCTGAATCTGTGTCCGGGTTACATGCTGGGGAGGGTTGGTAGGGGATCTCTGTGAGGGTGATGAAGAGCTCCTGGCTGTCGGGGAAATCAGCTTGGTAAGCGCTGTCGACTGCCTCGTCCTCCTCATCTCCTTCCTCATCTTCCCCGTCTGCTACCATGTCCGAGGAACCGGCCGTGGACAATATCCCATCCTCAGAGTCCACGGTCAGTGGTGGGGTAGTGGTGGCGGCCGCACCTAGGATGGAATGCAGTGCCTCGTAGAAACGGGATGTCTGGGGCTGGGATCCGGAGCGTCCGTTTGCCTCTTTGGTCTTCTGGTAGCCTTGTCTCAGCTCCTTGATTTTCACGCGGCACTGCGTTGCATCCCGGCTGTATCCTCTCTCTGCCATGGCTTTAGAGATCTTCTCATAGATCTTTGCGTTCCGTCTTTTGGAGCGCAGCTCGGAAAGCACGGACTCATCGCCCCACACAGAGATCAGATCCAAGACTTCCCGATCAGTCCATGCTGGGGCCCTCTTTCTATTCTGGGATTGCACGGCCATCTCTGCTGGAGAGCTCTGCATCGTTGCCAGTGCTGCTGAGCTCGCCACGATGTCCAAACAGGAAATGAGATTCAAACTGCCCAGACAGGAAAAGGAATTCAAATTTTCCCGGGGCTTTTCCTGTGTGGCTGGTCAGAGCATCCGAGCTCAGACTGCTGTCCAGAGCGTCAACAGAGTGGTGCACTGTGGGATAGCTCCCGGAGCTATTACCGTCGATTTCCATCCACACCAAGCCTAATTCGATATGGCCATGTCGAATTTAGCGCTACTCCCCTCGTTGGGGAGGAGTACAGAAGTCGAATTTAAGAGACCTCTATGTCGAACTAAATAGCCTCGTGGTGTGGACGGGTGCAGGGTTAATTCGATGTAACGGCGCTAAATTCGACATAAATGCCTAGTGTAGACCAGGCCTAAGGCCATACATCTAGGAACAAAGAATGCAGGCCATAAGCCCCCAGATGCAGAGTTTTATCCTGGGAAGCAAGGACTCTGAAAAAGACTTGGAGGTCATGATGGATAATCAGTTTAACAAATTCCCAGTGAGACACTAATGAACTAATTCAATCCTTAAATGTATAAACAGTGGAACAGTGAGTAGGAAGGTAATATTACCTCTGTATTTGGCAGTAGTGTGACCACTATTAGAATAATGTGTCCAGTTCTGGTGTCCACAATTCAAGAAGGATGTTGATAAATTGAGAGCATTCAGAGAAGAGTCACAAAAATGATTAAAAGATTGGAAAACATACTGTATAGTGAAAGATTCAAGAAGCTCAATCTGTTTATCTTAACAAATAGAAGGATAAGGGTTGACTTGGTATAACAAGAACCAATGGCTGGAAGTTGAACCTGGACAAATTCAGGCTTGAAATGAGGTATAAATTTTTAAGAGTGAAGGTAATTAATCCTTGGAACAACTTACAAAGGGTTGTGGTATATCTCCATCACTGGATGTTTTTAAAGCAAGATTGGATGTTTTTCAAAAATATATGCTCTAGTTTAAACAGGAATTAATTCAAGCAAGTCCTATGGCAGGGGTAGTCAATAGGCAGACCACAGGCCAAATCCAGACCACCAGACGCTTTTGAATGGTCTGTGAAATCTTATTTACTTATTATCATTATTGTTATTATTTTTGTCTCTGGAGTCTGGACCTTCACTATACCTTGACCAAGAAATAATTGATTGCCCCTGTTTTATGGCCTGTGTCATACAGGAAGTCAGATTAGATGATCGTAATGGTTCCTTCTGGTTTTATAATCTATGAATCTGTGAGTACCTATACAAATAGAATGACGATTGGTGTCCTGGTGAAAATCAGTTTTAATTTGGGCAAGTCATCTGAGTTAAGAAATCATTTTATGAATGTTTTGGATCTTTTTAACAACAATCTAATTTTAACATTCTAAAGCAAAGGGAATGTAGTGAGTATGCATGCATGTGCAATTTTGTGTCCTGTTAAAATATTTGCTGAACCCTATGACAAACCATTTGATCGCATTTTGAAGGAAGCAGGATCCCTGCCTCATTCCACAGGAAATCTGTAACACGTACAGTTTGAGTCAGTCTGTTTGAGACATAGCCTCTTTAGGTAAATTGCACATGGAGTAAAAGGCACCTCTTATTGCATTAAATACACAGAACGAGGGGAAAACAATTAAAGTATTTGAAACTTAAAACTTAGTAAAACCTGACTTTAATAATTGTCTATTCCATGCTCCTTTAGTCGTATGAAGTTTTATGGGGGGAAATCCTTAGGACTTGTCTACATGGGGACACTCAGGAAAATTAATCTGAGTTAAGTAAAGGTGTGAATTTAAAGTTGATTCGTTAAACTGGATTAAACATCTGTGTGGAGACACTCATTCAAAATTAAAGTGGCCTTAATGTGAATTACTCTAAACTGAATTAAGGCCACTTTAATTCTGAATGAGAGTGTCCACACAGGGGTTTGATGCAGTTTAACTAATCCACTTTAAATTCACAATTTTTGTTAATTCAGATTAATTTTCCTGAGTGTCACCATGCAGAGAAACCCTTAGATAGTATTAAATATTCTTGTAGGGGAAAATAGAAGGTTCAGTAGATGGTCTTTAGCTATTAGTGGCTGTTGAAATCAATCTTGTTTCTTTTTAAGACAAAACAAGACAGATAGACAGACACAGAGAAGAGATGGAAAAAATAGAATCTGTCTGTGTCTTTTTCATTTGCAACCTAGCTTCTGGGGGGGGGGGGGGGGGAATCACAGGAACAGCACATGATTTTATACCCTCTCCAAAACCTGGCAAACTATTACCAGCATGTTAAGGCAATGTGTTTACCTTGCCTTTTTCATTAAAGCAGTTCTTCAAAAGTTAGATTTGCCTTGGCCGGCTAAACATGATTCTTATTAGACAGGAGGCAAAACAAGGACAATAGGAAAGAGAAGAAATAAACTGGGGAAGGAAAATGACACAGTAGGGAGAGGACGTTAGCAGGACCTCAAGTTCACATCATAGGTGTTGATCAGAATTCAGCCAAACCTGATGGAGGTGGTAATGTCATCTGTTCACTATCTCTGGCCTTGCCTGGTAAGGGCAACTTTCAGGATCAAGAAAAACGAATGCCCAATGGTCTGGTAGTAGGTCCTGATGGTAGTGGAGGCTATGATGGTCTAGCTCTCTCCGTCTCCTTCAAGCTATTTAGTCTGCAAGCTCCAAAACAAGTTGTCAAGTAACCTCAAAAAAGCCATGTCCAGAAAGGCAACTTCTTCCCATGAAAATTATCCACTCAGAATACTTATTCAGTTTCACTAATTATGGCATTTCTAGCATCATTCCTTCCATTTCTAGCGTCATCTTGACCTGTTACAGTTGTGTTTTCTTGGGGACCCCAATCAGTGCTTTTAACTTAATCACACCCTATTTCTACCAGTCTTTCTGCTCTCAACCTTTGCTTATTTTATAGTTTTATATAACAGGTCAAGCTAAACTTTGATTATTTTTCACCCACTTTGAACAACTTAAAACAGATCTCTGAACAACAGTCCCCAAATCTTCAGAGGAGCACAAGTTGGTTGGACAGTGTGATCTACATACAGTAAATAGGTCCTGTGGTTCCACATGACCCATATGTCATAGCTACCAAATATTCAGAAAGAAAATAAGAAGGTTATAGTGTCTAACGTGAGTGGAGAGTGGACAGTCAATATTAGCATCTCCCCAAACAAAAGTTCAAAACATTTTTCAGCATCGTGGCGTTTCACAGCCTCTCCTTTTTTTTTTTTTTTTTCAATTGCACCTTAATTTAAAAAAAACCAAACACACACAAACAACATACAGAATAATCCATTGTTCAGAGGCACACACCTCTCCTTGGAGACTGGAGAAAGGAGTTGTGGGAGCTGCTGCTTGGTGACCTGATTATTTTGCCTGTGTGAGTGGGAGCTGCACACTTGACTGCAGTTCTCCTAGCTCTACCTATGTCTTCAGCAAGCACTCATGTCCCATCTACACAAGCAAAGCAAGGCTAGGGGTTTCAGGATCACGATCCCTATATAACTTCAATCAGTGGAAAAATTCTATGGAACATCTGTACTGGGTCCACAATTTTGATTCTACACTATCTTCCTTTTCTCTGAATCTGTCTCTCTTCTGTTCTACTTCTTTTGTTCTCATGATACCACCTTTTCCTTTTATTTTAGGAAAATGGATTGCAAAGCAAAACTAACAATAATCAGAGAGTAGCACTGTGCACATGCACAGTTTTTTAACCTGAGAGGATGGCTGCAAAGTGAAAGAGATTGTGATTAGGTGACAGCAGCTGACACCACGGTAAAGCACTATGCAGGTGCGTAATGTTACTCTATGTGGTATGCTGTTTCTGCAAGCACCATTTATCCTGAAGACTTCACTAAGTGAGTAAAGGCAGTAGTCTGCTATTTAGTTAAGATGCTTCCAGGGTGGGACTGCCAATGAGGAGGGTATGATAGGACACAACTGCATGACAGGAGCTGCATGAGGCTCCCATTTCTTTTTCCCCTCTCAAACGAAATGTTATGTCCAATCATTTTAATGTTTCATATATTATTCTTATTATCCATTTACGGCATATGCTATAACAATTCATTTTAGTAAAAATAGTCTCATACTGTGATTCAAAGAGTGAGTTAAAGTATATGCTGTGAATACATATTAACAATAGCATGGGATAGTTTCACCACTGAACCATAACAAAGCATTTTTATCATATTATAGATCTATATTGCACGAAAAGAATCACTCTTAAAATTAGTTTCAGTCTCATCATGTCAGCCTTGATCCTTCTCTCTCCAGACAATACAAAATGTTAGCTAATTCTCACTGCTGAAAATTACTGTTTTTGTTATTTTTATTTATTCTTTAAAGATATTGTTTTTGCTTTTTAATCCTTCCGTGACACATACAAAGCCAAAGATTTTATTTAAATTATCAATTTAAATTATTTTGTATCTATACACGTTATGTATAAGTTTCTTTGCGGCTATAATGGTTTATGCCAAGTTTAAGCTGGAAACAAATTTTTTATTGCCAAGTTATAAACCACTGAAATACGAGTTTATATTGGAAATGCTGAGACACCCTTAACTATAATGGCACTAGTGGGCGCCGCCATAATTCCAGTCTCAGAATTTAATAAAATGCAGCCACTATTTAACAGGAGTATCACAAAGAACCCTATTAACTATCCAATTACTAAATGAAGAAATAACATTTTCTATAACTCAAGCCAAGAGAAAAAAGAACACTTCATGTTCCAACTTAAAACTTTACTTTAAACTAGCAGGACATATTTGGAGGTCCATTCCATACAATGCACTGTTTATTTCACTCATTTAAAATAAGTGAATTTCTGTACAAGAGCCAATTAAAGAATGTTTGTTTAATAAATAAAGATGTGTATTTTCTTGAGTGTGGTTCTAATTGCAATGTAGGGTCTTACCTCTTTAGAAATATCAGAAACTAATACCTCCAGCCAAGATTCCTTTCAACAATTCAGGTGTCCTACATTAAGAGGGGTGAATGATTCCTTATTCATCTCATAAAATTACAAAGTTTGTGTATTTAGGGTCTATGGCAACACCAATAAATTCAAATGTTTTTAATGGGCTCCCCCGCCACTCACATTTGTGTGTCTGAAACACTGTGAAATTCGGTGTTCTCATGGTCTTATTCTACCATTCAGGAAAGGAACTACCACTAGATGATCAAATCTTGCATCATTTTGACCCCATAAATGACTTCCAGAAGTATGACAAAAAAGCCAGTGAAAAACACTCAAAAATGCTAATAAACTCAGATACCTGGAATACAAATAAAATTCTACTAGGTACTTATATGGACCCCATTTATTACAGCATTTGAACCCCAGGTGGAGCTTTTCAAGGGCACGTGGATTCCATCATAGAATCATAGAATCGTAGGACTGGAAGGAGCCTCGAGAGGTCATCTAGCCAGTCCATGGCACTCATGGCAGGACTATGTAATAACTAGACCATCCCTGACAGGTGTTTGTCTAACCTGCTCTTAAAAATCCCCAATGATGAAGATTCCACAATGTCCCTAGGCAATTTATTCCAGTGCTTAACTACCCTGACAGTTAGGAAGTTTTTCCTAATGTCCAACCTAAACCAGCCTTTAAACCTGCAATTTAAGCCCATTGCTTCTTGTCCTATCCTCAGAGGTTCAGGAGAACAGTTTTTCTCCCTCCTCGTAACAACCTTTATGTACTTGAAAACTGTTATGTCCCCCCCCTTTTAGTCGTCTCTTCTCCAGACTAAACAAACCCAATTGTTTCAATCTTCCCTCATATGTCATGTTTTCTAGACCTTTAAGCATTTTCGTGGCTCTTCTACAGACTTTCTCCAATTTGTTCACATCTTTCCTGAAATGTGGCGCCCAGAACTGGACACAACACTCCAGTTGAGGCATAATCAACATGGAGTAAAGCGGAATAATTACTTCTCATGCCTTGCTTACAACTCTCCTGCTAATACATCCCAGAATGATGTTCACTTTTTTTTGCAACAGTGTTACACTGTTGACTCATATGTAGCTTGCGATCCACTATGACCCCCAGATCCCTTTCTGCAGTACTCCTTCCTAGGTAATTATTTCCCATTTTGTAAGCGTGCAACTGATTGTTTCTTGCTAAGTGGAGTACTTTGCATCTGTCCTTATTGAATTTCATCTTATTTACTTCAGACCATTTCTCCAGTTTGTCCAGATCATTTTGAATTTTAATCCTATCCTCCAAAGCACTTGCAAGCCATCCCAGCTTGGTACCATCTGCAAACGTTATAAGTGTACTCTCTGTGCCATTATCTAAATTAGTGATGAAGATATTGAACAGAACCGGACACAGAACTGATCCCTGCGGGACCCCACTTGATATTCCCTTCCAGCTTGACTGTGAATCACTGATAATTACCCTCTGGGAACAGTTTTCTAACCAGTTATGTACCCACCTTATCATAGCTCCATCTAGGTTGTATTTCCCTAGTTTATGAGACGGTCATGCAAGAGAGTATCAAAAGCCTTACTAAGGCCTCCACAGTTTTGTTGACCAAAATCAGCTTTTGTCAACAAAACAGTGGTGTACACACTAAAATGCTCCTCCCACCGATAAAACTCCTTTGCTATGCCAACATAATAACACCACCTCGATGAGCAGCATAGAAATTTCTGCAGCGTACTTAAAGTGATGCAGCATCAGTGTAGACACTGTGCTTGGTTATGTCGCCTTATTTGAGAGTAGCACACAAGCGATCAGCACATGGAGCTGGTCAGAAGGCACACGCATGCAGGAGATGCACCCTTGCACCCTGGGTACCCTTAGGAGTGAGATATTAGGTTAAATTACCCTAGTCTGTGGAAAAGGGTACCAATATTCAGAATAGCCTCCCTAGCCACTTGTAGTAACCCCCTTCACAAACCACCCTTTGTCTTCCCTTGCCACGCTCCCCACCCCCCCCCAAACTCACCATATATGGAACTCGCACCAACCTGTGTGGTAGCCCAGGCACAGTGAGAAAGAGGTTTGTGTATCTTTTGTGATTCACAGCTGTGAGTGCACTCACCATACTGTCTCTGTTCGTGGGCATTTGCACATCCCCCATTGGAATCTTCTGGTCTGGAAATAATGTCCCAGCGTGCAGCTTTCTATACAGTCCAGTGTTCCGAAAGATGCGTGCATCATGTCCCTCCTCTGACCGCCCTGCACTGATGTCAGTGAAATGGTCCCAGTGATTCACCAGCCCCTGCCAGACCATGGAGAAGTAGCACTTTTGATTGATGTACTCTATCGCAAGATGATCAGGGGCCAAAATTGGGATACGCATTCCATCTATCGCCCCGCTGCAGTTAGTGAATCCATTGCCTCAAAGCCATCAATTATTTCTTGCACATTACCAAGAGTCACAGTCCTTGGTAGCAGGAGGCAATTAAAGGCCCCGCAAATTTGCATCACTATAATCGCCATGGTGGACTTTCCAATCCCAAACTGATTCGTAACTGCCCAGTAGCAATCTGCAGTTACCAGCTTCCACACAGTGATTGCCACTTGCTTTTCCACAGTGAGGGCAGCTCTCATTCTGGTGTCCTTGCACCACAGTGCTGGGGGGAGCTCCACATACAGTTCCATGAAGGTGGATTTGTCTTGTGCATCCAAAAGTTCTGCAGCCACTGCTCATCATCCCATACATGCATCATAATGCGATCCCACCAGTCAGTACTTGTTTCTCTAGCCCAATACCGACAATCCACTGTGGCAAGTTGCTCTGTGAATGCCATATTCACAAGTAGTAATCATAGAAATAATGGCAATCCACCTATGACTCTGAACCTTGCCCTTCTAGGATGGTAAAAGAGAGCAGAGAACACCTGAGACCCCTACTAAAAGAGACTATCTGCATCTCCTTTGAAGGGAAAATCCCATTTTCCCTAAGATATATGATCATCTGACCAGTACTTAAGAAGCCATCTCTGAACAGTTGAGACATTACAACTACAACCTCTGTATAAATTTACTTTTTCAATCAAGTTATCAAGAAGCAGCTAGCTAAAGCCTCTTCAGGGCCACCTCTTGGCTATAAGTATCCTGGATCCCTCTCAGTCAGGCTGAGGACCTTAGGCCTGGTACATGAGAGACAGCGCCTGTTGTTCTGGTGGATGACCTCCAGCTATCCATATACAAGGGAAGTATATCCATATTTATTGTGCAAGACCCTTCTGTGGTATTTGATACCAACTGATCACCAAATACTCCTTTCCTGCCTCCAAGAAGCTACAAGGAAGAATGGAAATGCCCTGACATGGTTGAGGTCATTCCGCTCAGACTGAACCCTGTAGGTCATTATCGAATCATAGATATGTAGGGAGAAAGGGACCTTGAGAAGTCATCTAGTCCATTCCCCTGTGCTGAGAAAGGACCAAGTATACCAAGACCATCTCTGACAGGGGTTTGTCTAACTTTTTTCTTAAAAACCTCCAGTGATTGGGATTCCAAAACCTCCCTTGGTAACCTATTCCAGTACTTAACTATCCTTACAGTTAGCAAGATTTTCCTAAATCTCCCTTGCTGCAGATTAAGCCAATTACTTCTTGTTCTGCCTTCAGGGACATGAAGAACAATTGATCACTGTCCTCTTTATAAAAGCCCTTACGATATTTGAAGACTGTTATCAGGTCCCCCGCAGTCTTCTTTTCTCAAGACAAAACACTGTCCAGTATTTTAACCTTTCTTCTCTAATTTGTCCACATCTTTCTTAAAGTGTGGCACCCAAAACTGGACACAGAACTCCAGCTGAGGCCTCACCAGATCCGAATAGAGCAGAACAATTATGGGCAACTGCACTTCCACCTTCAAAATCCTATAAATATTAGTCTTCTCTCTCATATTTGGCAAGCTATTTGCAACAGGCTGAAGTACCAGCAAAATGTAGACAAAACCCAACCCTACATATCCTTGACATCAAACATTCCAGTGTTTTTAAAGTGTAACCAAAATCAACACCTGGATGAAGAGCAGCTGGCCAAAGCTGAACCAAGGAAAAACAAGTAGTGATGGGAGAAAGAAGGAAGCATGTTGAAGAACTATATCTCTGTACCACTCTGCCCCCTTCCTCCCATTATGAAGAGCCTCAGCTGCCAGATTGTTAACTTGGTTTGCAGCCATGGGATCCTGTTAGAATCCTTACTGATCTTGGATGTCAAAATAGCCACACTGGTAAAAAAAAAAAAAAAAACACCCTCTTACATCTTCCTGGTCAGAATATCACATTCCATCCTATTGGACATAGGCCTGGTCACAGTAATCTAAGCATTTGTGACTTGTCCAAGCTTCATTGTGAAACTCATCATATCTATGATAGTTTTCCCCGAAAAGATTATCAGCGGTGAGATGTCTAACATAGTGAATGCCAGTGAAAAAGAGGTAGAATCAGAGGCTAAAATAGGGGGAAAAGTTAAAAATTACTTTGACAAGATAGATGTCTTCAAGTCACCAGGACCTGATGAAATACATCTTAGAATACTCAAGGAGCTGACGGAGGAGATATCTGAGACATTAACGATTATCTTTGAAAAGTCATGGAAGATGGGAGAGATTCCAGAGGACTGGAAAAGGGCAAATATAGTGCCCATCTATAAAAAGGGAAATAAGGACAACCTGAGGAATTACAGAACAGTCATCTTAACTTTAGTACCCGGAAAGATACTGGAGCAAATAATTAAGAAATCAATTTGCAAATACCTAGAAGATAATAAGGTGATAAGTAACAGTCAGCTTGGAGGGGTGTGACTTTTCTCAGTCTATGGCACAGGAGAAGTAAGCTCTCTTTGCCGCCTTCAGGCAGAGGCATACATTTGTAGAAATTCTTTGTGTCTGAGTCTGTCCTCATCAGAATACATTTTCTGATAACAATGCTCAAATTTTCTTCCCACTTTCTCTGCTGCAGGTCATCTGAGATCTGTGGCAATCTTTGTGGGTGTTGGGATGGGAGACAGCACTTTGGTACTAGCATGTCTAGAAGAGTAGTCATGGATTGGTTGAAGTGCTTCACCAATTCTTCTACTCTGAAAACAAGTTTTGGAATTTAGCAGAGTTCAAGAGTTATCAGGACAGAACATGGTGATGGTTCTTTTTCCCTTGCAAGGGAGAGTGTTCTTATTACTGCCTAGAAAAGGAAGAGGTCTTACCAGGATACAGTATTGGTTCCATTTCTTATTCCTATCTCCAGTGCAAGGGTTCAGTCTAGGGCATGGGCAGCTATTGTGTGCGGGTCCAGAGATTGCCTGTGGGAAATCTGAGGTGAAGAATTGAGATAGGAAGTTTGGGGTATTTCATCAGAAACATTATCAGCCTCAATATGAAGTCTCCCAAGACAATGAGTCTTGACCTTTATCAGCATGTCAGACTGCTTCTGCCAACTCTTGTGATGATCCTTTGTTTTCTGGCAGCTAATAGATTAGCAAGGTGCCCAAGTTAGTCTTGTCTCTGGATAAGAGAGAAAAAGGATGCACTCAAAGTATTTTGTTTGGTGTGAGTTCTTCCTGCATTTGAGTCTGGAAGAGAACAGAATGGTTATTCCACATCCAGATATGTCCTTCCTGGGTGTGGATCTGTGGCAAATGAAATATCCAGGGGAACAAGGTGATCCAATTCTGGGACTGCAGACTTAACCCCAATCATGTGTCTGTGTGATGCAGCCCAGGTCAGGCAACTCAACAGCAGTAAAATCATGGATGATGGATTAATTGGCCCCAGATCTTGCATTATTCAGGATGAGGCTGAAGTCATGGTGTCTGTCTATTTTGGACCCACGCAAGATAATAGATTGCTGATTGCACTGGACTAGATATAACTACCTAGAGATCTTCTTTCCAAGTCCTGTGAAGAGATGTTCTGTCCTTTGGGAAGTAAAAGGGACATCTGACATGAGTCAAGTTACACGGTTAAATCTTTGCAGAATCAATCCTTCATTAGGAACAAAGTATACCACAGCTATATTAATTGCATTTATGGTAAGAAGGATGTATGGGGAATACAGTCAAACATTTGTAAACTCATCTTGTATATAGATAAAATATAGTTAATAAAAAATTGTCTAGGTCTGTCCCAGTCTAAAGGAAAAATATATCAGCCTACATTTTCAGAAGTGACTAGCGATTTTTGGTACCTCAATTTCTGGGTGTTTAACATGAGATAGCTTAAAGAAGCCTGATTTTCAGAGAGAGGTGTTCAACACATTCAAGAAATTCAGGCCTTAAGATGTCTCACATAGGGAACACATGAACTGAAGCACCCAAAAATCACTAGTTCCATCTGAAAATGCAGGCTAATTTTGTGACTGTCAACTTATATGGCCCTGTGAGAAGGCGACGTGCCACACTCATCTCATCCACAAACACAGACTGCGCTGAGACTTTCTTGCTTATAAACACCCCGGTGTAGCTTATTTACAGTTGTTTAATCCCTCCACCAATACACAGCAGGGTCTCTACACCTTTACACACTGTATCTGAACTTTCTAACCCCTTCTCCAAAAGGGAGGTGGGGAGGGATGTGTCTCTACTCAGAGAACTCTATTTGTCATGCTCTCCTAGCCTTCTGTCTTTCTGTTTCTCTCCTTCTCTGCCCTCCTGAGCACTCCTTCCAGTGCCCTTCTATACAGCTTCCTTCTTAATGGGCTTATTGGCTCATTGACTCACTAGCCCCAGTCTGGCCTGGTAATCAATACACCTGTGTCCAATTAGGCCTTCTCCAGGGGAACCTAATTACAATTAATAATGACCAGATTGCTGGCTCAAGTCATTGGAGTTTCCAAGTGCCTAGTATATTGTGCCTCCTCTCCTGTCTTTTCTGCACTAGTAAAAATACCATAATTAATGTCACTGAAGATGGTGGTACAAAAACAAAAATTAAAATTTGATTTAGGAAAGTATTTTATATAAAATTTGAAATGTTTCTTAAACAGAAATAGCTATTTTAAATTTCAGTGCAATTCAAAACACAGGAAAACATATTTGCTGAGTGAAAAAAATGTTTACCATATGGAAACCAGCTGTATTTTCAAGAGCCTAAAAAGAAATTATACAAGAGCTAATAAGTAATATGTATATCATTCTTTTTAAAAAATCCTGAAATGCTGTTTGGAATATTTTAATCTTTCTTTTCTTCAATTTAAACAAACGCTATAATCCCCTACCATCAAATTCAAATATTACAATTTCACTCCTATACTATCAACAAGCAAACAATGTTTTAGTTGCATCAAAAGGTGATTGCTGCATACTCAAACCTATTTTGGGGTTGTGCTCAAGAGACATCTGTTAAAACTTTATGCACTAACAAACCAGCTCTGCATATTAGTAAAGATATATCTTGTGTCTGATGTACTCCAAATCCTGTTTTGATCCCAAACTGACAAGTGGGAGGAGAACAGTGATTGCGTGGTAGCAAATTTCACTCCAAGCACCAGCTCAGAGACAGAAAGTGTTCTTGTTACCCAGGGTTTTCAAAACCAAAAGCAGTGGTAACTTAACTGTTTTACTTCAGGTGGTGTCAGGAAAAAGTCTTTCAAGATAGCTTCAGAGAATGGCTTGAAAGTAAACTTTATTATTTACTATTTTTATAACTAACTTTTACAAAACAAACAGTTCATAGTGACCCCTACTGGGTCATTACTTTAAAAAATTTAATAAACTACTTATTAACAAAACATTTTAAACAATTTTAGTTATAAAAAGCTTTTATAATTAAAAGGGGCCAAAACTCAAGGTCTTTATTTATTTATAGTCTCAATTTGCTGAATTTTTTTTTCATTTAGATTAGCAGAGGCTGCAAGCTTGCAGCTAGCATTTGACCTTGCTTCCAGAAGCCCTGCTTGTTCAAATTAACCGTCTTTAGGTGATGTTCTATTTTATTAATTCATGGTGGCTGAATGCACACAATGTGGTTGAAATTAGCTTGATAAAATTTTGGGTGACACACCCTTCCATTTCAGGTCAACATTCTCAGTGTCTAAGTTCCACGGAGTTTATACACATATGGGATGTAGAAATAGGCATTGATTCCGTGGGTGCTCCAGGACTGGAACACCCACGGAAAAGAATTAGCCGGTGCTTAGCACCCAACAGCAGCCCAAGCTGCTCTCCCTCCCCCCAATGCCTCCCATCCACCGGCGGCCCCAACGATAATTTCCTCCCCCCTCCCTCCCGCCTAGCACCTCCTGCCCACCACGATCAGCTGTTCTGCGGCATGCAGGAGGCGCTGGGGGGTATGGGGAGGAGAAGGGATGGGGCGCACTGGGGGAGAGTGCCAGACTGGCTGGGAAGAGGCAGGGCAAGATGGACCAGGAATAGGGACTTGGGAGAAAGGGCGGGGCAATGGTGGAGTAGGGGTGGGAAAAGGCGGGGCAGGGGTGGGGGTTTGGGGAAGGGCTCAGGTGGGGGCGGGGCCTGGGACAGAGTGGGAGGGGGTTGAGCACCCTGGGAGCCTGGAGGAAGCCGGCACCTCTGGATGTAGACACACACTTTGAATTATTATTATAATTGCTGTGGCTTCATTGTAGACAGTCGTTGGATCATTTTGTTATCTTGGCATACCCAAGAGTGAAGAGACCATGGAGCTGGAGAGCAAAGGTGAATTAATGCATAAGGGTGTTTATAATATGCGTTAACCCCAGAAACAGCCAAATATTAGCTTCATTTAAAAGAGCTCTAAATCCTATACACTGAAAACTGGATCCAAATTCCTAGGATGATGACACATTCAGAAATGGGGTTCAGACAGAAAAGGTGAGAGAAGGGAAAGATCATGAGCTAAGTTTCTATGTGGCTGGGAGACAATTCTACAGAATTAAAAGCTCCCTGCATAGATAATGGGCAGCTCTGAGTGCCGTGAACTCCAGACTGACCAATTCCTCTAGGGAAAAAATGAATGCTTTAAATAAATAACAAACTCCCTCAAATGCCCCAAATCTAGTGATCATCTGTCTGCTTCAGACTATCAAGCAAGTCCAGAGAGCCCTCTCACCAAATCTAGGTCTTTTAGGCCTGGTCTACACTAGGAGGTTATGTTGAATTTAGCAGCGTTAAATCGAATTAACCCTGCACCCGTCCACACAACGAAGCTATTTATGTCGACATAGAGGTCTCTTAAATTCGATTTCTGTACTCCTCCCCAACGAGGGGAGTAGCGCTAAATTCGACATGGCCATGTCGAATTAGGGTAGGTGTGGATGGAATTCGACGCTAATAGCTCCGGGAGCTATCCCACAGTGCACCACTCTGTTGACGCTCTGGACAGCAGTCCAAGCTCGGATGCTCTGACCAGCCACACAGGAAAAGCCCCGGGAAAATTTGAATTCCTTTTCCTGTCTGGGCAGTTTGAATCTCATTTCCTGTTTGGACATCGTGGCGAGCTCAGCAGCACTGGCAACGATGCAGAGCTCTCCAGCAGAGGTGACCATGCAATCTCAGAATAGAAAGAGGGCCCCAGCATGGACTGATCGGGAAGTCTTGGATCGGATTGCTGTGTGGGGCGATGAGTCCGTGCTTTCGGAGCTGCGATCGAAAAGACGGAATGCAAAGATCTACGAGAAGATCTCAAAAGCCACGACAGAGAGAGGATACAGCCGGGATGCAACGCAGTGCCGCGTGAAAATAAAGGAGCTGAGACAAGGGTACCAGAAGACCAAAGAGTCAAACGGACGCTCCGGATCCCAGCCCCAGATATGCCGTTTCTACGAGGCACTGCATTCCATTCTAGGTGCGGTCGCCACCACTACCCCACCACTGACCGTGGACTCTGAGGATGGGATATTGTCGACGGCCACTTCCTCGGAGATGTTAGCGGACGGGGAAGATGAGGAAGGAGATGAGGAGGACGAAGCAGTTGACAGCGCTTACAATGCTGATTTCCCCGACAGCCAGGATCTCTTCATCACCCTCACAGAGATCCCCTACCAACCCTCCCCAGGCGTTAACCCGGACCCTGAATCAGGGGAAGGATCAGTCGGTAAGTGTTTTAAACATGTAAACATTTATTTTGAACAGAACAGGAATATTAACAATGGGTTTTTCATGATTAGTTTGCCATAGGCGCTTAACGTTTTAGTCCTTGGCAGTGCAACTACTGCAAAAGAATCTAACAATGTCCGGTTTATCATGATTAGTTTGCCCTAGGCGCTCTACTGTTTAGTCCTTGCCAGTGCAGCTACTGGAAAATAAGGTCTATATGTCCGGGGATAGAGCTGAAATCCTCATGGGACATCTCCACAAAGCTCTCCTGGAGGTAATTGGAAAGTCTTTGCATGAGGTTCCTGGGGAGAGCGGCCTTATTGTGTCCTCCGTGGTAGGAAACTTTCCGCGCCAGGCTATCATCAAGTACTCTGGTATCATTGCCTTGCAGAGCATGGCGGCATACGGCCCTGGTTTTTGCTGGCTTTCACGCAGCATGCGGTCTTTCTCTGTCTCCGAAATCCTCAGCAGAGTGATGTCGCTCATGGTGACCTGATTTGACTTAGGGGAATGTTACTATTGGGACTGCTTGCCTGTTCCTTTACATAACTGTAACTGGCGGTTTACAGCCACGCGGTGGAGGCGGGAGAGGGGCAGCATACAGGGATCTTTCCCGGGGACAGCTGCGAGGGGGTGGGACAGGGGCAGAGTTCATGCTTGCCGGATTGCCGGCAGCAGGAACTGGCCAACGGTAGGAGCATTGCTTTGAACGTGAAAGGAGGGCACTGCTATAATTTAAGTTTTAAGCAGCCAAAAGTCTACAGCTTACCATGTCAGCCTGCTACCCGAATTCCGCTGTCCTGCCCCGCTTGTCTGATCTCCACTGCAAGACCCCAGGCACTGAATGCAAAGGCCAAAAATTTGACCTTGTCCTGAGTGCGCATGTGATAGGTGCTGTGCATGGTCTTGTTCACAGAGAAAGACTATGTTCATTGTTCACAAAAATTTATCTTTGTGAGGAATTCACTCCCTTTTTCCCATCCCACAGCTGCGACCTACCCCGGCATCCCCCTCCCAGAGGCTGGCGCAGATTAGGCGGAGAAAGAAAAGGACACGGGACGACATGTTCTCAGAACTTATGGGCTGCTCCCGAGCCGAGGCGGCCCAGCAGACCCAGTGGAGGGAGAACATGTCGCAATACCAGCGATCACACAGCGAACGGGAGGACAGGTGGTGGCAGGAAGACCAGCAGGCGACTCAAACGCTGCTTGGACTAATGAGGGAGCAAACGGACACGCTCCGGCGCCTTGTGGATGTTCTGCAGGACCGGAGGCAGGAGGACAGAGTCCCGCTGCAGTCTATCTCTAACCGCTCTCCCCCACCACAAAGTCCCATACCCCGCTCACCCAAAGTCCCAAGAAGGAGGGGCGGCAGGGGCCGTGAAAACTGTCACTCCACCCCTGCAGACTGCTCCAGTACCAGAAGGCTCTCATTCCCAAAAATTTGATAAGTCCTTTCCTTCCCGCCTCACCCAAGCCCACGTCCCAGTTTCATCCCCTAACTGTGTAGTTGCTAATAAAAAATACGTTTCTGTTAAGTACTGTTTCCGTCATGTTCTTTTAGAGGAGAGTGTGTTTGAAGGGGGGGAAGGGGGTTGGTAATTGGAGAGGACAGTCATCTTTACCAGGGTACAGACACGGGGGCAAGTTCAGCAGAAGGTCACACACACATTGCAGTCACTAGGCACCCTGGTCAGTCTGGGAGGTGGTTTTCATGTTCGGTGTGGGGGGGGCTATGTGACTTTGTGGCGGGGGAGGGCGGTTAGAGATCTTATGCAGCGGTCCTTATCCTGGATCACAGAGCCACGCAGCAGGGGATCTGTAACCGTCCTCCCCCGCCACAAAGTCACATAGCCCCCACACACAGAGTCCCGAAAAGGAGGGGTGGCAGGCTCCGTTGAAACAACCAGTCCACCACTGCGGACCGCTCTAGGAGCAGGAGCCTGTCATTCCTTGAGTTTAAAAGTGTTCTTTCCATCACTACGCCCGCTCCCCACCACAGTCTGCGTCCCAGTTTCAACACTTTACCGCGAAATCTGTAATAAAGAAAACGGTGTTCATTAACAAAGTTCCATTTATTTTATTTTTAAACGTGTGTTGGAAGGGGGGGAACAGGGTGAAGGGGGTATGGAACTGGAGAGGATAGTCAACATTAACTGGGTAAAGAAACGGGGGCAGGTTCAGCTTCTCTTTAAACAAACGTAATAGTCACAAGTTACCCTGCTCACTGAGGAACCTAGCTTTCAAAGCCTCCCGGATGCACAGCGCGTCCCCCTGGGCTCTTCTAATCGCACGGCTGTCTGGCTGGGCGTAATCAGCAGCCAGGCTATTTGCCTCAACCTCCCACCCCGCCATAAAGGTCTCCCCCTTGCTCTCACAGAGATTGTGGAGCACACAGCAAGCTGCAATAACAATGGGGATATTGGTTTTGCTCAGATCAGAGCGAGTCAGTAAACTTCTCCATCTCCCCTTGAGACGTCCAAAAAGCACACTCCACCATCATTCTGCACTTGCTCAGACAGTAGTTGAAGAGTTCTTTTTCAGTGTCCAGGGCGCCTGTATAGGGCTTCATGAGCCAGGGCATTAGCGGGTAGGCCGGGTCCCCGAGGATCACTATAGGCATCTGCACATCCCCAACAGTTATTTTGTGGTCCGGGAAGTAAATACCTTCCTGCAGCCGTCTAAACAGACCAGAGTTCCTGAAAACACGAGTGTCATGAACCTTGCCCGGCCATCCGACATTGATGTTTGTAAAACGTCCCCTATGGTCCACCAGTGCTTGCAGCACCATTGAAAAGTAGCCCTTTCGGTTAATGTACTGGCTGGCCTGGTGGTCCGGTCCCAGGATAGGGATGTGAGTTCCATCTATAGCCCCATCGCAGTTTGGGAATCCCATCGTGGCGAAGCCATCTATGATCACCTGCACGTTTCCCAGGGTCACTACCTTTGACAGCAGTAGCTCAATGATTGGGTTGGCTACTTGCATCACAGCAACCCCCACGGTAGATTTGCCCACGCCAAAGTGGTTCGCGACTGACCGGTAGCTGTCTGGCGTTGCAAGCTTCCAGAGGGCTATGGCCACTCGCTTCTGGACAGTCAGGGCTGCTCGCATCCGGGTGTCCTTGCGCTTCAGGGCAGGGGACAGCAACTCACAAAGTTCCAGGAAAGTTCCCTTCCGCATCCGAAAGTTTCGCAGCCACTGTGATTCATCCCAGACCTGCAGCACTATGCGGTCCCACCAGTCCGTGCTTGTTTCCCGGGCCCAGAATCGCCGTTCCACAGCATCAACATGACCCATTGCCACCATGATGTTCACGGCGCAGGGTCCCGTGCTTTGTGAGAGGTCTGTGCCCCTCTCAGACTTAATGTCCTCACCGCGCTGCCGTAGCCTCCTCGCCCGATTTCTCAGCATCTGCCTCTGGAAAAGGTGGATGATAAGTTGCGAGGTGTTGACAATGACCATAACTGCAACGATGATCGCAGCGGGCTCCATGCTCGCAGTGCTGTGGCATCCGCGCTGTCACTCACCAGAAAAGTGCGTGAACTGATTTCCCGCCGGCGCTTTCAGGGAGGGAGGGCAGGAGTGACGGTTGGATGACGACAGTTACCCAAAACCACCCTCGACACATTTTTTTCCCAAGCAGGCATTGGGGGCTCGACCCAGAATTCCAATGGGCAGCGGGGACTGCGGGAACTGTGCACCGCTTCCAATGTCGACGCTTGCCCCTTTAGTGTGGACTCACAAAGTCGAATTACTGTCCTTAGTGTGGATACACACGTTCAACTTTGTAATATCGGTTCCACAAATTTGATTTAAGTAAAATCGAACTACTCTTGTAGTGTAGACATACCCTTAGACATATTATTTGGAGCTGGCTCTGCTATATTGCAAAGGAGTGTGCAGGACTTACAGAAACCTCCAAAATACTTAATAGAAGAGTTATTACTCAAATGAAGGGTCATATTTAATCCCTGTCTATCTAATCAAAAAGGGGGATTGCAAACTGAATGAGAAAAAATTGACTGGGAATTTGAAAGAGTGGTTTGAAGAGTACAAACAGCCATGAAACCAGTGTAGCTTGTTCTTCACTAGAAGTTTTTGGCCCACATCCTGCAAACATGTGTGTTACTTTGCTCACATGATTAGTCCTATTGACTTCAATGGGACCAGTCATATGGGTGACACGGCTCCTGTATGCAAAGTTTAGTGCTAAAATCTTTAGGTTGTGACATCTTAATCACAGCTACAGTAACAAACTTTGAAGTCATATTCCTGTTGGCCTACCACTACTAAATGTTTAGCTCTCAAAGTACATGGATGGTGCTCACCTTTCAGGGTAGGAGGAACTGATCTCTCCTTTCACTGAACAAACTAATTAGACTTAATTTGTTATGTCTTCTATTATCACAGTTGCAGAGGCAGCTACTTATTTTTTTAAGATAACCTATTGAAATTTTTGAAAAACATTCTCCTTCAAGACCATTCTCCCCATCTCTCTTCCCCTGTTATGCTTACTGAAAACATTTGTTTTTTATATAAATGTCCTCAGTAAGGAAAACAAGGGAAGAGACTTAGGCAGAATAGTCTTTAAGCAGAATGAATGGTACTTCAACTTCCTATCAGGTATCATCAGTTCTTTAAGAAAAATGCAGCTGAATCTGCAGACATGGCTGCTAAAGAGGCAGATGGACACCTAGTGGGATTTTTAAAAGCGCAGAGCTCCCACTGAAATCACTTTTAGGCTTTTAAATACCTATAAATATCTATAAAGATCTGGCCTGTAATTCTTTGTTTGTCACAATTTTTTCCATAGGGATTAACATGATGTTACTAATGAGGGAATCTGGGCCAGATTCACCTCTCATACTGGTATAAAAATCAGGAGCAATGCCACTGAATCACTTATTGTGAATATTATTCTAACCAATCAAAACCCTGTTTCCACACAAAACTCCATAGTAAATTAAAAATATGGTAAGACATGAACAGAAAATATGAGCAAAATAAATGGTCTTTCAGCTGGAATTTTTCCCATAAGGCATCACCAGGTCTTTATGGAAAATACTTCTGAATTTGCACCATGGCTGCTGGAAGAGAACAACGTAAGGCTCCTAATTAAGTCATTCTGTGCAAGAATTGTTATAATTTCATACCATTCTGGAATGTAGGGTAACATCCCCCTCAAGTAAAATAAAGTACTTTGGGTAGAAAACCCCAGTAACTATAAGCTAATAAGGAACAGACAAAGAAAAATGCCAAATGCTGTAAAGCCCAGATACTTAAGATAATGACTGAAATTTATGACTGCTTCCTTCCCTGGCAGACAGGAGTACAATTAGAATTCTCAAAACAACAGTTTCTTTGTGCTGGCAAGCTATGTCATGTTTATACTACTACAGATATGCTAGAAGATAAAAAATTAATAGTACAGCACCCTTTCTAACTCAAGGTAATAGTCAAACTTGTTATGAGGTTCTGAGTATGGGTTTGCACTTATTTTACTCCTAAACTGAAGTTATTTAGGTAATTATGATTGCAATGGGCAGGAATTAACCATTAAAGCAACTTGCAATGTACAGAGGCCTCGGTTTTCACAATCACACAGAACAAGAACAAGCAATCTATTATGGGCCCCTTTATCATTTCTTTTGCTGTGCACATATAGCCTGAGATTTAAATAACTGAAAACTATTTTTTTAAAAAATATTAATGTCCTTTGCTTGACAAACCCTTGAATGAAAAGTGTCAAGAAATGCACATAGCCTTTCTTTCATCATTTACTTGTATCAGGGTTATGGATCACTTGGCGTTGACAACCATTAGATAGAATAAGCATAAGGAATTATTAGCACAAATTTTCTCATCTCCCTCACAAAGAGGGCACGATTACAGCTATATTTTGAATACACCAAACATAACCCAAATAAGCACAGATGGTTTTGCAACAGACTAGCCCAAGGGCATCTTTTCTCTACAGAAGGAATATATGGCATTGGAGGCTCTGACTTCCCCAAGGATATTATCAGGTCCACAAGAGCATCATACGGCTTTCATCTATAGCCTTCCTTCCTTTTGGGCTACCCCTCTCTCCTTTCCTTCCTTCATTTTATATAGTGCATCCTTTCCCCTCCAGCAGTGGTTTTCAACCTTTTTTCATTTGCGGACCCCTAAAAAATGTTGAATGGAGGTGTGGACCCCTTTGGAAATTCAACCTGTGGTCCGCAGACCCCTACCATATAAGTCTGAAAACTGACTGAACAGAATTCAACTATAAATGTTCCACACGCTTGGCACGGCATTTGACGCAGCGTGAGAAAGAGTGCTAAACTGTGGGCTTCTATGGTAGCAACAACACTTCTGGGTTTTGACCTGTAGGTGGGGGTATTCACATACTTTTGATTAATCAGAAAAACGGAATGCCTTTTCTGGGATCTGAAACTTAATTTTCATAGTCACCTTTCGCAGATCCCTTCGACGTAGTCTGTGGACCCAAGGGGTGGATCCACAGGTTGAAAACTACTGCCCTACAGTACCAATGATCATTGTTCTTGTCATACAGCTAAGCATGACTGTAGTCTCATCTATGGATATAGTGATGATCCAACATCACCCTGTTGCAAGCTGCAAATACCACCTTTTGGAAACCAAGAGCAACTCCTACCAACTCTTTTAGCTTTATATGGTCTAAGGCAGGGATGGGCAACTGGCAGCCCCGAGGCCACATCTGGCCCCCCAGATCATTTTATTTGATACTGTAGTGAGAGCCAGTGGGCTGAAGAGGGGAGCTGGGCCCAGCCCCACGAGACAGGAGATGCCACTTTGGGGTAAGTGCAGAACAGGCTCACTCTCCAAATCTCTCAAGGCCTCATCCCCTGAGTGTCACACCCCCGGCCTGTCAAAGAAGTTTCAGTGGACTTTGCAGCCCGCCTCTACCTTAAAGTTGCCCATCCTGGTCTAAGTAGTAAATGTAATGTCATCACTCCTGAATCTGAGTCAATTATGTGGCGCTATCCACAAGATGTCAAGAATTATTTTCTAGCAGGCACCCCACAACGGGCAACAGGACGCACCAGGGCTATCATCAAAGTAAATAATCAGTAACAAGTTCAATAAAACCACGCCTCCAAAGAGATGACATTTATTTGACAGAACAAATAGAAATAATTTAATTCTTAAACTTTACTTCCCATTTTTAAAAAATATATTTATAAAACAGAGAGCAAATCTATACCATGAGCTATATAATATTACATGCAAGCTAAATTTCTCTCTCTTCTCCTCCCCCAGACAATGAGGTCAAAATTAAACAAACATTCTCTCCCTTTTTCACACATAAACTGTAAATATAAATATACATGAATAAGATATTCATTCAGCAAAATACAGAACAAAATGCAAGATTCACTACTTAACTAAGCTTTCCTACAGTAAATTAAAAAAAATGAAATAAAAATTAAAAACCTATATGGGGTAGGGAGATGAATTTGAGGAGCAGAATCTTCTGAGGCTGTCCGGAGGCTGGTTGAGAGCTATTCTAACTCACACCTGACACCTGGCCAACAACAGCCCCTATGGGTCTCACTGGCTGGTGCGGATTGCTGGAGCACTACAGCAACCTGGATACCTGCTGCTCCAGGCCACGCCCCTTTATATCTATCCTTATGTGCTCTGTCTTTATATTGGTCTAAAAGCATCTAAGACATAGTCGTCACTACACAAATAGCAGCAGCATTTGATCTTCTGCTGTTTGCAAATATTGCCTCTTTATTGATGTAAGCAGACTTTAGAAAATGTAAAGGTAAAAGACGGATTTGAATTGCTAGGTATTCCCCTTGTTTGTTCTACAGCTAAACACTTCATATAGTTACATCATTTGAAATTATATTGTAGATATAATCAAAATAATTAATTTTTAAATATCCACGAAGTCCATAAATACTAGCTTATATCTGTTTTCACAGTTTGCCCTTATTCTGTTTTCAGGATTAGTAGTTTTGGCCAGATAAACACAAATCACATAAAACTTATGAGTCAGTTTTCTAATATACCCTTGTTTTGCTGAGAAATAATGGGAAAAACATTACCAGGAGAAAACACCTAAAATGACAGAAGCATCGAAGTATAGAAATGAATGGGAAAGAGAAATGAACTTTAATTTGGATAATGGGGAAAAACTCAGAGGCAAATGCTCAATGAGCTTATATTTCCCTTCCCCCTGCCTTATTAAAGTGGAAGATCATAACAAGAGATGCAAATAAACTGTCACCACATGAAGCAAAATTATATCTATAACATCAGTTCAGTGAGAATAGTGCAGCAAGCTAGTACTGATGGGAAGCTGGCATTGTTAGCTACTAGATAAAAGGAGTCCAGCTGCTGCTATTTACACTAACTCCACCAGTGCAAGCAAGAACAAATAAAGGCTTGTTATCATTTGGTCTAATAGCCTACAAAATATATAAGGAAGCTTTCAATTTTCAAACCATTACAGGCTGACCACACCAGAGCAGTATCCTTCAATGTCTAAAAGGGGAGCAGCTGGTTCACGACTAAGGGGGAGTACTTTGCCCATGCCATCTGAGGAATAGCACAGATGACAATGCAGATGTGGCCATGAAGGGTATGTCTACATAGCCCACAGAAGCGCCCCCCCCCCCCAACCTGGACTGACAGACTTTAGAGCTTTAAAAATAGCTGTCTATACAGTGCTTTGAAGTTGTGACTTAGGCTGGAGCCTGGGCTGTGAAGGCTAGGGAACCTCAAAGCACTGACTGTACAGCTGTTTTCAGAGAGCTATGGTGAGCCCCACTAGCCCGAGTCTGTTGAACCAGGCTGGGAGGCTCTCTTCCAAGGGCTGCACAGATATACCCCAACTTACCCTGTCTGATTGGTAGAGAGACCAAGGTGCAGTACACAAGAGTGAAATGATGCAGCAAAATAAGAAAGTTATACACAGAAAAACAAAATAATTATATTAGAGAAGTTTCTATACCTGGCCATTCCCAGACTGGAAAAGTTGGAAGGGACTATCAACACATCAAGCCTGGAAAAGGGGTGGGTACCAAGTGTAGCATGAGCAGCTGAGAGGCACTGAGGAATCAGCTCAAGAAGGATCTCTGCACAGCGATCCTTAAGGCACCATGGAGCAAAGACTCGATGAGGAATGACTAGCTGAGAACTGGCAGCAGGATTTTGGAAACGGCAAGGATACGCCACATGACCACAGCTCCCTTCAATCAACCTGAGAACACCACAAAATACAATGGTTTAGTTTGACATTACAAATACGTGTAGTTAAATATGTATGCAGGAGGTGAGGAACTTCTGCAGACATCAAGGAGATAAAGCTACAAATGGGTCACATGCAAAGTTGGCTCCTTTGTATTCTCACACTGTTCATGTCAATGCAGCAGTGAAAAACCGAAGGCTAAATTATTATTGATATGCTTGGGTAGAACTGACTTGGCCACTCCAATCTAAAATAAATGAAAGTGGTAACATCTTGTTTTACTGACAGACAGACATCAAAAGAACACACGTTCAAAATGCAGTCACTATTCAAGACAAAACTATGTGTATGTTTGTGTCTCAGAAAACTAAATGGACAAGAAAAAACGATACAGCTCAAACTAAAGGAAAGATTCAGAGAGTTCCTAAGTTAAATATTTGTGAAACACTTAAATATTTAACCAAGTTACAAAGACAGGATTTACTTTTGTCAAAGAAAACAGAGATATGATTTATATTAAAATCAAAGTTAAATTTTTTAATTTAAAAATTCTTCAGGACAAACTGTAAAAAATTGTTCCTATTACACAAAATAGCAGATTTCAATTCAGTCATAGAACTGCAAACATTTGAAGGAATTATATCATGACCAAATCTGCACCTGCATTACCTCTGAAAGGTGCTTTCCCTCAAAGGTGGGGTTAGGGAGAAAAACTACATTTCCTAAACACTGAGTCAGACATTTTTAAGAGGAATTATCAGTCCAAACAAATTCACATCAAAGAGAAATCAACTTCATATTTTTTTACCTGATAATTCCTATTCTGTACAACACAAACCCTCTCTTTGGTTTCAAGTTGCAACTTTGGGGGCTGATTTATTGTAAGCACTAGGACCAGTAGTATTTGCAGGATCAGGCTCCAAACTAGTACTTTTCTATAGGCTATGATTACTTTTGCTGAATTGATGGCATATAGCTAGCTGAGTTAATAACCATGAAATAACACCACCTTACCTTTACATAAGGCCTTTTACCTGAAAGAAATGGACCTTAAACCATTTCAAAGATTATCTACACAAAGAAACCTCACCCACCACTGAAAGAGAGACATCTCTAGCGCAGAATGCAATACACATTAATCATTGCAAGCAAAGTTATATAACATTTTTTAAAGGGGGATACAGAATGACATTCTTTTAAATCTACTTGGTTAATTTACCAAGGTCAGAGCACAATTAATAAAGTTGAAATTTGGCAAGGTTTTCTTCTTAGGAGGTTTGATTTTAAGATATATTGGATGTATTTTACATTTCAGATGAGTGGGTACAATTTTAATATATAGTGTGTCTAGAGCTTGAAATACAATGTGCTCAGGTAGCAAAATCAGAATAGGTAAATCCCATTTTAAAATTCACTTCTTTAAGGAATCCTTCCTTACGGTTCTTCTCACCAAAAATCTCTGCTCATTGTTTAGTACCTGACTTACTGTCCCATGATTTATGTTTCTGTTGTCTACCTTTGGCGCTCCTCTCTGGAAACTATTGTTACTACACAGAGGGCTGGCTAGTGAACACAGTCTCCCTTCAGGCAGTGTCCTTGTGTCTTTCAATCATTTGCAAAGCAAATAATAAATACATACATACAACTCCTTCAATTGCAGGTATCTGAACTGGAACTTACACTTGTATCCAGTTATTTTTGAGATACTCTATGCCACCTACAAACAAAATACCTTAAAATAACATCACTTTAATATTTTTTTCTATCAAACTTTATAAAGATTTTTGAAATGGTGGAGCAATAAGTGGAAAGAAAAGTTATGAACAGTTTTAGTTTTCACATCAAGAAGCAGCAAATTAATACCTCCAGAGGGGGCTAATGACTTGGATGAGAAGGAAATAGATTATAAAGTTGCTTGTAAATAACAGGAGCCATATTTATGCCTCTTTCCCCCTTTTTTATTGAGAACCAGTGACTAAATAGCCAGCTGATGTTCCATTACATATAGGGACAGCATTATCATAATTATTATTTGTGTCTGATAGCTCCCGCTATGTGCTAGGTGCTGTACAAACACAAAAAAGGCAAGTGATACAGACGGTAGGGAAAAGGTATACAACATGCAAGTCAGGAGGTGGTTGGCTACATCCTGATAATATACGTTTTAATAAAGTAACTGGATTTATTTTTCATAAGATATATAGACTACCCCTAAATGCCCCATAACTAGCCAGTTAGTTTCTTGTTTCACAGTAAAAGTGGGGATTCTAGGAGGAAACCAAGTGCAAAAAGGGATAGTTACACTGTGGGCTAGTTCAAGGAGGACAGAGTGGCAAGAAGATAGCTGTGAGAGAAGCAGACAGCATATCAAGGGTGGTGGGGCGGGGGGGGGTCACTGGTGGAGCAGTGGGGACATAGGATAAATCTAATATTATTCTCAGCAATGTCAAATGTACCATGTGAGGAATGAGACACTGTTTGGAGGTACACAGAACATTCATAGAATCATAGAACTGGAAGGGACCTTGAGGGGTCATCTAGTCCAGTCCCCTGCATTTGTGGAAGGACTAAGTATTATCTAGACCAGGGGTAGGCAACCTATGGCACGCGTGCCAAAGGCGGCATGTGAGCTGATTTTCAGTGGCACTCACACTGCCCAGGTCCTGGCCAGCGGTCCAGAGGGATCTGCATTTTAATTTAATTTTAAAAGAAGCTTCTTAAACATTGAAAAAATCGTATTTACTTTACATACAACAATAGTTTAGTTATATATTATAGACTTATAGAAAGAGACCTTCTCAAAACATTAAAATATATTTCTGGCACACGAAACCTTAAATTAGAGTGAATAAATGAAGACTCAGCACACCACTTCTGAAAGGTTGCCGACCCCTGATCTAGACAATTCCTGACAAGTGTTTGTCTAACCTGCTCTTAAAAATCTCCAATGATGGAAATTCCCCAATCTCTTTAGGCAATTTATTCCAGGGCTTAACCACCCTAACAGTTAGGAAGTTTTTACTAATGTCCAACCTAAATTTCCCTTGCTGCAATTTAAGCCCATTGCTTCTTGTCCTATCCTCAGAGGTTAAGAACAACAATTTTTCTCCCTCCTCCTTGTAACAACCTTTTATGTATTTGAAAACTGTTATCATGTCCCCTCTCAGTCTTCTCTTTTCCAGACTAAACAAACCCAATTTTTTCAATCTTCCTCATAGATCATGTTTTCTAGACCTTTAATCAACTTTGTCGCTCTTCTCTGGACTCTCTCCAATTTGTCCACATCCTTCCTGAAATGTGGCACCCAGAACTGGACATTCTCATCAGAAAAGCTTGCTTTTATAAAGAAGATAAAACATAGGCCCCAGAAGATTTTTCATTAGTGAAGAAACTTCTCTATCACTCATATATAGTTTGCTTGTTTCTAGATTGCTGTGATTCAGCCTCCAACTGACAGAACAAACACTGAACTCCCATGGGGGAAGAGTAAAAAAAAAAAAAATCAAACTGCAAATGGAAAAAACTTGCTCTTGCAGACTATTGCACATAAAACTCTTTACTGAGAAGAAAATCTTCATGTAGTCCTTAAAGCATCTAGAGTCCTCTGATCTATTCCTTCCCTTACCACTAACTATGTGACCTTGGGCACATAACTTAAATTCTCTGTGCCTCAGTCTACCCATCTGTAAAATGGGGATAGTAATGTTTACCTATCACACTGGGCTGTCTCTAATGCTATGAAATCCCTGGATCAAAAAGGAAAAACAAACAAAAAAAATCATCATATTTAAAGGTACTTGAATAACTGAATGTTTTTCTTTGTCACAACAACTAATAACGTATTTTATGGCCGCAAATCAGCAACAGTTACAGATCCTAAAGCATTATATATTAAAACAGAATATACAATGTAATATAATTACAGCATATGCATTTCTGTAGAGGCAATATACAACATATCATATTACAAATAGGTAAACATGCAATGATTCCTAAAACTTATCTAAATGCATCAAATTTCAAAGTTTCAAACGGTATTTTTCATATCTCACTTTTGCAAAAAAAAAAGAGAAAGGCTCCATCTCTAAAGTTTCACTAGGAAGTGCTATTAGAATTAACAGAGCACTGACCCAGCAGGAATGCTTAACCTAAGAGCCCCTTAAGCAATCACCATTTTATACTCAATATGCAGAGTCTGATTAACTGTATTTAAACAGTGACATATTCACAATCCATATGGAAACAAGTAATTGGAACCAAAACAGCTTAAGTGACCTACAAAGCAATCTAACAGGTAAGAAACTTTTTATTCAGTTCCTAACTGAATAAAAACAGAAAGGATTTAAGGATTTTGCAAAGCAGACGGTTATAGATGAGGAGATAATGTGCAGAGTTTAAAAATTCTGTTAACTAGGCTGAACACATGTAGAAACTAATTGTCATGTTCCATTAACCTAATTTTTTCTACATAAGCAACACACCCTTGCCCATTCTTTGCCCCTGGACTTACTTCCCTAAGATTTCTTTCTGCTCTGATTAGACATGTTCTACTGTGGTCCCTCTGCTAAGATGATTCACTTTCATGGTTCACAGAATAAATGGAATGTTCACTCGAATGTTTATTTTTTAGTAATATCCAAAGCACCAACCTGAGATCGGCCCTTGAAAACAGAGAGGAAAACTCGTTATTTGTCCGGCCGTCAGCTGTGTGGGATTCCTGTTTAACTTCTGTCCAACACCCAATAGCAATAGTAAAGGTGGATGCTGGCATGGGCATGGTCACATAATAGTACCAACTTAAGAGACCTATGAGTAAAAAAAGCACCATACAGCAAATTACCAAATTACCTAGAGAACAATTTCCCAGAATCAGCACTTTGAATTTCAATGCACTTGAGATTTTGAGCCAAACCTCTCCTCCCACCTCCGCACTGTTGTTTTTTTTGTTCAAGAAGGAAACATAACTTGTTTTTATGCAGTCACATTGTTTACTATATGATAGTTATATCTTACTTACCTTGGAGATTGAAAGGGACATTAGCAAATAGTTTAGACCTAAAAACTTACATTCACACTGCTATCCTCAGATTCTAGGCATTTAAAAAAAATTAAATCCAGCATTGTAACATTATGACTGTAAACATCATGAAAACATTCTACACCAATGGTCCAAAACACTGAATCTTACCATCATGGGTGGAGTCAAACAGGATCCTTAAGTCCTCTAAGAAAGGACATTTTTTAACTTAAAAAAAAAAATCGATTGCAGTCCTTTCACAATAGCCTTGAATAATGCTGTTTTTGTCTTAACAGTATGGTTTGTTTATTTCAAATTGCAAACTCCTTAGGGGAAGGACGATGTTTCAGTATGTTCTGCACAGCACTGAGCAGACTGTTAAAGTCTAATAAAAAAAACAGTAACACTTATGATCCCTGCCTGGCAATCTGAAATGGCACAATGAATCAGCATGTCAATGAGAAGTCAAGAATCAGATTCAGTTTTGGCGTGAGTGCTGAATTTGGCCCTATGGGACCATCTGGGAGCTGAGGGGACGGAAAAGGTAAGTGAGTCTACCAGAGGAAGATCTGCTTAGTATAGGAGGACAATTAAGCAGAGACCATTTAGAGAAGTGGGAGAAAGTTGTTTTTGGGAGCCATGAAGTTTTTATTGATCAAACCTACATATTCACTTTTTTTTTTCTTTTGCCTAGCTATTTTTCTGTTGTTGTTAAAGGTACCTTAGGCACACATGCAAGGACTCACCTACATTTATAAATACAGTTATCACAGCTGCATACACAAATTGGGTGATTGCATATGCAGCAGTCTAATTAGATACCTGTATGTGTATCTGATTTGTGAGTAGAGCAGTCATGGTAATTTTGAATGCTAACATAGGCATGCAACTGCATGCCAACCTCAAGCCTTTTTTTTTTTTAAAGTAGTCTTTGGGCTACAACTATGATAATATATGGAGATATATTCCACAGAGGAAAAAACACGATTTGACCCTAAATGCGTACACACTCAAAATGCCAGATTGGGGGTCCCCACCACAAAAAAAGACATGAGCCGCTCTTGTTGGCTCTGAATCACAGGTTAAACATATAACATTCACAGAACTTTACTGACCTCACAGATAACATTGATATGTGAACAGAAACTGCCATGTTCACTACAACATAATTAGAAACAAAGAGGAAATAAATTATTATTGCCAAAGGAAAAATGTTTTGAAATCCCAGCCTGTGGAAGCTGAAAACCAGCCATGGCAGGCACAAGCCCATGTATGGGAAGAGGACATCCAGGGAAGTACCATTTATTTTATTATTTCAAAAGGCTGATGTTGAGAGCTCCAGTAATGTAAACTATACCGAAGGCCAAGCCTGCCCACAATGAATCCAATGGGAGCTTTTGTCATGGACTTCAACGGGAACAAAAGCAGACCCGGAGGCAGTGTAATACAATACTTCACTGTGAGTAGCATCTGTCACATAAACAATATTCCAAAATGTTCACATAAAGAGTGCAACTTCCAGGTCAAACAACAGCAAAGGAAGAAAGAAATTATGAAGGACAGGAATGGGAGAAAGTGATGTGTTTTCAGCTGAGTTTTGAAACAAGACTGAGAGTCAATGAGGCGGGGAGACAGAAAACTGTTCCAGATGGCAGGGGGTGAAGGCTCCTTCTCCTATAAAGGAGAAGGCTCTCACAACAGTGAGGAGATTTCCTAACAGGAAAGAGAAAAGGCCAGTGATCGACAAAACAGAGGGAGGGAGAGGAGCATAGTGAGAGACAAATTCAGTGAGGTAGACTGGAGTAAGTGAAGTGTTTTTAAAAGAAGAAGGCAATTTAAACAGAATACTGAAATGAAAGGGGAGACAGCTTAGCAATCTAATGTGGTGGTGATATGTTTATGTTGCTTCTTACGTGAGAGGAGATGGGTAGCAGTATTCTGCATATGCTGGAGTCTCAAGAGCTTTAACTTCTGTAGTTTTATTCTACCACCCTCCACATCAAGAGGGGATTGCAGAGTGGGTCACACAATCTGAGGGCCAACAAACTTCACAAAGCTAGAAGATTATCAGCAAGTCCTGAAAGAGGGCAGGGGCCTTCAAAACAAGCACCAAAATCGGACTGAAAGGCAGAAATAAACTTGTTTCTCTCTTCACATGAGCTTTCAAACACTTATAGATTCATATTTACAAAATTCAACACCTTATTCTCCCTTATCCCACATGCCCTTTCTTTGTGCAGGTTTTGTAGAGACCATGCATGCACTGGACATCCCCATCACTCCACCCTGAGGCTCCTATTGTGCTTATAGATGCTGCTGAACCCCAGTCCACTCTCACAAGGCTGTTAGGGGTCTCATGTACTTGCAGCCCAGAATATACTGAATTGACAAGAAGTCTCAGAGCATACTGTGAGGTGAATGAGGTTTCACCATTGTGGTTCCTGACGTTTCCTGATGACTGAACTGGCCTTTATGCAGGTAATGCTTCCTGCCAGTAACCAACATGAGCAGCTGTTACTGGTAGGAGAGATCATTTGTTTCTCATGTTTTCTCTGTCTCCCCCGCCCACACACACTTTCCCATTTTCTTCCTCTTTTTGAATGTCTGTCACCTGTTCTAATTTTTTTTCTTTTTGTCCCTCCCAATTCCTCTGTCTCCCCTCTTTTCCCTTCGCTTGGTTTCTTCTTCTCCCTTATCTTTCCTCGCCTCCCTTATCCTCAGTGTTTCCCCTTCTCCTGGTTCCTTTTCTTACTCTCCTCTCTCTCACTCCAGTGCCTTCATGTGACTCTCTTGGAAACAGCACCACCTATAGGGAAAGGGAAAGCAATGCATATGAACTCTGCATAGGGCTTCATCCTTATAGTGCAAGTAACACTCCACATCACTGAAACATTTCTGTGCTATGTGAGGGCTCACTGGCAGGACAAGGAAAATAGCTGGTGTTTCCTGCAGAAAATGGAGGAACAGCACCTATTAAATAAAACTGGATATTTTCTAATTCACATGTTATCTATTTAGGACTCAGTTAAAAACGGCTGGAAAAGTGCAATCCATAAGTGTGGGAAAATAAAATTTTAAAAAGCAATTTATTTTTTGTATTTCAAATAACAACAATGAGATAATGACTTTAAGTTTCTTCATGCATATTAATTGTCTTTGAAATGGTTATAAAAACAATTCTGAGTACCAATGCGTACATTATAACTAAAATAAACACAAGTGTCAGTATAGCTTCTCGTCTGACCTAATAAAAAGGTATATTTTCTTATATTTATATAGCACCTTTCACCTCAAATAATTCTTCAGTGTTTTAAATACAAACTGAGATACATATTATACACACACACACACACACACACACGGGATTACTTCATCCACCACTGAAATTCAGCCACCTCTAATGGGAAACACTATTATGTTTAGTAATGCATAAAACCATTACACAACACTTTCAGAAAGAAAGTGAAAAATACACCTCTACCCCGATATAACGCTGTCCTCAGGTGCCAAAAAATCTTACCGCGTTATAGGTGAAACCGCATTATATCGAACTTGTTTGATCCGCCGGAGTGCGCAGCCCCACCCGCCCGGAGCGCTGCTTTACCGCGTTATATCTGAATTCATGTTATATCGGGCCGCATTATATAGGGGTAGAGGTGTAGCATAGATGCAAAGCTACAGCAAAACAAAATGTAATTACCCAAACTATTATTTGTCTGGGAAATTAGGATTAAGAGCCTTGCCCATCAGAAAAGTTCCAAGATATTTTTAGTGACTTCTAGTGGTCAGCACCTTGATTTCACATCTCATTTGGAAGACAGAGTAGCAGAGTGCCCCCAAGCACCAGAGTTCAATACTCAGATACTCTGATGAATCAGCAACAGCACTGGCTGCAGCACTTGTATCAGATGCATGTTGGAGATCTCCAACTCAAATATTGAGCTGACCTAACCCTGCTTAGCTTGTGAAATCTGACTTGAGTGCAGAACAAGCTGCTGTGGTTGCAAGCTATGAAGGGGAAAGTAGGTGTTTCTCCATGGTCATATTTCTTTTCAGTACTAACACTAATGTTGAATTAAATTCTTTCTATATGGATTTAAGTGAATGAAAGGGAAGTGTGGAAATCTTACTACTTTAAAGGAAAAAAACTACTGAGCAATGTATAGAAACCTGGATCATAGCAGCCCTACTGTGCCCAAGATACAAATTCTCAAAAATAAATCAAAATGGATCTAAATGTGTTTTTTGATTAAAGAAGTTTGTGTACTGCATGCATGTCGGATGGAAGAAACCAGTGTTGGCAGCTAAGTGTTGAATAACAAATCCACCCACCATCCAAGGCTAAATGACTTGGAGACTTACTGTCTCTAACACCCCTGAAAAAAACCTAGAGATCGGGAGGCTTACAGAACGGTTTGAATGTATCTGGAATTTATTTATCAACTTTGTGAAAAACTTTTCCCATTCCAAACATTTCATAAAGTATGTATTACCATTTTCAAAAACACTTTCACATCTTATTAAAATACCTCAATATGTATGTATGCCTGAATGTGCAACATATTGGGAGATTTATGATTATTGTTGTTTGATAAACTCAACTGTCCCATCTGTATTTCTAAATGATAATAGTATGGGCCATACTTTTCAAAAAGGAGGCCTTCAAAAAATGTGTGTTCAACTGTGTGCACACTTTTGCATATGCAGTTTCCAAAACTCTACTCAGGAAACTATCCATTTGCATACACAATCAGCTAGCCTCTGTATGTAACCATGACAATTGTACATATACAAATGAAGGTATGCACCTGAGAGCACAGGTCTTCCTTTAAAAAAATGTTGCTATATTATGTCCGTTGCTTTTCTTGTTGTCTGTTACTCACTTAAACTTAACCATTTTTTAAAAAAGAAAGTATATCCAGCTAAATTGAATGGCTATTAAAGATTTTAGATTATCTATATGCAAATCAAAATGCTTCTTCAGTCCTATAAGTGGTATTTACTAGGGCTGTAGATTAATATTTTTTTAGTTAATCGCATGCGTTAACTGCGATTAATCACAGTTTTAATTGCACTGTTAAACAACATTCAGGCAGGCAGGGAGGCATATTGAGAAGGGATGGGATAGCTCAATGGTTTGAGCATTAGCCTGCTAAACCCAGGGTTGTGAGTTCAATCCTTGAGCAGGTCACTTTGGGATCTGGGGCAAAATCATTACTTGGCCTTGCTAGTGAAGGCAGGGGGCTGGACTTGATGACCTTTCAGGGTCCCTTCCAGTTCTATGAGATAGGTATATCTCCATATATTTAAAAAAAAAAAAAAACAGAATGCCAGTTGAAATCTATTAAATATTTTTGGATGTTTTTCTACATTTTCAAATATATTGATTTCAATTAAACACAGAATACAAAGTGTACACGGCTCACTTTATATTATTATTTCTGTTACAAATATTTGCACTGTAAAAATGATAAACAAAAGAAATAGTATTTTTCAATTCACCTCATACACTTGTACTTTAGTGCAATCTTTTTATAGTGAAAGGGTAACTTACGAATGTAGATTTTTTTTGTTACATAACTGCACTCAAAAACAAAACTTTGGACCCTGCAAGTCCACTCAGTCCTACTTCTTGTTCAGCCAATCGCTAAGACAAACAAGTTTGTTTACATTTACAACAGATACTGCTGCCTGCTTCTTACTTACGTCATCTGAAAGTGAGAAAGGCATTCGCATGGGACTTCTGTAGCCGGCATTGAAAGGTATTTACGTGACAGATATGCTAACCATTTGTATGCCCCTTCATGCTTCAGCCACAATTCCAGATGACATGCTTCCATGCTGATGATGCTCGTTAAAAAAATAATGCATTAATTAAATTTGTGACTGAACTCCTTGGAGGAGAATTGTATGTCTCCAGTTCTGCTTTACTCGCATTCTGCCATATATTTCATGTTATAGCAGGCTCAGATGATGATCCAGTGCATGTTCGTTTTAAGAACACTTTCACAGTAGATTTGACATAACGCAAAAAAGGTACCAATGTGAGATTTGTAAAAATAGCTACAGCACTTGACCCAAGGTTTAAGAATCTGAAGTGCCTTCCAAAATCTGAGAGGGACGAGGTGTGGAGCATGCTTTCAGAAGTCTTAAAAGAGCAACACTACAGAAACAGAAACTACAGAATCCGAACCACCGAAAAAGAAAATCAACCTTCTGCTGGTGGCATCTGACTCAGATGATGAAAATGAACATACGTCACTCTGCTCTGCTTTGGATCGTTATCGAGCAGAACCCATCATCAGCATGGACACATATCCTCTGGAATGGTGGTTGAAGCATGCAGGGACATATGAATCTTTAGCGCATCTGGCACGTAAATATCTTGCGATGTCAGCTACAACATGCCATGCAATCTCCTGTTCTCACTTTCAAGTAACATTGTAAACAAGAAGCGGGCAGCATTATCTCCTACAAATTGTAACCAAACTTGTTTGTCTGAGCGATTGGCTGAAGTAGAACTGAGGGGACTTGTAGGCTCTACAGTTTTACATTTTTATTTTTGAATGCAGTTATTTTTTGTACATAATTCTACATTTGTAAGTTCAACTTTCATGATAAAGAGATTGCACTATGGTACTTGTATTAGGTGAATTGAAAAATACTATTTCTTTTGTTTTTTACAGTGCAAATATTTGTAAACAAAAATAAATATCAAGTAAGCTCTGTACACTTTGTACTCTGCGTTGTAATTGAAATCAATATATTTAGAAATGTAGAAAACATCCGAAAATATTGAAATAAATGGTATTCTATTATTGTTTAACAGCGCAATTAATCGCGATTACTTTTTTTAATCGCGCGATTAATTTGAAAATACTGACCGTTGGCGTCTGCAAAGACAGCTCAGAACTAACCCTGGGAAATGAGCTCGGTGCAGTCACGCATGGCACCACCTTACATTTGCTTTTCCCTTCACGCTGTGCATGGAGGCTGTGATGAAGAAGTGCAGCAAAAAACAAAGGGAAGACAGCACTCAGACCAGACCTTGCACAACTCTAAGCAGGCAGGCAGTAGTGACCACTGGGAGCCACTGCCTTGGTCCCAAAAGAAGTGGAAATTAAGATCTTTCATGGACAGTTGGCACCAAACTGAGATCACCAACTCATTTCACATTGTTCACCCAGCAGCTACGATATGGGTAACAATCCTCAGTCACTACCAGCCTCCCTAAACTGAACTGGCAACCTCAAACCAAAAGTCTATATCCTGTTATCAATGCCTTCAGCAGTCTGTGGGCTGATCTGTCAAATATTTAGCTGTAGATTGATTGAAACTAAGCCAGTTAGTGAGCTGTGTGAAGTTTATACCTGAAAAAAACAGATGCCAATATATTCCAGTGGATGAGATACCAGATGAGAAGTTAGAACACATAAGTACTCACACCAGATGCATGGCCTTGGGCAGGTCACTTGGCCTCCCTGTACCTTAATTTCCCTCTCTGTAAAATGGAGATAATAATGTGCACCTAACTTTCTGGCACTTTGCTAGCATCATTTTGTACAACACATGATTAAGAATATATATACTGCACCTTCTTGAAGTTGTGCTGGTTCTGCAGAATTTTCACCACTCATTAAGACAACAAAGCAAGAAGCTGTTCGGACTGTGGTTTGCCATGTTGACATGGCAACCGGTGGCTCCTGACATGGAAAAAGGGCCCTGTTGTTTATTGGAGATCCCATCGTATAAACACATGGCCTATAGGGAGGGGAAAAAGATAAAAACAAGAGTGACATCATTGTTACTCTAAAACATGAAATAGTGAAGGCTGAGTAGAACTTGCCATTATAAAAAGAAATTCAAACTTACTTACTGGTTTTCAACATCTCATTAGGGTTTCAACCAGGGCTTTGGAGCTGTGCTCCGGCTCTGCTCCAGCTCCAGGCAAAAACCTGCAGCTCTACTGCTCCGGAGCTGCTCCGCGCTTCAGCTCCAGGCTCCGCTCCAAAGCCCTGGTTTTCAAACTAACATTATATGAACCAACTAAGATACCAAACCTTGAAGTTTTGCTGTTATCCATCCTAACAGATTAATTTATAAGAGGCAGCAGAGAAAAAAATGGCATAGACATTCCCTACCTTTCTGCTCCCTTGCTCATGCCATGACCTTTGGACCTCAGGCAATAATTCTCCAGCCACTGGGAATTGTGAACCCAAGTGACCAATATGAGTATTTTAGAATGAATACACTGTTGCCAACTCTCGCTATTTTATCATGAGTCTCACAATCCCTAGTGTTTTTCTTTAAGCACCAACTACTAGAATCAAGTAACTATGTGACAATCTCGGTTTTCAACTACAAAAAAAAAAAAAAGTACATTTACAAACCTCATAATTGCAGAGAAAAGCTTGAAAATGTGATCGAAGTGTGCCCTAAACTAAAGTGTTCTAGAAATAAAAGAACCCATGTTTTTAAATCTCATGATTTTTTAAGCAAATCTCATAGCTTTGGAGGCCTAACACGTAATTTTTGAATGCTTGAGACTGGCAATATCGGAGTCAGCTATTTATGTCATAATTTGAAAAGTGACCAAATCCCGTAGAAAGGTGGCTGTTAGTTTGCAAGGATGCAGCATCTTTTGCAGTGGCCACTGTAGTACCTCAATACACTGAATTTCATTAATAGAATTCCTTCCCAAAAGCCAAGCCCTTACTGCACAGAGGGAGTGAACAGAAACTGTCAGCTGTGTGGTAGTATAGATGAAAGATTTTCTGAGGCTACCACTGGTCTTTTTGTCAAATGTGTGGTGTTTCTTTTTGAAGGACATAAGGCCTACTAGATCCTGAGTTACCAAGGGATCTAACCTTAGGGAACAAACCCCAAAGTGAATTATTCAGGAAGCTTTTACAGCCCACTGGCCTTTTACTCCCATTTTCTTCTAACGTTTGGGGCAGCAGCAGACCCACTCTTTGTCCTACATTTCTAGGGGGCACAGTCACTAGCCCTAATCCACAATCACCCTCCAGAAACATCAGGAGCACATGAGGGTAAAAGGCAAGTAGGCTTTACAAACTTCCTCAAATTCACATCACTCTGGGGTGAATCGCTGAAGGTTACATCCCTTGGAAACCAGGCATCCACTAGAAAACAATGGGTTTCTGCCACAGAAAAAGGAACAGTGCATAACAATGGGAGCAAGAATGTTTTAGATGAGAAAGAGAGGTGCAGGGAAAAGTAGGCAGGTCACTTACTCCCTAGAAGATACCCTTTGCACCCCAAAAATCTAGGAAGGAAATAGAAGACTAGCTAGTAGCCCTATAGCATATGTGGGCAAAGGGGAAAGAGAAGGAGTAGAGGATGGTTCCTGGTACATGGAAACCACACAAAAACCACAGGATTGTAGGAGGAGAGCCCAAATACTCCAGGAAATAATTCCTATGAGAAAGGTGATGTTGATATTCAGATTTTTAGCCAGAGCCTTGGCCCTGCTAAGACTGTTTTGCTCTGCTCCAATGGTCTAAACCGGACTCAAACCTGGCCTTGGAGGATTTCCCAGCATGAGGAACTCCTTGAGTGGTATAGCACCACTGTAGTGGCTTCCCTGCAAACCCACACTCTCAACCTCTGGCAAAAAGAAGGTCAGGGGGTGCCTACCTGCTGGCAAATCCCAGCTGCCAAAACAGCCGCTTAGGCCCACAGGTAGTCAGCATAACATGTGTGTTCCTATATGGTGGTGAACCCCAGCTGCTGAAAAACCCCTTGGGCCCACAGGCAATTGGCATAACATACAGCAGTTGAAAGCTACTATCCTTTACGCTGGGGTACCAGACTGGCACCCAGCAGCTTAAAGCCTGGGATCTTACCCCCACTTTTGTGCCACACATACACATAGGCTGTACTGAGAACACAAAGCCTAGAACCCAGAAACTGGCCCTATACTCATATTCCAAATGTCCAAATGTCACACAGATATTAGGACATCTGAATTCCAGTATCATCTGAATATCAGCCTATTCTCTACTTGTTAATATATGGAGCTCTGTAATTTGGTACATTTATATTATTATTATTATTAATTAACATATTAGGTTGGTGCTCAGAGATCCCAACCAAAATTGGGGCCCCATTGTGCCCCTAGGCATGGTAAAAACACACAGTAAGAGTCAGTCTCTGCACCAAAGAGCTTATAATCTAAATACACAAAACAAACAAAGGATGGGAGAAAAAAATAGAGGGACAGAGAAGTAAAGTGGCTTGTACAAGGTCAAACAGCAGGTCAGTGGTAGAATTGGGAATAGAACCTAATCTCCAGGCTCCCAGTCCTGTGCTACTAATATGGAAAATAAATACAAAATAGCATATTGTGCATGTGCAGTTTCTAATTTTCAAATACCTTTACCTTCATTTTTAAAGCATTTTATATATTAAATTGGCACATAAATATAGTGATAATTACATACAATTATATCCCACATACAAAGGAAAGTCGAAAAGTTAGAGAATTGTTATAATATTTGGTAAATCCAGGGTTTCCATTTTTTCCATAGCTGTTTTTATGCTATTTTTGTTCAGATATACTCGGAGCTGTCCCTTGGGTAGGGCGAATCGGGGGCAACCGCCTCGGGCCCTGCACTTTGGGGGGCCCTGCACTTCGATAAAATTGGGACTGTCCCAATATTTAGCCCTTTGTCCCACGTCCCAGCTGATGTATGATCGGGACGTGATTTGTCCCAATATTCAGGTGAGGAGGTGAGTGGCACAGTGATGTGGGAAGCGAGCGGGGTGAGGAGGCGAATGGGGAGGCGAGCGGCAGGTGGGAGGGGAGTGAGGAGGCACGCGGGCGGGTGGATGGCGAGGAGGAGAGCAGTGGTCGGGCGGACAGGGGGTGCACACCGGACGGACGGCAAGGAGACTAGCGGGGAGGCTGATTTGTCCCGGGCCCCACACCACCCATGGACGGCCCAGGATATACGATTAACTTATCATTCCTAAACCAAACTTCTTCAAATATGTCAAAGTCTGCCATGAAAATAGCAACAGATCATACAGAGCCCTATTAAAGTTTGAGCAGGAACGTCAGAACAACAATTACATCAGCTTCTAGTTAGATATTCATATATTCATGACATGATCACCTGGAGATTAGCTGATTGACAGGTTGGCACTAGCTGAGGTGTCAACTAACACTGAACTGTCTCATTCTGTCAGAGAGGGAAGAGTTTAGAAGATTTGCAAAAAGGAAAACTCTGCCATGATTTACTCAAAAATATTTTTTCTTCTTTCAATTAAATTTTTAACTTGTTTGTTCCACATTTTTTGAAAAACAAAATCAAACATTATTGGGTTCCTTCTATTCCTCTGAATCACGTTTTACTTTCTTTGCTATTTATTTTTCCATACTTAATATACACTAGAGACGTGTTAAAATGTCAGCAGTGCGATGGTGCTACACAATTACAGCGTATCTTGAAGTTGGCAGTATTCCCCACTTTAGGTCAGGGCTGCTCAATACCAGCAGATGAGTGGACCAGAAATACAGAATTTCGACCTGAAATGATGGTTTTGCACTTCCCTTACAGCATCAGGGAACTGCTATCTATACAGAATATGTCACATGGTGTCTATGTTAAATAACCATCAGTTCCAGACGGCTATTATCAGACACCGATTTTTTTTAATTACCATTACCACAGCTAGTGAGAGACATGGCAATTCTCCTCCTTTCTGTCCTCCTCCCCAGCTCACAATCCTCTCTGTATCTCTCTCCTTCCTCTCTTAGCATAGTGTCTTCTCCCTCTTAGAGTTCTCATAGCCATAACATTTTCAAGTCACCCCCACACTTGGCCACTCTTTTTCTTCATAATTCCTTACCTGGGTGGCCTCAGACATTTATATAGAGGGGGAGTTAGAGAACAGAAGAGAGATAAGCAGTTAGGCAGTCCAGTTCTCTGTGGCTCCTACCGTGGTGTTTCCACAGAGATTGAGTCTCTATGGAAAGATAGGTGCCTAAAGGTCCCAGCAAAATGTAAAGGGCCTAAGGTTTGAAAAGAAGATAATAAAATAAATATGTATTGGGTGACCCACAATGGCCAACTTGATGATTGCTAGAGCTTCAAGCTGCTATGTGTTCGGAGAGCTTGGAATATAGGACGTGCGCTGCAACCCACTCGATTCTGCTTCCAGAAGTGAGTGAGCGGTGGCGATTGTGGTGGGAATCAGTCTGAGAGTTGCTTAGACTCTGGGGTTCTATCCAGTCACTAATCTTGCTTGTGTGCAAGGCTACCCTGATAATTGCATTCCCTTTTTTGCGGTAATGAGTGGGAAATTATCCTAGCTAGAGATGTCCAAAAAGTGAAAACCTATTTTCATGAAAAAATTTCTGACGTTGTTTTAGTTTCAAAGTGTTTAAAAAATGAAAAATGGGTCAATTTCAAAATATTTTTCAATATTTTTATGTCCCCAATATTTGCATAGAAAACATTATCAAAAATATTACCAAAATACTAAAACCTAATATTACCTAAAACCCTCAGCACAGTATCAGATCAAGTAAAATTATATTAGAGAACTTTCTAATCTAATTTGTTCCTTCTTCCTCTCCCCAACTCCATCTTATCTCTTCCTCTTCCCCTTCCCCTTCCCCTCCCCTTCTTTCTTTGGGAACAAACAGCTGAGTGGCTGAACGCGTCTCCCTTTTCAGAAAATCCACAATGGGCAGATCCAGACAATGAACACTTGGCTAGATTAGATAGGTTTGAAGACAGCAACCTACCCAATAAGCGACTGCCAGATATGCTGCGCCTCATATTGGATTTTGAGGGCTATCATCAAAAAGCACATTAGACACAAAACAGACTTTGGACCCAGTAGGGAGGAATATCTTACAGAACCAATCCAAACTTTCAAAATGTTTTGGTTCATGGTTTGGGTTGGCTCCCATTTTATCTGAATCAGTATATCCCTTCTTGGATTTTTTAAGTCTACTCAGAGTGTTGTTCCAAGCCTGGCCTATAACCATGACAATGTCTAATTGAATGATGGAAAAGAGCTATTTCTTATTTGATGCACAACCCACAAAGTGATTCCTGCAGCCATATGGTACCCTCTCAGTTTCTTCAGAATTTGAGTTTTCTTTTTTAATAATGATTACATTTCTATCCTCTTTTCTGGCTGTGAATGCAAACCAATGAAATACTGTCTGCTTGATTCTATAGACAGACTGCCCCAAAACACGGCTTATAGTTCTGAGTGCGCACTGCCTCCATATAAAGACCTCTCAACAGTCCTCGGTTCTGTGGGACCGACTCGCTTTGACCTACAAAATACCCTGACCCAGTTGAAGCCACTCCTGTCCTGCAGGCCTGACTGGGCTCAGCTCCCCAACCCAGGCCTTGAAACCTGGCCCCTGGCACACACAGTTGCAGCTCCACTCAAATCTGGCTTGGCAACCCACCTCTCCCCCACATCAGGGGGACTGGGCCAAACCTGAGTGGCATTACGACCAGCGCACCAGGGGCCAAGCCCAGTCAGCCCCATGGGACAGGAGCCACAACGCTGCCTCTGTGGGGTAAGTGCAGGGAAGGCTCGCTTTGAAACCACAACTCTGGTGCCTCCTTCCCCCCCCCCCACTTTATTAACTTTAAATGTTAGGAGGTATGTAATGTTTTACCTTGGAACCCTGATGATAATGTCACATGTCTAATCAGTCAGAAACTACTTCTTGACTATTTAATAATAATAATAATAATAAATGCTGGAATATGTTACTTACAAGTATCTACAATATTAAAATTAGGAGTGGAGCAGAGACCTTTGGCTGCAAATGCCAGCAGAGCAGAAGATAGTCATGGGCCTTTGTCTGCAGCTCCCACAAGACCAGAGGTCTTGGCTGCAGTCATGAAAAGAAACAGAATGTCTTTTCCGTTTTCATATTTCCTAATAAATGTTCAAGAAACCCAAGTGTTTTAGTTATCCCTATGCTGAAAAATCCAGACAGACTTTAAAGTTAATTTGATGAAAAAATCAGACACTTTCAAAGGGACAGAAATATGTCACAAGCTGAACCCAAAAGACGAGATGGACAAGATGTATCTAGAATTGACGGACTCACAATGTTCCAATGCATATTTCTTGAGAGAAGCTTACTGAATTTCTTTATGTGCCAGTATGCTTGACAAACAACAGATATCACAGTTACATAAGAGGGCTGATATTTGGAAACATCCTCTTTGGAAATACAAGCCAGCAGTTCTTTTCCGTTATGAATCTGAACAACTGCAACAACCAACTTAACAATCTACCTGCATCGCATAACGTTTGTGTCTTTAAAGCCTTACATTGCAAAGAAGCAGTTCTACTCTTCCCTTTTAACATTCCTTCCGATGTAACTCTCAAACACATTTTGCCTCTCTACACATTTTGTAGAGTGCTATGTACATTTACTGTGCTCTGTAAACATAAACGGTATGCATTTATCTCTGCTTAAAGTTACATGTAAATCCATTTGTAAATTAGATGCAGCCCTCAGTTCTGAAAAGGTTCTGAAGCACTTTTCTACTAATTCTTTGGCTCTTATTACAGTAGAGGCACTGCGGTCTAACAATGTGAGCAGAGAATTGGGAAACAGGACTCTTAGGTATTCCCAGATCTGCCATTGACTTCTTCTGTGACCTCAAGGTACTCACTTACTCTTCCTCTACATCAGTTTACTTACCTGTAAATTAGGGAAATCACTAATTTATATACATCAAAGGGGGAACTGTGTGAATCAATTAATATTTGTAATGCACTCGAGAGCCTCAGCTGATTTATTAATAATTATTATTAAAATAAGAGATTTATGCTGAAAGTGGCAAGCTTTACAGCTTGCACAAAGACAAAAAGGGGTAGAATGCTTTTAAAACATTTTGTCAATACTTTTACATAAAAAATTAGCTGTAAGTGATCTCAAAAGATTCAGAAATTTGGTTCAAATAAGTACAGATACTTCAAACTTTTTGAACCCCTTGGTTCTAGAGCAGGGGTTCTCAAACTTCATTGCACCGCGACCCCCCCTTCTGACAACAAAAATTACTACACGACTCCAGGAGGTGGGAATGAAGCCTGAGCCCACCCAAGCCCCACCGCCCTGGGCAGGGGGGGCCCAAAGCCCGAATCCCACTGCCCCTGGTGGGATGAGAGAGCAAAGCCAAAGCCCAAAGGCTTCAGCCCCAGGCAGGGGGCCTGTAACCTGAGCCTGCCGCTCAGCGCTTGGGCTTCGGTCCCAGGCAGTGGGGCTCGGGCTTTGGCTTTAGCCCCAGGCCCAGCAAGTCTAAGCCAGTCCTGGGGTTGCGACCCACTTTGGGGTCCTGACCCACAGTTTGAGAACCCCTGTTCTAGAGATTATGCTGAATATCCTTGTTTTATTTTAAAAGGTCATTATAGACAGAGAACTGACTAAAATGCTATCATTTGACTCAGCAAATATGTTACTTATATGTATTCGGAGTCCTGTTTGCTCCTTTATTATGAAAAGGAAGGTTCTTTTATTGCTAGAACAGCTCTGAGAAAGTAAGGTGAATTCTGTTGTAGGTATATGTCAACCAACTTGTAAAATAAATTCCAACTGCAATTTCTTTATTAGAGTGGATGATGAGTAAAGGCAGAAGGAACCTGTGTGGACTTTCACACTCTAAGTTGTAAAGCTGGCAGCTGTGAAAATCATAAACTGAGTATATTTAATATGGAATAATTTACTTAAACAATAAGCCTGGAATCCTAAAATGACATTTTGATAGGTCCTAAATCTACAAAATACTTGAGCATAACGTTAAGTGCGTGAGTAGTCTCACTGAATTCAGCGGGGCTACTCACATCCTCAACATTTGGGAGACCTCACTGAATTGGGACCCTGGTCACCTTTCCCACACTTCAAGTGATTTTTTGTTTTATACATACTTTTATCTTAATAAGGTTACTGTTGCAGACTTCTGGGAAAAAGGCAAGAACAAAAAAAGGCAAGCCTGCTTCTCTTTTTTGCCTCATAATTTATTGCTCTTGTAGTAAGCCTCGAAAAGGCATCTGTTTTTAACATATAAACCCAATGTCCTGGGGCTGGATGGAAGCTCCTACTGTGAGCATTAATGCATTTTCTAGTATCAAAGGGTTAAACAGTGAATCACTGAAATTCCATGCGTTCAGGCCTTGCTTTGGAAAAAAGGAATGCAACCCATTATGGCCGTATTTAATTTCCTTACGCAAATACTCATCTGAATCCAGCCCACTAATCCTAATCACACTGCTTAAATAGATTTTTATGAACCATGACAGAAACAGAAGTATCTACAAAAATAAAATAAAATTGTGATATATTTATTGAATACTACATCTTCAAAGCATTGTACAAACAAACTAGAAGATATTGCATTTGAAATGACTACAGAAAGTCTGTTCCTTCATATTCATTTGAGTTCATTTGAGCAATTTTTTGAAGATTGGAACCCAAGATTGTAACTACTTGGAGAAAGGATTGACATTTTGTCTGCCTATACAGCATCATGCACATATGTGGCATTGTAGAAGTAATAAAACACTATAACATCACTCCCCCCCACCCCACATACTATTAATTGATTTTATTTTTGAAATGAAAACAGAAAGAAAAAAATAAATAAAGACAAAATTTCTGTGTGGTGTGGAAAGGAGTTAATCCCTATATTTATAGATGTATAATATGTAAATCTCATTTCACAACATCTGAAAATAAGGATTCTAGTAACTGTCTGTGATCTGAAAACTTGTGATAGGAAATAGTTTCTGGAATATAGCAATTAAAAAATCAACCTACAAGAGACAGAAAACAAAGCTACAATAGACTGTTTCCATCAAACTTTCTGATATAATGATCACCACATAGTCTTTTCTTTTCCTCTACAGAAGCATAAAAGCCTGCACACTTCTGTGCAACTCCCATGGGCTGCTTCTAATATAAGCAGCAAAAACAGCAGTACTATCCCTAGGAATCAAATGGGGGGAAAAGATTAAAAACTAAGAGCACTTAGTGATTTAATCTATAAAAATTTCCCAATTGTTCAAAACATTAACCTGGAATAACAACCAAAAAACATCTTGTAAAAAAGTCTGATGCCAGCTGGTGTCCAGAAAGTTATAAAAACTAAAATGAAGGACAGAGAGCCACTGACACACTTGTATGATTACAGGCAACTCAACCTCCTCGTGCTTCACTCAATACAATGGTAAAAAATGCATGCCCTCACTGAATAAAGATCCCACATCAAATGAATATTCCTTCAGGACCAGAAATATCTACTGATTAGTAATGAACATGAGCAAACACACTCTTTGCTCAAAGCTTGAGTAGAGGTTCAATAATAAAATTGTCCAAGTGATTTATGCACAATGAGAGGGCCAAATTCTGACTTCAGTGAAGTGACTCAATTTCCACTAGTGTGGCTGAGACTGAGCCTGGTCTACACTACGACTTTAATTCGGATTTAGCTGCTTTAATTCGAATTAACGCTTGACCCATCCACACAACGAAGCCATTTAATTCGAATTAAAGAGCCCTTTAATTCGATTTCTGTACTCCTCCTCGACGAGAGGAGTAGCGTCAAAATCGGTATTGTTAATCCGAATTAAGGTTAGTGTGGCCGCAATTCGATGTTATTGGCAATTCAATGTTATTGGCTACCCACAATGCAACGCTCTGGAAATCGATGCTACTATGGTAGCTTGGACGCACACCACTGAATTAATGGTGCCTAGTGTGGCCGAATACATTCGAATTTATAAAATCGGTTTCCTAAATTCGAATTATATAAATTCGGATTAATCCTGTAGTGTAGACATACCCTGAATGACAGCTCAGTTTCTGTTTTGTGGAAGAGTGACAAGAGTTTACTGGAACCTGGTTCTTTACCACCGTCAAACGTGATGGCACAGTAGATTTGTTATTTCTCAACTATCTCCACTGAAGAATCCAATAAGCTATTGAAATCCAATTTAAATATCATGATCCAATGAAGTTACAGTTCATGTGATTGTAACCTAACTTTAAGTGCTCTGTACAGCGTTATATACATTTATAATGCTATATAATAACCAAATCTCCATTCAAATTGCAACTCACAATTTAACTGCCATCAGCAATGTATTTTATTTTATGCACAAAGGAGATTTTAAAAGTTGGTTAAGAGAGACTAAACAGGAAGAGATTCTAACTATAAACTCAGTACAGAATTAATAAATGACAAAAGGCTAGTTTGTGAGATATTCTATTCAGTATTACAAATACCAATTGTTATATTATATGATCAGTTTCTTATGCTAGGAAGGAAAAATAACACAGAATACTAAAGCGAAAGTATCTTTCATTTAAACATTCTCTTCCCCCACAACTACCTCATCCCACCCTCTACCCCTCCCCTCCCGACACATACACCTTACCCGACATGCAACACAATCCATTACTTCCAGTCCTGAATATGCAAACTAAATAAAGGCAATCATTTGATATAGGATTAAGGAATGTAATCTTGTTAGGGTTTTGTCTGTTTTAGTTTACCTGTTTTACTGTAATCCAGTAGAATTCAGACTAAGGATGAAAAGAAAGCAGTGAAAATGAATGTTTATCTTCTTTGCATAGTTACTCCAATTTAATGCATCACTCTGAATTCTTCTCTCCCTGCGTATAAAATGAACATGTGTACAGCTGTAGAGCCAATAGTTACATACCTGCTACTCTGGTCTGTGGTCCATGTAACTGATCTTCCCTCTGGCTTTGTTTTGTACCATATCCTTATTGCACGAGGAAAGTCTCTTGGTGCTTGAACCTCTGCTTTCCTTATCATCAAGCTCCAAGTGCCAGTGGAAAACAGAAGCTCTCCACAACCAGGCGCCTGGCTGCAGCGGGTGTAATAGTATAGCTGTTCCCTCCAACGATCCGCAGGTAAAATCACAAGTTCATGTACAATCTGATTCCTAAGATTTCTCAGCTCTTCAGCATCAGTTAGCTTGGCAGACCTTGTAAATTTTTCAATACCTGGCACAGCAGTAACATCTACCTCCTCGACCTTTAACACAGATAAATCACAGCAGTCCAATACCAGCAAAAAATCTTCACTCCCATGATTCTCTATGTCACAGCAGTTCTTTGAACTAGAAATCCCAGAAGTCTGTTCCCCGTTGCTATGGTTACCATTTTTATCAGAAGTATCTTTTTCACCTTTAGCACAGACTGCAAAATCATTATATCCTGTTTTAGATGAGCGGGCACTTACATTTGTCACAGAACTATGACAAGGTTCAGATGCCCTAATTTTGCATGTTTCATCTGACTGTGAAAGGCAGGCTCCTTCCCCAGCACTGCCTCCTTTTTTGCAACTGCTCCCAGGCTCAAAAAAGAGAACTACGGTGCCTTCAATAACTTGGCTTTTAAAATCCACATCTAAGTCCAATACATAATGCTTTACGAGCATGTGGCATGTGTTGGCCATTAGGGGTAGGTCATCCTTAGCGGGATCCAGCTTCATCTCCATGTTCCAATTTGCTAGGCAACAGCTTTGCAAATTCTCTGTCATTTCTTACACAACATGTTTCCAGGACTTTCAGCCTCCCAGTGGCATAAATTACGGTTGGTTCATATAAGTTAGTGTAGTGAGTTGCAGTTCCACCACTTCTCTCTTACTCTGTAGAAGGGAAAACAATCAAAGAACATTTTAAACAAGTGTTCTGAAATGGATGTATCTAGACATTAACAAAAATAACTGTGCTGTAATTATTAGAATTTCTATGGTCAAATATTGAATTCCTTTGTTTATACTGAGGTAGTGAGCATATTGCTCAAGAAAAGATTTCAAGATCTGGCAGCTAGAACAGCAGGCAGTCTAATCTATATGACAATCATAGAAGATGTCCAAGTGAACAGATTTCTCAAAATATTAGTTTGTTAACTAAAGGAAATGAGCTTTAATGATACAGCTTCCTTAATGCCACTTTCTTTTCACTGGCAACCCTTTGAAAAATATAAGTTTTTATGCAAGATCAAACTTACTTTATTACAGCATATCTTGTTTTTAAAGATGCTAAACATATCATTTCTAATTTCTTGCCTCAAATTACGGCGATTATTTTTCTACTGTGATTCTAAGTAACAAGTATGAAAGAAGGCTAAATGGCCTCGTATGTTTTATACTTTGAGAGTAATAATTTAATATATACAATGTAACTCCAGGGATTAATGTACTTTCATATCAGCACTTCTAGTAAATTACAAGAAAATGAGCCAATTTACCAGGAGTGCATTCTAAGTATTCCTTTGAGATTGCTCATGGAGATTTTTCAAATGTATAGTTAGATACTCAAGGTATATCATTACATCTTAATAGCTGGAAATCCATTAACATTCTGGATAATAGCCTTCTTATGGCAAACAAAAGGTCTTCTCACTGGAAAATATGCAAATGCCAATACAAGGAAGAAAAACATAAAATGCATCAACATCTGTAGCAATAAAAGACAGAAGTTCTTCATGAAAGTTTTGAACCAATACATACTTTGTTTTTACAATATAGTGATTGAGACATTCAAATTGTACAAAATCATTTAGCTCACTGATGTTTTCTTTGTTGTAACTGAATATTTTCTAGCATGTTCTATTTCTGTTCATTTATTGAATATATAGTAATAAACCTTAGAGACAAGAAATTGAAAATCTCAGCTCAAACACTTAGTGCAGCTTCTCTAGGGTAGGATTGCTCAGAATGCGCTTTGCATTTCTGTGTGCATTCTAGTCTTATTTGCCAAAATCTATTTGGTGGTCGGCTTTGTTTTCATATAAAAGATTACTACTTTACATCTCTATTACTCAGTCTTTTAAAAAATTGAACTAAAACATAAAATATTTTGGGGATTAGAAATTAGAGAAGGTGGGGAATCATTAGGACATCTAGCCCATTCTGTGCCAATGTAGGAATGCTCTCTATAACATCTGTCTAGTTTATTTTAAATATCTGAAGTGTTGAGGCATCCCTTGGGATATTGTTTCACAGCCTTATATACCTCACTAGTCCAGAACATCTCAGAGAGATTTGTATGTGGATCTCCCACTGTCTGTGCAAAATAGCGGTCAGGATCAGATTCCTCTATTACTCCTTCCCTCTTTTGTGGGAGCCCATGGAGTACTCTCTCTATTTGATTGGTATCCCAAGGGGAAGGGGAAGGGGAAGGGGAAGGCCAAGAAGGGACTACATTGCCCCCACACTACCACCAGGAAGATTACCCAGAAAACAAGGTATCATAGCATTGGGCCTTCTCCCATGGCCAAGGGGTGTTTGGGGGACAGCTGGAGCAAGTGGAAGCCCTGATTGCATGTCTCATGATCCCCTTTAACACAGACCTTTTACCATGCCACGGAACCCAAAGTTAACACTCAAGGGTTTTTCCTTTAGAGGATCCAAGTAATTACAAAGAGCTGGGAGGATGGAACGGCAGCTCATTTCACACTGGATGTAACTACATCTAACCCCATGCTCAGAGAACATTTAGGAGGACACTCAAAATTCCTCACTGAATTTCCTTTCCCAAACTCCCTCCTGCAAGTATTTCCACATGGGAGAAGTTTTCCCTATTTTTCTCTCATTTAATTCCATTACTGCTAGTTACAGTCTCTTGTACCCTCCTCGATTATCACATGCTTCAAATATTTGCAAACAGTTATCATGCTCCACACCATCTTAGTTACCCACTTAGGCAAGCTATCTGTACATTTAGCTCTTTTAGAACTCAAACTTGCATAGAATCCACTAGCACAGACTCCTGAGCCCATGCAGAGTCACAATGAAATAAATGCACCTTTGCACAAGTATAGGGACCTACACAAGTCGATTCCAATGCAAATCTGGCTCGGTACTTTGCCAATTTGGCTTCAACATTTTACCCCGCCCTAGTTTGATCTGCTTAACTAGATACATTACCATTACCAAAATACCAAGTGTCTTCTATTTAAAAATAAACAGAATATTAGAGATAGAACAAGAGTATTTAGTCAGTATTGGTAACAAATGCCACAGACACATCCAGCAGGATGAGTATGGAGGATGGTCCTTGTTTATGAACTGTAGGAGAGCTACCAGAGCTGTGACCACTTTCTTTGTACAGTGCCTTGGCTTGAAACCTGACTGCAAATACAAGCATGAAAGACAAAAAGTTCTATATGCTATTGTGCCAATACTGATTTTATGATTAATGGACTACACTGCGACTCACATAATCTGGGTTTTGTTCCTGACTCTACCACAAACTTTCTGGATGACTTTTGGCAAGTATCTTAATCTCTGTGCCTCAATTCTCCACCTATAATGTGAGAATGATAATACCTAGCTCACAGGGACATTATGATGAACGTATTAATGCCTGTGAAATTCTCAGATACTATGGTGATAAGCACCATAGAAATCCTACAATAATAAAACGAACATTGTAGTTCAGTGCCCACAAACAAAAGGTAACATTTAATTAGAGGATTTATAACTATGTAATTAGTTGTTACATACAGCAAGGTTAGGAGGAACCAAAGCACTGTACCAGTAAAACTCAATTAAAGTATGAGTAAAGTTCATTTGAATGAAAATTAAATCAATTTAAATCATTTTTACAAAAAATATTATTTTAGGACATAAAATTTCAGATTCAAGGCAGTCACATGTTTCAATGAAGCAAAGAAAAATGTAGGGATTCAGGTTAAGAGGTTTCTGTTAATTGAGGTTGACATATATGATTATACATTTCAAAAATCTTATAGTTCTATATATGATCTTATATCAAATTTTAATATAGTTCCTCTTATAAGACTAAGTAAATAAGGTGAATGTGTATTGCTTTTGTCTTGCCCCTCCCCATGACTTGAGCAAGGGTTTGAGCATCTTCCAAAAATTATAAAGTGTGCACATTAAAACTCTCTCTCTTCCCCTTCCCCATCCCCACCACCACAGTCTCCATCTTCCTCTCAAGGACTGGCTTTAGTTTATTTGGTATGTATGGGTCTTTGGGTTTTTTAAATATGATGCTATTGTGGGAAGTCTGGTCAAAGAAATAGGTTCTACATTTTGTTCTGAAGATGAGGAGATTCAGAGTCATCCTGATATCTTCCATGGGTTAGTTCCAGCTACATGGGGCAATCATGGAGAAAGCACTGTTTTCTGTGCATGACTCTCTCTCAAGGACAGTTACATTTTTCCAGGGGAATGTGGATGCCATTGGAAGTCATGATCCCACAGAGTGAGGTGGTCCCTCAAGTAACTTGAGACAACCCTGGGATTCTGATGAGCAGAACTGAAACGTTAAACTCGACCCAGTATTTAACTGGGAGATGGTGAAGATAGAGCACTGGGGTGATGTGCTCATGCTAGCTTGTTTTACACAGAGACAGGCTACTACATTCTGAACCAAAGGTAGCTTTTTTTGCGGGTTTTTGGCCACACCCTGATGTTCAGAGAATTACAACAATCAACTCAAGGTCACATATCTGTGGATCACTGAGGTTATGTTCGGCTCTGACAGGAGGTGGTGGTGTCCTCATTCCAGCCATACATGAAAAAGGGCACTTTTTACTTATGTGATTAAGTTATCCAGAAGCAAGGCTATGGACTTCCTTGATAATCTGAGGACAGACACCCTCATTGTTAAGACAGGGTGACTTCTTTAAACTGAGGTGTCAAAGTAGCAGCGGTGTTAGACTGTATCTGCAAAAAGAACAGGAGTACTTGTGGCACCTTAGAGACTAACAAATTTATTTCAGCATAAGCTTTCGTGGGCTGCAGCTCATTTCTGAGCTGCAGCCCACGGAAGCTTATGCTGAAATAAATTTGTTAGTCTCTAAGGTGCCACAAGTACTCTTGTTCTTCTTTAAAGTGCTTCCCTTTCCCCACCATCACCACCACACCCACTCAGATATTCAGCTTCTATCAGCTTCTCTTCAACCACCTGCTGCTATCAGCCATCAGACAGGTGCGGGGTGATGCTCTCTGCATTTGATATGAAAGTGATACAGAGCTGTATGCCATCAGCATATTGCTGGCATTTCAGTCCATATTGTCTCAACATGCCTTGGGTGCTTCAGAGAGAGAGAGAGAGCGAGAAAGCGGGAGAGAGCGCATGCACACAAGAAAGATGGGGAAGGGAATTTATCCTAGTAGGATTCCACATGTAACACCTCTGGAGGTGGAGGAGAAGGTGTCCATCATGACTCTCTAGGTGAAGTCTGAGAGGAATGAATGAAGCCACATCAGCACAGTTCTGCTAACCACTGGACAACTCTGAAAACTGATAACAGAATTCCATGTTTGATAATATCAAATACAGCAGAGAGGTCCAGCAATATAAGTAGGAGTATCTGGCTCTTGTCCAGTCATGAGACGATCATCCAATACCAACAGCACCAATGTACTGGCCTGGAGCTTAAATGGGAGGAGTCCAGAACATTAACTGTATATAGGTGGAGTTAGAGTCAAGCTTCAGCAAGCTTCTCAGTTAAATTGCTCAGCAATGGGAAGTTTGAGACCCGTCAGTATTTGGAAATGTTAGCCACATGGGGGAATGGTTTCTCAGGTATTGGCCACAATATGGCACACATTCATGGTAGATTTTCCTCCTCACCTGCAAGGTTCTGATGACCTCAGTTCCTAGAAGATCCCAGTTGCACTGAATACTTTTTCACGTGTTAAGGGGGACCTGGATCACTAACAGGCAGAGACTAGATTTTCCTACAGTGCCTCTAGAATTTCCAGCTACAAAAATGGAAAGACTCAGGCAAGAAATGTATTGTCTTATTGTACCTATATGCATTGTACAGTTCCTGGTATCCTGAGAGACTGTCTGAACACAGATGATTTTGCTCTATAGTACTTAGTTCATAGGTCTTAGATATGTGTAAATAATATTTCAGGTACAGGGCCAAATTTTCTGCTTATGTAAACAGGCACAGCTACAATGACTTCAGTGAAGTTTTGTCCATTGGACACCCACAGAGAATTATGTAGTAAAGTTAAAATTGATGTGGAAACTATATAAAATGTTTGTGAGCAGGATCAACACAAGAGAGCTACATAATACCTGTGGTTACAACAAATCTGTGTCGTATAAAAAGCAAAACATTGTCACTTATGGTTTCGTTCATCATAAACAGTCAAGGAGAAAATGGAACAAATGTTTTGCTTCAGTTTTGTTATTTCCTGTAACAGCCCAAATTTTACACAGTGACATAAAATAAACTACACTTGTGTAAACAATATGTATATACAGAGAATACATATGTGAAGATGAGATTATAGCATGCTGTATAAAGATATTCTGTGGGCTGGTAATAAGAGCAAAAGCCTGAGAATTTAGATGATCCTGTGTATTAATTACAGAGAAGGCACTGATGCATTGTATAACAGAGGACAACATTTATAATGCATTATGTTTTTATACCAATCTTCATAAGAGCAGCTCCAAGCACTTGCCAGTCATCAATTATCAGAAATCTGAAGTGAAATTCTGGCCCTATGAATTCAGTGGGAGTTTTGGCATTAATTTCAAGTGGGCCATAATTTCATGACTGGTTTCTAGCTAAACAGAAAACCCATGATCAACACAACGTAATTTTCCAAGATTTGAATTTAACAGGCAAACACTGGGGAAGAGGGAAAACAAGTAAGCAACCAGAAAGTGGTAAAGTTTATTTAAAAATCCTACTTAGATTGTAAACTCCTAGATGCTACAACAATACAAAAAAACAAACAAACCAGACTTTCAACAGAACCCAGATCCAATTCTCACTATTTGCTATAAATTAGTCTATATCATTTTCATTTCACATTCTCTGTGATTCACTTTTTGGACATGCACAAAGCAAGTTGTAAGTGGTTTTGTTTGGGTACGCAGCGTGTGAAATTTTTTTGTAAAAAAAATAAGCACGTTTTTATCTTTTGGTTTATTTAATTTCTAAACAACTTTTTTTTGCTTATATCTGCACAAGTACAATTCAAATATAGCCAAAAGTAAACACTGAAAATGTGTAAAAATAGAAGCCCTAGAATTTCTAATTAAGTCAAACAGATGGCTATGAGGTAGGTACTCTAAACTAAAGCAATAGATCTGAAATATTTTCTTATTGTAGACAACTCTTAAGAAAGACAAGCTCTTGTGGTCCACCACTTCCTCACTAAAGTCCAATTCAATACCTTTCCCTCTGACCACTATAGCATTCACTTCATGAAAATGGACAGTATTAGGGAGACAAAATGAAAATTAAACTGGCTTTAGTGTGATGGCTATGACTGCTCTGTTATACCCCTTCCCACTCATTTTGTACCCTGGTTGATCATTTCCTTTCCCCGGATGTAGGAACTTTACATTTGTCATTGCCAAATTTCCCCTTATTGCTTTCAACTACATGGCTCTGTCATTCTGCAATTTTAAAGCAGTCTTCTTGTGGGTGCAGAAATGTGGTGATTGTTTTACGTTTGCATTTAAGTTTTGTTGGTCAAAAGCCTTTTGGAAATCCACGGAATCTAGTGCTCAGATACAGCTCCCAGAAACATCACACCCTGAAGTTCTCACAGAAGCAGCCTGTGGACCACTTGGAAGTATTCTTAGTACCATGTCTGAGAACCACCGCTGAAAAGTATTAGACCACTGAAAAAGTGAGGCACAGAGAGATGAAGCAACTTGCTGAAGATCATACAGAAAGTCAACAGCAGAACCAATAACTCTCTAACCCCTAAGCAATGGTCGCTCTTTGTGCCACAGTGCATTTTAACAACATTTAAACATAAAATGAAGGTGTTGTAAGTATTTAAATTGTATATGGGTGGTCTATGTATGCAGTATGTATTTGTTGTTTCAAATAGTTCCCTATTTTCACTAGATATTCTTTTGATAGGGATAATTTTTTTTAGTAGTCGTCTTGGCAGGACATTCATCCAATAAAAGGAAAACAACAAACCTATGTAGGTGCTTGTAGAGATATGCCTCAGCCTTCATTAGCTGCTCCTCTTGAACTAACACTAGAGTCCTGGAATACAAAGCCCCATAACAGCAGTAGTTTTAGAATGTTAAGTGTTCCTTTAATGCAGTGATCCCCACGGTTGCCCTCCTCCCCTCACCGGAGCCAGGGCCGGGAGCTGTAGCTCCCAGGGGGAGGCACAGACAGAGGTAAAGGGGCCAAGGCTGGGGGTACGTCTAGGGCCAGGAGCGGAGTGGCGGCTGGGGGCCCAGGCTGGGGGTGCGGCCAGGAGCAGAGCCATGGCCGGGGGTGGAGCTGGAGCCGGAGCCGGGGCCAGGAGGAGAGCCATGACTGGGGTGAGTGCTTAACTACGCTGCCAGTTAAGAAGTTTTTCCTAATGTCCAACCTAAACCGCCCTTGCGGCAATTTAAGCCCATTGCTTCTTGTCCTGTCCTCAGAGGTTAATGAGAACAATTTTTCTCCCTCTGCCTTGTAACAACCTTTTATGTACTTGAAAACTGTTACGTCCCCCTCTCAGTCTTCTCTTCTCCTCTCCAGACTAAACAAACCCAATTTTTTCAATCTTTCCTCAAAGGTCATGTTTTCTAGACCTTTAATCATTTTTGTTGCTCTCCTCTGGACTTTCTCCAAGTTGTCCACATCTTTCCTGAAATGTGGCACCCAGAACGGGACACAGTACTCCAGTTGCAGCCTTATCAGTGTGGAGTAGAGTGGAAGAATTACTTCTTGTGTCTGGCTTACAACATTCCTGCTAATACACTCCAGAATGATGTGAGGGTTTGTTTTTTTTTGCAACAGTGTTACACTGTTGACTCATATTTAGCCTGTGATCCAATAACCCCCAGATCCCTTTCCACAAGACTGCATGAACTTTGGGGGCTTTGTTGTTGGTTTACAGGTTTTTTTTTTTTCCAGTTTGTTTTGATTTGGAGGGGGGAATACATACACACATACTATATTATATATAGGGGAGAACTCAATTCCATCCCATCTGCCCTCTTTAAAGATAACTGACTTTTCCATTTATTGTTCCAATTTATAAAGAAAAAACAATGAATCCTTGTGGCACCTTAGAGCAGCGGCGGCTCCAGGCACCAGCGCAGCAAGCGCGTGCCTGGGGCGGCAAGCCATGGGTGGAGTGGCCTGCCGTTTGCTACAAGGGCAGCAGTCAGGCTGCCTTGCCGCCTGCGGGAGGTCCGCCAGTCCCGCGGTTTCGGCGGCAATTCGTCAGCGGGTACACCGAAGGCGCGGGACCGGCAGACCTCCCGCAGGCATGCCGCCGAATCCGCGGGACTGGCGGACCTCCCGCAGGCGCGCCGCCAAAGGCGGCCTGACTGCCGTGCTTAGGGCGGCAAAAAAGCTACAGCCGCCCCTGCCTTAGAGACTAACCAATTTATTTGGGCAAAAGCTTTTGTGGGCTAAAACCCACTTCATCAGATGCATGGAGTGAAAAATACAGTAAGCAGTATAAATATTACAGCACATGAAAGATGGGAGTTGCCTTACCAAGTGGGGGGTCAGTACTAACGAGGCCAATTCAATTAAGGTGGAAGTGGCCTATTCTCAACAGTTGACAAGAAGGGGTGAATATCAAAAGAGGGAAAAGTACTTTTGTAGTGCTAACAAGGCCAAGGCAATCAAGGTGGACATTGCCCATTTCCAACAGTTGACAAGAAGGTGTGAGTATCAGCAGAGGGAAAATTACTTTTTGTAGTGACCCATTCACTCCCAGTCTTTATTCGGGCCTAATTTGATGGTATCCAGTTTGCAAATTAATTCCAGTTCTGCAGTTTCTCGTTGAAGTCTGTTTTTGAAGTTTTTTACTTTTTGTACTTTTCCCTCTCTTGATATTCACCCCCTCTTGTCAACTGTTGAGACTAGGTCACTTCCACCTTAATTGAATTGGCCTTGTTAGCACTGACTCCCCACTTGGTAAGGCAACTCCCATCTTTTCATGTGCTGTAATATTTATACTGCTTACTGTATTTTTCACTCCATGCATCCGATGAAGTGGGTTTTAGCCCACGAAAGCTTATGCCCAAATAAATTGGTTAGTCTCTAAGGTGCCACAAGGACTCCTCGTTGTTTTTGCTGATACAGACTAACACGGCTACCACTCTGAAATTTATAAAGAGTAATTCACTTGGGGAAAATAAACCAAGTCTGTAAAATCACAGCCCCAAACATAGTTTTAGAACATATTAAGCAACTGAAAGCATGGGGTTAAGAAGAGAAACACATGTAGCCTTCATAATAGCAGTTGCTATAACCACTCTCTCCCACCCTCCCCCACTAAAAAATAGCTCCCTGTTAGACAAGAGGTTTCTGAGGAAGCAGAACTCCTCTGCTATACAAAGGCCTGGGTTGTAGCCTGAGCTAATAAAACCTTTTTGTTTCCTTTGTTACAAGTGGTTCACTCTTGATTTCAACAATAAAACCTTTGGGGAGAAAAAAAATGCTACTGAAAGACTTTTGTTGCTGGACCAGCTGGCCCACACCATCAGCTCAAAGCCTCATGAAAGGGGCAAAAAAAATCATTAGCTGCTCTCTTTTATGGCTCTAGTGAAAAGATATATACATGAAGTTACAGGGGTGCATGTTGGGATCATCTTCATACAGTGCAGGAGCAACAGAGGCAAGAGTGTACTGCTGCTTCAAGTGCTATGTTTGGGGGGAAGGTCAGGGAAGGCAAACACAAGAAACACTTCCTTCCCCCTTATGTCCTTTGATATTTTTGTTTGTAAAAATTTTGGAAAAAAAAACACTGATCTACAGCCAAAACGCTTCTGAAATAAATGTAGTCAAACTTTACTAATTCTGGGTCACTGAGAACGAAAATGATGCTTAAAATTGTTGATTGGCTCTAGTTTTCAAGATATGCTATTGGGTCGGTATATACGACCCTTGACTTGGGAATGGCGGAGGATAAGTGAGTTATAAAGGGAAGGGATCTCAATTTAAACCAGAAATGACTAAAATACATCTTTGACTGGATCTATGAATAAATCTATGACTGGGTTTGGACAGTACTTGCTTTTTAGGCAAAACAATGAATGATGCAATCTGAAGCTGGTATTGCGTCATACATGATATGAATTGCATCATGTTATTCCTAGAAGTCATGGATGATGCAATCATAACGAAGCTTACATGACTCTGCTGAACAAATTGCCCTATATCAGCTCTAGAAATCATACAGTGTCGTGCTCTCTTATTTGTCAGTGTTTGATTTTGCAAAGGGACACATTTCTGTTTAGCCAAAGTGAGCAGAGATGCCTCGTACATGTGTGAACAGTGCAGATAACTTCTGCTATGTTTGTGGTGAAGTGACTTTTGCATCACAAAAGCGCAGTATAACCACTATGGTTAAGAAAGCCTATCACCTTTCTTTTGGCTGCAAAATTGGAGATCAGGACAAGAGGTGGGCCCCACACATATGCTGCAACACTTCTGCAACAAATCTTCACCAGTGGTTGAACAGGAAAAGGAAATCTATGCCTTTTGCAGTGCCAGTGATTTGGAGACAGCCAACAGATCATACCAGCAATTGTTACTTCTGCATGGTGCCTCCAGTTGGGAAAGGTGTGTCAAAGAAGAAAAAGTGGACTGTGCATTATCCAAACATTCCATCAGCTATACGCCCAGTACCCCACGGAGAAGGACTGCCGGTTCCTGATGCACCAGAATCATTCTCACTTGAGTCAGATGAGGAAGAGGAAGAGGATGAAACTTCTGGTCCTGAACCATCAATGTCACAGGACCCACATTTTCTCCCATCCTCCTCCTCTGAACCACACCTCATAACACAAGGTGAACTGAATGACCTTGTCAGGGATTTGGAACTACCCAAGAGTAAGGCAGAGCTGTTGGGCTCCAGACTACAGCAGTGGAATCTCCTGGCAGGTGATTTTAGGGTTTCCATGTTCCGTGACCGTCAAAAGGATCTTGTCCCATTCTTCTTCATGGAAGGTGATCTTGTAGCCTGCAACAACATCGATGGTGTGATGGCAGCCCTCAACATCGTTCACGATCCAGATGAGTGGAGACTGTTCATTGATTCATCGAAGACGAGTCTTAAAGCTGTTTTACTGCATAATGGCAATGTTTTGCCATCAATTCCAGTTGGTCATGCAGTCCATATGAAGGAAACCTATGACAACATGAAACAACTTTTGAGGTGCATAAACTATGACCAACATCAGTGGCAGCTTTGTGGCGATTTGAAGGTTGTTGCTCTCTTGCTTGGTCTGCAGACTGGATACACAAAGTACTGCTGTTTTCTCTGCGAATGGGATAGTCGTGCAAGAGATTCCCACTACATCAAGAAAGATTGGCCACTCCGACAGTCATTGAAGCCTGTGAGGAAAAGTGTTCAACATCCACCACTTGTTGAATCAAGGAAGATTTTGTTACCACCCTTACACATCAAGCTGGGTCTGATGAAGAACTTTGTCAAGGCCATTGACAAAACACAAGCAGCTTTCAAGTACCTCCGTGGAAAATTTCCAAGGTTAAGTGAAGCTAAGATAAAGGAAGGTGTCTTTGTTGGTCCACAGATTCGTGAACTTCTTCGAGATGATGCATTTGACCATGCACTGCGTGGCAAGGAAAAGACGGCATGGAAAGCCTTCCAGTTAGTGGCAATAAATTATCTCGGAAACAACAAGGCAGACAACTACAGGTTGTGGGTGGAAAACCTCCTCAAGGCATACAAAAGCCTTGGTTGCAACATGTCACTAAAGATACATTTTTTGCACTCTCATCTAGATTTTTTTCCACCGAACTGCGGAGCAGTGAGCGACGAGCACGGCGAGCGATTTCACCAGGACATTGCAACAATGGAGAAACGCTATCAGGGCAAATGGAGCCCATCAATGCTTGCAGACTATTGCTGGACAGTGACAAGAGATGCTCCATTTAATGAATACAAGAGACAAGCCAAGAAGCGCCAAGTAGACACTGAATAGGACTAAACTATGTACAGAATAGTTTTTTGCCTTTAGTTTCATAATAAATTTTATTTATATAACCCTTTTGCTGATTTTTAAAGTGTTACATAAACAGGACAGGTGAAATATTATCATGTAAAGCAACCATAAACACGTGAAAAGACCTAGGTTTACAATTTATGATTAAAACTCTACTATCTACACAATATACATAGACATAAAATGTAAAAACTTAAATATCTTAGAAACAGTAGCCAATCAGTTGTTTTAATTGTCATATTTGAATTCAGCACATCAAAATACATAATAAATAGCACATTTTATCTCTGAAGCAGACGACTTCTCAAAAATTGTAGACCAGTGAAATCACTTGTGTACATAATTACAGACAAGGCTACCTTGTTTGGGAGGTGGGAAGGAATCTACCCAAATGTTTTACCAAGATCACAGAATCTTAGTCTTTAAACCAAATTTTGGTGATTACTCTTGCAATTAATGCCACATTTCAAATGCATAGACTTACTAAAGCAATTAAGATTTGATCCATTACAGTGTATAACAGTGTTTTTCAAACCGTGGGTTGCGATCCACTACTGGGTCGCGGCATGTAAGGCACTGGGTCACCTTGCTCTGGTCAGCACCGCCAACCAGAACGTTAGAAGTCCCATTGGCAGTGCTGCCCAGCTAAGGCAGGCTAGTGCCTACCTTGTCCGACACTGTGCTGCACCCAGGAAGTGGCCAGCAGCAGGTCTGGCTTCTACGCAGGGGGGCCATAGTACTCTATGCGCTGCCCCCGCCCGAGCACCGGCTCCACACTCTCATTGGCTGGGATCCAGCCAATCGGAACTGGGGGGGGGGGGAATGCAGTGCCTGCAGGCGAGAGTCGCGTGAAGCCACTTGCACGCCTCCGCCTAGGAGCCGGACCTGCTGCTGGCCGCTTCCGGTGCACAGCGCAGTCTGCGGTGCCAGTACAGGCAGGAAACCTCCCTCTGCAACCAGGCTGTGCCGCTGACTGGGAGCCACTGGAGATAAATCCGCGCCCCAACCCCGCACCCAATCCCCTGCCCCAGCCCTGAACCCACTCCCCCCAAAGCCAGAACCCCTTCCTGAACCCCAAACCCCTCATCCCCGGCTCCACCCCAGAGCCTGCACCCCCAGCCCAGACCCCTGATCCCCTCCCGCACCCCAAACCTCTGCCTCAGCCCTGAGCCCCCTCCAATACCCTGAACCCCTCATTCCTGGCCCCTCCCCGCAGCCCTCACCCCCGCACCCCAAACCTCTGCCCCAGCCCTGAGCCCCTCCCACAACCCAAGCCCCTCATCCCCAGCTCTGTTGGGTGGCAGGCATCAACAATTTTCTTCAACTGGGTCCCCAGAAAAACGTTTGAAAACCACTGGTTTTGTATAATACATACAAGTACTTTCTACTTTTAGGCCACTACATTTGAGTTACAGAAATTAACTCAGATTCCATAGTGATAATGGCTACATAAGTACCTAGATCAGCAAGATGCTTGAAGTATTCAGATTTAGTTTGAAGTTGTTAATTTTTATACAGTCTTTAGTTTCAATGTATATTTCCTAGCTATGATATTAAATAGTAATATCCCACTCTCCCCAAAAAAGTGACTAAAATAAAAATATTGTGGGAGTTTCAGTGAATAAAGCACCCTTTAATGACATTTTCTACTTGGTAGCTACCTTGACCCACTGAAAATTATAACAGTTCATATCCAAGTAGATCTCTAGATGTTTATTTGCTATCTAGTATGATTAGAGGAAAATATTGTCTGTATGGATGTTTTTATGATTCTAAGTTAATTCATAAACATGTTTCGTGAACTACATGGTTGAGATTTTCAAAGCCTATCGGGGATTTAGACATACAACTCCCACTGACGCCAATGGAGTTTGTGTGGCTAACCCTGTGGTTGGCATATCCATTCTAATTATTGTAAAAAGCTCTAAAATGAGGACTAGTGAAGCCAAAGGAACACACAGGATAACTTAGAAATAGATCTTTGTACTATAGATGAAGAAACCACCTGTTATGTTTACTAGATACCAACAACCAATCCAAGGGCAAAATCTCCCCAAATCACACTAGGGATCTCTGCTGAATTTCCCAAACTCATATTACACACAAATTCCAGTAATACAGTGGGAGTTCTGTACTCATTTTATACATAGAATTCACAGTAAAGGTCTACAATGTGGACTAGAAAGGGAGAATATTGCCGTAAATCAAGATACAAGTTTTTTAAAGTTTATCCCATAAAAATGTACACTTCAGAAAGCAGAAATCCAAAAACCTGCCTGGATTTATTTTAGTAGGCATTTTCTTTAGCAAGATGTTAAAAGAAAGAAGTGACAACTTATACTTTTTAAAAGGATATGGTCTTTTATTCACTAATCTAGATAAGAAAGACAATTTCCTAGAAATTCACAATTATTTTTATATACAACCAGAACAAAAGGATCTGAGTTAAAATATATGTAAATTTTAACTACATGGATATGTATAAATATTTAAACCTTTATTATTCAACAGCTTTTGTGAATCTCTCCTAAAATATTTGTCAGTATTGTACATTATAAGAATCCCTTAGGCTTGGCAATCTTTTATTACTGTTTTCTGGTGCAGCTACTGATATATCCTGTGCCAGCAATGGTTTCCCTCAGATGGATCACATTTTTGGGGAACTAATGTGTTCCTCTTTGTGTGGGCAAATGCCATAGGAAAACCAAACCCACTTTGGATTATACCAGCTAAAGTCACATATACAAGCAAGAAGAGACACTTGTCACTGTTTTTGAAACAAACTATCTTAACCGATATAGAAGGCAAGACAAAGATTATACAAAATCCTTCCAAACCAAAGCATATTTCTTATTTCTCCATAGACTCTCATCAGAGCATAATAATTGATGGTATCCATATATCCTTTCAGAGCAATATAAAGGATGTGTTTTCCAAGTACAAAATAGAAAGTAATAAAGCAAGAATTAATAGGATTCAAAAGCACAGACGTTTCCAATGTACTGCTATTTTAATAAAAATGTAATCCTCCCAAGTGATCTTGCTTTGGAAAGCATATGGCATTTACAATACACAAACCAGTAACACCTTTTAAAAGAATTTACAGTATTTTAATTAAAAATACGTTGACTTTAGGTGCCTAAAAGTAGCACAGAAGCAATTGCACATTTCATTTGATCCAAAATGTTGTACATGACAATTTAGAAAAAGAAAGAAAAAAATCATATTTCTGCCTCATAAATATTACATGTATAAAAGCCACCATATTAGGAGCAAGTTGACCATTTTATGCACTAGAGAGTGATCCCCAAACTGTAGAGGACATGGAGGAACATTTGAGAGGGCACTGGGTGTACCAGGCCAGCCCCCACAAGGGGCAGGGAGAGAGCACCACCAAGCCCCGCTACGGCCCCAGCTCTGTTCCGGCCCCACCCCCAGCCGCAGCCCCAGCCTCACACCCAGTCTCAGCCTCTGGCCACAGCTCTGCTCCTGGCCCTGCTCCTGGCCCCAGACTCAGCCCCTACCTCAGGTTCCTCACCCCTGTCTGTGATCCTCCCTCCCCCCAGGAGCCATGGCCCCGCTCCTGGCCCTAACTCCCAGGGGGGCGCAGACAGGAGTAAGGGGGAGCACAACTGTGAAAAGTTTGGGGACCACTGAACTAGGGGATGGAGCAGGCAGGAGCACAAGTCGTAGGTGGGGGTGGCCAGGAGAAGCAGGACTGGGGGGCACAGGGCAGGGGAGCCCAGCATGGAGCCAGGCTGGAAGGACGCAGGACAGGGGCAAGGCGGAGGTGCCAGGGGGAGCCTGGACTGGGCAGGGGACACAGAGAAAGGGCGGAGGAGCTGGGCAGGATGGGGCACAGGAAAGGGGTTGGGAGGGACCTCAGACCAGATGCCAGGTGCCAACCAGCAGCGCAGACGCAGTGCTCTGGATGTTTGTAGCTCACGCAGGGGTTTTCAAACTTCACTGCACCGTGACTCCCTTCTGACAACAAAAATTGCTACATGACCCCAAGAGGCAAAGAAAGGTTTAGTGATTTGCCCAAGTTGATGCTGCAAGCCAGCATCAGAACATTGGCCTTAGAGTTAGGAGTCCTAACTGCAAACAACACTCCATACCGTACATACCAAAGGTTTTGTTCTCAAAATGGTTAGAAAGAAAAAATGCATGTACTGAAAAATCCAAGCAGCTATCATGATATCTCTCAAAAATATCACTGCTTTATATTCTCAGGAACCATTCCAGTTAAATGACAGCTACTGCACTGTGTGCATCTACAGTGTGTGTACTTCAATAAGGCTTCCCACAGCTGTCTCTGCACTTCATGCAGCTTACTGCTCTTTATAGCTCAGCTACTGAAAAAAATTAAGGTGGCCTTCACATCATGCTGAAATCTTTTTTGAAGTTTGTGCTGCCTCGTTGGCATTCACAGAAAGTCCTAAGGCCAAATTTTCTACTGATGTAAACTGGTGAAGCTCCGTCAACTTCAGTGGAGCTGTGCCAATTCACACCAGGCGAAAATATGGTCAACAATGTACACTTAACAGTTCTGCACACTAGTCCTTCCTACAGTGTTTACATTTCACCCTGAGAGGAAGCTGTTCTAACTAAATGACCTCAAGTTCAGTCATTTGGAATTAATTTTTCCCAGATGTTCTCCAGAATCCTTTCCTTCAAACCCATAGCACTTCAGCAGGTGACATGGATTCCCACAGAGTTCCAAAGGAAATGCTGCAGGACCTGTCACATTGGGTGATGGGGCACATCGGGCATCAGAGGTCTGATTGTAAATGGCTAATTAAATCCCCTCCAATGGGAGTCTGGAGACAAACAAAATGAACAGGAACAACTCATGGTGATCTGGAGTTTGAGAATAATTCATCTATCACTACCAGGCTCTGTTCTGATGAGTCTTTTCAATCATGTTAAGATAACAGGATGGAGAAACACACCCTCCTTTTGCCCATCAAGACAGGGCCCTAATGTTGCTATGTGAGATAGCCAAAACTCACTGAAACAAGGGTAGGATAGAAAAAATGAAAACCTCTCCAAATCATTAATTGAATGTTTCATTCACTCACTCACTTTGACAACCAATGGAAACCCTAGGAGCAAACAATCACTCATTATCTGCTGGCACACGCATCCCATCTCTTCACCGCAATGCACTTTCGTTCGTTTCCGGAGTTATCACTTCACTCTCAGCTGCCTAGGGATGCTTCTAATTGGCAAGTTGTTGATTTTCATTAGTTCTGTCAACCCAGCTCCACAAAGGAACATAGGTGTTGTGATGCTGAACGTTGCGATGCCTAATTTTAGGCACCCAGAAAAATCACAGGAACAACACTGCAATCCACAAAGCCTGAGTTAGGCACTCCTTATGATGCAATCCACAAAATTACATGTGCTAGGTGGTGAGCCATGTAAGCTGGCCAATGAGAGATGCCAAGGACAGGGATGTGTCCTAAACCCTTCCCCTCTCTTGGAGATCGACACTAAGCTGCAGTGAGATGCTTATTTCTGCTTGAGCTCAGGGATGCCAAGTTGCCTCATCGTATTCCACAAACAAGCTCAATGCACTGAATCAAAAGCCTGATGGAAGTCTATACAAAGCCCTGCTCCAGCTTATTAAATTCCTTCATCTTCTTGAAAAGCTATCTCAAGGTAAAGATCTGGTCAAGGGTGGAACAAACAGGTCTAAAGCCACACACAGTATCCTGGCCTTTGCCACGAAGTGCATCGTTTTCTTTCCTGCCCGAATCCAGAAGGGACTGCCTGTGCACGTAGTACAAGTGGGTGGCTGCTCCTGGAGGAAAAGATTCTTGGATTGGAGGTGCAAGCAGATATGCTATTGAGACTTAGAGAAGTTGAGGAGTTCATAGACAGCCAGATATGGGAAATATCAGTACCCCATAGTCAAGGAAAAAAGGAGCTGGCCACCAAATAGACAGAGAGGAAGTCAGAGAGGAGGTCTGGCAGTTTGTAACCACCAGAGGCAAGAGGTCACAGCAGCATTCTACTTGGCTGGAGACAGACAAGGATGGGCAGGCTGTGGCCACCATAGAGAAGAGGACCAGGAGGAATTCCACACAGCCAGAAGTTTCAGTACTAATACAATCAATACCAGGTCCTCAACATGGAAACTGTGAAAGATCTCTCTCAAAATCCAACTTTTCCAAGGGAACAGAGAGATATACAGGACACACCTGTGGATGGCAGCTCTGCCCAACCTGTAAGAAAATCAAGTTGCCCACAAAGAGCTCTCCAACTGTCCAAGGAAGACAGACAATCCTTGTAGGGGATACAATACTCAGAAGAATAGAAAATATTCTGCAAGGAACAGGCGGACAACAGGATGATGTGCTGCCTTCCCAGAGCCAAGACATGAGACATCACTCTAAGATCAGATAAGCATCCTAAAGTTGACAGGCAAGAATCCATTGGGGATGGTTCATAATGACAATAATGACTCTGCATCACTGGATATCTCACAGATAATAGATGACTTCAGGGAACCTGGAAGCGTGCTGAAGAAGACTGTCCAAGCAATCTTTGAGATCCTTCCTGTCCCATGAGCAAAGGAAGATAGAAGTCAGAAGGTGCTGCAAGTGAACCCCTGGCTAGATAAGTGGTGTAGGGTCAGGGCCAGCTCCAGCATTTCTGCCACCCCAAGCAAAAAAAAAAAAAAAAAAAAGAAAAGCCGCGATCGCTCCTAGAGGGAGTGAGGGACCTGCCACCCCCGAATTGCCGCAGGTGCCGCCCCTCTCCCTTGGCCGCCCCAAGCACCTGCTTGTTAAGCTGGTGCCTGGAGCCGGCCCTGTGGAGGGTGGAGGATTTTGGTTTGGTGGAACATTCTATGGAGAGAGGGGGCTGTATGGATGGCCTCCCTCCACCACAGTAGAACGGGAACCATTCTCCTCGGGGACAGGCTGCCTAGAGTAATCAGGAGGGTGCTAAACTAATAACAAAAGGGGTGGGTAAAGAGAGGAAAGAGCTGTGCACAAAATCAAGATGTTGAGAACAAAATTAATCAAGGCACCAAAGGACACAGAGAAGAAATTCTTGAATTGCCTATACATCAGTGCTAGAAGCCTGGGTGACAAACAAAAAGAATTGGAGTTGCTCATTTATGAGCATAAATTCAATCTAGTTGGTATTATTGAAACCTGGTGGCATGATTCACATGATTCACATGATTGTTAAATGTTAAAATCAATATTATTACCTATTTAGGAAGGATTGAGTGGGCAAAAGGAATGGGTAAGTGGTACTCTGTGTCAAAAATGGCATTACCTGTTTACACTGATGACTTGGAAAAAAATTATTTTGAATGCTTATGGATTAGTGTCTAAACAGATAAAGCGCAAGATGGGGTACTAGTTGGTGTCACCAAATCACACTAGGAAACAGGATAACCAGCTCCTTATGAACCTTTCTATAACATGTAGGGAAAAAAAGATGCATGGGCATGGGGGACTTAAGTGTGAGTGTCATGTCTTGGGGGTCACTTGCTGCCAGTATTAATGCACCTTTAGAATTTCATAATATTATAGATTACAGGTTCCTAACTCCAGAAGTGTTGCATCCAACATGGGGGAATTCTATATTAAACCTCATCTTGACAGATAAAAAGGAACTGATCACAAAACTAAAAATTAACGTTAACTTAGGTACAAGTAATCAAGATTTGATCACATTTATAGTGTGCAAGCACAATAAAGTCCAGAGCAGTGATAGATATACTTGATGCTTTAAAAAGCCAGTTTTTCACAGAGCTGAAAACAATTCAGAGTCAAATCAGCTGGGAGGAAGAATTTAATACAAAAAAGTGTAATTGATAATTGGGAATTGTTTAAGAGCTGAAAAAGTGACAATCAAAGAAGAAGGCTGTATTGTTAAAAAACTGACCTGGTTTAGAGGAAATTGAAGGTTGCTATAAAAATTATATTTATAACAAATGGAAGAAAGGGGAAGTTGATGGTAATGAATATAAATCAGAAGCTCAGAACTGTAGAAAATTGATAAGGGAAGCAAAGGGACACAAGGAGAACTCTATGGTCAGCAGAGTTAAGGAGAATAAGAAAAAAAATTTAAAGTATATTAGGATCAAAATGTATCCTAACAGTGGTATTGGTCCATTAATAAATGGAAATGGTAAAATTATCAATAATAATGCAAAAAAGGCAGAAGTGTTCAATATATATTTCTATTCTGTATTTGGAAAAAGATGGTGTAGTGTAGTCATATCACATGATAACATTATTTGCATTCCACTAGTATCTCAGGAGGATGTTAAACATCAGCTACTAAAGTTAGACATTTTTAAATCAGCAAGTCCAGATAACTTGATCAAAGAGTTTTAAAAGAGCTGACTGAGGAGTTCGCTGGATTGTTAATGTTGCTTTTCAATGAGTCTTGGAACATTGGGGAAGTTCCAGATGACTGGAAGAAAGCTAATGTTCTGCCAATATTTAAAAGGGGTAAAGGAGATGGCCTCGGTAAGTATATGCCTGTCAGTCTGATATCAATCCCAAACATGATAATGGAGCAGCTGATACTGGAGATGATTAATAAAAAATTAAAGGAGAATAATAATTAATGCCAATGAACATGGGTTTATGCAAAATAGATCCTTTCAAAATAACATGGTATCTATTTTATAAGATTACAAGTTTGGTTGATAAAGGTAATGGTGCTAATAAAATAGACTTCTGGAAGGTGTTTGGCTTGATACCACACAACATTTTGATTAAAAAAAATAGAACATATAAAAGTAACATGGCACACAGTAAATGGATTAAAAGATGCCTAACTGATAGGTGTCCAAATGTTATTGTAAACAGGAAATCATCATTGACTAGGTGTGCTTCTAGTGGGGTCCCAGAGGAATCAGTTTTTGGCAGTATTTAACATTGTTGTCAATGACCTGGAAGAAAACATTAAATCATCACAGATAAAGTTTGCAGATTACACAAAAATTAGGGGAGTGGTAAATAATGAAGAGCACAGGTCAGTGATACAGAGCGATCTGGATCAGCTAGTAAGCTGGGTGCAACATTTTAATGTATCTAAACATGAATCATGCAGCTAGGAACAAAGTATGTAGGCTATACAATGAGGGATTCTATCCTGGGAAGCAGTGACTCGAAAACAGATTTGGGGGTGGTGGAGAATCAGCAGAACATGAGCTTCCAGTGCAATTCTGTGGTCAGAAAGGCAAATATTTATTTAAAAATGTGATCCTGGGATGCATAAATGGGAATCTCAAGTAGAAGTAGAGAGGTTATTTTATCTCTGTATTTGGCACTGGTGTGACCGCTACTGGAATACTATGTCCATTTCTGGTGTCCACAATTCAAGAAGAACGTTGATAAATTGGAGGGAGTTGAAGGAAGAGCCATGATAAAGATTAAAGGATTAGAAAACATACCTTATGAGTTAGACTCAAGGAGCTCAATCTATTTATCTTAACAAAGAGAATATTATGGGGTGACTTGATTACAGTCTACAAGTACCTATGCTGGGAACAAAGTACCTATATTGGGATCAAATATTTGATAGTGGACTCTTCAGTCTAGCAGAGAAAGTTGATGACTCGAAGTTGAAGCTAGACAAATTCAGACTAGAAATGATGTGTAAATTTTAACTGTGAGGGTAATTAACCATTCGAACAATTTACCAAGGATTCATGGTGGATCCTCCATCACTGGCAATTTTTAAATCAAGATTGGATGTTTTTCTAAAAGATATGCTCTAGCAATTATTTTGGGGAAGTTCTCTGGCCTGTGTATACAGGAGGTCAGACTGGATGATCACAATGGTCCCTTCTGGCCTTGGAATCTATGAAACATGGAAGTGAAGGCTTTCTCCGGGACCAACAGCATAATACCGCTATAGTTGCTACATTTGGCCTTAGTGCCCTTTTTGAAGAGAGGCAGATTAATACCCATTATACACAAATAATGTAAATATATATATGGTTAATGTAATAATTTCCTTTAGAACTATGAGTGTTTATAGTATCAAGTGTTCCATCACTAACAAATATTAAAAGCAAGTGACCTAGCCACTTATCAAAATGTACTGTACTATACACTGTTTAGGCCCAGGAACAGAAAAAGTATTGCAGATCAGAACTGAATAATTAGCATGTAGGGGGATCTAGAGCAGGGGTCGGCAACCTCTGGCACGCGGCTCACCAGGGTAAGCACCCTGGCGGGCCGGGCCAGTTTATTTACCCGCTGACGCGGCAGGTTCGGCCGATCGCAGCCCCCACTGGCCGCAGTTCGCCGTCCCAGGCCAATAGGGGTGGCGGGAAGCCGCGGCCAGCACATCCCTCGCCCGTGCCGCTTCCCGCCGCCCCTATTGGCCTGGGACAGCGAACCACGGCCAGTGGGGGTCGCGATTGGCCGAACCTGCCGCGTCAGCAGGTAAATAAACTGGCCCGGCCCGCCAGGGTGCTTACCCTGGCAAGCCGCGTGCCAGAGGCTGCCGACCCCTGATCTAGAGAGTACTTTGTATGACAGATATGCAATGCTCTGAATAAACATTACTGAATCAAATTAATCCTTGCTGAATTAAGTTTAATGCCTTGAGGTCCATTGTATAAAAATGAAAATGTTATGTGTTATTGTGAGATTGTATATAACTTCTCTACAGGAGGGGGTATCCTAATACAATTCTTTAGTTATCAGGCCTTCACCCTAGGGAGGGGACCCATTGCCTGGCTGATTACCTATTCCTGATCTCTTAAAAAGTTCCCTAGAGAGCTGCAGACAAAGACAGGATGTTGGGATAAATAATCTGGTGGTGAACTGACTCAAGGTTTTTGTTCTGATCCAGCAAACAGACAGGACTGCTGATCCACAGAGGATCCTAGTCCTTAGGGAAGGGTTGGAAGGACTTTGGCCTACTAAGGACACATAAGAGTTTCTTGTTCTAAGCAAAGGGTGTGATGAACTTCAAATCACAGGAAAACCCTGGATGGGGTTTTGAAGGAGTGCTCCTTCCAGAGCCCATGTTGGAGGAGGTGATCTCTGGTAAGCTTATTAGCATGCAGGTAGGCTCTTTTATTGTTCCTCTGTAGTGCTTTTACCTTAAGAATAAAATATGCTTGCTTAGAAAGAACTGTGTAGTAATTTACAACTGGGCAATTATGCTGGGGGCAGTTACAACTGGGGCAATTATACAACTGGGGCAATTAAGTAAGCTGTAAGCAGTCTCTGAAGATACTTGCCCCAGTTGTAAATTTGTAATAATTGCCCCAGTTGTAAAGTACGCCTAGGGCAATTCAGAGAAGCAGTCTCTGAAGATAAAGTGAAGTGGGCCTGCTTAGGCAGAGCGTATTTTGTTGGGAATAACACAGTGAAAGCAGGGAATTGTTCAGCCTGGAAGTACCCTGGTCTCCACCTAAGAGAGGTGACAGACAGAGGAGACAGAAGCCTGTGAGTGGGTACCCTTGCTGGTCCACTGAAGGGAAATACAGGTGTAGTTGCCCTGAACTATGTAGTCTGGCAAATTATGCTAAAGTAGCTTGGGCTGCATAATTATGAGAAGGTGGTTGTGGATGGAAATCCTTGTGAGGCTGTAAATTTCCCAGCTCTATATCCTTCAAAGAAATATGTCACCAACCCTGAAGCACACAATAGTCTGAACAATAGTGCAGAAATCTTCATTCAGCAGCTTGAGAGATGTCTCAACCTACCACCTAGTACTCAGCTTTCCTTTTCTAAGCAAGCTAATCAAGAAGCTGGCAAAAAACAGTCCTCATAGTCACCTGTCAGATGCCAGTTTCTTGGAACTCTCTCAGCAGAGAACACAGTAGCAAGACAGCTCTGGTTGTTTTGCCAGATGGCCTCTTCCTGTCCATAGACAACAGACCATAGAGCCATCTCATCCTGCTGGATGCATCTCTGCAGCATTTGATTTCATTGATCACCAAATACTCCTGTCCCATGGGTGAAGAGAAATCCTCTGTAATGGCTCAAGTCATTTCTCTCAGACCAAAAATTAAGTCCTTATGGGCAACTGTTCCTCCTCCTCCAGAGCCCTCACCCTACAGAGTCCCACAAAGCTCAACCTTTTACATCATCTTACTCAACATCTACAAGAAGCCATCAAGAGAGCTGGTGGGACAACACGGTCTGAAGTGTGAACAATATGTGGGTTATGCAAGAATCACTACAATTCCTTTAGCTCTAGAAAACATTATCTTTCAATTTTCTCAGTGCCTAAATAATATAAACATCGGACTCGAGAGCGGTTTGAAACAATGTAAGGTAACTTGAAAGTGATGCTGGTAGGGAGAGTGAAGCACTTTGAAAAATTCACCCTAAAAATGGTGGAGGTACCTGCCCTCAGAGTATAAAAATTGATTCTCAGGAGTCATAACTTGCAAAGAAGCTGAACATAGACTATAGAACTCACTCCCAGAAAAGATAAGAATGGCCACTAATTTCACTGCATTGAGAACTAAATGCAAAGCCTATTGCTTTGGCTTAGCTTTTCCTCAATAAATTTGCCATACACATCCACACACACACCAATAGAGTAAAGCTATTTACTCCTACAGGCTGGGAAGGGGAAGATAGAGAGAGATGGTTAGTTTAGTTTTGAAATACTTATGAGATGCTCAGATATTATGCTAATTGGTGCCATATATGAACCTAGATAGTCAGATATATACCCTGTGGGCCTCAGAGCTGGAAGTGTGTGTACTTTTCTTAACAAAATAATGCAGTTTCCTTTATTTATTTATTTTTTAAACTTAAAGCAGCATTTTGAACTGACTTTGAGGACTCTGCCATAAGCTTTTACAATTGGCAGAATTGTGCATTGGAGGAAGCTCATAAAGTCTTTACTATACATCCCTTTCACTCTGTCTGCCTGTTCCATGTAATCATTCCCTCACTCCCTTGAACTCCAAAGTGGATTAAAAAGAGTAAGAAGAACACCTAAGATTAGTGTAAAAAAAAAAAAGCCTCCAAAGTGTAACATTTCTTTCACTAGGTTTAATAGTGTGTAATGCCCTGATTTAGCATATATCTTGTGGAATCATAGACTTTAAGGCCAGAAAGGACTATTATGATAATCTAGTCTGATCTCCTTCATAACACATGGAATATCAAAAATAGAAATTCCATCATGTGGAACCTTAACATCTCAGAAAAGACTTCTTAATGGGGATTTAAATTATTCACTATTTACTGATAAAAGTCACACTACCAAAAAATAACACTTTTTCCAAAGGTGTTGACAGGAACTACAAAAAAGGCATATTACATAATATACATATAATCCAGGGATTCTGAATGAATTAACAGACTGTAATCCCTAAATTATTAGATGCTGAAAATGCTTAAAGATAATAGTCCTTGAATTTACAACAAGGTCTAGGTTTTGTCCTAATACCTCAAACTCTTATGATGTGTTAATTATCTCCACAGAGGTAATATACATGCAAACAAGTGTACAAATGTATTATTCTTGTGAAGCTTTCCTAGAATTACATTAAATTTACAAGAATTACATCAATTAAGTGTAACTGTTTGATTTCTAACCTTTATCTATTTATACTGAATATTTCTTTTCTTCAGTCAAAGTGTTCTACCAACAGTATAAAGTAATGCTGTCATCCAATCCCATACTTCTATCTGTATATTTAATTATATCCATCTGAAAGAAAAGAAATAACATTATTACATTAAGTCTAATTTAAGTAGTTCACTTCTGACTGGTACAAATGTAATTCATTGTTTCCATGATTTATCAGATTATTTATGAAGTGAACCTTGCCAAATCTTTACCAGTAGCTCCATTCATAAATAATTTCAACATTTTTTATTTCATACACATTTTAAAAGACCATAGCACTGATGGATTATTGTATATGGGCTTTAAAGATTTATCCTAAATTATATACTGTGTGACTGTAACAATTTAAAAAGGTGACAAATTTCTTCCTTTGACAACAATAAATCTATTAGCACGAATAGTCATCTGTATGTATTTTACAAATCATGTGTTTTCTTGCTAAAGATTGTGTGGGTGAGTTTTAGTTAATGAGAGTGATTTAGAACATGGCATGAGTTGGGTACAGTGCCAGCAGATACTACACAGTCTGTTTGAGCCAATAACAGCTTTGGCAATGTGGCTCATTTGTAATTCACATCATCTCAGCTGCTCCAGTCCTGGGCTTCTCGAGAAGGGACTGTCAGTTATGCAGAAGTGCATGATGGTACTAATTTGTCTATTTAAGAATTTTGACAAGGAACAGGTGCCCATCACGACTCTCTGGAGGAGAACAAGTGCATCCTACACAGTGCTAAGCCATTCTCAGATAAGATCTTGTTTGTTTGTCATCAGTACCATATATGATCCATGGTTTTGAAGGATGCAGAGAGATCTAGCAATATCAACAAAGAATCTGATTTGTTGCTTAAGAGCAGAAGGTAGTCCCTTAGTGCCATGAACAATGGGCAGTGTTCCTCAGGGCCATTTTGGTATCACTGCCAGGTCTGAAACATGACTGTGATATATATATAGGATTTTTGACAGATATTGCTGGAGCTTGGGGTCTCAATAACTTTACCAAAGAAATTGGGATTGGAGAGTGGGTGGCATTCAGTGAGGCTGTTTTAAGGGTTGGCTTCTCCAAGGTCTGAGTACTGCATTCATTAGGATAACTGATAGTTTGCCTTTTTGAGGGAGGCACGGGTTATCTCAGTTATCAAGGGGACTAGGTGTTTCTCAATGGACTTCACTTCTCAAGAAGGACAGGGGGTCAGTTTTAGAGATGCATGAAACACTTCTGCTCACCTTTAGCAAGCTGGTGCAGTTGTGTTTGAGAGATACACAAAGGATTCAGTTGTGTCATATGTCCTTTTAGCTTTCTTTATGGCTGCTGAGTATATATTGTGACAAAGTCAGACCTGACAGATCTAAAAGGGTGGTTGAAGGCAGATATATCAGTCTTAAAGCCCTTTTCCTATGAACGGAAAGAAGTTACCTCAGGTTAATTATGGTCACCAGAGTCGAATACGTGATCTCTAAAAAACTGATCCCAGTTAGGAGAGAGAGGGTAGAGGAGGGATGAGAAGCAACAAGGGGAAAAGGCTCCTCCCAGGTAAAGAGTTGTTTTTCTCTATAAGGGAAATCTTGTGTTTATTTCTGTTGGGGAAGGGGACCTGGGTTCCCAACACAGTGTGGGTTAGAGAGTGTTGCTGGTGATTGGTAGCAGCATAAGAGGAAGCAGGGCCGGCTTTAGCGTTTTTGCCCCCCCAAGCACACACACACACACACACAAAAAGCCACGATCGCGATCGGCGGCAATTCGGCGGCAGGTCCTTCGCTCCGAGAGGGAGTGACAGCCCTGCCACCGAATTGCCGCCGAACGTGCCGCCCCCCTCTTCATTGGCCGCCCCAGGCACCTGCTTGCTACGCTGGTGCCTGAGCTGGCCCTGAGAGGAAGTACTCCAGTGGGACTTAAGAAATTTGTCTGTTTGTTTAAAGAAACCTCTAGGCCAACCCTAGGGCCTGCTCTGTAAATAAGGCAACTTTAAAAATTAAAACTCCTTATAGGACTGATTTTCTCCAGGTCCCAACACCAGAGGGAGAAATGCTAAGTTTTGCTATGATGAAAGAGTTGTGTTGCCACAATATGAAGTTGCATCTTGAGAATTTCACGGGTTGCCAAGTGGATCTTGCCCCATACGCACTTCACTCAACTGGTTTTTTACTTCACTAGGTAGAGTTCATCAGAAAAATCACAGTAATTTACAGAGATGGTATGAGGGAAGAGGCTTTGAGGAGCAATCAATGGCTTCAGTCAGTAGTTGGTTGTCGTGTTCTGCTAGTTTGTCAACTCCTTCTGGACATCTTCTAGAAGCTTCATTCACTGAAATGGAAATGATTGATTCATTTAATCTTTATCATGAGAAGGTGACGGTCTCTGCAAGAGGACAGATTGTTGTCCACTCTACCTGATCCAATGCCAAAGATGAACTCTAGTGTGTGTTCAGTTTTGTGGGTGATGCTGAAGACAACTTGAGAAAAATCTATGGTAAGTAGGAAATAGCGAACTATGTTGTTAGATATGTGGTCTATGTGGATGTTCAGATCTCTCAGGACAATGACTCTTGAGAAGTCCATTATGATGTTAAATAGGAGCTCTGTTATTTCTTCCAGGAATCTCACTGGCCTTCATTGGATTTCTCACCAGGTTATCTGTACATCAAGGATATTCTTGTGTTTATTTCATCCCTGGATTCACATATTAGGACTGTACATTCAGATGACTTAATTTTCAAGCTGGGACTCTTCTTGCATTTGAGATCAAATGAGAAAGTATGGCCACATTGCCTTCTTGCCTCGTGTATGATGCAGACAAAGACCCACCGCAGACAGTGAGGAGACCACCAAGCTAATCTTCATTTATGAGCTAACAAAAACAAAATTTGAGATTATGGGCCAAATTCAATCCTGGACTAAACACGATCTTTCATTGGATTTCTACCCAGTTCAGAGCTGTACTTGGTCCTAGATCTACAGAGATGAAAGACCAGTAAATAATCCATTGTGACATCTAGACACCAAAAAGTGACATGTCTTGAGGTGATTTGGTATATATTATACACTAAGTGTGCATGTGATAAAACCTGTTGACCCATTGTACTATCTTATTTACAATATAAAGATATATACTGTAACTAAGAACAATATTGATAGATATAAATTTACCATATGGGTGTTTATATATACACTCACAATTTATCCTCACTGTACCATATGCCACCACAACATGATTTACTAACATTCAGATAGATCTAGAGAAAAAAAGCACACCGCCAGCCAATTAAAATCTGACACTTACATAACGGTTTGTACAGCTGCACTGCATCAAAATTTACAACACTTTTCCCCTCTGTAGTGCAGTCAACCATAACAAATGCTAACATGACACAATTCCACTCACAAATAAAAGTAAGGACTAACATTTTGATTTGAACCTAGCATAGTCATCAAACAGCTTTGCAATTTATTATACTGAGCTGTTCCAGTATCAGAAAGAAATCAATAAAAAAGGAAAAGGAAAAAGGAAAGATTTTATGTGATACAAATAAAACAGGCTATAGAGCAGAGTGGTGAAAACTATTTATTTCATTCATTGAGGATGACTGTACAAGTTGCTTACTGTTCCATTCCCATTTACCAGTTGTAAGTTTTCTGGCCTTCACTCTCTTTCACTATTATACTGTAAGTTTTGGTAAATCCCATCTTTCCTATTTTAAAGTTTAATTCTCCTTCTAACTTTTATATACCAAACTAACATTCCCCTCGCCCCGGCAAACATACACACACTTTAAGGCTATTTTAAATATTTAGTACAGGCAAATGTAAACAGTCAAATAAATGAAATCTACAGAACTACGTATCTAAAAGTTTCAAAGCCCCAAATTACTATCTAACATGACTTCAAATTATTAGATGTGGTGCAGTAGGAGTCTAATTTACCATATTTGAATACGAAAATCCTTCAGAAGTACACCGCTACCTCGATATAACGCGACCCGATATAACACGAATTCGGATACAACACGGTAAAGCAGTGCTCGGGGGGGGGGGGGGCTGTGCACTCCGGTAGATCAAAGCAAGTTCAACATAACGCGGTTTCACCTATAACGCGGTAAGATTTTTTGGCTCCCGAAGACAGCATTATATCAAGGTAGAGGTGTATTAGATTTGTCAGTATTTTTCCACTCTATGTTGGATTGTAACTGAATCCTGCTACTTTAATTCCAGTGCTTTGCATGGTGTGGTCCTTTCCTAAATTTGGCTTTAAGTTGTGATGTTACCACACATTAGCTGCCACTTGCTAACTAGCATGTTTTAAAAGTCTAGTCTAGACAAGGCACCCTACCTTTAACATGTACTAAACTAGTCAAGTATTAACATCATACTTTTATTCCTAGTCTAGATAAATGCATGGCAAATATGGTGTACAAGTGTGATAGTCTTTGCTCATGGGGAGCATTGCCTAGCAGTCAGGGCTTAGGCCCTTCAACCTGCAGAGGGGGTTTTTGGTGGGAGAACCTGGGCCCTCCCATTGCACTGGGCCCCATGAAGGTGACACAAGGGTCTGACACCCAGGAGCACATTAAGGCTGCCTTTCCTGGGACACTTCCTACCACTCAGCTATTGTCCAAAGTTCATAATCTACCCGAGGAGGCTGTGAAGGGGGTCAGCTCACCGCTTGGCATCTCTTCACAGCCAGGCATGGCATGGTAGCTCTCTCTCTCTTGGGGAGGCAGGTGCCTCCTCTTCTGTCTTGGCCCTCTGGCCAGGTCAGTCCCAAGTCTCTCCCCTTCCAGGATAGTCCATAAACAAAACACAGGAGCTGCAAGCTAGAAGTCTTTTCTCTTCCCTGGTCTGTTCACAAGGATGCTCTTCTGCTTCTTTTCAACTCCTCTTCCAATCTGCATCTTTTGAAAGTGTGATGGCGCCAGGCTAGCTGAGCCCAAAGCAGCTCAACTGCTTGCTGCCCAGTGTGGGGTTTGTATACCCCATCACAACAGGGTACACATGTAGTAATCACAGACCCCTTTTAGTATCACTTGAGCTGCTGGAAAAGGGCAACAGCTGTCATAGCAATGCATTAATTTCTACATATTGATACTGCAGTAGCACACAAAGGATCTGAGACCCATTTTGCTAGGTGCTCTACAAACAATACAAAGACACTGTCTTTGATCCAAAGATCTTGCCATAAAGACGATAAGTAATATACAACAACATCTGGGGGACAGAGAGACACAATCATATCACTTGTATATATGTGTAGTGAGGAGGCGCGGCCTCCCACCCTGTCAGAAGGGGAGAGACCCGAAATCACCCCCTGGTGGGCAGAACCAGGCCACGTGTGGCCACCCTGCCGGAAGCAGTGGGGTGGGACAGGAAGCGGGATTATAAAAGGCCAGGCTCCTAGCTCAGTAGCGGGGAGCTCTTCCAGCTCCGGGCTCTGGCAGCAAGGAGACAGTTGCCCGACCAGAGGAGTTACCTGAATTGCTGGAGACCAGCAATGCCAATGAACTGCTGGGGCTGCTATTTGCTGTTTACCCAGGGGAGACTGAGGAGGACTCCAGAACCCAGGTACCCCAAGCTGGGCAGGGTATGAAGGAGCCCAGGGATGCCGAATAGGGTTTGGCTGTAGAACTATTGTGAACTGGCCAGCGTGTTGCGGGTGGATCCCCGCTGACCTAGTGGCGAACTACCCTGCCACTAATAGGGCCCTGGGCTGGGAAGCAGTGGAGTGGGAGGGCCTGCATCCCCCTACCCCGGGCACCCCACCTGTGGAGGGTGGCCACCTCCCCACTAATAGGCCAGGAGGCCTGAATTGGTCTGGCGCCCGCTGAGCTAATGCGCCAGACGCATTTGCTGTAGCTCCCAGTTGGGAGCTAATTCCCCACCCTGAACTGCTGGGGTGTATCGCACGGACTCAGCCTGAGATATAACCTGTGAACCGCCCTGATTGAAGGACGGAAAGACTAATTAAGGCCTGTGCTGATTGCTGGCCAGGCCTGCTAACTGCCCTGATAGAGGGACTTGGCAGAAGGACTAACTGCTAATTGGACTAATCACCAGAATGGTGGCTGCTGGCCAGGAGCCCAGCTCTGAAGGCAGAGCCACCACGAGCAGCAGCACAGAAGTAAGAATGGCATGCCACCCTTATTTCTGCGCTGCTGCTGGCGTGGCACTGCCTTCAAAGTTGGGTGCCCAGCCAACAGCCACCGCTCTCCAGCTGCCCAACTCTGAAGGCAGCACTGAAGTAAGGGTGGCAATACTGCAACCTCCCTAAAATAATCTTGCGACCCTCCCCCTGCAACTCCCTTTTGGGTCAGAACCCCCAATTTGGGAAACCTGGTCTGCCCGGTGAAATCTGTATAGTATAGGGTAAAAGCACACAAGAGACCAGATTTCACGGGCCGTGACGCGTTTTTCATGGCCGTGAATTTGGTAGGGCCATATTAATGATGCAGACAAGTATCATTTACATATAAGCAGTACAAAATGCCCACGGAATTTACTACTGATTGCAGTAACCTGAAGAAAAGCTCTGTGTAAGCTCAAAAGATTGTCTCTTTCACCAACAGAAGTTGGTCCAGTAAAAGATATTACCTCCTGTCCTACAGATTTTACTAGTCCATTCAGGGATATAACACAAAATTTTCTATACTTGACTATTAACTACATGCTGAAGTTTTAAAATTTAGACACATTTAGAATTTTTACACATACAAATGAACATGGGACTTTGTGCACACATGTTGGAGTTTTTTACATTCCTCAATCATGCCAGGAAATAAAATTTTCAACAAATGACTAGAAGAGGTTAAAAAGTATTTTGAATAATGATGTTACTGAACATTACCTGACAACCTCTGGCATATTTCTAGCTTGTACTTCAGCATCAGAAAAGAAGAAAATTTGCTTTACCAAAAAATTCAGTCCACTTTAGAGTTTGAATTAGTTCTGTTTTCACAGCACAAGGGTAAGATAAAATGTATTGTTCAATATAATAGTGCTATTGTAGTAAGACCAGAGATAGGCCAAGGGAGCAGTGTTTAAATCAGATTAAGGTTAGACTAGGGTTCAGGTTTGAATCCTGGTAAAACAGGTTATCATCACATGCTTAAATCAATAATATGGATCAAATTCAGTCCTCGTGTAATTAGATGCAACTCCCACTGACTTCAGTTGAAAGCTCCAAATATCTGCTTACACCCAGTCTGAATCTGGTCTTGTAGCCATCATAGTATTGAATTTTCAGCTGAAAATACCACTGTACAATCCTAAGAACCAGTTTGACACATAGTCATTCAAAGCTCCCAATACCACATGTATTAACTTTTATGATATACAAAAAATAAATTTGTCATAATTCTAAGCCGAAGTGTAGATGGTGCTCACCTGCTGTAATGTGTACTCTCTTATTCATCTATTTTTTCCTATAAGCAATGACATTGTGATAAGTTCATTATTTTCCTTTTTCCCTTACATCTTTCATGTAAATTAAACTTCTCCAAAATAAGCCCTGTAGATGGAATGAAACAACTCCTTCATTAATCTATGACATTGCTTAAATTCACATCAGCAGAGCCTCTGGAGGATAAAGAAGCACAGGGTTAAAGACTGTTACCCCACTACAACTCCATTAACCTGTCACATACTTTCTTCTGTATTTCCTTTCCTGTCATTATTGATGAGTTGCAAGGTGTTTCTGTGTAAACAGAAGATAGCTGTCTCCTCTCTAATTGCTCATCATAACTGATTTGGGGAGCATCAAAATCTAGACTTTGCATGCCCCATCTTTTCCTCATATGGAATGACACTCATGAGAAAGGAAAAGTTACTGAAAAAAGCTGGGGGATTTTTTTTGGGGGGGGGTCACATTTTCCCATCAGTTTCACAGGGATGGAGACTTCCTGGCAGGGGAAATGGTGAGGCTGCATCGGTTGGGGACAGCCAGGAAGCACAAACCTGTGTCATGTAATGGTTCCTCAACCAGACCTACAAAGCAATTTTCTTTCCAGATGCTCCCCCAACACATCTGGTGGCATAGTTAGCTACTGTGCCCCCCAATACTATCCTTTGCATGGAGAATTAATGCTAGTCTGCACCACATTAACCTCTGCAGTTAATTAATGCAGACCATTATGTCATGGTGGACTTTAGATACCTTTGCAGGGAGCATGCTGTATAGACTGGTTGCTTCTCCACTAGATACCTGCTTTTACTCACTGAGCCCCCTAACATACCATACGCATGTGAGGCCATATTGTGAACCCATTATTCCCACTAGTGAGTTGTTTGTATTGATGTCAATGGGATTATTCCTGCAAGTAGCTGCTCACTATTGGGAATAAAGGGTTCACAGCCTGGTCAATAGAGAGGTGCATCTCGCAAAGCTGCCACTCCCTTTGTTTTGCCCCCATCCAGCTCTCTTTTTTGTATATTATAGCTACCTTCCACTGATGTGAAGGAAGCATTGTGGCTTATATCACAGTTATTTATATGCCACTGATTATTTTTTTTAAACACATTTAATCATATGACCTTATTTTTGTGCCTTGGAACTTCCTTTCTCTTATTGACCCTGTAGTCCATTTTTCATCTGTCTCTATCATTTGTTTTATTTATTTTGTTTTTGTTCTTTGTAATTGCGAATGACAGGGAAAGGAATATAGAAAAAGTACACACTTCGGGAGATTTGGTTAATAAAACTTTCTGGAAAGCTTACCTGAGAGTTGCAATGGATTTTTTAAAGGATTTCTGAAAAAAATTTAGTCTTTTTCCCATTCCTGGAGATGTAATTGGCAGACACCGTTTGAATAAGGAATGTCTGAATGCCAATTATAATTCAAAGAGGTAATGATGAATTGGTCTTTCTTAGCTTTCATTTTCTGTTTTACTGCTTTTAGGAAGTACACGTCTTGCTTGGCACATACTTATTATTTCTGATCAACTGCAGCAAGAATGGAATGGGGTCTTGGAGACAGAGCTCTGAACAATGTCAAACTGGCATGTTAAGCAGCTGCACCAGAGGGCTGCAGATCAATGTTTTCACTAGAGAATGATTCAATTACTCATCCTGTGGTGAGCAACGCTGATGTGAAGTAAACTTGAGTTAATGGCTATGATTGTCATTTTTAACCCTTCTACTTCTCTCTTACATAAAGACCATTGCAGATGGAATAAGAGTATAAAACAAGGTGCACTATTAGGGGTTAAATGGGTTACAGAACAGAGATAAGTGATCATTCTGAATATCACTCAACTGCTTTACTGTAAAAATTAAGGCCATATTTGCACAGAGATTTACCGTAGCTCTTTAAAATTTTATGACTGACTATGCAGTCCTTGTTATGCATTCCCAGGATTAACTGATCAGCTATGGGGATGTTCTTAGCATATCCTGACCTTTTGACTTTCATAATTGTATAAGAATAAAGAAAACTGGCATTTGCACAATAACGTGCAATAATTGTTGCCTCCATTATTCTTCCTTTTTAATTTCACTGAAAGATTAAATGTGAAACTGACTGCTCAGGGATATGGTCAATCATGCTATGAACTATAGATTTTCTGTTACTAGAGAATGTGGATAGAGATTTTTGCCACTAATTTACTGTCCTGACATTCATTTAGGAATGTAAAGTTAAACAAACAAAATCTAAGCCTCCCCCCACCAATTTTTTTTTTTTTTAAGTCTATAACTGTTCCATTACTAAGCATTCTACTCTGGTATTTGGGTTCTTATACCAATCCCATCACTGTGGTAACCATAAATCGCTGCACTCTAATACAGAACTTTCAGAAGTAAGTGATTTTGAAACCTTCAGTGTTATATGCTCAGGATTCTTTTTGGGGGGGGGGGAAGTCTTAACATTTGCACATAAGAAAAAAATTGCAGTGTCTATAACATAGAAGATCTTCAAACATAATATTTTGGATTTGTAAATTACACATTAATCTGTGGCAGATAATGCTAGCTGCCATCTCCATGTAGTCTTTGTCCTTTTTATGTAATTAACAAGCATACAGACATCAGATGTTAACCCTTTCCTAGTTGGTTCTTCAGCACAGGTGCAGGGAAAACCAACCAACATTTCATTTCATTTTGTTTCATTGAAATCAATGGACAATTAAAAGTTCAAGAAAAATGAAGATGTTAAAATAACATCTCTTAATCCTCCAGAGTTCTACTCCCTGTTTCTATGCACAGTCTATTTGCTTACTTTTCTAAGTAAAATGAGTTTTCACTGCTTTTTATTCTTAGCACTGCACACAATTCTGCTCTGGGCGAATGAGCTGGCATCTTTTTTGGCATGTACAATTCACAGAATTGTTAACTAAGTTCCAGCTCTGGAATCTTGATCATTGGTGATGATCCAGAATTAAAAAGAACCCAGCCAGACCTTTAGATTCCATGTTGAAATTTCCAGGGCAGATAGTTTAAAAATATTTTTTGAAACAGAATCAATATTTTTGAAACAGAATCAAGAGACAAAACTGGAAACCCAGAATACTTTTTTTTCAAATGCTGTGTTACTTTTCAGAGTACAGCTGTAATTTCAGGCTTATGTTGCCTGGTACATTTAACAGAACAGCTCTTTAATCATCAATCAAAGTCATGGCATGTCAGTAGCAAGGCTGCAATTAATAAACAATTCCACTAATGGATATTTGGGGGGGTAGATAGGAGGGGTGTAGGCCACCCAAATAGCATGGAGAAGTTGGATATCATTAGAGGGCATAAATTAGATATTTTTTCCACAAACCACTTGCCTCTCCGACTTTATCTAAAAGTGCTCTGCAGTTCTCTCTGAGTCACAAGAGTGCACCAGCCATGTAGGTTGGCTGAATAGAAAGTGTTCCTACTATTTATGCATTTTCCTTTTGTCTTTGTGCTTGATTTTCCTACTCCTTGAAGACTTCCTCTCAGGCACAATTCTTTCATTCCAGTCTGCAGGGAAGCTGGAGAGACAGAACCATTTTGTGACCCAGCCTGTAAAGTAATTCTCCCCACCTAACATTACTGTGCAGCCTCCCTGAAAGGAGTAAGCAGGTGTTGCATGCTCACTACTTCCCATCCAAGCAAGTGGGCAAGGAGTGGTTGGAACGAACACTCCACCCCTCACCATGCCAGTCTGCACTGCTGAGATGGCACATATAAGGTTATTTATTCCCGACATTGTGTCTCTCTGAGGAATCTTCCTCTTCTGCTCTTGGAGCAGTGAAGCTATGCACCACTCATTACAGAAGGCAGACTGTTAAAGCATAAGCTAGCTCATAAGTAGCAGTTAAGGGCAAATTTTTCCAAGGAGGGAACAACATTATGCTTGCAAAAACGTGTATAGCCTCTGCTTCTGCAAGAACCTGCATTTGCACATAAGAATAGACAACAACATGTGCAAACTGACACTTATGCACGTAATTACTCATTTGCATATTTAAAAGGGCCTACTTGTGCACCCTAACGTGCATGCACATGTGAGCTAGTGAACAGGGGACTGCAAACAGGGAAGTTTGAGAGGGGGAGAATGAGATCCCCCTGCTGAACAAACAAGATGCGAGTAGTAATCTTGGGGTGAGTGAGTTTGTTTGGCTGTTTGTGTTTTTCTCTCTCTTTGAGGTTATTTAAAGTTACAGGGTCAGTTGGGATTGTGTGTTTGCGGACTGTTTGAGCCTTTGTTCCCTGGATCATCCTTGATCAGCCTCAATCAGCATTGTGATCACCCTCCCTCTGTGTGATTGAACGAGAGGATAGGACCAACCTAGGAGAAAAGGCCTTAAAAAGCCAGAGGCTAAGCCACCAAGGGGACAGTGCGAACAGGGGACTGCAAACAGGGGAGTTTGTAAGAGAGAGTAGTAATATAATTGCTATGGTTATGAAGGGTTAAATTGCCAGTGCCCACACTGCTCCTGTCTCCTCCACCTGCACCTGTATCCAGACCATGAACTTGACCATGGATACCCTACCCAGATCCCATGGTAGATTTGCTGTGGCCTGCATTTCCCACTCAGAAAGCCAGACTGAGGGGACTATCCATTGTGAAAGGTGTCTGCTGGTGGAATCTCTCAGGAAGCAGGGGCAGAGCTACAGGAGGAGGTGGCTAGGCTGAGGAGTATCCGTGTCCATGAGGAATTTATTGACAGTATTTATATGGAGACATCCAAGGCTGAGGAAACTATCCATCTAGAGAGGACTGCTGTCATGCCACCGAGGGAGGATATGGCTCTGTCACAGGGAGGACAATGGCTGCTGGTTACTTCTGGAAGCAGGCAGTGCTCCACCCCTACTGCCGACCCACCCACCATAGTGATGAAGAACCGTTATGCTGTCCTGGCAACAAGCGATGAGGAATCTCCCCCAAAGGTGGAGGAGGAGAAGCCACGTACCCCCAAGGCTGGGATGATCATAGCCACTACTCCCAGGAAGAAACATAGGGTAGTGGTCGTTAGTGACTCGCTTCTGAGGGGGACGGAGGCACCCATCTGTCGGCCTGACTTGGCATCTCAGGAGGTATGCTGCCTACCGGGGCCCATATCCAAGACGTTATGGAGGGATTGTCAAGGATCATCCAGCCCTCTGACTGCTACCCTATGCTACTCATCCATGGGGCACTAATGATATTGCAAGGTATGATCCTGAGCAGATTAGAAGTGACTACAGGGCTCTCGGAGTAAGGGGGAAGGAGTTTGTGGTGCAGGTGGTGTTCTCTTTGATCCTTCCAGTCACAGGTAGGGGCCCAGACAGAGACAGATGCAGCCAGGCATTCATCTCCAAGATACAAGGATGGTGTCGCCAGGAGGGCTTTGGCCTCCTTGACCATGGGATAGTGTTCCGGGAAGGACTGATAAGCAGAGATGGGGCCCACCTATCAAGGAAGGGGAAGACCATATTTGGATACAGACTAACTAACCTTGTGAAGAGGGCTTTAAACTAGGTTCGGTGGGGGCAAGTGACAACCCTGGCCACACAATAGCAGATGTAAAGGTAGCCATCTTACAGCAAAAAAACTTCAGGACCAGACTCCAAAGAGAAACTGCTGAGCTTCAGTTCATTTGCAAATTTGACACCATCAGATCAGGATTAAACAAAGACTGTGAATGGCTATCCAACTACAGAAGCAGTTTCTCCTCCCTTGGTGTTCACACCTCAACTGCTAGCACAGCACCTCACCCTCCCTGATTGAACTAACCTCGTTATCTCCATACTGATTTATACCTGCCTCTGGAGATTTCCATTACTTGCATCTGAAGAAGTGAGGTTCTTACCTACGAAAGCTTATGCTCCCAATACTTCTGTTAGTCTTAAAGGTGCCACAGGACCCTCTGTTGCTTTTTACAGATTCAGACTAACACGGCTACCCCTCTGATACCAAAAATCCCACAGGTAAGTCAAAAACATGGAGACCTGGGAGAAGGGTCGGAATCTGGGGGGAGCATGGGCCATTATAGCAGGGATAAGGGAGACAAGAGAGAACATAGAGGGGAAATCAAATCAGTATCTTAGATGTCTGTATACTAATGCAAGAAGTATGGAGAATAAGTAGAACGAACTTGAAATGCTAGTTAATAAACACAACTATGACTTTGACTTGGTGGGATAATATGCATGACTGGAATATTAGTATAGACTGGTACAGCTTACTCAGTATGGAGAGGCAGGGAAAAAAGGGAGGAGGTGTTGGTGTGCCTTATATATTAAAATTGTATACACTTGGATTGAGGTTGAGATGGAAACAGGAGACCGACTTGGGGAGTTGGTAAGTAAGATCCCATGGGAAGCAAGTCTAAGGGGAAAAATAGTTCAAGAGAGTTGGCAGTTTTTCAAAGAGACGTTATTAAGGGCACAAGAGCCAACAATCCCACTGTGTAGGAAAGACAGGAAGTATGGCACAAGACCACCCTGGCTTAACCAGGAGATCTTCAATGATCTGAAACTCAAAAAAAGAGTCCTACAAAAAAGTGGAAACTAGGTCAAATTACAAAGGATGAATATAAACAAATAACACAAGTATATAGTGATAAAATTAGAAAGGCCAAGGCACAAAACAAGATTAAACTATCTAGAGATATAAAGAGTAACAAGAAAACATTCTACAAATACATTAGAAGCAAGAGAAAGACCAAGGATAGGGTATGCCCATTACGCAATGAGGCGGGAAAAACAATAACAGAAAATGAGGAAATGGCAGAAGTACTAAATGATTTTTTTGTTTCGGTTTCCACCAAGAAGGTTGGTGGTGATTGGATGTCTAACATAGTGAATGCCAGTGAAAATTAGGTAGGATCAGAAGCTAAAATAGGGAAAGAACAAATTAAAAATTACTTAGACAAGTTAGACATCTTCAAGTCACCAGAACCTGATGAAATATATCCTAGAATACTCAAGGTGCTGACTGAGGAGATATCTGAGCCATTAGCGATTATCTCTGAAGAATCATGGAAGACAGGAGAGATTCCAGAGGACTGGAAAAGGGCAAATATAGTGCTCATCTGTAAAAAGGGAAATAAGGACAATCCAGGGAATTACAGACCAGTCAGCTTACCTTTAGTACCTGGGAAGATAACGGAGCAAATAATTCAGCAATTTGCAAACACCTAGAAAATAATAAGGTGATAAATAACAGTCATCATAGATTTGTCAAGAACAAATCTTATCAAACCAACCTAATAGCTTTCTTTGACAGTGTAACAAGCCTTGTGGATGGGGGGGAAAGCGGTACATGTGATATATCTTGACTTTAGTAAGGCTTTTAATACTGTCTTACATAACCGTCTCATAAACAAACTAGGGAAATACAACCTAGATGGAGCTACTATAAAGTGGGGCCATAACTGGTTGGAAAACTGTTCCCAGAGAGTAGTTATCAGTGGTTCACTGTCAAGCTGGAAGGGCATATTGAGTGTGGTCCTGCAGGTTCTGTTCAATATCTTCATCAATGATTAGATAATGGCATAGAGAGTACATATAAAGTTTGCAAATGATACCAAGCTGGGAGGGGTTCCAGGTGTTATGGAGGATAGGATTAAAATTCAAAATGATCTGAACAAACTCGAGAAATGGTCTGAAGTAAATAGGATGAAATTCAATAAGGACAAATGCAAAGTACTCCACTTAGCAAGGAGCAATCAGTTGCACATGTACAAAATGGGAAATGACTGCATATGAAGGAGTTCTGCAGAAAGGGATCTGGGGTCATAGTGGATCACAAGCTAAATATGAGTCAACAGTGTAACACTTTTGCACACACAAAAAAAGAGAACATCATTCTGGGATGTATTAGCAGGAGTGTTGTAAGCAAGACACGAGAAGTAATTCCTGCACTCTACTCTGTGCTGATTAGACCTCAACTGGAGTATTGTGTTCAGTTCTGGGCGCGACATTTCAGGAAAGATGTGGACAAATTGGAGAAAGTCCAGAGAAGAAGCAACAAAAATGATTAAAGGTCTAAAACCGTGACCTGTGAGGGAAGATTGAAAAAACTGGATTTGTTTAGTCTGGAGAAAAGAAGTCCAAGAGAGGACACGATAACAGTTTTCAAGTACATAAAAGGTTGTTACAAGCAGGAGGGAGAAAATGTGTCCTCATTAACATCTGAGGATAGGATAAGAAGCAATGGGCTTAAATTGCAGCAAGGGCGGTTTAGGTTGGACATTAGGAAAAATTTCCTGTCAGGGTGGTTAAGCGCTGGAATAAATTGCCTAGGTAGGTTGTGGAATCTCCCTCACTGGAGATTTTTAAGCACAGGTTAGACAACACTGGTCAGGGATGGTGTAAAACAGCCCTGGCAGAGGGCTGCAGCTCTAAAAGCTGGGCTGATTGGGGAAGTAGCCACAGCTGGGCCATGCCCCAATCAGGCCACAGCTGGCCTGTATAAAAAGGCTGGGAGCCAGGCGCTCAGGAGTCTCTCTCTGCACTTAGAGAGGGAAAGGCCTGGCTGGAGGGAGCTAGACACAGGGTACCTGAGTGGAGCAGGGCTGGGGAAAGGCTGGGGAGCTCCAGCCTGGAAAGCCCCAGGCTGTGGCCTAGGAGAAGGCTAAGGGGTACTGGGGGTTGCAGAGGGCAGCCCAGCGCTAGGCCAAGGCAGCAGGTCCAAACTCTCCTTGCCTGTGATGAGTGGCCTATATTGCCGTCTGCCCCAGGGAGCGGGGGCTAGTTGGTGACTGGCAGTGGCCTTATTCTGAGACGAGGTAGGGATATTGGGTGGGAGTTCCCTGGGGAACTGAGGGGTACTGCTGGGAGCAGCACCCCAGATACAAGGGCACTGGGGTCTGGGAGGGACACGGGGGCCAGAGGACAGGCGGATCACCGGCCTGCAGGGGGTGCTCCAGGACGCTGGAAGAGCTAATTCCCAGACGTGACCAGCAGGAGGTGCCGCAGGGGTGAGTCCGCTCCTCTACAGATGGTCTAGTTATTACATAGTCCTGCCATGAGTACCATGGACTGGACTAGATGACCTCTCAAGGTCCCTTCCAGTCCTATGATTCTATGATTTGACTAGTAACACATTGAGTGAGTACTGTCCTACTAGTACCACTATAGTTTTGATAGTTACCAAAACTCAGATCCACAAAACAAAGACTTAAGTTTTCAAACTTGAATGCCTACAGTTAAGTATCTAAATCCATATGCAGGGACTTAGAGGGGGCCACTACTGAAAATGAAGCCTGAAGTCTTCTGTGGAAGTTCCAATTTTCTAATAATTTTAGAAAGGTTATCTATTAGCACACTAATAATATGCAAAATACACTCTTCTCTGCCTTGAGAAAGTGCCTTCCTTGTACTATGTCTGTGGGTCCTTCCTCTTCCTTCCCATCTCTATTAAGATCCCTCATATTGCCCTAATATCAGACAACCAAAGACCTTGTCCCTTCTTGACACTGTAGTAGCTTGGAGTGATTCCTCCCTGTCAGCCTTGGAGGGAGGCCACTCCACCTCGCTATGCCACCTATTGGCTGATGGCCAATTGACAAGGAATTAGCATGGTATGTGCCAATGGGGGCAGACCAGGGCAATTATCAGTCTTCAACCCAGCTGTGTCTTTGGGGCAGACGGAGTCAGGCTCAAGCTCCCTGGGCAGAGCAACTGCAGTCTATGGCCCAGCTCCCTGGGTGGGGCAAAAAGCAAACAAATGGAGGCCATCTGGCCTAAAGTGGGTAGGCTGCTACCCCAGGAGTGGGGCTGGCAGCAGGGGGTAGAAGGACCCAGGCCCAACCTACTCCACCAAGTCCCAGCCCAAAGCCCTAACAGTGGCGAGTAATCCTGCTGGGTCAGCAGGGATCCTCCTGAAACACACTGACTCTGGATTCAGCAACACAATCAGACTAATGTCTGGTTTCTCTGGGCTACTTCCTATCTGTACCTGTTCGAAGGGCTTTGTCGCTCACGGGCCCTCAGGGTACTCAGCAGCTCCTCGGGGTATTCCTCCAGGAGCAGGGGTTGGTACAGCTCAGTCTCTGGCTCAAGGGTCAGCAGTAAGGCAGAGGCATCCAACTCCTTCCCTGGCTCTCCCTCAACTGAGCTGGAGGCCCCACATCTTATACTTCCTGTTCCACCCCTCTGCTTCTGGCGCAAAGGGTGGGCCTGGCCTAGCTCCGTCCACCAGAGGGCAGGGAGTGGTTCCTGTCAGCGTCAGAGGGAGGCCACTCCGCCTATCTACAGACACAGTTCCTGAATTCAAGTACCTGGTTGTTTAGGTTCTGTGGTCGTCTCTCTCTGCTCCTTGGTTCACAGCATGAAAGAGAAGCTGGGACCTGCAATGGAAAGACGTGGTTCATAGTGGAAATAGAGGGTGGGAAAGGAGTAGTAGTATTCATGGAGGTAAGAGAAGTGGAGCTAGGTTAGGACTTGCTCTAGACAAGAGTCCTGAGCTGGCCAATCCTCCAAGCACCAGAAACCCTCCCTGCTCCTGCCATGGCACCATCGAGTGACCACCAAACCAACCCATAAAACGGGCCTTCCATGGAATCAGTGTCACAGACAGCATTAATATTTGAGAATGCCTGGCTCCCAGTCCTAACCTCAGATTCTCTCGCCCTGAATGAAAAGGCTTACAGTGTCACCCTTTTCCTCATGCCACTTTGCAGTACTTTAGATAGCAAGATTAGTATAAAATCCATTCAAGCAAGAGTAGTACAGTGGAGAGCAAAGGCACACATGTTAAATATTTGTATAATGTATGTAAAGTCAGGACACCCAGATTTGCTGACAAGCTGATTTATTTTCCAGCAGTACATATAATCTGTAGTAATGGGATATTACTGCAGCAAAGTTCATTTACTTAAAGTAAAATAACCACAGCCCACACCTATTCAGAAATTCTGTACTAATTCAGACAGGCCTTTATGTGCTGAACTTGTATTCTCTGGCACCACTGTTAATATTTAAAGGGATTTAAATGCATGCCATTAGTAGAAAATGAAGAGATTACTGGTGAAATAAGAACGTGAAGCAGCAGAGACCTTTCCTGATTCCAAATCAACTGGCTTTAGATTGTAGACAAGAAAAGACCATATTCGTGGGGGGGGAAATTGAGCAAAATATGAGACAAATTTTTGTTTTGCTTTAAATATACCTGTATAATTAAGTATTCATAGAATGGCAAGTATTCAAAAAAGCACTCAGAGGAGTTTTCCATCCCTTCTGCAGCCTGTGGTTTGCTTGCAGCTTTTGTCCTTAAGGGGAATGGTAGGAAATCAAGAAGTTTATCAGCCACTTATACTTTTTATTCCTTTTTAGCCTCAAATATGAATTAGGCCCTGTCTATACTAGAACATAAGAATGGCCATACTGGGTCAGATCAAAGGTCCATCTAGCCCAGTATCCTGTCTTCTGACAGTAGCCAATGTCAGGCACCCCAGAGGGAATGAACAGAACAAGTAATCAAGTCATCCATCCTCTGTCACCCATTCCCAGCTTCTGGCAAACAGAGGCTAGAGACACCATCCCTGCCCATCCTGGCTAATAGCCATTAATGGACCTATCCTCCATGAACTTAGCTAGTTCTTTTTTGAACCCTGTTATAGTCTTGGCCTTCACAACATCCTCTGACAAGGAATTCCACAGGTTGACTGTGTGTTGTGTGAAAAAATACTGCCTTTTGTTTGTTTTAAACCTGCTGCCTATTAATTTCATTTGGTGACCTCTGGTTCTTGTGTTACGAGAAGGAATAAATAACACTTCCTTATTTACTTTCTCCACACCAGTCATGATTTTATAGACCTCTATTATATCCCCCCTTAGTTGTCTCTTTTCCAAGCTGAAAAGTCTCACTCTTATTAATAGCTCCTCATATGGAAGCTGTTCCATACCCCTGATCATTTTTGTTGCCCTTTTCTGAACTATTTCCAATTTCGATATATCTTTTTTGAGATGGGGTGACCAAATCTGCATGCAGTATTCAAGATGTGGGTGTACCATGGATTTATATAGATGCAATATGGTATTTTCTGTCTTATTATCTGTCCCTTTCTTAATGATTCCCAACATTCTATTTGCTTTTTTTGACTGATGCTGCACATTGAATGGATGTTTTCAGAGAACTATCCACAATGACTCCTAAATCTCTTTCTTGAATGGTAACAGCTAATTTAGACCCCATCATTTTATATGTATAGTTGGGATTATGTTTTCCAATTTGCATTACTTTGCATTTATCAACACTGAATTTCATCTGCCATTTTGTTGCCCAGTCACCCAGTTCTGTGAGATCCTTTTGTAGCTCTTCGCAGTCTGCTTGGGACTTAACTATCTTGAGTAGAAAAGTTCCACTAGTTTAACCAGATCAATTTAAAATCAGTCTGGTGCAAAACCATAATGTAAATGCACTGAAGGCTTGTTTACACTTGGACATTTACCAAAATAATTATTCCAGAACAGTTATTTTGGTAAATATCCAAGTGTAGACAGACCCTTAGATTGGTTTAACCCTTGCTTAAATTGTTTTAGCTTGCAGTAGTCAACCTCAGGTTGCCCATGACCAATTAACACCATTTAATGGGTGTTAAGATGCATCTATAGTAGCTGCTAAGTAGCATTTAAAATTTTATTGACTAACGCAAGTTTTAGACACACAGAGCCTCATAGAATCATAGAATATCAGGGTTGGAAGGAACCTCAGGAGGTCATCTAGTCCAACCCCCTGCTCAAAGCAGGACCAATTCCCAACTAAATCATCCCAGCCAGGGCTTTGTCAAGCCGGGCCTTAAAAACCTCCAAAGAAGGAGACTCCACCACCTCCCTAGGTAACGCATTCCAGTGCTTCACCACCCTCCTAGTGAAAAAGTTTTTCCTAATATCCAACCTAGACCTCCCCCACTGCAACTTGAGACCATTGCTCCTTGTTCTGTCATCTGCCACCACTGAGAACAGCCGAGCTCCATCCTCTTTGGAACCCCCCCTCAGGTAGTTGAAAGCAGCTATCAAATCCCCCCTCATTCTTCTCTTCTGGAGACTAAACAATCCCAGTTCCCTCAGCCTCTCCTCATAAGTCATGTGCTCCAGCCCCCTAATCATTTTTGTTGCCCTCCGCTGGACTCTTTCCAATTTTTCCACATCCTTCTTGTAGTGTGGGGCCCAAAACTGGACACAGTATTCCAGATGAGGCCTCACCAATGTCGAATAAAGGGGAACGATCACGTTCCTCGATCTGCTGGCAATGCCCCTACTTATACAGCCCAAAATGCCGTTAGCCTTCTTGGCAACAAGAGCACACTGTTGACTCATATCCAGCTTCTCGTCCACTGTGACCCCTAGGTCCCTTTCTGCAGAACTGCTACCCAGCCATTCGTTCCCTAGTCTGTAGCAGTGCATGGGATTCTTCCGTCCTAAGTGCAGGACTCTGCACTCGTCCTTGTTGAACCTCATCAGGTTTTTTTGGCCCAATCCTCTAATTTGTCTAGGTCCCTCTGTATCCGATCCCTACCCTCTAGTGTATCTACCACGCCTCCCAGTTTAGTGTCATCTGCAAACTTGCTGAGAGTGCAGTCCACACCATCCTCCAGATCATTAATAAAGATATTAAACAAAACCGGCCCCAGGACCGACCCTTGGGGCACTCCACTTGAAACCGGCTGCCAACTAGACATGGAGCCATTGATCACTACCCGTTGAGCCCGATGATCTAGCCAGCTTTCTATCCACCTTACAGTCCATTCATCCAGCCCATACTTCTTTAACTTGGCGGCAAGAATATTGTGGGAGACCGTATCAAAAGCTTTGCTAAAGTCAAGGAATAACACATCCACTGCTTTCCCCTCATCCACAGAACCAGTTATCTCCTCATAGAAGGCAATTAGGTTAGTCAGGCATGACTTGCCCTTGGTGAATCCATGCTGACTGTTCCTGATCACTTTCCTCTCCTCTAAGTGTTTCATAATTGATTCCTTGAGGACCTGCTCCATGATTTTTCCAGGGACTGAGGTGAGGCTGACTGGCCTGTAGTTCCCCGGATCCTCCTTCTTCCCTTTTTTAAAGATGGGCACTACATTAGCCTTTTTCCAGTCATCCGGGACCTCCCCTGATCGCCATGAGTTTTCAAAAATAATGGCTAATGGCTCTGCAATCTCATCCGCCAACTCCTTTAGCACCCTCGGATGCAGCGCATCCGGCCCCATGGACTTGTTCACGTCCAGTTTTTCTAAATAGTCCCAAACCACTTTTCTCCACAGAGGGCTGGTCACCTTCTCCCCATACTGTGCTGCTCAGTGCAGTAGTCTGGGAGCTGACCTTGTTCGTGAAGACAGAGGCAAAAAAATCATTGAGTACATTAGCTTTTTCCACATCCTCGGTCACTAGGTTGCCACCCTCATTCAGTAAGGGGCCCACACTTTCCTTGACTTTCTTCTTGTTGCTAACATACCTGAAGAAACCCTTCTTGTTACTCTTAACATCTCTTGCTAGCTGCAACTCCAAGTGTGATTTGGCCTTCCTGATTTCACTCCTGCATGCCTGAGCAATATTTTTATACTCCTCCCTGGTCATTTGTCCAATCTTCCACTTCTTGTAAGCTTCTTTTTTGCGTTTAAGATCAGCAAGGATTTCACTGTTTAGCCAAGCTGGTCGCCTGCCATATTTACTATTCTTTCTACACATCGGGATGGTTTCTTCCTGCAACCGCAATAAGGATTCTTTAAAATACAGCCAGCTCTCCTGGACCCCTTTGCCCTTCATGTTATTCTCCCCGGGGATCCTGCTCATCTGTTCTCTGAGGGAGTCAAAGTCTGCTTTTCTGAAGTCCAGGGTCCGTATTCTACTGCTCTCCTTTCTTCCTTGTGTCAGGATCCTGAACTCTACCATCTCATGGTCACTGCCTCCCAGGTTCCCATCCACTTTTGCTTCCCCTACTAATTCTTCCCTGTTTGTGAGCAGCAGGTCAAGAAAAGCTCTGCCCCTAGTTGGTTCCTCCAGCACTTGCACCAGGAAATTGTCCCCTACACTTTCCAAAAACTTCCTGTATTGTCTGTGCACCGCTATATTGCTCTCCCAGCAGATATCAAGGTGATTAAAGTCTCCCATGAGAACCAGGGCCTGCGATCTAGCAACTTCTGCTAGTTGCCAGAAGAAAGCCTCCTCCACCTCATCCTCCTGGTCTGGTGGTCTATAGCAGACTCCGACCACGACATCACCCTTGTTGCTCACACTTCTCAACTTTATCCAGAGACTCTCAGGTTTTTCTGCAGTTTCATACCGGAGCTCTGAGCAGTCATACTCCTCTCTTACATACAACGCAACTCTCCCACCTTTTCTGCCCTGCCTGTCCTTCCTGAACAGTTTATATCCATCCATGACAGTACTCCAGTCATGTGAGTTATCCCACCAAGTCTCTGTTATTCCAATCACATCATAGACATTGTTTTAGGCTGTTTGCAGATTCAGGAAGATGATAGTGCATTAGTTAACATTCAGGTCACGTTTTCAAGGTTTTCTTTGCAACCAAAAAGGCTGGACACTTTTTTTTTTTTTTTTTTTAAGTGAAAACCTAGATTCTCAAGCAAAATTCTGCAGCAAGGGCCAGATTCTATAGGCGTGGAACTGCACAAAACACAGGATCCTGAATATAGGTAAACAGATCAGTGTCCAGCACAAGATAACCACATACACTAAAGACCAAGTCTTGCCCTCCTTCCTCATGGAACATATAAATAGATTGATTGCACTATGTGGTTCCACTTTTGTGGGAAGGGGGACAAGCTGCTCAGTAGAGCCCTGTAAATCCACGCATATTTGCAGATTGGATGTAGATACAAATTTTGTATCTGCGCAGGGCACTACTGCTCAGAATCTGCACACTACACTTCTGCAGCCTATGTGCACCTGTCATCATCTAAATGAATACCAGAGGACTGTCCAACTGGGGCAATATGCAAAGGCTTGGCAGCAGGCCTGGGAAGAAGTGAGGGTGTGACAAGGAGATCATAGTACCATAGAAGATTAGGGTTGGAAGATACCTCAGGAGGTCATTTAGTCCAACCCCCTGCTCAATGCAGGACCAACACCAACTAAAGCATCCCAGCCAAGGCTTTGTCAAGCTGGGCCTTAAAAACCTCTAAGGATGGAGATTCCACCACCTCCCTAGGTAACCCATTCCAGTTCTTCACCACCCTCCTGGTGAAATAGTGTTTCCTAATATCCAACCTAGAACTCCCCCCCCTGCAACTTGAGACCATTGCTTCTTGTTCTGTCATCTGCCATCACTAAAAACAGCCTAGCTCCATCCTCTTTGGAACCCCCCTTCAGGTAGTTGAAGGCTGCTATCAAATCTCCCCTCACTCTTCTCTTCTGAAGACTAAATAACCCCAGTTCCCTCAGCCTCTCCTCGTAAGTCATGTGCCCCAGCCTCCTAATCATTTTTGTTACCCTCCGCTGGACTCTTTCCAATTTGTCCACACCCCTTCTGTAGTGGGGGGACCAAAACTGGATGCAGTACTACATGGATCCATACATCTCTAACTCCCTGTGTAGGAGGGGTACAGTGACTATTGAAGCTATTGCCCATAACTGCAGAAGAGGTGCAGATGTGCTGGGTTACCACTGCTTTGGAGACCCTGGCCTGAAAGCCAAAGAAAATCCCTGAGCAAAACCCACTTACCCACAATGTGTGCCGAAGTGGAAGGATCAATGACACTTCATCACCATTTTCTGTAAACACATGTTGACTAACAAACACAATGAGAGCCTAAGAGCCATTGTTTTAGGCTGTTTCAGAGAAAGCTAAAGTGGAAAGATGAATGCCACTACATCACCATCTTTTGCAAACTGTGGGAGCATAATAAGAATCCAATAAAGGAAGAAGAGTGAGTACAGTGAATAGAATGTTCTTATGGAAGTACAAATGGTTCCATTTCAACAAAACAAGTAACAGTTTAAAAAACATTTCTCTGTACTGAATAGGCATATGTTATTCACATGTTTTCAGATTAGTACATCTACTAGAGGAAGGAATCTGCCATGTATCAATTTATGTCACTGATGTGCTTGAATTGTTACTCCTGTCTCTAAATTAAATGTTCATAAGGGAACAAACATTTTACAGGGCTACAAGCCCCACAAATAGGGGTTCTAGGAATTACAGCAATACAAATAATAAATAATAATAATAATGTTCACTCTTCCACTTACTTGGACCATCATGTATTAGAGGTCTCCAGTGCACAGGATTTGATAACCCTTTTGAGGAAAAAGAAAAATGTGGCTGCTTGGAACATCTGGTCTGCCTGGCAAATGATTACTGGTATACTGTTATGAGATACTTGGAACAAATGAGCATTGCCACCTAGTGGTAAACTTGTGCAACCAAGCAATTCTATGCCTGAATGGAAAATCAGGACTTTAAATTGAAGAGATTTTGTTTAAATGGAAATGCCTATAACTAAACACCAAATTTAATTTTTCATATATTATAGTTTTTAAATGATTTTATCACAATCCTTTGTGAAATTGTGTCCTGTTCTTTGATGGGAAGAACTTCACACTAGCACTGAGTAGAGCTGGAGGAGCAGGAGAAAATCTACATGATTAGCAGACTCCTCTTTTTTAAAGAGGTGTGTGTATCAGCAGGGAAACATGCTGAGTTTTACAGATACTTCAGGGCAAAGTTTGCCCTGAAGCACACCCCAAGCAATCCTATTCCGTAGAGCAGCACAGGGTGTAACTAAGGTCAGAATTTGGCCAACAGTCTTCATAATAAAGCTATTCTCTCACTTTATAAAGTTAAGTTCTACATGTAACAACCACTATAAGTGCTGAATGTCTGATGTTGTCTTATTCAATGTGTCCAGCCGTTGTGATAGCCATTAGATAAAATTTTCATTAATTTACTTTTTTTTTTACTACAGATGGAGAAATTGAAACCCTGGCTTCCTGTTCAAGGTAATTTTTCAAGGTCTGGCAGCAAGTGTGTGACAGAAGTGAGAATAGTACCCACATCTCTTGACTCCAAATCTTGTGCCATACCTGTCTATCTATGCCCATGCTCCTCATTGCAGTATCTGAGTATCTTCACTGAAGTGTGAGAGCACTAGATTGTGGTCACTATATTACTTGGTGTGGTGAATTGTTCCTCATTATGCATGTTTCTCTTTTCACTTTTGAGATGTGCCCCTCACCCCATAAGCTGTCAATGATGCCTCTCTCTTTAGGAAAGCAGAATACAGTCTTTCTGTGATTTATCCAAAGAAGCCATGTAACTTAAATTATGTTAAAGAAAGAAAGGAGGGGACGGGGGAGAGACTGTGCCACATGATGGCAGAATAGAGTTTTTAACGGTGTGGCAATATATTTCCATATATCAAAAAAATGCGTCTCCGGTTTGGTGTGTTGTGCTCTCCAAATAATTTTTTCTTCTGTCATTAACATGGTACTACATCAGTAGCAGCAGATCATATACTGGACCTTCTGAACAGGCCAAAGGTCATACAGAGGATAGCATATGAAGATGGCTGCTGAACAGGCTGGATTTACAACCAGTTTTTCCAGCAATTTTATAAAGATATCAGTCACTACATTAAAAAAAACTTGCCATTAAGGTTAATGAAATTATAAAGCTATTTATTGAGACTAGTATACATTTTTGCTTAATCAAAAAAGTATCAGAAACAGCCTAAGAATCTAAATATCTTTAGTCATATACTTTGTATGGGATATATATTAACAAATATGCCAAGAATCAGCAGAAGGTTTCCTGCTCTTCAGAAGTGGGCTTGTAGGCACTCAGTTTCCAAGCTACTTATGAGCAGAACAGATAAGCCAAATACCAGTTAGTGGTACTGTGGAGAAAGAAGCTTGAACTAGGACTTGCTGTCAAGAATATACCTAATTATTAGGTACAAAAGCCTTCTCCTACAGCGTTTTCAGACTAAGACTTTCCTATACTTCATAGTTCTAACCCTTCCTGTTTCCAGTTACCAGGGACAGTGTCCAGCAAAGATCTATTGCTTGGGGCCTGGTAAGCAATGATAGAGGATGGAGTAAGAAACAATGGGGAATCAATTTTCTTTAACACAATAAAAAATTTCTCTGAAGTTAACTTTTCTGGAGGAGCACTTCTGATTACAATATAGCTTAGTAATAAAATGTTTGAGGTGATGTTGGGTCTCAGCTATGTGTCCATATTTCCACCAGCACCTCTCCATCACAGGTCTGCTGACCCCCACCAGAGTTCTCTGCTGGTTGTGGGGAATAAGCCCTTCCTCCTCCGAGACAGACCACGCAGCCTGCATGAAAACAGGAAATGATCGTGTTCCCAACATGCCCATAGAAAAGCAGTAGCAGTCCACTCAGACAACTCTTGTATGGGCGTCCCCTGTCACAACAAAGAGGGGAGAAGCAATGATGTGTCCAGGACCCCAGAGTACCTTGATCCAACTTGGGTACAATATATACTGTAGACAAGTGAGATGAACAGCATAACGTAGATAAAGATATAATCTACAACCAAATTCATACTTTAGTATAGGGAAACAGCTAATTTCCACTGTTTAAGGCAGTGTCAAGTTTAAACAACTCTTGATTTTGCTCATTAAAGAATAGCATATGTGGGGAGATGAGCCACTCACAGATTCAAATGGACTAGACTATTTCTAAAGTTAGTTTACTACAATAATGAAAAGCAGGTTAAATTCTCTTTTGTAAGTCACTGTCAGCAGTTCAAAAAGAACAGGAGTACTTGTGGCACCTTAGAGACTAACAAATTTATTTGAGCATAAGCTTTCGTGGGCTACATCCCACTTCTTTGGATGCATAGAATGGAACATATATTGAGGAGATATATATATATACACACACATACAGCGAGCATGAACAGGTGGGAGTTGTCTTACCAACTCTGAGAGGCCAATTAAGTAAGAGAAAAAAAACTTTTGAAGTGATTAATCAAGATAGCCCAGTACAGACAGGTTGATAAGAAATGTGAGAGTACTTACATGAGGAGATAGATTCAATGTTTGTAATGGCTCAGCCATTCCCAGTCTTTATTCAAACCTAAATTGATTGTGTCTAATTTGCATATCACTTCAAAAGTGATATCTCCTCAATATATGTTCCCTTCTATGCATCCGAAGAAGTGGGATGTAGCCCACGAAAGCTTATGCTCAAATAAATTTGTTAGTCTCTAATGTGCCACAAGTACTCCTGTTCTTTTTGCGGATACAGACTAACATGGCTGCTACTCTGAAACCTGCCAGCAGTTGTTTTATACCCAAGCCCTGATTTCCCTAGGGGTGAACAGACTAACCAGTGCTCCACATAGGATTTTCAGTTTTTCCTAAATTTTAAAAGTAAAATATCATGCTAATTTATTAATAATGAAAGTTGATAGGAGCGAAAACCTCTGTTCACTCACAGAACACAATGGCAATGCAAGATTCCCCATGAAAGTGCTTTTACTCTATATAGGAGGGATTCTCTCTGAATGGTTATGAGGGTAGTTTATTATCCAGGCTATTTATTCCCATCAATCCTCGTGGTCCCATTGCCCTTGACAGCAGCCATTATCTGGCAGCATCTTATGGTATTTGTACCATTCTGGCCCACATATTTCTTTGAATATCCTGTGTCGGTCACCTTCTCCCTCTCACCAACATTCAAAAATTAATTTTCCTCAAGAATGAACTGCAGTGTCAAAGTGTCTTAAAGAAAGCAATGCTTACTTTTTAAAAATAAGAGAAAAAGCAAAGCAGATAAAACTATTAATCTATGTCTAGCCTTGAGTGTGGGTTAGGATTGCCAACCCTCAGAATTGTCCTGGAGTCTCCAGAAATTAAAGATGAATCTTTAATTAAAGATTATGTGATGTGATGAAACCTCCAGGAATATGTCTAACCAAAACCGGTAACCTTATCTAGGTAACAGCCTAGCGAAATAGGTTAGACACTGTAGTTACAACATAATGCTTTACATCACTGAATCACATCCTTACCTTTATGAGTTCAGAAATCTGTCAAACTCTCAGGCTTTGTCTAAGCATTTCTATTTCTTTCCTACAGTGAGAAGAACCCAGCTCCTCTGTATCTCCCTCTGGTGTTTAGGTGTTAACAACCTTTATTACCTATTGATTCTAATCAAAGAGAAGTTCTACAATGGAGCTTGAGATAGACATCCCCTCTGCCACTGTACATTCAGTTTTATTCAATACTGAATGGAAATTAGCTTCCCTGAATAGACTGTTTTTAATCTCCTGTCAGTTAACATATATCACTTCAAAGGTCCCTTTGAGTCAAGATGGGTGATAATCATCATCATGTTCCCATTACGGCTCTGGCATTTAGGACAGCGACAAAGCTCCTCCACTCCTCTCTGTTTCTAGCAAGTCTTTCAATGGTTCCCTAGCTGTGCCCCATGTTTTTCAGCTCGGCTTCCACAGCTCTTTGCCATGTTGTTTTCAGGCAGCCTCGTTTTCACTTGCCTTCAGGTGTCCATCTTATTGCCACTCTGGTGATGGAATCAGTTTCCATCCGAACCACATGGCCAATCCATTTCCAATGCCTCCTGGCAATGATGGTGCTCATATCCTCTTGGCTTGCAAATAACTATTAAAATATTTATTTGCATATAAATAGGTCTGTCTCTTCAAAACTGGTTAGCTGCCTCAGCCTAAGGAGTCATACACAATGCAGCTCTCATCAAATCAGAACCTTGAAGTTACCACAGTTGTCAATAATTCTCCAAAATGCCAATCCTATATGATTTATTGTAGACAATACCCAGTCCAACACAGCTTCTCTGCAAAAATTGCTGACAGGGTGCCAGTTAGTGCCAATTGTGATTCTGATTTTGCAATGAGATATTAGAGCTAGTCAAAATTTTCCATCAGAACATTTTTTTTAATTATTAAACAACCGATTGTAAACACCTAGAGGATAAGAGGGTGATAAATAATAGACAGAATAGCTACATGCCTGTCAACCTAATTTCCTTCTTTGACAGGATTATTGGCCTAATGGATAGCGAGTGGGGAAGCAGCAGCCTTAATGTATCTTGATTTTAGTAAGGCTTTTGACACTGTCCCATATGACATTCTCACAAGCAAACTACCAAAATGTGGTATAGATGAAATTACTGATGGGTAAACTACTGATTGATAATTACTCTTTGAGTATGTTTTTTCAATGATTCGCTGTCAATCTGGGCAGATTTGTCTACTGGGGGTCAATAGGGGTCTGTCCTGGGTCTAGTACTATTCAATATTTTCCTTAAACTTGCATAACAAAGCAGAGAGTCTATTTATAAACGTGGCAGAAGACACCAGCTGGGAGGGGTTGCAAACACTGTGGAGGACAGGATTAGAATTAAAAATGACCTTGATAAATTTGGAGAATTGGTCTGAAATCAACAAAATGAAGTTCAATAATGACAAGTGCGAAGTACTACACTTAGGAAGGAAAAATCCAATGCACAAATACAAAACGGGTAATAATTGTCAGAAAGAAGAGACAGGAGTAGAGCCAGTCTCTGGGCAACCTAATGCATCGAGCTAACCTGAAGCAGGGCTGCCTAATTTGTAACACTGCCTGATTGGTTGGATGATCCTGCAGACCAGCTCTTAACCCCACCAGCAGCAATTCAATGGCTACTCAAAAGCATTTGCCCATGATTGCAATAGCTCCTGCCTTGTCCCACTCCAGGTAACCCTGCTCCGACCCTTGACTCTGGCATTTGACTCTGGTTCTGACCCTGGGCTGTGACTCCTGGCTCAAAACTCCAGCTCTGCCTCTAACCCTTGGCTTTGGCCTCTGACTCCTGTTCTGACCACTACGCATGACCCATGTCCCAGTCACTGACAATAACTGACTAGGCAGTAGTACTGCTGAAAAGGATCTGGGGGTTATAATGAATCATAAATTGAATAGAAGCCAACAATGTGATGCAGTTGCCAAAAAGGCTAGCATCATTGTGAACTGTATTAACAGGATTGTTGTACGTAACACAAAGGGAGGTAACTCTCCTGCTTCACTCGGCACTGGTGAGGCCTCAGCTGGAGTCCTGTGTCCAAATCTTTACCAGGAGAGATGAATACGACTGGGACTTTTCAGCTTGGAAAAGAGACAACTAAGAGGGGATATGATTGAGATCTATAAAATCATGACTGGTGTGGAGAAAGTAAATAAGGAAGTGTTATTTACTCCTTCTCATAACACAAGAACTACTGGTCACCAAATGAAATTAATAGGCAGCAGGTTAAAACAAACAAAAGGAAGTATTTCTTCACACAACGCATAGTCAACCTGTGGAACGCTTTGCCAGAGGATGTTGTGAAAGCCAAGACTATAACAGGGTTCAAAAAAGAACTAGATAAGTTCATGGAGGATAGGTCCATCAATAGCTATTAGCCAGTATGGGCAGGGATGGTGTCCTTAGCCTCTGTTTGCCAGAAGCTGGGAATAGGCGACAGGAAATGGATCGCTTGTTCATTCCCTCTGGGGCACCTGGAATTAGCCACTGTTGGAAGACAGGATACTGGGCTAGATGGACCTTTGGTCTGATCCAGTATCGCCATTCTTGTGTTCTTATGACAAATTTGAGAAAAGCTACAGGAGAACAACAATTATGAAAGGTTTAGAAAACCTGATCTATGATGAAAGGTTAAAAAAACTGGGCTTGTTTAGTCTTGAGAAAATAAGATTGAGGGGAGAGGACCTGATAAAACTTCAACTATTTTAAGGGTTGTTACAAAGAGGACAGTGATCAATTGTTCTCTGTGTCCACCAACGATAGGACAATATGTAATCAGCTTAATCTATAGCAAGGGAGATTTGTTGGCTACTAGGAAAAACTTTCTAAATTCTGGAATAGGCTTCCAAGGAAGGCTGTGGAATCCCCATCATTGGAGATATTGAAGAACAGGAGGGACAAACACTTGTCAGGGATGGTATAGGTATATTTGCTCCTGCCTCAGCACAGCGGGATGGACTCTTTATCTCTTCCAGCCATACTTTTTATGATTCTATGATTTTTCTGTTTGAAAATGCTGTTTTTTTGGAAATCTAAAGAGGACCATGTTGATTGTGATTAAATTTTATTTAGGAAAAAAAACAAAATGAAGCATTCCATTTTTACAGTATTGGAACAGAATGTTTTGAATTTTCATTTCAAACTGAATTTCAAATTTTAAAAACATTTTAAAGTCAAAGTACGAATTAAACATTCCAATATTTATCAAAATAGAATGTTCCACTCAATCAAAAAAATTTTGTAAATTCCATTTTGCTGAACAAATTGAAGCATTTTGTTCCGATTTGGATCAAAAACAAATTTCTATATCTGTGTAAACTATTTTTAGAGGTGATTTTGCATGCTATGCACTTTGTTTAGGCAAAACTTTGCTAAATTTGAGGTGTAACCAGGGCCGCTCCAGCTTTTTTGCTGTCCCAAGCGATGAAGCGGGGGGGGGGGAGGGGGGGGAGATTAAGCCGCAATCGGCGGCACTTCGGAGGCAGCTCTACTACGCCGCTTCATTCTTCGGCAGCAATTCAGCAGCGGGTCCTTCGCTCCGAGAGGGACCTGCCATTGAATTGCCGCCGAAGACCCGGACGTGCCGCCCCTTTCCATTGGCCGCCCCAAGCACCTGCTTTCTTCGCTGGTGCCTGGAGCCGGCCCTGGGTGTAACAAAGACCTGTCTCTCTATTGCAGAATGATAATTAGGCAACTTATGTAAATTTACCAATTTCCTGTTCTTGCCTCTCAAAGGTGTAATGTATAGCTCCAATGTAAAACATTTTATTTCAATTTTCATTTTATTTATTTTTTATCCTGTGATTAAAAAATTATTTTGCTGAACCCACTGCAAAAAAAAAAAAAAAGGAGGGGAAGGGATTTTGCAGGAGACATGTTTCTTCAGATAACAGTGTTAGTGGGGACAGTCTTTATCTCTCTCCTTCACACAGTTATAAAAGTCTTTTTAAACTTTTATTTTTTCATTGTAAAGCCAAATGATGGTGATAATATACTGATCCCCAAAATCACTTTTCAAATAATATCCTGTAAACTGGTGGTACAGGGTTTGAATTAAGAGGCCTCCTTTCAGCTAAAGTCAATAGGTGCTAATTTCCTATAAATATAAATGTTATGAAGAAATACATAACTTTAAGTAAATGGAATAAGGAAAATTGGTATAAAGGTTAGGCATGCCTTTCACAAGGGTCTGCCTACCATTTTTTTTAAAAAGACAAATGCTAAAGTTATGTAAAAAGAGGGGTTTGATTCCTAGTACAGAATTTAGCTGTCTGCTAAATTTACATACGTTTTAACAAAAGCCTAATAAAGAAATGCATGCTCTTTTTGTTTGATATTTTAGCTCTAATTTACATTTTAATATGCTGAAATGAATAAAGTACAGTGTTCACTGTGACTCTCGGAAAGTGTGCTGTGTTCAGTGACTCAGGAAATTATGGGAAATTAAATATCAATGGATAAAAACATTCAGAATGACACAGGAAAATGTGATGCCTTTTAATATTCTATGATGTGTGATTCCCCAAGAGATCCTGTGGTTAAATACCTTCTGTTTGGTTCAACTAAGAAGGCACAGTTTGTTGCAAGTTCCCAGAACAGGAGATTCTGTCATTTGGCCAGTATCAGTTTGTGAAGTGAGAGCTTTACTCTTCTCCCTGCTTTTTTTTCCCCTTTCTTGCTGTTTTAAAAGGTGACTGTCCCTTGCCATATGTAACTAACTCTATAGTTATAGTTTCTCTCTCTCTCACTAATACTTTCTGACCTTTGTGCAATTGTTTAATCAGCTTTATTTAGAAAAAAGTACTAACTGCAAATAAAATATTTTCCTCTAAAAATTCATATTAACATATGTATCGCCACTTCTTTATTCTGCTGTTACTAAGATTTTGTAAATTATTTAACGCCTTTATTTAGCAAAGTATTAACTCCATAAAAATGTTCCTCTCTAAAAATGCATGTAACACTTTATTCTTCTGTCATTCAGACTTTGTACACCTGTTTACTAGAAAGCAACAGAGGGTCCTATGGCACCTTTAAGACTAACAGAAGTATTGGGAGCATAAGCTTTCGTGGGTAAGAACCTCACTTCTTCAGATGCAAGTGGTTCTTACCCACGAAAGCTTATGCTCCCAATACTTCTGTTAGTCTTAAAGGTGCCACAGGACCCTCTGTTGCTTTTTACAGATTCAGACTAACACGGCTACCCCTCTGATACTGTTTACTAGACTTTATTTAGAATAACACTAGATGTGTAAAAAGCACATTTGCCTCTAAAAATCAGGAAAAGCATGAAAACTATATTGATCGTTTAAGTCTAATGTACGAAATAATTTTTTCCCCCAAAATGGCGCAAAAAATGCACATATCTAAAAATGAGACGTAGGGGAGGGACATAAAGAAAAGAGGAGGCATAGAAACCTGTCAAAATGTATATGATAGTAAAGGTACAACTCTTCCTAATGGCCACAGTTGGCTGAACCACCATCTGTTCCCAAACAACATTGTGGGGGGGTTTTATATAGAAGTGCACTCATTCACTAATGTTTAATCAACCAGAACTGACCTTTCTCTCCCAACAACAGAGCTTGTTTTCAATAAATGTTTAACTTACTGATTTCTGAAGAGAATTCTTCATAACAGACAGAACCCAGTTCTGATCTCACTTACACTGGTTTTATAGTGGTGTAACTGCATGTCTTCAATATAGTTGTATGCCTGATTTATAAAGATTAGAATAAAAAGCTTGTCTTATATTTTGAAAATCTCATGACACTTTGGCTATTGCATACACCTCTGCAGTAGACTCCAAATGTTTCCTTTGTCATTCCACTTCACCTATCTCAGTGGTCTCCAACCTTTTTACACACAAGATCACTTTTTGATTTAAGTGCAACCCAGGATCTACCCCGCCCCTTCCTCGAGGCCCCGTCCCGCTCACTCCATCCCCCCTCTCTCCGTCGCTCGCTCTCCTCCATCCTCACTCACTTTCACCGGGCTGGGACCAAGGGGTTCACAGTGTGGGAGGGGGCTCCGGGCTGAGCCTGGGGCAGTGTTGAGGTGCAGGAGGGGGTGCAAGCTCTGGGATGGAGTTTGGGTGCAGGAGGGGGCTCTGAGTTGTGGCAGAGTGTTGGGATGCAGGAGGGGGTGTGGGGTGCTGGCTCTGGGAGGGGGGTATAGGCTGGGGCAAGGGCTTGGGGTGCAGGAGGGGGTTTGGGGTGCTGGCTCCAGGAGGGGGCTCAGGGCTGGGGTGCGGGATCCCGCCGGGTGGTACTTAACACGAGTGGCTCCCGGTTGGCGGTGCAGCAGGGCTAAGGCACACTCCCTGCCTGCTCCAGCCCCACGCCGCTCCCGGAATGGGCCAACGTGCCCCGGGGGGGGGGGGGGGCGCAACGTGGCTCCGTGCGCTGCTCCTCTCTGCAGGCACCGCCCCTGCAGCTCCCATTGGCCACAGTTCCCCATTCCTAGCCAATGGGAACTGCGGGGCCGGTGCTTGCAGGCAGGAGCAGCGTGCGGAGACCCCTGCCCCTCCCCTCCCCCAGGGCTGCAGGGGCATGCTGGGCGGTTCCGGAAGCAGCATGGGGCCGGGGCATGCAGAGAGCCTGCCTTAGCAACAGCCCTGCCACAACCAGAGATCACGATTGACCAATTGATGACCACTGACCTATCTGTTTCTCATTTTCTTGACCAGGATATGTATAGATACTGTCAGAGGAACCACTTAATCCCATAACACTTATAAACTTGGGAATTCTTTAACTTTAGCACATGCATATGTAAGATATTGTTCAATAACAATCTAAGTGAAACATGAAAAGCCAGATGGCTGCACACCCATCATGTCAACAGTTTGGAAGAGAACTTACAAGCATTTTGTTTAGTATTACTGCTAAATTTTCCTGCCCCTCTTCTTTCTCTCTTTCTATGCTGTCCTAATAAGCTGTGGGAGTTAAAACAGGCGGCTGCCAAACGACATTAGAAGGGAGCATTTCACAACTTTAAACAAGCATGTTCCCTAATTGATCAGCAACTTAACATCGAAACAACGTTAACCGGGACAACTTTAAGTGAGGAGTTCCTGTACCAGAGTTTCAAATATCCCATTCTGGAGATCAGGACAATGGCTATAAAATGACCAAACTTTGCAAGTGCGTGTGCACTCTGACTATGCCCAAATTAGGCATCCAAAGACTCCCATGTGCACGTACCAGTGGAAGTTTGTACATGAAGTCTTTGCACACACAAATGTGTGTCCCCTTTTGAAGATTTTTACCCTCAATTCTACATGCACTTGACACCAATGGCATCCTGCAGAGATTCCAGTATGAGATTTGCGCGTTTGGACTTGAGCCTGTGCTTGGCCATGTGATGAATGATCTTCCGTGAGGGTTTTATATCAAGATCAATAGGTAATTTAGGTCATGCTGGTTCTCACAGCAGCTTTTCATACAACTGACCATAGATTGCTGGTTTGGTGACAAAAGGATGTTGCTGATGTGTCTGGAATTGCCCTTCAGTATGGTTCACATTAAACCTTAGATACCAGTCAGTTGGTGTTAATGAACAATTGTCATCACTATGAAGAGACCAAACTGCAGCATTTCTCAGAGATTTCTCTCTCCCTCTCTCACTTTGTTAATTCAATGTATATATGAACAGGGATCAGACTTGAGGGGGAAAAGTAGGCTCCCAAACAACACCCACTTGAGATGCAAAAATAAGATTGTGCAGTTCTGTATTATATGAGCATGTTTCTTGAGCACTTTGATTAGCAGTGAAATAGCTCATGTTGACATTTAAAATGTCATCACCAGGGTTCATAATTAACTCCTTTGAAATGATAGGTCTTGCTACTTGGTAGGACAGTTCACACCTCTCTTGCAATTAACGTTTCAGCCTGGCTGCATACTCAGATAGATATTACTATCTTGGTTTAAATTTGGGGAGTTTTCTCTGTGATCATAAGGCCTAGAGACTTATTTTTGCTACAACAGTTTAAAGTCTGATACACAATATGCAGTCCCCATGAAAAGTACCAGCTTGCTGAGTCACTGTGAAACTTATAGAACCCAGAAATCTTGCTGCTGTGTAGAGACTTGTTATGAAGAGGCTCTCTTTTGCATCATGTTGTTGATTACTGCAGGGATTTGTTTGGAGGTAATGAGTCAGGTTACAAATGTTGGTATTACTTCTGACTACACCTTTTCAATGGCACAGAAAGAGTATGTTGGATGTGGTTCCAAAAAATTTTTTTTTTCTAGTTACGCAAGTTGAGTAGGTTCAGCCCTTGTTTATCTGATGACAACCTTACCACAGCAACACTTGCCCTCCTGATTATGAGTTTAACTTATTGTCATTCCATTCCCCTTGGAGTATGGCTTTCAACAGAGTTCCTCTATAATTTGCAGTTTATTTGGAATACAGCAGCATATTTTTACTCATGGTCTTGAGCTAATGGAATCATATCACTTCAGTACTTTCTAGATAGTCAATATAAATAATAAAGTGCCAGATTCATCTTAAGGTGGCATTGTTGATATTTAAAAAAAAAAAAAAAACTGTTAGTAGTGTCAACCATGACTATATACAAAATTTCTCCTTTGAGCCTAGGGCTGATAGGTGTCTATATACACATATCACCCATTATTTGAGGGACCTGTACTGCTGCAGCTGTTTCGCTGTAAGGTCTCCTGTGTAGCTGCTCTATGTCAGTGAGAGATGCTCTCCCACAACACAGTGCTGTTCACACCAGCACTTTTGTTGGTGAAACTTTTGTCAGTCGGGGGAGGAGGGTTCACACTCCTGACAGACAAAAGTGCTAGTGTAGACATAGCCTTAAACTGTTTAATTTCCTACCTTTTCCTTTTTACTGGGTATCAGCAGTTTGTGTAGTAATTTGACATCATGATGGCACAGGAGTACCTTCAATAATGGTATTTCGGTAGGTTAGTTTTGCAGTTTATTTGGGGAATGAAGCTTGTTTCACCTACTGAACCAACTAGTCTCTTAATCAGGCTGGAAGTATTATTCTCTGAGCTACATCTATAAGAGCTGCAGATGCAGCTCTAGTGCATGTGGTGGCTCTGTTAAGTTATACTGTCAACAAGGCAGGATTTTTAAGACCCCCCCCCTTTTCAGAACTGTGGCCAATCATTAAGCATTCACCAGATCAACTTATTCTGGCTATGATCAAGAACCATATTCAGCAATCAAATATCAGGCCTTGCAGCTCAAACAAACCAGAGATGGTATTAAAAGTAAGTTAGACAGGTAGTCAACTCAGGCATTACATTTCATGGAGTTCTGCAACTCTGAAAGGAGTTATACTGCTCAAAGAAGCCATCTGGTATGAAGAACCCATTCTCTAGGTCCCATCCCCAAAGCACAGGTTCCAGGGAAGGGTGGCTGGCCAGAAGACAGATTTCACTCCATTCAGGGGGAGAGGAAGGAAGCTAAGACAAAGAAATGAGGAATGGAAAGAGAGTTCCAGGCCAACAAACATATGGGAGACCTGATTTGTTGTTTCCAAAGAAGTAAATCAAAAAATCATTCACTGAACTATACTGGCACCCCAAGACTCTTTCTTCACCCTCATGATTTTTGTCATACATTCTTCTTGTCTCTTCCACTCCCCATCTACTCTTCATATTTCTTTATGATTTCATTTCCATACAGCTGTCTTTACTCAGCTCTACAATTGTTGAGGCTTTTAACTCTCAAGCTATATTGAAATCATTTCAGATAGCCCTTAAGCATGAAAGTTCAAGCCATCCTTGGAATGGAGCAATGGGGATAAAAGTAACTGAGTGAACCATCTGTCCAGCTGATGGCAAAGACTGATCTCTCAGAAAATGTTGCTAGTCCAAAATGTTAGTGACCTGCATGGTTGCTCAGTTTGCCTTAAAGACCAGCCAGGAGGAAAAAACAGCGTGTTTTCTATTCAGGTCAAAGTAGTTCATCTTAGATGCCATCTATATAGGAAAGGAAGCCAAACCTGACACCTGCCTAATCAGTCTTTGCTCCCCCACTTAATCCCTTTCATTGCTTCCACTGCCATTAGGAAAAAACACCATAAACCCGACCCATCAGTGAATATCATTGCTTTTTTCCATACTGTATGATTCTGAAGTTCCCTGCCTGTCCTGGTGAATGAATGTCAGCTCCCAGATCTTGAAGATGAAAGGTGTGTGCAGCACAGACGATGGCTCCCATTCAGCATTTAAACATATGCTTAATTAGATCCGTATTCAGCAGAGCACTTAAATATGTCCTTAATTTTAAGAAAGACAAGGTAGAGGAGGTAATACCTTTTATTGAACCAACTTCTGCTGGTGCAAGGTACAAGCTTTCGAGCTTTCACTCTTCTTCAGGTCTAGGGAAAGAAATCAGCATGTTTCAGATAAATTTTATTTAATGTAGTGTATTTTTCTAGTGAAGTAAGAGTGGCTACATTTGTTTTCTGTTTAGATTGCACAATTTTCAGTTTGGGGCTAAAAACTGCCAAGATCCAGCAGGATCCACGTGCCAGATTTGGGATTTTGCAGTGGTCATGTGCTGTATCTAGATTTATTTGGTGCAGAAGCATCTCCACTTGTTCTCTATTAATGCCATTAAAGTTAAAGGTGATAGCCAAAAAAAATTATGAATGTGGCTGGATCCAAGTGCCAAAACTGGCTTTCTGTGTTCTTACGCAACAGAATTTAGGGGGGTGGGGCAAAAATTTGGACGGAACCAGATGCTGAATCAGGGGTCTTGTGACACATGCTCTGGGATGCTTCAGGGTCTGAATTTTTTTTTTTTTTTGGGTGCAGTTAGTTCTCTATGATGATATAATTGGTAGCTCAGGGCCAAGTAATGGCAGGATCCACAAGAGTCCCTCCCCTCCCGCCCCCCAAAAGGTGCTTCAAACTATGCTACCAAGTGCATTTGAACTGCCTTTCCTAGCTTCACTGGTGGTTTTCTGTAGGGGAAGATGAAGCAACAACCTATCACATACCCGTCCCCCCTATAAAAGGGTTTCAATTTGAACACACTAATCAATTGTTTTCCCACAGATCCCACGTGTCTGTGTGCTAGGGAAGGTGAGTGGGGATTAGTTTATCTCCAATATTTAACGAACTCTCTAGGGGCTCCTGGGCCCGGAGCAGCGATTCAGAGCTATGAGGAGCGCAGAGCAAAGCAAAGGCCCGGGGACAGGAGGGAGGTTGAGATGTTGTGGGGGGAGTGGACGACGCCGGAGGGGGAAAGGGCCCAGCACAGGGAGGAGACGAGTGGGGGGCTGGGGCACGTGTGGGGGCTAACGAGGGAAGAAGGGAAGGCGAGATGGGCTCGGGGAGCGGGGCTGAGAGAAGGGAGGGATGTGGGGAAGAGGGTGACGGGGAAGCAGACGGGGTTTGGGGGCGGAGGGAGGCGGGTCCCGGGGGCGGGGCTAAGGGGTAAAAGGAGCAGGGGGCGGGGCTGAGAGAAGGATGTGGGGAAGGGGTAACAGGGAAGCAGACCGGGTTTGGGGGCGGATCCCGGGGGCCGGCTGCTCCCCGCCCCGCCTGCCGATAGGTCCGGGCCGGGACACTCCCTCTCCCCGCGGCTGGTGAAGTTCCCGGGCGGCAGCGGAGGGGGCGGCGTGTGGGTCTCGCTGCGGCTCCGTGGCGGTCGGTCAGTCTCCCAGCCCAGCCCCCGCAGCTGCCGCCACCATGACGGACCAGTCCCCCTTCGACACCAACGTCGTCACCCTGACCCGCTTCGTGATGGAGGAGGGGAGGCGGGCCCAGGGCACCGGGGAGCTCACCCAGCTGCTCAACGCGGTCTGCACCGCCGTCAAGGCCATCTCCACCGCCGTGCGCAAGGCGGGCATCGCCCACCTGTGAGTCGCCCGCCAGCCCCAGCCCCTTCGCCCAAGCCGGGGCTCACCGTGGGGCAGAGCCGCCCTGCCTGGCCCCTCTGCCGCAGGAACGGGCTCAGCCACTCGCCCCAGCCCAGCCTGGATTGCACCTCCGAGGCGGGAATCCGCCACCTCGGCAGGGGAAGGGCTTCCTGGGGGTCTGTGAGCGAAACTGCCCTTACCCGGGGTGGGCCCCGCACAGCCAGGAGCGACGGAAGCTCCCTAAAGGTGCGGGAGCCACCGGCGCCGCAACCGAGACCCCGCCCCTGCACCGCCTCTTCCCCCCAAGACCCCGCCCCCTGCTCGGTACTTCCCCCCCCTTACGGCGGGTAAACTAATGGGGCCCTGGGCCCCCCGGTTCCGGCGCCCCTGCCGCAGAGCGCCGCTCGGTGGGGCGTTGCAGAACTGGGGCCTCGCACTGTAGGCCCCTCAGCGCAGGGACGGTAGTTTAGGTAACTGTAGAGCACGATGCGGCGTTATAGGGTCCTGCACACATTAATTGCAATCCCAGACTAACAGATTATTGGGAATAAAATTTCTACCCCGCTAAAAACCAAGACTCCCGTCCTCTGAAGCGTGGCCCAAAGGTGCCCTTGGAAGACTAATCTCATTTTCTGCTTATCAAACTAAAGTTGCCTTGTAAGGACTGGACAACGTGGAGGAAGCTTACATTGACAGTTAAGATGACATTGTTTGACTCTGTGTAAACAACATAGGAAGGAAGGTGCTTACTACTAAATAGCCAGCCAGGTATGGCAAACCCAGTGTTGACAGGCTGCATCATCATGGATACATTATTACATATAATGCTTAATCTTAGTTAATCTGTTAATTAGGCAACACCTTGCCTACCTGAGTATTCTTGCCATCTCTTTCTGGCAAATATACACTTAAGCTTATTACCTGTCTATATATTGTTCAATATTGATATGTTTGCAGACAACACAACTGCACTGCATTAGTACTTAAATACTAGTGTCATGTTTAAAAATTTTGAAATGTTTAAATTCAGAATTAAGTTTGAATCCTTGTCCTCTAGCCTACTGTTTTGGCAGAGGGTGGTAGTTGCTCCAAATGGTGGGTATTTACAGTTCAGGGAAATCTTCTTGCACAAAAAGTGCTTGGCTCAATCTCACCTATGAGTTTTCTTGCTAACTTCAGTTTGTATCATTACTTTAAAAGATAGACTCTTCACATTTCCCTGTTTACCCACTTTCCTTGTCTGCAAAGCCCATATAACCTTTGTAGCTTAATGAACAGAAGCTTCAGTTCTGGTTTTTAGTTAAACAATTTATTTAATATTGGTATTTAAGCAATCTAATCCAAACTAGTGCATTCAGAAGAAAGAAGATGGGGCATGTTTCAATTTGTAGCTTCCAGAGGGACTGGACAGTGAATAAAAAAGTCCTCTTACCCTTTAAAGTTATTTAAAATGGCTGAAGTACTAGCCAACTATTAATGCTGCAATTTAAAACTTTAAGCCATTTTATCTATTGCTCACTTTAGTGTGGCTACAATTTTCAATAGCCTTTCATTTGTGTCCAAGCAGGGGTGTTTTTTAAAAAAAAAAACTGTCAAACATCTTTGCCAGTAGTTTTTTTAAATAAGTCAACTAAAAAATAAAGTGGTGTGATCTTAGAAGTCCTGATGCAAGAAACAATCCTGTGAATAGTGGGGAAAGCAGGTTTATACAGGAGACACTTAACCAGACTTGGAAAGATTAGATTTTTAAATTGATAAGTGTTAATAAACATTGATTTCACTGTACACTCAACCAACAAAACTTCCACTGATTATCAAAATTTACAGATAAACAGCATTTCTTATTTTGCCTATGAATTTTAGAGTTTGATTTAAGGATATTTACTTTGTATATTTTGACATCTGATGTTGACAACTTGTCAATGGTTATAAAGCTGTAACTTTTTGAATCTCCGCATATACTATCAAATAACTGAAGTTGTGAAAGAATAAGACTGAGTCATTCCTTGTGGGATTTGTCAGTACCAGTGTCTAGGCAATCAGAGCTAGTATTACAGTGAACTGCTTAATGGTAGCATCAGAAAGAAGCTAGTGCTTATTTTCTTGCAATGATGAATATAAACTGAAGTTACTGCACTGTAACCTACTTTTAATTATTTTGCATATTAATGACTCTCCAGATACTGTACTTAGCAGGTCTCTAGAAATGCCTACAATAATGACCTGTTTTATTAGTGAGAAACTTAATGGAAACTCTACTAATTTGACAGCTTACAGCAAATGACAAAACATGTTACCCAAAAGGCCTCCAGCAGCACAGAGTAGCCTTTTTATAATTAGAAATGAATTTGTTAGCACTAGAGAAAATTGACAAAACTTCTTGTGTTGTGAAAAAGTTGCTGTAAAATGGAAGTAAAACCTCTCAGTGGACTTACAAATGACTTGACTAGCTATCTTGACTTCAAATATAGGGGTGATCAACACTGGAACCTTACGCTGGCATAGCTGTGTGTCTCGGATAAAAATCCGCATCCTGAGAGATGTAGCTCTGCCAGTGTAACACCTGTGTAGAAAGTGTTGGATTGACAGAAGAATTCTTCCCTCAACCTACTTACTACCTCTCAGAGATCAACTGCAGCACTTTCATGCCAGCTGAAAACTGTGTGAGCCAGCATGGAGAATTGTGTATTGAACTCTCATGTTCTTGTTTTTAAATTAAAAAAAAGTTTATGTACAGATGTGAGAACAGTACCCATTTGAATTATGGATGTTTCTTGTCTGACACAGATAGCTTTGTCTGACCATTTAAAAACTGCTCCAGAAGCTTCACTCAATACAGTATCTGTGTAATTTGTTTGGAGACTGAGGTGGCAGCACTTTCCTTTTCCTCTTGGCCTTGGTAGGAAATTATCTTCCACTGAGGTGTTTATTCAAGTCATGTATAGATGGGTGAGAAATACTATCACATGCCTTTATCTTTTGAAGCAGTGGGGGATGGAAGGAAATTGTTGTGAAATGCTCCGTTAAACCATGCTCGTTAGAAGGAAATTGCAGAATTGAATATCAAGCCATACTGACTTTAAATGTGCATACTGGACAAAACAATGGTAATTTGCCTTCAAGATTTAAGAAATACCCAGTACGATAGTGTCCATTCCCAGCTCTTGCTGATGGGAACAAAACACCTGTAATCTCATTGGAGAAAGTTTGGCATGGAGGAGCACGAGTGCTTGTTTCAGTAGTGCATGGTGCCTGCCATATGTCTCATTGTGGTCTTGTACAGAGCAGCTCCAGGCCAGAAGATGGGTGGAGACAGCTGGAGGGGTGGGGGAGATGGGCAGCTTCAGTGGAAGCTTCCTGCAAGCTTCCACTAGCAGAATTGATGCATCCTAAGCTACAAATAAAGCTACCCTCCTGTGATGGAGCTGCTGGGAGGCAGCTGTGGAAATTCCCCAGGATGCAGTGGTGATGTGGGTGTAATTCAAAAGCCCTGAACACAAATAAGGGTTGACTAATCTCTAATGCATAAGCTTTCTAATGAGGTCACAAGAGACAAACCTCATGAAGGAGGCTGGCTGAAGCTAAGAGCAAGGATTTCTAGAGATGCTACAGAAGGAAAGAACAAGCGGTCACAGATAATCTCAAGTCATAGCTATTATTTTGAAGAACCTGGATTCATTGCTACCAATTTTTAGTCCTTTTAATTAAGCCTTAACCTAGTCCAGCAGAGCTTGTCTAATTATAGATAATGTTTAAATGCTTTTTGTATTTTTCTTAAATAGTGAATATCTTGTAGACTTGAGACAATAGTGGCTGTATGGAAATCTCAGAATGAAGGATCCTCTATTTTCAGGATAGGGGGAGGAAGAGGAATCAGGCAGTTAACTGGCCACTAGATCAAAACAATTGAATGGAATTGTAGTCTCATCCAAAAAAGTTATAATAGAAGATGGAGGTCTATGATGGCATAAAGTAAACTCTCCAATGTTGGAAGGGCCAGGAACAGTGCTCCTAATCTTACAAAATGCCATACAATAGAACCGCAGATTTACAAACACCAGAGTTACAAACTGACCAGTCAACCAAACACCTCATTTGGATTGAAAGTACACAATCAGACAAAAAAAGCAACTATAGTACAGTGTTAAACAAACTGCTAAAAAATACAGGGAAAGCAGCATTTTATTTCTGCATAATAAAGTTTCAAAGCTGTATTAAGTCAATGTTCAGTTGTAAACTTGTGAAAGAACCATAACGTTTTGTTCAGAATTATGAACAACCTCCATTCTCAGGGTGTTCGTAACTGAGGTTCTACTGTATTTTTGTTCCTCATGAGAATCTCTTTCCATTGCTTTAGCTATGGAATAGCTGGTTCCACCAATGTGACAGGAGACCAAGTAAAGAAGTTGGATGTCCTTTCCAATGACCTGGTGATTAACATGCTCAAGTCATCCTTCACTACGTGTGTTATTGTGTCAGAAGAAAACAAAAATGCTATAATAGTAGATGCTGAAAAAAGGGTTAGTAACTTACAAAACTTGTCAATACTTGGATTCAAGTTAACTTTTACAAATACTTTTCTTCAAATATGTAAAAATTGAACTGGAGTTAAAGATTTCAAAGGCACTTAGTCAAAGATGTGTGTGGGGGGGGGGGTTGTTTTTTCCTGGATACAGGAAAATATTGACAGCTACATTTTCCATTCACTCCTACCTGGTTTCTTTCCTCCTGTTCTGCTCCCACATCTTTTGAGCTTTTCTTCCCCCTTTAGTCCTAAATTTGGTATTGTTTGTACTTCCTAACCTCTGGAGCAATTTGTATGTGTGGGTTGTGGGTTTTTTTTCCTCCTTCCTCCTCCAGATGGTTCTCAGGCAGGCTCTTCCTATAACATTTTTGTCTGACTATTGGACTATTTTTATGGATCAATCCATAAAGGTCCTTCCTCAGGCAAACTTTTCACTAAAGTCAGTAGGAGTATGACTCAGCAAAATCTGAGTGAGGACTTCAGGTCTGACTTAAAGAATTGACAGTGTCATTGAATTGTATAAGTGTGGGTTTATTTTAACTGCTTTGTAGTCTTTCCTAGAAATATTAAATTTCTACCAATAGAAACAAGTTTTTGAATTTACTATGTGGCCTATGCAGCTGCATTATTTATATGTATTTGCAGGAATGTATACACTTGAGCAGTATTCGTGAATTGCTCCTGACTCATTTTGATGTCACCATGCCACAATTGTGGTGGTGTTTTGCTAATTTTTTCCTAAAGAAATTTATCAAAGTACAATAGAATTTGTTTTGTTGGAACACTTTGGTGCCTTATGTCCCAATTAAACAGAACCTCCAGTTGAAAAGGCTAACAAGACTCAATGCTGGAGCACCTTAAAATTTAAAAAAATAAAGTTATCTGAGACTCTGTGTTAAAGCATTTTGCTGCTGAATCTTAGCTAACGTGCTCTAGCTAACGCAGAAGTACTGCCCCTGCTAAAGAGCCAGCACTGCTATTAAGGATTGCTGGACTTAAATGAGCTTCTGGGATCATGATGATTAAAAGGATACAATCCACTTAAACACTTCAAATTTTTTTACTTTTATGAACTACAAGTAACTTGTAAGTAAAAGATTAGAGAAATTTCCCTTTGTTGGTATCCCTTGTCTGAGTCTTTCATGCAGCAGCAGGAGGATTTTTTTTTTGTGTGTGTGTGTGTGTGTGTGTAAATGATGGTAAAGCCACAAATTGGCAGTGGGATGTGTGAGCAGGTGTAACAAATCTCAGTTTGGTGTTTCTTTGAAGTACACGGTACATTATTCAGGAGTTAGGTGGTGTTGTTGACCAGGTAGGTTGTTGAGGTTTTTTTTTAAATGGCTCAAATTATGAGCCTAAACAAAAACCGATCTCAATTTTTCTCATGCTACTGTGTAAATTAAGGCACAATTTCTTTTTATAAAAGATGAAAAGGTAAAAAACAGCTAGGGTGCTAGGTGTTGCAGGGCCTCCCTAACAGTTGCTGCTTACTGTAAGTGTAGTAATAACTAAGCATACAGTGAGCTAGGGATGACCTTTTAGCTTCAGTATTTTTCTTTGTGGCTGTAGCAAGACTTTACTGCACTGCATGTGCCATTACAAGAACAGTGGCATCATCTGTTCTTTCAGTTAAACATTTCCCCAATTCTGTTCATACAGATGCTCAAGCAATTAGACAGTGGTGAAAACTTAGCCAAAAATAAACCATCAAAATAGTATTCCACTTCTTGAGAATATAGCTACATAACATTCCCTTAGGGCTTGTCTACACTTACATTTTATAGCGCTCTAACTTGCTGGCTCGCGGGGGTGAAAAATCACCCTCTGAGCGCAGCAAGTTTGAGCGCTTTAAAGCGCTAGTGTGGACAGGCTCCGAGCGTTCGGAGCCGGGCTCCCAGCACTCGGAGCTATTCCCCTCCTGGAAGTGGATTACCAGGAGAGCTCTCTCCCAGCGCTCGCACGTGACCACACTCAGACTTCAAAGCACTGCTGCAGGAGTGCTCTCTCTGCAGTGCTTTGAGGTTTCTAGTGTATACGTAGCCTTAGTTTAAAATGTTCTTGGCTAGAAATTAGTCTGAGTAGATTAGGTGGCAAAACATTTATTTGGGGTAGATGGGCAAATAACTAAATCAAGTTCCTCTGTCTTTATTTTCCAGGGTAAATATATAGTCTGCATGGATCCTCTTGATGGCTCTTCTAACATTGACTGCCTTGTTTCAATTGGAACTATCTTTGCCATCTACAGAAAGGTAAAGTGGGATGCTGTCATGCTAAGACAGTTGGGGTCGGGGACGAGTAGTAGTTCTTCACACTTAAGCAGCTCATGATGGAATAAAGTTGGATCCGAAGACTTAATGAAATCCAACTAAATCTACAACTGCTCAGTTACACAATACCTTTGAGTGATACACAGCACTTGGTTAATAGACCTACATACATGCAATCCTGACTGATACTCAGTTAGCCAGTTAGATTCCTCTAACAATGACAAGGATAACAGGAGTTAAATGCTTCATACTCACTCATACAACTTGAGACCAAACGAAACACTAATTTCATCTACCTGAGTTACGTGCATTCTTCAATTAAACTGGTTCTCCCATCTTGTACAGGTAATCCTATCAGCCTGAGGACCGGCTTCCAAGATGAGATTCAGTTTGAAACATTGCTTGTAAATTTAACATGCCTAATTCATTCTGAAAGATAAGTCTCATTTGCAGGCATATGAAATACAGGATTAACATGTCTGTCATGGAAACTACTGTGAATTCAGACAAGACACACTGTCCATCTTTAACCACCCTGACCCAGGTTTTGATGCACCTGAAAGTAACTTTGGGCTCACTTCCCCTGGGAGCAAAAGAAAACAAGTTCTTGGCACTAATCAATTGTAAACATTATGGCCAAAGTTCCACTTTGTTTTTTAAATTCTGCCTCAGATTTCTGCATCAAATTGAAGGTACTCATTATTAAGGCTACATTTTTTAGTAAAAGTCAGACATTTTATTAAAACTACCCGTGAATAAAACGTGGGGGGGGGGGGGGGGACAGCACACAGCCTGGGACCCCTGATGGTGCAGGAATGAGGGGGGTTGGTGGGGCCAGCAGGCTCCTTATCTGGCTCCGCACCTCACCCCCCATCAGCAGTAGGCACCGCGGTTCCTGGCCAATGGGAGCTGCGAAGCCAGTGCTCTGGGCAGAGGCACGCCGCAGAGCTGCCTGGCTATGCCTCTGCCATCAACTGAGCGAGGGGGATGTCGCTGCTTCCAGGGAGCCCCCCAGGTAAGCACCAGCCAGAGCCCACCTTAACTCATCCCATGCCCCAACCCCCTGTCCCCTTCCACACCCAAACTCTGCTGAGGGGTAGGGGGGTTGCGGGGGCCTGAGACTCCAGCTGGTGCACCTGGCGCAGGGGCTGCCTGAGCTGCCCCTGAGCCAGGCACACCAGACACTGCAGAAGTCATGGAGGTCACGGAATCCATGACAAGCTCTCAGCCTTACTCATTATCACTTTCAAGACACTACATATTTCTACCCCATCTTCTATTTCCTGCATTCCACCCTAACGTTTGACTTCTCACTTTGGCCCTGATCCAGCAAAGCTCTTATGAATGTACTTTAAATTTAAACATGTGAGCAGCCCAGTTGACTTTAAAGTTAATCATATATAGAAGAGCTTTGCCAGATCAGGGCCTGTCTCTCCTTTGCTTTCATCATGAATTATTTGTATAACTATAGCGCCTAGGAGCCCTAGTCATGGACCAGGACCCCAATATAGTAGGCACTGTGCGCAAACAGAACAAAAATGGTCCCTACCCTAAAGAGCTTAGTCTAGTATATGACCAGAGAAAAGATGACTTGGGGGGGGGGGGGGATGGGGGGGGAATGGGGATTAACAAGGAAACAATGAGATCAATGCCTATCATGCTGACCAATATTGTATCACCACATGAGCAGCCTAATAGTTGTGAAGTTTTTGTCAGCATTACAGAACAGAGTTTTAAGGAGAGACTTCTCTTCTTTTTTTTTTTTTTTTTTCCTTCTTTAATTGGAGACCATGCCTGTTTTAGCTTATTGCTACAGTATCAAGTTATTGCTGCTCTTCAGCAGTTGAAGGCATGCTGACTTAGGCCTGGTGTTCCAAAGGCATGCACTAGTAGCCTGTTATAGCAGCATATGTTGTTGTGGTTCTATTACTGTAAATAAATGAAGCTTATAAAACCAGGGCTTTGGAGCGGAGCCCGGAGCTGGAGCGGGGCCGGAGCGGAGCAATTCAAAAATTTGATTGCTCCAAATCCCTGTAGATGAATCATGGGAATTTTTAGTTTTAAAAAAAAAAAAAAATCTTGACACTCTTCCTTCCTATTCCAGGCTTCCCCTGAGGAACCTTCTGAGAAAGATGCTTTACAGCCTGGACGTAATCTTGTGGCAGCTGGTTATGCCCTCTATGGGAGTGCCACAATGCTGGTGCTAGCCATCGAATCTGGTGTCAACTGTTTTATGCTTGACCCGGTAAGGAAGCATACATCTGGTATGAATAGCTTGCTCTTGTAGAGATAACACAATTCCAGAACAAATGTTTCCTAAGTGGATCAATATACAGAGCTGCTTCCAAACTAAATCTTAACATCTGAAGATGCAGTACTAGTAAGAGAAGCAATGGGAGTTGATATGCCTATAAAAATAGAATAGATAAACCCCCAAAGGCTTCTGGCATTCTTCCCCGCTGCTGGAGACAAAGTGGTCATTAATAATCTCACTCAAAATTGATATTTAGTCAGAATAAAGTATACATGTGCCACCTGATGTGATGAATATTTAAGCATTTTTTGTATTTGCAGAATTTCCCTTAAGACTGTCTCTTGTAGTTTAGTACATTCCTTAACTCTAGTACCTTTAATCTTTTAGTAGGCTAGAGATGCAGAAATACATTTAATATTCTCTTACACTTACAGATCATCCTGATTGTTTAAAAGAGTAAGTATGGAGTGTGTATGCATGTGTTTGACATCCTAGAAGCTATTGGCCATCTGACTTTTGAAATAAAGTATGTTTAAGGTCACACAGTGCAGTGATTCAGTTTAATTTAAAGCCATTCTATTGTAAATCAGGTTTTGCCAGTTACTTTTACCAATAGTAAGTCATGTTTGGAATATGCCATGGCAGTAGTTTCAAGGAAGTAGAATTTGATGTTTTCCATATAGTAATGGTTTAAATGTCTGCATGTATTACCAACTTTTTAGTTTGTTTAGAAACTAGGACACTCTACAATTTTTTTCCCCCCTCCTACAAATGTTAAAACTTACTGCAGTAGAGACTAAATACCTTAGACATTTGGTAATTATATAGTATACCTTTGGAGGGCTTTGGAGCTGTGCTCCGGCTTCGCTCCATCCAAAAACCTGCAGCTCCACTGCTCCGGAGCTGCTCCATGCGCCACTCCAAAGCCCTGCTATATACAGATCCTTTCATCATTACATTACTGTTTTCATTCTGGTCAGACTAATAGTGTCAAACTTGTTACCATCTCATGGCTAGTCAAATTGAGTTAGAAATCTCAGTCCAGCTCCTAATGAATAGGTCTTCACAATCCCTAAAACCTGCTCACAATTGCACCTGGGCCATCAGTTGTAAAAAGAAAACAAAGAACTGAGTGGACTTGCATCAAACTACTCTCTTGACACAGGATAATTATTTTGGAGATGGGGAGTGATCATGTTAAGAAATTTGCATGAGTCAGGTCTTTTGGGATATCTTAGATGAGTACGCAAGACTTTTGCTCCAAGACTACAGAGCAGTACTCTTTCCCTCCTCCCCCCCCCCCCCCCCCCCCCCCCAGTACTGAATTGTAAAAAGAAAATGGAAACTGCAGTAGGTTTTCACTAAATTGTATGTAGCATTCACTTGCCTTTAGTCTTGGGAAGAACATGCACACAGTTATTGACTTGCTTTTTCATTATTGTCAGGCAATTGGGGAATTCATTTTGGTTGATAAGAATGTGAAAATCAAAAAGAGAGGAAATATCTACAGTCTCAATGAGGGCTATGCTGCATATTTTGATCCTGCAGTCACTGAATATCTTCAAAAGAAGAAATTCCCTCAGGTAAATATTCACTTTCTAGAGAAATTTTTCTAAGATAAGCAAATGGTCAGTGCCTCAAACTTTGACACCCTGCACGTATGCATGATAACTGAATGTAAATGCCAAAGTTAGACAAGACTGAACACTAATAGTGTACAAATCAAAGTGCACCAACTATTCCTTAGGCTTTGTTTAACTTGGCAATCTCTGAAGTTATTTTATGGATCAGTAAGCCACCATAGCTGACTGTTTATACAAAGTTAGAGAGCTTGTTTTTCCCCCTCTCATATACTTTAAGTCCACCAGCATTTTGTGTTAACTTCATTTTGGTAGGGTAAGGAGCACCACACCACACCACACTCAGAGTGGCTGATTCAAAAGTTTCAGCAGCTAGTCCAATTAATGGTGATAACCATACAACCCCCACCCCCTTTTTCGATAAAGCACTTGTATTTTTTCATCCTGTTTCCCTTGCTGCTGTAGCCAGTGCTGGGTCCAGAAAGGAGTTGGGGTTTGAGGCCATGCTCTATGGTGGCTGAGTGGAGAGGAACGGTCATCCAGTGCTATAGGAGCAGCACTTAGGAGGAAGTGAGAGGTCTGCTCCTTCCCTCCCACAACACAGGTCCATCTGATGGTAATTGGCTGGAGTACTGAATGGGTGTGGAAACAAGACTTGTGCTTAGTGCTGCTGGAAGTTGACTATGACTATCCTCTTGCTTAAAGGACTACTCAAATGGCAGGGTCTGTTTTAAAGCTATGTGAATACCTGCCATGAAGCCAGAAATTGATAGGTGCCAATAAGAACCTAGATACATTCCCTCTGTCATACCCAACTAGATGTTAACTTCCTCCTTAATTACCCAGAACAGAGTCTGGCCAGGTCCCCAGAGCTACCACCCACGGTTAGAAAACTCACATGGGAACCCTAGTGACAACAAGTGGCTTTACATCTTATCTATGTCCAGTGCTAATTGCATTGGCTGAGTACTACCTGATGAATACCTTAAGTCAGGGGTGGCCAATGTGAGCCTAAGAAGGAGCCAGAATTTACAAATGTACATTGCCAAAGAGCCACAGTAATATGCCAGCTGCAGCCCCCCCATCAGCTCTGCCTCCTCCCACCCACAGCGCATCCTGCCTGCCAGTAGCCCTGTGGATCAGCACCTCCCCAGGCCTCCCCCCTACTGCAATCAACTGTTTCACAGTGTGCAGGAGGCTCAGGGGAGCAGCCAGGGTGCAGCATGGGCCTTGAGTAGGATGACCAGATGTCCTGATTTTATAGGGACAGTCCCGATATTTGGGGCTTTTTTTTAATATTGGCTCCTATTACCCCCACCCCCTGTCCCGATTTTTCACACTTGCTGTCTGGTCACCCTAGCCTTGAGAGAAGTGGTGGAGAGGGGGCAGAGCCAGGGGTTGAGCAGTGAGTGCACATACACACCCCTGGCACATTGGAAAGTTGGTGCCTGTAGCTCCAGCCCCGGAGTCGGTGCCTGTGCAAGGAGCCGCATATTAATTTCTGAAGAGCTACATGCAGCTCCAGAGCCATGGGTTGGCCACCCCTGCCTTAAGTTAACAAAAAACCCTAAGGTTTTATTTAACTTGTGTCAGAGCTAGCAGGACCTTGATTTGATAAACTGACCCACTGAGAATCTTGATAAAATTAAGAACCTCTTTGGAGTTAGATCTGGGCTAACTTCAAAAATCAGACTGAAGTAAAGTCAGCTATTGCAAACGTGAAAGATGCTGCTTTATCAGTAGCAGTGTTCTATGCAGTGATTGATCTTCCTTTGCTATCAGCACAAACTATAATAGGGCATAATTTTTTTTACAATACAACATGCCATCTCAAAGACAGGCATATTTTCATGTGGATTTTTATAGGGTTTTAAAATAAATTTAGTTCTCACTTGACAGCTTTGGAGACACATACACGTTAGAGTGCGATGTCTGAAATTCAAGCTTCCCCATACTGCCAACTGTCTCTGAGCTAGAAAACCATCTACACTGCAGCTGGGACTGTGCTTCCCAGCTAGGGTAGACAAACGCATGCTAGCTCTGCTTGAGCTAGCATGCTAAAAATAGCAACGTGGCTGGGGGTAGCCACCTGATTGCAAACCCAGCTGGATGCCAGGGTGTGTAGCTGGGTGGTTAGCACACAGGTGGCAACTTGGGCCACCTCTAGCCACATTACTATTTTTAGCATGTTTGATCAAGCAGAGCTAGCATCTGTCTGCCCCAGCTGGGCAGCATGCTCCAAGTTGCAATGCAGAGTCACCCTAAGAGTAGGAAGAAAGTTTCCACTCTCATTAAGTCTTTGATTCCTCTCTGCTGAGAGGGCTAACAAAAGCTTTCACAAAACTTAAGAGGCTACTAACAAATCATTCCAAGCAGATAATTAGATAACCTTTTTCTCTGTCCCAAATCCTCTTTGAATTGGTGGCCTTGAGGGGAAGTGCCACATCTCCTTGCTAAGCCATTCACTGTTAGTTTGTGAAGATTTTTCAGAGGAGAACAAAGCCTAAAGAAAATCTGTCAGTTTAACTTTTATAGTTTTTGTCTGCCTAGCTTTAAACTAAATGACCTAGCTTTCAGCCTTCTGGCTCAATCCTCTGGTTTTTGAGAGGGGATGCTTTTAAATGTTACTTGTCCTGAAGCCTAGTCCAACTGCAGGGTAGAAGCTACAACATCACACTGTACCTGCTGCAAAGCTGAAAACTAATTGGAGCCAAACCAGCACTTCTCTCTCCACAGCAATCTGTGGGGCCCAGTGCCACACTGGTTGTTCTTGATACAAGGGACTAGTTAGACACCATTCAGATATCATGAAGAGGCAGGAGGATGGGATGTTGAATCCCCTGCCCCTAATCATATCAGAAGGAAAGGAGTTGCCAAGGAAAAATCCACGACAAGATGTACCAACACAGAGGACTCTTCTCCCCACTGCATTTAACCATCGAGCAGAGTTTGGAACACCTCCCCTGCCACCAGTAGGGTATAAAGGGCAGAAGTAGTCCCCATTGTGCATTTAACCATCGAGCAGAGTTTGGAACACCTCCCCTGCCACCAGTAGGGTATAAAGGGCAGAAGTAGTCCCCACTGGAACCCATAGAGCAGTGGTCACCACCCGTCGATCGCGATAGACTCGGAAAGTCTCCAGGATCGACCAGTCTATCACAATCTCCAGCCGTGGCAGCGCAGTGGGGTTGCCTGCCGCTAAGGCAGGCTCCCTGCCTGCCACAGCCCCACACCGTTCCCTGAAGTGGCCAGCATGCCCCTGGGGGGTGAGGGGAGGGCAGAGGGGGGCAAGGGTCTCCATGTGCTGCTCCTGCCTGCAAACACCGCCCCTGTAGCTCCCATTGTCCAGGAACGGGGAGCTGTGGCCAATGGGAGCTGCGGGAGCAGTGCCTGCAGAGAGGGGCAGCCTGCAGAGCCACATGCCTCCCCCAGGGGCCGCAGAGGCACGTTGGCCCCTTCTGGGAGCGTCATAGCCACATGGTGCACTACTGGCTGGCAGGTTGGGGGGTGGCCCGGCTCGTGATAGGGAGGAGGTGCTGACGTGCTTGAGTGGAACCAAGCCGCACTGGGCTGCCGACCGGGAACCACCCGAGGTAAGTGCCCCCTCCCAGAGCCAGTGCCCCATACCCTCTCCTGCACCCCTACCCCAACCCTCACCCCCCTCCCAGAGCCCACACCCCCTCCTGCACCTCATACTCTGCTCCAGCCCAGAGCCCCACTCCTGTACCCAAACTCCCTCCCAGAGCTTGCACCCCCCCATGTCCCCTGCCCCAGGATCAGCCCGGAGCCCCCTCCCACACTGCAAACCCCTCGGCCCCAGCCCAGAGCCTGCACCCCCTCCCAACTGCCTGCTCCAGCCCAGTGAAAGTGAGTGAGGATGGGGGGGGGGGGGTGGAGTGGATCCTGGATTGTCCTTAAATTCAAAAAGTGATGTTGAGTGTAAAGAGGTTGGAGACCACTGCCATAGAGCAAAATACAATAAAACCCTCTATTGACAAACACTAACCTTATGAACAATCAGTTATGAGCCATTTTTCCTGACCGGAGGGAGTGGGGGGGAGGGAGGTGGAAGTACTAATAGTACTACTACTAAGAATAATTAATAGTGACCTCAAATGACAACAGCCCTTCAGATTCCAGTGCATTGGAAATTGCTTTTCAGTGCTTTGAAGGACATGAAGAAAGTGATGATGCAATGCACTGGTACCTACTGCAGTTTTGAGATGTTGCAAGTTATGAATTTGATCCTCCCCCATTAGTTCATAAAACAGGGGTTCTGCTATAGATCTGATTTAACTTATAGCTCTGAAGTGGTGTGATCTGGTGGGCACAACTTGATGGAGAGGAGCTAGGGACAGCACTGGGTTTGGGGGTTTTTTTTGGTTTGTTGGTTTGGTTTTTTCTGCCCAATGGAAGATGGCAACTCTAGTTTCTAACATTGTCTTGTCAGTACTAAGAAGGTAGCATGCTTAAGGCTCTGGAATGGGAATCTGGAGTCTGAGACACATTTGTCTCTGCCACTGACCTTTTGTATGACGTGGATGCAAAATGACTTGCCCGGTACCTCTGTTTTCCCATCTGTAAAATGAGGATGATAATTAAGCTTTCTTTGTAAATTACTTTGAGTTCTGAGGATGAAAAACACTATGCAAGAGCCAAGTTATTACCACTAAAAAGCTAACAAGATTTAATCAAAGGTTGTTTATCAAATGTCTTTATACAGGATGGCAGCTCTCCGTACGGTGCGAGGTATATAGGTTCTATGGTAGCTGATGTACATCGTACTCTAGTGTATGGTGGAATCTTTTTATATCCGGCCAACTCCAAAAGCCCCAAAGGAAAGGTAAAAATGAATTAACCTAATTTTAGAAAGTATGTAGTCTGATGCAATCAGTGTTGTCTAAACTATTCTAAGACTTTTACAAATTAACAGCCAGTTTTTAAATGTTTTATAGTGCACAAATTGCAAGAATATATCTACTGCCATGGCTTGACACTGCAGGTTTTTTTTATTTTTTTAAGTAGCATTAAAACACATTAAGAACTAGGTGCTCCCCCAATAAGCCAGTCAGTTCTGCCCTCTCACCATATCATTGTAGGATTCCTCTGCTGCTCTCCTGGTTGTGCCAGAGACCCATGGGTTCCCACCCCCCTAGTCTCTCCCAATCCCCTGGCCTCTTTCATAGATTCATACTTTCCAAGGTCAGAAGGGACTATTGTGATCATCTCCTCTCACCTCCTGTATAATACAGGCCACAGAATTTCCCCAAACTAATTCCTAAAGCATATCTTTTAGAAAAACATCCAATCTTGATTTAAAGATTACCAGCAATTGGTAAATTGTTCAACTGGTTAATTACTCACTTAATGTACACTATTTCCAGTTTGAAATTGGCTAGCTTCAACTTCCAGCTGTTTAAGGCATCTCCAGGAGATTTTTATTTTAAGCAGTGGTTCTCAACCAGGGGTACACATACCCCTGGGGTACACAGACCTTCCAGGGGATACATCAACTCATCTAGATATTTGCCTAGTTTTACAATAGGCTATATAAAAAGCACTAGCGAAATCACTACATACAAACATTTCATAGTCAATTATTTGTTTATACTGCTCTGTATAGTATACACTGAAGTGTAAGTACAATATTTATATTCCAATTGATTTTATAGTTAAATGGTCAAAATAAGTAAGCAATTTTTCAGTAATAGTATGCTGACACACACTTTTTTTTGTATTTTTATGTCTGATTTTTGTAAGCAAGTAGTTTAAGTGAGGTGAAACTTGAGGGTACACAAAACAAATCAGACTCCTGAAAGGGGCACAGTAGTCTGGAAATGTTGAGAACCACTGCCTTAAGGGAGCTATTGCTTGCAGACCATTCTACTTCTTGTTCCTCTACTCTCTGCCACCACTCTCATTCGTACTCCACCCTCCCATCCTTACAGAATTGGTAGAGCTCAGTCTGCTCTCTTCTCTGCTTTCCCCTTTCTCCTCCCAAGAATAGGGGAGGACAACTGTTTATTCAGCAAAATTTCAATCTGTTTTGAAAACTTCTGGGTGAATTATTGCTTCAGCTTGTAGATAAGACTCAGTTATTCATTACACAAACAAGGACACAATCAGTTTTTTCTCAATGCAAACTTCAGTGACCTGTAGTTGTTTTTAAACTTAACTATTCATTAAGTGTTGTGCACACCGTCGCTCACTCTACAGCAGTGATACTCTACCCCTTTCAGGAGGCTGTCTCTTGCGGACCCCTAAGTTTCACCTCACTTAAACTATTGCTTACAAAATCAGACATAAAAATACAAGTGTCGCAGCACACTATTACTGAAAAATTGCTTACTTTCTCATTTTGTATGTATGAAAGTTGTTTGTACTGACTTTGCTAGTGCTTTTTATGTAGCCTGTTAAACTATGCAAATATTTAGATGTTATTGTACCCCCTGAAAGATCTCTGCACACCCCCAGGGTACCCACGCCCCCCTGGTCGAGAACCACTTCTCTACAGTACTCAGCATTCACTCAAGTGCTGCACTATGCCTGCAGTTAACAGGAAGGTGAACAATCTACATAAAGAGAGCACGTGGCAACACTATGTTCACCATATGGGAGATGGGGACAAATATAGACAGTGATGTTTTGGCCATACTAGGAAAAAAGGGACACCATATATAAGCTTGATCTTTGCTTCAAGAAGTAAATATGAAATATTTACTGCTGATTTTTCTACTTAGTATGATTAATACTAGAAAACTTTGATATACATTTTATACAAAATATCCTGCAATAACATACTCTAGTGGTCACTATAATTTTGGCTTCTGTCTTCCAGCTGAGGCTTCTCTATGAATGTAACCCCATGGCCTTTGTAATTGAGAAGGCTGGGGGAATGGCTACTACAGGGAACCAAGCAGTGCTGGATATAGTGCCTGAGGATATCCACCAGAGAGCACCTATTGCTCTGGGATCTCCTGATGATGTGCAGGAATACATTGACATGGTCAAGAAGCATTCAGCTAAGTGAAATAGTCTTGCTGCAGTACAAAGAAGTGCCTTACAATTGGACCAAACATACTGTGAAGTACTACTGACTTAAGCTATTGTAGGAAAGCAAGAGAACCATATTTTCATTGTGTTTACCAAAAAATAAACTGTTAATATGTGCAACAAAAATGCATTTTTTCACTGTGGCATTAAAGCAAAACTTTAAGGGAATAATGTGCTTCCTCTCTTACCTCATAACTACACAAAATCCACCATATTTGATAAAGAAGTTTTGTGTTGTAGGTACAGTAGCCATTTGCAGACACCCCCCCCCCCCCAACATCCCATTTCCCTCCAGTGCTAAAGAATGCCACAGCAGAGGGCCTTTTACAGGGAACACGATACTTTTCTGAAAGATTTCTCCCTGCAGATGGCTGACTGCAGTTTCCTTGTAGACTGACTTATTGGGCCTTGTAAATACTAGAATCTTCAGTCCTGTTGCAACATTTGTAAATGCTAATCTAGATATTCCACAAACACTTGTTCCAGGACACAGATGTTTGTTCCTGATTATGGTCAACCTAGGATCATTCTGATCAGCAACAAATATTTTGTGGTGCATCTAGATTAGCATTTACAACGGTTAGCTGACTGGCATTCAACTCTAGTCTAGATGAGGCCTTTGAGGCTAATCTGGATTTGGAGAGACTATGTTCAGAGGGTATAGCTCTGTTGTGCTTAGCTCTTTGACCAAAAGCAGGCTGCTGCATGTTGAAGCCTCACTGTTGCTGACAAGTTCAGCCCCAGTTATTGTTCCTAGAGGTGTCTTGAAAGCATGGATCATGATAACAGGTGTACAGCAAGACGTGGTTTGTTAGTGAAGCCACGGAAAGGCACTTTTGTGCCCCTCAAGCAGTCATAAATCCACTAAGACCTTCCAGAACCACACACTAACCTGCTAATTGGTGAGCTCCTATGAGTGCTTCAAAATCCCCACTGTCTGCTCATCAGTCTCTAGATAGAGTGTAGGGTGTGTGTTATGACCAATAAAGCCCAAAGCAGCCTGGGACCAGCCTACCTGAGGGAAGCACCTCTTCCTGCTGACCACAAGAGGGAGCAACTTGCAGGGCATTCTGAGGGCTCAGACTCTGGAACTTGCTCTCTCTGGTCTGAAAGTCTGAATTTGGTGACCTCCAAATATATGGCAAGATGTTTGATACGGTTTTGGGAAAAAACTAAGGGTATGCTTCCCAGCATGATAAAAGTGGATGTGTGAAAGGAATTTCTGTATGTGTCTCACTGAGTTCCTGTTGAAATAGCTCCTTAATGCTGCTGAGACTTCGCTGCATTATTAATGTTGGGGCTCTAGAGCCTCGAGTAAGCATATTTTTGTTTTTAAATCTAAGCAGAGGCTGAGGACATAGCTCCTACCAGCTCTCTCTTGAGGCTCCATGCAGCTTAGAAGTGTCTCCAGGGTTTTTATATTTAAAATTCGCATTAGAGTGACTAGCCAATCCATGCACATGAAACGACAGGTACAAGGGGTACTGTACCTGTTAGTATTTCTTTAGCTGTATCTTATGCTGAACTACATCAGGAATTCCTAGCTGGCCCATATCTATTTTTAAAAACTACACCCTGGCAGAAAGTAAAGGTTATAGAATGAAGGACAGTACTGCCTAATCATAGCAGTTCAGTTTTTAGATTAGGTAGTGGGGATTTTCTTTTGCGGAGGGAATGGAGAGAGATACAGACTGTCATTTGAACAAGTTAGTGTTGAACGTTAAGGGGTTGGTGTTAGCTGTAAGGTATACAGGGCTAGTATGAAAGCTCACATGACTTTGACTGCTTTTTAAATTTGTTGTAACCATTTACAGAAAAAATCTGCAAGATACTTATAAATCCATTGGCAGAATTAGCCATTCAGTATGAATGGCAGTGAAAAGATTACTCTCACCGGAGTGTAAATCTTTAGCTGCAATTGCCATATTGGCTACTCTTCTGCTAAGACATTGAAGAACTTTGGCATTTGGTGAAAGGTCATCAGCTCTGATTACAGCCTATATATGTAACTCAAACTACTAACATTTAAAATTTGGAGGGGGGAGGGGAGGGGAGGAGAGGGTCCAGGGGTGTCATGTTTAAGAAGCAGCTCTAGCCCCCCATCCTAATAGAAATGTGAATCATTACCACTTCTTTTGTAGTGATTGTCAGGCAAATCAAGAGAAGAATCCTATCAAACTGGATCTTCACAAGGCTTTATGTATATTTTAAATTTCTATAGCACCTCTATCTTAAGGGCCGCTCAAGCATTTTTATGAACATAATTGCACACCTGAGAGGTTTTATTCCCCTCCCTCACATTAAACAGTATTGATCATTCACAGTATTAAACACTTATTTTGTCCACCAAAACAGCTTGAATACCTTGTCCTATGTGACCTTGAACATCTTTGGCAGAACCAGGAATAGGACTCAGATTTCCTGATACCCGGTCTTGTGCCTTAAACACCAGTTGATCCTTCCTCTTTGTTTCCACTCTGAACCCACCACTTGTCTACAATAAATCTCAAAGTTTGCAAGTAGAATCATATGTGGAAATTAATGCAGTGTTGTAGGGGTGTATGAGTGCTCGTTTATTGCCTTTCATTTTATAAATACAAAGCATACTGACATTTATTACCTGCTTTAAGATTTAATGGACTTTGCACCTGAAAGAAAAGTTCAAATAATGCTTCTATTAGCTTCAACAACACCCTTGAACCAACTAAAACAAATTTTTGATTAGAATTCTTTACTGAATTTTATCCCCATTCCAGTGCGGGGACATATAGATACATGGGTTCTGAACCTGGGATAAGTGGAACAGGTGCAGTGGATCATAACCATCCTGCCATTCCTGTGTTGCTAAATGGGCTGTGGTTGGATGGGCCCAGCAAGATTCTGGCTAGACAGGACAGAGGTTTAGGGTTAGAAGGATTCCAGTATGGAAATGGTTGAGAATCACTGCTTAAGGCTGCATGTACAACTTCAACTCTGTCCCCTTGTGAATATGCAGTATAATAGTTTAATCACACTCTTCCTGAAGTAACAAAATATTTTAGGTTTTTCTCTTCATATGGAGTCTCTTCAAAGAAAGAAAAGTCGTACAACCTGGCAAAAGATGCTCCAAAATATCACAATAGTCAGCGGCACTGCTATGGGTACCCGCATGGCCCCACAGTATGCAACATTTTTATGGCTGACTTAGAACAACGCTTCCTCAGCTCTCGTCCCCTAACACCCCTACTCTACTTATGCTATATTGATGACATCATCATTTGGACCCATGGAAAAGAAGCCCTTGAGGAATTCCACCAGGATTTCAACAATTTCCACCCCACCATCAACCTCAGCCTGGACCAGTCCACACAAGAGATCCACTTCCTAGACACTACAGTGCTAATAAGCAATGGTCACATAAACACCACTCTATACCGGAAACCTACTAACCACTAAACTTACCTACATGCCTCCAGCTTTCATCCAGACCAGATCACACGATCCATTGTGTGCAGCCAAGCTCTAAGATACAACTGTATTTGCTTCAATCCCTCAGACAGAGACACACACCTACAGGATCTCTATCAAGCGTTCTTAAAACTACAATACCCACCTGGTGAAGTGAAGAAACAGATTGACAGAGCCAGAAGGGTACCCAGAAGTCACCTACTAAAGACAGGCCCAACAAAGAAAGTAACAGAACGCCACTAGCCATCACCTACAGCCCCCAACTAAAACCTCTCCAGCGCATCATTAAGGATCTACAACCTATCCTGAAGGATGATCCCTCACTCTCACAGACCTTGGGAGACAGGCCCCCAACCTGAAGCAAGTACTCACCAGCAACTACACACCACACAACAAAAACACTAACCCAGGAACCAAACCCTGCAACAAACCCTGGTACCAACTCTGTCCACATATCTATTCAAGGGCCACCATCATAGGACCTAACCACACCATCGGGGCTCATTCACCTGCACATCTACTAATGTGATATATGCCATCATGTGCCAGCAATGGCCTTCTGCTATGTACATTGGCCAAACCAGACAGTCTCTACGCAAAAGAATAAATGGACACAAATCTGACATTGGTAATTATAACATTCAAAAATCAGTAGGAGAACACTTCAATCTCCCTGGTCATTCAATAAAAGATTTAAAAGTGGCAAACCTTCAACAACAAAAAACCTTCAAAAACAGACTCCAATGTGAAACTAAAGAACTGGAATTAATTTGCAAACTGGACACCATCAAATTAGGCCTGAATAAAGACTGGGAGTGGATGGGTCATTAGAAAACCTAGTTTTCCCATCCTAATTTTCCCCTACAGTTACTCACACCTTCTTGTCAACTGTTTGAAATGGGCCACCCTCATTACCACTACAAAAGTGATTTTTTCCCCTTCCCTTGGTATTCTACTGTTAATTGAATTGTCTCGTTAGACTGACCCCCCCACTTGGTAAGGCAACTCCCATCTTTTCATGTACTATGTATATATACACCTGCTACTGTATTTTCCACTCGATGCATCTGATGAAAAGTGGGTTCTAGCCCATGAAAGCTTATGCCCAAATAAATTTATTAGTCTCTAAGGTGCCGCAAGGACTCCTCGTTGTTTTTGCTGACACAGACTAACACAGCTACCACTCTGAAACCTGTCAAAATATCACAGATACTCATACTTTGATTCATGTGCTTTGAAGTAAATCATGATAGTGCTAAATGAAAGATAGAAGAAAATATTCTGGAAATTATCAGCATCTTGGAGGACAGAGTTGATAGCTTGCACTCAAACCTTGTGGAGATCCATCTGAGTAACTCAATTTGCCACTTCATATGCTCCTTCCTTAGAGATACGACAAAGATCCCAAGAGCTGAAGTCTACCAGATACAGCATGCACCTATCCCTTGCCCCTTGGTGTCACGTAGCATTGTCAGCTTTTGATTTTTAAAGGATGATAAAGTTCACAATTGGGGCTAACTTTTTCATACTGTGTGCTTTTTGCATCTACACTCAGTGTGTCCTTATTGTCTTATCTGTATTGAGACAAACTATACCATGTGTAATTAAAATGTTAATATCAGCTCGTGTGTAATTATCAGGTTACAGAGCATCTGTGCTATCAGTCCTATTTCACTTGCATTTCTCTGTCCACACACAGCAGTATTCTAACAAATAATAATACTGCTTGGCTCTTATATAGTGTTTTTTCATCAGATCTTAAAGCGCTTCACAATCATAAGGCTGTCCAAGCATGCTGAGAGTGTAATGCAGTTGCAAGTTAGTGCCTGTCTATATTAGAAAAGTTGCACCAGTGTAACAACATTGATTTTTAAATCAATCTAGTGACATTGCTGCAAACTTGTGGTGTATAGAAATGCTTAAAGTTGCTCTTGTAAGTTATTGAATAACTACTTAGCCATATATCAGGCCTTAATTCACCAGTGCTTTTCACCTACACTGCACTGTAATATTACAAGTTAGCATGGACTAAGAAAGAATGATAGTTGAACATGATCACAGCAGGCTAACAAGGAATATAAGACACCTTTAGAGAAAATTTGTAGCAAATCAATGTGTAGATGCTAAGCATGCTAGTGTCTAGTTATATAATTTAGCATGCCAGAACAGTTTCCATGAGACAACGAACTAAGCCTCACACTACCCATATGAGGTAGGTACTTTAGGTACTAGCCCCTTTTTAACAGTGACATGTTTGAGATGTGATTTTTCAGAGGTGTAGCACTCTGCAGCCCTCCTGCGCCCAGGGAGAGGCCATGCAACTTCCACTGACTTCACTGGGAATTGTGCAAGTGCTGAATGGTAATGGTGGTGGTGGTGGTGTGTGATATACATGTCAGACTAGATGGTTTGGTGGCCCCTTCTGGCCTTTAGCACTACGACTCTAAATGCCTTTGAAAGCTAGGCCCTCTGTGACCAGGGAGCTGAAGAAGCATACCAAAGTGGGACAGCCAGCAAATACCAGGTGCCTCATGGCACTGATCTTTGCTGCCCAGCCCCCCAACATTGTGGGCAAAATTTCCAGATCAAAAACTGAAACTTGGCTATTGACCCCGCAACTAAATTGCCTAGTCTGTGTTGTACTGGAAGAGATCACTAGTGTACCGAATTCAGAGTGCTTAGTGTGATGTGCAGCAGAATCGACTGCATAAGGAACTAGCGTATTAACAACGCTGTTGCATATCTTCTCCATTTGAAATTTGTCAAGAGGTTGTCAAATAAGTGAACTGATTTATCTTTCAGACTGTCAGCTGGAGCAAGATATAATTCTAGTTTCGTCTTTGTTACAGAGCGTTCCCCTACCTATCTGCTGAATGGCACTTAACTGACTTGCTAGCAAGACGTCTGTACTAATAACCTTTCACTGCTCTCCACGCAACAGGAGTAGTATTATGTTTGCAAATCACTAGATTAAATATGTGGAGGAGAAGGGGAGGAGGGTAGTTTTTCAGTAGTTGTCTCTATCCCAAGCTGCGTTTATGCATCCTGGGAGATCTACAGAACAGGCAGACTACACAGCTATTTCAAGCATTTAAATCACATGGGCTCAAGAACATTTTAATAAACCATGTCTAGCACACGAGCCAACAGCCTCTCCTTAAAATACAACAGCTACTGAGGAGAAGCAACGTTGCAGGAAAGCAACTGGTTCTAACTAAAAAGATAACTTTATTTGCCAGCAAAGATGTCAGACAGAAGTCCCTTCGAAACAGATATGTTAACCCTTACCCGATACGTTATGGAAAAGGGACGACGCGTTAAAGGCGCTACAGGGGAGCTGACACAGCTGCTCAACTCAATGCTGACTGCCGTGAAGGCCACCTCCTCTGCAGTCAGAAAGGCAGGCCTTGCCAACATGTGAGTCCTATTTAGACATATGGGGGAAGGGAGGAGGAGGAGAGGGATTTGCCTCCACATGAAGACTGGGGAAAGGGCAAGAGTTTTGTGAATTTTTTCAAAAATTCACCCACTTTAAATTCAATATGCTTCTTTTAAACCATGTAACTGAAGGTATGAATTCTGAGCCCAAAATCTAGCAAAATGATATTGGAAATGATGTACATGCCAGAAGGGGGAGTGTGTGTTTATGGAGAATTTTAAAATTGTTCCTGAAATGTTCCCTGAGACTAGCTGTGGTTCTGCAAAATTTCAGTTTAAAAACAGTCAAATGAAAGCAAAACAAAAACCTAGTGCCATTATTTCCTGTCCTATTCATCTTCTTATCTTTTTTAAATGGTGAAACTGGTGTATTTTTAGTCTTCAAATTTTCTAAGACTTATCACATTTAGATATCTTCTGCTAACGTCCAAACAGATTGTCACAGCTAGCGTCTGAACTGTGGAAAATCAGGGTTTACCTTGGGAATGCTGATGTCCATATCCATTACTACAGTACTAACAATATTATGATTCAGCAGTGCTAAGAGAAGGCCATATACTGTCCTTCTTGTGTGTATCCCACTCCCTCGGGTGTCAAGGTCACCCGAAAGTGGTGTGTGGCCCTATGTGAAAGGCAAACACAACCAGCTCGTCTGGCTTCTGGTCTATTAGAAGATGGGAACTGAGTTTTGCCTTGAAATGGTCTGAAATGAACTGACCTGTTTTTCATGCATTGGCTCAAAATAGACACTGATGCTGGTCCTTCAGTAGCAACGTGTCAGTAGAGGCTGGGGGCAGGAAGAGAAATCTAATAAAACTGTATACTTTAAATATATTCTTGTATATGTGTATGGTGTGTATGCTTAATTCCGAGGTTTAGTGATGTGGCTATACATGTATAATGACGGCAGAATACTCCATTAAGCAGTTTATTCCTATATACTCTATGGCAGAGGAATCTCTAGTACTTTGCATTTCTACAGCATCCTCATTCAAGAATCTTTATGTCCTTTGCAAACTATGAATTAACATCACAGCACCATGTGAGCAAGGTATCATTATCCCCATTTTACAGATGGGAAATATAATTCATAGAGCAGTTAGGTGCTTTGCCCAAGGTCTCACAGTGAGTCAGTGGCAGACCCAGAAATAGATCCTTGACTCTCATAGAATATCAGTGTTGGAAGGGACCTCAGGAGGTCATCTAGTCCAACCCCCTGCTTAAAGCAGGACCAATCCCCAACTAAATCATTCAGCCAGGGCTTTGTCAAGCCTGACCGTAAAAACCTCCAAGGAAGGAGATTCCACCACCTCCCTAGGTAACCCAGTCCAGTGCTTCACCACCCTACTAGTGAAAACGTTTTTTCTAATATCCAACCTAAACCTCCCCCACTGCAACTTGAGACCATTACTCCTTGTTCTGTCTGCTACCACTAAGAACAGACTAGATCCATCCTCTTTGGAACCCCCTTTCAGGTAGTTTAAAGCAGCTATCAAATCCCCCCTCATTCTTCTCTTCTGCAGACTAAACAATCCCAGTTCCCTCAGCCTCTCCTCATAAGACATGTGCTCCAGCCCCCTAATAATTTTTGTTGCCCTCTGCTGGACTCTTTCCAATTTTTCCACATCCTCCTTGTAGTGGGGGGCCCAAAACTGGACAGTACTCCAGATGAGGCCTCACCAATGTCAAATAGAGGGGAATGATCACATCCCTCAATCTGCTGGCAATGCCCCTACTTATACAGCCCAAAATGCCATTAGCCTTCTTGGCAACAACTGTCGACTCATATCCAGCTTCTCGTCCACTGTGACCCCTAGATCCTTCTCTGCAGAACTGCTGCCTAGCCATTCGGTACCTAGTCTGTAGCAGTGCATGGGATTCTTCCATCCTACGTGCAGGACTCTGCACTTGTCCTTATTGAACCTCTCCTGTGCTGTAACCACTAGACCATTTCCCCCCCCCCCCCCAATCTTTTGTTGATATTAACTGAAGCCAAACTGTTTTCACTGACATGACAAAGGAAAAGTTGCATTCTGAACTTTTGTGGTATTCCAATTTTTAAAACCCTAAAATACATAGTAAATAATAATATATATATAAGAAACAGAATTTATTCTTAACCTAAAAGAGACATGACTAATGTTTCAACATTACAATTCCTCCCTCAAAACTGAAGCATCTATTATATTGAGGAAGAAAGGCCTCTCTTTGAAAAAACAAAAGTTTCAGGAAATAATCCAACAATCATACATCCCACTGATCTCATCAGTCATGTCATACAACCAACCATGAGCTTTAGGAAATTTCAATGACCAATTGTAAAATCAATCACTAGGATTGACATCCGTTTATATTTTCAATGCTATCTTCACATGAAAAAGGGCTAGAAATTTTTTTTTTTTTTAAATGACAAATGAAGTTAAATAGGCCTGCCATTTCTAATTCTCCCAAATAAGAGGGTATGGCGTGGCTTCTTTAATATTTAAAAAGTTAACACCGACTTTTTGAAAGTTTTCTATTCACCAACAAAAGGAGAAGATTTTGAAAGACACAGAGGGCAGTTAGGAGGCAAATTCCATTTGTTTCTTTGAAAATAAAATACTTCTACATTACATATGTGAAATCTGAGCAGATTATCTTGGAGTGGATACATAGCTGAAGTCATTTGTTGGGCTCTGCAACTAATTGTGGGCTTACTGAGCTGCACTCTCTTTATATCAACTAAATAAGTCATCTGTATGTCATACATAATCATTTAATAAAACCACATACTGTGAATAATAGCATGTTGTAGCATGCCCCAACAATCTTAATAGTGAAATGTCACTATGAAAGACTTAAAAATACCCTATTTAGAAATCACTGTACTTATATTTCATGGGTCATTATTTCCCTTCCCTCAGCTGGGGAGTCTCCAACTTTTTCCAACAGAGAGAGCTGCTGCGAGTGACAAAGTGCTTTAGAGCGATAGCTGTGGTAACGTACGTAAGCAAAGAGTGAAGCAATCAGATAGGGAACTCTGCTTATTAGCTTTAGTGTCTGGCCATCTGTTGGCAAACACATGAAAACATGACCTTTGTTTCACAAGAATTTATCTGCTCCAACCCCTTGTTCTCTGACTAATGTCAGTCCTTTGTAAAGTCTGAATATTTCCAGGTGCAGCAGGAAGTCGCACTATGGATTCTGTTGGTGGCAATCTTCCCTCCAACTGAGAGCTCAACTAATTCCACAGAAATCCTCAGCATGGCACTAACAATGCATTGTGATATCATAGGCCTGGTCTACACTATGACTTTAATTCGGATTTAGCAGCGTTAAATCGAATTAACCCTGCACCCGTCCACACAACGAAGCCATTTATTTCGAAATAAAGGGCTCTTAAAATCGATTTCTGTACTCCTCCCCGACGAGCGGAGTAGCGCCAAAATCGATATTGTCATTTCGAATTAGGGTTAGTGTGGCCGCAATTCGATGGTATTGGCCTCCGGGAGCTGTCCCACAGTGCACCATTGTGACCACTCTGGACAGCAATCTGAACTCGGATGCACTGGCCAGGTAGACAGGAAAAGCCCCGCGAACATTTGAATTTCATTTCCTGTTTGCCCAGCGTGGAGAGCACAGGTGACCACAGATAGCTCAGCTCATCAGCACAGGTAACCATGCAGGCCGATAATCGAAAAAGAGCACCAGCATGGACCGTATGGGAGGTACTGGATCTGATCGCTATATGGGGAGAGGATTCAGTGCTAGCAGAACTTCGTTCGAAAAGACGAAATGACAAAACTTTTGAAAAAAAAATCTCCAAGGGCATGATGGAGAGAGGCCACAATAGGGACTCAGATCAGTGCCGCATGAAAGTCAAGGAGCTCAGACAAGCCTATCAAAAAACAAAGGAGGCAAACGGTCGCTCCGGGTTAGAGCCGCGGACATGCCGCTTCTACGCCGAGCTGCATGCAGTTATAGGGGGGGCCGCCACCACTACCCCACCTCTGACCGTGGATTCCGAGGCGGTGATAATCTCATCAGCTACACCTGAGGATTCTGCGGACGGGGAAGAGGAGGAGGAGGAGGAGGAGCAGCTTGCGGAGAGCACCCAGCACTCCGTTCTCCAACAGCCAGGATCTTTTTCTCAGCCTGACTGAAGTACCCTCCCAAGCCAGTACCCAAGACCATGACCCCATGGAAGGGACCTCAGGTGAGTTTACCTTTTAAAATATAAAACATGGTTTAAAAGCAAGCGTTTTTTAATTATTACTTTGCCCTGAGGACTTGGGATGCATTCGCGGCCAGTACAGCTACTGGAAAAGTCTGTTAACGTGTCTGGGGATGGAGCGGAAATCCTCCAGGGACATCTCCATGAAGCTCTCCTGGAGGTACTCCAAAAGCCTTGCCACAAGGTTTCTGGGCAGTGCAGCCTTATTCCGTCCTCCATGGTAGGACACTTGACCACGCCATGCTTGCAGCAAGTAATCTGGTATCATTGCCTGACAAAGCCTGGCAGCGTATGGTCCTGGTGTTTGCTGGCATTCAAGCAACATCCGTTCTTTATCTCGCTGTGTAATCCTCAGGAGAGTGATATCGCTCATGGTAACCTGGTTGAAATACGGGAATTTAATTAAGGGGACAGAGGTGGCCGTTCCTACTGGGCTGTTTGCCTGTGGCTGAAAAGAAATCCTTCCCTGCAGTTAGCCAAGCGCAGGGAGGGGGGGAATTGGCCCTGAGCTTTTCGCGTTTGGCTAGCAGGGATCTTCCCTGTTACCAGCCACGTGGTGGGGGGAGGGGTACAGTGATCATCCCAGATAATTCATGGCGGGAGCGGGGGGAGGGGGGGTTAGTTTGGTTTCTGCAGGGATCTTCCCTGATACCAGCCACGCGGTGTGGGGAGGGATAAAGCGATCATCCCAGAGAATTGGATTCGGGGGTTTAGTTTGTTTTCTGCTGCTGAAGGTTAACAGGAAAACCGCAGCAGTCAACGGGCTTTGCTTGGTATGTGGGAAAGGAGGGCGCAGAAGCCGAAAGACAATGACTTACCATGGCCGCATGCAAGCTGAATTCTGTTGCCCGGACCTGCGTCTGTGATCTCTAACACCAAAGCCACAGGCACTCAATATTAAGATGGAAAATGCGACCTTGTACTGAAATCACATGTGCTATGTAATGTGAATAGTGTTGTTCATCATGAAAGAGTATAAGCATTGTTCTGTAAAATGTATCATTTTAAAAACTTCTCTCCTTTTTTTCCAACCCTCCCTCCAGCAGCTGCAAATTTTTCAAGCCTCCCTCCTCCGTCCCGAAGGCTATCTCAGATAAGGCGGAGGAGAAAGAAGACGCGAGACGAGATGTTCACGGAAATAATGGAATGCACCCGCAATGAAAGAGCTCATTTGAATGAGTGGAAGGACACGGTATCTAAATTTAGGAAAGATGCCAGTGAACGTGAGGTCATGAGGGATGCTCGAGATGAGAGGTGGCAGGCTGCAACGCTGGGGCTGCTGCGTGATCAAACGGACATGCTCCGGCGTCTGGTGGAGCTTCAGGAATGGCAGCAGAATAACAGACTGCCGCTGCAGCCACTGTATAACCTCCCTCCCCCCTCACCATGTTCCATATCCTCCTCACCCAGATGTGTAAGAACGCGGGGGGGGAGGCTCCGTGCACCCTCCCACTCCACCCCAGTGGACAGCCCAACCAAAAGGCTGTCATTATATTGAATTTTTTCAGTGGCCTTTTACTTCCCTCCTATCCTCTTCCCAAACCTCACCCAGATTACCTTGTCGGTTCTCTCTCCATGTTTATAATCAATTAATAAAGAATACATGATTTTTAAACGATAGTGACTTTATTTCCTTTGAAAGCAAGCTGGGGGAAGGGGGAGGGTGGGTTCCTTACAGAGAATGACTCAATAAAGGGGGCGGGTTTTCATGAAGGAGAAACAAACAGAAATTTCACACTGTAGCCTGGCCAGTCATGAAACTGGTTTTCAAAGCTTCTCTGATGTACAGCGCTTCCTGGTGTGCTCTTCTAATCGCCCTGGTGTCTGGCTGCGCGTAATCAGCAGCCAGGCGATTTGCCTCAGCCTCCCATCCCGCCATAAAGGTCTCCCCCTTACTTTCACAGAGATTGTGCAGCACACAGCAAGCAGAAATAACAATGGGGATATTGGTTTGGCTGTGGTCTGAGCGAGTCAGTAACGATCGCCAGCGACCTTTTAAACGGCCAAATGCACATTCTACCACCATTCTGCACTTGCTCAGCCTGTAGTTGAACAGCTCCTGACTCCTGTCCAGGCTGCCTGTGTATGGCTTCATGAGCCATGGCATTAAGGGGTAGGCTGGGTCCCCAAGAATAGCTATTGGCATTTCAACATCCCCAACGGTCATTTTCTGGTCCGGGAAGTAAGTCCCTTGCTGCAGCCGTTTAAACAGATTACTGTTCCTGAAGACGCGAGCGTCATGAACCCTTCCCGGCCAGCCCACGTTGATGTTGGTGAAACGTCCCTTGTGATCCACAAGTGCTTGCAGCATCATTGAAAAGTACCCCTTGCGGTTTATGTACTGGGTACCCTGGTGCTCCGGTGCCAAGATAGGGATATGGGTTCCATCTATCGCCCCACCACAGTTAGGGAATCCCACTGCAGCAAAGCCATCCACTATGACCTGCACATTTCCCAGAGTCACTACCTTTCGTAGCAGCAGCTCAGTGATTGCTTTGGCTACTTGCATCACAGCAGCCCCCACAGTAGATTTGCCCACTCCAAATTGATTCCCGACTGACCGGTAGCTGTCTGGCGTTGCAAGCTTCCACAGGGCTATCGCCACTCGCTTCTCAACTGTGAGGGCTGCTCTCATCTTGGTATTCTGGCGCTTTAGGGCAGGGGAAAGCAAGTCACAAAGTTCCAAGAAAGTGCCCTTATGCATGCGAAAGTTTCGCAGCCACTGGGAATCGTCCCACACCTGCAACACTATGCGGTCCCACCAGTCTGTGCTTGTTTCCCGTGCCCAGAATCGGCGTTCCACGGCTATAACCTGCCCCATTAACAGCATTATCTCCAAAGCACCGGGTCCCGCGGTTTGATAGAATTCCATGTCCATATCCTCATCACTCTCGCCGCCGCGCTGCCGTAGCCTACTCCTCGCCGCCTGGTTTTGCAGGTTCTGGTTCAGCATAAACTGCACGATAACGCGCGAGGTGTTTACAATGTTCATGACTGCTGTCTTGAGCTGAGCGGGCTCCATGCTTGCCGTGGTATGGCGTCTGCACTGTTCACCCAGGAAAAAGGCGCAAAACGGTTGTCTGCCATTGCTTCCCTGGAGAGGGGGGAGGACATACCCAGAACCACCCGCGACAATGTTTTTGGCCCCATCAGGCATTGGGATCTCAACCCAGAATTCCAATGGGCGGAGGAGACTGCGGGAACTATGGGATAGCTATGGGATAGCTACCCACAGTGCAATGCTCCAGAAATCGACGCTAGCCCCGGTACATGGACGCACACCACCGAATTAATGTGCTTAGTGTGGCCACATACATTCGACTTTATACAATCTGTTTCCAAAATTTGAATTATATAAATTCGGATTAATCCCGTAGTGTAGACATACCCATAGCTTCCAATCCTATGCTGTGAGCTCAGGGGCTGTGCTCCTTCCCCCTATCCTGTTATAGCTGCAGTTCCATTGCCAGGTGTCGCTGCTGTGCAATGGCAGATGCCCAGTGTGGCTCTAGTACACTCCTTGAGGGCATCAGTGCAAGGAAAAAAACCCATCAGGGAGAAAGTGATGGACTCTGGGGCAGTGGAGGTGACAGCAGCAGGCCCCCATATTCTTGGGGGAAAAGAAAAGGCGTCAAAGGAGACACAAGGAAGGACATAGAGTTGATGGAATCACTTCCCATCCCAATACTCTATACATTAAAACAGCTGCTCCATTCCATCTCGGGGTGGATGCATTTCTGTGATGAGTGAAATAATCCGTGTGTGTGTCTCCCTCTCCCCCCCCCCCCATCCCCCTCCGAGCCCCAGATGTAATTTCCACAGCAACCACTGAAGCCATCACAAACATTATTGTGGTAGCAAAAGAAGCAGCAAGAACAGAAGGATATTTAACAACAAAACTCCTGTCTTCAAGCAAATTTCCCTAAAAACAAGGGGAAATAAATTTTGAAAATTGTCAAACTGTAAGTTTTCCATGAGGAATCAACAACTCTTTCTGAAGTGCAGTCACTGATTGACTGCAAAATGGAGCCATCTGGTGGTACATAGGGGTCACTACATGAAGTAGAAGCACTTGCATGTGGAAAACATTAGTAAGGCATATTACCAAATGGATTAATTTGTGTGCCATTTGGGATCTCTTTAAAATTATGGCTAGGATCTGATATAAAATTTGACATTAAGCCTACTTCTGTTTTCTATAAAGGAAGTCTAAACCAACTGCAACATGCGCTCATTCTGATTTTAAAAAGCAAAGTATGCAGCACATTTGGTCAAACCCTACTGACTTCAGCGATGGGAGCAAGATCAAATCACTTGGATGGCAAGTGAAGAATTCTTAATAAATATTCTGGGCTTGATGCCGTATTCTTTGCACATCCTGGTTACTGTCATCAGCTTTGCGTGCACAAGGAATATAACCATGTATCTTCCTGTGGGAAGCTATAACAGTGTGCCCTGCAGTCTTGCTTATGTTTAAGGTCCATGGTCAACAGTGAGGCTCCCCAGACAAACATAGTTTAAGAATAAGTGACCAGAATTTTTGAGAGTGACTAGTGATTTTAGGCATCTTTTAGGGGGAGGGGCCCTACTTAAGGCACCTTAAGGTGGCAAGCTGGGCACCCAAAAACTGAGTAACCCCAAGAACACTACTTAATTTTGAAAATCTTGGTCAGTACTGTATTTAAAAAACAACACTGATCATGCTGTCCTGAGGGAGTTGGAGAGGGAGAGAAAGAGAGAGGGGGAGCACAGTTCCCCCAACAAGGGCTCCAACAGGGAAAAACACTTTTTTTTTTAAAAGTTTTAAAAATCTGAGAAAACAGTCCATTTAAGGACTAACCACCTGCCCCTTTATAAAAACAAAGTATTTGCTTTATAGGAGAGCAATAAAATGTTTGAGGATAGAGGAGGGCCATTCTGGTGCCTGGGGTATTCCTCAGAGGTCAGTCAGTTAAGGTCACTTTATAGTGGCTGAACTGCCATGAAGAGATCACAGCCCAGAACTGAAGCCACAATCTTTCCCTCCCTTGGGCAGATTTTCATTTACCACCAGGAATGGATATCTACAGAGATATTGTAAAGACTTGGTGTATGTGGGAGGTGTGGAGGGTGAGAGATTGGCAGGGAAAAGCCACGGTCACCACTTTTCCGAAGTCTTAATGTTCATGAACATTATGTTCCTGTCAAAATTCAGGCCTGTCTTGTTGCTTTGAGGTTTCTTAGTGTTTTCACTGCCATGTACACATCCTCCTTTCTTTAGGTATGGAATAGCAGGAACTGTGAACGTGACTGGTGATGAAGTGAAGAAGCTGGATGTGCTATCCAATTCTCTGGTTATTAACATGCTACAGTCCTCCTATGGCACCTGTGTCCTAGTCTCAGAGGAGAATAAAGATGCCATTATCACTCCACAAGACAAGAGGGTCTGTATATATGTCTGTGTTCTCTCATTTAGCAGCAGGTGGTGCTGTTATTCCAAGTATTGAAAAAGAGGTTAGGGACTATATTACCTGTAAGAAAGCAAAAAGGCACAAGTTCCTAAGCAATAGCAGAGAATCTGCATATATTATTCTACTGCTTAAATGATTAGTTACAGTGGGCGAGCGGTTTTCAATAAATAAGGAAGTCCTTGCAAAGGATTCATAATTAAAACTGGGGGAATAATTATTTGTGAGCATGTTAGTGAAACTGGGATCCCAATTGAATCCTACCATGTTTGGACCCCTTTTTGAACATTGGTGTGACCTGTTTTTGTTTGCATGAATATTTAGCCAGGACTATAAGGAGTAAAGTGCTACTCAGTTTGAGCAAGGCTGGCAGAACTGGGCTCTAAATTAACTATCCTAAGAGAACAAATGGCTACTTCTGGGATTTCCAGATGTATGGCAATCATCTTCGATTATGATACCCCTCCATTAATTTAACATGAAGTCCCAAGAAAACACTAATTCACAGTTCAGGATTTCGATTAGCACTCCACCAAAAGCCAGCCATCCCTGCCTCCCTACCCTCAAGCCTCGCTTCATAAATCCATTCATTCAGCTCACAATACAATTTAAACAAAATTTGTTCAATAAACCAAGACAAAAACTGGAACAAAACCACTCAGTTCCTTTGCTTTCACACTATGCCCTTTCCTCACCCCTGATCTTTTGTGTAGTTACATTGTCAGCTGTTTGGGCAAGCCCCTTCTCTCTCTGCATTTTGGTGATGTGCTACACAGACTACAACCGTATTCGGTCTGGATTTGTCAAGGGCATTTGGTTATCTAACTGTTGTAAGAAAAAGATGGTGTTTACCAAACAAAGGAAAAAGATACAGCAAGTCAGCATATTTAATACTCCTCTTCTCTCTCCTTTTAGGGTAAATATGTGGTGTGCTTTGATCCACTAGATGGTTCTTCCAATATAGATTGCTTGGCATCAATAGGAACGATATTTGCTATCTACAAGAAGGTACGTTGATGAACAAAACATTTCCTATATATCAGCTCACTTCACTTTCTTTTCCACTCTCTTTTAAATAAAAAAAGAGCTTTAAAGAGACAGTGATATAGATATACAATGAATATATATTTATATCAAATAATGGGCTGAATTTTTAGGAAGAAGCACACTTAATTGTCCACGTGAAATTCTTGGGCCACAGCACTTCCTTCTGTATCACACAGAGTAATTAAAACAAAAGTGGCTTCTAATTATAAGGCAACTGGTTAGCTACATCAATCCTATTTACTCACTCCAGTGAGTGCTGGGGGTGGCACCCCACCCCCCCACCCCAGAGATGGGCCAGAGCTCCAGTGTCAAGGTGCAGAACCAAACTTACTTAAGGTTCAGGAATGTTCAGGTCTGGAATATGGGTTCCTGTCCATCTCTACAACTCACAATGTTTGTTTGCCCACTAGGGAGCTACATAGAGTGCCAGGTTTCAGAGTGGTAGCAGTGTTAGTCTGTATCAGCAAAAACAACGAGGAATCCTTGTGGCACCTTAGAGACTAACAAATTTATTTGGACATAAGCTTTCATGGGCTAAAACCCACTTCATCAGATGCATGGAGTGAAAAATACAGTAGGCAGGTATATATATTACAGCACATGAAAAGATGGGAGGTCAGTGCTAACGAGGCCAATTCAATCAGCGGGGATGTCGCCCATTCCCAACAGTTGACAAGAACGTCTGAGTATCAACAGAGTGGAAGCCATTTAACCACCAGCATTTGCCAACAGTTAGAATGATGTCAGTTCTAACAATTTTACTGCAAGTCTTGCAATATTTGTTGCTTTTATGAAAGCCCTAGGTCACAGAATCATATGATGACACGAGACACTCAGTTCTCTTTCTTTTTTAAGGTTACAGCTCTCATGTTTGCAAAGAAATGCTTAAAAACATGAATCCTAAAGGCTCAGAAAACAGAAGGCAAGATGCCATGATTACCTCCTACACTTAGAACAGGAAATTACTATGTGGTGTCCTCTTGCTTCCCCTTGAATCTCCTTTCACCAGCAGGAATATTATTTCCAAAACTCACAAAGCTTTAAGGAAGCAAAGCCGAGATAGGTGGACGGACCATCTGGCTTAAGTCAAAAGATCAGGTGCCTTTAAAACTGACTTCCAGGGCCTTAGCTGTCAGATCCTGTTGAGATGTTGTGTAGGTTAAGCAGTGTGTTTGTTAAGAGATGATAACTGATGCTGTTGTAATATGTGAACTCCTGGGAGTGTGGTGGCTTAACCCACTTTTTAGCATAACTGAAAATTATTATTTTTGGGGAAACATAGCAGCCTAATTAATCTCTTCTCCCCCCCCGCCCCTACACACACACACACACACACAGAGCCTGCATGAGTCTACATCCCACAGCTGTCCTGTGACATTCCACTGCCTTTTTTGTAATATTGTCAAGATCTCCAGACAAGTTCCCTCACTATCCATCAGTTTAACAGTGCATATCATTTCCCCCCGGTACATGAGAAGTAAGGAGAGGGGGAAAGGGCAACAGATGCTAATTATTGATCTTTACTAAGAGAGGCATAGTTTAGTGGTCTGAACGCAAGATTGGGAACCAGGATTCTTCAAGATCTAATCCCATAGTGAACCCCCTCTCCTGGGCTTTGGGCAAGTCACTTATGACAAAAATTTCAAACTCAGTTTGTATAGTGTATTCTGAAAGAGACATTAAAATCTCATGGAACTGATTTCATCTACCTTGCAACAATGAAGTGCTGAACTGATTTTTCCAAAGTTTAAACCTTTGATTCTATGAAGTCAGATATTTTGAAGCCTATGCTAAGACATCCCCTATACCATAGCCAAAATATTGTTGAAGGAAAATACTCAAAGGTTGTTATCAGGCTTCTGCTGTCTGTCTGTTTTAATTCACTGGTTCACTTTTTATTATACTTCACTAGGGCAGAACTATTCCACAGACTTAAAAAGCCAATAAAATAACCTCATCGTTTCCAGCGTTTTATTTTTACCTTTGAACAGATCTGCATTTCTTTGTGGAAGTTTGTTTGACTCTGAACTTTCTTTCCCCCTTTGGTTGTTCAGAGCACAGACATGAACAATAGTTGAAAAACAAGCTGAATTCTGGCCAGCGTCCATTTCCCTAGGGAGAAGTTCCTTTGCTTTCTCAGAATAGCCCATCATTGTTTAGTTTCTCACCCAGGAATATTAAGGGTGCGGGGGAGAGGAAGCATTTGTTAGTGATGAGTCTGCAACAATCATCTCAGATAAATATACTGTATTTGAAAACAGTCTTCCATACAAGATTTATTTACATTTGCTTTACATAAACACCAGGGTCTAATAAGGTCTGAATGAGAAGCCTCTTTTTTTGGGTCAAACACACACACACAAATCTGGCCATTTTTAGTGTGGGGGGGAGGGGGAGAGTACAGAAAAGTTAGGCATTCATAATATTGTTTGCAATCTGCACATAAGTGTATTTTTTAGATTTAATTTTGCAAGTAAGTAGTCTATAATGGACAATTATTGCTTTGATGTTGAGATGTGTGCACGCCATAGGCATACAATTTTAGAACAGAAGGTTTTAAGGTATAAAAGCATAAAAAACATGCTGTTCATGGCAAGCTAGCTGCTTTTGAAAAAGATTCTTTAGGAGAGAGTTAGCAGCATATAGTCAGTATTAAGGATCTAAAATGTGCACTCTTATTAATTTGCATTCATTATGTACACTGTAACCTTTCTGAATGAGCTGCTCTGCACTGAATCATAATTAGTTATACCATACCAAATGGGGTAAATAATTCTTTATCATGGGTCCATAATATGTGACTACATGTGAATGCATTCATAGGAAATTACAACATACACGATGTCTTAGGTCCTCAGGAACCATTAAGGTGCTGTGTCTCGGTATTGAGAATAATATGCCATGTAGCTAATTCTGTCTGTTCTTATTTAAGAAGAATCCACCTCCCAAAAAAACCCCATAACCCACCACCACACAAACAATTAAGGGGATTTAATTTCTTTCTGTAAATAGTTGCCATCTTGCTACATATTGTTAAACAGTTGCTATATTTCACCAGTGTAGAACTGGTTAGAAAATGGGGCAGTGCGGGGAATGGCAAAAAAAAATCAAAAACTGAAGATTTTCAGCCAAATTCCAAGTTTTCGGTCAAAAACTTTTAGCTGAAAACCAAAAATTTTGATTAGAAAATACTGCCCTGGTTCTCGTGAGAGTTGTCGTTTGAGTGCTTCATGCCTCCTTTCTTTGCTATTGGTTGGGCTCCCTGGATAAACTACATCGCCTCTGATGCACAGTGGTCTCCCCTCTTGTTCAGCCACCACAGTGCATCATAGGGCACAAGCTTTTCAGGTTTGGGGAGCTTTGTTTTTCAACAAAGTCCAAAATCTCCATAGAAAGCAGACGCACTATCCTGGAATGTATCAGAGGGGTAGCCGTGTTAGTCTGAATCTGTAAAAAGCAACAGAGGGTCCTGTGGCACCTTTAAGACTAACAGAAGTATTGGGAGCATAAGCTTTCGTGGGTAAGAACCTCACTTCTTCAGATGCAAGTCTGAAGTCTTGCATCTGAAGAAGTGAGGTTCTTACCCACGAAAGCTTATGCTCCCAATACTTCTGTTAGTCTTAAAGGTGCCACAGGACCCTCTGTTGCTCTATCCTGGAATGTCCCTTCAGTAAGACCTGGTGTTGAGGCACTTCTGCCTCAGTTTCCCAAAAATGATCTTCGGTCTACTCCTACTGTAGAAGCAGGTTGGCCTTCCAGCCAACCCACTATAAAGCATTCAATTCCTTCCAGGCTAACAGAGTCCCTAAGTCCAAGTCCAAAAATAACATCAAAACAAAAGAGTCTTCAGCTCCTCTGGGCCTTCAGCCTCCTTCCTTACTGGCAGGCTCCCAGTGGCAACTGCCTATCTCACTACTTAACTGCCTGCTCTTGGGCCCCAATCAACCCAGTCGTCCAGGTCAGATCTATCCTCCTACCAAGACCCTCTGGCAGACTGTAGCCCTCAGCCAGTTTCATAGATTTCAAGGCCAGAAGGGACCACTGTGATCATCTAGTCTGACCTCTGGCATAACATAGGCCATAGAACTTCCCTAAAATGAGTTGTACAGCAGATCTTTTAGGAAAAACATCCAATCTTGATCTAAAAATTGTCAGTGATGGAGAATCCACCATGACCCTCAGTAAATTGTCCAAGTGCTTAATTAGTCTCACCATTAAAAATTTGCACCTTATTTCCAGTCTGAATTTGTCTAACTTCAACTTCCAGCCATTGGAGCATGTAATTCCTTTCTCTGGGAGACTGAAGAGCCCATTAACAGATATTTGTTCTCCATGTAGATACTTATAGACTGTGATCAAGTCACCCCTTACCCTTCTCTTTGTTAAAATAAATAGATTGAGCTCAAGTCCATCACTGTAAGGCATGCTTTCTAATCCTTTAATCATTCTTTGGCTCTTCCTAGCTTAAGCTCAGCTCCTTCCCCCACATCTGGCTAGCCACAGGAGACACCCCCCACCACCCGCACTTTTCCTCAGCTGGTCTAGCCATCCATCCATCCTGCTTCCCCCTCTCCATGGACTTCTGGCAGCCTTCCTCAGGGAACTCACTCCCTACTTCCTCTTCCTCCTTTTAAGTCTCACACCCTGCACAGATAGGGCTGGGCTAACTGGCTGGGCTAACTGGCCCTTAAAGGGACAGGTGGCCCTGTTACAGTCAAAACCCCTATTTTCCATTGAAAAACAATTTTAATAGTAAAATTTTGACCAACCCTAGCTAGGGCGAAATCCTTAAGTTGTTATTCAGTTTCTACTCAAACTAATGAAATCCAATTCCAATCCATGGGAGTTTGTTTGCGTGAGTCAGAAATGAGTAAAAGCTAAACAGGGACCTCAGGACTGTGACTAAAGGTCTCATTCAAGTTCCTACTAAACAGGTGTCATCACAAAAAAGCCACCACAATTGACAAACTTTTTTGGCAAACAGGCCAAAAATCAAGGGTGAAATCCTGGCCCCAGTGAAGTCAATGGCACTATTTCACCCTGAATGAGCATAGAGAATAACAATTCTCAGAATTTATCACAGAGTCAGAAAAGGTAGATGTCAGAGACTGGGGGGAAATTATTATATCAGCTACTCTGCCTTCCTGCCATAATACTGGTGTGTCCTACTAAAGTATAGCTTGTAATGTTTTGTCCAGTGTACTTTTAAATCTCCCAAGCAATGGGGCCTCCATCACTTCCCTAGGAAGACTAATCCAAAGTCTAATACGTCTATTAAGAAGTTTTTCTAGCGTTTAGTGCACATTTTCCCTTTAATAATTTAATACAATTACTGCTTTTGTATCCATTTGAACACCCTTCAAAACATTCATAGACTTATGTCCCTACCTCTGTCATTTCCTAGCCAAGCTGTAAATATTTCTCTCTTTCAGTCTTTTCTCTTAAGTCAGGCCCTCCAGCCCCGATAACTTTTGTTGCTTTTCTCTGAACTCCCTCTAGTCTGTAAATATATTTGTCAATGTGGTACCTAGAGATAAATGCAATTTTATGTACAGTCTTACAGAGAAGGACTATGTCAAACACCCCCTCTCTTCTCCATGATATGACGTTTCTGTGAATACAGCCCAAAATTCTACTGGTCTATCTTGCTGTCACATGGCATAATGAATTCATGCTAATTTGTTGTTCCCTATCACCCTTAGGTCTTTTTCAGCATTATGGCTTCTCAAGTTTCTCCTTTTCATTGAATAAGAACATTTGAATAGTCATTGCCCAGCTTGATATATCATCTTGCATTTTTTTCTGCTCTCTCTTTAGGTCCTTTTGAATTATGTCTCTGTCCTCATGGACATTTGCAGTTCCTGCCAGTTTAATACCATCTATGAATTTAACTCACATGTTGCTTACAGATCTCTAAAGAAGATATTACTCTAAAGAAGAGTAAATAGTACCCTGTACATAGGGTGCTTAATATTAATGTTTGTAAAAACAGTAAAGCATTTTATATGGCTTGAATAGGAACGCTCACATTGTTATTTATATAATGCCGTAAATGTGTATGGTGGTTTATAAATAAGTCCTAGAGGACTGAAAACTGATTTAAAAACCACAGCAAGCAAAACCAATGATAAACAACAAAGCTTGCTGTTGTGGAGAGGTGCGTACTAGGGAAATTGGCAACTGCTTCCAGGAGCTGCATGGAACTTGGGAGCCTACCTTAGCCCCAGGCCCCTCCTGTGTCACCGACTCGACTTTTAATGGCCCAGTTGGTGGTGCTGACCGGAGCCACCAGGGTCCCTTTTTGACTGGGCGTTCTGGTCGAAAACCGGACACCTGGCAACCCTAGAGGATATTAGTTATTTTAACAGTTTTTCATTTAAATTTGAGTTCTGCTTTTATTGTTTTCCATTAAGATCTCAACCTTCAATATTGTGATAATTCTTTCCTCAGACAACAGAAGATGAGCCTTCTGAAAAGGATGCCTTGCAGCCAGGACGAAATATTGTTGCAGCAGGCTATGCCTTGTATGGCAGTGCTACGCTGGTGGCTCTTTCTACCGGGCAAGGAGTAGACTGCTTCATGCTAGATCCGGTATATACAAGATGTTAATTACGATATACATTCTTTTTGCCTTTTAGTATTTCATATGCTAGGCTTTACTTATTTTCTCATTCCAATCTGGTCTAGAGAATATTATTTGTGGCATTCTCCCTTTTGACCAGGTCCTGTTTTAATCCATCCTTGTCCTACTGGTACTTGGTAATACAAAACCACATTGGCTGCAGTACTGCAGTCCCATTCATGGAAGGGAAGAAATTGAGACCTTGCCCCTGTGCATTCATCTTAAGACTACATCACAGCCCTATACTGGGAAATGTTTAAGAAAACTCATCAGTGCCTTTGCCCCCAATTAAGGGCCTCAGTTTAGCTTTTAATTCAGCAAATGCAAATATTAATTATGGGTATAATTCATACACACTTATACCCCTAACTTCCTGACTGCATCTGTAGGTTAGGTAGCTTTATTTTAAGTGCTTTGACTTGCATACTCAAATATTGCAAATAAAAAAAATGTGCCCATAAAACTGCAGACTGCTTCTCAAAATCAGACACCAGAAGCCCAGACAGCATTGTCCAGGGAGCTTGAGAAGGAGAAAGGAGATGGCTCATTTGGAAAGTCAGCACAAGATAGGTAACAATATAAAGGTTTTATTTAATCAATGGGTGAAATATTGACTCCATGATCTTAGTGCATTGACTTCAGTGAAGGCCAATATACCTAAGCTCTAAAAGTAATTTACTGAAGAGATTATACCAAGCAGACAGACTGGGGACAGAATTGATGTGAGTGCTGAGGGAGGACACTGAATTAATTAATTAGCATTTTCAGGTTTGGGGAGAAGCTGGAAGGTCTGAATCATTAGGCAGATCTCATGCAGCAGTGGCCAAGGTCAGCCTACTCAATATATTTGGGATGTTAGCAACACTCTCATTGACATACATATATATTACACACACACACACACACACACAGTGAGGGTGCGCAGGGGCAGTTAAAAAAAAAAATCAAAAGACAACCCCAAAAATCAATTAAAAAAAAATCTCATGATTTTGATGCCAGTCTCATGACGTTTTCAGGTCTGACTCATTTTTTAAACATTTGGGGTTAACAATACTGGACTGGTATTCATTTTATGACAATTATTTCTGAGATTATTTTTGTTCACATTGAAGATATGGCAAATCTTCCTGTACCTAAAGCAGCTTTCCAGCTTGTGATCGGTTTGAAACAATGACAAGTCATATAAATGAATATTGATTAAAGGACCACGTTGTGCTAAAGTCTTTCAAACTTTCCTTTAGCTATCCCACTGCCTGCTAGTAATTGGTGCACCTCATTCTTCTGTAGGCCCTTGGTGAATTTGTTCTGGTGAATAAAGATGTGAAAATCAAGAAGAAAGGGAAGATCTACAGTATCAATGAGGGTTATGCCAAGTACTTTGATCCTGCGATGACAGACTATTTACAAAGGAAGAAATTCCCTGAGGTGAGAAAATAGCAGCTTTGTAATCAGCTAATGCAGCCAGGGCTCATGCTGCTTTGAGCAAAGTACGGCTCAAAGAGGAGGATCGGTTTGATTGTTTTGCTGAATTAAACTCCTTCACCTTGTCAACATTATCTACAACCTGGTACGTTCTGGCTACATGGCTAAAGTACTTTGGCTTCCACTACTCTGAAAATCCTTTATTACTTCAACCTATATGGTAGCCAAACTCATCGGCATTCTGTAATAGTTTGGAGGAAGATGTGCTAGATAATAAGAGCCAGAGTTCTAAAGAACCTCTGAAATTATGCATGCAAAGTTTGGACATGCACCTATTTTCAAATATATTTGAATACTACCTCAATTAATAACATGCACAATTATCCATTTTGGGCTAGATTTCTCACTACTGCTCAGTAGGTTGCATTGAAGGGCGGAGTGTAAAAATCCTCGCCCACAGTTGCACCCTTGTGCAGCAGCAGGGTACAGCTGCAAATCCAATGCTTCCCAAAGTGCAAAGACTGCTCCCTCCTAACGCCTCATGGGGCACAATACAACCCCAAAAAGACAAAGAGGTGGACTCATGCCCATGCACCCTTCCCCCATAGGGGGCGTACATTGTACCACCTGAACAGGTATAGCTGAGGGCACGCTACCCTCTACATTCTGCTGCCACCTGGAACTCCGCATCTGCAATGCCTTCAGCATGGATCAGTGCCTAATAAGGCATGACTGAGCCCTTTGTGAGTATGAACACGTACATGCACACATTTTGCCTGTGCAGTTTTGAAAAGTTCTTTGAAAATGTGACTGTGTATGTCCAAGTCACTTCAAAATGTGGTAGATTATAATTACTCAAGTTTGAATTTCATTAGGATGCTAGAATTAACCCTACTCTTGCGAAAAAAAGATATCCGATTTATGTCTCACCTAAAAGACAGTGCATCCAGTAGCAAACTTTCCCAGAGCACTATACTGAGGCACTGGTTCAGTAATGGCACAGTAGCACAAGAGCCTACTTGCTAGCTACTTCCTGTACCACCATATGTTTTGCTTGGAGAGAGCCTGTCCAAGTACTGGCACAAACTGATGCTGCTTAGTTTGTCAAGTCTGATGGGATCACATCTTTAGATAAGGTTGCAGGTCATATTTCTGTGAGGACTTCTTGGTAGGCTGTAAATTTACATCTTGCTACACTGAACAAAATGGGTACAGTTTTGCTCTGCGTCTGCCCAAGAACTCTGCTTTATTGCTTTAAGTTGTTACTATGAGATATGTTGTATTAGAAAGCTGTGCATCTGCTTATGTGGTTTTATTTGAAACAGAGAAGTGAGGGGTTTAGTCTAGTTTTGAGGGAAGTGGAACCCAGTTTACAGCCTTCTTGCTTCCTGAAAATTGCTTCTTTATATATGAATCCTTCAATCCCCCAGATCAGAACGTAATCTACATTTTATAAAGCCACCTGACTGTTGAAAAAAGTGTAAACTGTTTGTTCAAGGAGCAGAGCTAGCCAAAAGGAAAAACAGGAAATGCCATGTATCATTATGTTTCATACATTTCAATTTCAAAGGGTGACAGAAAAACATCAAACAGTGCAATCCAATGACATTTCACCAGAACTCTGTCAATACCTTTGTGCAGTATCTGTAACTTGTCACACGGTTCTATCATACGACTCAAATCCTGCAGGAGTTCAAACCTCATTTACAAAAACATATTGTTTAGACCTTGCTCTGTGCTATTGTTGCAAACTGGCTGTTGGAAGTGTTTCTGAACTAAAACATCTAGTCAGCAGCAGGATTTTTTTTAACTTTAAAAGGTAATACTGTGTTAATGCAGTCACTACTCACATCTTCTGGGGAAGGTCCTATAAAAGATTTCAGCCCAGTCATTATTGAATATTTAGTCCACATCAGAAAACCTAGGGGCAGTTCAGCATGACCAATAGTTCCTCAGGAAAGGACAAGCCATTATGGTGCCATCACTTCCACTCGAAGAGAGGGCTTTCTTTATCCCTGCTGCAGGGTTTGGGCTCCAGAGAGCCTCCAAAAAAAAATAACACAAGGGAAAAAAAACAAGCAGCTTCTGGCCGTACAATCTTTTTGGGCTGCATTAGTTTGAAGTTGAAGCAAACAAGATGTAGGGCCTAAATCAGAAAAGCAGCGCGCAATTTTGCTTATGCAAATAATTGTAGGTGCAATTTCTCAGGCATAAATTCAAAGGCTTTTAGACATCTTGCTACTTGAGCCTGCAAATCAGGTTATTAGACAGTGTGACAAAGTTCCTCCTCTATCTTGGTGGGTCCTGCACTTATTGGCGGATTTTCTTGTCTCAGAGATTCACCATGTGGGTTGGGGAACAGCCCAGAGACCTTCCCCTCTGGAAGAACCCACAGTCCACATCAATTGGGAGGTTTGGGGGGAACCTGGGCCCGCCCTCCACTCCGGGTTCCAGCCCAGGGCCCTGTGGACTGCAGCTGTCTATAGTGCCTCCTGTAACAGCTGCATGACAGCTACAACTCCCTGGGCTACTTCCCCATGGCCTCCTCCAAACACCTTCTCACCACAGGACCTTCCTCCTGGTGTCTGATAACGCTTGTGCTCCTCAGTCCTTCAGCAGCACTCCCTCTCAGCTCCTTGCGCCTCTTGCTCCCAGCTCCTCACACTCACACCACAAACTGAAGTGAGCTCCTTTTTAAAACCCAGGTGCCCTGATTAGCCTGCCTTAATTGATTCTAGCAGCTTCTTCTTAATTGGCTCCAGGTGTCCTAATTAGCCTGCCTGCCTTAACTGGTTCTAGCAGGTTCCTGATTACTCTAGTGCAGCCCCTGCTCTGGTCACTCAGGGAACAGAAAACTACTCATCCAGTGACCAGACTCCTGTACCCCACTGGTCTGGGTCTGTCACAACAGCTAGATGCCAAAAAAAAAATGCACTCACGGTTATTTGCAGATACAAAATCAAAGACTAAGATAAAAATGAACTTTCTGGGCAATTCCAAGTTGGAGGCAGGGGAGGAGGCTGAAGGAAAATTCCCCACTGTTTCCTCAAAGATTCCTAAATGAAACATAGAACCCTGCTTCAAAAAGGACTTCATATTTGCCTCTGTGCATGTTCTTATTCTTTGCTAGGCCATATTAGTAACTAAGTTAGTTAACTAATTATTTCAATTACTGTTCATTTTCCTGTCCCTTATATTTATTGATCTCTATTACCCCTTTTCTCTTATCAGTTCCACCACAGCATCTCACCTTTGTTTAGAAGGGCACACTTCTTGCTTCAAAGTCAAATGCAAAGGCCCTAGACCAATCCCTCTCTTCTGGAATGTGACTACTATCCATGGCAACAGTGCGGAGATGGTGGGAGGGAGAAGAGTCCAGAGCAGGGGTCGGCAACGTTCGGCTCGCCAGGGTAAGCACCCTGGCGGGCCGGGCCAGTTTTATTTACCTGCTGACGTGGCAGGTTCAGCCGATCACGGCCCCCACTGGCCAGAGTAAACCTAAATCTCTTGTTAACCATCACAAAACCTCTGGTCTGCTGCTCAAGCTTGAATAGCAGCTGCCACCTGAAGAGCTTCCTGTAGTGTGTATAAAGGAGTATGCTGATTCTAACATGCACTCCACTATGGGCAGTGTTATGGAGGAACCGAGTTTTGTACATAAGAAGATAGCTAGGGAAACTAAATTTTACTTTAAGCCAGAGCTATGTCTCCCTTCATAGGAGATCTTCTTTCTAGCTATGCATCTAACACTACCTCTGTAGAAGAAAACAGGTGCCACACAGATGAGTAGATGTGCATGGGTTGAGGAGAAAGCTGATGTGGGAAAACACTACACGACCTTCATGTTTTGAACCATTTTAATCCATTTGGTTTAAGCATAAGAGACTCGTAAATAGGACCCTGTGAAAATCATGATTTCACAGACTGCTTGGAAATAGCAAAATTAGCTAATACCACAATTTTTCCAACAGGGAGGCAGAAGTGGGCATCTGTGTGAGTGATGGTCTGATGCTTGGTGTGGCTCATAGCCCATGGCAGCATCATGTCAGAGCAGCAATTTGGGTGGGGGACTTGGCATCCAGTTTTATGTGAGGCACAGTAGCCAGCACTCCTGCCTCTTGGAACACACACTGAGCTGCATGGAGCATGATACTGGCATGCACGGATGCCTGCTTCCGCCACCCCACTGTTGAAAATATCGCAGCAGTTCTGGGGGGGGGTGGTACTCAGTGGCCATGCATATGCTGCAGGGATCTTGGAAATCTCTCTCTCTCATTAGGACCCACTGAGCCAATATCAAATGCTCTCCAGATGCACATACAAATTAGGCATTTCTGAGAGTCTAATCAGAGGAAAAAGTATTTCACTGGCATTCATGTCTGTTATCTTTGTTTGAGAGGGAAATCTGGGCATTGTTCCAGCCATCATGCAGCATACATTAGCTTTCTCATCTGAAAGAGAAACATATGAGATATTCAGTTGCAGCTGTGAGAATGCCAGACTGTATCATAAGGGATCAAACAAGAAGTAAAACTTGAAAACTAAAGGGAATACTGAATGTACACCTGCTAGTGTCTTGTTCCTAAAGGGAAGTCAAAGGTTTGCTTTTGTCTGTTTCCCAGGTCCTTGTGGTGCAGGTGACAACTGCACTAAAATGAAGCAGTTTCTATTTTCTATTATTTGTAGCATGATCATGCATTCAGCTGTGTCTGTATCAGTTATGTTTCTATCATGGTCAGAAACAACCAAACCCTGATAGAGGAAGCAGGATTACCAGCTGGCCTTCCTATTCCCATATACTGTACTTATGATCATCACATAATTCAGATAACTCAAACACACTAGTGGAATGTGGTCCTCTATGTCATAATATGCACAGAAAAAATCTTTTTCTTAAAAGGACATTATTAAGGTTGCAAAGTCAAGCACTGAAAAGTTAGAACAGAATCCTGGCATTTCCTATTCTTTTAAGGCTGCCTGTGCAGAATTTGGCTCCCTTGTGCTTATGGATTGTGATATAGTCTTTAAATTACTTGATCACATACTATTTTTAACAACAGGACCCCTAACCCCATTCAGTGCACAGGTTGGACATTGCTCTGGGGATGAATAAGGATTGTGCAATGAAGGATTCTGCAACTTTGTTGCAGAAGTTGGAAGGTGTATACTGATAGAGGCAGAGGATCAGAGGCGATGCATGCAAGGACCACATGTCCCCCAGCTATTAAATGGACACTGTCAAGTTTGATAGGCATACATTTTCTTACTGCTCTCCCAAAAATGACATTTTCTGTGATAAACTGCCTTCCAAAAAGCTAAAAGCAAACAAAACCATACTCTCAAATAATCTCCAAAATAAGTCTGCAACAATCCTAAAATCATAGCACCTATTTGGGAGCAAAACAACAAGAATCCTCAGAGAGTAGCACAAGGATAGATCCCCCTTGCTCTGCTCTTCCTGCATCTCCATCCCTGGAAGCACCTGACTACACTCATTTTTCTGATCACGTGAGGAAGCAAGGTTATCAGCAGTCTCAGTCCGTGTTGGCTTTCAAGACAGAGCAAGCAGGGAAAAGTGGAAAGATGGTATCAGGTTCTCATATACTCAAATTACACGCACATATGATGCCACAAAGTTACCATGAGTGGCTCATACTGCCCAGGGAGAGTTTAAAAACTGCTGCAACTACTTTGGGGTTGCATGGACATTACTACATTTTATAAGAGACTCTATCCTTTTGAGAAAGGGTGTGTCAAACTATAGGCCTGCTAACATTTAGAGTGTCCCGTAAGTGGTCAGGGATTTAAGCAAACTTTGATTTCGGACTGGTAACAAAATGAAGAGGGCAATGATACATTGCAGTTTTGCCAGCTACCCAGCCTGGCAGTGTTACCAGTTTTGCCCGTTACTTTGGGGTATGCTCATTTATTCGGGTTACTCTTCTGGGGGGAGGGGGGAATTCTGTAATTCTATCAATGTACTGCTGGTCTCACGTGTGTTTTCATATGGAGCTCTACTTCTCCCTTATGCAAGTCCCCTCCCAATGGAGCTATCCTGCAGACCTAGGTTCCCTAGGGCTGGGTTCCTCCAGCCCCAGAACCGGATGAACACACCCACACAAACAGAGCAAGTCTGAGCGGAACGGGTCAATCAGCACTTTAAAGCTGCCACCCTTACGTGTCCCAGATTCAGCCTGTCCCTATCCCCACTCTCACATCACAATTGTACTGGTAGTAACCTACTTGATGAGCAAACCCCACAGTATTTGGGGCGCTGCAGGGGTCTTAAGCTTAGGTAAAAGAACCGTTGCTGTAGAGTAAATGGGGGAAGCTAAAAACACAAAAGAGTCAAGTTCAGCAAGAGAGAGAAGCAACCAGCTTAAGCATAAAAGTTATTTATTGAATAATAGTGATAACTACACAAGGAGAGCTAAACCAACATAAGTTACATTATTAAAAGTTAATACCTAAGGTAGAAAGGAAAACAGAGCGGGGGGGGGGGGGGATTTCGCCCACTCCATGAGGCTTGAACTGGCCAGGGTTCCCAGGTGATGATGGTAGCTCAGGGTCCTGAGTACTGGAGACAGGCAGAGCCCCCAGCACGATCAGTCAGGAGAAGATGGAGTCCCAGTGGAACTGATGCATAGTTTGAATCTAAGCATCAGAACACTTACTTGAACATAGGTAGGGTCTTTTTTTGTAGAGAAACAACAATGGTTCAAGGAAGAACACTAGATTTGTTTATGGGTAAACTAATGACTCAAGGATTTTCTTTAGGCTAGACAATAGGAGCTGATCACTCTTGGTTATGGGTGGTGTTTTCTTCCAGGGAGCTCACAATGCAACTAGACTGCTTCAGTATTTTGGATATCAATCAAGGATTCATTACTAGCATTGGTCTGATAACTGCTGAGCGGGTTTGGGCAGGCGTAGGTTCATTAACATCTGGAGCAGAGATTCCCATGATGCAGTGCTTCCCTGCTTTTCTGGTCCCAGAGTTCAGTGCGGTTCTCTGTTCTTCATTCTGTATGCTAATCCCTGTCTCATCTTTCATGCGGATGAGGCTAGGGGAGTTGTCTCTGCTCTCCATTCTGTATGCAAATAGAGACGTCTTAATCTTGTCACCCTTGTCAGGAGGGGTCTAGGTGCATCTCCCAATGCTCTTCACTGCTCTCTGCAAGCCTTTTCTCTGATCGGTTTTGGTTCAAGCAGAGTCTGGTGTGTGTGTGGGGGGGTGTCTTTCATGTGTCAGACAGGCTAGATAGTACACCCTGGTTCCCCAAGAACACAGAGCTGATATAACAGCTTTAGCTTCAAGGTCTCCATCTGTTTTACAGGATGGCAGTGCCCCCTATGGCTCTAGATATGTGGGCTCGATGGTGGCTGATGTTCATCGCACCCTGATGTATGGTGGGATATTCATGTACCCAGCTAACCAGAAGAGTCCTAAGGGAAAGGTAAACTGTTTGTCTTCTGAACTTACTGTACCTACTACCACTGCTTTTCCAGAATGTGTGACAGAATGGTTATAATTTATGCATAGTGGCTTAAATATAGCTTTTCTTGAGCTGATTTGGGAGTATATTAAGGGACACAAAGGTCAAAGTTTTTACAAATTAGATTTGGCCCAACTCAACAGTGGTCCCATCTAACATACTTCTGACCTTTCAGAGTCATCCCATTTATTTTTGTGTTTTTAAACCAATCATTGCATTACAGACTATGCACACATCCTTCAGTGGAGCCAACTTTTGATTCACAGTCTCCAATGGGGATTGAACCTGGAATCTCCAGCACAGAACACACAGGCCTCTACCATTTGACCTAAAAATAGTTTTTTTACTTGGTAGTGAGGATCAAGCAGTTATAGTAACTGGAGCCAACCACTAGAGTGAAACATCACAATGGGTCCTCTGGGAAAGTATTCAAAATAGTGTAGGACTTAGGACTTGTCTACGAGGTGGAGTAATGGCAGGGGTATGATTTTTAAAGCACACTAACCTCTTGCACATTAATTGGTCCATATAGATTCTGCTGATTCACTTTAATGTAGTGCTATTTGAAACAGTACTACATTAAAAAGCACTAGGGAATCTTTAGTGTGCACCACCAATGTTTACACAGACCAGTTAATGTGCAACACATTAGTGCGTTTTAGATATATCACCCTCATAAAGTGCATTACACCACCATACAAAGGCCTGAGTCTCGCGGTACATAGACTGGGTCTGCTGTACTGACTCTGCGGCCTTGTCCTTACTGAAGAACACTGTGCTACCAGAAATCATGTTTAAATACAGCTGAGCTAGCAAGCACTGTTTCCTTGACCAGTGTGGACAAAGATATTTTGTCCCACAGAACTAGCCAAGCTGCCATCATGATGATTATCTGTCCACCTATACAAACCACCTTGGGACAGGGGACTAAAAACTCATCTGAAGAGGCCAATCAATAAGTCCTTGTTGAAAAAGAAGAAAGTAGGGAAATAGCTGGATTCACACCATGTTGCCACTGCAGGAATCCCCTCATTATGCAATGATTTTCAAGATTTGTTTTTAAGCCATTCCTGGTAACATGGTTCCTGGGACATATTTGCTCAGAATGTTTGAGTGTTAAAGGCCTTCTGGAAGGGACTGGCCATTTATTACAGAATTTGTGGGATGGTCGTGTGTGTGAGAGAACCAGCTTTACAGATTTTCTTTTTCAGGTTAAGTCTTTATATTTGGAAATTATATAAAAGCAGCTGTGAAGTGAATGAGATAAGAGACAGGAAAAAAGGGACATCCTGAAGGTACTGGCAGGCATATACCAAGAGGCAGCATACACCATACATTGTGAAATACATACTGTGCTCTAAACCTCTGGGCAAAGGGTATGTGTACATGGGATCTTCATTTTGTGTGAACAGCTGTGCCAGATACTATAAAAAAAAAACAACATATGCTGAAATTTTACTTTGTGCTCCTTTTTTGAAGGCAATAGCAGTTTCAAGGTGATTTAATTTCACAGCTTTAGAGAAAGCAAGGAACAAATATGGAATTAAAGGGTTTACACATGTAAATTAGCCTCTAGTAGCTAATGGCTGACTTGGATTGTGTTGCCATGGAGGAGAGGGAAAGGTGACAATTAGCTCAAGACTTTCATTCAGGAAGTCGGGGTGTACTGTGAAGGTGATATATTTAGGTGCTGGAAGGAGAATTTTGGAGGCACTGTTTTCTCAGTCCACTTCCAATAATTTGGTTTTTAATATTGGGGGGCAGAGGAGGTTGCTTTTAATGGCTATTCTACAAACAAAATAAGGGGCTGTCACTTTCAGTTAAGAGAGAAAAGGGCTTGTGATTTGAGGTCAAGTATCACCACCACTTTTTCTAGACCTGTGTTGTCTGCCGCATGTAGTAGGTTTGTCCATAAAGACCAATTCATCCAAAGTCACGGCTGTTCCGGTTTGAAAGACAGTACCACGGCAACTGTTACCCAGTCATCCTCCTTTACCCTGTGAACATCCCCAATGCATAGGCAGAGTGCTGAGAGAGCAAATATGTGGAGTTATACCTGGGATGGATTTGCTCCATGGATTTTGGAGCTGAAGCGCATGGTGAGCATGCTAAATGAACAAGTTAGTATAGCACAAAGGCCACTCCCTACAGGTCAAGATAAAAACAAGAGTGTCAAGTGCTCAATATATACGAGAGTTAATCTTTGTCTCTCATATTGAAACAAACAGTATCAGCCTATTTGCAGATGCTGTTTTTAAACTGGAAATGTTAACCAAATCATATTTTTGTGGATCTGATGTTCATAATGCTCTAATGAATTACAAAACGTTAATGCATTTAAAGGAGGGAGGCTTGGATGCAGTCAGCTTTCTGAACAAAGGCAAGAAGTATGCTTTTGACCCGGACATGGTGGTGAATGAGGACAGACACAGGGATGGATTTTAAGCAGAAGGCCCACAACTTTATTAAACCCAACACAAGGAAGGGGAACTACCTGCCCTGTCACCCAGACTCTTACTTAACTGCCTGTATGTAGTTCCAGGGCAGGGTTAAAGACCTCTACCATATAACCCAACACTCAGGGTAGACTCAGCTTGCTCTTCTGAATCCTACCACCCACCTCCTCCATGCCCTTGTGAAGGCGACAGAGGCTACCAAAACGGGAGGACTTCAGCCTGTGTAGGACACAAGGTCCTGGTCTATCCCGTGAGCACAAGGCCCATCAGCAAATTCCCAGAGCCATTCCTTTTAATTAGACTGGAAACCAGCCACAAGTTGCAATAAATGAACATCCCTACCAAATACTACCACATATTATTAAATCCTATCCCTATTTAGCCTAACTGTGCCTCCAGGATGCTGTGAGGAAGGAAAAACGTAAACAAAACCCCCAAAACAGGACTATGCCAATTTGGCCACAATTGGAAGAAAAAAAATTTTTTGACCCCAAAACAGGCAATGGGTCAGACCTGCAGCATCTGTAAGACACAGCTCCTAAACTATGGGTACAGGCGGTGGTGGTAACAGGGGTTGCTGAAATAGAGCAAAAAGAGGCTCCTCAAGGCCTGGCCTAGGATTTAAAATTAATGAAAGGGGAGAGCAAAGGACCAATCAGTTTCCTTCCTCCCCTGGCTGGCTAATAAATGGAGACTCGGGGGGGGGGGGGGGGGGGGGGGGACTCCTGCATCCCCCCAGCTAGTGCCTGCTCTACTTCCCCTTTCTACTGGTTCTATCCCAATCACTGCTGGTCCCATCTAGTTTTCCAGCTGTTGAGATAGATGAATGGCATTCTTAAGGTTTACAGTCACACCAAAACAGTGACAAACCCCACGTGATTCTGCAGTGACACCACTGCTGTTTTGTGGCAGGTTTTCTTTTTTGAATTGACCATGCCATAAAGAGACTACAAAGGCCATTGCCCCCATGTTACCTGTTAGCTGGACATTGTGTACTTAGAGTGGCATTGAAACAAACTTTAAAGATAAGTAAGAAATAAAGTTAATGCTATGTACATTGCTTAAGTGTATGAAATCCCTGGTTTTATTGCAAACAGTGTGATCACCGAAATTATTACAGGGTTGATTGTATTCCATTACACACTTCCATTTCCCCAAAGCACATTCTGTTTTTGGGAGGGTGCTTTACATTTGTATAGGCTTTTCCATGCCACACCATTGTATCTCAATACCTAACAAGCCTGTAAGATAGGAAAGTATTATTATCTCTAGTTTGCAGATGGAGACGTGAGGCACAGAAGGAAGACATAAGTGTTTTATCTCCCAAAACCAAGTCCATTAACTGAACCTTGTTAAATCACCAGCCTTTCATTCCCCTTTACATACTGTAGTTGTTCCAATGCCACTGAAAATATTTGTATAGTGGGGATGCTGAGAGCCATTGAACCAAACTGTAAACCCTCTATATGATGGAAACCACTTCAAGCCAAGGGGTGCTGCCACATCCCTAGACCCCTAGTTCCAGGACCCCGGAGTTTTTTGACATATGACCCAAATGTACTTGCTTTCAAACTGGAACATTTTTATGACGAGGTCTGAAATTTCTGTTAACATTAATAGGTATTGGGGGCCTAATTTCCTTCACACTAAACTGAAAATACATTTCTAAAATAACCATAGTTACTTAAAAGTTACTATCTGCATGAACTCAGCTCACTGTAACAGGTTTAGCCACAGTTGTGCAGTGCTGCAATCAACTCCTGACACTTGAGAATGTCAGCATCAGGTTTCAGACTCCAAAATATCCTGAGCAAACACAACTGTCCAAGCTCCAAGATAACAAATAAGGCCTGTGGGAAGGTGTCACCTTTGCTAGTTTAACCACTTCACTGCTGCATGCAGCCTCAAGAACCTCGTTAGTCCGGCGAAACCTATTGCCTGTGCTGTCCCACCTACTGTGTACCTCAGCTCTGAAATGCTAAAATTCCACTGGAATATTGATACTTCAGTGCAATGTCACTGCATTCTTCTACAGAAGCTGCAATGGAAGCCAGAAGAGAAAGTTTTAAAAATCTCACAATGGGAGATGGGAACATGACGCAATATGATGCTTATGGTGGGGATGTTATTGTTAAAGAAACCCTGAAAGAAGGTTGAATAAAGAGAGGCTGTAAAAGAGACAGAGTTGAAGAACACAGTGGTTAAAACACTGGCAGATGGTCTATACCAGAGCTCCCATCATTGCTAACACCAATGGAACTGTGGTAGCTTCTCTAGTGGGAGATTTGCAGAAGCTTGCCAAGGTCATAAAGGGAAGGTCAACACTTAAGTTCTGAGAAGTGCTTTGTTGTTATTTCCCCCCCAAACAGTCCTGTATTTTGTCTTTTCTTACAGCTCCGTCTCCTTTATGAGTGCAACCCCATGGCTTTCATCATTGAGCAGGCTGGTGGGATGGCTACCACAGGGACTGAGCCAGTGCTGGATGTGAAGCCTGAATCTATTCACCAGAGAGTCCCATTGATTCTTGGTTCCCCAGATGATGTGCAGGAATACCTCGCTTGTGTGCAGAAACACCAGAAAAGCAGCTAATGGCATTCACACACCAGATGTTCCTCCCACACCGGCTACATCACTTTCCAGAAAGAGCAGCAATCAGAAGACTTTGGTTTCCGGGATATCAGTTCCCCCCTTTCACTGACAATAGAAATAGTGAAGACTGTTCCTAAAGGTTTTAATTCCCCTTGAATACAAGTGCAAAAATTCTTTAGTCTCAGTTTCTGTAATACAAGAGTAAAAGCAAAGTCCTAATTTTAATACTAACAGTATCTACTTGCTTAATACTAAAAAAGGAAGTGAATTGTTTGGGTTACACTCTATTTGATCTGAAGCTAAGGCTTGGTCTACACTTACCCCCCAATTCGAACTAAGGTACGCAACTTCAGCTACGTGAATAACGTAGCTGAAGTTCGAAGTACCTTAGTTCGAACTTACCTCGGTCCACACGCGGCAGGCAGGCTCGCCCGTCGACGCCGCGGTACTCCTCTCGTATAGCTGGAGTACCGCAGTCGACGGCGATCACTTCCTGGTTCGACTTATCGCGTGCAGACCAGACGCGATAAGTCGAACCCAGAACTTCGATTCCCAGCCGCCGAACTAGCGGCTGGGTGTAGACATACCCTAAGTGTCTGATAATGCAGTAGCTGGCATTCTTTGAGACAAAGCATTTTTATATCAACATTCAAGACTTCATTTAGAGACTGTATCTGTATTTTCTGTTGGAGATTTTGTTGCGGGCAATTATTTTGTCAGCCCTCATACTACCACTAGTCTTGTGATCTGAGTGTGTTTATGTTCCAAATAATATTTGCCTGGGGTAATTAATATTAAAATTGAATTACCTTTCCATGGGAATGGAAAAATGCTTGATACGGTGCTTGAAATCATTCCCACTTCCCTTCTGTCCAGAGTCCCATGTAATTTCACACAAGCTATTACCACACAGCAACTGCCACATCTCAACTTTCCTTCTTAATGAAAGATTTCTCATGTCAGATTTATATTTACTTATACCCCTCCAGCCATACCTGGTGGGGTCTTTATCTAAGAACATAAGAACGGCCATACTGGGTCAGACCAAAGGTCCATACAGCCCAGGATCCTGTCTACCGACAGTGGCCAATGCCAGGTGCCCCAGAGGGAGTGAACCTAAGAGGCAATGACCAAGTGATCTCTCTCCTGCCATCCATCTCCACCCTCTGACAAACAGAGGCTAGGGACACCATTCCTTACCCATCCTGGCTAATAGCCATTAATGGGCTTAACCTCCATGAGTTTATCTAGTTCTCTTTTAAACCCTGTTATAGTCCTAGCCTTCACAACCTCCTCAGGCAAGGAGTTGCACAGGTTGACTGTGCGCTGTGTGAAGAAGAACTTCCTTTTATTTGTTTTAAACCTGCTGCCCATTAATTTCATTTGGTGGCCCCTAGTTCTTATGTTATGGGAACAAGTAAATAACTTTTCCTTATACACTTTCTCCACATCACTCATGATTTTATCTACCTCTATCATATCCCCCCTTAGTCTCCTCTTTTATCTATCCCAGCTAATTCTAGTACATCCATCACCTTGATATCCAGGTGCCTGTCCCATGTGTATTATGTAAGCTATTGCCTTGCAAACACATCATCATCACACTGACTGTATTACACTTCATCTACTTTTTTCTTCTCATCCCTCATTTTGATTTTTTGTCCACATTTAGACCATTACAAGTTGAGAGTTATACTCAACAAGTGAATTCACTTACATTTACTGTACTCATGCACTTGTAATACATCCATTTGTAAAGTGGCATGGGCTATTCAAAACACCACATATTTCTCATATATAGAGCCCTGCGTGGATACAAAATTTGTATCTACATCTGATCTGCGATCCGCAAAAACAATCCGTGGATATAAAGCAGATATCTGCAGATTTGCAGAGCTCTACTTACATACAGTAATGTTTTTCATAGGGGATGGAGCTACTTTGTGGACCCAACATGGATTTAGTTCTAGTGGCGCTGGAACACTTTTTGGAGTGGGGGTGCTGAGCTGCACCCCCTTACCTCTGTCCATGTTCCTAACCGCTCCCTAGAGCCGGGAGTAGGACCATGGCTCCGGGAGCGGGATGGGAGATGTGGTGGCTGGGATCCCGCATGCGGGGCCAATGGCTGGGCGGGACCCTGGGGCTGTCAGCAGAGCCCCCAGTGGCCAGGACCCCACACGCAGGGCCGGTTGCCAGGACTCTGCAGCTGAATCACACCCTGGGCTGGCAGCCAGCCCCTGGGCGCAGTGCCAGAGGCTGAGCGGGACCGGCAGCCAAGCAGGACCCAGGGCCGGCAGCAGAGACCCCAGACAGTAGTGGGGCCGGCGGCCGGGACCCCAAGCAGCAGGGTCGCAGGGCTGGGACCCTGGGCGCAAAACCTGGGGGTGCTGCAGCACTCCCCGCACCCCTACTTCCCATGCCTATGTTTGGTTCACAGACTCAACTAATAATATCAGCCCTACCCCATCTACTGCTCAATTACTTTAAGGTGCAGTATCACCCTACAACACAAAAATCCAGAGGAGAGCAGCTATAGATGCCTCCCCCTGCATTCCAGATGAGAACAATTACTGAGGCAGGATTCATCCATTTTGCCTCAGTCCTAAACAAGCTATATGTGCAGTGGAGACCTTCTATTCAAAATGAAGGGAGACAGTTATTAAAACTGCCTGTGATTGTTTGATGGTGCTACTATGCCTCTATGAGCTGCAATTTTCAGATCCTCAGATCTCAGCCAATTTCATCAGGACATTGAGAAATCTCTCTCCTTCTTATGGACCATTTCAATGCCAAATTTGAATTTTCTATTGCCACACACTTCAGCACTGAACCTGTTCGAAAAAAGTTACAAAAATGTTTTCTAATGGGAAAAGTATTATTTTGGCTCTGGCCTTTTTTCTCAGAGATGACTTAACTGTTTATCCTGGAACTATGGGTACGTCTATACCCAGCCGCTAGTTCGGCGGCTGGCAATCGAACTTCTGGGTTCGACTTATCGCGTCTTGTCTGGACGCGATAAGTCGAACCCGGAAGTGCTCGCCGTCGACTGCGGTACTCCTGCTCGGCAAGAGGAGTACCGCGGAGTCGACGGGGGAGCCTGCCTGCCGCGTGTGGACCGAGGTAAGATCGAACTAAGGTACTTCGAACTTCAGCTACGTTATTCACGTAGCTGAAGTTGCGTACCTTAGTTCGATTTGGGGGGTTAGTGTAGACCAAGCCTATGAACCTTTTCTCTTTGGTTAGAGTCTAGGGCAGTGGTTCTCAAACTTCTGTACTGGTGACCCCTTTCAAATAGCAAGCCTCTGAGTGTGAGTCCCCTTATAAATTAAAAACACCTTTTTATATATTTAACACCATTATAAATGCTGGATGCAAAGCAGGGTTTGGGGTGGAGGCTGACAGCTTGTGACCCCCCATGTAATAACCTCGCAACCCCCTGAGGGGTCCCGACCCCCAGTTTGAGAACCCTTGGTCTAGGGCTTGAAAAATGAGATTTAGAATGGAAATGTTTAAACTACTTTAATTACATAAGCCACTATCACTTCAACTAGAAGTGCAATTGATCCTCTTTATAACTGTAACCTTTGGAACTATATTCAACAAAAGTAGCTATACAACAAAAGTAGAGGAGAGAAAGGGTCTGTAGAAAACAGACACATGCACATTGCTAGTCTTACCACATTTCAGGACTGTTACCTTGTTACTGCTTCAGCTGAAGGCTGCATTTTAAAACAAAAAACTCCACTCTGCCCCCCCCCCCTTTTTTAAATGCCACTGAGTCTTCTAGTATTGCAGTGGAAACAACCTTCGATCAACATCTATACCATGTACTTGGTTGCTCCAACTTCCTTTCCTTATCTGCCTTCCCCCTCCTCACCACCAACACTGGAGCAACCAAAGCAGTGTTTAATTCTATGAGATATAAGAGGAGCAAGTAGCCAGAGAGAACTGAGAAGTCACCATGACAGCATTAAGGCTACGTCTACACTACCCGCCTGAATCGGCGGGTAGAAATCGATCTCTCGGAGATCGAATTATTGCGTCTCGTTGGGACGCGACATTCAATCCCCGAATCGACGCTTGTACTCCACCAGGGGAGGTAGGAGTAAGCGCTGTCGACGGGGGAGCCACAGAGGTCAATTTGCCGCCGTCCTCACAGCGGGGTAAGTCGGCTCCGATACGTCTAATTCAGCTATGCTATTCACGTAGCTGAATTTGCGTATCTTAAATCGACCCCCCCCCCCCCCCCCAGTGAGGACGTAGCCTAAGATTATAACCAAGGCAGCCTTAAGGTGAAGCATATTAGATTTATAATGTAATTATACACTAATTTAAAACATTGTTATTCACTGGAATGCTATGAAATCTCACCAGACAAATTAGCTTCCACTTCCAGCAGGCACTGATTTATGTAAAAAGCTCTATTCGGTCATTGCATTGGAACATTTAGCTGTCTTCTTCGCCAGCTGAATTATTCTCTTGCAGTTCTAAAAAATAAAATTAAACAAAAGACAAACAAAAACAAAGGGCTAGTTTACACACAGTTTTTGTACTGATTTAACAATATTGACTTAGAAACCAATATAATATCACAGTACAGCCTGCTAGTGCAGATTCAGTTATACCAGTATACAGGTGCTTGTATTGATATACCCAAATAAATTCTACTGATATAAGCACTTTCATACCAGTATAACTGAATTCATACTTGGGGTTGCACTGATTTACCAATATAGTTAAATTTTTACAAAAATTGTGTAGATCGCATCTTAACTTCTCTAAATTCTTTGCCACATTCCATATTCATGCTACCAGCCTCTTCCACTGGAGGATCCGGTGCTGGACAATGTACCTTATAAGCTCTTAACTTCCAGTCTTGTAGCAATTATTAGGCGATAAAGCCCACAATTTGTGGATTATTGTTTAATTGGTAACTGACAGAGATTAAGACCTTGTCTGTATTTGGGATTTGCCCCAATTCAGCAACTGGAGAGCTGCACTAATGCAAATCCCATGTGTAGATAAAAAAACCCCTCTGATTTTCACTGGTGTAAATTCTGGCTTTCCTTGTCTACATTTGGGATTTGAACTGGTGCAGCTACTCTCTCTCTCATGTTTTTATATGGCCCTTGTTACTCGAGTACCTTAGCACTTCACAGTCTTTAATAGGTCTATCATCACAACATCCCAATAGATAGGGAAGTGTTATTATCCCCTATTGTACAGATGGGGAACTTAGGGCTTGGCTACACTTGCGAGTTACAGCGCAATAAAGGAGCCCCGGGTGCCCTAGCTCACTCCCTGTCCACACTGGCAAGGCACGTAGAGCGCTCTGTCTCCGCTATCAGTACAGCACTGCTGGCACTCCACCTCGGCGAGAGGAATAACGTTTGCTGCACCTTGGCTACAATGCACGGGCGTCAGTGTGAACGAGGTGTTGGGTTACTGTGCTCTGATCGGCCTCCGGAAATGTCCCATAATCCCCTTATGTCCAGTGGCCACTCTTGTCATTGTTTTGAACTCCTGTAGGAATGCGAAAATGCCCTTTCAAAGCTCTATTTATGACAGCCGGCATGCAAGCCATTAGTGTGGAATGCTGTGAGTGAGAGAGAGGTGGTGGGGGGAAAACGGGGGTCTGCTGCTGTCTGAACTTACAAGACAGCATGCTGAGATGCTCTCAGCCCCCCAAAACCCCACTCTCTACATACACACAACACATTCCCTGGCACACTCTACCCCACCCCCCCAGGGTCGGCGAGTTGTATGGGCCCGTGGTGCCCAGGCTCCAGCGAGTTCAGGGCCCGGGGGGGCCCGGCTCCACCAATGTTCACGGCCAAGTCTCTCCTCCGGCTCCACCTGCCGCCCCTGGCATGCCTCCCCTGAGCGTCCCTGCCTGCCCTGGGCAGCGGGCGGCTGCCCCCTGCAGCTCTGTGCTGCATTCCCTCGCCAGCTGCTGCCGGCTACAAGGGAGCAGCGTCCCTGAGGAATGCCTGTGGAAGAGGAGGGGAGGAGCCACATGGCAGCCCCCACCTCCAGCAGGCAACTCTGAAGTCGGGGGGGCTTATCCTGGCTGGACCGCCTGAGCAGCAGCCGGGGGGGCTTGGGTGAGTGTCGTGCCGGGGGAGGCAGGGAAGGACCTCCCGTCCCCCGGAGCTCGCTGCTGCCAGTAGGTAGAGGGCTAGAGGGAGTCCTCCTCTCTGCCCCCCTGCCCCAGCCCCGGGGCAGCCTGCCTGCCGCACCCCCTCCAACACCCCAACCCTCTGTCTCAGCCCAGAGCCCGCACCTACCACCCCAAACCACCTTCTACACCCCCTCCTGCACCCCAACCCCCTGTCCCAGCCCAGAGCCTGCACCCAACACCTAAACTCCCTCCCGGAGCCCGTACCCCTCCCACACCCAAACACTCTCCCAGAGCCTTAGGCAGGTATGTGTTGGGGGGTGGGACTTGGACGCATTCTAGGCACCACCAAAAATTATACAAACCTGCTGTCCCTGCACCCCCCCATTTGAAAAGCATGTTGCAGTCACTTGCATGCTAGGATAGCTGCCCATAATGCCTCTCCCAATGCCGCTGCATGTGCCGCAAATGTGGCCACGCCAGTGCGCAAGCAGCTGTCAGCGTGGACAGACTGCAGCGCTTTCCCTACTGCGCTCTCCGAAGGCGGGTTTAACTCACAGCGCTCTACACCTGCAAGTGTAGCCATGCCCTTAGATTAAAAGTTAGAAACTAAGCCTTGGAGGCTAGTTGTTAGCACCCTTATTACTGAACTCTCCTTCCTCTACATTGGTGACTGGCCATCAGTTACTGGAATCAGGGCAGGTTCCCAATGCAGACAAAGCTTCAACTGGTGAAATTGTTCTGAGGTAGATTCAAAAAGTCAAAAATACTGGCTGATTAGATTATGCCACATGCCTAGATCCCAGAGATAGTAAACTAAAGGACTTGTAAATAACAGGCTATTTTTGAAGCATGTGGCAGAGAAAGAAGAAGTATGTCAATTTCTTCTCTTCAAGAGAGTTATCAGTGACTGAATAGGGGGACCTAGGGATAAGCCGAGGGGCATGGCCATACCATGTCCTCACTGCTGCATGGGACAGGATGGAAGGAGGAGTGGCCAGATTTGGGATGCAGGAGGTGGAGCAACATGGATCCATTCTTTACTCTCACAGGAATCTCCTCTAACCCATGGGCTGGGAGACAAGATCCTTCTTAAACCACTGGGTATGTAGAACAACAACATGTCAAATTTGATTTTGGAATTGAAAGTATCCCTTTCTAACCAAATACAAATTCAGACCTCGTCCTCAGAGTTATTTTGAGAAAACACAAACCATGCACTGTGACTGAGGCTATGTCGACAGTGCTGCAGTAGAGCCGTATTGTAGACGCTTTCTACATTGATAGGTGTTTTTCCATCAATGTAGTAAACCCACCTCTCCTAGTGGTGGTATCTAGGTCAATGGAAGAACTCTTTTGTTGACCTCGCAGTGTCTACACCAGAGGTTAGGTCAGCTGAACTACATCACACAGGGGGTGAATTTTTCACATCCCTGAGCAATTTAGGTACGTCAGTTTAAATTTTAAGTGTAGCTCAGGTCTGAGAATGCAGGTAGTCTGTGTTGCATTTAACTCCACAAGAGTCCTGATATCACTGGGCCACAACCTCTTATCCATGGCTGGTTGCCAGGCTGTGAGAGTACATGCAGACAGCTGAAGAAACTCAGACATGGTCTTTATAAATAAAGCGTCAGAGAGACCACATTTAGCAACTGAAACCCAATCAAATAGGGACATGCAGCCTTATTCAAGGCTGCCAGGAGAAATTGGGAACCCTGGGGGCATGTGTTATACACAGTAAACACTTTTTTTGCTGATCATATTTGCTAGCTCTGTCCATTTGGCACTGTCATGCGATCAAGCTTTTTCATCAAACAGACGCACTGTATTCCAGCTCAGCCAACTATCAACATGACACAATAGGTAAAGCTTTGACACTTGCAATTACCAGCTACAGGTAACAAACTCTGCAAATGTCTACAGTTAAGACATATACTTGAAGATGCACTTATCCCTATTGCTATATTTCTTTGTCCTTTTAAATTTAACATATTTAGAAAACAGAGTCCAGATGTAACAAATATTTGCTATGGTTTGGGGAACAACATGCAGAAATCTAGATTGGTTATATGTAGCTGGGATCTGATGATTTAAAAAAAAAAAGCTGCTTTTTTACTGTTGTCAAACTTAATTCTAAGAGAGAATTTCAATACATGTTAGAACCTATTTCAGGAGTAAAACAAGGAAACTATTGGAACCCTTTGATATCTGAGAATCTGAAAATACCCCTGGTTAAGCAAAAGAGAGCAAATTTCTCCAAGTGGATAATACATCTCCAGCAAGGGAAGGATTGTCTTGTGGCTAAATCACAGGACTAGGAATCAGAAGATGTGGGTTCTCTTGGAGAAACATGAGATTCTCAGACAATTTTGTTGCCAGAAACCTTCACAGTCTATTCACACACTGCTGCCCTGTTTATCCCAGCTCTGCAGAAAACTGTCTTCAGTTAGACAACAGCAGTAGCATAGAACAAACATTACTATCTATCAACCCATTCATTTCAGTGAGCCGTTAAAGTCAAAGGCCTAGTTGGAAGCATTTAAATGCTGGCACTATTAGTCAAATGTAATAGTGTTAGGATTTGAAGAAAAAACAATTGAAGTGAAGGCACATTTTAGAACATTGGGTTTAGAAATATACCTTGCAATTCCACTGAAGCCCTGGGCTGTGTTATATTTTCCATTGATTTCCCTGGGGATACCCATGGCCAGAGAGCCAGCAATGGACTCCAGGGTACGTCTATATTGCATTATAAACCCACGTCTGTGGGACCTAGGCTTGTGGACTCAGTGTTTACAAGCCTGCACTTGTAAACATATACCCTGCATTGTAAACCTGGGTCTATGATTACTGGACCTGGGTCTCAAAGCTGTGCTAACACATCCATACTGCACTATCCTAGGGTCCGGGTCTTGTGTGCTTGCTGATCCGATTCAGACTAAGGGCTAGTCTACACTGGCAATGCTAAAGCGCTGCCATGACTTGTGTGGTCACTTAAAAAAACAAAACAAAAAAACACCTCCATGACAGGCGTAGCTCCCAGCGCTGGTGCACTGTTTACACTGGCGCTTTACAGCACTGAAACTTGCTGCGCTCAGAAATTGCTGTAAATTGCCAGTGTAGACAAGCCCTGATTTCTGTGTGGTTGGAAGTGGGGCTTGGGCTCAAACCTGAGTCAGAACCTTGTTTAGTGTACAGTGTAGACATACCAGAGGCCATAGCTAAAACAGAGCCACAGGATCTCCATGCAAATAATTCTGGCCTCCCACAGAGCCCCAAGGATTTGCCAGATTTCAGGGCAAGATCCACAGCATTTTCCACAGGATGGGGGCAACTCCTGCCCCCTTACCAGATAATGAGGGGGATCTGTACAAGGCACATCTACTTTGGGAAAATTTTCTAACTGGTTTCAAAACTGGTTCAGCTAAACCAATTAGACCCATAATGGTTACCTGTTTTAAGAAAGTCCGGTTTCAGTAAAAACAGATCAGGCTACCTTAAACCAGGTCTATGTTATAGTCCTGTAGAGAGGCCCAGGGAGGTTTCCTCCCTCCGAGACCCCCTGCTATGGGGCTTCTCCCAGAGAAGGGGATGATGTGGGCCAAATTTAGCAAAGTTTTGTTTCGCGTTTGTTTTGAGGCAAGACTGTTTCCTGAAACTCTTCTGCTAGCTCTGCCCATTCAGTACCATTTGTCAAAATGATTAATAAACATAATGAGTGTGAGAACACGCTCAAACTAGATGGAGTCCATGAAAATTCAAGTCTACACAATATTAAGTGAAGCTAAGCCTAAATGTTCTTGTCAGCTCCTTTGCAGCTCACCAGTGGAACAGTTTATCACTTGAACAGAAGGCTCCTTGGTAGAGATAAAATACCCACTCCATTACTCATTCAGCTATGTGCCGCATTTGGGGAAGAATGCACTCAGCAGGCCTAATCCCAGCCCAGGGCAGGGTTGTTTGTGTCTCACTGATTCAGAGTTAAACTGAAATGAACTGTCAGTACATGCCCTGGAAAAAGAGAAGTCAGTTTACCTCATACTGAAACGGAGATCCTGGTTGCTCTGTGTCACACAGGGCTGCCCGGGGGGGGCGCAAGTGGGGCAATTTGCCCCAGGCCCCGGAGGGGCCCCCACGAGAATATAGTATTCTATAGTATTGCAACTTTTTTTTATGGAAGGGGCCCCCGAAATTGCTTTGCCCCAGGCCCCCTGAATCCTCTGGGCGGTCCTGGTGTCACATGTTTTAAAAAAACCTAACTCCAGGATGAACACAAACATGCTCCATTCGCCTTGTGCACCTAGTTTAGAGTCATTCTATCAACATTTTGCCCTTTTGATTCTTTGGTTTCCTGTTTTGTTCCTGCCTTGACTGTTTCCTTTGCCTTTTAACCTGCCACTATTTGCTACCTCAACATAAAAGAGAGTTGCTAAAATGAAAATACAGCAGAAATGTTAAATGAAAGGAAATGGGCCACTTTACAAACTAGACTTTACATAAAATTTAAACTAGTAGAAGAGAGGAAGTTAGATTTGACCTAAAAACCACCATTAAAGTGATACTTTTAAAAGAACCTAGTACCCTGCTGTGAGACCTTCAGCAAATAGCTTTACATCTGTGTGCCTGTTTCTCCTCCTACCCTTTGTCTGGCTTGTCTGTTTTGATAGCAGACTCTGGTGCAGTTACTCTCTCCCTGTTTGTACAGTGCCTAGCACAATGGGGACCTGATCTCAGCTGAGACAAATTCTAAATCATAACTCCCACTGAAGTGCTTGGGAGTTGCCTGTCTGCACCATAGGGAACAATCAGGACTTCTTTTGAAATACAGTGCTATATCTCATGAGAAATGTGGTCTAATGGTCTGTAAACACAACTCAAGAGGCAGGAACCAAAGGTTCCCTTGTCTACACTAGAAAATTAGATCGGCTTAACTATGTTGGTCAGGGGTGTGAAAAATCCGCACCCCCTAAGCAGTGTAGTTAAGCCTACCTAAATCCCTGTGTAGACAGCACTAGGTGGACAGAAGTTTTCTTCAGTCTACCTACCTACTGCTCTTGGGAAGGTGGATCATCTATGCCAATAGGAGAATCCCTCCCAGCAACATAGGTAGCATCTCCACTGAAGTGCTGCAGCAGCACAACTGTGCCACTGTAACATTTTAAGTGTAGACAAGCCCCGAGTTTCTGTAGGATCATGGGGTAATCACTTGACTTCTCTGCTTCAGTTTGCCCTTTTTAGCTATGTTGCAGGTTGTTATGAGCTCTAATTAATGTATACAAATTGTTTTCAAGATGCAAAGAACAATAGAGAGCTAATTATCAATAGATTATCTCCTGCAAAATTAGTAGCACTGTCATATCTATAGCTTGGAAGACTTACCACCTGTACCAAGAGCACCTCTCAACCAACATTGTGCACTTGTTTGTGATGTTATTTTAGCACAGTCTGAAACAATTCAACATAGGAAGAGCAGGAATTCATAAAGGGAACTCAAACAGGACCTGTAGTTATAATAATTGCATTTCTGTAATAAATTTTGGTAGAACCATTTACCTGTGCTTCCCGGGAGTTGTTCCAATGCAGTATCATTCTAAAAGCTATCCCCATTGAAAGTCTTTTTTTCCCCTCCCCCCAAAATGCCTTATAACTAAGTAAAAGATTTAAAGAGTTCATCATCTAGCTTTGTCAATTTGCTTTCAATCTTGTGACTAAAACTGACAGAACATGAATTCACACCAGGGAGAGAAGTGGCAGCATTTAGAAATCTGCCTTGTGTAATTTAACAATCATTCATGACTCAGCAGCACCTGACCTGTCATTCTGAGGCCACCTGCACTACATTTAGCTTATGGACTTTAAACAACAAACACAGCCCAGGGAAGTTCTAGGATTAATGACCAGCTGCAAGGAGAAGAGCGGATGCCCCATTTCAGCATTAATTACCCAGAGAAGGCCTCAGGCTGTGGTAATTATCAGTGATCAAAGCCACTGTGTTTTATTTGTTCCACTACCCCTCCATTTGAAAACACACAGTATGAATGTTAAAACCACGACATACGCAAAAGACTTTCTCTACTGCTCCTTAGACAGTCATTCCAGCCACCATGATACATAAACCAACAACAATAATCATAATGGCTCCAAAGCTCACTCAGTGGAACCACTCTTACCACAGTGAGACTTTGTGTAAGAGAATATAGTGAACCAGCCTCCTCACTGGAAATAGCACATAAATCTAGTGATGGAGATCCTCAAGACATAGAGTTCATTTCAGATAAGCTTCTGGAAGCCTAGAAGCTTAGCTGAATTAGCCATAAGGAAAAAGAACTACCCACCAACAGAGCTGGGGACCCTCCCCTCCCCCAAATAGGCCCAGAGATAGACCTTCCTTCCAACACCATCCCCTCAATCAGTCTTACCTAGAGATGTCTTTCAAGAAGGGTGGGGCTGGGAGAGGGAGCTCTCCCACTTCATCTCTCATGGCTGATAGATTAACACTGTCCAACATTTGTGACCACTACTTCACAGTTCAGAATGGTGTGTGGAGCAGAGGACAATGAGTCCTGTGTAGGTAATCCTCACAATACTCGGTAGTGTTTTTAAAGGCTCAGCTCCTGCAGCCATTTAATTAATTAAGAATCTGTTTTCATTTTTTTTTTTTAAAGCAGGTTTCTAGACTTCATAGCTGCCAGGAAAAGCTTGAAAATATGAACCCCAAACGCTCAAAACCAGCAAGGCAAATGAGAAGAACCCAGTGTTTGTTATTTTTTATAATCTACTTTTAAGCCAGGCTCATGATTTTTTAGGGCCTGACTCTTGAGGGCTGGCAATACTGTTAAAGCCCTCTATTCCCCACACACTCTACATAGTTACCAAGGAAACAAAGGTTTATGACCCTTAGAAAAGTTAGAGACCTTTTTTCACCCTATTTGATACAGAAAGAACAAATAAAAGCTAGTCACTATTGCTGTGAAAACAAGTTTCAAATAGCTTCTACTGGCATTTCTGAACTCATGTGATGTGGTACACCAATCAGTGAGCCAGAGGAAATACCATGTGATTTCCATCGTTTGACCAATCTCAGACTGAAAAATGTACCCCAAGTTGCTTCTTGCAAACACAGTAAGTGCCAGTGCCTTAAAACAGCTTGTAGCATGCATTGCTATTCTCCAGAAAGGGAGAGAATGAGTCAGGGACATTGAGACCAATTCTTATTCAGGGATGAAAAGGTCCATAGTGAGCTTTCAGTCTGTTCAAGGAGTCAGTAAAGTGCAGTGGTAACCAGGAAGTAAAATGCAAGCATAGTGACATGATTATTACAGCTTAGGGTTACCATATTTTGAGTGTCCAAAAAGAGGACACTCCACGGGGCCCCAGCCCCGCCCCCGCCCCAACTCCACCCCTTCCCCAAAGTCCCCGCCCCAACTCCATCCCCTCCCCTGCTTCCTGTGAACATTTGATTCGCGGGAAACCTGAAGCAGGCAGCAGGTAAGCTGGGGAGGGGGTACGGGGAGGAGGCGCGGCCCAGTCTGGCCCCCCCAACTGAGCAGCTCCCTCCGGCGGCCGGCCCTGGCGTCTCCAGCCTGGCTCGGCTCAGGCCCTGAGCTGGCTTGATCTGTTAATATCCAGAAATCACCGTAAGTATTAATATTTAAAAATATGATAATCAGTGTTATACTTAATATAAATATGCATAATAAGGATGAATAACTATGAATTTATTATGGAGACAGTTACTAAATTATTGGAAACCGCAAATGATGTTACTTATATCCACAAGCAGGAGCATTGCCACAGTCCTTTTCTAATGTGATTACACAACTACCATCTTCTGATTGCTGTGTGTCTGTCTCAGGCCATGTTTGCTTGAGACTCCCTCAATCCATTTATTCACTAGAAAATAATTAATAAGGAAACATTTTACCTATGCAAACCACTGGTTAATTACTCACTAGAAAACTGTGCAACATCAAAAAGGGCTTTTGTAAGAAAACTTGTCCCAAATCAGGGTTTAGAGGTTAAGGTTAATGACAAAACTGGATAGCAAGTATTTTGTCATGGTAGCACTTGGGTTTTCTTGGAATGCATTGAAAGACAAAGTTCAGTGATCACCTAATTTCATCCAGGAGGGGGAAAATAAGTTTGTTTATCAGTTTGTAAATGTCAACTGATGAGCTGGTCAGCATTAGCAAAGAAAGAGCACTAAACTCAGTTCATAAAAGCAAGAATTGGTCACACTGTATTTAGCATGCACAGAAAGGATGAGCAAACATTTACTGCATTTATTTTTAAAGAGAGAGGGAATAGTTAGGATTTTTTTAGATAAATTGATTATTGGAGTTTTGAGAAGCTGCTTCATGCATGAGAATGGAAGCACTAAATTATTTTTATGATCTTGCCTATCCACAGAACATATACAATAGGTCATGTGGTCACTAGCCACCAAAAAGAATAGTCATTCACAGAGTAGATCACAGAAAGTGGTATTCTTGGGAGATCTTTAGAATAAAGATCCTATCTACACGGTAACTACCAGAATTCTGAGAAGCCAGGTGCAATATAAATTATCCCCCAATTAAAATTAAAACAGTTCATTCTGGCAACATAGATGGAACTGAGCCAAGAATGCAGTCCTGAAACATTGCACAACATTGCCCTTCTGCAGGCCCGTAGCATGATTCAGCCCTGTCTACATTTTATGGCCAAACCATATATTTAAGTGGTATAACTGTGTCTCTAGCACTCTTGTTGCTACTGTGGAGACAGAACCTGAACAAGGTATTTTGCTTATGGACTACAGGACTCTCTAGTTGAAGAAACTTTACCATTACTTAAAAATAATACAACACATAACAAATACAACAAATTCAACTCTCATTAGCAATATGGAGCTACAAAAAAATGTTGACTAACACTGAAATATTTCAAAATGTGTCTTGTGACTAAAGCTTTTAGTTACACATAAACAGGAAACACATCAGGAGGTTTTTTTTTGCATAAAATGCTTGTTTGCTCAATCCAGCAGGGGACAAGTGATAAGACTGAACAGTTCCTGCACAACCAACTATATCCCATTCAAGAGATCATAGTTAACACTTTAAACTAGTGCTTCCAAAGAGTCTTTTCATTTGCTTTATAAGTTATGGGGATTGTAAGGGAATCATAATATGGGATTTAACACACTTAGGGCACGCCTACATTTAGGCCATGTCTACACTAGTGAGCTTACAGTAGCACAGCTGTACTGATGCAGTTGCGCTGCTGTAAGATCGCTCATGTAGCCACTGTATGCTGACAGGAGAGAGCTCTCCCGTCGACATAATAAAACCACCTCCACAAGCAGTGGTAGCTATGTTGGCGTGAGAAGCTCTCCGGCTAACATAGCGCTGTCCACACCAGCGCTTCTGTCGAGGTAACTTTTGTTGCTCGGAGGATGTTTTTTCACACCCCTGAGCGACATAAGTTACGCCAACAGAAGTGGTAATGTAGACAAGCCCTTAAAACGCTGCATCAGCGCAGCGGTGTAGCACTGTAATGAAGATGGTCTAAGCCAGGGGTCGGCAATTTTCAGCACACGGCTTGCCAGGGTAAGCACCCTAGCGGGCCGGGCCAGTTTATTTACCTGCTGACGCGGCAGGTTCGGCCGATCGTGGCCCCACTGGCTGCGGTTTGCCATCCCAGGCCAATGGGGGCGGTGGGAAGCCGCGGCCAGCACATCCCTCGGCCCGCGCCGCTTCCCGCCGCCCCATTGGCCCAGGATGGCGAACCGCGGCGAGTGGGGGCCGCGATCGGCCGAACCTGCCGCGTCAGCAGGTAAATAAACTGGCCCGGCCCGCTAGGGTGCTTACCCTGGCGAGCCGCGTGCCGAACGTTGCTGACCCCTGGTCTAAGCCTACAGGTGAGATCTCTGCCGGCAGATTAGTGAATCCACTCCGTGAGAGATGGCAGCTATGTCGGTGGGAGAAGCTGTCCCGTCGACATAGCATTGTCTACCTGCGGGGGGTTAGGTTAGTATAACTACGTCGCTCAGGGTTGTGGATTTTTCTCGCCCTCTGAGCGACATAGTTACACTGATATAGGTCTGTAATGTAGACCAGATCTTACTGATGTTTAGCAGTTGTATAACTGCTATTAAATCTCTATCAGCATGTTTAAATACAAATTACACATAGGTGATACAGTTTAAATGCTAAAATTAGGACACATTGCTGAAGTTGTTATTTCAATGGTTAGAATTACCCACTTGGCTGGCCATATTCCTGACACGGTGGCATTCCATCCATATGTAAGGATGTCTCACTGGATTAGAGAGTGCAACTTTAAATGTATAAAAAACTGGATTATCAATTCTGAGCACCTTCTCTCCCTCCTCTTTGGCAGTCATTCTGCCCATCCCTCCTCCCTCCCCCCCCCCCCCTTCTGAAGAAATTGTTTCCTTCCTTCTGACCAGAGTGAAATCTTAGTTTTGAAACTTGGCTGTTTATATTAATCCTGGTGTTTCTGGTCAACAAACCTCTTCCTCTCCCACAACATTTTACAGCAATTCAAGTCCCAGTTGCCTTTGTGGTGGGCCCTAAGTGCACTGAATCAAGGCATATCCTCTCCCTTCAGTTGTAAATCCAGATTGTCTCCCAACGTCTATGTTGCATGATCTGGTACACTCTCAGACTGGGAAGACTCTAGACATAATTAAACTCACAGCATTGCCAGCTTCAACTGTACAAAAATTGTGTCAGCCCCCATTCCCCAAAAAAACAATTAAGACTGTGTTAAAACGTTTGGAATTTTCAAAGAGTTAGGGGGCCTTTTTGTCTTCTGGGTTTTAAAAGAATTACTTCTTACAGAGCAGCTGATTTATTAAATATGACCAAGATCTTCTTTCTAATCTGTTTCAGTGGTTTATTTAAAAAACGGCCTTTGGACCAATATTGTTCATGGCTTTTCTCCTAGAAAATTATTTTAATAAATCTGAATTGAAGCTATTCACCTGTTTAAGTGTGGGACAGTCATAGAGTTACATACTCTATGATAGTAGAAACTAGTGCTGCATACTAGAGAAAGAAGTACGTACTATCAAATACACATCTTAAGACCCCCCCTCCCAATCCCCCCCAAGAAATAAAAATGAACTGTTAATACGTTAAGACTGATTTTGTCTACAGAGTCAAGAAATTCAGAGTTAAGGGTTCCCGACAGCAACTTCATCTCTGCTCCCTTATGTGTGGGCTTCTTTCATTAGAGATCTGGGCACTGTGACATATTAGTTGGTAAACAAAGGAATTTGTACTTGTTTATGGACTTTATCTAAAGCTTAGTCTTCTCAGCATATTTAGCTATTAGTAAGGTTAAGATTGTCAGAGTTATTTTTAGTAAGTGTTACGGACAGGTCACAGGAACTAAATAAAAATTCACAGGAGCTGTGACCAGTCTGAGACTTTTCCTAAAAATAACTGGAGGAAGAGAGGGCTTGGGGGGGAATGATAGCTGGAGCCCCCTGGCAAGGGACTGACAGCCCTAGCCCCATTACCATAGAGGTGGCACATCCCTGGCTCGAGCCTCCACTACAGCCCTGGGACGAGGGCACACAGCCCCGGCTCCTGCTGAAGCTGAGGGTCAGAGGTGCACAGCCTCGACTCCTGCACCGACTGAAGCCGGGGAGGGCAGAAGGGGCACACAGCCTTGGCTCTGGCTGCAGCTGTGGGAGGGTGCACAGGCCCGTCCGAAGCTGTGAAGGGTAGGGGGAACACAGCCCCAGCTGATGCCGGAGGTTCAGGGCACACAGCTCCAGCTGAAGACCAGGGGGAGGAGGAGAAAGGGGTGGATACAGCACCGGCTCTGGTTGAAGCCACAGGTGGAGGATGTATAGCTCCAGCTCAAGCAAAGTCACAGAGGTTCAGTAGTCATGGAATTTGTGATTTCCCTGACCTCTGACTACATCGTATCCTTAGCTATTAGTGTTGCTACACAAGTACAAACAAATGTATTCCTATCAAGCTTACCCTGCCTAGTGCAAAATGCAACTGCACTAAAGGTTTGAACCAGTAGCCAGAGACCCACTATAGACAAGAACTAAATTGAGTCTGACCTTTTCCATTATATACATTTTACAGTATCAGAGGGGTAGCCGTGTTAGTCTGAATCTGTAAAAAGCAACAGAGGGTCCTGTGGCACCTTTAAGACTAACAGAAGTATTGGGAGCATAAGCTTTCGTGGGTAAGAACCTCACTTCTGGACTTGCATCTGAAGAAGTGAGGTTCTTACCCACGAAAGCTTATGCTCCCAATACTTCTGTTAGTCTTAAAGGTGCCACAGGACCCTCTGTTGCTTTATACATTTTACAATTATTAACCTCAGCTGCTTTGCAGCAGTGCAGATTTTACTTTTAATTATACAAGATCCAGGCAACACACCTGAAATGTGTCACCAACACTGCAAACCACAATACATACTAGATTACATCACTTATGTCAGAAATACAGAACTAACTTGAAGAGAAAGGGGAAGCCCTAATAGAAGCATTAAGATTTCACATTTTGTTTCCAATACAATTATTCCATTAAGAACCAAAAGGTTCTTGGTTTTTCTTATTACTAGAAAGCATACTGACCTTTATCTCTCATCCATTGAGAACCTCAAGCACACCCAGCTCTCAACCAGCTTATAGTTTCAGGTTGTAAATTTTGAAGTTTGGATATGGAAGTGTATCTAAAGTTTTGTCAAAATGGTATCTTTCACTGAATAATTTTTTATATAATATTTGAGTCCATAGTTAGAACTCAAAATTAAGTTTAAAGGTATATTTTTATTATATACTACACAGTAAGCCATTTCCCTGTTTCATAGAATCATAGAACTGGAAGGGACCTCGAGAGGTCATCTAGTCCAGTCTCCTGCACTCAAGGCAGGACTAAGTATTCTAGACCATCCCTGGCAGGTGTTTGTCCAACCTGCTCTTAAAAATCCCCAATGATGGAGATTCCACAAACTCCCTAGGCAATTTATTCCAGTGCTTAACCACCCTGACAGTAGGAAGTTTTTCCTAATATCCAACCTAAACCACCCTTGCTGCAATTTAGCCCATTGCTTCTTGTCCTATCCTTAGAGGTTAAGAAGAACAATTTTTCTCCCTCCTCCTTGTAACCTTTTACATACTTGAAAACGGTTATCATATCCACCCTCAGTCCTCTTCTCCAGACTAAACAAACCCAATTTTTTCAATCTTCCTTCATAGGTCACGTTTTCTAGACCTTTAAATCATTTTTGTTGCTCTTCTCTGGACTTTCTCCAATTTGTTCACATCTTTCCTGAAATGTGGCACCCAGAACTGGACACACTACTCCAGTTGAGGCTTAGTCAGTGCAGAGTAGAGCGGAATTTTGCCACATGGAAGCAGCAAACTCACATACATCCTCCACGTGTTGGAATGTAAACACATATCAGAGATTCCTAACATTGATTGCATCCTCTGAAAAATGGATTTTAGGACAGCAGAAATCTTGTGAAAACCCCAGCACAAACCTATACCAGGGTTTAAATGCAAACTAGTATGACCCATAATGAGAATTCAGTCACCAGAAAGGATGATCTTGTGGTTATGGCAACTATTGAGGAAATCTACATTCTACTTCCACTCCTGCTAGATTTCCTGGGTAAGCTTGGCAAGTCACTCTCTGTGCTCAAGTTCTCATCTATAAAATGTAAGATACTTCCTTACTTTACATGGGCAGCAAGGATAAAGCCCTTTGTGGTTGTGAGGTGCTACAGTAAGTGCCACTGAAAAGCCTAAAAACTCCAAAGAAAAACATTTTGGAGAAGGACGGTTTATTATTTCAACAGCTCCGTCCTTTCAGTTAAGGTGCAAGAGCACCAAGGGGTTTTCAGCAAACTCAGGGAAGATCAGATTTGACAATCTTGATGCGTGTAAGGAAAATGAAGTTCATTTTTAAATCCTTTCAGGGACTTTAACATACCATTAGAAGTAGAACACACATAAAAGAAAGGGCGGGGGCAAGGGGAAAGGCATAAGTCTAGAGGGAAGGATAGCTCAGTGGTTTGAGCATTGGCCTGCTAAACCCAGGGTTGTGAGCTCAATCCTTGAGGGGACCATTTAGGGATCTAGGGCAAAATCAGTACTTGGTCCTGCTAGTGAAGGCAGGGGACTGGACTCAATGACCTTCCAAGGTCCCTTCCAGTTCTAGGAGATAAAAAATTAAATTAATGGAGATGTCCTAAGTCCAGATTTTTAAGAGCTCCTTCATGGGTCACTTAAATTACAGCAGCAGAACAGGATGCTGCTTGCATACATAAGTGAATCCAAAACTATTTTAGCACTACAATATCAAAAACATTTAGTGAAAGGTACAATAACCCTAATTATGTGTTCCTCTTGGATCATATGACTGATATGCCATATTAATTGTTCAATATGTCTGAGTGTAATGAAAACTCCTGCATGACTCTCAAACAGAAATTCAGAGTCCCACATGAAATACCAAGTTTTGGTCACTCCCACTACATCAGGTGTACTTCAAATGGATACAGTATTTTTTAATTATATTCCTGTCCTGTTGTGTACCATACTGTACCCCATTTGAATAATTGCTACATTTTAGTGGATGGTGAAAGTGATGGGTACATGGTTTGGTTAAGATTGTCATCAATTTATATACATAAACGAAAGCAAAGTCACCTTTACACGTTGGAATTGGCGTGTTTATTTAAAAAGTAAACCTTTGTGCACATTACAGTTAAAAAAGGAAAATTCAAAAAAGAATCCAATCAATTAAGCAGTCTGCAAGCCAGCAATATTACAAGCTTGTTTACATACTAACATTTACATTAATTTAAACAAGTGGCTTGTCACCAACATGTAAAACTCACAAGTTGGATCTTGGAAGATACAACTCCTACCACATGTATTAACATGGGTTTGTCAATCAGTTTAAAACCACTCTTGCAATGAAACACTTAGTCCCCCCTCAGTAAGTTATACTAGCGGATAGCTAGCTGCTGTAGCTATTCCACAGTGGTTCTTCCTGTCTTTAGCCATGTAGATATATCCTTTGTCACCCCACTTCTCACCCCAGCTGGAAAACAAAACAAAAAACTATGGTTAGCCTTAACAGTAAGGCAAGAGAGTTTAACACTGAGATCTACATTTGTCCCACGGATTAGAATGGCAATTTCCACCTTTCACCTTTGTGAAAAAGCCCAACTAACAAACGCTCTCCACTGGTAAGATGCATGATATGCCAAGGATACCCAGAGTGCAGAATAGAACCTTGTAATGCAACCCTTTGACTCTCTTTCCAGTAGCAGTGTGGCTGGAGTGGATATAGGTGGGCAGCACTGCCCAAGGACGGAACTGGCAAGGCAACACTTCTGATTCGGTGATGGAGTGCATAACTGACTTCACCAACTGACCTCCCAGAAAGTAATACACCAAAAAGACTGCAGACAACCATGGGGAGGGTACTCTGATGGCGGAAACAGAAGACCAGCCACCAAGATTTCGTGATCTCACTATCTTTCACCTGTCAGATTTTTGCCTCCTGTCCTAGGACAAGAGGCCAGTCCTCAGTCCTTTTACATCTGCACAAAATATCAAACCTTCTGACTGAGTCTCCTCCACACTTAAGGGTATCCCAACTTTATGCTAGTTTTCAGTCCCAGTTTAGATCATGATCTAAACAATCCAAAATGCATTAGATCATGATCTAAACAGTCCAAAATGCATTAGAATGAATTTGCTGCTTAAAGCCAAGTTTAAGAACCCAAAAGGTATAACTTCTTTCCCCTATGTAAGAACTGAGACATTGTTTTATAAAGGTGGCTATGGAGTTTTGCCAAATTTGCAGGACTTCCCCCACCCTGCATCATAGCACCTTTCACATTGATTCACTTGAACATGTAACCAAACCATTTGCAACCCCAACTTTATAAACCATGTACTGAGGTTGAAGAGTGTTGTATAAAAAGAAAAAAACCCAGAAGTTTTGCACCTGTTCTTAACAATCCAGTACTTCTTCCCATCTTCGTCTGCTCCCTCAAAGCCATAGCCTACAACCAGAACGCCATGATCCAGGTCCTCACTGCTACACTCTGGCTCATAATAGATACCTAGAAAATACAAGTTCAAGTAAGCACTCCAATATTAAAAAAAAAAAGAAAAAAAAAAAAAAAGTATTTCTAGACCATCTTCTGTCTTTAGATCTCAATGGTGTGTTTTACAATCAGTCAATCACCCAAACATCTCTTCTGCAAGGTATTTCAGCATTATTCCCCATTTCACGGAAGAGGAAACCAAAGGACAGGTTACATTACTTGCCCAAGATCACAAAGGAAATCTGCATAAGAGTTGGAGACTGACCCCAGAGCGCCTGAATTCCAGATCAAACTTTTTTGCATCAGTAATTAAAGTACAGACTGCAACCTTAGGTACAGTACATGAAGTCATCTCACAAAACTGAGAGCAAATCACTACCTGATTCATAAAACTGGAATGATGAATGGCCTGCATCAATAGCCACAGAGACTGGACCCACAGATGCCACTGCTTTCATGAGTGCTTTTTCACGTCCTTTTGGGACGTCCACAAAGCCAGTATCATTAGCAGCATTGTACTCTGCCTTATACATACAGTCTTCATCATCCTTGACAAAAAAGGAAATTTGAGTTACTACATATTTCTCTAATTTACATTAGTAGAGAGATACAGGTATTGCCAGCTACTCTGTGCTTAGTTTGTCTAGCTGGGTATGTTGAAACTGTCTGCCAACCAATCCTGGTGCATTTCTTTAACAAAAAACAACTAAGCAATGTAAGTCTTAAGTAGGTCAGAATAAGAGACTGAAAGAGACCTAGTTGTCTCATGCAGATCTTTTGACCAAGATTCATTCAGAGAAACACCATGAAAAACCCACTTAATTTATAAGTAGCCAGAATTAACTAGAGTGTGTGGGCTGTCAAAACTGATTTGAAAATACGAGCATTAGATGTCTCTTATTTTCTCAAGCAGTTAACATATAATACTTGTAGACATACACATTTTGCACCTATATTTTGAACCTACTCTTCAACAGGGTATCCATTTTTGTGCCTACAATAACTGTCAGAATAAAGCATGAACTGCCAGGATAAGCATGATGAATTGTGGGCACAAAACTTTACCTTATGAAATGAATGGCCAGTATGAAAGTCAGGTCCTTTGAAACTGAACAGCTGAAGTGTGCTCCTGCATTACTTACATGGCAAGACTTAAGTTAACATTTGGTTTGCAACATCATGATCACCCATTGCACAGTAAGGAACGCAGGCCCCTGAACTTTTTTTTTGTAAAAAGTTTTCTTATTTTGTAAAGAATAAAGCAGGTGTGTGAGGAACTTCACAAAACACATTAGCAATAACTCTTTTGAAGGAGCAAGTGTTTTCAGAGACACATTTGACAAATTAGGAATTAAGGAGGAGATGTGGAAAAAGTTTTAATCTAATTGAAAAAGGGTCACGTGGTTCATTCATTCTCTACTCTGTGTAGATGAGACCAAAAATTGGAGACATGTTTAACAAGCAAAGGAGTTTATGATTAAAGTGAAGCTGCAAGCATAAAATCTTCTTCCTAAATTAAAAACCCAATATGCATTCTACATATGTCTGATCCAATATTCCAGAATCCCAGGTTGTTGTTGGCAGCAAGAAGTCTCCTTGCTCCCATTTTTCTTTTTATGTAGTGCTCACAAGCTATGCGCCTAACATCTACAATTGGCTAGGCAATTTACAGCTATTTCTGAAGTTTGCCAGTCATCTCTGAATGGCTTTGACTTCTAGACTGGATTACTATAGTGCTCTCTACATGGGACTACTGTTGCAGACCACTTGGAATGCAGATATTGCCCCTTTACCAGTATTAACTGCAAGGAAATGTACTGCATCAGGTCTTCTGAAACTGAACTGCACCCAGAAGAGTCAGCTCTGATCTGTATAAAAGCTACCTTGTTTGGGTCCTGGTTATGTGACAGACTGCTTCTGTCATGCATATCGTTGTGGCATCTGAGATTAACTGGAGTTAACATTTCTGGCGATATAAGTGTATGGGGCATGATAGCAGAGCATCATCAGTGGAAGGCCCTTTGCTTTGCTAGTCACTTCTTAAAACTGGGCTGATGAGCCTTTGGTTTTTGCCCAAATCTTTGAAGTCACTTTTCTCATACTTTTGACTGATTTTGGGACTGGTGGGCAGGTATCTAGTTTGCTTGGGGGACAACTATGAAGGGAAGAACAGATCTATTCTAAAAGCTGTCAATATATTTTCTTCCCCAAATTTCAACCTGTACATTTACTTTGTGTTTCTATACTTAAGACACACTGTACAGATAAAACAACAGATTAGCCCGGAGCTAGTTACATTTACCTTTGCAATGTAGGGGTAGGATTCCTCTGAATCAATTCCTCCATTGTCCTGTACATACTGGAAAGCTTGATCCATGAGACCACCATTGCATCCTTGATTTCCTTCAGGACGAGAGCAGTCTACAAGGTTTTGTTCACTCAGTGAGACAAGCTTGCCAGTTTTTCTGAAGTGCTGCCCTTCAAGAGCACCAGTTGTGCTAAATGCCCAACAAGATCCACACTGACCCTGAAGTTGAAAAGGAAAAATTACTCATTAGCACAGGCAATGTACTAGTCCATGTTACCACAGCAGTCTAAATGTTATGAGTATACAGTACCATTATCCAAGTCCATGTTACCACAGCAGTCTAAATGTTATGAGTATACAGTACCATTATCCAAGTCCCACTTCATTCATGCTCATTAGGGACTTCAACCTTTGCGACAATACCAAAATCCTTCCAGTGCTCATAACATATCGACATGCACATTCTATTTGTTGCTACACACAAGACAACATACCTGGTCTTTAACTGGAGTTACATATCCCTTTTCTCTCCAGTCTACAGATTTTGGTGCCTCCAGGAAGTTGGGTTCAAGGAACTGCAATCCTCTGTACTTCCTTTCTGATTTTTTATACTGGAACCCATTCATCAGCTGCTTAAACTCTTCATTAGTCTGAAGGAAGAAAAAAATAAGTGTGCTTGTCTTCTTTATATATTGCTACTAACAAAACAAGTTTTATGGCTTTCCTTATACATACCATGTCACCGAATTGATTCATTCCCATTCTGTAGCTATGTTTTCCCATTGTGTGATCCAGATTATGTAGTTCAATCATTTTCAAGTTCTTCTCCCATACCATTCTCCTCCAGCCTTCTTCCCTCTAAAGGGCAGAGAACAGGTGATATGGATAATGGAATTTGGCCTCTCTCCGTGAGTAAAAGAACAAATGAAAACAGTAATATACCAATTTTTAGGCTTTTTCCTGTCCAAAGCAATCTGGAAGGTGCAGACTGTTTGCAACAGTCTGAATAACTGAGGCTATGTCTACACAAGCGAGCTTACAGCAGCACAGTTGTACCAATGCAGCTGTGCCGCTGTAAGATCACTCGTATAGCTGCTCTATGCCAACAGGAGAGCTCTCCCGTTGACATAATTAAACCACCGCCAATGAGTGGCGGTAGCTATGTCAGCGGGAGCTGGCCACACCGGCCCTTCTGTCAGTGTAACTTAGGTAGCTCAGAGGGCTAGTTTTTTCACACCCCTGAGCGATATAAGTTATACTGACAAAAGTGCTAGCGTAGACATAGTTTACGTGTTCTTCTTTTACTTATTATGCTGTCTTTCATACAAGGATGGCAAAGTTCTTAACATTAACACCTGTTAGGCTATGTCCTCACTGAAATAAAAAACCTGTAGCAATGATTCTCAGAGGCCAGGTCAATTGACTTGGGCTGCAGAGCTAAAAACTGCAGTGTAGACATTCAGGCTTGGGCTGGAACCCGGATACTGAGACCCACTCTCAGTTCTTAATTTGTGCCAGGGCTTGCCAGGGCTGAGCCCCAGCACCTCTCTCTTTCATTACAAATTAAGCGCTTTCCACTCTCCCTGCAAGATTTCAGCCCCAGCCTTAATGTCTACACTGCAATCTTTAGCACCACAAGCCTGAGTTAGCTAGCCTGGGCCAACCACAGCCCTGTCGAGGGTCTTTTATTGTAGTGTAGAAGAAGTACCCTCAGATAAGTAAACACATCCATTTTACAGACAGGGAAAACAGCGTAACTTTCCCAAGGTTAGAGAGCTAATGGCAGAGTTGGGAATAGTCACTCAGTTCCAAATGCTAACTTTTAGGTTACATTTTAGTGTCCCTACTACGTATTTGCTGTACTAAGCAAATGTCTATACTGTGGGGTCTGCCTCTGCAAAATACTCACCTCATGGTAGGTCTTAGTGTGCCATGACTTCCACAGGTTCCAGTGGTTATCCAAAACAGGATCTATTCTTGGAGCAGCAAATGATATTCCCAAGCACAGGGGAAATATGCCCAGATATATATTCATGTTGGAAAGTCTACCAAAAGTTAACAAGACCAGTTAAGCCATTTCTCACATGTAAGATTCTGTTTATCAGAAGTTTCTATGTAGAAAGATTGCTTAGTAACATACAGAGACAAATGGGGGGGAAAATCACTCAAAATGACCTATTTGGAGTGTGTATCACAAAGCTGAAGCCATTATCAGTTATGTCTCCTCTATGAGCCAGTTATGTAAGAAGAGAGAACCAAATCTTCCTTAACTCATGGCATGTGAAAAAGAACTGACTTCTCTTCTTATAATGGGGCACTAGAGATGTATGAACTCTCTTTTCATGGAGAGGTGCCTAGACTTGGTCCACCAATCCTAAATGCTGCAGGACATTTTCACACCATAAAAATTCTATTAAATTGCAGGCCCACTTCACAGCCCTTTCAATTACTTCTGCCCGTCCCTCTTTGTCTTTCTCCCCCTTTTCTAATTTTCACCCAAATCCAATCAATAGGGTGTTAACTGACAATCACTGCGTTTCAATAGGATGCCCATCCTTTATCTGCAAGAGAAAAGGATTCACACCACATTGTAATTAAGTTTTCCCCATTATGTTTTCCACACCAGTTCTTTTAAGTGACTGCACTCTTTATAGGGAGCTTTGTACTGCAGGATAGTGGGAAGAGAGGAACATTTTCGGTAAGTAAATAGAAAGCTTCTGCCTCTGGGAAGCCTGTCTGCACAGTTGACTCAGTCTTTTCCTGGAATCATTTCCGCTTTCCTCACAGAAACTAGTTACAAAATCATAAGACTGTGGAATGTGATCTGAGGCAAGGGTGAGGGGTCCCTTCCTAAGGGCCACCTCCATGCGCCCATCTCCCCCACCCCATGCCTCTTACTCGCCTAGAGGCACCGCAGGGGCCAGACTCTCTTGTCCTCCCGGGGAGGGGGCGATTTGCAGGAGGCAGCCGCCCTAGCAGCTGGGAAGGGCAGCCCCACTGATCCATCACGTGAGACCACTCACATGAGCGCTGACCCGGGAGACCGGTCCCAAACCCAACGCAGGGGAGGGAAGGATTCTGTTCGGGAAGGCCACTTCTGTGTAAACAAGTCCGGGGCGGCGCCGCTGGGGCCTGTCGGGGAGAGGGCAATAGGGAGCCCCAGGCCCGCAGCTGCATCGTGCCCCGGGTTCAGCCAAACAAGTCCTGCCAGAGCCCACAGCGGCTTTCAGGGAAAGCGCAGGGAGCGGGAGGGGAGCAGAAATCACAGCGCCCGGCTCCTAGGCGGCCTGCGGTGCTGGAGGATGAATAAGCCAGGCAGTGCCGGGAAGAGCGGGTCCCAATGACAGTCACCGCTGGGTGTTACCGAGCCAGTGCCCAGGCACCTCCAGTGCCCGCCGTCACACTCAGCACGAAGGGGCCCAGACACCCCTAGATCCGACCCCCTCCCCGACACAGCCTAGGGGGCCCAGACACCCCTAGATCCTCCGCCCCCCAGCCTAGGGGGGCCCAGACACCCCTGGATCCACCCCCTCCCGTTCACCCACAGCACGGAGGGGGCCGGGGATCTCCAGATCAGCTCGCTCCCTAGCCCCAGGCGGAATGTGACAGGCAAGTCCCGCTCGCTCTCCCTGGCCCATCAGTCAGGGGCAGGCAGCTCCTCTCCCCTGTCCCCTCACAACCGTCCCAAACGATCCCCGCCCCGCCAGGCGCGGGCAGCGCCCGGGACCCAGCCGCAGCGCACAAACAACCCGGAGCCTCTGCCGCCCCTGCTCGCAGGAGGCTAGGGTGGTGCTTCGGTCTCACCCTTAGACCCTCCACCGGCCTCCCCCCACACTGGACAGCCAAAGGCCATGCACCCCAGCAGGGCTAACGGGGCGTTAGAGCCTCCCAGCCGGCTGCAAAGCGACCGCCGGCGGGACTCCCGGACCCGCATACCCGGGGCTGGCGGCTCTCACCTGAGAGGGACCCTGGCAAGTTCTCCCAGCCTGGGCATTAGCATCAGCAGCACTGGTCCCCGCGCCCGGCCCCTGCTATAGTCTGCCCAGCTGTGCCCGCCCCGGCGCTCCGATTGGTTGCGACAGGGTCTGGGCCGGGCTACGGCTGGGGAGGCCCCTGCAAGGTTCAGGACTCCCAGTCCCGTGGTGCGCTGTGTCACGCGTGCCTAGTGCGGCCCTCCGCTTGCAAAGGGAGGCGGCGGGACCGTGGAAGTGTTGCGGATTGAGGGCGGGGGAGAATCAGGGCAAGGACTCAACCTAGCTTTCCTGCTGCTGACTGAGCGTTTTAGCAACGTGGATTCCGGAGGGAGGAGCGGGCTGCATACCAGGCATCCCGTGACACTGAGCGGGCGCCTACAGCGCCTGGACCCCCAGAAGTGCGGCTCCTTGCAGAAACTTTGTAGCCAGGCGCTGGGCGGTGCACACTTGCCAGGAGTTTTGCTTCGATTCTTTCATTCATCTGTCTGTCATTCAAACACAAGATCACTGCAAGGGCCTTTGTGTTCATTTATAACTCCACTGAAAGAGGCAAAGTTTGCTTAGGACACACGTATAATTAATAGGCCTGGACTCTGGAGTGGACTGTGAGGAGTACAAAGAGGAAGCCCACCTAACAGAAATAGAGATTAATTAAATAAAAAAATAAAGTGGCAGCTAGTCCTTGCTGTAAAGACCATAATCCTACACACATCTAAGTTACAAATTAGGTGTAAGCTTTTCAAATAATATATGTACACTATATGCAGAAGGACAACTCCTCACTTCCAATGCTGAAGCAAATAGGGACCTTCCCCTATACCCTCCTCCTTTATGCTTAGGGGAGTATCAAAAGAAATTAAATAAATTGTAAGGGAAAAAAATCCCGTTAGATTGTCCCCACAACCGCTGAAAAAAATTGCTTAGGAATAGGATTATATCTACTACGGGACAACCCATCCTCAATGCTCAATTACTGAGGGACAATATTCACTCATTGGTATATAGGCTTTCCATAACCAACTCTCTGTACAAATTTTCATCCTGAATACTTGGATGTTAACATCTAAGCTGTATTGTTAAATTTATTCACCCAACTTTGGGTTATTGCTGATTATGTACTATATGTATCTGCTGACTTTTAAAGCAAACATTGTAGTTGTGGATAATCTAAGCACTACACCCAGCTGTACAGACACTTCCTTAACCTGTATAATATATAATTTTTTAACATTAGCTTTAATAAAATGTTTTAAATTTGTGAAAAAGTACATGAAGAATAGCACTTGTTCTTACAGTAACTAGGATAACGTTAGGGTTAGGTCCTCATACTTTAGTAGATAAACTGATTGTTACAGTAATTAGAATCTGATCTTGCCATGCTATAGTATTGGGTGCATTTGGTGGGTTTTATTGGAAGCCATTTATGCATCACTGGGGTTCTCATTGACAGCTCCTTCTATAGCATCAGTATTGAACTCCCAGAGCATTATTCTGGTACCATGTGCCATTCCCGCTACATAAATAAACAAACCAGACTTCATCCTATAAATATTGCAGGGGAATGATACAACAATGAAGTACATTCACACACACAATGAAAAGAATGTTTAGAAGGTTCCTAAATATAGCATTTAAAAAAAATGCTTTGAAACCATAAAAATAAAAGCATATATTAAGCAAACATGAAGACTTACTCAATTTTAATAATGGATTATAGAGCAACAATTGGACAGTAAACATAAAAAATGTTATGACATTGACTTGTTTAGGTTATTAGGACTCCAAGAAACTCTGAATCATACAAGATTGAGTAGGTACCAAAATGAAGAGTCACATAGGTATACAAATTTCCTAAAATAAGAAGAGCTCAAAACCTTGTCTCTTTCACCAATGAAAGCTGGTCCAATACAAGATATTATCTCACCTACATTGTCTCTCTAAAATAAAATAAATAGGTTTTCTACTGTGAAACATAGAACTGTTTAGAAAAATACAAATATTTAGCAATTATTGGATGCTAGATGTCCCAATAGTTAATGGAGTATTAAAACCCTTGTAATTAAGAATAAAAGATTGTAAATTTAGCACTCTCAATCCTGCAAACTCTTATGTATGAGTATGGTTTATGATTTTTTATAAACTATAAAAGAGTTTCCATTAATTGATCTGAGTGGCACTGACAGGCTTTTAAAATGAGAAAACAGACCCATTAATTATCCCTGATCAGATCAACCCAGCTGGTGAGTAGTCCCATTGAATGCAATAGTTCCTATTACATTTTGCAGTTCACACTACACAATAGGGCGGGGAGGGCACACTTTTGTTTGTCCCATTACATGGCTGGAAGTTCCCCTCACTAGATCTCCTAAACCTAACTAGTCATAAGCTGACATTACTGTTTTAGACTTTTTGGCTGCATCAACACTGAAGTTTTTGTCCCCCCTAGTGCAGCTCCTCCCCTAATGATAGCAATAGTGGTACCTACTGTAGATGGACACATTTTTACCATATTGTGCTCTAATCCTGCATGTGGTGGTAAAAATTCCAGCCTAATAGAGTTGCCATAGTACTAACACTGATGGAGAAGCTGCTCCACCTGCACTACAGAAACAGGGGGAGATTTTGGATTTCCAAAAGTACTTGGGCACATGCAACCTTGGGGTGGGAGGATCTCTTTTAGCCCTAAAAGATCAGTAAGAAAAGGTGCAAATTTTTTCCATATAAACATCAGTGCAGGCAAAGCCATTGATCTTGAGAATGGAATTTTTTTTAATGAAAGCCTAGGGTTGGTATTATGTTGCACAATGCAGCAAAAATTGCAGAGATTATATGTGATCCTCCCTTTTCCCTGATAAGGCAGTATTTAAGGGAGGATTTTAACTATTTGTTTCATTAACACATTCACAATCCTCTTTATACTAATTATCCCAGCAGCAGTCTCTAGAGCAGTTGGGCCTTGCTCTGACAGAAAGCATATTGAAATGTTAGAAGTAGCATCTACACCAGCATTTTTGGGGAGGGAAATCTCCTGTCATTGCTCTACCACAAGACTTTCCCAAAATATTTGTGCAAACAATGCTAAATGTTTCCATTAGACTACAAATGTGAACTAGTCTACTCAGAAACTTGCACTGAATTCACAAAAGGAGTGTATTAAAACCAATTTACTTATTTCAGTGCAAGTTTGTAGGTGAACACTTATTTCATAATAGAAAGTGGCTAAATTCAGACCCTTAGGTCTGGATTACAAACAAAGCTGCGCTGTTTAATTAAAGGTGTGTTTTTAAACCAATTTAGTTAGGCAGGTGCAAACCTCTGTTGGACACTTCTGTTTTTTTAAACTTGTCTTATATCATTTTTACTTATGACATGTACAAACAAACTCTCTTCTAAATCAATATTAGCAAATTTTATTCTGAAACAAGAGTGTCTACACACAAACATGAATAAAATGACTAGTTGGTTTCATTATTTCAGTGCAAGTTTATTTGTAGTCTAGACCTCATTAGATGCTACTGAAAAAGCTGAGAAGTGGTTTTTACAATCACTGGAAACTACTATTCATCCAAATTTTGTTTAAATTAAGCAAAGCATACACTCCCTTTTAAAGGGCACCTTACACATTAAGTTTAAAATGTCAAACAATTTAAGTTTTTTGTGTAGGAAAAAAGTGGTCATGTTTTAATTTGATTTTAAGTGGGTAAAGTAATTTTTTGGCACACAACACAAAAGCGTTTGAAAGGATTTTGCTTAATTTTCCTTTAGGGAGAAAGCTAGCATGGAAAATTTCAGCCCCCAAAGATGAATGTTTGAGAAAGTTACAAGCATATGAGAAGGGAGGAGTTAACAGAATGGAAACATTTGCACTGTCAACTTGAAATTTTAAAAAGCCAATTTCAGAAGAGATAGAAGTAGTTTCAGAGAACATGTTCTTAATTTTTAAACAACAACAATAGTTGATTTTCCTCTCCCTTATTGCCATATGAAAGACCCCACAAAAACCAGGAAAACTGTCTCATTAATAGTAAATTGGAAAGGTTTTGTTTTTTTTTAAAGTTGATAGTGTCCCTTTAACTTTTGCAATTGCTACCAGCACCCACTAGTAAGTTTCTTTATTTGGTTACCCTTCCTGGTAACAGAACTAATTAGCTTCTGGAATTGATTTTCAGATGGGGCACCAATAATTAAATTAGCTGCATCCTCATTGGGTTGGAGAATTAAAGCAGCATCTGCATTTGAAAAATCAGATCTGGTTTTAAGCATTGGCTAAAGAGACATCGTCATAGCTGATAAGTCAGTAATATTATCCACTTCTCAGTTAGAATAGCCTTGTGATCTCTGAAGACCCATCATTCATCTTTCCTCTCCCCTAAGTGAGAGATAAAAGGGACCACATTCCAATTTCTCTAATAGGCCAGAGCTTGCTTCTTTTACATCTCAATACCTTTTCTTCTCATGAGATTTGAGACCAGCTGAAGAATGATGTAATGGAATGCTTGCATTGCAGGCACACATAGGAAACCTAGCGTCCTGGTGGGTTGTGGTGTTTTAGGGCAGTGATTTGCAATCAGGGGTACATGCACTCCTGGGGGTACACAGAGGTATTCCAGAGAGTACAACAACTCATCTAAATCAGTGTTTCTCAACCTGGGAATTGCAACCCCCTGGTGGGAGGGGTGTGTGTCACAGGAGGGCTGTAGAGGAGATCACACTGCACGTTGTTAGGGGGGTGGCAAGCAGGGCTAAGGTGCATGCTTCAGCCCCAGCTGTCAGGGCTTGGGCTTCAGACTTCTGAAAGGGGGACAGTAGTCAGGAAAGGTTGAGAACCACTGTTTTAGGGTTTCCTAGGAGAGACTTGTGTTAATGGGGTACTATTGTTTTGTTGGAAGTGACAGATACTTTTTTTCCAGGGTGAAGGGAATAGGGATTTTATTTTGTTTTAAAATAAAATTTTTGGTTTTTTTTGTTTTTTGTTTTTTTTACATAAAAGGCTAAATTTCTGAGTCACTCTTGACCAGTGTCTTTTTTAGGCTCTGATCCTGGGACTACTCACATACTTGGAGTTAAACATATGTGCATCTTGCCCTTTTGATTTACCTCTGATATATAATCACTTTCAAATACTGCAATATTTATGACCATATAATTAATATTAGCATAATACACATTGTGGTAACATTAGGAAAGTGGAGAAACTCTATTGGTGAAAACATCATGGTAAACAGCTGCGCTGCCCCAGAAATTCATGGATTTGAAATAAGAAAATTAACACAATGCTGAAACTTTCAAAATTAAAAATACTAAGTGCGGTTTCCTTATGTTAAAGAGAATGGTTTGCTTCCAGCTTCCAGTAACCTTAGCATCCCTTCACTTTGTTGCGTTAACATTTATTTTTATGGTAACAGATCTGAGTTATCCATAAACCTGCTCAGATCAAGACCAAGTATGGAATTAACTATAGATTATTGTTAAAGTGTTCTGACAAAGCTCTTAGAACAGTATGGTATAACAAACAATATTTGTATCCTTGTTTGGATTTAATTAAACAAAGCCCAACATTTTGCTTATGAAAATTAAAACAGGAGGGCAGAAAACAATCAATCTCAAACACACAAAACACTCATGAGTCTTGCTCTTAACTTAGCAAGCAGTTGTAGGCAGCTGCAGTGGGAGAAACAAAATCCTGTTTGTCTGTGTCCTGTTATTCTTGGGGCAGCAGCAGTAATTAAGGGCACTCTGACATGCTGGAAAGCAATTCTGAGAATGAGGCTAGTAATTATGGGTGGTGGTGGGAAGGTATTGTTTTTAAGTTAATAAAAGCCAAACCACTAACTTAAGTACCAGAGCACATGAGGAGGGTAAATAAAAGAAGCTACTGAATGGAGAAGTAACCCAGGTAAAATGGCATCAAGGTTGTGTTGTTTTTTTAAAGTTAGTTTTCATGAAAATCAGGTAGAGGGGGAAAAATTGGAGGCATTGACTTTGGAGAGCCACTGTATGGTGGCACAGTAGTGCTCTTATCCAAAATCCTGTTACTATCCCCATCTGCCAAATGGGGAAACTGTGCTACAAAGGGGTGAAGGGACTTTTCTTAGGTCACATAAGCCTCCTCACTGGAGAGACTTACCATGGTAAATAATGATTGCTTCCCCCTCATTTGATGCAAATACACCACATGTGCACACAGTGGGTTCAGTTAATTGTCAGGGCTTCTTCTCTCCACTCCCCAGGAACCAACTTAGCTGGAAGCAACCCACCAGTACAGAGCTTAATTTTGACCCATGGTGCAAGGGGACTTTGGGAAGGAGGAAATATCCTATATAAAATTTTCAAGATGCAATGCAAACAGAGCAGGAACCCTTGGATATGGTCTCAGATGTCACTGTGGGTCAAATGGTGCAGCAAAGCACTGATGGATGCAGGGTGAAACTGCAGATGTCGTTAAAATTATTCAGCATAGCTACTGTGGAACACATGGCGTGAAACAGTCAGTGAAAATACTACACTGATGTTTCTTGTATAGAAAAGACCACAGGAAATTAGTGGCAGGATTGAAAGTAGTACAGTGGTCTCCTGACTTCTGGACTCCTGCTCTATCCACTGATTGATGCTATCTTCTCAAATAAATTCTGTATCTCTTGTTCTTTTCATTCATATATGGGGTTGCACATTACCAGTAGGCTGGCAGAAGAGCAGAGTCAGAGGATACAGGCACGAAGGTTGCAACATAATCGCACACTAGATCTGAGCTGTGCCTTGGCTATTGCACTCAGCTAACTTTTGGTTCTGCGTTTTTACAGCACCCAGCACAGTGGGACCCTGGTCCATGATTGTGGTCCCAGGTGCTAAGGAAAAACAAATAAGAAACAGCAACATGGAGCACAAACAACTTAAAACAGCACCTCCAATTATCCCCCTGCACTTAAGTTTTCCCCTGCTCTTGGAGAAATGTGTGTCTGATTCAAACTGATTAAATATCACTAATTATCCAAAACCTGAGTTGTATTTACTCTAACTGAGCTGCTTCACTGCATCTCTTGGCTGTTTTCAACTTTTTCTGATGCAATACCATGAAAGCATGTGACTTTACTTGTTGTCTTTATGATCCCCTCCCGCTTTAGTTCCTAATCTCCCTGTATAAACAAGAATGACATTCTGAAGCTAATTATCAATGTGTGGTTGAATTTCTGGTCCTATGAGTTCATTTGCTGCAACAACTTTAGGCAGTTTAAGTTTTCAGTCACACAAATCTAGTCCTAAAGACCCCCATATATCTTTAAATAGTCTCTCAGTCCTAAAATCTAAATCTAGGGCTAGATATCTTTAAAACCTCATCCTTAAAACAATTAAGTGTACGGGAAGTGTGTGTGGGGGAAGGATGGGACTTGAACACAAAATAGGTTTTGTGTTCGAAGCACAGAGTCTTACCTTGTGAAATGTGTATCGCTGTGTGTGCATACTTTTCCAATTTAAATTTCAGACAAGAGTGCTTTGACCATTTTTGCATGGGAGATATTTACCCCCTTGAAACAATTCTCACCACAGCTCAGATATCACAACATTGGTGGTTTCATAGCAGCAGTAATAGAATGAAAATACATATATATTTACTCTGCTTAGTACTCTGTTAATATTTACACATAGTAATTTAGAAAGAATAAATAGACCAAGGAAAAGTTTAATCTTTAATTAGGCATCTTCTGCAAATTTATTTATTTTTGTGATGTTTGGTAGAGAATTTAAGCTTTTGTTAAAAATGTTCCTAACCCTTTGTATTGTAGTGATAGCTTTCCCCACAAGCCAATGAAGTCAGACCTGCAGGAAACTGTTTGCCAAGAAATACTAGAATCAAATTACATCATCGTTAGTTCAGGAGGGTGACTAGGACAATTCCAAACTTCATTTAGGCAAATTATTTCCCAATCTAAATATGGAATCCTAGACATGTCACTGTTCTGCTACTTCTCTGCATTTTTTCAATGCATATAGGATTTTTTCCCCTAGGGTAAACTTGGTTAGCAAAACAGCCCAAATGCAAAAGGCAAAATACAGCCCAGACTAGGTACAGACATCTTTCTATACTAGCCACTGGGCTACATTTAAGAATCATATTTAAACATTCATCTTGCTAAACTGGTATATAAAAACAGTTTGACTGGCCAGTCTGAATGGGGCTAAGCAGTGTTCAAGCTATTCTTAAAAATAAAGTTCAAGCCAAAAAGTTCATCAGGTTTAAAAAATAGTTGATACAGCTTGGGCCCAGCTGAGGGCATAAACAGTACCAGTTTTAAAAACAAGAATCTTGTTTAAATGTGTTTAAGAAACACAGCAGACTGGTTAACATAGGAAGGTCGGTAGATAGCAGGGCTGGCGCAACGCATTAGGTGACCTAGGCGGTCGCCTAGGGCACTACAATTTTGGGGGCAGTGACCGCGGTGGTATTTTGGCGGTGGGACCTTCCGCCACCTCTGTGGGGGGCGGCATTTCGGGGCAGGACCTTCCGCCGCCTAGGGCGGCGGAAAAGCTGGCAGTGCTCCTGGTAGATCGCAGTTCTGGTTGCATTTTGCCCCTTTTCACTTGGGCTCTTCTGAAGTTTTATGCACTGCCTAAATGAACTCAATGTCGCCTCATATTGGGATATTTGTTTACTCAGATTGCTACAGACTTAACCAGGTGAAAATCCATTTTCTGAGCCTCCGTCTCTTCCTTCCCCAGTGCTCATTTTCTTGACCCTCACCAAAGGCTGAAGTTTATAGCCTTTGCATAATTTTCCTATGAAGTGATCTGGGACAGAGCTTGGGGGCTGTAAACCCATCATCAGTGTGAAAATAAAATAATAATAAAAAGAACACCTAACAGTTGCCAGAAGCAACTAGTAACCAGCCACGCTTGTGCAAATAGAACTTCTTACCATTTCATTCTGGACACCAAAGCATGGCTTTCCTTCTTTGCTAACCCATTGGATTGTGTTCTCTTCTTCATCTCTATCTCTTAAGAGGACTGTTAAATTCTCTAAATTCCTTCTGAAAAAGGAATACAAGAAAAAAAATTTTTTTTGTCCCCCTCCCTGTAAGGATCTTACGACTCCCCCCTGAAATTCTTCAAAGGACTGTAGCCCAGCCTGAGTGTTAACCTATGAAAGAAGTAGAGTAGGACAGGTGATCTAGAGGCTGTACTAAGAAGCAGCACATGTTTTCAGTTAAATCCTGATTTAAAGCTTTCTTGCTCGAGGGAAATAGAGCTAATATAATACCTCCTTGCTGTAATTATATAATTATTAAAATATAAGAATATGTTACCCTGATAGAGCACCTTTTTTGCAAGGATCTCACAGTGTTTTATTAATTAGGACCCACATCTGTGTGAATGAGGGAAGGTAGGGACAGAGGCATCAATTCTGAAAAAAAATCCACATAGGCAAAGCCACTATCTGTGCAAAGCCCTGTTGGAGTCAGTGAGGTACCATGTTCAGGAGGCTCAGTCCCCTTTGTTTTATGTAAAACACTTTAATGACCACAAGAGTTCAAGACAGCTGCTTTGCAGTTAATTTAAAGGTGGCACCACCATCACCAGTGATGCAATGCCTTCTAGCACAGGGGTTCTCAAACCGGGAGTCATGACCTTTCAGGAGGTTGCAAGGTGGTTACATGGGGGTTGCAAGCTATCAGCTCCATGGGACTGACAGCTCTCAGACCTCATTAAATTAAATCCCCCCCTGTTTTTAATGTATAAGGGAGGTCACACTCAGAGGCTTGCTGTGTGAAAGGGGTCACCAATACAAAAAGTTTGAAAACCACCGCTCTAGCATAACACTACATCACTAATTCACTACTGACTGAGAGGACAAAGTTGCAGAGACAGATGTGACTGTGGAAGTTAGCGGAACTATCTCAGCAGTTCCAGGTGGTTTCCAGTCAACCTGGTGCCAAACAGCTATAATTTTTAGGTATTGTGGCAGAGAGAGTTTTAAGGAGGGATTTAAAAGAGGATAAGGACAGTGCAAATAGCATGACTTGATCCTGGTGCATAGAAGCTGAGTGTTTTGTAAACTGTCTTCAGAAAGGCCTTATTAGAGCAGTATGTTATTAAGCTACATAGAACTGAAGGTTGTTTCCCTCTTCACTACTGGATCAGTGATATTCCATTAACTTGCTTTGATGGCTAAGAAACAGTTTGAAATGTCTGCCCTCCCTGGAGCCGTAGGCTAATGTCTTGGCAGGCCTGCCTCTGTTTTAGCCTTCCGAGGTGGATAAATGTAGTTGCATGCTGTTTACGGGCACTCGGATACCATGGTAGAGGATGAACTTATAAAAATCTAGATAGATTGTGTGGGAGTTTTTCTGCTTAGACTTTGGAAAATGAGTCTGCAGTCTTTTCAGCGTGGCTATTAAAGGTCTCATGGCACTTTTGATAAACGCAAGGTGTTGTCCTATGCCAGTATTTTCCATCACCTGTTGTTATATACTGGGCTCAGCACTGGTGATTTGTCTGACTTTCCTCTGCATTTCAGTTGCATCCCTCCCACTCATTAGGAGAGCAGCTCCATTACAACTATGCATTACCTCACCTCAGTCACAGCTTTTTTGAAATTGCTTACGTGAGTGTCTTCCAGGACATGCTGCTTTTCTTCTTGGTAAATTGCTTTACAGCAGAAAAAACCACAAAGCAGTGATTTCCCGTAAACAGAGTACTAGTGCTTTTTTCCCCACGCAGGAACTCAGCACAGCAGATAATTTCTCCCTTTTTGCTATGTTACTGACACAAGAGAAAATTAAACAGAGATCTGAAGGGAATTTGGATTAAGCACACACAAGGCCTGATCTTTCTGTCTGTTCCCAGGAAAAGCTTTAATTGGCTTAAAGGGAGTTTTGCCTAAGTAAGTACCGCAGATTCAAACCACCAAGAGGAGAAGAAAAGTTACTTGAGGATCCACTCTTGCAGGGCTCATGCTAATCAGATAACAAAATGTCACTTACAGTATTTTTATTTTTCTATTAGTCCATACATTTATTATATAGGATTATTTCTTACTTCGTGCTCACGATTGTGCCAGGCATTTTACAGACCTGTAGGCAGACAGATTCCTGCCATAATGAGTTTACATTCTAAGGCCGTGGCTACACTCGAAACTTCAAAGCGCTGCTGGGAGCGCTCCTGCGGCAGCGCTTTGAAGTGTGAGTGTGGTCGTGCGGCAGCGCTGGGAGAGAGCTCTCCCAGTTCTGCACATACGCCACCTCCACGAGGGGATTAGCTTACAGTGCTGGGGCACGGTTTACACTGGCGCTTTACAGCACTGTAACTTGCTGCGCTCAGGGGGGCGTTTTTTCACACCCCTGAGTGAGAAAGTTGCAGCGCTGTAAAGTGCCAGTGTAGCCATAGCCTAAGGCTCAGCTCTGTTGTGACAATTGGACCTATACGTTTACCCAAAGTGTGAGTTCAACTGTAAAAAGTATATAAAAGTTCATAAGATGTTACAAATAACCTAGAAATAACAAATGTTGATGGGAAAAGATATGAAAGGAAGACAGAATAATGATTAGTCTAAATAGAAAGGCCAAATTGATAAGATTCAAGGATAGTGTTGAAATTTGGCTTGTTAAAAACGGGAGATGAAGAGCAGGAACGTAATGAGCCAAAATCAGTAGGTTGGGCATTAGGCCTAATTGGTGGGCAAAATAATAAGGGGTTGGGCTATTCCACCCACAGCTCCTATGGTTGCTATACACTCTTCTTCACAGCTGAGAAGAAGAGCCATTCGTGCTGCCTATACAAAGTTACACACACGCCCATGTCAGATGACTGGGGCCAGGAAATAGAGCAGTTTGTCTTCCCAGTACTCCTTTATTGTGAAGATTTTTGGAGCTTACTCACTGTAGTTTCATTTGTCTTTGGGCCCTTCTTCATATAGTCTCTGCCCCTCGGTGTCTGCAGCTCTTTTGATTACCAGCTGAAAATGCATCTGTTTTGTCAGTCTGGCACAAATGTCTTGGTTCTATTACTAAATAACACCACCATCTCTACCTCTCCTGTTTTTTTCGGGTTGTTTCCCCTAGATGGAGGCTCTGAAACTGAACTCTGTAAATAGCATGGAATGATTAAAATGACATTACAAAGCATAAAATGATGATCTACTGCCAAACTCCTCTATAACTGAAGTTGGGGTGGAAGGGTGCTCGGTGGCACCTAGAGGGCTGGACAAAGGAAGGCATCTCATCCCTCTCCTTTGAAAGCCGGGCCTATTTTTAGATTCCACTTGTTGTAGCTGGAAACAGTATGTGTCTAAGTCCATTCCTATTGAGCAAAGCACTTGTGCAGGTGCTTAAGTACTTTGCTGAACAGGAGACAGAGGCCAAGATCCTCAAAGGTATTTAGCAAAATCAATGGGAGTTGACGCTAAACATGGTTTGTGTCTACACATGACATATTTTATCTTTGGCTAGCAACTATGGCAACTGACCAAGTTTTGCCAATGGTTTTAGGCTGACACAAGTCATCTTCCTGTAACTAGATCATAACTTTTTATTTTGTTGTGTGCTCCTGTCTTCCAGGGATTCTGGGCCTGACTGATTGCAGTCCCAGGACTAGGCTGGTGCAAAGGGACATTAGGACAGATCTAAATCCTTTCCTGGAGAATACTCCCAGCACAACAAAGTCAGCACCACCAGGTCTGCACCACTTCCGCACCAGCCCTAGGGTACAGGGATAGTGTCGGGCTGTGGCAGAGAAGATGGAGTGGTGGTAGAAAGGGTCATGTTTAGAAGAGATCGGTGTTCTGGTGGTTTTGCACCCCTGCAACGACTTATAGGGGTAATAGAAGTAGAGGTTCAAGTTGGGGCAGCCTGTGTTGGGGCAGGTCTGCATTTGAATCTGTCCCTTCTGAGTCCCGAAGGATATCTCGATACTGCAACTTGGGGGTGTGCTTCCCAGCACAGGTTGACAGACATGCACTAGTTCTGCTCCAGCTAATGCACTAAAAATAGCAGTGTAGGCAGGGCTAGCACAGGCCTGCGTTGCAGCATAGAAACTCTTTCTAGCCACTTGAGCACCCTCCACCCCCTTTAAGTACTCAGGCAGCTGAGCTGCCCCCATGCTGCTATTTTTAGCACCCTAGCTAAAGCAGAGCTAGCATGTGTCTGTCTACCCATGTTGGGAAGCATGGTCCCAGCTGCAGTATAGAATACCCTATAGGTAAGTAGTACAGACTGATAGAGCCGCATGGGGTGAGTAGGGGACAAAATGAAGCTGAGTCTCTCACTATCCAAATGCAGCTGTGTTGACAGGGCTCTCCCAGGAGTGTAAAATAGCAATGTCTAAATCGATGAGAAGTGGTGCGGTGGTCACGTTGAAATAAACCTGGTTGCAACAACTAGCTATGGCTCTGATATTTGTTATACCTTCCATAGCAAATTGCAACACCTGCCCTTTTAGCTTTTATTTCAGATTAAAGAAAACAACAAATATAAACCTCCCTTTGAGTGAGAGAACGCACACCCCTGAGATAGGGTGTACGCTGTAGCAGCCATACTGAACTGGCTTGCAGCACTGCCTCTCAGCAGGCTGGCTGGGAAACTCCTTTCACTTAAAGGTGTAGTACACATAAAACTGAATTGTAGCAAATATGAGTTTACATAGCTGTATACCCCACAGTATTGACTTGCTCTCTTTTCTCTTTAATGTGGCAATCATAATTACAATAAACTCATGCAGCACTTCATACCACATTGCAAACACTAAAGCCACAAAGATGACCTCTGAAAGTCTCATATTCCACCTCAAACTCCTTTTGGAACCTGATAGACAAGTCAGAGCTGTCTTATCTATGTCTATTCTGCAGTGTAACTTCCTTGGGACAGGGACTGTGTCTTCTTATATGTCCCGTATAGCTCCAAGCACAGTATTGGTGCTCAAGAAATAATCCTTACAAGAATGTTGAGTGGCGGGTATGTTGTTTTCTAAATTTTACAGATGGACAAACTGATGCAGACTTGCCCACCCACAGTAAGTCAGCACTAGAGTCAGCATTAGTGGAACTCAGGTGATCCGTGCTCCCAGCCCTGTGCTCAGACAATGAACTATGCTGCTGTCTCCTTTAAACATTTAATTAATGAAAAAGTATATGCTGCTTCCTTTCTTGGCCAGTTCAAAAAGAAAGAAAAAATGTAGTGTGATAGAGTGCTCCTAGCAGATCTTTACTTCCCAGGGCAGTCCTTAATGCATGGGCTTCTCATTTCAGTCTCTGATCTACTGCCTTAAATCATTTTTCTCATACAAGTGTTCTAAAATAGCTGGGACAGTTTTATAAGTGCAGTGTAAGAAATCTTTACACAGCCTTGTTGGATGACTCATTCACTTAACTAATACACATGTTCTGCCATTGGGTTTGTACTGTACCCAACCACTGAACTAGCTTTAAGTAGGGTGAACAAATATTGGTCTTCAATATGGATTTTTAAAAGAGAGATACTCAGATGCAGAGACACCTTTCCAGAAGCCTGGGAGAATATGCAATATTCCTTATTTAAAAGCATAAACTACTCCTCTAGTTTATCTTTAATTTTTTCCTAAGCTGTAGGGATCTCTTTATTTCTTATTTCCCCCCACCCACTCAGGGTAGGGACTATGTCTTCTTATGTATTTGAACAGCACCTACCTCAACAGGCTGCAAACAGTCTTTGCAAAGCAAAAGGTGAAAGACACCTGGCATAGGTGCACAAACACCTCAATAAGTGGATGCCAGTTGGGGTCTAGGCAACCACATACCTGTGCATGTACTCTAATGTAGGTACATGCAAACTCACCGTGTGCGCATGCATTGGGGGCTCTGCATACCTAAAGTAAACTTGAGTACATGCCTATTTGAAAATATGGGCTGTAAAAAAAAAAAAAGAAAAAAGCTTACAATTAAAAATAATGGATTTTTTAAAAAACCATACTACATTATACACCCATCACGGATTGAAAGCTATTTTATTCCCCCTAAGTAACATGAAAAAATGCAAGTATTGGCAAACCCATTGGAAATATACACTCCAAGCCCTGTGCAAAAGTATTGTTTTATCTTTTTCTTTTATTTACAAATAATGAAGGAAATGCAAGAAATACATCTCCCTTTATAGACAGAAATTTCTCCTTTCCCATTGTAGAAATCAAAAACATTTATTTCTATGAGGTAGCTGTCATCTCCCATTTGAGAGCATGAGAACTTAAGAACTCTCTGTATTCAGATTGTTGAGTTCTTCAGATTCTTTCAAATTCTGATAGGTTCCATTGTCTGGCCGAGTCCATAGCAGTTTTTCTTAAACAACATCACAGGTGCTTTAAGTTGTGAATGAATTTCAGTTCCGGGTGTGGGTGGGTGTCCTTCTCTGACCTTTGCTTTACAAAGAATGGTTGGAGACCGGTTACTTGATCCCTGTATCTTGGTCATTTAAAATCTACCATCATTTTTTTCTGCCAGTTGGCTGTAATTGCAGTGGTAACTAAATATTTTGTCATTCGCCTTAGCTGGAGCTTGCAATTCATAGTAACTGTAGGCTCTTTCTGGAAACCACATTAACCAGAAATGTACCAGACTTTCACTAAGCATGTGATCCCTAAGGATAATGAGAATTTGAGGTACTCAAGAAATGTAGTCAGTACATAAACAGTGAAATTCAAAAGATGCAGCAGGCCTGTGTAGTTCATTAGTAGTAGGTAGAGGACATTAGAGTGGGTTAGAGGGTTTGTTTCCCCTTTTCCCTACTGCAGTGAGAAGCTTATGAGTGAATTAATCCTATAACAGAGCCATATAGTCCCTTCCGTGTGTAATGTCATATAGACCCATGAAGTTGTAGGGTTGTTGTAAAGTCACCTGTACATCACAACATTCCCTGGGGAGGGGTGGGCCAGTGGATGTGTGAGTAGGGGGTGGGGAATTTAGCCTAAGATGCATAGAAAAAACCCTCCAAATTTCACATTGTACTTGGGGTTCCCAGTTGCCTTTGTGCTGTTCTTGGCTTCCCCTCAGCACTGACATCATCATCTGCATAGATCCAGAGCAGCCAATGGAGGGACCCTGCCTGGCACTCACCAATACTCCATTCTGGGAGTGTGGCCAGCCTGGAGAAGGAGTTACTGCTCAGTTCACCAGTGGAAGTTGCACCAATAGTTTTGATGCTTTTCCTTGGGAACATGCTGTACAGAGAGGCTACTCACCAATACAGCATTGTCCTTAGGCCATGTCATGGAGTTTGGGGGAGACAAGACCCTGCACCCCCAGCTTCCTGCGATTCACCATGACTCGCAGCCAGCCAGTAAAACAGAAGGTTTATTTAGATGACAGGAACACAGTTCAAGACAGGTCTTGCAGGTACAGACCACAGGACCCCCTCAGTCAGGTCCATCTTGCGGGGCCAGGGGAGGCCAGCAGGTCTGTCTGGCCTCCCCTCCATTTTCCCAGCCAGCTCCAAACTGAAAACTCTCCAGACCCTCCCTCTCCCTTTGTCTCTTTCCTGGGCCAGGTCGTCACCTGATCTCTTTGTTCAACACCTTTCGTTGGCAACTTTGCAGGGGAGGGGCTCAGGCCATCAGTTGCCAGGAGACAGGGTGTCAGCCATTCTCTGTGCAGACAGGATCACACTGGCCCCCTAGGGCTCTGCAACAATCACACACCCCTAGACACCCGAGAAATGCATAGGGGAAACTGAGGCACCCACACAGTATTCAGAGAAAACATTAAGAACATTCCCACTTCGTCACAGGCCACACAACCTCTCTCCAGCTCCATAGAACCCAGGTGCTGTGTAGAATTAATGGAGGGGCTGAACAGGTCTATGGTAGGTGGAGAACATATTACATAGCTGCCTTTCCCCACAGCACAGCCCCACCAATCCCCTCCTCTACACGGTTAGTGCTTTCCTGTTGCATCTGACTAAACAGGGGTTCTAGTGTGCCCAGAGATGCTTTAAAAAGGGAGAACTAAAGTGGAGATTTGTGGTGATCATATGTCCCAATTTTATAGGGATAGTCCCAATTTTTGGGGCTTTTTCTTATATAGGCACATATAACCCCCACCCCTGTCCCGGTCACCCTATGATCATCTAATCTAAAACTGTCCAGGATGTTATACTTTCTAGACCCCTTACAAAGTGGGATAAACTAAATAACCAGATTGCTCCTTTTGAGAAGGATTCTGCTTAAGAGACAGTATTTGTATAGGAATAAATAGTTACCCAGCAGCTCACTTCCTGGGTGCTTTGACTTCAAATTCTGGTTGGTTCTCTCTACCTCTAATGACTTCTAGGGGGTATAAAATAGCAGAAAAGCCCTCTGTTGTTGATTTTACCATGCATGGCAGAGTCCAAGTACCTAGAAGTAAACGTTAAATCACTTTCCCTCTTTTTGTATTATTACATTTGCTATATTATGAACATTTAAAGTTGAGATGACTTCATGTGTTGTACAAGTGAGCAATACACACACACACACACACACCCTTACTTCAGAAGCCTTGGCAACAGACAGTGCAAGAACAAGTCATATTAGTAACTAAATGCATCATGAATGTATAATTATCATTACACAAAAATTCATCCACTCATTTCCTATTGCTGGAAGAAAAGGTGAGGTACTGTAGTTTCTTCCAATAATCAAATGTGTCATGTCAAAAAAAGTTCACCATAAACAGAGCTCAGTCCGTCTCTCCAGCTGAGATGATACCTAACGTGCCTGTACCTGGTATTTAATTGCTGTACAAGAGCAAAACAGTGGTATCCGAACAGCCTGATCCCCAGCCTTTGTTTTAGCTACTGATTAGTGGGCACACTGCCAAGTTCTCTTTTGCTCTGGTTCTTTGTGGATGCTTTACTGAGGTCTTGTAGCATAACCTGAAAATGGGGTGGGTAGGACTCTTTCTGATCTCCTTTGGGAGGGTGTTCCAGAGACTTAGGGCTGCTAGTGAAAAGCTCATCCCTCTGCCAGAGGGCTGCTAGATGTAAAAGTACATGATGACAGTAGCTTCTTGTGGTGAATTACAGAGGGAAAGGCAGTGTCTGAGATAGCATTCTGTCCTGCAGATCAGCACCAGAAACTTGAACTGGAGAACCAGTGTAGGTCTCAAAGCACTGGTGTAACACACTTTCTTCCTCATCTCATCCTGCTTAGAAGATAGATCTCTGCATGGGCCTGTTCTGGCATGGCACTCCCTGTGTTTGTTGCTTCTGGCATAAGGACACATAAATTTAACCTCAATTAAATTCTGTTGGCCTAGGGCTCTGAGGGTGAGGATTGGGACTGGAAAATGTCCTTTTAATTAAGAAGCTTAGTTGTTGTACTGGATAAAGCATTTTCCAGTTCAGTTACAGAATGATCAGCATTAATATATTTTTTAATTCAGTGATTTTCAGGAAAGAAATCTATGTAAGCATTCCAGAGAATAGTCATGAAGCCAATTGGCATGTTCGGTGTGCAAGGAATGCAGGATTGGGTCCTTGGTTTGTAAAGGGGGTTGGATTTTTATGGTTTGCTCTTTACATTGGTTAAAAAGCAGTACCTGCACAGCTGCTGAATAATCAGCAAAATTAGGCTCTTTTCTTCACTAGCTGGAAACAAAGCAACAAATCCAAATGGTGTTAGCCTAGAAACATCTGGTAGGAAGAATGTCTCAGATCAGAGTAGTTTTAAAGAGATACAACTGTCTAGGTCCTATATGCAAGTCATTCCTAGAAACATTTAATAAGGCAAATAGCACCAATTCTTTTCTTTTTATTCCCTTGTCGCTCTGTAAATTGTCCCATCCAAATCTCATGGTGGCCTCTCTCTCATTGTTACTTTTATTGCAGTAGCTCCTAGAGGCCAGGCCCTTACAGTGTTACACACTGTACAGTTTCCGCGCATCTTTTCCACAATGCTGTAGGACTCTAGGTGAAGCTACACGTCCATACAGCACTTTGAATTCAACGCAGAGGAAGAAGCAGAATTATGACAGTAAATGAGAATAATGGCACTAATGCGATACCTGCCATTCTAAGATCTCAATAAGCTTTACAAACATTATTTACATTCAGTCTCACAACATCCCTTAGAGATAACACTTCCCTATCTCATTGTACAGAAGAGGAAGCTGACCTACTCACACTCTTTAGAGCCTGGTGCTTAGGGCCTTGGCATGAGAGGAAAAACTCTACTCTGGTGCAGAGCAGGGACTTGAACTTCCGTCTCCCATGTCCCAAGCCAATGCCCTAAGGACCTGGCTGTAGAAAACAAACACCCACACATCCCACACAATTCCAGTCTACCAAAAACATTCCTAAGGTTCTGTTTTCATTCTAATGCGGAACAAAAACAAATGTCGAAACCTCAGAAGTTGCCATGAAACAGATTTGTCGTCATCCAATCAGCGCTGCTGAATTGAGTTCTACAAATACACCTCTCTGCAAGAAAGAAATGTCTTAATAGGTCAAATCTGATGTTCAACTGCCAACCATCTCCAGACTGCAAAACATGGGCTATGGCAGCTGAAATCCTGTCAGGTGGCAGCAACCTCTCTGCCCATGACCGCACAGTTATGGTGGCTGTCAAATGAATTCATCTCGCTTTTGTGTAATCTTGTTTACTCCATCTTTTTGCCAGTAATCCCTACAGTGCACAGAATTTATGTAAAGCCCAACACCAGGCTTACGCTTGTTGGAAAGAAATGGCAATAATATTGCAGGCAACTCCTCTTGCCAAGTTATCTGTGTTGGCTGTTTCTCCCCAAGCAGTCCCTCTCACAATTGGAGGTGCTGAGCCGCCCTCATCTTCTATTATGGTCAATGGAAATTGAGGTCACTCAGTGCATCATGGAACAGGGTTCTCTAGGAATCCCTGTTGGAACATCATCTGGGGGTATAAATCTGATTAATTTTATTTCTCAGCTATATTAGATTCCCTACTAAACAGTAGTCAACTTGACGAACATTTCAAATTTTTGTCTCCTAAAAAAAGGGTGTTGTAATGAGGGTAAAGAAATAGACATCCTACCTGGATATGGGCATTTTGAATTGCACAGAATTGAGTTTCTCACTTCTCTAGAGCTAATTTGGGTATTTCACCACCCAACCATCCTCCCCTCCACCCCTCCCAACAGCACTTTGGTTACCATCAGAGTGAAATAGGCTAGTGATGGGTCCCAAACCTATTTGAAGGTCAGGGGATAGAGATGGAGAGGTTTAAATTTGACTCCCCTGAACTGTATCTGCTCCTACAGGTTTGGTTCCAGATTGGATTAAGAAACTGGAAGGAAGGGCTATTTTCAGCTCTGGGGTGGAGACAATCAGATACCAGACAGCTCATGGAATCAGTTTTCTTGCAAGACCTCAAACCAACACCCTGTTTAACCTTTGATTTCTCCTCAGTATCGGTATAGTGCTTCTTTAGCTACCAGTAATAGTTGTATAAACTGTTCTGCAAAATAGAGAAACATTTACTGTTTTTTCTCCTTTTTCCCCTCGCTGTTTTCATCCCCTTTTCTATTTTTTGATATTTTGTATTCATTTTTTTAGGGAGTTTTCCTGGTGTCCCTTAAACTATTTTACATGCCCACCTCTGAGATGCTGTGTTGTGGCCACCATCCCTCCTGCTTCAGCAGGACAGCAGAATAGTCCCTGGGATCCGGATAGCCACCACCACTCCTTTACCAGCCAGAGAGCAAGGTCAGTGTTGTTACTAGCCATTACTGCCAACGGAGTGAGAACACGATGAGAAACTGAACATGGACTGCCACTAGGTAGAGTACAACTACATGGACCATTTTAACAGTAACATGATTTTGAAAACAACTACTCATGCAGGTCAATTTGATTCAATATTGATTCAAACATTCACAAGAGGAAGGACATCCTCACAATTAAACATGAGTCAACAGAAGTCTAGGAGGCCAGGGCAGTCTGTTGTTAACCTAGTGTCACGCCCAGCAATCAAGTAGGTGTCACAAGGGAGGGAAAGCACCAGGTCCGGATGGCATTCCAGCAGAGAAAAGCACATGGCTATCACACTGCAAGGCACTTCACATGGCTCTTCTGCATTATCTGGGAGCTAGAGTTGGTGCCACAGGATTTCAAGGATGCCAATGTTGTCCACTCTGTAAACATAAAGGTGAGAGAACACACTATGATAATCACTGTGGCATTTCCCTACTGTGTGTCGCTGGGAAAATAGAATAGATTTAACACCTGTCTTGTGGAAATCATTCTCCCCAAGTCTCAGTGTGGATTTTGGTCAGGACAGGGCACTATAGACATGAGCTTCACGGTCTATCAGATTCAGGAAAAGTGCTGTAAGCAAAAACTGTGGTCTTTATGTGGTATTTGTTGACTTACTAAAGCTTTTGACTCTGTAAATTGTCAGGGACTCTGCAAACTTTTGTTTACCTTTGGATGCCCTGCAAGATTTATTTCTGTCATTCAGTCCTTCCATGATAGGACAAGGGACAGAGTGGTGGGAAATGGTGAGATACAGGACCTTTTTCTGGTCACCAGTGGCACAAATGAAGGTTGGGTGCTGGCTCCCACACTCTTTTCCATACTTTTTTTGGCTATGCTTACGGCTGCAATTCATGACAATGACAGAGGAGTGTTCTGCACTGATGGGAAGTTGTTCAATCTGCAACGCTTCCATGATGACACAAAAGTGTCAGATTTACTCACGAAGTAGCTTTTATTTGCAGATGACTGTGCACTGATTGAGGACATTCAATTTTTAACTGATCATTTCACTCGTGCAGTTAATCATTCTGATTTTACAATCAACCTAAAGAAAACTGAAATACTGTATCAACCTGTGCCAGGGATTCGCATGTCTACTCATGAAGGTCAACAATGTCTTCTTAAGTCCATGGAGAAGTTTTGCTACCTAGGGAGTATGCGGTCACAGAATGCCACAACTGATGATGAGGTTACCTATCACACAGTCAACACCAGCTCTGCACTTGGAATGCTGTTACACTGCCTATGCAATGATATGGGCGTCAAATAAGCACTAAGCTAAATGTCTATCAGACAGTCATGCTTACAACACTTCTGTATGGTTGTAGACGTGGACAAAATATCACCACCACATTAGGAAATGATCAGTTCCATATGCACTGTCTCCAGTCTATTTGCAGCTCAGATGGTGGGACAAAATTCCCAATATTGAAATCCTTAATCATTGTCAGATGTCTGGCATTCAAAACATGCTCATAAAAGTGCAACTGCATTGATCTGGCATCTTGTTCATATGGCTGACTTGAATACCCCAAATACCCATATTTTATGGTCAGCTAAAGCAAGGCACCCGTTCTCATATTGCCCAGTACAAATGATATAAAGACACACTGAAGAAAAACTTGAAAGGATATCAAGTTGACCCCAGAAACTGGGAAGGAACAGTCCATGACAGAGCATGGTGGTGGCAAATTTGTCATGTTACTGTTAACTGCTTTGATACAAGGCATATTAACATCTTATGTGAAAAACATGAACAGTGCAAAGCAAGGACACAGCAGCCTGCAATGGTCATGGCCAATCTTGTCCCACATGTAACAGGGTTTACAGTTCTTGTATTGGTTTGACCTTGCATATACATGTTCACTTATAGTGTTTGCTAAATCCTCATACATCAACATCACCGTGAGAATCTATCATCACACCCAACCTAGCAAATAATAGGACAGTCAGAGCAAATCAAGGATAATCATGACAGAGCTTGTCTAGATTAGGGAAATCTGCAAATGTATAGTGTGTCTACATTAAGGGTTTGCACTGGTGTAATTGTCTGGAGAAGTCCGCAGACCTATGTAGTGCCCTCAGGTGGCAGACACCAGATACTTCTACAAAAAGGGAGGTGTGTGTGTGTGTGTGTGTGTGTTACAGTCACCATAAAATCCTGGAAGGAGAGGGGTAGAGGACATGTCAGGCCAGCTGTGATAAGGGAAGCTAAGGAAAAAGACAACAGCATTTGCCAAATTAAATGAGATCCACTTTTCCATATAGTCAGGTTTATACAATACTTACCGTGGAACTTCACTAATTAGCGCACACACACACAAAAATGGGCACTCTTGTCCCACTAGAGATTTAATAAATAGACTAAGAAAACTCAGAGTTCATCATATGTACAAAACGTACAGTAGTACATCTGTTTACTAGTAAATTGTGAAACAACAAAGATAAAACCCAGAGGGGATCCCAGAGGAGAACTAAACTTTCGTCAAATCAAAGGAAAACACAATAGCTAACAGGCATTTTGGATATATAGAGCTTAGTAAAATTAGAGGGGAAAAATCACCTCCCCAATGAGAAAACCCATCATAGAAAGTAAAGAGGAGAAAATAGCCCAAAAGTTTCCCTTGCAGAAATCTCTCATTTTTGTATCAGCGGAATGAGAATTTTTAGTTTTTGTTCTAATCGAATTGTAACAAATTTTCCAGTTTGAATCAAAACCAAAGTGTTCCATTTCAATGAAAAATCCAAACATTTTGAACAATACCATGAACACTTTTGTATTAAAAAAAATTAAAAAAAAAAAAATTGAGCAGCTCTATGTTACCAAAGTTTGTGTATATTTGATTAGGAAACTGAGCTGTATCTGCAGTCTGGCACCAATACTTGCTTAATCCAGGGCATGATTTGATTGTTGGTCAAATACTGAACAGAAACTCTGCTTGTTTTGGTGAACATTTCTGGCAGGATCTTTAATCTTTTAATGACGCTATTTCAGGATATACCCCAAACAGCTCATAGTCTTAATTCCTCAGACTCAGTGCTTTCCAAAACAGACAGACCACTTACCTACTCAGGCTTATTTATTTTTTAATTGAAGTCACAGAAAGAATAAAACCAGTTAATCATCAGCAAAAGAAATGCCCCATTGGGCCTGATCCTGCAATCCTTGCACACACACTCTAGATCTCCATCAGCCCTTCTACACTACAAGCAGAGGCCTGTAGGTGACTAGAGTATGTCACCCTACAGTGGCTGCATCGGCACAGCTATGGTGCTGCAGCTGTAGCACTGTATGTAAACAGCTTCCTACATCAGTGAAAGGGGTTTTTCCATCAATGTAAGTAATCCACCATCAACCTCGTTGCGTCTACACTGGGGGTTAGGATGACTTAACTATATCACACAGGGTTCGAAATTTTTCACAGGCCTGAGCAACACAGCTAGGTTGATCTAACTTTTAGGTGTAGAGCAGGCTCCAGTTACCAAGCTATTCTATTTTGTAGTGAGGACAGGTCCTTAGTTGTATTTCCAAATGGTGCTGATGCTGAAGCTTTGGATAATCCAAAGAGATCCAGTGTGTACTTCAGATTTGAACTGTGGGGGAACCAGGTCCCTTGATATGGTTTTACTGGTGTGCAGATAAGCCCTGCCACTGTAAGAAATCTGCATTTGCCTGCCCTGCTACAGCTTCATGTTTCTTCTCTCTGCCCTGTTCTCTTTTTCTCTGACTCATTTTCTACTGAAGACTGGAGGATTTCTTGCTGGTTGTGCAGTGAGAGTGAGGTATTATTCTTTCTGTCAGTGAGACATCCAAGGCGGGTCCAGTAATAGAATTGTGAAACAGCTGGAGTGAGGTGGAAGACAAGGAAATGTAAATGACTGAACCTTCTTGATAGAATGGAATGGATAGAGGCCAGAATTCCTCCAATTCTTTCTTCGTTACACCTCCTTTCAACTAGCAGGCACAACAGTTTTTCTAGGGAACCTTCTTGGCTACTGATCTGCTTGTTGGCAGTGAAAAATAGAATAGTCTCAGTAGTGTTGTGGCAGTTTGCAGCAGAGTAAGTGCTTCCCCTTGTAATGCTATTTGAACTAAATCACTTTTGGAAACACTCACCCAGTTTCACATAAGGTGGATGAGCATTTATGTATACATATTTGTAAAGTGAATGGAATGTGGGGAGATGATTCAAGCAACTTGAACATCTAGCATTCTTTCTCTAGCAATAATGACCCCAGTGCTGCGTGGTTCCTAGCCATTAGTGACATGTTGTCAGAGTCTAAAATAGGGAAAGAACAAGTAAAATTACTTAGACAAGTTAGATGTCTTCAAAGCACCAGGGCCTGATGAAACACATCCTTGAATACTGAAGCTGACTGAGGAGATATCTGAGCCATTAGCAATTATCTTTGAAAAGTCATGGAAGACGGGAGACAATCCAGAAGACTATAGTGCCCATCTATAAAAAGGGAAATACGGTAAGGACAACCCGAGGAATTACAGACCAGTCAGCTTAACTTCTGTATCCAGAAAGATAATGGAGCAAATAATTAAGCGATCAATTTGCAAACACTTAGAAGATAATAAGGTGATAACAGTCAGCATGGATTTGTCAAAAACAAATCCTGTCAAACCAACTTGATAGCTTTCTTTGACAGGGTAACAAGCCTTGTGGGTGGTGGTGGTGGGGGAAGCGGTAGATGTGATATATGTTGACTTTATAAGGCTTTTGATACTGTCTCGAATGACCTTCTCATAAACACACTAGGGAAATGCAATGTAGATGGAGCTACTATAAGGTGGGTGCATAACTGGTTGGAAAATCATTCCCAGAGAGTAGTTATCAGTGCTTCACAGTCATGCTAGAAGGGCATAATGAGCGGGGTGCCACAGGGATCGGTTCTGGGTCTGGTTCTGTTTAATATCTTCATCAATTATTTAGATAATGGCATAAAGAGTACATTTAAAGTTTTCGGACGATACCAAGCTGGGAGGGGTTGCAAGTGCTTTAGAGGATAGGATTAAAATTCAAAATGATCTGGACAAACTGGACAAATGGTTTGAAGTAAATAGGATGAAATTCAATAAGGACAAATGCAAAGTACTCCACTTAGCAAGGAACAATTAGTTGCACACATACAAAATGGGAAATGACTGCCTAAGAAGGAGTACTGCGGAAAGGGATCTGGGGGTCATAGTGGATCACAAGCTAAATATGAGTCAACAGTGTAACGCTGTTGCAAAAAACCAAAACCAATCATCATAATTCTGGGATGTATTAGCAGGATTATTGTAAGCAAGACACAAGAAGTAATTCTTCCGCTCTACTCGGCGCTGATTAGGCCTCAACTGGAGTACTGTGTCCAGTTTTGGGTGCCACATTTCAGGAAAGCTGTGGACAAATTGGAAAGAGTCCAGAGAAGAGCAACAAAAATGATTAAAGGTTTAGAAAACATGACCTATGAGGGAAGATTGAACAAATTGGGTTTGTTTAGTCTGGAGAAGAGAAGACTCAGAGGGGACATGATAACAGTTTTCAAATACATAAAAGGTTGTTACAAGGAGGAGGGAGAAAAATTGTTCTTCTTAACCTCTGAGGATAAGACAAGGAGCAAGGGCGGTTTAGGTTGGACATTTGACATCCTGTCAAAGTGGTTAAGCACTGGAATAAATTGCCTAGGGAGTTTGTGGAATCTCCATCATTGGGGATTTTAAAGAGCAGGTTGGACAAACACCTGTCAGGGATGGTCTAGCTAGATCATACTTAGTTCTGCCTTGAGTGCAGTGGACTGGACTAGATGACCTCTTGAGGTCCCTTCCAGTTCTATGATTCTATGAACAGTCTGTACCTGGGACCAGGAAGTCCTCTTGCCCAGTTATAGCTTCTAGGCCAGTGGCTTTCAATCTTTCTAGACTACTGTACACTTTCTGGTGTCTGATTTGTCTTGAGTACCCCCAAGTTTCACCTCACTTAAAAATGAATTGCTTAAAAAATCAGACATAAAAATACAAAAGTGTCACAGCACACTATTACTGAAAAATTGCTGACTTTCTCATTTTTACCATACAATTATAAAATAAATAAATTGGAATATAAATATTGTACTTACATTTCAGTGTATATTATATAGAGCAGTCAACAGTCATTGTATGAAATTTTAGTTTGTACTGGCTTTGTGAATGCTTTTTATGTGTAGCCTGTTGTAAAACTAGGTAAATATCTAGATGAGTTGACATACCCCCAGAAGACCTCTGCGTATCCCCAAGGCTACACTTACCCCTGGTTGAGAACCACTGGCGTAGACTCCTCCTTAATTTAATGCGCTTAAACATACATTAGAACTTTGCTAATCCACTCTTGTTTTAACATTCACACACAAATGAAGGTCACTCTTCAGTGAGGATTTACAACAGAGCAGGACTGCAGTTCACAGCCTCAGGGTCTTCCTGCACTCCCAAACAACAACAGCTGTGAGCAGTACTTTTTTCTCTGAGCAGCTGGGAGCATACGCCTGTTTGATGCTGATTTGGCTGCAGTAATCCACACTCATTTATAACTTCCAGGCTCAACTGTTGCAACATACTATAGTGGAAAATAACACCAGCAGTCCTGAAAAATTCAGTTAGTTCAAAATGTTCAGCCCACCCTTTAAACAATCGCGGATGCCTGGCATGGTGGATGCTACACAGGCTCCCCATGAAATATCAGACCAGAGTCAAGGCTCTTAATGGGAAACTCCCATAGGGATAGCCTCTCCCCTTCATGCGGTGACTTCCATGGCAGATAATTCCATCATTCCTGCAGTGTGCATCAACATTGCGGGGGGGAGATTTATGAAAGCAGGAGTTGGATCTACCTCAGCACCTGGAACTCAGCCACTGCCTTTGGAAAATCTCTTCTATGAGAGTTCAGTGTGAGCACGGATCATACTGACTTCAGAATGAAATGCAAGACAAACTCCTTTGCCTTTCCACAATAATAAAAACTAATAGAAGTCCTACAAGTTGCTGATGCACCCACTACTTTACAGGATTAAGCCCATTAGTAGCTGTAACCCATTGGGGAAAAAAAAAAAAAAAAAAAAAAAAAAAAAAAAGCTCCTACACGAAAAATATTGTTTTTGTGGATAAAGTTTAGTGATCACAGAGTTTGACACTTGCCCCAACATTCTTTCCTTTGGCATAGAAATTTACCTGGGTAACTTGCACCCAGATAATAAAATAATTGGCAGAGAGATCTCTGGCCTGCTGATTTTAACGTGTAATAAACCTTGGAATACCAGAAAAATTCCAGAAGACTGGCAGATTGCTAATGTGTGCCAAAATTCAAAAAGTACAAGTGGGATGATCCAGATTACTATAGGCTGGTTATCAATCGTGGGCAAAATAAGAGAAAGGTTGATATGGGATTCTATTAATAAAGAATTAAAGGAAATGACTGAATGTCAGTCAACATGTTTAAATGGAAAGGAAGTCTCAAACAAACCTTATTCCTTTCTTTGATGAGATTAAGGTTTGGTTGATAAAGATGACTGTGTAGATATAATATACTTGGACTTTGGTAAAGCTTTGACTAAGTACTGCAAGATATTCTGATTAAAAAATGAGCACTATACAAATATCAGTAGCACACTTATTACATTAAGAACTGGCTAACCAAATCATCTCAAAAAGCAGTTGTCAATAGGGACTCATCACTGAATGGGAGTGTTTCTATGACATTCTGCAGGGATTGATACTAGGCCCAATGTTATTCAGCACTTTCATCAATGATCTGGAAGCATATATAAAAATCACGGCTGATACATATTTGCATTTGACACAATGATTGGAGGAGAGGTAAATAACGAGGAGGACAGGGCAGTCCTAGAGTGATCTGGAGCACTTGGTAAGCTAAAACATTCAAACAAAATGTGTTTTCATAGTCAATGCAAAGTTATTTATCTAGGAATAAGGAATGCCGGACACACTTACAGAATGGGGTATTGTATTCTGAAAATCAATTGCTCTGAAATGGATTTAGGGCTCATAGTGGACAAGCAATTCAACAGGAGCTCCCAGTGTAAAGCTGTGGCAAAAAAGGCTATTGCTATCCTTGGAAGTGTGGAAGGGAATAGTGACCAGGAAGGTGATTTTACCTCTATATGTGGCACTAGTGAGACCAATGCTGGAATACCGTGTACAGTTCTTGTATCCACATTTTAAGAAAATGTCTTACAGTGAGAGACTTAAAGAGCTCAATCTATTTAGTGTATCAAAAAGACGACTGAGGTGACATGACTGTAGGCATTAAAGGGCTCTTTAATCCAGTGGAGAAAGGCAAACAAGAACTAAGGGCTAGAAGCTGAAATCAGACAAATTCAAATTAGAAATTAAGGACAATTTTTTAACAGTGAAGGTGATTAACCATTGGAACAAACTACTGAGGGGAGTGGTGGATTTGCTACCTTTTGATGTTTTCAAATCAAGCCTGGATGCCTTTCTGGAAGATAGGTTTTAGCCAAACACAAATTATTGGGCTCAATACAGAGATAACTGGATGAAATTTAATGGCTTGTGATATACAGGAGGTCAGACTAGATGACCTAGTACACCCTTCTGGCCTTATACTCCAGGAAGCTGTGAATTTGTTTCTCAACTGTGAAAATTGCCAGTTCCTTGATTATACATCACTATGGACTAATAATTTCAAGAAATGCATCTGTCTTGTTACCATCTCTTCTCTTCACACCCCTTTAGTGGGTTTATGCCTCATTATACATTTTCTAAGTTTTAGCTTGTGAGCAATCTGGGGCAGGGACGGCTTATGTTATTTGTTTGTCCAGTGCTTAGCACAATGGGGTCCTGATCCATTTCTGGGGTCCTCAGGGGCTACTGCAACAGAAATAATAATTATGGAAATATTCATTGCTGTGATCAGAGTATAGAGGCTGTTTTGTAATGCTATGCCTAGTAACAAGCAGTCAAAAGTGACAACACACAGCGACTCAGAGGGCATCACATACATGTCGCTTTAACAGCATCAGCACAATTACTTGAGATATTCCACATCTCTCGGAGAACAGCTTTGCAAAGCAAACATTTAAACTCATTCACTTCAGTCATGTGCCTCTGTCTCCTGGCAGGCCATCATTTACTCTAATCATTTACTCTACTGCAAATCCTGTGAAGGTAACTTTAGCAGAGTTACTTGACCCACCTAGATCACGGATATGCAGAAAAAATATAGGAAAATATTCTCACTACACATATGGTCTAAACTGCTATTTGGATCAGATTGCACTGGGCGCTGTGTGGTGCATGGGTGGGTAGGGAACAGGTTCACCAGGCTGCTCTCCTCCTAATTCCCTTTTACAATTGGGGGTCGGGGGGGAAGGGAGGAGCACAGTTCAAAGATTACTCCTGGCTAGGGCCTCGAGCTACCCCAAAAGGACATTATGAGATTTAAGGAGGAGACAGTAACACGGGCCCTGCCAACTCTACTGGTTGGGTTTGGAGAGAAATATACTTTGCACAGAGTGGAACAGTGGTAGCACTCCCCAGGGCTCTTACTTGGGTGGGCAGAGCTCTGCCCACCCCAGTGCATGGCTGTGGCTCTAAGGCACATGCTAACTGGCTCAACTGTGGTGTCAGATTTTGAAGAATGTGCAGGTTTAAGATTTAGGGCACAGCGCAACACTGCTTTCCAGTGCAGAAGGCATTTGTGGGTGCAAATCAATTAATACACATGCAAATCTGACTTTTGGTTGCCCCAACACTTGCAGGTGCAAAGTTAGAGGCTCGGTTGAGGTCCCTTTGAAAATTTGCCCCTAGTTATCAAAGGAAATTCAGACCCCTTATAAACACCACTTTTCACATCTGTGCCCATTAATTATCCTTTCATATCCTCCCAACTTTTGTCCAACTCATAAGCGCAGTTCTGTCAACTCAACAACAGTGAACTGATTAGAGATGGGTTAACTAATGATATAGCACCTTTCCTTGTGAAAGGTCCCAAAGAACTTTACAAACAATAACAACTTCAACCACTATGGAAGTATCGCCACCTCTGGGTTAAAATGTGGTACTAGAGCACTTCGCAACCTCTTAAGAGAGGTGGGGACTTGGAAAAGATACTTTGCAATTCTATAACACAGGATCTCTGAGGGCTTTACAAACAGCCAGGAATTAAGATTTTTTAAACTCTGTGAATTATTGTTAACTGGATTTTACAGTTAAGGGGTAATGAGACCCAGAAGGATTAGGACCCAAGAGTAAAATCTTGTCCACACTGACATCAGTGGCAAAACTCTAATTGACTAATGTGAGGCTAGGATGTCACTCAAGATTTTCAAAAGGCAGCCTCTTTTTTGCAGATACAATGTGAACCCATAAAAAGATACTACCTTTGGGTGGGTAAGTACATGACAGCTCCTGCATATTGGATACATAGCCATCCAAGTGGGAAGATTTTACTAACTGCTCCCATAAGAAGAGGCAGCTAGGCAGGGTCTCTTTTAAAAATCTGACTTTCCAAAAGTCACATTACCAGTCTGTGACAGAGGAAGAAGTAGAACTCAGATCTTCTGGTTCCCACTTCTTGCACTTCTAATGTATAAATATGGTTCAGCAGGCAATCTCACAATTATACACAAAGAACACACAAGGCTGGTCTATACAGTGTATTTCATACATTGTGAAATGTCACTCACCTCTCACATGTGCTTATATTTAATGCTTCCTAACCAAAGCTAAGTTGTAATGAAGCATTCAATGGATCCTTTTAAAAAACTATCATTACACTTTGCTCAGCAGCAAATGGCAAAGTAGCAGCACATAAAACATTGTGGTGTTTAATCCTGTTAATTATAAATGCAATGATGTGTTGCAGTGGTGGCCCTAAACTGCTGCTGCTGCGTGACTCAATTAGAGACAGAATGGCCATTTGTATCAAGTAGGTTTTGCCCTGTGCGCCTGATATACAGGATCAGAACACGGTGGGTTCTTTTGGTGCATTTGTCAAAGACATTTATTGAACGTAGAGTCATTTTAAGCATCCAGTGTGAACTTTTACATAGAAAAATATTTAAAAGCTATTGTCATAAGTAATTACCAAGTGTACCCTGTTTGGATGTTTAACCATGGAAGTGTCATGTTCTTTGTAATCACAGTATCATTAGAAATACATGCAGTTTTACTTTGATAGTGTAGACATGTTGCATTTTGAGTATCTCAGTAGAGAAGAACAAGTTCATTTTACTATTTACAACAGAAAACGTTATCTTTGGAGAAACTAACTAACCTGACTCCCTGAACTAATGGCAGCAGGTGAGTAATTCACCCCTTTCTGCTTGGACTGTGTGAAGGGAACCAATGAGTAGGAGCCATAGAATTCACACTCCCAGCCTGTGGAATTCAACAGTTTTTCCGTGCCTGCAATAGGGACTGCTGCACTTTCATGTCTCCCGTATGGAGACTTCGGGCCAGTGGGTCCATGTTCACACTGTTCCTCTCAACAAGACCCTCAATTGGGCCTATTTGGAGCCAGAAAAGAGACTCCTTTTGTCATGCACAAAAATGCAGGGCGACTGTTTCACCTTTGCAGCCTCACACAGGGCTCAGAGATAAGTGTGTTAACTGTTTTAAACAGTAAATGCAACTTAGTCTTAAAATCTGTATTTACTGAGATGCTCAAAATGCAACATGACAAGTGATGTGGAAGGCCTAAATACCTGCATGAATTTCTCTTAACATGAGGTAGTTGGAACTCATTGCCATGCCTACCTACACCTCACACTTCCAGACTGCTCTATACCAATGTAGGGAAGACATTTCCGACTCCCGGGTGGCTTTGAGGTACATTCCTGTGTGGAAGCTCACGCTGTCACTGCCCATACTGGACTGGACCTTAGAGTAAACTGGTTTGGTACCTTTGTTGCTAATCTGACATTTAAATATGCTAAATACACTTTAAAAAAAGTATTTCACAATTCTCTTTCAATCATCAGAGTTACAAGGAGTCTAAAACATGTGGCTGCTTTCAGTTTGTGGGGTTGTATCAGCTGATTATTTAAAACTGCCCTAGCTCAAGAAGAAAAGTCTTTTCTCACCTCCATCCAAAGTGACCTCCTTTTGGTGACCCTCTGGATGCTCCTGATTTTTCTCCAGTCCTCACAATTACTTGAGGGCATATTTTGCAGGTACTAAAGAGGATTAATAGGACTTCTTTCAAAACTAAGCAAAACTCCCATAGGGAGTAAGCTCAGGAACTAGAAGAGTGGAGACTCTGTACACTTAAGGCAGTGGGTTGGCTTGGTTAGCAAGTGACCAGAAGTACTAACCAGAGCTTCTTGTGTAGCTCCCTGTGCAAAGCAGTGCTGCATGGCCCAAAAGCAACATCTCCAAAAAGTTGATTACATAGAGAAAATGATTATGCCTGAAATGCTTGCTTTCTTGCATATCTACATGCTCAGTGAGATACTTCAGTATCTAAAGTCTCATGCATTCATTAAACAGGAACATTTATAACAGCAAGAATGTCTGGAACATGTCTTGGACTGGAATAACTGTCTTGTAAATTCGATTTGTTGCCTAGATTATTTATTTTGAAAGCAAAATAAAAATTGGGCTAGTGGGACGAATAAAGATCTTTGCCGGCCTTACATTAATGTTGTGCTTTACAAACACAACATATCTGTTCCTTGATTACAATGGATTATGAGGTATAAAGTACTCTTTTGAGGTCCTTCAATATCCATCTTCAGGTATTTCATTAGCAGGATTCAACTATATAGAGTTGGGTTATTTACTGTGAATCATACAATACAAATCTTAAAACTAAAGCTGCACTTTTAAATATTCTAAATGAGTGATTCAGAGTCGGTGCAATTTTTCCATTGTAAAAACTATGAGCCAAAGTTCTGCCCTCTGTTGCAAAATCACTGAGTTCAATGGAGTACTCTGAATTTATAGTGGTGTAGTGAAAGAGAAGAATTCTGATCCTTCTCTGACTGCACTTCCATACAACATGCAGCCCACTTCAGTGCAGTTCAGAAACAATCCTTCAAAGCACTTTCCTCATGAAAGACTATAAACTATTCTGAAGCTACTTCTACTGGAATTTGAATCTTTCTTCAGGAGTTCTGACATGGTGCTATAAGTTCTGGAAACCACCTGACCAATTCCCTCTCACTATCCAACATGTGAGCAAGGCACCCTCTGAATCCAATAAAAGCAAATCTTGGAGTGATTTGTAAACTTAAAATACCCATTGAGGTAACTTGGTAAAATAAAAAAAAAGTGGAAGACAGGACAGCTCTGCTTTCTTTGTATGAATGAAGCAGTGTTTCTATTAATAGGAGCATTTTTTCTTTTGCTTAAAAATATTTGTAGAACAGTTAGAGACTGTAAACTACACATTATTTTTGTGTGTAGACGTGTACTCATGAGATTGTCTCTACACATCTTCACATCTTTATACTCATGTCTTAAAATTGAGCAAGACCACCCAGCTTCTCCTCTATATATAAATTAGGGATAAAAATCCCACTTTTTTGCAATTCTACAGATGCATTATATCAGGCTTTAGATTTCAATGATTCGAAACATGAATCTAGCTAATAAAGCACATCACAAAATTAGTTGAAATTATGTCTCATTTACAGAGCAGGCACACGTGCCAGACTTGTACAGAAATGGATTTTGCTTTGGGGAATGTTTTTCCCTAATAAAAATATAAAATGAGGAACTCGGGTATAAAAAATAATTGTAAGGAACAAGTTGATCAAACATTTACAAAGAAGATGGTTGCAAGTTATAGTAACTATGGCAACATGACTTAGAACAAAGCAATGGCTTAATGTTTAAATTAAATCCAACAGGTATTAATGGTTATGATCTGCAAATTTAAAGATTATTTTTAGTATTATAAATCAGAGCTGACTTGAAAAAGAAAAATCAATGGCAATGAAATAAAATAGTAAGTGAAGAAGTAGAGAAAATACAATCCATTGGTACTGCTTTACTAAGCAAATCTGTCAAAAAATGCAGTTCCAGGACAATGTACTATGAAGCAATACCTTTTTTGAACATTACTAATACGGCACATGATTTACAGAAAGTAACTAAGACCACTGCTATCTGATGACTGTGATTCACTTCTATTATGTGATTCACTTCTAACTACCAACTTTTGCCCTAGGAATGACGCAATAAGCAAACTCCAGAGATTCATCACAATGGATGCATGCTCCCAGAGCTACGTTCACAGGAAATGGAAACACACCATTGCCAGAACCTAAGGGCTTGGTGAAATAAAGGAAAATATCCTGTCTGCACAAAGCTGGCTGGTTCAGTAAGATAAAGTATAAGCCCATAAAAACATTTGTTTTTTGGATCTGAAATCTAGTGATGGAAACAGCCATCCTCTTATACAAGATTAGCTTTCCTTCAAACTCTACCCCACACTAGCCATAGATACACAAAAAATCTCCCCCACATTACCAGCAGCCCGCTAAGGCCCTGATTCTACAAGATGCAGAATGCGCATCCCCATCTCGCAACAAAGAATTGGGAGTTGATGGTGCTCAGTACCTTGTAGGGTTAGGCCTAATACTATTATTAACTGTTCACCACATCTGTGCTTGGCACTACCCATGACAACAAGTCAGACAACTCCCTGCTCCTTCATAGAATCTACACTTAAAAATTATGTTGGCATATGTACGTTGATCAGGATTATGTAGACTCAGCTATGTCTACTGAAGAATGCTTTTCCATTAATGTAGTTAACCCCATTCGGGGAGGTGGTGTTCCTACATTGACAGAAAAAGCCCATCTGTGTCACAGGCTTTGTCTACACTACAGGGTTATGCCAACATAGCTATGCCAGTATGTTTTCCATCGGGTAAAAACAGCCTCAGGCCACAATCCTGCAACTGAGTTAGTAAGCAAACCTCTGCTCCCATGTGGAGACCTATTGATTTCCTGGAGTCCCAGGATCAGGGCTTGAATGATAGAGATAAAGAAGTCATACTAGGAAAACTAGAGGATGAAATTAACACAGCATAACAATATGTAAATAATCAACTCTAATAATAGAGTGAGGAGGACATTTCCCATATGCTACTTCAATCTGCCATAATTCCCCATGTGTGACATACATATATATATATATATATATATATATATATATATATATATACACACACACACACACACACACACACGACAAGGACTGATGGTGCTAATAGAAATATAGGTTACATTTTTAAAAAAATGTTGTGCCCCAAGTTAGGTTCCTAAATCTATTTTTAGGCACTTCAATAAATGTCAGTATTGAACAGCCAGCAGCAAATACTGAAGTCCTTGTGTGTTCAGTACTTCTGAAAATCAGAACTTTTCGGAGCCTAAATATTATTATTTATTATTAGTAGTGCCTATGTGCTAGGCACTTTCAAAACATTTGAGAAAAAGGATTCCTTCCCCAAGGAGCAAACAATTTATGGACAAACATGTAGAGCATGAGGCCAGGGGAACAACAACAGGTATTTATATACAAGTCAACTTGATTCCTAACACAGCAGAAGTGGGTCCCATGCGGACAGGATAGGCCTTGCAAACGAGGCCAGGGAGGTTGTACCATGCAGAGGGATTGCATGGAGGAGGGAATGGAAGCAATTGTATGAGACTCTGATAAATGGATGGATGAGAATGGGAGCACTGGCAGAGTGAAGGAGACAGGGGACAACATGAAGCTTGGCAAAGGAAGATAACTAGGAAGATGACATTAAAGTGTAGACTTATGGATTAAGGAGCCTAACTCTGGGGACTGTTTTTTTAAAATCTTGACCATAAATTTTTTAGCGGAGAGAGGTGATGTAGTTTCTTCCATGTACAAAATTTCTCTTCTTCTGCAGATGAACGGAAATAGTATTGCTAATGTGGCCATGGGTGCATGTACATTGCTTAATGAATTAACTCAGTTTATTTTTTCCTAAGGAGGCAAAGTAGCTAGTACACAACAGATATTAATGGCCATAATGAAATTTGCAACAAGCAAATATGATTTTGAGTCCCAAGAACTATATTATTTTAGGGGAAATAATTTTGGTTTTGATTTTGTATTTCAACTCTAAAGGGAGCTAAATGTTTTTCTTCAGATTCTCCAAATAAATTCCAAAAAGCCTGAGATGTTGAGCCATTCTTATAGGTGGTATGTAAAGACTGTGTAAGTTACACATATTTGCACTGCTGCAAGGGAGTTTAAATAGGTATATAACTTAAATGTGCTGAAGGACTCCAAGAAATGGCAATACATCAGGAAAAGCAACTAACAGGCAGTTGTACAAAGCTGTAAGTTAGAGGACCTCTCTCTATACATGCTCAGGCTAGGCTGCCTGTGTGTAAGTTACCCCAGGGTAGACTCTCTTACATCACCTCTGAATCTGGCACCATCCAAGTTCATTTTCAGCATTCAACAAACGGGTATGGTTGAATATTAAACTTCTAAAATAAGGGGTTTGCAAGGGAAACACCAAGAGATCATTAGTATGAGGGACTAATTTCACTGGCAAAGGATCAGGCATAATAATGCACGCAGCTCTCCTACATGAATGCACCTCTCTCTCCTTACTTGCAACGTTGCTTATGGCTGTGCTGAGGTTAACAGTGGTTTTGAGATATGGAAAAGCCTCTACTAAGGCTTGGTTTATACTTAAAACTTTTGCTGGTTATGTCAGTCAGAAGTGTGGAAAAATATCACACCCTTAACTGACATAGCTATGCCAGCAAAACCCTAGTGTAGATGCAATTATACTGGCAAAAAAAGTCCTTTTGCCAGTATAAGCTGTCTCTCCAGGGATGTGGATGGTGGAGTTTGCTGGTATAGCTCTACTGGTATATCTATACTTGCAAACCCTTTTCAGTGACAGCGACAAGGCTGAAGATGAGTTCATCAATAATTTACCTGTGACACAATTCGATAGCTGCACTCATGTCTCCAGACAGAAGACTAGTGCACTACCCCACTGTATCACCTAGCCCCAGGAGTGTTATACACCCAGGTAGTAAATTAAACACCTGTGTTAAACACCTTACTTTATACACAACATTCAGCTTCCAACTCTGTCATTGTGGATAATGCAGAACTTCATTAAATAATTCTATATGGCAAAGACAGAGACAAAATACAAAAATTTACGTATTTTTAAAGTCCTAGAGCTCTCTAATTCACCCAATGATGCAAATTGGATTTAGAAAAACTGCTCTCGTTAATAAAAAGGAAAGTTAACCAGTGTTTGTTCCCCCTTACTTGCCAAACGGATGATAACAAATAAGACTGGGATTCTTCTTTTTTATAACGACTTGTACTTTCTATTTTAGTCTCCATTGTGCAAACAAAAAGGAGACAAAAGGAAAAATTGCTTTGTTTGATGTTTTTAAAAGAAAAGTGTACCTAATCTATTGCACAGAAGTGGCATTAAAAAAAAAAATTCCCCTCCCAGAGTTCTGGCATTTTAAGACATGATCTTGGAAGATGCTGAAAGCCCCCAGCTCCAATTGAAATAAAGTTGAAGGTGCCCAGAATCTCATCGGAGGGGCACAGCTCCTGTAGGACTAAGCCCTTAAATAATAATTTTTTTCACAACTTGTGGGTTAAAAAAAATATGTGTGCACCCAAGAAATAAAAAGTGAAAAGGATGCAATAGGCAACAGTTTATTAGTAAAAAAAAAAAAAAGAAAAAAAATCCTTTAAAATTTTACTACGTCTTAAAGATTAAGGAAAAAATAATACTATTAATATATATATACACATACAGTATATATGTATATACACATATATTGTACCATTAAAATTACATGCTTTTCAGAACAGAATGGGTCATGTTCCCTCACATCAATTTTAAATTTCTGATTGCAATAAACCATGCTTCCTTTTTTTAAATCTTCAAGTACAGGAAATAAGCAAACCACGATCTAAAAGTGGAAAACTATTTGTTATGCACAAATGACAACTGACAGCTATAACATTATTATTCTGCAGTACTGAACATTTTATGCGTGTCTTGGTGAATTCTACAACTCTGAAGTTTTACCTGAGATGTGTGGACATAATGAAGCGTGACAGTAGGCTTAACAGATTTGTTCACATTATGGTTCGATTGAAATCAAAGCTGATTGAGTATTATGCATTTGTACACATAGTATCAACACGAGAACTCTTTGTAAAATAATGAAATTTACCAAATGTCTTAAAGCTGCAAGTGAAACAAAAAAGGCAAGCACCACTTGCAATGATCAGCATGCAGACAGTGAAACAGAGGTAGCATTTTCTTATTACTTCAGCAGAATCACTCAATTCAACCACACTCTCTTCTGCAAAAGGCACTCACTTTTTTTCATTTATAAATAATATGGTGTTAAATTCCAGCAAGTTGACCATAAATGTTGTTTTTCCCCTACAAATGTAAAAAAGTTAAGCAAAGAATATGATGAAAAGACAAAACAGGGCATCAGAAACACATTTTGGATGAATGTGCAACTTTTTTTCCTTTTAGGAAAACTGAATTTCTTTAAAAAAACATTATAGTACATCACCCAAAAGTTAGACTTCCCACTTAAAATGGCAATATTAAGCAGCACATTGTATATCAGAATAGAATTGTAAAACACCAGAATTACACCAGCCTTTTAATAGCTAAAATAAAAAGCAACAGTTCACAGTTAAAAGTAGAAAGATTATTCACATAAAAGGTGGTGATAGGGAAGGATAAAGACCCTTCGATATAGAAGCTTATAAATTAGTATGTCTAGAACCTCATATTGTACCTTTTACACTTTCTGCAGTTTGAAAAGATACTGTCCATGCAAAACTTCTGTTCTTACCGTGACACTACTGAGCTAATTGAATTATAAGATGTCCCACTGTTACAACTTGAAGCATAGGCCTCTTGGCCATTAGCATCTAAATTCATTTTGAATACAGATGATGCCTTTAATAAAAAGTCTGCTGCATCTCTGCGGCCTAATTCCCTCAGTTTAGACATTAGGATACCTACAGTGCTCTCAGGGCCATTACTCCATTCCTGCAAAAGGGCATGGACTGGGCTTGGGAGAAAATCATTTTGAGTTCCATTGTTTGTATTATATTTTGCAACAAGATCAGGAAGGCCCAGGTTCATAGCCAGAAGGCACCAGTCCTTTCCCATAGGATCAGGTGGATCCAAAAGTCGACTAAGTTTCCTCCTTGTAAGAAGATTCAGATCCGAAGCATGAATATCCATTCCTAGACCTCCCTGTGAGTAGATGTCCAGACATCCAAAGCACAATATACTGCTGAAGCTTTCTTTATAACCACCCATGGTATTAGTCAATGATGTCTCCTTTTGGCTTTGTGCCCGGAAGAAGTCTCTAGGCTGGTAGACCATTACTGGTTCATGATGTTCCCTCAGCTGCTGAGGACTAAGATAATGTTTCACAGTCAGCAGGCCTGGTAATGTTGTGGCCATTAAGTTATCAATGGTGCTACAAACAGAATCCAGAAGCAAGCAGCACTTGATCTTCTCTGTTTCCAGTCCTCTAACTTGAACCTCAATACCCTGACCATGGTTGACCAGCAACACTAAAAGCTCAGCCCCGCGATTCACAATCTTTGATCCATTTACCCAGAGACGTATATCTGCATCTCCCTCTGCATTCTGTTGGTGAATCCACCGACACAGATTCACTTGAACTTTATGGAAAATTCCACAAGGGAATGGGGTAAGGTGTTCCACAGGAACAATTCTAACACCACCATAAATCAGAACCTCATCCTCCTCATCTGTCCAAGACCTGTGAAGATTGTCAGTCTTGATCAGCGCTGGAATATCCACCATTGCTCCACTGCTAAGATCTCTAGCACAGATATCCATGGCATCCAAAATCTGTATCAGTTCTTCCACATCACTGTCTGATACCAGGCGCTGGATGTCCTCTATGGTATACCGACCTCTGTAATGATGTAGGGCTTTGGGATTCTCCACTGACAGGATTTTCCCCAGGACATTAGAACAGAGCCAGCGAGGATCCAGGAGCACAACATCTTGGACAGTTTCACTCTGCATGATGTTTATCTGTTCAGAAAGAGGAAAATTACAAATTATATCTTGTGAAGTACAAGTCGACAGTAGAGCTGCTCTTATGGCTTGCTGACTTACCAGTCACACCATTGATTCACGACTGTAGCAAGATAACAGTGCATTTCCTTCCTCTCATATTCCTAAAACAAAATCAGGATCCAGCTCTTGACTTGTTTTATTGACAAAGCCATCAGAGCACATGGCTCACTGAGATTTTTTTCAAACTAGTTTAGCAGAAATCTTCTGCACTTCCAACAATTTTCAAGGACGTAGAAAATATTCTGGCCTAAAATGCAGTTTTTCCTCATTTGCCCTGATAGCAGCTGAAAAAGGAACAGCATTTTTGGCACGGTTTCAGAGCTTCTCACATTCAACTCTTAAGCCACCAGATATGTAAGAGCCAGGATGTCACATTCAAAGTTCATACCTGCATCTATCTGCATTACTCATTTGATTACACAGAATTTAATGTTGGTAGAAAACAAAAATCTAGCCACAGAGAATAGAAATATAAGATAGGAGGTATAGCTGAAATTAATAGGAAATGACATTACAAGCAAGGAAAGCATCACAAGCCTCCTTAATAGGTATGCAACTTTGAAAAATTGAATGCTTTGCCATATAACTACTGTGACAGACCCAGACCAGGGGGGTACAGGAGTCTGGTCACTGGATGAGTAGTTTTCTGTTCCCTGAGAGACCAGAGCAGGAGCTGCACTAGAGTAATCAGGAACTTGCTAGAACCAGTTAAGGCAGGCAGGCTAATTAGGACACCTGGAGCCAATTAAGAAGAAGCTGCTAGAATCAATTAAGGCAGGCTAATCAGGGCACCTGGGTTTTAAAAAGGAGCTCAGTTCAGTTTGTGGTGCGAGTGTGAGGAGCTGGGAGCAAGAGGTGCAAGGAGCTGAGAGTGAGAGTGTGCTGCTGGAGGACTGAGGAGCACAAGAGTTATCAGACACCAGGAGGAAGGTCCTTTGGAGGAGGTCATGGGGAAGTAGCCCAGGGAGTTGTAGCTGTCATGCAGCTGTTACAGGAGGCACTATAGACAGCTGCAGTCCACAGGGCCCTGGGCTGGAACCCGGAGTAGAGGGTGGGCCCGGGTTCCCCCCAAACCTCCCAATTGACCTGGACTGTGGGTTCTTCCAGAGGGGAAGGTCTTTGGGCTGTTCCCCAACCCACATGGCAAATCTCTGAGGCAAGAAAATCCGCCAATAAGCGCAGGACCCACCAAGATAGAGGAGGAACTTTGTCACACTACATATAATAATGTAGCTACAGCAAAGTAAGCTTATGAGTAATTGTTTTAGCTATTATCTCATTTGAAGGTCAGCTTTTTATTTCATCCCTTTTCTGAATATTTATTTTATTTGCTTTTATCATGAGTATAGTCTACCATAGAACTCTTCCTCTTTTAAAGAAAGAGATGTCCAATGAAACAAACACATAGGAGCCATAAGACAAAAGATAACTGAAGTCTGTATGGGTTGATTTGCATTGAGTATGTTGTCTTGGAATGGGAAGTTGAGGAAAGAATAATTAAGGAATTTTGCTGAGAACACAGCAAGATTCTGTCAAAACAGAACATTCTGAACTACCTGGAAATCTCAGGTTTCACATTTTTGAGCATCATTTTTCTGGTGCTTAATTCATTTAAATAAACAATAATGTGAGCTAGAAATAACCTGCTGATTCAGATTTCTAATTTTAAAAACAAAATCTGATACCAGGATGGTGCAGTCAGTGCTTCACTACGCTGCTGTGAAAGCTGGTCCAACACTTATTATAACCCCCTTTTATCCTAGGAGTATCTGTCTGTACACATTTGGCATAGATGGCTTCAGAGAATGCTTTTCTTTAACCAAATCTGAAAACAATTTATTCAGCCATTTTAACTCACATTTCAGATTGAAGTTGCACTCTGGCTGAACAACTAAGGGCTTGTCCACATAAGGAAGTTATTCCAGAATTAGATACGGTGTGAATTCAAACTGCAATAGCTATTCTGCAATAGCTCCCTTTGCGGACACACTTATTCCATAATAAGAGTGCCTTTTTCTGATTTTGCTGAATCGCTTTGGCTTTCTAGACTGGGTGTGCTGGTTAATTTTTTCCCCCCCTCCTCCACAAGATTTCCTTTCATGCTCCACCCACCAATTCCTCCAAGACGCTTGATGCATTTTCCATTTAGCATCCCTATACTGGAAACCACTCACAGTTCATGCACTCTAGCTGGTTAGGATTTTCTTCATTTTTTCACTGAATTAAAGAAAAAAAGTAATGAAAAAGGTGCAGAGAATACACTTTGCTCCAGATGGGTGAAACTCAATTGGATACTGTGTAGAATCAACAATCTGAGTTGGTTTATGTTAAAGACAGAATGTAAGTAAAGTCACTACATAGTTATGCAGTTTGAATAAAAATTACTTACTTCTCCTATGCTGTGCAACTGCTGGGCTATATGCCGTAGATCATCTTCACTTGCTAATGGATTAAGCTGATCCTGTACGTCATATACAAACTGCTGCAATGACATCAGCTGGTTGGGTCCATTAATTTTTCTCCAAGAAGGGAGGGTGGAGATCATTTTCTCACAAAGGTGAGTCATAGGTGGACAAATCTAACAAAAGTACAATGGACGTCAATTTGTAGTTCTACTTCTACTATGCTGATAAAAACTGAATTAAATTGTTTAGAAAAAGAGCTACTGCCAAAGACAGCTGCAGAATTTGCCACAGAATCCACCCTGGATGAAAAATTGTACTCCAGAATCTAAATGTTCATTTAAATACCAATTTCTAGCCACCATGATTACAAAGACAATCTTAATGTGAACCAACTAAATGCTTTCTTGCCTAATCTGCGCACAACCTGAAACAATGGTTTTGAGTGGTATCAACTGCCCCATTCACCTGGGGATTAACTGTGAAACCAAAAAACAGTTTAAAATATCAACAGTTAATTATTTCACTGCTGATCTTTTTAGCAGAAACATACCACTAAGGAGTTTATCATGAAATCCCAAACCACCTTCCATGTGCTAGAAGTACTAGTAGCTCCTCATCCCCACAACTTCTACAATGCAGTTGTGTGTTGTAAGTACAAAAAACGGTAGTTAATTGAAAACTAAGATTGGGGCAAGCATCAAATAGATTGAATTTAATATCAAAATAAATAACACCCATGCTACAATGCCGACTGTATTTTACAGGTTCATATTTAATTAATATTAAAACTCATTTTTTAAATGCAAATTAAGTGGTTGGGGAATTACAAGCCTGTTGTATCAGAATGCCACCGAAACTAAGACCATGTCTACATTACAGAGATTATAAACAGCACAGATACGGTGCCATAGCTATGCCAGCATAACCCTGGAGTGTAGATGCAGCCTTCACCAACAGAAGAGGTTTTCCATCACTGGAACACCAACGTCCCCCAGCATTATTTTGTCAACCTAGCTGTGTCTACCCAAAGAGCTAGGTTGGCACAGCTATAGCGCTCAGGGTTGTGGAGTTTTCATATCCCTGAGTGCTGTAGTTATGTGGACCTAAATTTTAAGCGCAGATCAGGCCTAAGGGAACGCTGCTGTAGAATTTAGGTCAGTTTACCACTGGGTACGTGATCCCTTGGCTACTGCCCCTTTACCTAGCTAGAAACTGCGAATATATTTTTCAGAGTATGACTCTAGGAAAATTATCAATATATATCTGATTAACATATTTCTGAAATTACATTTCCACTGGTTCAGATAACAGTTAGTTCTGCCCTGGTGTTCTTTATGTAACACACAATCTACTTGCATAGCAAAATATTGGAAGTGTCCATAACATTATTCTGTAATTTATTTTAAGAGAAATGGAGTTACTGAAGTCATAAAGCTGGGTCAATTATGAACTGAAATCACAACTTTAAACTGAAAGTCACAACTATTTTCTTCCATTTTATCCCCCCCCCCCCCCCCCAAAAAAAAAAAAAGCACCAATACAGTCTCAGATTCACTGATTGACCATTTTAAATGTGGGAGGTGGTTTATGGTAGATCATCCTCTGTCTCCTATGACTCCTCTCTGGGTGGTTTTGTTGGCCCATTATCATAAAAATTTGTGCAGCTGTCCCAGCTGTGATATCACACACACAATAACGTATCAAAGTCACTAAAAATCATCAGTCATTATCTGAGAAAATGTACAGCTTACTGCTTCATGGTTCACTACTTGGAATTGGTGGGTCAGGGTCTTTTGGAGCCCATGGAACACACATTAGTAGCAGCAGGAGCTGAGAATCCATATCTATACTGGGGATACTTAGGATTATTTTCCCTTTGGTTAAACTGAACTGGTGCTAACACTACTGGGAATCTGGTAACTGGATCCTTTTTCATCACCATGTCTGTTAAACCTGCTGTACAATGCAAATCTAACTGACGCACTGGTAAAATAGGTCCAGCCTCCAGAGACTTGCCTACTCTAGAGTTCCTACTAAAGCTAACACTAATTCAACTGAATTGGTGTTAGCAACAATGGGAATTCTTTAGCAAAATCCTCTGTGTAGACAAAGACCAACATATTTCAGGGACAAGAGGCTGCAAAACTGTTTTGTAATTGAATTGCAAGCTTTAAAGACATAATCAAATAAGAAAGCCTGGCACTGAGCTGTTAGGACTGAGGTAATGTAAAGACTGTGAAGCATATCAGAAACCTGTGGTTAATATAGAAATGTAACCATTAAAAAGCCAGTAACTCAGAGGGTTAAAGAACTTTAATGATTATAATAAGCCCCTGTGCTACTCAATGCAGGATTGAGTCCAAAGTACCTTTTAAAGCCACACATAAATTAAAATATTTAAAAAACAAAATATCCTTCCAACTTACAACCCCCACCTCTGATCATAAAAAACAAAGATATAATTTACTCTCTGCTATTTATATTGCTTGGTGACTTTCTGCATTTCTCTCACACTGGACAATAAGAATAGAATCAATAATTTCTAGCCAATCAGATTGTCTGATTCACATGCACTGATATGACACTGCAATGTTTGGGTTGCAACACAACAGGGGCATGTTTTAAAAAAAGAAAAAGCTTTTCCATTGGAATTTAAAAAAATCATGGATATAGATTTTATAAAAACTGATTTTTACAAACTCAATTTTCAGCCGAGTTTGACCTAACAGTGTCCCTTTGAAGACAGGAAAAAATGCTTTCTTCTTATTTCCTTCAAACCCGACTGTCTCTAGGCTCATTATCAACTCAAAGTGCCTCTGAATTAGCCACCAGAAAGTGTTCAAATAAAGAAACTGCACCTATTCTTCCTGAACTCCATGATGTATGTGCCCAGCCTCTGACGCCCAAGAAGCAAGAGGCTTGTAATAACTTCCCCATGCAAGTTTCCTTCAAAACCAGAATTTCACATGGAGTTAGCCCAGCCTAGGCCTTCAGTGAACTACTCACAGAAATGATCTGGCTTCTTAATTCTTGTAGGTGATTTCGAAGAAGCTTCATATCTTTAGAGCCAGATGCTCCGGCATCCAAAACAAATAACTTGTCCAAAATTTGAAGATCATTTCCAAACCTAAGAGAGAAACAGACAGTACTTATTTATTAATTTCTAGTCTCAAACCAAATTTTATTTTAATTTACTCAACTGTAAATTTGTTTTAAATTGTGTAACAATTTTTTCTTTCGCTTTAAGGGAATCATGACAAATGGAATGAAGAAGAATAGTAAAAAGTTAAATACTGAATATGATGCACAATACTAAAAGCAAAACATAGTATATTAGTAACTAATATTTTATTCAAGATAAACAGAATTGTTGAAAGTAAAAGTTACTCTTTCATGTAAGCACTGGAAAAGAGGCCTTCACATATATTATATAAAGGGAATTACAGCAGAGTCAAGTAGACATACTGGCTATATGTTCTGCTATAAAAGTTACAGCAATTATTTGTTTTTAATGAGTTCAGCTCACTTGGTGGTTCTTATCTGAAATACTTCCACATTTATATTTGCTTTTACAAGCATAGCAATGAGATATATTTATTGACAGAAACTCCAAGGATTATACACAGGTATTTATTGTTCAATTTCAGTAGATCAGGATATTCCCCTAACACAGTAATACTAGAAATCTGGGAGATATAGTTCTAGACTGTTTCCTTACATCCTCTTCCTAACATACCCTACTCAGAAGACCTGAATGGTTCCCCATACCATGGTATTGCTGTGAATTGTGTATAGTTTGTCTTGGAAGACTAGTCTGTGAAAATAGCTAATTCTGAAAACCAGCGCTATTCTCTCTGCAATTCATAGTGGTTGGCATTAGGACTTTCCAACATCTAGAGAGACTTGTTGGTTCATTTTCTTTTTCATTCATATTGCCATGCAGCTCTTTAGAAAATTGTATATACAATACATCTGTGTGATTTATTTTTGTATACTAGATATCTTAATCATAATTTAAAGGATGAAACTCCATTGTGTCTGGGTATTGGAGCATTGATAAATAAAGTCACCTACAATACTTAAACATAAAGGTGTGAGACAACCTACTCATTTTAAAACCATCAAGTGTTTTCCATTTTTGCACAAAACTATACTGCAAGACCATTTTCAATATAAAGCAGCAACCAAAGCAAAGTACTGGATTTTCTTTGCTCCCACACAGATCAATGAATGTTATTTTGTAAATAATACTGAACACCTCAAATCAACCACCAGCTTTGGCATTTCCACATTTTAATATTGTATTTAAATTTAAAAAAAATGCATTGCTCCTCTTCTCACCTGTTTCTGATTTCTTTCAGCAATGACATGTCTTTGTCATATCCAAATTCTCCTCCAACAGGGCGAGGAAGGTTCACAATGTCAGCATGGGTGGCCACCAGGACAACATGCAATGGATTTTTCAGCCTTCCACCAAATGCTTCATGAGAAAGAAAAATACACACCCAGAGTACAACAATTTCAGGAAAAGTGCTCTTACTGTACCATGAGGCAGAGATGAATTTTATGTTCCTGACATACTGGTCGCTTGTGTGAGTACACTTGCCAGCTTAAAAACAATCTACACACTTGTGTAATTTAAGGACTGTTTGGTTGATGTGATTTTGTTTATAGCCCATAAATATGGATGGCTTGCCCTTTCAAATAATGTTAAAAATACTAATACTATATGGCTTTATTTCTTTTCTTTTAACGTGATAACTATCACCAACAACACTAACAAATCAGCTACAAACTATTAAACCATTTTGGGAATGACAACTACTTGCAAAGATTCTTGGTAATTCTTTGGATGGTCTTTAGTACTACAGGATGCGAGTTAGATGATTGTAAGCAGAACACAAATGATCTACAACATTCATACTGTGGTATGAATGCAATTGTACAGTACTTACACAAACAATGAACTCTCATTTAGGTGAGAGTTAAGTAGGAAAGCCTGGGAGATACCATGAAAAGAATGAGAAAAAGAGAAAGATACAAATGGCATATGAATGAGGTGATAGTACATAACACACATTTATACAGCCTGTTCTCTAATATACTATCCAGAAAACTTGGTCAAGTTTTACAAAATGTGTCATATTCTGTGGTCTTTACCTCATCCTGGCAAAGCCTCAATTAACTTCAACAGTTTTGCCTGAGTGAAGACTGAATAAAGTCTCCAGAATTTGATCCATTATGCTTAAGCCACACAAAAATACCCTTTTATATGTCTAGTGATTCAAAATCAGTGTTCTGTGGCCTGCGAAGCAGTGTACTATAATGCAGCCGGCACTCTGTTTTCTGGCTTTTTATGAAGGACCTAGTGGAATTGGCTAGGAAACTATTCCAAAGCTTTAAGATTTCTGTTAATACACTTTGTTAGGATAGTATACTAATACACTTTGTTAGGATAGTTGAAGGATTTCTTATAAACTATTAGCAGCAAGGTCAAGTTGAACAACTTTATTAGTTACTTTACTATAGTTGAACTGACATAACTATTTAAATATTGCTAATCATTTTGCAAGAAGAACTGACAAAGTTTAGTTCTATATTTGTCTGAATCAAATTTGGATTCTAGCAACTGCAGAAATATTAAATAAAATAACTTAAAGCTTCAGTATTAATTTTTGGCAAACTCCTGAGTCATTATTTTCTCTGTTATACAACTACTTGCATACCAGCTGAATCTGGCATGCCTTATTTTTAACTTTTTTTTTTTTTTTTTTTTTTAAACAACTCAAAATAAAACTGAAAGGCATGTGTGTGTCTGAACTGGAGGAAGTCAAACTAACATAGACCTGTACTGAGTTCATAAATAAGGAATATAGAATATCACCTGGGCTCTGATATAATGCATTTAATATTAGCCAAAATATCAGTAGGACACAGGGAACATTCAGCTCTAAATAAATATTTTGATATGCCTGCCAGGTGATTACACAGTGATTTTATCACTTCATGGGTTTTCTTTTTCCATACATGTCTAATCGTATCCACTGGCTTGAACAGAGTTTTGGTTGATGAAGCCAAGACAGATCCCTGAGCTTGGTTCTTCCATCAAACTGTCAGGGGGCGTGGATGAATGCTCCACTGCAATAAAAGCTAAATAAATTGGTATAAACCAAGAATAGGTGACCTTAATCTTTTTTAAAAATATAGTGATTAAGTAAATTGGTTGGACTTGCAAGCAATTCCAAACAGCATAACCAGCTAGAGTATTAAACCAGAGATCTCATTTAAAAACTGAACGAAGCCTTAGCAGATGTCAAGCAAAATTCACTACAAATATTGGGCTCCATCCACACCAAGACTTAAAAGGAGTTAAACTCATTTAAAGTCTAAATATAGTTCCAGCTAAACAGATCTGAGCAGCACATGCAGAAAGTCAGCAGAGTTTTAAAACACAATTCTAACATGATTTAGACCCATCCACACTGGCCTACCCAGCTAGTGCTGGAAGCCAATTTAGCTGGGGTTGGGTTTAAACAGAATTTAAGCAATGTTTCCAAACTTGGTTTAAAGACCCAGTGTACTTGGAGCCTGTATGTAGACAGACAGTACACAAGAATGTCAAAGTAGTTCTTTGATATGAAAACTTCAATTTAAGTGGTTAGGGAGAAATTCAGGAACCACGCAAGGCTCTCCACGCTATTTAAGCACAACCTAAACAATTTTAGGTAGGGTTAAGTGCCTATGGCCCTATTTAGACCCTCTGCTGTGAGGGAGAAGTTCACCTCTGTACTGAACTTTGTTTAAAGTTGATTTCAATAAGATGCAGGACAATGAACACACAACAGGACTCAACAAAGTTACAGGGAAACACAAAGTTTTTTCTTTCCTCCACAGAAGGCATCTAGACACATAGCATGGCATACCTATGGGTTCCTCAACTGGGACCAGTGATTTCAGGAAATTAAGCCAAAAGGTCACTTGGTTTAACTGGATTTCATAAGGTTCTTCAAGACTGAAAAGCACGATATGAATTGCGGTGGGATCATTTGCAGCAAAATAATCATAACAGCAGAAATATACAGGATTCCCAGAGAATTCCCACACGCTGAAATCACCAATTCCTGTAAAAGGGGACAAAGTGATAAACAGGTCAAACTTCTTTAAAGAGCTCTGTTCTTTTAATATTGGAGGCAAAGTTTTTCCAGGGCTGACATCTGGAAACCAAATGTAAGTGTCCAGGAGTCTTAGACACCATGCATTACAGATTAAATGAGCCCTGGCTTTGTACAGAAATGATGGATATTAAATCCTTCAGAAAACAAAACAGAGCACTAGACAACATTACAGAAATAACAGCTGCCGTTCCTTCTCTTGCCCCTGAAAATGCAACTAAACATTTCTCCAATTACTTCTTTGTGATGTATGGTATCTGGTGTCAAAAACATAAGATACAAGGTTATTCAGAAAACATTCCATTTTGGTTTATAAAATTGAAACTACTGCCAAATCAGAGTGGGCTTTAAGAATCACCTCTTACTCCTAATTACCACTTAAGAACACTAGCCATGGTGTGCTGTTTTCTGTCATCTATTTTTGCTGTAGATGAAAGATGTATTAGCTTCTCACAGTCTCTCTCTTAATCTGGCTGAAAGCATATGCACTTGTACCATCTTTACTTAGTAATGATTTTATAAAGTAATAAAATGATTTTATAAATACTCTAGAAAAAATAAAAAATTTGAAGCATCAACTATGCTATGAACCTTTACAATGGAATAGTTTCTACTGACAGTCTGCAGTATAGCTCTACTACATTTTAGAAACTAAATCTGTTACATGATTGTGCTGAAAGAGAATAACTGCACTAATAACAAGTGTTGATTATGTGTCAAGTTGCTCATCACACATGGCAAATGTTTTACAGTATGTTGCATTTATAAATATATTCCCCGACCCAAGATTAAAAGCTTAAGCCCCATTTAACCCTGGAACAATTGATATGGTCTTTGTGGCAAGGACCAGGTCTAATGACTATGCACCCACAAAGCACCATGCACACTTATGATGACATACAAGTAATAAAGGTTCACTCCTGGTCCAAGACCCTTTGTGACGAGTGGTTAAAAAAAAAAAAAAAGTACCTATAAATGATACACAAACCAGTCAATGTATGTGGTGCCTTTATAATGTATTTAACTTCACAGGGCTTTATGTAGGTTTAATCTCTGTTTTAAAAAGATACGCACATTGAACTAGTGGATGTGTTCAGGGTAATGCTTAAAGTAGATTTCAAATTCAAATATTTAAAACAAGTAAAGCCAATGTCAGTCACATAGAATTAATACACATTAATTCAATTAATTCATTACCATTCAAGTAGGCATTTTGAATGTCAATGGCCTTCGTAGACTGGTCATCTGCAGAGCAGTGAGAATGGTGAGATGGTGAAACGAATACTTCTAGCACCCCTTTGGTAAGGCCTGGCTCAAACATCATGCTTCGACTTCTCACGCTAACATTTTCACAACCAGGGTAAAGATTTGTAATGCTCACTGAAACTGAGTCATGAAAAAGAATATTACAAACCATGAAGAGTTTATAAACAGATAATTTCAAAATAACGTGCTGGGCATAAAATTTGATTTAAAAAGATCTGTTCTTCAAACAGAGGTACCCAGGTAGCTGTGAACAATATTTGTGCCCAAGATTCAGAACCAGAAAATACCTCTCACTAGAGCTGATTCGGTACCTTAGAATACCCTGTCTTGGCAAAATGGCTTTCTGAGGGCAGGTCTACACTAACCCCGCAATTCGAACTAAGGTACGCAACTTCAGCTACGTGAATAACGTAGCTGAAGTTCGAAGTACCTTAGTTCGAACTTACCTCCGTCCAGACGCGGCAGGCAGGCTCCCCCGTCGACTTCGCGTACTCCTCTCGTCGAGCTGGAGTACTGCAGTCGACGGCGAGCACTTCCGGGTTCGACTTATCGCGTCCAGACAAGACGCGATAAGTCGAACCCAGAAGTTCGATTTGCTTGCCGCCGAACTACCGGGTAAGTGTAGACCTACCCTGAGAGATTGAATTATGCATAATAGGCTTTAAAAGAAAGGGGATGAGAGAGGCAGAGAGAGGAGAGAAAAGGAAGAGGAAGATACTGAGAACCATGGAAGTGTAAGAAAGCAAGCACACAAAGAGGTGGAAACAAGGAAGACAGAAAGGAAGAGAACAGAGGTAAAGTATAATGTGTCTGATTAACATTGTTCAACAGACCTTCCCCAGTTTCTCTCTGTGCTGAGATTTCCCCCCAAGTTAGAGACATGTTCAGGTTTTCAATAACTGTTAGACAATTTCTAATGTGCTTGGTCTCTAGAATACCCACAGGTTGGGCAGGTATTTTAGTTTCTATATTACCCAATGATAAAGTAATTATGTGCTAGAGGTAAGGTTTAATGGTGTGAAAGGGCAAATTCTAGGTTCCCCTTATAGCACTGTTAGCCCCTAAAAGACACACAGGTGGGGTCAAAATAATGGAAGTGACAGAACACAGTTTGTGAAAATGAGGGTTCATCTGTTAGGGCTTGTCTATACACAAAAGTTGTATTGCTTTAATTTGGCATTATTAAAAGCACTACAACTCCCTCATGTGGACATATTTATAGCTGTATAAAGGTGCTTTATATTGGTATAGCTATTCCTGTACAGCTATAATCTATACCTGTATAACTTTATACTGATATAAAACGGCATCTACAGTGGGGATTGTATGGCCTAACTATTTTGATTAAAAAAAAAAAAAAATCACCCCCCTCCCCTAGTTATAGGGATACAAAATCTCTGTGTAAAGCAAGTTAGATTCTGAAAGATCAGAAAGAGAAAGACAATCACACAGTAGTCTCTATTATCAGCCATCCCCCTCTATCAGACAAATCAAAGAATTCTTCATCCCTTCACCAGATATTGAAGTTACCATTATGATATACATATTTTAATATGGAAACAAGTTGTGTGTGTGAGACAACTCAGCAGTGTAAGTATCACTATACATTTGTCACTTATATATAGATTTTCAGAGTGTTCATGTAAATACTTGATAAACACAAGCTTTTAATGAGTTATATAACAAATACATAATCAGATGCACATTATAGTGTTAAACTACTTTAAGCATCCATCAGTTCATGAGGCTTTTTTCCTACCTCAAATATTAGCAGTAACAACAATGTACATTTATTTAATACTGTTCAACCAAAAAAACCAAACCAAACCAAAAAAACCCCCAGGACTCTAAAAGTGCTTAAAAGACTGAGCATAGATTAAAATGAAAATGTTAGCACAAATTATTTTTTGTGTATAAAGTCAGGAAATTCATATTTATTTTTTTTACAGTAATTATAAGCTTACTTCTTTTTGCATACAGTATTATGTATTGCTATAAGTGGTGCTCATCTGATGCCTTATACAGCATGTGCATGTGTGTATATCACACACACACACACACACACACACACACACACACACTGTATTAGGCATCAAATGAGCAGCACTTAATGTAATTAATGCTAAAAGTGACCATAATGTAATTAAATTGAACATTCTTGTAGAAGGGAAAACCACAGTAGCATTTAACTTCAAAAAGTGGAACTACATAAAAATTAGGAAGCTGATTACATGGAAATTAAAAGGAATAGTCACAATAGTGAAATGCCTGCAAGCTGCATGGAAACTATTTAAAAACACCATAATATAGACAAACTAAATGTATACCCCAAATAAAAAAAAATCCCTGTAAGACAACCAAAAAGCCACCACGGCTAAACAGCAAAGTAAAAGAGGTGATTAGAAGCAAAAAGACATCCTTCAAAATCTGGAAGTCAAATCCTGCTGAGGAAAATTGAAAGGAGCATAAACTCTGGCAAATCAAGTATAATTACGTAAACCAAAAAAGAATTTGAAGAGCAACTAGCAAAAGACACTATAAAAAACTAAAGCAAAAATGTTTTAAAATACATCAGAAGCAGAAAGCCTGCCAAACAATCAGTGGGGCCACTAGAATCAGTGTTTTTCAACCTTTTTTGGGCAAAGGCACACTTGTTTCATGAAAAAAATCACGAGGCACACCACCATTAGAAAATGTTAAAAAATTTAACTCTGTGCCTATATTGACTATATATAAAGTAATTCTCTTGAATAGGAATCAAATAAACACAAAGAAAGTATTTTATAATTACTTTATTATGAAATAGTAAGTAAACAGAAATATGAAAAATTATAAAATACTTTATTCAGTGCGCAACCTGGGCCTGTTTGGCTGAACACAAAGCTGATATTCTGAGCTATTTATAGTCCTTAACATCAGTGGTGGGATTCAAAAATTTTAGTAACCAGTTCCGACATTCAAGCATGGTTTAATATTTTTTTCCCACGGCACACCAGGCAACATCTCGCGGCACACTAGTGTGCCGCGGAACAGTGGTTGAAAAACACTGCACTAGATGACTGAGGTGCTAAAGGAGCACACAAGGACAATAAGGCCATTGCAGAAAAGCTAAATGAATTCTTTGCATTGGTCTTCACTGCAGAGGAGGTTAGGGAGATTCCAAAACCTGAGCCATTCTTTTTAGGTGACAAATCTGAGTAACTGTCCCAGATTGAGATATCAGTAGAGGAGGTTTTGGAACAAATTGATAAATTAAACAATAATAAGTCACCAGGACCAGATGGTATTCACCCAAGAGTTCTGAAGGAACTCACACTTGAAATTGCAGAACTGTGGTATGTAACCTATCACTTAAATCAGCCTCAGTACCATATGACTAAAGGGTAGCTAATGTAACACCCTATTTAAAAAAAAACAGCTCCAGAGGCAAACCTGGCAATTACATACCAGTAAGCCTAATTTTAGTACCAGGCAAACCGGTTGAAACTATAGTAAAGAACAGAATTATCAGACACATGGATGAACACGATGTTTGGGAAGTATCAGCATAGCTTTTGTAAAGGGAAATCTACTAGAATTCTTTGAGGGGGTCAACAAGCATATGGACAAGGGTGATCCATTTGATACAATGTAATTCGACTTTCAGAGAGCCTTTGACAAAGTCCCACACCAAGGCTGAAAAGTAAGCAGTCATGGCATAAGAGGGAAGGTATCTCATGGATCAGTAACTGCTTAAAAGATAGGAAACAAAAGGTAGGAATAAATGGTCAGTTTTCACAATGGAGGAAGATAAATAGTGCACCCCTCCCCCAAGATTTGTACTGGGACCTGTGCTGTTCAACATATTCATAAATTATCTGGAAAAGGTGGTGAACAGTGAGGTGGCAAAGTTTGAAGATAGTTAAGTCCAAAGCTGACTGTAAAGAGTTACAAAGGGATCTCACAAAACTGGGTGAGTGGGCAACAAAATGGTAAATGAAATTCAGTGTTGATAAGTGAAAAGTAATGTACTTTGGAAAACATAATCCCAACTATACATACAAAAATGATGGGATCTAAATGAATTGTCATCACTCAAGAAAGATTTTGGACTCACTGTGTATCAGTCTCTGAAAACATCCACCCCCCCCCCCCCAACCCCACATTGCTAACAGACTGTTAGGAACCATTAGGGAAGGGATAGATGATAAACCCAAAAATATCATAATGCCACTACATTAATCCATGGTATGGCCACCTCTTAAATACTGCATGCAGTTCAGCTTGTCCCATTTCAAAAAGATAGATTAGAATTGGAAAAAGTACAGAGAAGGGCAACAAAAATGATTGGGGTATGGAACAGTTTCCATATGAGGCGAGATTAAAAAGACTGGGACTGTTTAGCTTATAAAAGAGATGACTAAGGGTCTATAAAATCATGAATGGTGTGGGGGAAGTGTTACTCACCACTTTACATAACACAAGAACTAGGGGTCAACCCAATGAAATTAATATGCTGGTTTAAAACAAACATAAGGAAGTGCTTCTTAATGTAACACACAGTCAACCTGTGGAACTTGTTGTCAGGGGACGCTGTGAAGGCCAAAAGTAGAACTGGGTTCAAAAAAGAATTCGATAAGTTCATGTAGGATAGGACCAGCAACGGCTATTAGCTAAAATGGTAATGGATGGAACCCCATGCGCTGTCTGCCAGAAGCTGGGACTGGACGAGAGGGGATGGATCACTCGATAATAGCCCTATTCCGTTCTTTTCCTCTGAAGCACCTGGCACTGTCCACTGTCAGAAGACAGAATACTAGGCTAGATGGACTACTGGTCTGACCAAGAAAGGTCATTCTTAGGTTTTTAATTAAGGCAATACTGTGTACATAATACTGTATATAAAATGAAGCAATTTCTTCCAGAACTGGGGTAGTTTAAAAAAAAAAAAAGTAAAAATATTTTTCCTTACTTCATATGTTTACATGGGACTGAGTTTTTGTATGCAGTAGCCTGTGGTGATATGTTCAAAAAATCCTAGGCCCGTATCTCTCTTGTTCATATGACTGTGTCTGATCTTGAAAACCTATTCCCACTGGTTTCTAACATTTTTAAAAAAGTAAAGACAAAAAACCCCAACCCCCTTCTTCCTGTGCTAGCTCCAGTAGATACACGCTTGTATTTCTTGATACATAGTTTAATCTCCTTGTGCAAGGGCCTATAAATTGAGATTAATGGAACAGAGAATTTCTTATCTATTTCCGTTCCACTCTCATTAAGTAATTCCTGTGTAATATGTGAAAGCCTCTTTCAGTGATTCATTGACCATTCATATTATATCTTTGTGCCAGAAACCTTTTGGCCTGTTCTTTCACCAGAGTTCCTATCCTCAGAATAAATCGACTGAAGGCTGAGCAAAGATGAAAGCTGTTACTATATACCAGTACTTTTTCCTAACATGTTCAGGTATTACCTAAAAATTATGATAAGTGATCAACACATACTTATTTATGATTACGCAATTAATTATGAACCAACTTAAAAACAAAGCTTATCTAATAGATAAAATAACACTTCTACAGGATCCTTTCATCCAAGAACCTCAAAAAGCTTAACCCCCAACAACCTCCCACACGCAATACCTCTTTGTTAGATGAAAGATAAACAGGGATGAATTCACTTATTACTTTAGTACAGCCACTTCTAGGGTAGAATGCAGCAGTTGTTGAATATCACACAAACAGTTTAGGACTGGAAGTAGATAGTATCATATTCTACTGAAAATGTTTGTTGGCCAGAGATGACCAATTACTTTTTGCCAAAAAATAGAATTTGTTCAGAACACAGATTTAACACCTTTACATTTGCAAAAAAGTTCCAGAATACTTGTGACAAGTAGTCAGGTCCTCTACTGATGCAATAAAAGTTTCTCTGGCTAATCTTGTATCTTTCACACCCACTGTTTCATCCTCCTGCCCAGGCACCAACAATAAAAACCATTTCTCTGCTTTGATTTCCTAAGACCCATTCTCCTAATCTTTACTTTTAGAGATCAAGCCAACAGGGCTTCACATATAGTTATAAGCACTAAGATAGAAATAATTATTCTCTTACTTTAAATGCTATAAAACCAGAAGCCTTAAAGTGATACCTGATGGTTTGGTAGACAAGGGTGAAGGTGGGAATCTGGTTGAGTTTGTGGAGGAAAGCCTTGGTCGTCGTCTTCTAAAAAAGCTCCTTATTAGACCACACTTGAGAGATTCCACAAGAGTAGTTTTCCCAGATCCTGAGTGTCCAAACAGCTTAAGTTTTATTCTTGGCTGTGGGTTTTGAGTAGGTCTAAGTTGTTGAATAAAAAGTCCTCTATGTGTATCCTAAATCAAACAAAATGCAGAAATTAGATCCACTACAATGCAGAAAAATATCCCAATAAGAAGCCTAAAAGCTGCATTTTCAGCTTAAGCATAGTTTGAAAATACTCTGGGATACATTGTCCTGAACAAAGTGTATTGGAGGGATTTAGCAATGTGCCTCTTTATGTTCTGGATCAATTTATTTGCTATCCTTAAAATGGACATGAATAGAAGAGACCCAACATGCTTGATCAGCACTAACTTCAGCTGTTCTAGAACAAGCAGAATTATTTTTGAGCATTACTGAAAAATACAAACTTGCAACAATTTAATTCAAATAAAACTGGGTGAAAGGCACTTGAAAGTTTTTATTTAAGTCACATAATTCAGATAGCATTGTTAATATGGAACAGCAGTGTAAAGTACTGTGCTACTTTCTGGGGACAGAAGCAAGTTTTAAAGTACCTCATTCTCTTGAAACTTCATTACCCACATTCTTTTTTTTTTTTTTTTTTTTTGCGCAAAGGGAGGTATAAAAAAAGATATTCACTCTGTTATTTTGTTATAAAGTTAGGGGGCAGTAGGAGGCAAAGAAAGGCAGGGAGGTGAAACACTGCACTTTGTTCCTGCTGCATCAAAATAAATCCCAGGAACCGGCAGTAAAATGTGGCTTAGCTATTACATGAAGAGAGGAAACTAAAAAAATGAGTCCAACCACCAGAATTTAAAGTCAAGGTTGAAATGCAGAAATCTGGCAATTTTTCAAATTAATACCCCTAGAACTGTTCAGAAGAAAATAGATTCCAATAAGCCCTGATTATATCTATAGTTTTTGATGCAACATCACTGCAGTGGAATCATTTTGCCCCAAATATTGAGAGGAAGGGTAGAGGGGAAACCAAGGACCACAGGCCACATCTACACTACAGGGACTATAGCGGCACAGCTACTGCGCTGTGGCTATGCTGGCATAATCCTGTGGTGCAGACAGCCTATAGCCATTGCTGTAAGGACACCGCCTCCCCAAGCGATGGAGCTTTCTTCCATTGACCTAGCTCCCTCTACACTGGCAGAGGCTGTGGCACTCAAGAGAGTGTGGATTTTTCACATCAGTGAGTGCCAGAGCTACGTTGACCTAAATTTTACATGTAGATCAGGCCTCAGTGGGTACATCTACACAGCAAAAAACCTCCCACAACAGTGAGATTCAGAGCCTAGATCTACAGATCTGGGCTCACACTAGGGCATTAAAACTAGTAGTGTAGATGTTCCCACTTAGGCTGGAGCTCACACTTTGAAACCTGGAGAGGGGAATGGGCCTCAGAGGGAACATCTACACCGCTATTTTTAGTGCTGTAGCACAAGCCTGAGGCTAGGTCTACACTACAGCGGGGGGTCGACCTAAGATACGCCACTTCAGCTACGTGAATAGCGTAGCTGAAGTGGCGTATTTTAGGTCGACTTACCTGGCTGTGAGGACGGCGGCAAGTCGACCGCTGCCGCGCCGCCGTCGACTCCGCTACCGCCTCTTGCCGCGGTGGATTTCCGGAGTCGACGGCAGAGCCATCAGGGATCGATTTTATCGCGTCTTCACTAGACGCGATAAGTCGATCCCCGATAGACCGATTGCTACCCGCCGATCCGGTGGGTAGTGAAGACGTGCCCTGAGTCTGCAGAACAGGGTTAAGACTTGATGCCACAGGTCTTTTATTATTATTATTTTTCTTTTTTGCAGCATAGAGACAGTGTCCTTGATTCTTCACCCACAAGGCTTGGTAATAGTACTGTGACCTGCGTAGACCCTTTAAGGATATATATTTGCAATACAATACAATTGTGTGTATAAGTTTTTAAGTATTATTTCCCCAAGACAGTTCTTTTCTCTCTCATTTTGCATTCCTCTTTTCCCTTTTTTCTTTCAGTACCCTCATTTCTTTCCTGTTTTCCTTCCTCCCCCCACTTTCAAAAAGTCTCAAATCCCATTTATGCTCATTCTTTTCTTCCCCTTCCTCCCTAGAAAGCTTTCATTTTTGCCTCCCTCTCTCCTCTCACCCCTGCACACATTTCAATATCCGCTTCTCCTCCCTGGAAGACTCATAGACTCATAGACTTTAAGGTCAGAAGGGACCAATATGGTCATCTAGTCTGACCTCCCGCATGATGCAGGCCACAAAAGCTGACCCACCCACTTTCCCTTGAAATCTTTATATTAAGTCGCAGAGAATCCTCCAGCCTGCGACCCCTGCCCTATGCTGCGGAGGAAGGCGAAAAACCTCCAGGGCCTCTGCCAATCTACCCTGGAGGAAAATTCCTTCCCGACCCCAAATATGGCGATCAGTAGAACCCCGAGCATACAGGCAAGATTATACAGCCGGACCCTCATTTTACCAGCGCTGGCACGTTAATGCTTAATTGACTAAAATCACGTTATCCCATCAAACCATTCCCTCCATAAACTTATCTAGCCTAATCTTGAAGCCAGAGAGGTCTTTCGCCCCCACCGTTTCCCTCGGAAGGCTGTTCCAAAATTTCACCCCTCTGACGGTTAGAAACCTTCGTCTAATTTCAAGCCTAAACTTCCCCACGGCCAGTTTATATCCATTTGTTCTCGTGTCCACATTAGTACTGAGCTGAAATAATTCCTCTCCCTCCTTGGTATTTATCCCTTTGATATATTTAAAGAGAGCAATCATATCCCCCCTCAGCCTTCTTTTGGTTAGGCTAAACAAACCGAGCTCCTCGAGTCTCCTTTCATAGGAAAGGTTTTCCATTCCTCGGATCATCCTAGTGGCCCTTCTCTGTACCCGTTCCAGTTTGAGTTCATCCTTTTTAAACATAGGAGACCAGAACTGCACACAGTACTCCAAATGAGGTCTCACCAGCGCCTTGTATAACGGAAGCAGCACCTCCCTGACCCTACTAGAAATACCTCGCCTAACGCATCCCAAGATCGCATTAGCTTTTTTCACAGCCACGTCACATTGCCGACTCATAGTCATCCTGCGATCAACCAGGACTCCTAGGTCCTTCTCCTCCTCCGTCACTTCCAACCGATGCGTCCCCAGCTTATAACTAAAATTCTTGTTAGTCATCCCTAAATGCATCACCTTACACTTCTCACTATTAAATCTCATCCTACTATTACTACTCCAATTTACAAGGTCATCCAAGTCTCACTGCAGAATATCCCGATCCTTCTCCGAATTGGCAATACCTCCCAACTTTGTGTCATCCGCAAACTTTATCAGCCCACTCCTACATTCGGTTCCGAGGTCAGTAATGAATAGATTAAATAAAATCGGACCCAAAACCGAACCTTGAGGAACCCCACTGGTGACCTCCCTCCAACCTGACAGTTCACCTTTCAGTACTACCCGCTGCAGTCTCCCCTTTAACCAGTTCTTTATCCACGTCTGGATTTTCATATCGATCCCCATCTTTTCTAATTTAACCAATAATTCCTCATGCGGCACAGTATCAAACGCTTTACTAAAATCGAGGTATATTAGATCCACCGCATTTCCTTTATCTAGAAGGTCTGTTACTTTCTCAAAGAAGGAGATCAGGTTGGTTTGGCACGATCTGCCTTTTGTAAACCCATGTTGTAATTTGTCCCAATTGCCATTCACCTCAAGGTCCTTAACTACTTTCTCCTTCAAAATTTTTTCCAAGACCTTGCATACTACAGAAGTTAAACTAACAGGCCTGTAGTTACCCGGGTCACTTTTTTTCCCCTTCTTGAAAATAGGAACCACATTAGCTATTTTCCAGTCCAACGGTACCACCCCCGAGTTTACAGATTCATTAAAAATTATCGCTAAGGGGCTTGCAATTTCTCGCGCCAGTTCCTTCAATATTCTCGGATGAAGATCATCCGGTCCGCCCGATTTAGTCCCATTTAGCTGGTCAAGTTTGGCTTCCACCTCTGATACTGTAATGTCAATCGCCCCTCCTTTATTCCCCTCTGTCCTGCTCCCTCTATTCCTAAGCCCTTCATTAGCCTTATTAAAGACCGACGCAAAATATTCATTTAGATATTGTGCCATGCCTAGATTATCCTTAATCTCCACTCCATCTACATTCTTCAGCGGTCCCACTTCCTCTTTCTTTGTTTTCTTCCTATTTATATGGCTATAAAACCTCTTACTATTGGATTTAATTCCCCTCGCGAGGTCCAACTCTACACGGCTTTTGGCCTTTCTCACTGCATCCCTACATGCTCTGACCTCAATAAGGTAGGTTTCCTTGCTGATCTCTCCCCTCTTCCATTCTTTGTACGCTTTCTGTTTTTTCTTAATCGCCCCTTTGAGACGCCCGCTCATCCAGCTAGGTCTAATTCTCCTGCCTACTAACCGTTTTCCCTTTCTCGGGATACAGGCCTCGGACAGCTCGTGCAACTTCAGCTTGAAATGATCCCAGGAGTCATCTGCCTTTCGATCCCTAAGTATGTTAGCCCAATCCACTTCCCTAAGTAGTTGCCTTAATTTATTAAAGTTGGCCTTTTTGAAATTGTAAACCTTAGTCACAGTTTTATTTCTGCTAATCCTTCCATTTAGTTTAAACCGAATTAGCTCATGGTCACTCGAGCTAAGGTTGTCCCCTACAACCATTTCCTCAACGAGGTCCTCACTACTCACCAGCACCAAATCTAAAATGGCATCTCCCCTTGTCGGTTCAGTTACTACTTGATGAAGGAATTCATCTGCTAGCACGTCTAGGAACATCTGAGCCCTATTATTGTTACTAGCATTTGTTCCCCAATCTATATCTGGGAAGTTAAAGTCCCCCATGATTACACAGCTCTTATTAGAGCTGTGACATGGGAGTCTTCCTCCCTGTGCAAGCTCTGACCACCGTGCATCCAGTTCCTCCTCCCCAACTGGGAAATCTCACTCTCAACAATCACCACCTACAGCGCTCTCTGTCTCCTCCCACTCACACACCCAACAGCTTCCATAGATCTAGCTACCTTCCATTACTGTACGCAGCACCTATACTATAGGGCTATGACGCTATAGTCCCTGTAACGCAGACATGGCCTAACTTACCCATTACCTCATGTATCTCCATTCCTATGCTGTTAAAGATCCATGGTGGTGGGGGAGGAGGGAGAACCACCATAACCCTTTTCCTTCTCCCTCCTGCTAGCTACAGGAGCTGGGGCCAACTAATCGGTCCTCTTCTTCCCAGCTGGCAGCAAGGAGCAACTCAGACAAAGCTGCTGTGCAGCTTTTCCTACAGTCTGAGTGCAGCTCTTGCCCTTGCACTGCTCCCATTTAACAGCTGAGCACAGGAGAGTGAACAGGGAGCAGCTGAGCCTTCCCCATCCAAAAAAGGCCATTTAGGGGGGTGGAGAGAGAAATGCAGAAAGGTGGAGTGAGAAAGGAACTGTTTTCCTCCCTCTTCTACCCCCACTGGAAGTCAGGGGGACACATCCTCACAGTTATACCCGTGCTTCAGTGACTATGTAGGCTGAGCAATTAAAAAGACATGTCTATATCTTTAAGAAAAAGGAAATTAATACTAGAAGCAGTGTCTCCGATGAGAACCTCAACAGAAGTATTACATCTAATTTTGTTCCTCTTAGTCTGGCAGCCATTCATTAAATAGGATTGCTAGACTGCAGATTTAGGGTCCTATCTCATGAGATTCTGAGCACCCACATTTTCCCATGGGAAATCTCTGGGAGATAGGACCCTCAGACAATCATGAGATATGATCCCTTTATTTTTGTGTGCAATCTATGAGAAAAACAAAAAATAAAAAAAACGTACATACTCTCTTCTAGTACATCATAGCTATGTTGCAAATCAGCCAAATTGATTTTTTTTACCTAATTATTTCACCGAGCGGTTTTGTAAAGCTTTTTGACTGATGCTTTTGATGCAGGTTTTATTTTCTCATCATTTGTATTCAAAATGCTATCTCAAACTTTAAAGTACCAAGAACATCAGTCAACCCTCTCCCCACCCACAACCCCCCCCCCCCAAAACCCTCATGCATCCAAATAGATATCCATGCATTCCCACCTTTTTGAGCCTTGCAAGAAGACTGGCTACATGTTCATGCTGCTCTGTTCTAGCGAGGTCTTCTGCTGTTTTCCCATCCTGTTAAAGACAAGTTATTAAGTGCAATCACTTCCTTTTGTCTGCAACAGAAAAACATGTGCAGTGTAGCTCAGTTCTGCTCATGGCAGTAACAGAATAAAATCGCTGTCAGAAGCAAATGGATTAGAAAAAACAGCCAGGATTAACCCCTAAACTGTAACCCCCCTAGTTTGTTTAATCATCCAAAAAAAGATAAGAAAATTCAAAACAACCGCCTCTCTTTTGCAAAGTGGTATCTTGACATTACAGTAACAGGATGCTTTGGAGTCAGAGGCTTAGAGCAATGCCAGTACTCCCCTCTGAATGATCATTCTTCACTCTCCCATTTAAATATACAGGATGTTAGTGGATGGCAGAAATATCTAGATACATATTACAAACCACATACAGGTTTAAAAGGCCACCAGAAGGACATGCATCAGCATATTTATTGCTATGTAAAGCAGGTAAATTATGTTTATTAACATGTAAGCATTGACAGTGGTGAATTAGCTACTGGATCTAGGTTTTCAAAAAACAAACAGTGTATGTGGCTTGTGATTTAAATAGCTTCAGCAAGTTTTAAAGGAGAAGCAAAGCTGTCTTCAGCATTCTGCTCTTGACATTTAATTACCCATGTTTCATAGGTCAGCAGTTTAATATGAACTGAGTTGTAAGAAAAATTGCTTACTTTCTTTACTCTCTTAAGACTCTATTAATGGTACTACTTTTGTGCTGTGTTCGATGGCAAAACAATTTTTTATTTATGATTTGATTTAACTTTTTTTTTTTAAAAGACAATAACTTTGCCATGTTTACAAAAAATTGTTGGTAAATTAAATCTTTTGGGGTTTCACTCCTTATTCCCATCACATCCAGTTTTTTACGCCAAATCTGCATTGTCATAAGTAGCGCATAAGATGATTGACAAATTACGGCTTTCACATCCATAAATCTAAAATAAAATAAAGTTCACTGTATATGTGCATTTTCTTTGTTGAAATAAAATGTTCTTGTCTATGAAAAGTCAAGGTCTACTTACAGGAGACATTTTCAGGCTCCCATAACATTCAGTTTGAATACCACAACTTTAATAACTTCAGACAAGGTTGTTAGAGATTCAGGAATAGCAATGTATCACTATCAGGAAAAAGCAGGAATTGAAACTGACAACAAGTGGGTAAATTTAAATTACTATTTTCTCTGTAAATCTCTTCCTCAGTTGCATAGTTAGCTTCTGCTTTACACAAACAAATATTTGAATTTCTAATACTTTCCTTTTCCTCTCCCTGTCAGCTTTTTTATCCAGGGAAACCTACTTTCTCTCTTCTGACCATCCTACATGATCTGCTGTTTTGGTCTTATGTTCTTGTTGTTTGAGGAAAAAAGCTGGTCGAGTGGTTCGGGTGCTCTGGGATTCAGGAGACCTGGGTTCAACTTCTGGCTCTACCACAGATTTCTTGACCTTGGTCAAATCACCTTTTCTGTGCCTCTGCGTCCCATGTATATAATAGGGAAAATAGCACTGCCCTACCTCCCAGGGCTGCTGTGAGGATAACAGCATTAAAGATTGAGAGGTGTGCTGATACTCTGGTAATGGGGGCCATATAAGTAGTTTAGATAGATAATTAATCCATTAGCCAATCCTCACAACACCTCTGTGAGTAATTCTCCTGCTTTTACACCTGGGCAAACAGAGAGAGCAAGGTCAAGTGATTTGCACAAGTGGTTTATGTATGGAAGGGATGCATAAGCAAACCAGTATCCTATCCAGCTTTCTCTTTGCTCTGGAAAACACTTATGAACGTGGACTGAAAACCTAGGAGTCATGGAAGGCCCATAATGCTGTGAAATCAGTGTGATTGAGACTCGGAGACTGCACAGGGCCCCAGCAAGATTTTTGCTCCACAGAGCCAAGCTGTGAATCAGCCCTCACAACCTAGGTGTGAGTGGTCATGGGGCTGAATCTGTACAGCCCACACTAGTCACATCTGTGACAGTGGAGAGGTAGCTTCTCTAAGCCATATTAACAGGGTGACAGAACCACATCCAGCCCAAATAATTGGAGTTTGACACTCACAATTTAGCCCTATATGGCATCTCTAAACAAACTGCCCCGGAATGCTATGTAAAATATAAAGCTGTATTGTAATTTATCAAAACATAAAATAAAACCCATGGAAAATAATAAGGTAACCATAAAAAAAGAAAAGCAGAAACAAAACCTTGTGTAAAGAATCCCTGAGAGCCTTGGGAGGTGGGGGGGAGGGGGGAGAGGAGGGAGAATTTGTGACTTTTGACCCAGTGATGATAATAAATTGTCTTAAATTCTGGTCACCTCACTTCAAAACTACAGCTTAAACCACTGTGAACTGTGAAGAGGGTCACATCAGCAGGAAGGATTATTATGAGCAATTGAGGTTTAATTAACAGAGAATATGCCATTTGTGGGTTAGATATTACTGGCTGAAGGAGGCATCTAATCCCATGGAGGGGAAATATAAGGAACAACATTATCCTTCTCTTATGTCAATCATTATGAACACAAAGAGGCTGCAAAATTTTCTGGCTGCGAAGTACAGCATGTATTTGTACATTACAACATGTATTTGAAAATATACACATGCAGCTGAAATAGAATGTTTTTTTGATAAATGGCTTTCCTACTCAAGCTAACTTTACAAATGCTTTACAAAGTAGGGAGCTAGATACTGGAAGAGCAGTGGCTAAGCAAACTTGGCATCCAAAAAGGGCCTGATTTTCCCAAGTATGAACAAGTATTTAATATGTGCATGCAGATTAGGGCTTGTCTACCCTGGCACGTTTCTGCACAGTAAAGCAGCTTTCTGCACTCAAACTGCAGACATGTACACACTGCCAGGCCAATTTGTGCGCAGAAACTCCTCAGTTGCAGTGCTGCAAAAAACCCACCTTGACGAGAGTCGTAAGGCTATTTGCGCAGAGGCTCCAGCGCTCTATTGCCAGTGTAGACACTTGATTGCTTTCTGTGCTGTAATTGGCCTCCGGAACTGTCCCGTAATGCCTCAAGTGACTGCTCGGCTCATTGTTTTGAGCTCAGCTGCCCTGGAGACATGCGCCCCTCCCCTTTCAAAGCGCTGTTTCTGACAGCCCTTGCATGCTGATCTGCTCCGGGACACACAGCAAACCATTAATGTGGAATGCTCGTGCTGTTGAACACAGAGGCAGGTGTGCGTGAGCATGTGTGTGCGCGTTATGCAGAGAGCCCAGGAAGAGAGGTGGGGCCTGATGCTGGAATTTGCCCCTCCCCCGTCTCAGGACTGGTTTCTTCCTGTCTCTCTCTGAACTTACAAAACAGCATGCTGACACACTCTCTGTCCCCCCAAACACATTCACTCTCTCTCCCCCACTTCAGACACACACACACACACACTCCTCCCTCCCCAACTTCAGTTGAAAAGCAGCTGGCAATGTAGTAGGATGCCCATGGAACAATGGGATTGAGAAACCTGCATCATCTGACCCTGTGCCTGCCCCATGAGGCATTGCAAACTCTTCCCAAAGTACCCTGTGGTCAGTTGCACAGGATAGCTACCACAATACACTGCTGTCTTTGCCATTGCAAAAGCTGCTAATGTGGATGCGCTCCAGCGTCACAAGGAGCACAGTGTGGATACACAACAGTGGTTTAATTCCAGTGTTTTAGTAAAAGTGGTATAACTTGTGGTGCAGAAACTTACCAGTATAGACATACCCTTAGGCACAATTACTGCACTTTGATGCAAACTTGGTAACTGTACATGCAAACAGCTAGTTACATGTTTGCACATACAGTTATTCAAATTAAACACTTTGGGCAATTAAAATTCCAGAAGCTACCAGATAATCTGATGGAACAATGAGATGCCAAACTCCATGTGTGCATGCAGCACACTTTTTTTATTATTATTGTTTTTAAACATCCGAACAGATTGCATTTTCCAGGAGCATGAACATGCTTACATGTTCCGAGTGATTTTCTCAAACCACTAAAAACATTTATACACTCAAATTTCAAAATTAAATAAAAATTTGCAAAAATTACCAATCTCCAGCCCAAAGTTAATGTTTTAGGCATTAAGGAATCTTGAAAAATGGTGCTCAGAAAAGAATTTAACTAAAAGCTTCACAGAGAACAACCATTAGGACCTTCCACATAAGCTTAATATCAGACTCCAGTAAATTTAAAACAAAAAAATGGAAACTTCACTAAATCACCACGTACTCATTCGCTCCACTTCCCTCTTTCCACCAACATTCTCATTGCCCTGATATTTGTGCACAAACAGCAGTTTCTCCTGTTTAATCAGTCGGCTTCTCCTGCCAGTCTTAGGCATGGCCTACATTAGGATTTTACATCCACACCCGAGAGATGTAGCTAAACCGACCTAACCCCTAGTGTACATGGCACAAGGTCGAATGAAGAATTCTTCTGTTGACCTACCTACTACCTCGTGGGGACGTGCATTACCTACCATCAGCGGAAACAGTGTCTACACTGAAGTGTGACAACAGCACTGCTGTAGTGTTTTAAGTGTTTTAAGCAAATAGCGTAGCTGAAGTCGAAGTATCTTGGATCGAATTACCTGGGGTCCAGATGGCGCGGGATCGACGGCCGCGGCTCCCCCGTCGACTGCGCTACCGCCGCTCGCTCTGGTGGAGTTCCGGAGTTGACCGTGAGCGTGTTCGGGGATCGATATATCGCGTCTTAACGAGATGCGATATATCGATCCCGGATAAATCGATTGCTACCCGCCGATACGGCGGGTATTGAAGACGTACCCTTAGAGTCATCACAATTCACTCTGTCATCACTTTCAAAGAGATCTAAGCTAACTGGAAAAAGGAACGCCTCTTCTGGAAGAAGCACGTCCCGTCCACACAGATAGTTATACCAATATAACTATAATGGTATAGTTCCGCTGGTAATTTTCTACATGTAGATAAACTTTTTGTCACATCACAATCACTTCCACAGTGTTTAATGCTGATGTTACAAATACTGAATCAAGTACTCCATAAAATAGGAGAATGAGGATAAGCTGAAACGAAACAGCTTCAGTTTATGCACTTATTTTGTTAATTAGAAATAATGAAACCAGGAAAAAACAAAGGAAACTGGAAACTTAAAATATAGTCAATATAAAAAAAAAAAAAGTATTTTCACCTTCTCTCTTTTAAATGTTTCTCTCTCCTGTGTCACTTTGTGAAAGACCCATACAAACTGGAGATATCAACAAGCTAGCTGAATATAGAGGGAAACAGTGAAACTGGACTACTACACCAAGTGCTGTCAAATTCACAAAACAAACAAGTAGATGCATTTTTTTCTTTAATCTCATTTATCACAATCTCCGGTATAATTTCTGTAAGAGGGGAGCTTTGAAAAATATTGGGCTCCTGGCTACACATAAATTATGACTTGACTTTCACCAATATGGACTCCAGCAGGAGTTTAGCCTGAATAAGACATGCTGAATAGGGCACATGGTATTTTAGGATGATCCAGCTGTATTTCTTTTGCAGACAAATGGTATTTGTTTGTTAAATATATGGGCAATGTTGTGTGATAGCTTGTTGTTCTTCATCACTCCCCTGGATATGCTAATCAAGGGAACACTTCTCAACCCTTCTGAGAATGAAAAATACCTTAGGTGGTGCTGATGGAAGCAGTGGTGCAGATCAACATGACAGACAGTAATTGCTTTACAAGTATATCTGAATGCTAGCTCACCCATTCACTCACCCACGCATATATGCCATGAAATATTCTTTTCACTGCGGTAAGATGAAAACCTTTTGAAAAAAAAACCTCTTAAAAAGATTTAAAAATGTGTTCATACAGGTATATGACGTGCAGGGAAAATGGCTAAATTGTGCTTCAATTAAAATAGAGCAGCACAAGTAACTCTCAGCTAAGGTCCTGTGGATAAGTGTATAGGATTCTGTATCTTAATTTGTTTTAAATTTATTATTTATCGGGGTAGGCTGCAACTGTCCATGGGCAACTGAGAATATCTGTCAAGCCAGAGTGATGTACTGTAGTCTAACGAAATTTTTACCGTTCCAAAATACAATTGTAATAGGAAACAATTTAAAACAAAAGTGATGGTCTATTACTGTAAGCAAACCAAGTAAGCAACATAACATTTGTTATACTTACAGAGGTTAAAGCTTCTACGTTGGCACCAGTGAGACAGAGGTACCTGACAACATCAAGGATTCCATTATTTGCTGCCAGATGTAAAGGTGTTCGTCCATACTAAGAGGGGGAGAAAAAATAAGTTAACTTTCTGTTGATGATGCGCAGAGAGCCTGACTTTCAGGTATGTTTATTCTATGCTAGAGACGCACCTGGCTACTGTATACATGTACCTACACAATTAAGGACTGGAAAAAAATTAGGTTAATTTGATTAATTTTATACTCTAAGTTTAAAAATTGAGCACAACTAATTTAAAGTCTGATTTAATCAAAAATAAGATTTGAATATGGGACACTTAATTAAGTAAGTCAGATCTACAACATTTATGTGAAATGCCCTAAAATTTTCACTGGTGAGTGAGGATTTCTCTCTGACTCCCAGAAACATTAAAAAGCAGTTTGAATAGCTAAATATCGACTGTTCCTGCAACATTGGCTCCATAAGCTTGGCAGCTGTGGATTCTCCTCCACAGTCACATATTGATGAAAGTGAACAAAAGAGGAGGGGAGTTAAGGAGATGCCTGCTCTGCAAGCCCAAAAGGTCACCGCTCCCTGAGAATGCCAGTGACAGAAAACGTCTACAGGCAAGAATATTAAGGAATAGGGTAACAGTACTTGTAAACCTGCAAGAGAGCAGAGTACGCTGAGGAGCACTGTGAACCAAAACTTTTCTGAAAACACTAAAAAGACTAGAGCAGATGGGTGGTGGAAGTGGAAGACAGGAGAGAGTTTGAAAATTAGAAAATGAATGGATGAAGTAAGGACATGGAAGCAAAAGAGTCCAGATAGTAATTTAGGATCTAGAATATACAGGGACGATCTTTAAGAATATAGAAATATGGGATTTACTAATAAGAATGGTACCATTCTGTTGTCAGGAGGACAATGACTGCTGAATGAAATCATTGTCATCCTGACCACCGCAGTCTGCTAGCTTGTCTTCTCTCATCTTTACTTTCTACAGTATTAAATTATTATTTTGTAAGAGCCTCACACTCCCATGTCTTAGTTGTTCCTGATTCTCTCTCACTAATGCGGTGGTCCTCGCATCATCCACTTCTTATCTCTTTCCTGTTCATATCAATAGACCTGTCTTTGCAACATTTTCTGTTTGTATCTCCTCTCTGCATCGACTTGTGTGTCATCTTTCTCTCTTCTATAATTTCTCTGCTGTGACCTTAAATGCTTCCTTCTCAGAAGTAAACATTTTTTCTCTTTTATTGTAGTAATAGGATTCCATGATTATGACTTTTAAAGTCTCTAACATAGTAAAAAATATTAACTGGAAAGATCTCTCCCCCCCACCCCCAAATATATCAATATGAAGCTCTAGGGCACATGTCAGCAAGTCAGCATCTTGCATTTATACTGGTAGATGTCATTTGTGGACACAAGATAAATGCTTCATTAAGTTAACTGGTTCACATAGTAGGGCTTGTTTTTCAAGATAATGGCACTATCTCCGTATGCTATATGAAGAGAGCTCTTCTCTTCTAAAGACCTGGAATCCAAAGTCCATTCCACTCGCACACTCTACTACAGCTTTAAAGAGTAACAAGACAAAAATCCTTAACCATATGTGGAAGGCTTCCTGGTCCATTTACTTTTAGGTGTTTATTTTTTTCCACCTTATTTCTTTGAGGCCAGCCAAAGATTCTCAGTCATGAAAAGAGGTGCTAATCCAGCCTTGGGCTGTATTAACCCACCTTCCCAAAAATGTGTTCTCAACCATGGATCTGCATTTAATTGCCTGATCAGTCACGCTTAAGCTAACACTAGGGGGTGGAGAGCTCATTATAATAAGCTTTCCACTTGGCAGCTGCTGATCTTTAGATTTAAAAAAAATATTGATTGCACTGGGCCAGACTTTTAAGCCCAAAATCCACCACCTTCCATAGCTTTGTGCAGCACAGAAGATCACAGAGCTTTTGTAATGAATGGAAACAATTAGCAATATTGTATTACAATAATACTTTTATGTTTTTCTAAGAACTATAACACCTTTTAAAATAAATGAATCACAAAGGACAGCACAAAGACCTCTACAATTAATTGTTTTAAACTTAGTGGGATATAAAAACTGCATGATATTGCAGTATTCTCCCACCTTTGCATAATTAGACATTCAAAGCAAAATACCAAGCACTAGCCACACAGTATGTCAGCAAAGTCTAATGGCTGACATTAAAGATTTACAAACTAGCAACAGGAAAAATTCCGGAAGCGGGTTACTGTTATTTAACGATCCTAGGCAGAAAGCTAAAATACCAAACCTGTTAAGAATTATATTTAGTTTTCATACACCGCATTCAGCTCTATTGCAATGAGAGGGGCCAACAAAGCACTAGTAACTTGACTATCTGAGACACAATGCTATTGCGGGAGAAGGGATAGCTCAGTGGTTTGAGCATTGGCCTGCTAAACCCAGGGTCGTGAGTTCAATCCTTGAGGGGTCCATTTAGGGAACTGGGGTAAAAATCTATCTGGGGATTGGGTCCTGCTTTGAGCAGGGGGTTGGACTAGATGAGGGTTTTTTAATATATAGAAGTACTCATTAACAGTTCTATAAGTAAATCATAATTATTAATAATCATCTTTATTACTTAATTTAATACTCCTTTAGACTACCAACAGAATATGAAGTATACAGCATTCCATCCACTCCCTGTTGCCTAAACATCATCTGCAAGAAGTAAAGCCATACTACCAGACAAACAAGTTGGCACGTATATTAACATTAGGACAGAACAGAAAAGTTTACTGATGCAACTAAATTCAGTTTGTCTCTTTCCGCATGGATTTTCAATTATTATCTCAACTGCTCTAAAGTTAACCACAGCTCTACCTTTTTAAGTTCTTGAAAATGTTTTCTATTTGCACTTTGAAAAATAAAAGGATTTTTATACAATAATTGTTATAAATTAAGAGAAGCTCAGCCACCCAAAAAGGTAAGATATTTAACAGAGAAGTTCTGTACCAGCACTGTTTTTTGTTTACCTTATTTGTAACATCCAAATTACAACTTGCTTCACAGAGTGCTATCACAATAGGGACATTCCCATCTTTGCAGGCCACATGCATAGGGGTGTTACCATGTCTGTCTTGGAAATCTACAAAACATCCCTGACCGATGAGAGTTTTAACTACTTCCATTTGACATCTTCTCACTGCAAGATGCAGGGCTATGTGTCCATCCTGAAATCACAAGACAACTGGTCAGTCACATTCAAAAAAAATCTGACCATTATGAAGTGATTTATACAAATACAAGTATTTTTCCACAGATGTGTGGTAATTTAATTATAGTAGTGTGTATTGTCCTGCCTTTTGGATCACAAGCCATAACAATTTTGTTTTCCCAGCACAAGTCTATTTCAAAACAAATCAACAGTTTTCCCTGAAAGTGGTACCGTGGCTAAGACATACTAGTGCAAGTGTTTGTTGCCAGAAGGTGGCCAATGCAAAAGTCACACAATCTGCTTAGAGAATGGTAGCTTCTGAGTGGAGCAGCTCCTTCTTTATCTGAAACAACTTGGGAGTGGGAGGGTAGCAGGACTCAAAAGTGATTCCATTTAATTCTCTTATAAGCAAAATGTTTTATCAGTGGCACGCAGCAGACCTTTGAGATCAGCACTGTTTAAATGCAATAGAAACTCCAGAAATAATAATAATAACTACCATGACCAGTATGTTAATATAAACAATGAAACTCAAGATTTCTTCAATACCAGTCATGAGAGGAAAAAATAATTCTGAATTAGTGCGACTGTTAAAAAGCTGTAGTTTAGACTGTTGGAAAACAAATGATTTATTCTCTTGATCTGACACACAGGCATTGAAGGCAAGTGATAAACCCATTGCCTTTTGTCCTTTAAAAATGAATAGCTTATTGCCAGTTACAAGAGTCAATATTTCAGTTATTTTCTGTATAAAGAATGTGTGTCAGCCATAAAGTGTGATGGACAGATAAACAGATTTAATAAGGTGGTATTACATGAATACAGACATAATAATGGAATGGTTATTTCCAATATGAATGAACAAATCAGTCAGCAACTTTTAGAAGCAGCCATCAAATTTCTCTTTATAATCCATTAGAGAGCTTATATTTTAAAAAAGAATGATGGCTTGAAGCAGTCAAATGAAGTATTTTAAAGAAAGTAATTTAGAGGTATAAATAGTCCTGTATCACTCACGTCCTCTGCATATAATTCCTGACTAAATGTGACTCATTCACCCGTAACTAACCTTGTCTGTTGCATCAAGGTCAGCTCCGTGTTCTGCCAAGCATTCCACAATATCATGGTAACCTCTAGCTGATGCTGTCAGGAGTGGAGTTTCCCCTTCTTTGTTTTTAATGTTCACATTACAACCTGCCTCACAAAGTGCTTTGGCAACAGAGTAGTAGCCATGCCAAGCAGCACAGTGCAAAGGAGTTTCTTCTTCCTATCAATAATGACAAATCAAAATAAAAAACAGCTGAAACTATGTGCTAGCAGTGCCCAATCCTCAGCTTGTACTGTAAAACCAGAAGAAGGGGAAAGAAAAGAAATCTGTCTATTAAAGTTAAATCCTACAAAATGATTTAGCATCACTATTATTTATTAAACTAACTTTCTCAATGTGGGCGTACTTCACCCTGACACACACAATGATTGTGATAACTCAATAGCTTCTCTTAAGCATCTGGATTCCAGGAATACAGATTTCTCAGTACAAAACGTAACAGTGATACCTGACTTGCCTGCAAATACTGGCACCACTGTCTTGCTGTTTCCATGCAACTGAAGCTAATTATTTACCTAGGTTCTCTCATTTGAAAACATGTCCTCATTCATATGGAACTATTTCACTTATGTAGGGATTAGGCAAGTGGTTGAAACAAAAAATTTGGAGTGAACTCCAGTATTCAATTTCCAGATCTGAGTGTGATTTGCCTTCCACAAGTTATTTAAGGTTAAAGATTTTAAAGCATACTTAAGTGACTTAAAAGCATAAGCCCCAGTTTCAAAAGTGACTAAGGAAGCTAAGACGTGTTAAAATATTTATCTTTAAGCTCTTTGAGCCTCATAACATTGTTATGGGGCTAACTTAAGGTTTATCAGAGACATCCAAATGTTCTACAAAAGATGCAGTTGTAAGTGCAACGGGTTATAACAACAACAAAGCAGTTAAGATTAAAAAGAAGGGTCCTTCTGCAAAAAGACAAGGGCAATGGGACTGTAGATGTAACCTCCTCACCCCTCCATTGAGCTAGAAGGGAAGGGACTTGGCAGATACTCGAAGCTCATACTACAGGCGATCATACTCAGTAGAGAGGACGCAAGCTTTCCATGGTAACTGGAGGAATAACAGTCAGTCATATGAAGCCTTTAGACATGCGTGTATGGGGATGGCCTCAGCTGACAGACTGAGAAAGGGTTGGTTTTGCAATTTTCGCCTGCTGCCCTGTTTCTGTGACTGCCCGAGTCTGTTCCAGATTCTCCCATTGCAGACAGTATTTTGAAAGAATTGAGACTGTCTGTAGGGAGAAGGAACTCCCAAGGACTGAGAGACACTCGAGCTTGGAAATTGTTTGAGTTTTTTGGATGATACATTTCCCTTTTCACCTGCCCCAAATGATAGCTGAAATATGTTAAACATGTCTTCTCTAAAGAAATGCATGTTTCTTCTCTGAGTTTAATAAGTTATCAAAATGATATCTATATAATTTTGATAACTAATTTGATAACATATATATATATATACACACACACACACACACATCTCAAATAAGGAGTTTATCGCTTTGGCTCATCATTTTTATCAGTCACAGAGAATTTTGGAAGGATCTGCTCCATAGCTGAGTCAATGGCCTGTCCAGGTGCTAGCTGAACCCATGAGGGTTGCACACAACTTGCACTTCTGCTGTGTAAACAGAGGTGCAGTTCTCTCCATCCTTAAGCTTCTGTAATTCATTTCAAGACACCTTGGCGTTCTATAAGGATAAAGGTAGCTTTCTCATGTACACAGTTTATGAACAGTCTCCATTTATTAGGAGGTAAAACACCAAAGTAGTTTTTATTTGAAACATGGCAGGGGGCTATAAGGCAAGACCGGAAGTTATGGTTGCTTATGCTGAATGAACTCATGTTTCTGATACTACCCACCTTGTCTTGAAAATTGGGATTGGACCCAATGCTGCAGAGATATTGAACCACATCTACATGACCATATCGAGCTGCCACATGGAGCGCTGTCTCTCCAGACTGCAATTATAGAGCAAGCACATTCAAGTGTTATTTCATATGTCACACTCCCATGAATGGAACATCAGTGCTCTGTGAGTTCCACTGGCTGCCTGGGAGTTTCTGGGTGGAATATGAAGTGTAGGTTTTAACATTTAATGCTCTAGATGGTTTTGGGCCCAATTACCTGAGAGACCACCTCTTCCCATGCCATACTGCCACAAATGCAGTCAGTGTAGACATTCAAGCTACAGCTCCCTTGTTATAAATGGGGGGAGCAACTGGCAGTGTGTGTTATCTGTGAAGGCCTTTCTTTTCTGGAATTTATTTCCCCACTGTTTGCCAGAGATCTGATCTGTCAACGTACTCTATGATCCATCTTTTCTCCCCGGTACTTGGGGATGTATGTCTAAGGGGATAGAATTTTTGCCTGGGCTACTGGAGGCGAAGGTGCTGTAATTATTTGAAGCTTGATTAGAAGCTTATTATGTTGTCATAGGACACTAAAAAGATAATATATGGTTTTTAAATGTTGTAACGGCTCCTAGAGCATAGAATAGAATTTTTATTCAGGTATTAACATCTTCCATAAAGCAAAATAAATAGTTTATTTAGGCCAGGCCTACACTAGAAACAGGCTGGCCACTACAAACCTGATACAGCTTATCCAGCCAAAGTAATGTTTTTGCCAGTACAGCTTGTACAAGTGCTCTGAGCAAAATAAGCTAAACTGGCAAAAGTACTTTTATGCTGGTACAACTGTGTCTATATGAGGACTCTTGTTGGCATAAAAATCAAATCCCTAACTGACCTTACTACAATGGCAAAAATGTCTAGTGTTGACCTGTCCTTAGTAACATTAGTGGAGATAAAGTAATTTTTCATTAGCTCTGAATTGCACTGAGCTTTGCTACATTCAATTTAATTTATAATTTTAAAAAAATTTCAAGACAAAATTATTTTCATTCAGGATAAATGAAAACAGAATCCTGATATTATCCTGGACATCAGTGGGGGATCCTCTTTATGAGAAACTGAAGCATTTTCATTAAGGAGCACGGAAAGTGCACTTATATACTTATCACACTCATATGCATGGGTTTATTTTCCCAATAAAAAGACCATCACTACAAGACTACAAAACTAGCTATATTATTATTGTCACTTGACTTACAAAGACAGCCTTTGATACATGGCATAGCTGAGGACTTCTTCCTCAACAACTAGATCTGTCTCACTGATGAAGGATTTATCTATACTGCAATCAAAGGTGTGATTGCAGCTCAGGTACCCAGGGATCTAGGAAGTAGGCCTGCCTGGGCTAGGGTTAGGGTTGAAGGAGGTTAGTTTCCCTGCCATAGGGTTAATGTTCTAGGAGATAGGTCTCCCGAGGCTAAGGTCAAGCTTCTAGGAGGTAGGTGTCCACAAGTCAGGATTAAGGTTCTAGAAGGTAGGCTTCCCCAGGATAGGGTTAGGGTTCTGGTTCTGAATGGTAAGCCTCTCTCAGCTAAGGCTAGGGTTGTAGAAGGTAGGCCTCCATGAGTTAAGGTTAGGGGCTCTAGATGGTAGGACTCCCTGTCGTAGGCGTAGCACTGTAAGATGTGGTTCTTTCACAGACAAAGGTTAGGTTTCTAGGACCTAGGCCTTCTTGGTCTAGGGTTATGATAGAAAGAAAAAGGTTTCCCTGGGCCTGGGCTAGGGTTGCATGAGGTTGGCCAACCCAAGCTTGGGCTAGGGTGCAGGAGGTCGCCCAGCCCGGGCTAGGGTTAGGGCTGCAGGAGGTCGGCCGGCCCGGGCTAGGGTTAGGTTTCTAGCACTAAGCACTCTGCAGGGTAGGTTTAGGTTTAGAAGAAGTAGACATTGCTAGGATAGGGATAGGGTTTGAGGCAGTGGGACTTCCCAGGTAAGGGTTAGGTTTCCAGGAGGTAGGTCTCCCAGGGTTAGGATTATGGTTCCAGGGGGTTAGCCTTATTTGGCTAGGCTTAGGGTTCTAGTACTAAGGCCTCCCAGGATTAGGGTTGCAGGAGGTAAGCCTGCCCCAGGCTAGGGTTAGGGTTCTAAGAGGCAGGCTGCCCCAGGCTAGGGTTAGGGATCTAGCACTAAGTGCTCGGCAAGATAGGTTTATTTTCCAGGAAGTAGGTGTCACCAGGTTAGGAGTAGGGGTGCGGAGGGCGTGCCTCCCCAGGCAAGGGTTGTGGGAGGTAGGCTTCCCTGGACTAAGGGAAGTTTCTATGAGTTAGGTCTCCCACAGCTAGGATTAGGGTTGTACTCTAAAATACAGTTGTTTATAAAAAATATACTCTCAGCATTTAAGTTGACAATGAAAAGAGCTTTTTCCTTACCTTATCCTTAACATCCAAAGGGCATTTACTCTCACAGAGAAATTTCAGAGTTTGTACATGACCATGTCGAGAAGCCCAGTAGACTGCATTAGATCCAGCCTGTTCAAAATATTTGATTATAAAAGTAATGAACAAAAATATTACCCTTCAGGATATTCACTAGGCTATAACTTTGTGCGCACTGCGCGCACACACACTGACGTATGTGCTGAACAACAGTAGACTCATCCACAGCCAAAATAAACCAATGAAACAATAAAACCAAGAAAATCTCCACAAGTTTTCCAGAAGAGCCAGGATTAGAGCTTTCATCAAAACCTTGACGTTTTGGTACTTCATGTCTGTTGAACAAGAATTAATATCAAATTATCTTAACATCCCCGTATTCTCTTAAAAGATAGTTTGCCAAGCTACTGGGGGTGGAAGGAAGAACCACCAAACAACACTTCATGGAGATAAATACTTTCCCAAATATTTTAAGTCAATACATAGTGATTTAACAAGTTAGTGGCTCAGGCAACTTACATTATTACAGCCAAAGCCACCACATAACACTTTTTAAAAAAGTATAAATGTTTTTCACAAAGAATCCCCATTATAGCCTTTGCGTTTTAATAGAAATGACAGCTCAAGTAATTAAACAGTACATTTATCATTCTGTAGCTGTTTGTTAAAAACACTCTGGCTAATTTGGTGTAAGAGAAATATTAAACTAATTCGATGAAGACAGTTTCTAAAATATAAACAACCTTTTAAGATTAATAACTTGAAATAATTTACTACATTAGCTGAAATAAAACCCACTATTATGATAGAAAACTCATTAGTAGCAACTAAAGATGTTAACAAAAGGAGAAAATTTATTTTTGTCTTTGTCTTTTTGCTATAGCAGAAACTAGATAACTGTATTCGCTAATAGTTTTTCTTTCTTTATTTCCATAAAAGATCTGTCATGACCTGCTTGTCTCCTGCTAAAATGTACTGGACTAAAGAGCACTTAAATAATTAATTACGACAAAATAGAATCCTGACCTTATCCTGAATATCAATACGGGATCCTCGCTTTATGAGTAACTGAAGCATCTGAATGTTTCCACAGCCAGCAGCAATTAGCAGTGGAGGTGTTCCATGCTGAAAACAAAGAATAAAAAATGGAACAATATTGTCTTTGGAGAGATTTGGATGTGGAGGGGAAGAGTGCTGAAATAGCAATTTGGACTTACAAATTTACAAAGGAACTACTGATTTTCTATATTATTGAGAGAAAGTCACATTTAAATAAATGGTCTACAGGGAATAATCTACAAACATGGGCCAGCGTTTTCAAATTAGGGTGCCTAAAATTAGGCTCTACATCTATATTTATGACCTAAATAAACACAACCTCATTTTCAAATGAGTTGGGCACCTGAAGTTCTCTTCTATTTAGGCTCCTAAATAAGGTTTTAGAAGTCTGAATATAAGCAATGGGCACATTATTTTAGAGATATATGCCATCTTCCTTCCTGCCTTATCTGGCAATTTCATGTGACTGCACCACGAAAACAGACCACAGAGATCTTCAAGATTTTTTTGGTAATGACATCATGTAAAAATCATCCCATCTCAGAAAACAGCTGAACAATACACATCATCTAACACTACCTATTAGGGCTGTCGGTTAATTGCAGTTAGCTCACACCATTAACTAAAAAAAATAATAATTAAAAATCACAATTAATTTCAGTTTTAATTGCATTATTAAACAGTAGAATACCAATTGAAATTTATTAAATATTTTTGGATGTTTTGCTACATTTTCATATATATTGATTTAAATTACAACACAGAATACAAAGTGTATACTGCTCACTTTATATTATTATTTTTATTACAAATATTTGCACTGTAAAAACAATAAACAAAAAATAGTATTTTTCAATTCACCTAAAGCAAGTACTGTAGTGCAATCTCTATCAGGAAAGTGTAACTTACAAATGTAGATTTTTTTTTTTTTGGTTACATAACTGCACTCAAAACCAAAACAATGCAAAACTTTAGAGCCTACAAGTCTACTCAGTCCTACTTCTTGTTCAGCCAATCGCCAAGACCAACAAGTTTGTTTACATTTACAGGAGACAGTGCTGCCCACTTCTTAATTACAATGTCACCAGAAAGTGAGAACAGGCGTTCACATGGCACTTTTGTAGCTGGCATTGCAAGGTATTTACATGCCAGATATGTTAAACATTCGTATGCCCCTTCATGCTTTAGCCCCCATTCCAGAGGACATGCTTCCATGCTGATGACGCTCGTCAAAAAAATAATGCATTAATTAAATTTGTGACTGAACTCCTCAGGGTAGAATTGTATGTCTCCGGCTCTGTTTTACCCGCATTCTGCCATATATTTCATGTTATAGTAGTCTCAGATGATGACTCAGCACATGTTCATTTTAAGAACAATTTTGCTGCAGATTTGACAAAATGCAAAGAAGGTACCAATGTGAGATTTCTAAAGATAGCTACAACATTCGACCTAAGGTTTAAGAATCTGAAGTGCCTTCCAAAATCTGAGAGGGATGAGGTGTGGACTCACTACTTTGGATTGTTATTGAGCAGAACCCGTCATCAGCATGGACGCATGTCCTCGGGAACAGTGGTTGAAGCATGATGGGACATATGAATCTTTAGCACATCTGGCATGTAAGTATCTTGCGACAAGTGGACTTGTAGGCTCTAAAGTTTTACATTGTTTTATTTTTGAATGCAGTTATTTTTAGTACATAATTCTACATTTGTAAGTTCAACTTTCATGATAAATTGATTGCACTACAGTACCTTTTAAAAAAAAAAATAGTCTTACAAACCCAATTTTTGCAAGTGAATTATCCAAACATACTCAATTTTAAAAAGGCTGTTCAAAGAGGAGGAACTGATGCCCTGAATCTGGGATTCAAAGGGAACATTTTAAATGCAGGTATCTTCACCTGCATTAAGAAATAGTTCCTAGCAAAAGCAAAGGTTGATTCCAAGAATAACACGTTTTAGGAGAGCAACTGCTCCAAGCTGTGCATTGGAAACATGAATGTGAGTAAATATATTACATCATCATTATATGGCTGTTAAAAATACAGTTACAAAAGTTTTCTTGTGTAATTTATTCGGATATGCACTAAACCATCCCTTAATCTTGCTCCCAATCCTGCAATCCTTTACTGTAGTCTTAAATAAATAAATAAAGTTATCAATTTGATAGTTGGATTTCACCCCCCAACAAATCCCTCTTGCATGCTCCTAACTAATATTCACTTTCTTTCCCTTCAAACACATCCCCTTCACACCAACACATACATTAAAGCCACTGGTATCCAGGCTGTCTCCTTTCCTGCCCACACCACACCAAGGATACATGATACATGTCCCACCCCACCCCACCTCCTCTATCAAATCACTGAAATGTAGGACTGGAAGGGACCTCAATAGGTCATCTAGTCCAGTCCCCTGGCATTGAGGCAAGACTATGTATTGCCTGACATCCCTGACAGATGTTTGTCTAACCTGTTCTTAAAAACCTCCAATGATGGAGACTCCAGAACCTCTCCCTAGATAATTGGTTCCAGTGCTTAACTACCCTGACAGTTACGAAGTTTTTCCTAATGTCCAACTTAAACCTCCCTTGCTGCAATTTAAGCCCACTACTTCTTGTCCTGTCCTCAATGATTAAGGAGAACAATTTATCACCCTCCTCTTTATAACAACCTTTTATGTACTTTAAGACTTATGTCCCCCCCCGTCTTCTCTTCTCTTCTCCACACTAAACAAACCTAATTTTTTCCATCTTTTCTCATAGGTCATGTTTTCTAGATATTTAATAGTTTTTGTTGCTCTTCTTTGGACTTTTTCCAATTTGTCCACTTCTTTCCCGAAGCGTGGTGCCCAAAACTGGACACAGTACCCCCAGTGAAGCCTTATTAGTGCTCAATAGAGTAGGATAATTACTTCTTGTGTCTTTCTGGCAACACTCCTATAATACATCCCAGAATGATGTTCACTTTTTTGCAACAGTATTACATTGTTGACTCATATTTAATGTGATCCACTATAGCCTCCAGTTCCTTTTCTGCAGCACTGCTTCTAAGGCATTCATTTCACATTTTGTATTTGTATTCCTTCCAAGTATAATAGTTTGCATTTGTCTTCATAGAATTTCATCTTATTTAATTCAGACCATTTCACCAGTTTGTCAAGATCATTTTGAATTCTAATCGTATCCTCCAAAGCACTTGCAACTCCTTCCAGTTTGCAAACTTTGTAAGTGTACTCTCCATGCCATTATCCAAATCATTTATGATTATATTTACTGTTTCCCCCATATGCACAAAGCTTTCTACCCTGTAAAAGAAGGATATTAGGTTGGTTTGTCATGGCTTGTTCCTGACAAATCCCTGCTGTTACTTATCAGCTTATTATCTTCTAGGTGCTTACAAACTGATTGACTGATTACTTGCTCCATTATCTTTCTGGAAATTGAAGTTAAGCTGACTGGTCAGTTAATTCCCTAGGTGGTTGTCCTTATTCCTCTTTTCATAGATGGACAAATACAGTACCTTTTTTCAGTCCTCTGGTATCTCTCCTGTCCTCTACAAATTCTTAAAAGATAATCATTAATGGCTCAGATTGCTCTTCAGCTAGTTCCTTAAGTATTCTAGGATGTATTTCATCAGGCCCTGCTGACTTTAAGATATTTAACTTGTCTAAGTAATTCTGAACTTGTTCTTTTCCTATTTTAGCCTCAGATCTTATCGTATTTACACTGATGTTTGCTATGTTAGTCAGCCGATCATTGCTACCTTTTTTGGTGAAAACACCACTTTGGCCTTTGCTATGTTTTCTGTTATTGTCTTTCCCTCCTCACTGAGTAATCAGCCTGTCCTTGGTCTTTCTCTTGCTTCTCATGTATTTGTAAAATGCTTTCTTGTTACCCTTTATGTCCCTAGCTAGTTTAATCTCATTTTGTGCCTTGGCCTTTCTAATTTTGTCCTTACATGCGTGTGTTTTTTTTATATTCATCCCTTGTAATTTGATCTAGTTCTCACTTTTTGTAGGACACTTTTTTTCCAGTTTCAGATCATTGAAGATCTCCTGGTTAAGCCAGTGTGGACTCTTATTATATTTCCTCTCTTTCCAATGCATAGATACAGCAAGTACTGCAAACACACACATACCCATTGAAAAAGGTACAGAAGGAGCTTTTCTCCCACCCTGTAGCCCATTGAACTCACAAAGGGCAGGCTCCTGCCGATGTCCTGCACACAGGTTCATGCACACCTGCATGTTCTCCTATGATGTTGGTATGGAAAGGGGAAGGTTTTGACTGGAAAATGAAGTAAACAACACTCCTTTCCCTGAATCCACCCCCACCCCACCAATTTCCATCATGATTTAAAATATTTGTGGTTATATTTAATTGCAAGTTTTAGGGATTTTTCTTTTTATTACCAAAACTTAAACTTTGTGCTGATTTTCAAGCAACAGTACTCCTTTACATTTCAGAGGCCTAGAAAAAAATATTACGACTTCCATATCCAGACAGTTTGAGAGGAATGAACAACGAACTCCTAACATAACTTTTCCTAGGACAGCTTACAAGCCATTTGACTGTTAGTCTTATTTCAAATATTACATTTCTATTTTATAGCCACATCTGTTTGTTCTTGTATAGAGTGATATCTGGCCCCCCCTACTTGTCGCAGCACAGACCTAACACCATACCTTGTTGGGTTGATTGACATCATAATTAGTCAGAGATCCCAGGAGATGCTGTAGTCCAGGAACATTGTCATCATTGATGGCATGAATGATGGCTTTCATCACAAATGAATCCTCCTCATCCTCATAGTTAACAAGGAAATAGAAAAAAAAACATCTTTTGCTTTCAAAATAATAATAGTAAAAAAAAATAAAAAATCCCCCAGTACCTGTCAGGATAAGCAAAGAAAATTAAAATTTCAAAGCACTGTACAGCCATTTAGCTGCAAGACTGGAAAAAGTAGTCACAAGAGTCACTCGGCTAAAATGTAGGAACACTGCTTGGAAAATTTACCCTAATAAGATGTGCATTTTTTCCACATCTGTACACATTATTTACTGCATGAGATTCCAGAGAAGTCTTTCTCCCACATTGTTTCCTTACTGGAATTTTCCATGTATCATCTAAATGGAGAGTTGTATAAAGTAAAGCTGAAGATGCAAGTTATGATAGGAACTTGTTAAAAAAATGCATCTAAAACAACAATATAAGATGCAGGTACAAACCTTGTACTTCCCAGGGATGATCTGTGTTCTCCATGAGTAAGTCAGCAAAAATTCACAGAAAAGAAAATCATGTAGCCTGATTTTTGAATCAATCTAATCTTCCTTATCCTGAGTTTATTAATGTTTTAAACACTAGCACTTGCCTGCTAAAGAGTTGGTGTGACATATCTTCAATGGTGACTCAGTGTTAAAAAGTACAGCAATAGGAGCAGGAGTAATATGGGTGTTAGAACAAATAGCACAAAAGCAGAACGATAAGAAAAGGACAGTGGAAGTGAGAACATGACTTGCACTGGAGGGATAACGGGAGGATAAAATGGGTAACAAAGAAGTCTCTGCAGAATTTTTGATTTTTAAGACTATTAATGCCAGAAAAAAGTATGTTTACTTCGTTCTAATGCATTAATGTTTAAGCTTTGCTGATCACAGGATATTTCCTAAAGACTGCATTAAAACCTGAAGAGCAAGCTAAAAAGAGAAAGCTTACGGATTTACAAGCTTCTAACTATAGCTCCCAAGGGCTTAAACCTAAAAGGCATACTCCTGCATAAACTGAAAAGAAGTTTGTTTGGCCTAGGGTCTAATGTACTCTCTGGGCCCATCCTGCAAGGTCAATAGGAGAGGAGGGTGCTCAACATCTCTCAAGGTATGTAAACATTGAAATTGGGAGATGTGATTGCAGCTTGTGCAGACATACCAGAGCTAGCTTTGATCTACCTAGCTAGTTCAAGTACCAATAGCACTATAACTACAGCAACAGGGGTGGTGGCCTGGGCTAGCTTCCTGAGTAGAACCCTGGGTACATATTCAAGTAGCTAGCCCATGCCCCCAATGGCTACACTGCCATTGTCATCCAAGCTACCTTTGATCTAACTAGATCAAAGCTAGTTCAGGTATGTCTACACATGCTGCAATCACATCTCCTGATTTCAATGTAGACATTTTGGGACCGGCTCTGTTTAATATCTTCATCAACAACTTAGATATTGGCATAGAAAGTATGCTTATTAAGTTTGCAGATGATACCAAACTGGGAGGGATTGCAACTGCTTTGGAGGACAGGGTCATAATTCAAAATGATCTGGACAAATTGGAGAAATGGCCTGAGGTAAACAGGATGAAGTTTAATAAAGACAAATGCAAAGTGCTCCACTTAGGAAGGAACAATCAGTTTCACACATACAGAATGGGAAGAGACGGTCTAGGAAGGAGTATGGCAGAAAGGGATCTAGGGGTTATAGTGGACCACAAGCTAAATATGAGTCAACAGAGTGATGCTGTGGCAAAAAAAGCAAACGTGATTCTGGGATGCATTAACAGGTGTGTTGTGAGCAAGACACAATAAGTCATTCTTCCGCTCTACTCTGCGCTGGTTAGGCCTCAGCTGGAGTATTGTGTCCAGTTCTGGGCACCGCATTTTAAGAAAGATGTGGAGAAATTGGAGAGGGTCCAGAGAAGAGCAACAAGAATGATTAAAGGTCTAGAGAACATGACCTATGAAGGAAGGCTGAAAGAATTGGGTTTGTTTAGTTTGGAAAAGAGAAGACTGAGAGGGGACATGATAGCAGTTTTCAGGTATCTAAAAGGGTGTCATAAGGAGGTGGGAGAAAACTTGTTCATCTTAGACCCTAAGGATAGAACAAGCAGCAATGGGCTTAAACTGCAGCAAGGGAGGTTTAGGTTGGACATTAGGAAAAAGTTCCTAACTGTCAGGGTGGTTAAACATTGGAATAAACTGCCTAGGGAGATTGTGGCATCTCCATCTCTGGAGATATTTAAGAGTAGGTTAGATAAATGTCTATCAGGGATGGTCTAGACAGTATTTGGTCCTGCCATGAGGGCAGGGGACTGGACTCGATGACCTCTCGAGGTCCCTTCCAGTCCTAGAGTATATGAGAGTCTATATCCAAACTTACACTTGCAGATTAAGTATCAGAGAGGTAGCCGTGTTAGTCTGGATCTGTAAAAAGCAACAGAGAGTCCTGTGGCACCTTTAAGACTAACAGATGTATTGGAGCATATGCTTTCGTGGGTGAATGACCACTTTGTCGGGTGCAGATTGACCTTTAGGTCTTTAAAAATCCCTCTTACATTCAGAAAGAGTATAACAAATTAATTAAAAATGCCCTCCTGTCTGCATTTCACTTGACATTGCTGTCAACTATAGAACTTGTGTGCAACTAGAAGTTTGCCCTTTCTGAATCATCCTGTTCTTCTTGACTAATTCAGAAGGTCAAGTAGACCAGTCCAGGGGAGAAAGGGAGGAACAGTTGCTATGGTAATAAATCAGGATGTTGGAAACACCGCATTAGAGAATCATAAGCATGTTTGTTTGCATTTCTATAGCACCTGTCATCTTGAACTTTTTCCACAAGTTATACAGACACACCGCTGATATGCAGCTGCTAGCTACATCTGAAGTTGGAATGCAGGAATCAGGTAGCACAACTAAACACGACAGTAAATAGGAAGGGTAATTTTGTGGAAGGACTCTGGGGCAAGCCTATCCTCACCTCTATGCCATTCCAGAGTACTCAGAATTGCCCTCCAGTGGCTTCAGTCATAGCCAGATGATAGACATGACACACAGCAAACACAAGGTGTCATTCAAAAAAAGGTATTGACAGAGTAGAACTCAACACATCTATCTCGGATGAATTAAGGGGCATATTTCTACTGGTTGCTTTTGCTATCTTACTGTGCAGTTACACACTGCCTAGCCCCATTATGCTAACTCCAATTGGAGCCTCTTGGCCCTATCACTAATTAATAATGCACAAAAAGGTGCACAGAAGTTTTTTTCCCCCCCCTAACCCCGTCAACGAACAGCTGTGGTATGACTTGAAGCTCTAGAGCAGGGGTGGGCAAACTACGGCCCACAGGCCACATCCGGCCCTTCAGACGATTTAATCCGGCCCTTGAGCTCCCACTGGGGAGCAGGGTCTGGGGCTTGCCCCGTTCCCGCACTCCAGCCGGGAGTGGGGTTGGGGCTCGCTCCGCACTCCGTTTAGGGCCGTCAGGAGGGGTCCGCGCACCGCCCCCGCAGCTCCCGTTGGCTGGGAACCACGGCCAATGGGAGCTGCAGGGGCGGTGCCCGCGGACGGGGCAGCGCGCAGAGCTGCCTGGCCACGCCTCCACATAGGAGCCGGAAGGGGGACATGCCGCTGCTTCCAGGAGCTGCTTGAGGTAAGTGCCACCCAGACCCTGCACTGCTGAGCCCCTCCCGTGCTCCAATCCCCTGCCCCAGCCCGGAGCCCCCTCCCGCCCTCCTGCACCCTCCTGCATCCCCAACCCCTCATCCCCAGCCCCACCCCAGAGCCTGCACCACCAGCCGGAACCCTCACCCCCCCCACACCCCAACCCCTGCCCCAGCCCTGACCCCCCTCCTGCCCTCTGAACCCCTTGGTCCCACCCCAGAGCCTGCACCTCCAGCTGGAGCCCTCACCCCCTCCTGCACCCCAACCCCAATTTCATGAGCATTCATGGCCCGCCATACAATTTCCATACCCAGATGTGGCCCTCGGGTCAAAAAGTTTGCTCTAGAATGTGTGTGTCATACATTTTTCCATTCTATCTGTCATAACACAAAGGGCATTCCATAACTGTGTTAATACAAGGGACAATTCCTTCTTACACCTTGAAAACTAAGGAACCCTACAGACTTCTGTGGTTTCCTGACTGAGACATACAGATCTCCTAAATCTAAGGCATGCTAAGCAATTGTGCCTTTACTGTGGTAAGCCCTCGGTTGCGCAACTCCTTAACATCCATTTCAAGTCAGCTTGTCCCCGCTTTTACATCTGACTGCTTTACTTATTCAAATTTGGCTACTGCTTGCTCATAATTATTTCCTTTCCCTCACATGTTTTCCTGAAACGTTTACATTGTAGCAGCACCTACATTTTTATTCATTTTAAATATTCTAAGCTTTTTTGCTAAAAAATTATGGTTTATATCATACAGTACCCTGAGCAACTCAGATGTATTGATCATTTGTAGGTTATTTTATCATTACTATGGTGTGAAAGTTTCTCATGAATCAAACTACAATAACATGATAAATAAATTTGAACCACAAGTTATTGGACTCAATGCAGAAGTTAGTGAATATAATTCTACAGTCTGTTACGCAGGAGGTCAGAATAAATGATCATAATGGACCCTTCTGGCCTAAAACTTCCTGATTCTATTCTTGCCACATCGGAAATAATATCCATTTTAAAATATTTCAGTATTCATGTTGTTATATGTCAAAGTATTTAAAGCATTAAACCAATAAAAACATATGCTTACCAGAGTATCATCGCTCCTAGCAACACTCATGTTACTTCTGGATAGGAAGGATCTTGATAATCTTTGGCACAACGAAATTAAGCGTACTGATTGCTTTTTAAAAATAAGAAAAGAAAAGCTATTTTTACTTAAAATATCAAATAGAACATTTGTGATAGGAAGATACTTCTTTTAAAACAAACTTTATCACCACAGAAAAGGAAATTTGTGGTTTTAAACACATTCAAGTGGAAAGAATTTTTGATAAATCAGGGTTTTCACTGTTTATGCTGTTTACTCATTGGGTTTCATCTGTACTGGTAATAAAAACAGACTTGTTTGTTTCAGTAGAACACCAATGGGTAGCAAACATTGGATTTAAACATTTTTCTATGCAAACAAAAAAAAATTACTTATACTAAATTCCCCTTGCTCAGGCCATATATTTCATGAAAATACTTCTATGAATGGGGTTTCTCATTTTAAAATGTACACACACACACACACTTTAATTTGGACCTAAATTATCTGACAATGTTCCTTTAAATGTTACATTATACAAAAGGATGAAGATGTCTACACACTGCTTCTTCTTGGACACCAGAGAAGACTGACATTTCTCTTTACAAACATAGTTGATCCCACCTAAACCAGACACTGAATCTTGGCGAACAGATTTCTGAGGGCAGATATTTAGTATTTTTTTTCTATTGCTTAAGCCAGAGAGAAAAATCCTATTTCTTGACCTCTATTCCAAAGAAGGAACTTCTCTTTTATAATTTATGCATCCCATTGCTGGCTCTCGCTTAACTCTGGTATCATTGTACATAGATTTCTTATGCTACATCCCTTCCTTCCCTTGCTTCAGTGCAGATCTCGCAGTACGTGTGGTGAAGAAGTGAAGTTCTCTCCTTTGCTGATTTTACTCCTTACACCTACCCATACTCTGCCAATTCCATGCCCAGTTTCGGTTTATGTGAGCCTAGCTTCTGAGTCTTTCAAGGTGTAGAGCCTTAGACTGTAATCTGTGGGGCAGGAACCAAATTTTTGCTCCCCCCCACACTTTTGACCAACTCCAGTTGTTTCCTTTTAATTGTTTTTAGACTAGCCTCCTTGCATATTTACACTGCCATGCATACCTATAACATCTGACATGACATTAGAGGCATACAAATAAATATAATAAAATATAAATGCTTTTCAAATTGTAAATATGCACTCTTGTTCTTTGACTGTCGATAATATATAAAAACAGTTTATATAAAATGAATACAGCTCAGTGCCCAACAATAATTTAAGTATTCATACTCAGTTCAGTAATGAATAGAATTTCTCTTTAGCTTTTTACGCTACATCCCCACAACCACAGTAGCTGAGCACCTACAAATGTACTCCAGTCAACACAAGAAGAGGTTTCTCCTTCCTCTTCCCCCATGCTGCAAAGACTTTGATTTGGTACTAAAATGTATTTTCTATTTTTAATGAAGCTGCAGATAGTAAACTTCATTTGAGCAAAAAAAAGCAATAAAATTAACAATATTTCACTTGTGTTTATCCTGAGAAGAGAATGCCATTACATTCATCACCAGCTTTAGGAAGACTTGCTAAATAACTTACTTTCCATTTTCTTCGTGCTGCAAACTTTTTGAATTTCTCCATATTTACTGCAGATGCTTTTCTGCTAAGTGCTTGTTGGGTATCCTTAGGCTATGAGGAAAAGAGGCACAAAAGGATATTTTAAAATATCCCCCAATTATGCCACTGCTTTCACAAAATCATCTTCCTGCTGTACAATTTTAACTCCTACTAAACAATTATCTGTGGTTGCAAAGACAGTGAAGTCCACAGCATTGCAGTAAAGCATACAAAAAGGCACCATTCTAATATGCAAGACCTAGCAGAGTGTGCAGTCAGTATCTTTGAAGAAAGCAGCAGGCACTCCAGGAAGCCACACCTGTAGAAATTTCATGTGTTCCAAAGAGTTAGGGTCTCTATGCACATATACCATCCCTCTTTTTTCCTTAAGTTGTAGTTTAAAAAAAAACCCCAAACCCTAAGTTCCATCTCATTGTGTCTTAAAGACAGTTTATGAATACAGTGCTGACTAGAGGCATAGACAAACAATTGTACCACCTTATTCATATCACAGAGGCATTAAATTGTCACCTCTAAACATAAATTACAAGTATCAGTATAGTTAACTATTTTGCTGCTGACTGCCTTAACAGAAACATCCAGCTAATGAGCTTAGTCAGAGTAGTTGACTGCTCTATTAATTTGAAAGATCTTTCCAGAGTAATAAGGTAGCAAGTTTCAAAAGAAAGTTAAATGTTTTGTAAACCTTTTAATTTTTTTTATCCTTATCCTAGGACTTCTCTCTGTCAGGCAGAGACCCCTCCCCCATCCTGGTGTACCAGCAAAGACCTGCTTTCTGTAAGGATTTCCTGGTTGATTATAAATGCAGCCAAGGTTTTGTTCTGCTTTCAGTATAATCAATTTGGTATCCAACATCTCCCATTTCATTTCACTAGTTTACAAGTCAAGTCCCAGCTACAACTGTGATGGGCTCCAGTGCTGCAAGCCACCTCTCAGGGCTTACCTATATGATGATTTAATGTGCGGCAAGCTGGTGTGTGAATCTACAGCCCTCTTGCTGGCAGCGCACGAAGTGGCAGTGTAGACCCTGCTGCCATGAACTAGAAGTTTCAGAGTGTGCTTTAGGTAAACCTGTTCTATAGAAGTTTTAGTGTGTGGCAGCAGGGTCCACTGGCCACTTAGTGCACAGCAGGCTGATGTGCTGTAGATTTACACTTGAGTTATGCACTCCATATAGACAAGCTCTCAGAACTAACACTGAGCACCAACCCTCAGATGAGTGCCTCCTTGTGTTAAGTGACCTGGCACTCTCTGTGATTAGGAAGGCCCTAAATGCCAGTGTACGATCTAGCTTAACATATGGAACTAGGGTGCTAGATTGTTATTTTTTTTTAAACAGGGGCAAATGGTGGCAGGAGGACGAGATAGCCTGAACACCCTGATTTTCTAGATATCAGACTAACTTCTTCTCTTGTGCCAGTAGCTGGAAAACTTGAACCAGAGTAACTACATTAATATAAAACTGCTTAAGTACAATTTAAACCAGTTTAAGTGTGTGTACTTTTAGAGTTCATACTAGTGTAACTAAACTGATTTAGTATCAGAGGGGTAGCCGTGTTAGTCTGAATCTGTAAAAAGCAACAGAGGGTCCTGTGGCACCTTTAAGACTAACAGAAGTATTGGGAGCATAAGCTTTCGTGGGTAAGAACCTCACTTCTTCAGATGCAAGTCACTTGCATCTGAAGAAGTGAGGTTCTTACCCACGAAAGCTTATGCTCCCAATACTTCTGTTAGTCTTAAAGGTGCCACAGGACCCTCTGTTGCTTTAAACTGATTTAGTTACTCTACCTAAAACAGGATGAAATTTTTCAGCAGTTTTTCACAAAAAAAATGCAGATTTGGGTTGACAAAACCATTTTGCAAATTCATATTGATTTTGGCTGTTTTGGTCAAAACTTTTTCAGAAATCTCAAACTGAAATGTTTCAGTTTTTTGGTTTATAGTCACAAAGACTTAACTGCCACTCGCAGAACTGTGGTGGTATTATACCCAATATCCCAGTGGTTGGAGCACTCACCGGCTTTTTGGGAGACTCAGGTTTGACTCCCCACTCTGAAGCAGGGATTTGAACCCAGGACTCCCTGAACTATAGGGTATTCTGGGGTGTCTGTCTCACAATCTCTCCTGTTGAAGCTGTTTCACATTAAATAAATAATTAAATATTTCTTTGGGGCGTGGGGAGAGAAAGACTCTATAGTCTGGTAGTTAGGGCACTCAGCTGGGGAGACACCCACATTCCAGTCCCTGCTCCAATGAATACTTAATAATTTATACAAAGTAGAATATCTTTTAATAGGAGACACTGAGACACACCCAACAGTTAATACTTTAGTGATTAGGGCACTCACCTGGGATGGGTGAGACCTGAATTCAAGTCCCTGCACCAGAGTGGGGATTCAAACCCGCATCTTCCACATCCTAGGTATAAAGGAGGCAACACCACTACCTTGCGTTTGTGAACGTCCCTTTGTGAATCTAAGCCTTTATTGACAAAATTCCTTTTCTTTATTAAATTAAAGGGGTCAAATGCCCAAAATGTTTAGTTTCAGGTTGAACAAAACATTTTGTTCAATCCCAAACTATTTTGTTTTGAAACTGCCAGGGACTTGAAAAAATGGTTATTTGCACAGCTCTAACTCTAGTGCAAAAAATCCGTACTAAACCAACTGTTGAGTGTAGTTATACTCTGAAGAGACTTTGTAAGAATGTCTCAGAGAGGTTCCATGATTCTGGTTCAATGATTTCCAGATGAAATGCATATAGTTAACAAGCAGAGATTTCCCCGCTCCCCTAACTACCAGCCTTGCAAACTCAACCAAGTACCTTGAGAGCCAAGCTGCATCTTGTACATCATCATGACCCACAATAAAAGTTCTGGGCAAGCCAGAATATGTTCTTAGTGACATTTCCATCACTCCACTGCTTTTACTGACTTTGCATAGGTATAAACGGACTGGAACTTAAAGCATTATTCTATTGATTGTGCATAAGGAGGAACAGAATCCAGCTCACTTCCAATTAGGAGTGCTGGCTCTGCAGGGCTAACAGCAGTATGCACTTATTTTGTCCCTCTTTATTTAGCTCACAAAAGGAAGCAGACAGGACGGAACTTATGCAGGGAACAGATCTAGTGAACAAAGTGCAATTTTTACTCATCCTTCAGAGCACAACTGCATTTTAATAAGACCGAACAGATTATTATACAGCAGTGTGCTGGATGAGGCTCCCAGGAGCTCCTTGTTGAAATTATGTTACCATTAAAAGGAAGTGAATGTTGGGATGATTGATGGAGTTAGGTCCTCTCTGGATACTGCTAAATCAAGTCTTCCAGAGATGACAAGTGGCAGGGGAAGGAACAATTTTATTTGAATTTTTCAAAACCATACTCTTAGAAATGGGCCAGATTGCACCAAGTGGCCTGTATTATCAAAAAAGGCCAGAGGCCCTATTCTCCCACTTGTGACCTAGCTATCCCTCTCCCCTGTGGAAAAGATGACACCATATCTTAGAAAACCCTACTCAAGCCAAAATATTAATTGGGCAAGAAGTGGATCAGTCCCGCAGTTCCCTTCTTAGCCCAATTAGGGAGTGAGGAAGAGACATGGCTCTCCTTAGCTCAGTCATCATTTAGCCACACTTAGGCTTGGTCTACACTAACCCCCCAAATCGAACTAAGGTACGCAACTTCAGCTACGTGAATAACGTACCTTAGTTCGAACTTACCTCGGTCCAGACGCGGCAGGCAGGCTCCCCCCGTCGACTCCGCGGTACTCCTCTCGCCGAGCAGGAGTACCGCAGTCGACGGCGAGCACTTCCGGGTTCGACTTATCGCGTCCAGACAAGACGCGATAAGTCGAACCCAGAAGTTCGATTGCCAGCCACCGAACTAGCGGCTGGGTATAGACGTACCCTGAAATAGGGATTTGAAAAGACGGTTAGGAAGAGGGGGAAACTGGATTTGATTCAAAAAACGTATCTTTGTTGGTACACTTTTTCCTGAACATTTGTCTCTCCCTGACCAAGCATAAGTGTCGTCTGAATAATGGGCTACAGTACTTGCCCATCACTACCATGTACAGAACATAACTTAATTAACTCTATAGCCAATATGCAGTAGCCTTCAATTTAGCTTTGCAAACAGCAATATTTATTAAGTGGGAACACCACTTTATGCTTTTTAGTTTTCATGAAGTAGTTGAATAAGCACAAGTATACATACTACAGATTGATAAACAAAAGAGAATATAAAGTGAATTCCTTATACACTAACCTTGATCCAGGGATGCTGCAAGCTATCTAGAATTGTCATTCTCTTCCTTTAAATGGGAGGAAAAAAAATACTCCTTTTACTTTGTTGACTCTAGCAGATCATATTTAATTAACGAGCACAAACACAGAATACAAATTGAACCATGATATGTAATTCAGGATGCCACAGAACAAACACAGGAAGAGAAGTAACTCACTTTGGATCCTTAACTAGAAGTCTTCTTATAAAATCTTTAGCTAGGGCACTGGTATTACTGAAGAATTCTTCCTCAAAGTCATAATTCACAGCGGATACGTTTGCTAATGTTTCTTGTTTTGTTTCTCCAAGAAATGGTGATGCACCACTTAGGCTGTTAAAAGTAAGATTGGACACAGTACATATTATATGCTACATGCCATTTCATCCCTGCAAGAGCTGACAAGGAAGTGCAAAAAAAAGAGGCTTTCTGCTTTTAGCGTTCAGACATATCTTAAAGATGACCTGATCTTACAAAGACGAAAGCTGTGATTTAACTTCAGAGAATTAAGATTAAAGTCACTTTGGAAAACTGCCTAATCATCTAAACAAGGCTTCCATTCCACTATCTCAGCATTGACTCTTAGCTATTATTTTAACAATTATGCTATAGCTTTTTTGATTACTCAACTTCAATTAGGTGAAAATCATGTATAATCAATGCAGTTTAGTTAAGTGGCCATATGCTATGTCTATGTCTTATTGACATCAAAAATACACCACACAATTGAAAGCCAAAAGGACAGAATCAGAATATAATGTTAGATAAAAAATAAAATGTTCCCAAAGAATGATTTATGGATTTTGATACTTACAGAATGTAAGTTATTACACCAATGCTCCTGGAGAGAGAGAAAGGGAAAGATTCAGAACAGTAATATAATATATAATAATGACAGCTACCATCTCAGAATGGTTCATTAACTTACCACATATCTGCCTCAAGACCAAGGGGTTCATAGTTTACTATTTCAGGAGCTAAGAGAGAATGAATAGTATGTGAAGTATATAAACAAACAAAGAAGCAAAGAGCAGTTTTATTTAATTCTGACACCTTAAAAACACTGATTTATAACCTGCAATGTCATTATAACAGAAAATCTTTTACAACCAAGTTACTGCTGAGGAATATGGTATACTTTACAAAATCTCAAAATGTCATTTATTGCACACAAATTCTGTAAATCATAGCTAAGTTGAGACATGCCACATGCATGGTTTCATAGGCTTAAGGAAAAGAAAAAACAATATATTAAGGCATAACCTGTACTCACCAACGAACTCTGGTGTTCCAAAGATATTTTTAAACTCATTTCCAAAGTCAATTTTGTGTGCTAAGCCAAAGTCAATAATCTTAATGCGGGGCTTTGGTACATTTCTATCCAGCAGCATTATGTTTTCAGGCTTTCAAAACAAAAACCAACAAACAAAGATTTCATAATTTGCACAGGCTACAAGGAAAGGCACTTAAGTATGTGTTTCAGTCTCTTGGCCTTGCCTTAAAAATACACGTTCCCTAGAGAAGCCACATTAGGATTTTAACATGGATTAGCATGTTTTAGCTAAAGTGAAATCCTGGCTCCATTGAAGTCAATGGCACAAGCTCATTGATTTCTGTGGTGACAGGATTTTACCTTTAGTGCAGACACTGCAGTTGTAGGTTCAACCAGTGTTAGCTAGTTGAGGTAAACCCTAGGTTCTCCTCTACCTGGGACGACGAACATGTTAAAACTACTACTTCCTTTGATATACTAGGATTTTAACATGTGTTAGCTAGCACATGTTAAAAATTCACCTTTGTTTCCATAGTGTAGACATGGCCATTATCTTCAGGAGGACTTCAGCACCTCTTTAAATACCTTCCTTGAATTGAGATGCCTTCCTGATTTGGGGCCTATATACCTCCACAACCCAAAATCAAGAAGAAATATCAAAATGCTCAACACATGAAAATATTGATGGGTATGATAAGAGAAAACTAGTAAAATGATATTAAAAAGAATTCAAAATATTAATGGAGTTCACATATGCAAAAATACATAGACATTTCTCACATAATATTACTTTTTTCTTTTCACTGAGAAACTGATCTGAAACGGTCTTTTCACTTTTTGGAAATTGTTACCTGCTTCACAACCATCCTTGACAGTAAATAATTTTGTTGTCTTGTTTCGGTTTAAAGAAGTGCAGATCTTTTGAGTGAAGGCATTAGATGCATGGAATGGAAACACAGTCAGAAGAATTTTCCAGTTCAGAATGTTGCATCAAAATTAGAGTAGGGTAAAATTAGTCGGAAAGTTTTTTTTTTTTTTTTAGCAAAAATGCAAATTTGACATAAAAATGTTTTGCAAATGGGTGTCAGTTTTGCCCAATTGTTCATGTAGAAAAAACACAATTTTGGGGGGAAAAAAGTCAAAGCATTTTGTGTCAACTTTTTTTTATTTGAAATGACCTTTTATTTTGAAATTTCCTTAAATTTTATTTTAAAATAGTAAAAAATTGCTTGAAATTTAAATGAGATGTTTTCTTTGACCTCAAATGATTTGTTGCTCTGATTTTTCAGAATTGCCAGGGAACTGAAAAATTGATTATTTGCACAGCTCTAATCAAGACCACATCCACACTACATACAATTCCTAACCTGACATAGGTTTCAAGATCATTCATACCATAGTTTTGTTGGTAACTGCCAGTCTGTGTAAATGGGGGAAAAGCATTTTTTGCTTTTTAAATAAAAGACGACTGGAAACAATTACTTCTCAGCTGCGTTCTCCCTTATCTGTATAGGCTGGCAATCACATTTTCAAGATGTGATCTGTGTTACAACTGGAGATTTTTTTGGGGTAGCGTAATCGGGACTTTAAGGGGGTTGCTTATAGTACCCCAAATTTTTTTCTGCCCAACATACCTTGAGATCAAAATGGGCAATTTGCAGAGTGTGAAGATAGTAAACACCATTAAGGATTTGTTTGAGAAATTCTGTGGCCTCCTCCTCAGTCAGAGATTCCTTTTCAGCTAAAAAATCAAAGAGCTCTCCACCTGCAACACTGAGAGAAGAGGTGCGGGGGTTATCGGCAAGAACATTTTAACTTATTGATTTTTGTAGCGTAACTGTTCTCACAGCCATCTTATAAAGCATCCAGCAGCGCTTAATGACGTTCATATCAAAACAGAACATGACAATTTGCATAATTTAATACCTACAAAATCAGTAAGACTTCTTTCCCTACTCCTGAGAATACAGTGGATAGATTTTAACAAGAACTGTGCTGGTTTATATAGCTTAAATTAAAATACCCCATACATGTGTATGCATCTTCACAGAAGTTAAAATTCAATGTTAAGTTAAGCAAATATACTTGAACACAGATAACTGCTGGAATAGATAGAAAACTAAAGTATGTTTTAGCATACACTAGCAGCAAAATGCTAGGGAGAAGAATAGATGATTTTTAAGATTAGAAGGTATCAAGATCAGGGTTTATTCAATCTGCAGTTAGCAGCAGCCCCAACATGCTTTATTTGTGCTCAGAGCATTCCAAAACACATTCCAATCCTTGATTTAATCTAGTGCCTTAATCATTCATATTAAAACTGCACTCAAAACATGCCAAGCACTTTCTACAGAGGAAGACACAGTTCCTGTCCTCAAGGGCATACCTAAAACTCTCACTTCAGATGGTATGTGGGCAGAAAGAAGACAAAGGTCAGAAAGGATGTGTAGGAAACAGCAGCAAGATCTGGACACAGCTTGGAATTGAGGGAAGAGGGAAAGTAAGGAGTTGAAGATAATCCCTTTGTCATTTGAGGTAGGAGCCTGATCAACATGAATCGATGGTGATGTGCTCAGTGACTGAGAAGGGGGAGGCAAGATAAGGACTTGAATTCTGTTTTTTACCTACTAATGTATCTGAACACCATTTTAAAAGTTTTCAAATTCCTCTCACTTTGGGGATTAAAACTGAGACCATTGGTTTATTTGGTCACCTCTTGAATCTTAAAAATCATGTCCTTAACTAGAAGTATACTGGAACCCTCCAAAGTTCCTTTATTTTTCACTCCTTCACATAGTGATTTTCAACAGTCTGAAATTCAAAATTACAGCTATTAATTCTGTCCACTAGCGCTATCTTAAAATTTGATCATGATTTGAAGTTTTGATAATTAAAAATAGGATTAATATACAACAATCGCTTTATAATCAGTGTAAGTTTTTGAAAATACATTTGACTTGTTCTATTAAGTCTGTTTTTATGTGAGAACTTTCAGCATTGTAATGCAAATTTCATATAAAGTGTATTTTAATGAATTCTTACTGCTTACATCAAGATGGGTGGAAAAAAACGGGTTTTTTTAAGTGACATTTTCTTCCCAATAACAATTATAATAATAAAGAATAAAGGTAACTATAATAATTAAATACAAAAATTAGAGACTATGAGGGAAAGGTTTAACTCCTTTTGTTAGTACAGTAGTATAAAAATGAAATACCTACAAATTAAACACGGCTCACTAGCCGCCTGAGTACAATCCTACTCCAACCCCCTGGGTATAGTCAGGTGTCTAGCCTGAGCCGCTGCGTGCGGTGCTGCACCCATACTGCTATTTTTAGTGTGCTAGCTTATGCACAGCTAAGAAATGCCCTCCCAGCTGTAGTGGAGATGTACCCATAGTCTTCTGTCATAAAATATGAGGGAAATATTCAGGAATACACTAACAACTTCCACCAATGTTTGCTTGCACTGGAGTACCACTTGGTCTCCTCTACAGTCTCATCTTACTCCCACTGACAACACAAGAAAAACAAGCCTCCTTTACAGTCACATACTTCCTACTTATTTCTACTGGTATTTTAATGATACCTATAGCTGCATAACTTACTACTATTCCTATAGATGGCTATAAAACTGATCAATTTCACAGTTTCATTTAGGGCAACAGGTAACATAAGATGCCATCCGAAAGTGTACTTCTGTTCAAGATTCCAGATATGTATGGGCTTTATAACTAGAGCTGAGTGAAACTGAAAAAACTACAAAATTTCATGGCAAATTTTTCGCCATTGTGCAATTTCACACCTCCAAAATTTAGACTCTGAAATTTCAGGAAACTGGGTTTTCTTTAGGGGACTGCAGCATGTGAAAAAAAACACTTACCAGAAATATTATTGTGAATTGTTAATTGCAGGAGGTAGCCACAGGGTGGTGGGTCTATCCTGGAGAGGTAGCATAGTTTAGTTCAGTGGTCCCCAACCTTTTTGTAGCCAGTAGCACATTCATGTTTTCAGAAGAGTGTGACGGGTGCCAACAATTTTTCAAGGCTTCTTTTGTATTTGTACATTAAATAATATGAAAAACATCATATTTAATATTACATAATATATGAATTCAGAGAGAAGAGAGAAGCCAGAGAGAAGCTGCGAGGACAGAGAACACCAGCGCCTGCAGCCCCGGAGTACTCTGTCCCCAGCAGGCGTGGGGCCCCAGCATCTCTCCCCTGCTGGGCACTAGGCGGGCCCCGCGCCTGCCGGGGACAGAGAACACCGGCGCCCGCAGCCTGCAGCCCCGGAGTTCTCTGTGCCCGGCAGGTGCGGGGCCGTGGCTTCTCTCCGGCTTAAGCCGCGGCCCCAGGCCTGCCAGGGACCAAGAACACCAGCACTGCAGCCCCGGAGTTCTCTGTCCCCGGCAGGCGCAGGGCCGCAGCTTCTCTCCCCTGCTGGGCACTAGGCGGGCCCCACACCTGCCGGGAACAGAGAACACTGCACCCGCAGCCTGAGTTCTCTGTCCCCGTCAGGCGCGGGGCCGTGGTTTCTCTCCCCTGCTGGGCACTAGGCTGGTGCACATAAATGCCCTGGCGGGCACCGCGTTGGGGACCACTGATTTAGTTGATTGAGAAGAGGACTGGAAACCTCTCACCTATCTGCCAATGACTAGCTTTAGCAATATTTTTTATATAATTAATTATTTCAGTAAACCTCTCAACACCAATTCTTCAGCACATGGCCCCAACCCAGTAAAGCACTTAAGTACGTGCTTAACTTCAAGCACGTGAATAGTCACAATGAAGTCAGGAGGTGGAGGGCAACAAAGCACACCATCACCTAAAACTGACCTCCCCAATTCCTCTTCCAGATTTCTTACAAATCAAGCTGGTTGGTTTTAGCTTCATTACGATGCCCTAGCGTGCACCATGTTGAGCTGAAGCCAGTTGATGTGATTTAGGAGAACTGAAAGGTAAATAAAAAGGGTTTGGTTTGAAGTTGCCATATGATTAATGTCCCTATTAGCTCACTAAACTGGACCGTTCAGCACATTTTGCTCAAGCAGATGGAAATTTGAGATTTTATTTTTAGTTTACCTTTAAGTAAGAAGAATTGCTGTAAGTATCCACAGGAGTTCATGAAGCTAGAGCTCAGCAGCATGACAGTAACCAATGACTGGATAAAAATTGCTTCCTGAAGGTAGTACAGATAATCTGTTTATCAGGCACTGTATTCTGTCTTTTATTACAGACTCTCAGAGCTTCTGTACACGGTATTTACACATGCCTAAATATATTCTCTGCTCATTTTTTTCTTTTTTTCTAGCTGCTGATTGAAGTTACTGGATAAATTCAGTGTTGCTCATTTGTGAGCTAACAACTCTGATTAGCAGAAAGAGTGACCACTATCCACAGACTCTACACAATGACAATTCAGATTAACAGGGTAACTAAATTAAATTCAAGTCACATCTAAATTACATTACTGTTAAAATAAACTACAAAATCTTCTCACCTTTATAGTCGCCCTAACACAATGACTTTCCTTGAAGCACTATACCTTTCCTCATTCCTACATAAAACCTTTCAGTTTACACATAATACAAGAATACGCAGAGCAGATTATGAAAGCAGAACACATTAGGTGCAGTTATGTATTTCTATTCATTCCCGTAATGCAGTGTTTCGTGGTTTGGTATTATATTATATCCAAGCATCATACCATTTTTATATTAACCCTGCATTCTAGAATGTTTTGTGCAACCATTTTCACATGTTCATAGCAAACTCAACATCTGCTTCTTCCTTTGTGTTTTCCCATGATTTGTGTGAATAAAATTAGTTAACAGTAACTGGCTTATTATAAAAGATATTTCTATAAACATTTATTGGTGCAAGCACTGCCTGACCTTCCAACAGAATATTAAAAGTGAACTGTACAGATGTGTTTACATCAGGCATGTTCTCCCTGTGGGAAAGGAATTGTATTACATCTCTGGAGAACAAATAACTATGGAAAATGTTTTTACAAGTTATCAGGCCTCCTTAACTATGATATGGGACTAATCACCAGCTCCCACAGGATATCATTATGGATCCTAAACATGGAGTTTGGAACCAATTAACTTTCAAAACTAGTGGCATCAACTCCTAATGTCTAAGCCATGTGCCATGCTGCTCATACTCAAAAATGAATTACATAATTAAAAGGATCATCTGAGGATTTTTGGTGTGATGAAAAATAAAAGTATTTGAAGAAACTTTAATTTTAAGCCTAGTAGTGAATAAGAACCGAATCTTGTACTGAAAAACATTTGCTTCAGAAGGTTTCTGCAATACTATCTTGGAATTTTTATCCAGGTCAGCTTCATGATATGAAAATCAAGAATAGTCTATCCAAGGCTGACAGAAATGTATGTTCAAAACAATGTTTTGGGAGGACAATGCCCATAAATTTCTCTCTAGAAAATACAGCACTATCATGAACATAAGTATTTTATTTAATCTTTAGCTGACATACAACTGTAATGAGGGGACGGAATGCTGGAATTAGCCCCTCTACAGTCTATTGCCCATGTTAAAGAAATAGCTGATGTACAGTGAACAAGAATTTATTTTAAAAGGGTACATCCTATTTATAAAGGAGCTTGCATGCAATATTGCAATCCATTAGCTGAACCAAGAGGCGAAAATCAAAGTTAATAGGCATCAGAAAGGCCTCCTTGAGAATGCATGTTAACAGTTATTGACAGCAACTAAAAAGATGTCTGTACTGACATGCCTCCAGTGGATACCCAAGTTACATAAAGAATACAAATCAGAAATACTGATTTGTTGAAGTGCAGTGACGAGACAATAGTTGCTTACTAATTTGAATTAGTGTTCCAGCTATTAAGAGATCACAACTAAACAAAAAATTCTGCAGAAGATATGGGCAGTGTTTTGTGGCTTCTTTTTTGATTAAGGAATTATCTGTGTTGAAAGTAAAAACAGAAGATCACTTTAGAAATGTTGACAACAAATGTAACTTTATGGTGTCAATACAGACATTAAATAGTTTTTGTAAGATTACACCAGATATACAGTATCCCACAGCAATAGCTGAATATCTGTGTAAAAGGAAAAGAATGGTTTCTGGAAGGTGAATTAGATGCAGAGAGAAAACATAGTCCAACTGCCTACTAACGGGTAAAAGTTACCTTAGGGTGGATAGAGACAGGACAGAAGGCAAGTTCTTTGATAACAGCCATTTCAGTTTTGTTACTGGACTAGTTGTTTAAGCATAAACAATGTTAAAGGAGTCTGTCCCTAAGAATAGGAATATCAGAACATTAAAGATGTATTTACATATAAGAGTATACTCCTGTTTATCCAAATCTTTCAGACAACCGGGTGTTCAGATAAACAGATGTGCTATTAATATAGGGCTACATGTGGGACTATAATTGCCTCTACTCAGTCAGAGTGCCTCCTGCTTTTAGAGTTGGCACTGCACTGATCTGCACCCCCAGTGCTCCCTTTTGCTTCTTCCGTTATGCTGCACTGACTTATCCTTTGTCTTTGTGTTCTGTGACTTAGTCCTCTGGCCAAGACACTTATCCAGTCTTGTCCCTTTCCAGGGTACCAAGTATCCAATGAAATCACCAACTTTGCCCTCAGTTCTCCCGCAGGACTTCTCCCACAAGAGCTTATCTCCTTCTCCAGGACTTCTCTCACAAAAGCCTGTCTTGCTCGCTGTGATTTTCTCTTTGTAGGAGAGTCCTGCCTTCTCTGCAGTCTCTCCCCACAACGGAGTTCCCTCAGGAGATTTACAAACCCAGGGTATCTAATGGCTCATCATCTACCTCCACCCTTCTGGCCAGGAAGGAATCAGTCAATCACCCCACAGGTAGAGCATCTCTCTAATTGGGTTTTTCCCCCCGCTTCTTCTGCAGGTGATGGGAGTTCATCCCATCACAGGTACACAATATGGATTTGGATAACTAGGATTTTAGACTAACTGGAATTATGCTGTATTTAAAAGTCTTCCCAGCATGACATTAAAAACTTCCATCCATTTAAATTATCAATTGCTTTTCATAATATCTTAGTGATATGGCTAATTACTAAAGTTTGCTCTCACAGCAATTACTATATTCAATTATTAAAGGGATTGCTATCACTTCATCTTCTCCATTTTATTCCTGTAATTAAATAATTATATGAACTTTGTGATATCACAATGAATTCAATGTCTGACAGCTTTCTGAACCAGCAAGGCCAATTAGTAATTTCTAAGGAGGGAAGTGAAAAAACTTCCCTGAATGAAACAATAAGGGGCTTTCTAGGTAAGCAAAATATTAACTAACTACCGGTAACTAAGTTGAGGGCTGGCTAGTTCCCTGAGTTCAACATTATCAGTCTTATGACATATTCTTCTGAGTGATCAGTAGTTTTTTTCCTGACTAAGAAGTAAGAGTGCTCCCTGCAAGCCCACCACCCCCATTATCTCCTCCATCACCCAGGTTTTGCTCAGAGGCCTGCAATCAAAGTACTGATCTGACCTCACCCTGCTTAGACTACAAGACTGAATGAGATCAAAATATGGAAGAAGGTAATTTTAAGGATAATGAAGGTTATATTACATATATATTATATAGTAGAAAAATTATCTTTCTAGATCTGTTAACTTTTTATGCAATTACATGAGTTTTCTGAAACATTACTTAAGTGTACTACAGGTCTGTCTCATCTTATGCGGGGGTTCCGTTCCGCAGTTAGCGCGTAAAGCGAAAACCGCGTATAGCCAAAACCCCATTGAGTTCAATGGCGGGCGAAATCGCCCGCACTACAGGTATAGTATTAAAATTGTTGTTTCTCTCTTTTTTTTGTTTTTGCCGACCGCGTAAAGTTGAAATCGCGCATGTTAAATGCGCGTAAGATGTGACAGACCTGTAATATAAAAATTTAAGAAACTATAAACAAAAGCAATAGTGGATTTTGAGCCTTATACAGTCTGTTCTAATCCTGTTCATAAAAGAAGGATTTGTAATGGCTAGCTACTATATACAAAAAACAAATGACTCCACATTGAAAATATCCTAGGAATTGGGAGAAGCAAAACCAACTAGATTTTGCATACACACTTGGGAGCCTTAGGTCTTGCACTAGCAGATTGGACATTTAAACTCCAAGTGTTAACAAATGAATCTGTCAAACTATTTATATTGAGTAGAGCTTAACAATAACTAGGGAGAGGAATCAAAGTTGTCATAAATTCCAAAGGGTAAAGTATAATGATATGGAAGTGAGTGGCCTTAGTTAATGCTAAAGTCCTTTTGTTCAACATGTTGCTCAGACATGCGAGAAGAGGACTTTAGCGTCAATTAACACTGCTCAATGGAATACTGGACACATTTATACTCCAGTAGGTCTTTCATCCTTGGCACCACGTAACACTATTTCCCTGCACAAACCACTAGTTCCCAACCTTTTGGGGCTCTGGACTCATTTGTACATATTGGTGGCCTGTCACGGCCCAAGAAATAGGCTATGGAGGGGGTTGAGAGCACCCAGAGAGGGGAAGATCCTGGAGGGAAGATAACAGAGTTCACCCTGCACTTACCCTGTAGTGGTGGCTCCTGTTCCACGAGGCTGACTTGGCTCGGATGTTGTGACCTGGTGTATGGGGTTGCAGTGCTGCTCAGTTTTGGCTCTGGCCCTCTGATGGGGGTCTGGGGGCCAAATTTGTGAGAATAGTGTTGCACCCTGATGCACAGGGTTGCAGCATCACTCATTCAAATTTGGCCTGGCTGGCTCCCCACTATCATGGACAGGTGGCTGGGCCAAATCTGAGCAGTGCTGTGACCCCATGCACCAGACAGGTCACAATGCCCACAGCAGGGAGCCAAGCCCAGCCATCCCCATGGGACCAGGGGAAGTCGAGGCTCAGATTATCTTCAGTGGGATTCTGCCTGTTCCTAGAGAAGGACAGCAAAGGGCAGACAGGATTGTGAGGATAAATAGCTGGCTAAGGGAGTGGTGCTATAAGGAGGGCTTTGGGATGTATGGCCACTGGGAGGCTTTCGGGGACAGACAGCTGTTCTCGCGGGATGGACTTCACCTGAGTAGGGAAGGAAATAGACTTCTGGGAGGGAGGCTGGCTCATCTCATCAAAAGGGCTTTAAACTAGGAACTTGGGGGAGACGGTTGGGAGATGTCCAGTTAATCTCCACGCCAGATTCCAACACTGAAAAAGAGGGCAAAGAGATAAGCGCAGATATAGGTAGGGGTAGGGAATTGGACATAAGAAGGAGGGGGCGGATGGACGCTACGGGGTCCGTACCAAAGTGCATAACTAATGGGAGAAAGGATAGACAGCATACGGTAAGATGTTTATACACAAATGCGAGAAGCCTAGGTAACAAAATGGAGGAATTGGAGCTCCTGGTCCAAGAAATGAAACCTGATATCGTAGGAATAACCGAAACGTGGTGGAATGGTAGTCATGACTGGAGTACAGGTATGGAAGGGTATGTGCTGTTTAGGAATGACCGGAAAAAAGGTAAAGGTGGGGGTGTGGCATTGTATGTCAATAATGAGCTAAAATGTAAAGAAATAATAAGTGATGGAATGGATAAGACGGAGTCTGTCTGGGCAATAATTACACTGGGTAAAAGAACTACTAGAGCCTCCCCTGAGATACTGCTTGGGGTGTGCTATAGACCGCCGGGATCTAGCCTGGATGCGGACAGAGAACTATTTAATGTTTTTAAGGAAGTAAAAACTAATAAGAGCTGTGTTATCATGGGGGACTTTAACTTCCCAGACATAGATTGGGGAACAAATGCTAGTAACAATAATAGGGCTCAGATGTTCCTAGACGTGCTAGCAGATGAATTCCTTCATCAAGTAGTAGCTGAACCGACGAGGGGGGATGCCATTTTAGATTTGGTGCTGGTGAGTAGTGAGGACCTCGTTGAGGAAATGGTTGTAGGGGACAACCTTGGCTCGAGTGACCATGAGCTAATTCGGTTTAAACTAAATGGAAGGATTAACAGAAATAAAACTGTGACTAAGGTTTACGATTTCAAAAAGGCCAACTTTAATAAATTAAGGCAACTACTTAGGGAAGTGGATTGGGCTAACATACTTAGAGAGCTAAAGGCAGATGAGGCCTGGGATTATTTCAAGCTGAAGTTGCACGAGCTGTCCGAGGCCTGTATCCCGAGAAAGGGGAAACGGTTAGTGGGCAGGAGAATTAGACCTAGCTGGATGAGCGGGCGTCTCAAAGGGGCGATTAAGAAAAAACAGAAAGCGTACAAAGAATGGAAGAGGGGAGAGATCGGCAAGGAAACCTACCTTATTGAGGTCAGAGCATGTAGGGATGCGGTGAGAAAGGCCAAAAGCCGTGTAGAGTTGGACCTCGCGAGGGGAATTAAATCCAATAGTAAGAGGTTTTATAGCCATATAAATAGGAAGAAAACAAAGAAAGAGGAAGTGGGGCCGCTGAAGCATGCAGATGGAGTGGAGATTAAGGATAATCTAGGCATGGCACAATATCTAAATGAATATTTTGCGTCGGTCTTTAATAAGGCTAATGAAGGGCTTAGGAATAGAGGGAGCGGGACAGAGGGGAATAAAGGAGGGGCGATTGACATTACAGTATTAGAGGTAGAAGCCAAACTTGACCAGCTAAATGGGACTAAATCGGGCGGACCGGATGATCTTCATCCTAGAATATTGAAGGAGCTGGCGCGAGAAATTGCAAGCCCCTTGGCGATAATTTTTAATAAATCTGTAAACTCGGGGGTGGTACCAATGGACTGGAAAATAGCTAATGTGGTTCCTATTTTCAAGAAAGGGAAAAAAAGTGACCCGGGTAACTACAGGCCTGTTAGTTTAACTTCTGTAGTATGCAAGGTCTTGGAAAATTTTTTGAAGGAAATAGTAGTTAAGGACCTTGAGATGAATGGCAATTGGGACAAATTACAACATGGGTTTACGAAAGGAAGATCGTGCCAAACCAACTTGATCTCCTTCTTTGAGAAAGTAACAGACCTTCTAGATAAAGGAAATGCGGTGGATCTAATATACCTAGATTTTAGTAAAGCGTTTGATACTGTGCCGCACGTGGAATTATTGGTTAAATTAGAAAAGATGGGGATCAATATGAAAATCCAGAGGTGGATAAAGAACTGGTTAAAGGGGAGACTGCAGCGGGTAGTACTGAAAGGTGAACTGTCGGGTTGGACGGAGGTCACCAGTGGGGTTCCTCAAGGTTCGGTTTTGGGTCCGATTTTATTTAATCTATTCGTTACTGACCTCGGAACCGAATGTAGGAGTGGGCTGATAAAGTTTGCGGATGACACAAAGTTGGGAGGTATTGCCAATTCGGAGAAGGATAGGGATATTCTGCAGGGAGACTTGGATGACCTTGTAAATTGGAGTAACAATAATAGGATGAGATTTAATAGTGAGAAGTGTAAGGTGATGCATTTAGGGATGACTAATAAGAATTTTAGTTATAAGTTAGGGACGCACAGGTTGGAAGTGACGGAGGAGGAGAAGGACCTCGGAGTCCTGGTTGATCGCAGGATGACTATGAGTCGGCAATGTGACGTGGCTGTGAAAAAAGCTAATGCGATCTTGGGATGCGCTAGGCGAGGTATTTCTAGTAGGGACAGGGAGGTGCTGCTTCCGTTATACAAGGCGCTGGTGAGACCTCATTTGGAGTACTGTGTGCAGTTCTGGTCTCCTATGTTTAAAAAGGATGAACTCAAACTGGAACGGGTACAGAGAAGGGCCACTAGGATGATCCGAGGAATGGAAAACCTTTCCTATGAAAGGAGACTCGAGGAGCTCGGTTTGTTTAGCCTAACCAAAAGAAGGCTGAGGGGGGATATGATTGCTCTCTTTAAATATATCAAAGGGATTAATACCAAGGAGGGAGAGGAATTATTTCAGCTCAGTAGTAATGTGGACACGAGAACGAATGGATATAAACTGGCCGTGGGGAAGTTTAGGCTTGAAATTAGACGAAGGTTTCTAACCGTCAGAGGGGTGAAATTTTGGAACAGCCTTCCGAGGGAAACGGTGGGGGCGAAAGACCTCTCTGGCTTCAAGATTAGGCTTGATAAGTTTATGGAGGGAATGGTTTGATGGGATAACGTGATTTTAGTCAGTTAGGCATTAACGTGCCATCGCGGGTAAAATGAGGGTCCGGCTGTAGAATCTTGCCTGTATGCTCGGGGTTCCGCTGATCGCCATATTTGGGGTCGGGAAGGAATTTTCCTCCAGGGTTGATTGGCAAAGGCCCTGGAGGTTTTTCGCCTTCCTCCGCAGCATAGGGCAGGGGTCGCAGGCTGGAAGATTCTGTTGTGGGTGGGTCAGCTTTTGTGGCCTGCATCATGCGGGAGGTCAGACTAGATGACCATATTGGTCCCTTCTGACCTTGGAGTCTATGAGTCTATGACCAGAGCTGCAGGAGCCACCCTTTGAAACATCCTTGGGATCGAATTTTGTGTCGCAACCCAGGTGTTAAAATAGCTAGAGGAAGTGATAAATGACATCCCTGGAAATAACAAGTCAGAAAAAAATAAGTCACAGTACTCTGCACTGATGCAGCATTTAAGGGGTTCTGGAGGAAGGGACGGATTGGTAGATCTTCCAATGCTAATTATAAATCTTCAAGAAGTTTTATCATGCAAAATATTTGTAGAAACAAAGATCTTAATTTTTTTCACTCTTCTCCTCCTTAATTATCAATGCAGCGTAGACCGGCAGCACAAATTAAAGCAGCTAAGGTGATAAATACCAGACAGATAAGTAGAGGCATGGTAAACAATCATATGTAGGACAGCCGTAGATATGTTTCAACAAGTTTACTAGGATTTATAGTATGTATAAATCATGAGAAATAACCGTGGGAATTCTGATCTTCTCTAACTTTGCTTCCTTCCTAAATTCCTATTGTTAACTTGTGTGTAGGCTAATAGGAGGGGGAAAAGCATTGTATACACACAGTGTCCTAAAGTATAAAAATATTAAAGAAGGGAAAGGGACAGTTTTAAGTGTACAAACTAGTAAGCAGAGAAAAACCAATCAGCACAAAAGGAAAAGAAAAACCAACAGAACCCTGGCCAAGATTCTGGTGTCAGTTTCAAATTGTGAGTGGCTGCTGGAGTTTCCACTATTTCTCCAGGGATAACCCAAATTTCAGCCTTTAAAACATAAGTGGAAGATTGGTGTACAGGCCTGCAATTAAACCTATTTGTCATACTGATCAACTTTAAATAATGCCATTGCCTTGTTTTTAATAATAATAATAATATTTAGCATGAAATTGAATTTTGGCTAGAACCCCCCGTTCTCTAATGCTTCAGTAAAGCAAGATGTGCTCAAAACACACACACACACACACTAGTTCTATGCTGTGCTTCATGGGTGTGACCTAGAGCTTCACTTGTCCCAACTAGTTCTGGCTTCTTGTTCTGAGTAAATGGTGATTCTAAACTGAGTCTGACCAATCCTGCAGCAGCACAGGCCATCAAAAGTGTACAAAGAATGTGTTTGCCGCTGCCGAAAAGCACTTTTGGGACCTTCCCTTAAAAGTGGTCTCTGTGTTTATCCTCTAAAACCTGAAACTTCCGAAGGAATTTTAAGAACGGAAAGGAACTATCCAAACCATTTCTTACAAATGTATTTTGCCTCCATCCCACCTATTAATACTAGCCTTGCATGCGAGGTAAGAAGCATATCAAAGACAAATGCAGGAATATAAAAGCTCAGTTTGAGTTTCAACATTGCAGAATAGCAACATACATTGGGTAAATTCTGTTTAGTTATACAGATGTAAAAAGGTGTCCAATAGTGTTACTCTGAATTTACACCATTATAATGCAGAACAAAAACTGGCTCACTATAATAATTATGAATCAAATCACCATCTAATTTGGTTCTTAAAAATCTATGTATCTATGTCCCCCACCCAATTCCCCATTGTACACTCAGAGCAGTTTTAACTGGAGATATGCAGGCTGAATGTTACCTTTGGATATCACCATAATCATAGTGACTAAAGTAGCAAGTGGAAAGACCTACACTGGAGCTATTGAACTGTGACTCTACCTCTGGATTCTGGGCAGTCTATTTCACCAGGAATGAACTACTATGAGTTGCAAGTTTAACCTGGAATAAAGAGCTCTCAAAACACCAAGACTCGCCTGCATTTATACAGGAAGTTCATTAAGTCGTTACCACTCTGACGGAAAGTCCCTACTTCCCAAATATAAAGACAATCTCCACCATGCCCCAAGCCCCTCAAGAGCTACTTACAGTTCCAGAATAAGAATAACATCTGTTTTGTTCTCATAAACATCATGCAGTGTGATCACATTGGGGTGCTGAATCTCTTTCAGTATGTTAACTTCTCGCTCAATGTCTTCTCTACTCACTCCCCGTCGGCTGGATTTTGTTCTCCGTTTCTTGATGAATTTTGCAGCATACTGTAGACCAGTGCTCTTCTCACGACATTTTTTCACTACAGCAAACTGCCCACTAAAAGCAGGAAGAGAAGGGGGAAAAATCTGATTCTAGGAATTGTAAAATTAGGGACAGTTTATATTTACTACTGCTGGAGGAAACTACTGTTTCTTTGAACTAACAAGTTAGCAAAAATGCATCATTGCTTTTTTGCACAATCCAGCACAACACAAATAAAGCTACAGGCGGTAAGGAAGGAGGTGTTAAAATATTTCTGACATCTCACATACAGACTCATAGACTAAGGTCAGAAGGGAACATAATGATCATCTAGTCCAGTGGTCACCAACTGGTAGATCACGATCAACTGGTTGATTCTGGAGCCTCTGACAGTCGATCGTAATCTCTGGCCGCTAGAAGTCCAGCGGCGCAGTGGGGCTAAGGCAGGCTCCCTGCCTGCCCCGGCCCCATGCTGCTCCTGGAAGCGGCCAGCATGCCCCTGCGGCGGTGGGGTTGCTGCGCACTGCTCCTGCTGCAAGCACCACCCCCGCAGCTCCCATTGACCGGGAACTGCAGCCAATGGGAGCTGCGGGGGTGGTGCTTGCAGGTAGGAGCAGCGTGCAGAGCCACGTGCCCCCCGCCAGGGGCCACAGGGGCATGCTGGCTACTTCTGGGAGTGACGTGGGGCCGGGGCAGGAAGGGAGCCTGCCTTAGTCCCACTGTGCCGCCCGGCGGGAGCCCGCACTTCTCCTGCACCCCAACCTCCAGCCCTGAGCCCCCTCCTGGAGCCAGCACCCCATGCCCCTTCCTGCACCCCAAATACCTGCCCCAGTCCTGAGCCCCCTCCCAGAGCCAGCACCCCATACCCCCTCCTGCACCCCAACACTCTGCCCCAGCCCGGAATCCCCTCCTGCACCCAAACTCCCTCCCAGAGTCCGCACCTCTCACCCCCTCCTGCACCCCAACCCCCTGCCCCAAGCTCAGCCCAGAGCTGCCCCCCCCCTCCAAACCCCTCGGCCCCAGTCCAGAGACCACACCCCCTCCCAAACCCCAAACCCCTTCCCTAAGCCAGGTGAAACTGAGTGAGGGTCGGGGAGAGCGAGTGACGTGGGGGGGGGGGGGAAGAGGAGGAGTGAGCCGGGCGGGGCAGATCCTGGCTTGCACTTAAATTCAAAAAGTGATCTTATGCGTAAAAAGGTTGGAGACCACTGATCTAGTCTGACCTTCTGCATATTGCAGGGCACAGAACCTTACCCACCCACGCACCTCACTTCAGTTTGGTGTACGTTTCTCTACAGGCAATAGATTCATTGTCCACAGTGGCAAAAAATTAGAGCTGTGACAGATTATTCCAGAATTATACAGTTGTCATTGAAAAAAAAATTTACTGCTTTCCAGGCCTCTCCGTTCTCTAAAATAACTATGTTTATTATTTATCCCCAGACAAATAACCTTGAATTTCTTCGAAGTGGAATCCAATACCATCCATACTCACTTATCCCTGCTCTGCATATTTTGTTTTAAATGAAGGATGGTTTGGTTTCAGGTAGCTTGGCTTTATTTCTTTTTTGAACACAGAAATGTAAGCGTACTTCTTGATATTGTATCAACTCGTCCACTAGAAAAATTTTCAAGAGGAAAAAAAATTACTTGGCATTCAGGAAGACAAGACCATAACACCCTTAAAAATGAAAAAGAACACTGATTTATAGGCTGTGTGAATCAAATAAAGTTGTTGACCCCACTGTCTTGTTGGGTTACAAGGCTTTTGTTGGACCTTAAAAAATACACAGTGATTCAGAGCAAAACACTTCGAGAATTTATTTTCTGCTCTAAATGAATAGCATTTGTAACATTTTGGGATTTTCTGATTATGTTTTTTTAAAACAGCATACTATCTAGATGAGAATTCTCTTGGCCGACTGTTCATGTTACTATATTGAGAATTTACAGAATTACAATGACAGAAATTAGAACCAGGAAAATCCTTTGAAGCCAGATTGGCCAAAGGGAGGAACTAAGCAGGTTTGTTCTGTAAAGTATATTTTCTAGTAAAACTAAATTAAATCAAGGCATACCGTAGATAGCTGTATAAAGCATTTAAAACACTTACGCATTTTGCCTCAATTAAAAAATATGTACTTTTCAAATTTAAACTAAGCAACCCATCTTCCGGACATAAAGATACCTGAAAAACAAACTTAAAATGTATATATTGCTTCTGCGTGAAAGTAAGAATCATGTCCGATAAAATCTTTAACAACGGAGTTGCTGAAGATTCCACAGCCGTAACTGAGCAGGTTCTTTCAGAAAAAAATTAACATGTGATTCATACCAAAAGTGTTTATTAACAAGTAGTTTAAAAAAATAAAATAGGTTTAGAAAAGAATGTATATATTTGTCTACTTTATAATCTGCATCCAAGTCCCACCAAGTTTAATAATGTTATGCAACATATTTATCCCCTTCTGAGAATATCGTATCGTGGTGTATTAAAAAAAAAAATTAGAATATGTCTGGCCTTAAATAGCCATTTTAAAATGCAGATGACAATGTAATCTTTAGAGTTTATTTTTTAAAAGGGAAACACTTGATAGTTCTGTATTCTCAGTAGGCAATGGACCAGATCCTCATCTGTGACTGAGGAACATTCACGACAACTACAGAACACAAGGACAAAGATTCTCTTTTTGCTTTTCAACATAGGGGGCACTCTGCACTAGCAGGCCGATTACCAGTAAAAACTAGAGCAGTTTGAAGACTGCTTTAAGCTGTGCTAGCTGACAATGATCCAAAGGGGCTGTGTCCTAGCCACATCCTCTTTTCTAAGTCACTTCAACTACACAGGGAGAGGGGTAGCATAGAGCTACTGTAACATCTCCTTACATGGGGGGAGATTCTCTAGGGTCAGATTGTCTAGCTTTAGGATCCACTTTGCACTGATGAAGAAGTGATAAGCAAGGCTATGTTTTAGTCACGGGTATTTTTAGTAAAAGTCATGGACAGGTCACAGGCAGTAAACAAAAATTCACGGCCCGAGACCTGTCCCTGACTTTCACTAAAAATACCCATGACTAAAACTTGGGCGGAGATCTGCGAATGCTGGGGGTAGGGGCACCCCCGCTGGTGGGGGGCAGAGGGCAGCACGGCCCGGGACCCCCGCTGGTGCTGGGGGGAGCCGGGCCACGGTGTGTGGCCTGGGACCCCTGTTGGTGCTAGGAGGGGAGGGTTGGTGGGGCTCGGCGGGCTGCTCCCGCCACAAGCGCCAGCTCTGCTGCAGTTCCCATTGGCTGGGAACCACAGCAAATGGGAGCTTAGGGGGCAGGGCCTGCGGGCACGAGCAGTGTGCGGCATGGAGCTCCCCCCAGCCCCTTTGCCAGCTAGGAGCTGCAGGGCCGTGGAAGCTGGGTAGCCCCCCTGATGGTAAGCACCCCCTCCCAACCCCCTGCCCCCTCCCACAAACCCAAACTGCTGCTGCTGGCCAGCTTGGGCAGCTCCTGAGCCAGCGCCAGTGGCTGCAGAAGTCACAGAAACTCATGGAATCCATGACTTCCATGACAGACTCGCAGCCTTAATGATAAGTGACTGGAGCGGGGCCCTGGATTGGCATGATAGTTCTCTGCACTCCCACACATAAGAGCAAAAATTCAATTCCTGGCATTTTTTCCCCTTCTGTTGGAAGGGATTGGAGAAGCTGTGGGGTTCTCCACACATCTGCACAGAGACTATGAAAAACAGAAAACTGAGGTTCAGCTGTACTTGAAAAAGCAGTCTGCTACTTTGGAAACTGTCACCACCAAATGACCAAGCCAGCTGATCACCATAGCTCAGAAACATCAGTCAGAAAACAGATATGTCAGCTTATTAGGGGAACTCCTGAATAAGCTAAAATCAGGGCCGGCTCTAGCGTTTTTGCCGCCCCAAGCAGCAAAAAAAAAAAAAAAAAAAAAAAAAGCCGCCATCGCGATTGGCGGCAACTCTACCGCCGCTTCATTCTACGGCAGCAATTCAGTGGCTGGTCCTTCGCTCCGAGAGGGAGTGACGGCCCCGCCGCTGAATTGCCAGATGTGCCGCCCCGCTCCACTGGCCGCCCCAAGCACCTGCTTGCTGGGCTGGTGCCCGGAGTCGGCCCTGGCTAAAATCATCAAGTGGCAAGATGTCTTCACACTTTCTTAGCTGATTTGCATTCTATGACTTGATTGAGAATGCACAGACTTCTGTTTCTCTGACAGACAAGTTTACAACCAATCTTCATCCAGGATTTTCTTTTTCTCTAGGGTTCCCTCCTGCTTCTCCAATTTGATTCTTTCAAGTCTGAAACCCTACTGTATTTCCCCAACTAAAGTGGTGAGACAGTATCTTGTGAAGTCTGGCAGGGTGGAAGTCTACACTGTTGAAAGCAAGTTATCTGGTAAATGGTAACAATTTGCCTTTCTATGGTTAGGTCTGTAACAGCACTGAGGCTGGGTTCTGAAACATACGCAGAACCCTATGGCACTGTCTGCAATGGTAAACATAGAGCATATTAGAACATGTGATCACACAGCATAAAACAAGATTTCCATCAGAATGGACAAAAATTGTTGGTTTAACCACAAGCAGCTGATGTAATGTTAAACACATGGAGGATTTAACAACATTCTACCACGGATTTTACCACTATGTAATTTCCCAGCACTTAAAAAGGCTAGTGAGAAAAAACACCCTATGGAAGGAGAACAAGAGACTTGAGACTGAACTAGAAGAGCAAGGTTGAGAGTGAGGGAAGGAGGGGAATGGAAACCACTGACCTCTTCACACACTCCTTCCAAAGGAGAAGCCCTGATCTAAGACACAGCAATAAAGAGGAGATGCTGGAACTATAGAAATGTTTCCCTACACAATGAGGACTAAAATTTAACCTTATGCAGACCTTTTCCTTTATTTAAAGTGAAATGAACAAAAAAGGCAAATGTCACATGGACATAATAGCCTCTGTTCTGTCTATTACCAACCTTTTAAGTCATCACATACTGTACTTTCTGCACAAATTTGCAGTTTTAGATGTATTCTTAATGTGAAACAGCTGAAAGACTTATTTACAGCACCTCTAACATTTTAAGTGCTTTACAGCCCCCAGGAGCTCACAATTCACTTTGTGTACATGTAAAAAGCTACCCTGTTATCTCCAACTGTACATGCTTCTGTGGGATGTGAAAGCCATCCTTACAGCAAAGAACAATTAAGCAACTATTACACAGTATAAAGAACTAAACGCATCGTCACAATTTTCCACCAAAAATCTACTAAGGGCTAACCTCTCTCTCTCTCTCTCTCTCTCTCTCTCTCTCTCTCTCTATATATATATATATACACACACACACACACACACACACATACACACACGTGCACAACACCATGATACTTGCTCCAGATCCAATATGAACCTGGGAATTTAATAGAGGCTAGTCTTGAAAATACAACATTGTTTTAGTATGTGGATATACAATGTATTCCGAAGTCCAATCAAATCCGGGATTTGAGTACAAAATCCAGTAGCTTTACTAATGACTGTTTTGTCAGTTCAACATATGCAGTTAATCTTCTGAAGAGCCTTGCTCTTTGATTTCTGATCTTTAGTCCTTGCATTAATTGTAGAGTTCTATGCTGAAGAAAGGAGGCACCCACAGTGGCATTGGAACAATTTTTATAGTGAGGATGCTGAAAGCCATTGAACAAAACTGTACACCCGGGGTAGACAACCTATGGCACGCGTGCCGAAGGCAGCACGTGAGCTGATTTTCAGTGGCACTCACACTGCCTGGGTCCTGGCCACTGGTCCGGGGGGGCTCTGCATTTTAATTTAATTTTAAATGAAGCTTCTTAAACATTTTAAAAACCTTTATTTACTTTACACACAACAATAGTTTAGTTATATATTATAGACTCATAGAAAGAGACCTTCTAAAAATGCTAAAACGTATTACTGGCACGCAAAACCTTAACTTAGAGTGAATAAATGAAGACTCGGCAGCACACCACTTCTCAAAGGTTGCCGACCCCTGGTGTAAACCCTGTACATGACTGAAACCATTTCAAGCCAGGGAGTGCGGTCGCACCCCTGCCACCCCTAGGCACTTTACAACCTAAGGCCTGGTCTATGCTACAAAGTTAGGTTGATGTAAGTTGCCTTGTGTCAATCTAATTGTGCATATCTCTGCACTGAAATTTGTCTCACGCCAATGAAAGCACCCTGTTACAGCGACACAGTAACACCTCCTCCAGAACAATGCTGAACCATAGTTGATATACTGTGGGCGATGCAGTGCGACTGTAGACTCAACGTGACCTATGATGACCCTAACAGTACTCCAGCAGCTGTCCCATAATGCCTGACAGCTCTGCTCACAATTGTGAAGTCCACTGCCCAGGGTTCATGGAGACCAGAAGCCTCTCTCACAACCCCCTATTTTTGAAAAGACTTTTCCTGATTGTCTAGCAAGTACACTCTGTAGCTCTCTCTTGTTGTGTGCACCTGCCCAACCAACCATGCCAGCTGCACGCTCCAGACATACTCCCACCTGGAGTAAACAGAAGTTATTGGATCTCCGGGGCCTGTGGGGAGAAGACAGTGTACTGTGCAAGCACAGCTAAGGACTAGCTGTAGAAACATGGACATCTACAAGCAGATTGCCTGGGGAAAGCAGGAGAAGGGGTATGACAGGGATCAGAAACAGTGCCATGTGAAAGCAAAGGAACTGTGGCAGGCATACCAGGAGGCCAATAGTTGATCTGGTGCCAAGCTGCAGACCTGCCCCTTCTACAAAGAGCTGCATGCCATACTTGGTGAAGATCCTGCCACTACACCACACACCACTGTGGATACCGCTGAGGAGCCCAAGTCACATGCCTCTGACATGAAGAGCAAGGGTCAGGAGGGAGGAGGATAGGGGACATGCGAGCAGGAGGTCCAGCTATGCCATGAGCCAGGACCTGTTTGATACTCCACCACAGTCCAGTCAGTTCCAGCAGCCCAGCACGGGCGAGCTCAATGCAGGGGAAAGGACCTCGTGTAAGTGTGTGATTGCATTTCCCATTACCATGTTTAAGTGTACAGATAACATCCAACCCCAACATAGGATGACACAGGTACTGACTTTTCATTAATTTACTCATACTAGAAGAGGTAGCGGTACAACATAAAGAGGTAGTGTTGTTATTCGCTTTTCATTCCCCTGTAGAACTAGCTGGAAGAGGCCATGCAGAGCAGTTTATGTACACAGAGAGGTCAGCAGCTCCCTATACCCCCAATATTCCACATGGCATCAGAAGCTACATCCATAGCCTTACACTTCACGCTGGGTGACAGTAAGGAGAACCACAGATTCACTAACACTGACCTAGGAGCGCCATGGCTGCTGTATATGTAGCCAGAATGAACTGAAATGGACATGAATGTTCTTTCCCTTTAAGTGCTATTTTGTTAAAGGATTTCAGAATTTTTTATTGTCATTTTTATAGCACTTTTTTTTGCTAAATAATTCATCTTTATTACTTTACAACATATGCTGCAGAATTCCTAGCACTACTGAAAGCACCCACCACCTGTTACTGTACAGGGCGACAGAACTCATGGGATCAGTGACAGTGTAATAATTATAAATGCACAGCAAGCACCACAAAATTAATAGGTGTATTAGCAGACAGTGTTATATTCATAAAAGTACACCAAGCACCGTACAATCCCTAACAGCCCCCAAAACTTCAGGGCCAGGTAGAGCACAATCCAACACAACACATTACTGAGGTTGACTGTTAAGTTGCTCTTTTAAGACCTCTCTCAGCAGCATAGCTCTGCATTGAGCTCTTCTAATTGCACTTGTGTATGGATGTTCAAACTCAGCAGGTAGCCGCTCCTCCTCCACTGCTCTCCACCCCGGCAGCAACTTCTCTCCCTTTGCCCCACAGATATTATGCAGGGCACAACAAGCTGCTATAACCATTGGGAAATTTTTCTCACTGAGATCCAGTCTTTGAGTAAACAACGCCATTACCAGCATCTCTGCAAATGACCAAAAGCACATTCAACTGTCATTGGGAACCTCCTGAGCCAGTACTTGAATCTTTCCTTGATGCTGTCGAGGTGGCTGGTGTTCAGCTTCATGAGATGGGAGTAGGGTGGGTCCCCCAAGATCACGATTGGCATTTCAACATTGCCAATGGTAATCCACTGTTCAGGAAAGAATGTCCCCTCTTGTAGCTTCCTGAACAGTCCTTTGTTCTCAAAGATGTGGATGAAGTGTCACCAGAGATCCAGCAACACTTTCATAATCACAGAAAAGTAGTCCTTTCTGTTGAAGTGCTCTGTGGGAAAGTGGGCTGGTGCCAAAATAGGAATATGCATGCTGTCTATCACCCCATCACAGTTTGGGAATCTCATTGCTGTAAATCCATCCACTATATCCTGCACATTACCGAAAGTCACAGTCCTGCATAGCAGAAGACCATTAATGGCTCTGCATATTTTGTATGACAATGGCCCCCAGGGTGGATTTTCCAGCTCCACAATGATTTCCCACTGACCAGTAGCAATCCAGAGTTGCAAATTCCACAGAATGAGCGCCACTCACTTTTCAACTGTCTGCGCAGCTCTCATTCTGCACTAGATGGCTGGGCAAACTTGGCATACAAATCCAGGAATGTGGCCTTGTGCATCTGAAAGTTCTGCAGCTACTTCTTGTTTTCCCCAAACTGCATTAAGATGTGACCCCACCAGTCAGTGCTCATTTCTATGGCCCAGGAGTGGCGCGCCACCGCCTGCCGTTTGCTCCGTGAACACCACTGACAACCTTTAATTGATTTTCCCACAGCAATCTGACTTGCATGAAACTGTCATGTCCCCTTCTGCTGCAGTTTTTCCTGCCACTCTCCAAATACCGGAGGATTGTTTGTCCTCTGTTTTCAATGCTCATGACAGTAGCACAAAGCTGCTGTGTGGACTCCATGCTTCTGTCAGAGATGGACAGCGTGAAGTGCCATACAGGCTTGTGGGATTTTAAAAAGAAGTGTGAAAATTATGGGATAAGGATGGCACTATGGGATGGAGAAAGTTGCAAGATGGGAACCTGGCTCCCAGTCACCCCTACACAACTCATTTCTATCTCACCATACATTGCCACAAAACAGCATGCCAGACGGTGGTTAGTTGCACACTGGGATACCTACCTATGGTGCACCGCACTGTGCAGCCACACAAGCACTCCTGGTGAGTACGTGCAGCACTGATGCAAGGAGCTCGTATATTGCTCATGAGCGTGCATACTTAACTGGCAGCTTTACGCTGAGGTAATTTGCATCATCCAAAGTTTGTTGTGTAGACATGGCCTAAGTAGTATTAAAAATCATGCCTTTTCCCACACCTACTCCACATCTTGGCTACCCTCTAGGGTGATTTCCTAGCCAACCTGTTAGAGCATGAAGCTGACCTATTGGGGACAAAGGATGGGAGTCCAGGTAAGAGAAGTAGTTTTCTTAAACATATGGCACTGTTTTTGCAAATATTTTATTTCTCTATACCCCAAAGGTTATACTACCTAAATCTACTGAAAGATGTTCCAAAACTACCCCACATCGTTTAAAAACAAATGCCATTCACTTGCCTCCTTATATGGATTGGTTGCAACCATGCTCTAGTGGGGTTCTATGATTGCACAATTCTCTAACATAGTTCTCAGAGTCTGGAGTGTCAAATGAATAAAGTAAAAAAAAAATTCTACTTACATGCTGAATAGTCTTCTTAGTCTTCCTATTTGTGGTATTCAGTACATAATAACAAACAACTAACTGTGGGGTTAAGTACTGTATATGCAGATCATCTTTACAACGTATTCAAAGGGCTATTTCATGGCTGTGATCTCAAAGCAAAGCCATTTTGTCCCGTCCCCCGTCCCCCCCCCCCGCCTTTCCCTTTTTAAAAAGTGTAGGAAAAATAAACAAATGCCATTTTAGTAAATAATAACTATTAGGACTGCTGCATGCAAACTAAAGTCAGCTATACGATGATTGGCTCGGTTCCTTCCAATGATTTTCTCTCATTGCTCACCTTTGTTCTTACTGCAGCATACGTTCACTACCTTCTATAAAGTAGCAAGCCACACAGACGTTATGTAGTTTTTGTTGTTTACAGCAGGGATCACATGAATTAGTGTCATTTTAGAGACAGCTAAACTGAAATAAGAGGTAAATCACAGAAACATGCACATACAATATTCTATTGAAAATATAACTAGCTTATAGCAGCTTTTTTTTTTTTTTTTTTTTAAAGACACACAGGGCTAGATCAAGTTAGACAGTGAAATATGATGACTGGTTGGTGTGAGAACAAATACTTTCCTTAATAACAGTAATTTGTTTTGTGATCTCGTAATTCCTATTGAACCAGTAGTTAATTACTACTCTAAATCCGCTCCTTTCAGGGCACTTGGCATCATGCCTCCAATGCCTCTATATACAGTACAATGATTTAAAACAAAAAACAAAAAACCAAACAAACGGTTTTTGACCAGTTATCCTATTAACTGAAAATCAGTTTTTTTGTTTCAAAATTTTCATCCCTTAAAAATTCATATGCTGCCTCTTATAATCCACTGTGCAAAAATGATATGATCAAGTGACAATTGACACTAAAGCACTCTAAATCCCAGTGCTCTTTTTTTGGCTTCAATTTTTCTTTAGCGTGCTCACAACACAACTACTAATTAGCAGAAATACAGACAGTTGCAATGGCAGTCACAGACATTTTAGAACCATAACCACAAAATCCAATTTCCTTACAAGAAGGTACCACAGCTGAAGATAGTCCTTTTAAAAAAGGACTATCAGAATCACAGTGATTAAAGATGGGAGAGACTTATTAGCTATTCTTATCCAATCCCCCCGTGCCAGGGCAGGATTATTCTCTACAATATATTTTCAAATGCTTTGTCCAGACTAGTTTTAAAATGTCTCAAGGTGTAGGGCTCACCCCAACTCAAAAAAGATATATTAGAATTAGAAAAGGTAGAGAGAAGGGCAACAAAAATGATTAGAGGTATGGAACAGATTTTTCAGCTTGGAAAAGAGACAACTAAAGGAAGGATATGACAGAGGTCTACACCAGGGATCGACAATGTTTGGCCCGCGGCCCGCCAGGGTAAGCCCCCTGGCGGGCCGGGCCGGTTTGTTTACCTGCCGCGTCCGCAAGTTCGGCCGATCATGGCTCCCACTGGCCGTGGTTTGCCGCTCCAGGCCCATGGGGGCTGCGGGAAGTGGCGCGGGCCGAGGAATGTCTGGCTGCCGCTTCCCGCAGCCCCCATAGGCCTGGAGCAGCCCCCATTACCCTGGTGGGCCGCGTGCCAAAGATTGCCGCTTCCTGGTCTACACAATCATGAATGGTGTAGAGAAAGTGAATAAGGAAGTGTTATTTACTCCTTCACATAAGAAAAGAACCAGGGATAACCCAATGAAATTAATAGGCAACAGGTTTAAAACAAACATAAGGAAGTACTTCTTCACGCAATATACGGTCAACCTGTGGAACTTGTTCCCGATGGATGTTATGAAGACCAAGAGTAGAACTGGGTTTAAAGAAGAATTATATAAATTCATAGAGAATAGGTCCATCACTGGCTATTAGCCAAGATGGCCAGGCATGTAACTGCTCTGGGTGTCCCTAGCCTCTGACTGGCAGCAGCTGGGCCTGGATGACAGAGATGGATCACTCTGTAATGGCTTGTTCTGTTCATTCCCTCTGAAGCATCTGGCATTGGCCACTGTCACAAGACAGGATACTGGACTAGACAGACCACTGATCAGACCCAGCATGGCCATTCTTATGTTCTTATTTTGCTGTCAAGAACTTCTACTATTTTGTCTTACATTTCTTTTGCTGGGGAAAATTAAATTCAGAAAAGGGAGCTGAGGTGAGGTGTTTTTCCATTATTTGTTTCTGTAAGTGTCTGTCTGCTCATCTTCTAACTATTCCTTTTCTTTAAAAGAAAATTGTTGCAGCATTAAAAAAATTCAAACAATACCAAATAATTCATATTGGATTTACTTCTTGAGAGACTGATTTTGTAAGAGGATGCCCTCAAACTACACAGATTATTTTAACTTCAGTTTCTCAAGGAGACAGAACACTTGGGGCCAGAATCTGTATTTAATTATGCTTTTATAATCCATAGTAACTTCACAGAAGTTTCCCTGGATTTTCAATTGGCTATGTATAATTTGAGACCTTTTATGAAGTGCAAGCACATAACTTCTCAGGCTTGAGGGATGTAAGTGCTGTGCAATTAGCACCACACACTTATGAATACTTTTGGAGCATACCGTTCCCTATGCAGAAAGTTTCCATACTGAGAGGATGTGGGTTTTAAAAATATTAGATAGCAAATCTATGCAAAAAATGGTTTATTGCTTCATAATGTAATTAAATTAAAGCCGTTATCTGCCAATCATCCAACAGAACAAAGATGTTTGCTGCTAAAATAGCCCTCTTTATTTCATACTTCCATCTCTGAATGAATCGGTTTGGTCTAAAACAAAGGTTCTCAAAAACATTACTTATTGTGTACCCACTTCCAGATCAACCAGCTGTCTGCCTAACCCTTACCCTTCTCATCACTGATTTGTGTGTTCTTCTGAACACTACCAGTTTTTAGCCATCTGTCCATATTTGATTGTTACGTACAGATATAGTTATAGTGCGACATATACAACACCTTCAAAAACACCCAAAGTTCTGAGCTCAGTTAGACTGGACAGTTGATAGCCAACTGAACCCAAACTGTACGGTGATTGGAGGCAAGGGCTCTGTAAATCAGCGTCTCTGTGTATCTGTGTTCATTGGTGCATCTTGAAGTAAATTAACTACTGTATTTTATATAACAAATTCCCCACAGACTTTTAAAGCTTCGTCTGAGTAGCCTATTATGAAAATGCAATAAATAAATAAATAAATAAATAAATAAAGTCCACCATTACATAATTTCTCCCGTGTACCCCCTCAGAAATGTGTCTCATTAATACCCGCACGGGTATGTGTGCTACAGTTTGGGAACCCCTGATCTAAAACATACAGAAACCCAAGTCTCTTCCTGTGAATTTAAACATACCATCACTCTCTTGAGCACAAGCTCCAAGACACATTTCTTCAAATATATCTGACATTTGTAATTGTGTCTGCTCCATCAACTTGAAAATTCCCTGGTCTCCTGTAGGAAAGGAGATATGTGGGAGAGGTGAAAGAGCAAGAGGATGGAAGGAAAAAGCCCTGAGATAAAGAAGTTAGTACTATCTTTCTATGAAAGGTAAAGGAATCAAAGACACCTCTAGCTCTTATAAAAATCTCACGGTCAGTTAGCTCCATATATTACCACTATCATCATCCATTCTGGCTTCTTGGCATGAAAGATGTCAGAACTTCTTCAGACATTTAGAACCATAAAGTTCTGGTTTGGGGTCAGCATACAGTCAGAATTCGGGAAAACATGAGTCTTTCCAAAAGACAGACAAGGTTTCTGCAGAAACTGTAAAGGATTGAGGGCCCAGCATGCATTCATCCCTCCCCTCCCCATCCTTCATTTACAGTGCCAGCAATAGTGCCAACGTGGATATAACAACGTCCTTCTCCTGCTTTATAGTAAGGCTCGTGCACTGTTCTTTTTAGGGTTGTGCTTTGCACACACTGTTGGGCTATCACATGCATTCACAGGTCTTGCAAAATATACAGTATACCATGTGAGGAACACAAGAGAAACCGTTTCTTCTGCATATGTTGTGACAGACAGCAATTTCCTGCAATATCTTTGGGAGATCTTATTGAATTAAATAAAGTATCTTTGGAGTCCATCGTACTAAATGCAAAAGTTATGTATTACTGTGGGCCTGGATGATCAAAGGACTATACTGAACAACGTGGCAGACAAGAATGAACTTTTGGGACAATACAATATTTCCGGGAAATATCTAGGGGGAAGTGAATGCAAATCTGTGCGCCTCTTGCCTCTGGTTAGGCAAAAACCCAGCCCTTTGAAGCTATACCCTGAGGAGAAGATGATTGTCTCCTGATTACTGGTTCTTAGGATCCCCAGATCAAAGGTCCAAACTGTATAAAGAAGGAACTCACAGATTCACGGGTGTGCTTGTTCCAAGTTCACAACTGTTATAAATTTGTAACCAGACAAGCCCCTTGGTGGGGCCTGAAAGACTGATCAGCTGCCAGAAGCCTAGTTGGAGTTGGGGATGATCTTTGGTAAGCTCATTAGCATGTGTGTAGGTTCTTTTATTGTTTTTAATGTTTTTTTCTGTAATGCTTTCACCTTAATAAATGTGCTTGCTTAGAAAGGGCTATGTGGTAACTTCTAACTGTGGGCAATTACACTGTTTATTAGCCTCTGAGGAGAAAGCAAAGTTTAAGCAGTCTGACTTGCTGGGGAACTCACAGTGTAGGAAGGGAATTGTGCAGCCCATTTGGGAGGGAGAAAGATGTGAGTCTCAAGCCAAAAAGTGACGGCTGAGGAGCTGGGAGCCAAGAATGGGTGCTCTTGCTGGACTGTTAAGGGGAAATACAGGTGGAGTTGCCCTGAAGTGTGACATATGTCACTTGCATTAATGTAGTTGTGCTATTATTTATATAAATTCCCACCCTCACCCCATTTAGTTGGAAACAGGATAAGCCACTATCAATATGGGTAGGGCTGGTAAACTATAATGAATAGGGTACTATCTTGCCATGCTATTTGAGCATTAACTGGTGGCAATGGAGTATCAGATACTCAGTACCATATTCAAAAGACTAAAATCACACCTCTGTCCCAGAATTGTTTAAATTTATTATTTATTTAAAAGTTAGTCCCTTTAAACTGAGAAGCAGCTTTAATACTGCTAGCATTTGCCTGTGAAGGAAAAAAACCAAAACCTATGCAAACCCTGATAGAAGGGGAAACAAGTGGCAAGATATCAGGACTTGCTGTGTTGTCAGAAGCACTTTATCTATGCTTGCATATGCAAATACATCCTTTTCCAGAGGACATTTCAGGGGAAAAAACAGACATTATTAAATGAAAACCCAGTCTGTTTTAAACTCTGAAACCAAGTAAAATATACGACTGGACACAGAATTAACCCAACACAAGAATGATAATCTCATATTCTATTTGTTCAGTCTCTATGAGACAGTTGCAAGAAGTGCTAGTAACAGTCCTTAACATTTTTGAGCTTGCATGCTCTCTCTCTCTACTGTTTGATTCAATGGCTCAGCCAGCAAGAGAATGTCAATAGGCCTTTTTCAATTTCAAGTTCTCAGTATATCAGAGAATTTTGAAAGGAGAGGGTAAAGAAACTGAAAAGGAATGTTTTTGGGCACCAGGATCTGAAAGATATTGGATTGTATCTTGGGTAGTAAGGACCAATTTTTAAAAATTTGTAATCATTGATGGTTCAGCCAAAACAAAAACAGTCGTCAGTGCAAGAACTGGGTTCACACTTCAAGTGCTGAAATAGATGGAGCATATAATGGAGATGATCTAGTTCCATTCTGTATCCATGGTTAGGAGTATATTTTAACAATCTGCAGCCACTCCAAGCAGCAGTGATCAGAATGGTTGCAAAACATTCACTTGGCTACTCTATGAACGACAGCAACAGTGCCTATTCACTAGGAAAGGCAAGGGTAGGAAAGGAGCTGCAAGCATCTGAATACAGGGAGAAAAAAAATTAGGGTTGCACATATACATACATGGCTAACAAAGCCTACCTCCATAGCATGATAGAAATAAGTGAGGGAGAGGCCGGGCAAAGGAGTACAAAGAAAAATTAGGGTTACACACGATACTGTATTTTTTTAGGATATGATGTTTCATGATAGCAATTATTTCTTGACCATTTTTTAAAAATAATACTCCAATACTACAGTGATGGGTGCATCACGAAACCTAGAGAGAGAAATAGAAATTGACTTTGATATGTCATAAGTATTGAAAGCTGTGTGAAGGGAATTCACAAAAAAAGCAATAAATGCTAATGTATCATTCTGAATGGGGATGTGGGGCAGGTGGCAGGGAAGGTGCCACAGACACAGTTAGGACTGGACTTAGTCAACCTCTTCATTAATAATCTAAAAGAGCAAGTAAACAGAGATCTAATTTAATATGGTGTTCAGATTTAATTAAAAGGAGTGGCAAGCATCAGTAAAGCTAGAGAAATTATCTTGAGATTTTAGAAATATATACTGGAAATACAATTAGATTTAATCTGAAAAATGCAATCTAATACATTGGGGGGGAGGAGGGAACTAGTCAGAAAAGCAAATATCAGCAGGAAATAGTTTCTTGGAAAAGCAGCAAGGCCAAGAAAAACCTAAGGGCAGGTAGAAAGAAAAATTAGATAGCTTGCAGTGCAAGACGGTAGCAATACAAATCAAAACACAAAGATGCAATTTTGGGTTGCAAACAGAGGCAACAATTTAACGGCATCTTAAACTGGGATTATAAACTTTTCAGGTACTTTATTTTGTGTATGTGTAGGATTAGTTACTGAAAGAAGAAAGCCCGGATCCAATAACTTCTTCTTTCTACAGTGAGGCAAAATAGAATTTTCCCCTCCCAAGTACTTTTTGTTTTCAGGAATGATCTGAACAAACTCCAATGTATCAGACTATTTACAATATTTCTGTTATTTTGTTATAGAAATTTACCCAATATTTCATTTTAAATGACCAGCTAATATCTTAAAAATACCTAAAGTATAGACAGAAAATTTATGACTCTCAAACTAAAAAGTTTTACCAAATAACAATCATTTTTGGTTTTGTTCTATTTCCCAGACTCTCTTTAAGAGATATATTCATCCTCCACTTCCTTTCCATTTTAAACAGAAGTTATCTAGAATACTCCATCTTGCTCCTACTTGAAGTACTTAAATGTTTTAATATGAAAACAAAATCAATCCTAGTTTCCAAGACACTCAATTCCAAATGCTAATGTTCCAGCGAAGTTCACAGCCAGTGAACTTGATTTTGTTACACAGCCAATATATTTGATAGAATACATTAAGAACAAAATATATTCCTAATATAGACTTACATATAAGAAAGAAGAGAATAGAAGACAACAGGCAGAGTGACTGAGAACACTGTAAGAGCATCTATAGGCTAAACTGCCTGCTGGCGTAAGCAGATGCAATTTCATTTGAAGTCAAGATTGCAGAATGCAACAGAAGTTGCCGAGACTCAAAATTGTGGGACTGGTAGCTTTTTCTTAGACTGTGATTTTCTCCTACACCTAATGAGGTCAGGGTTTCTTTGTTTAAATAGTTATAAAAGCATTATATTGTGTGTTTCAATTAAATATTTATAATCCCTCGTGCAAACTTTCCCAGGAGCAACCTTAGAGCAGTACTCCTTGTGCATATCAAGCTGGGCAGAAGGCCTATGTTCTACTTTCTGTGATTTAATTAGGCTGCTACAGAATCTCAGTAGATGTTTATTGAGCTTGCTCAAAAAGTGATTTTTTCAATCTCTTATTTTCATAATTTTCCCAGAAACCCAGAGAAGCCTAGGTTAGGACTTAAAGCATATAAAACTCTTTGTTAGAGAGACAGGGAGAGAATATATGACAGTTTTCAGGGGCTTGTCATTAAGATGGAGGTGGTGTGTATATGTAGCTTTCAAAAAAAGTCTTTAAATTGGGTTTTACTGCATATGAAAACATTTCAAGAGGAATAGACATGAGATTCTGAAGGAAAAAGAAACAGGAATGGAATCTATGTTTTCCAGTCACTCTGCCCCTACTGAATATTTTCTATTCTTTCCATTCTTATATGTAAATCTATAAGTAATGCTTTTTGTTTTTAATGTTGTGACAATCAGGGTCCGAATCCCAAAGAACAAGCAACTGAATCAACTGACTGTATACAATATTATTGTACTTTACATGACACACTTTTATAGTATAGTATAAAAACTGGTGATATGCTGGTCATGAACATTATTGCATGATGTATGTACGAGCTGTGTATAAAGTTATGTATGTGTGCTGGAAATATGTTATTAACATGTGTTTTGGAGGCAGTGTATAAATCAAGTCAGCACTAGACAAAGAAATGTGAGTTTACCTGTATGACTGGCTTGATTACAGGCAGAAGACAATGAAAGTACATTTACCCTCAAGGTAAATAAAGCAATCAAGCTAACAAGTAGCAGCTTAAGGGGACAGAGTTTGCACCCCCAGGAAGACTTCCTGGCTCGAGACAAAGATAATGGGAAATATAAGGGGAATAAAAAGATATTTTAGTTATCCATCACTTTGCGAACCAAGGGCACAGCATCCTCTGATTCTGTGAATGTTGGATCCTCCTACCAGGAAGGGCTGGAGATACTCTAACTGAGAAAGCTGTTTAGACAAAGACATAACTTGTTAGAATTAAGTTTTAGGCACTAGAAAGTATGTTTTTATTTTGTTTGTAACCATTTACTCTCTGTTCTTTGTTAACAAACTTATTCTTAATTTTACTATAAGCCATCTCAGTGCTGTTACACTGAATTAAAATGGGAGTCCTCAACTGACTTAACAGTCTGGTGCGTGTACTGTCTCTTTGGAGGCATCAAACAATTTCTGGGAGTGTACAGTGAGAGGGACTGGATACTGCAGAGTAATATTTCTGTGGAACTTGCAAACTGGGGTTCACTGTTACCTGCAAGGCTAGGTTCAGACTGGCAGAGTCTCAAGGACTTTGCAGGGGAGGCGGATAAACTGATGTGGCAGGACGCTGACACACAATTTAAGCCCCAGCAAAGCTCTCCCTTGCTGAGACAGTGGAGTAACAGTGGCTTATGTTTCTGGGTGCCTTGAGGAGAGTATCACAAATGTATTCTATCAAGTATGCTGACTGCATACAAAGCCAATTTGAACTTTCCTGGCACGTTAACATTTAGAATTGGTACCAAGGAGGTGACTGGTACTGCCAAATTCCAATGTATCAAAGTGTTATGCATGTATAGATTCAAATCAAGATCATATTTCCTTGAATGACAAAAGAACATTGAACTCAGCCACATGGAATAATACGCATGAGTAGATTCAGTTCAGGGGACTGGCTGGCTCAGGGGATTACTAATGGGATCCAAAAATAAAGCTAAACCTGCACTTTATGTTTAGTATACTGTGGCCACATATTAAAAGAAAACCAGAATTATTTCTCGGTCTTTACAATGCAAAGAATAGGCCTGATCACTTTCATATGGGTTTACTTATTCTACCCACAGGACTATACATGAAGATTCCCCAGTACAGCTCCTACAATACATGTTAAATGCTGTTGAAGAATGCATGCACGCACACACCTACACATACTTTTGCCAGTCTGAACAACATTCATTAACTAGTGCTGCCCATTATGCAAAAGGAAAAGAACTGATTCTTGGCACCAATAATGTGATTGCAAATTACAATTGCATGTGCGATGACTAAAGAAATGTTCATATTCAAAAACATTAAATTCCTAAGAAACTGAAGTTTTAGGTGAACATGCCTTATTTTATGGAATGTGAGAATGAGTTTAAGAAATCAATAGGTCTGAGCAAACCCCTTTCTTACTCCTGTTTATAGGCAAAATATGTATACTACACATGTGCTCACACCCACAAGCTATATACATATAGAAATCTATATAGATATGCTATATGTATACGTATATATGGTATATTCTAGTTTTTATGAACAAGAACCAGATTACCTTTTCTTTTAAAAGGTTATTTCTCATAAAGAGTGCAGCACATAAATAAAAACTCAAGAAGTGGAAAAACCTGCAACAGTTGCACCATCCTGGCGTTTTTTGCCTGAAGGTTAACACATAGCACTTGCCAACCATGGCTGCTATGTAAGAAAATTAAGAGTGCAGCCCTCTTTGTTTTATGTAAGGCGGAAGCCTGTAATGTTTCCCTTTGAGGAAAGCTTTGTTCCAGATCATAGCTCAACACGGAACACTGCAGAGTTCAGCATACAAAATGTGTTCAGCATGGATAAGACAAGATCTCTCCTGTAAAGTATGTCTATTTAATGCTGAAAAGTTATTTGGCCTCAGTGTATGGGGCTTTAAGCTGATCTACAGAAGCTTCACTGTACAAAACAGGAAAATTGTCATGAAAACAAATTTGAAAGAGGAAAAAGTTGTGTAAAAAAGTTCTTAGCACTATTTTGTTTAAGATGGAGACTATTTATAACTTCCTTATGTTGTCCACCTATTTGATTTTCTGCTAAATGTGACTAAAAATTAGAGTTGCCAACTTTCTACTCGCACAAAATCAAACACCCTGTCCCTGCCCCGCCCCTCCTCCAAGGCCCTGACCCTGCCACAACCCTTCTCTGAGGCCCTGTCCCCGCTCACTCCATCCCCCCTCCCTCCCTCCCTCGCTCATTTTCACCGGGCTGACTCAGGGAGTGCAAGTGGGGGTGAGGGCTCCGTCAGGGTGTGCGGCTCTGGGGTGGGGCCAAGAATGAGGGGTTTGGGGGTATATGACGGTGCTCCAGGCTGAGTGGTGGAGCCCAGGGGCTTGGGTGCAGGAGGGGGCTCCAGGATGAGACAGGGGGTTGCGGTGTGGAAGGGGGTACGGGCTCTGGGCTGGGGGTGTGGGTTCCAGGGTGGGGCCAGAAATGAGAGGTTCAGGGTGCAGGAGGGAGCTCCAGGCTGGGGCAGAGGGTTGGGGTGCAGGGGTGTGGGCTCTGGGGTGGGGCTGAGGGGTTTGGGATGCAGGAGGGTGCTCTGGGCTGGGACCAAGGGTTGGTGTGTGGGAGGGGATCGGGGTGCAGGCTCCAGGTGGCGCTTACCTCAGGCAACTCCCGGAAGCAGCAGCATGTCTCCCTTCCAGCTTCTACACGGAGGCGTGGCCAAACAGCTTTGTGCGCTGCCCCATCCGCAGGCGCCACCCCCGCAGTTCCCATTGGCCACGGTTCCTGGCCAATGCGAGCTGCAGAACCGGTGCTTGCGGCGGGGACAGTGTGCAGAGCCAGAGGGGGGACATGGCGCTGCTTCTGGGAGCCACACGGAGGCACGGCAGGCAGGGAGCACGCCTTAGACCTGCTGTGCCACTCACCGGACTTTTAACAGCCCAGTCAGCACTGCCAGGGCCCCTTTTCGAACTGGCATTCCGGTCGAAAACCAGACATCTGGCAACCCTACTAAAAATTGACTTCATAACTTTGAGTGGATGTTATTTTTGTGCATTTTAGATATTTGAACAACAACTGTTTAACAACATTTATCTTCTATATAAGAAAAAGTAATCAAGAAAAAAATTGTATAATCGATTACATTTCCTTTACTCTGGAAAATACAAGCAAATATTTAATATGCTTTTCATGCTTCTGGCTTAATGTAAACAATTTAATGAAAAAGTAAATTGACTGAATAGACAGCACTAAACAAGTTTATTTTATGCAAATATTTGGAGTGCCAGGGTTTAGTCTGAGGATAACACAGAAAAAAAATACTGAATTATAACCTAGTAGGGCAATTTGCACACAGCAAGTATAGTAGACACAAAAGTTCTTAGTTCAGCAAGGATTTCGTTGTTTAACGTGAACCATTTCAGATAGTATCTCAGTGAGCCACATATAAGGCTTACAAGGCCTTCCATCATTTCAATATTAAATTAACAAGTTTAGATAATGAAATGCACCTTGATGATTTTAAATGGATGCACCTACACAAATCGAAACTAGTACAAAATAACTCAATACCAGCTGAAAGATTCCAACTCAACCCTACCCCTCTCCAAAAGCCACCTCCTTTGGCAAAGGTGTTTTTGTTTTGTTTTTTTTAAGCGCCTTGCAGGATTGCATGAAGTCAATGCACTCAGTCTTTTGGATCAACAATGGAAGCAAGTTCCAGAGCCCAAGGCCACTCATCCGAGAGCACCTTATAACCAGCGCTCAGACATTTGAATCTAGACACTTTGTTAGCTCAAGCACTGCAGCTGATCTCAACTTTTAGGATAAGAAATGAGGACAGAACGGTAATTTCTATAGTAGACAAGACCCAAAACATACAAATCAGGCTTTACTGATCAATACAGACACCTTGAATTGCATTTGGAAACTTGAAACCCCGTGCGGACTTCTGAGTACAAGTGCAAATAGGTAAGCATTTCTCATGAGCTCATCAGCATGGTATCTAGGTACCCCTCACATAACTAAAGGAAAAAAGAGTTTTGTAATGAAATAAACCTGTCCACTCCTCCTTATTCTCTACTAGAGAGGTTTAGTTCCGAGGGATCAAAGCCAATGTAGGCCTTCTACAACAATGAGACCAAGAAAGCACCATGCCTCAGTTGTGAGGCAAAGATTTGCACAAAAAGAAATTACATTCAGCTCCCAAGATTGGAGATCAGGTTGAGCCTGAACCAAGCTAACAGTAGTAAATCTTGAAACGTAGGCCCCTTGGAGAATATGTCTTGTCCACGTTTCAAAACTGGACTACACAAGACAGTGTAGCCCTGAAAGGTACTGCTGTGGTAGGGTGCAGAGACAGTTACTGAGATTGTAGGTCCCAATTTAATGCAAGGACCTTGAAACATATAGTTCTGGAATCAGATCTGTAAACCAGACAGCTGGTGGAGTATGTGTGTGATGTATTCTTGCTGGACTACTCTACCCACAACTTGAGTAGCTTTGCTCACCCTTTGTGAATAAGTTTTCCTCAGGACTAAAATTGGAACCTGTGCGTTTATATATTTTGTTATCTAGTTCTACAGATAGTCTTATCTACATTTTACCCAATTTTTTCTTCTATAAGCGAGGCAACCACTTCATATGCTTATGTTTAATTTAAGGGACACATTACCTAAACATTAACCTCTCCTGTGATCTGCCAAACTAAATTTGTTTAAGGCACCTATGTATTTCAGACAAACTTTAACTGAAAAAACAGCGACATAATAAAATAAATAAATAAATCATGGATTACCTCACATTCAGAAAGTGGCACAAAACTTTAGAAGCTTATATAATGTATTATATACAATTATAGTATGTAATACTAATCTAATTACTTTAGAAGATGAAGACATTCAGACTAAACTCCTTCAGCTAATTCTCTGGGGAATATTTTTCTTTTTTAGACACTGATTTAATGTGATTGCTCTATGGCACATTTGAAGTATGCCGGGAATTATAGACACCTGTCGCCTGTGGCAAAACACAGCAGTACAAGTGGTCATATTAACAACAGTACTACATTGTGTAAAATGATTTATTGCTATAGACCTGATTCAAGAAACAAATAATTCAGCTGCATCAGACTGATGGGTTATCCCACCTCCTTGCTCAAGGGGAAGGCAGAGGCCAACAAGACCAACAGAAATTTTAAGGCATTATGCCTACGGTGACCAGATAGCAACTGTGAAAAAACGGGACAGGGGGTGGGGTAATAGGTGCCTATATAAGAAAAAGTCCCCCAAAACAGGATATCTGGTCACCCTAATTATGCCTCAAACTCTTTTACACTTCCTCCACCTTTTTCTGTCCCCCACTCTGCAAATGAGGCACAGGAGATACTTTTCCACAGCTGGGGGGGGGGGGGGGAAACTATCAGGAACCAGATAAGTAAAAGATAGGAAAGTGAGACCATTCAGCTCTGACAATAATTTGCTGTGTGACCTCAGGTGAGTCACTTGACATCTCTGTCTCTGTTTTCCCTCCCACCAATTGCCTGGTTGGTCTATTTAGACTGTAAGCTGTTACGGGCAGGTACCATCTCTTCCTGTGCAGGTAACTGGGACCCCAGTCTTGCTTAGGGCCTGTTGGTGCTACTATAATACCAATGAACTAAGAAAAAAAAAAAGGAGAAACTAAAAAAGCCAACTGGAATGAGGCAGATTTTGGACTGATTTTAAGTCAAGACAAGAGTCTTCAGCCCCCTAAAAGTGTCATATTAATAGCTGTTGTCTTGAATGCATGTTTATTTAGATAATAAGTGTGAAGAACATGGGAAACTTCTGTATTAATTTTATAAATTTATATATAATACATTTTAGGATCTCTCTCTGTGGATTTGATGGATTTTGTCCTTATTAATGGTTAAGTCAGTCTTAGTTATCTTTGGGTTTGAGGAACCAAGTTGATGACTGTACACATCCTTAGCTTCCTGGTGCTCAAATAGACAACACAAGGAATCCACTGCTGGAAGACAGTTTCCTATCTTAACCAGTTAAGACCAGGTTCAAGGTCCCAGATCAGACAAAGGAACTTTGCTCATAATCTCAGACACAGAAGCACTGTCTGCAGAGATGCAGGCTGAACCTCAAACTCAGAAGGGATTACTGTACAAATGGATCACACCTAAAACAGACAAGGAACGGATAATGGTTTGATGAGATACATGTGTTTAGGTTTTTGTTACTTATAACCCTTTTCTCTCTGCCTGTGGCATTCCTATGGATAAACAGATCATTCTGTTTTCAACAAGCTGTTCTCTGTCACTCCATTTACCAGCTGGTCACAGCCTCCAGAGAGGATCCTGAAGCAGGGGCCAAACCCATTTTGACCTGCTGGAGGTAATATAGTTGGGAAACAAATAGCGCTCTAACTCGGTGATCCAGTTAAAAGTTGGCGAATGGCAGATTTCCACTTTAGACTTCCGGTGTGGGCCTATCACTTGAAAGGGTGCCCACAGAGAGACTACAAGTGAGGTCAAGAGTACAACAGTAGGTTCTTTAGGCCAGGGAGCTTTTCTTTTATATTTGTAATCTAAGGCACCTAGCATGTTTTTTTTTTTTTAAACAACAACAGTGTAACAGGTGAATTGGAGCAACAGAAAACTAGTATTCTGAGCAGATTGTTGCTTTTTCATCTTTCTTCAAGAGCTGGTTTTTAAAACTTTTCAGGACAGAGATCCTGGGACTATAAAAACTGTACATGTACAGAACCTCAGAGTTATGAACACCAGAGTTTTGAACTGACCAGTCAACCACACAACTCTTCTGGAACCGGAAGTACTGTATGCAATCAGGCAGCAGCAGAGAAAAAAAATAGCAAATACAATACAGTACTACACCTCTACCTTGATATAACGCTGTCCTCAGGAGCCAAAAAAATCTTACCGTGTTATAGGTGAAACTGCATTATATTGAACTTGCTTTGATCCACCAGAGTGCGCATCCCTGCCCCCCCGGAGCACTGCTTTACCGCGTTATATCCGAATTCGTCTTATATTGGGTCGCGTTATATTGAGGTAGCGGTGTATGTTAAACGTAAATAACTAAAAAAATAAAGGGCAAGTTTAAAAAAAGATTCAGCAAAGTAAGGAAACTGTGTCTGTGCTTGTTTCTTTTAAATTAAGATAGTTAAAAACATTTTTCTTCTGTATAGTAAAGTTTTGAAGCTGTACTAAGTCAATGTTCAGTTATTAACTTTTAAGAACCACCACAATGTTTTGTTCAGAGTTACGAACATTTCAGAGTTACGAACAACCTCCATTCCCGAGGTGTTCGTAACTCTGAAGTTCTGCTGTATCATGCTCATTCTCTCCATCTGCTGCCCTCTTCTTTCTTCAGTCTTCAATAAATGCAAAAGGCCTTATCTTGAATTCTTTTAGTCATTTCTGATATTCTGAAATCAATGACTTTTCCCTCTTGGCCACTTCTCTCACAAAGCGCCATCCTCTCTGAGAGCTCTATGGTCTTCAACTTCACCCTTTTCTCAAGAATCCTTTGGCTTACCCTCACATCTGCTTCTTTGAACCTTGCATCTAGGCCACAGTATCTCCTAGAGAAATTCCAGAGTCCACACCACTGCAAATTCATTCTCCCCTCTATCAGCTCTGCTCTGTTCCTTTTTTATTCCGCCCTGACTGATGAACACATGCTCAACTTTAAGCACTTAAGTTATCCCATTAAAGTCTTCAAGTTAGGCATGTTCTTAAGTACATTACTAATACAGGATCTGAATCATGAACCTACATTCTCAATTGGATCTCTTCTGAACCTTTGACGCCTGTCTCCAAATCCTCTCTTCCCAATATGTGTAGTGCCGTAGATATTAACGCCTGGACTGGAACTAAATTATTCTCTCGCTTGCCAAGATTGTCCCTTCAGGGAAAGGGTCAGGCACATCATCAAGGTGCTGTGTGAGGAAAACACTTTGGCAGTGATGTATCAATTCTGGAATTAAACAACATTTCAACTTCCTGATGCCAGTGTTTTCTTCCCTTAACATGCACCAATTTCACTTAAAGGAACAGAATGGTCAAAGTATCACTAGTTACAGAGTGACATACACATTTTGATCCTGAATAATCAGCGCATTGGTATGTATACTTATACAGTATATTTTATTAAACAAGAAAGCCCCAAAAGTGTAGAAAGAAGTTCGGGGACTAGCAAAAATTAAACAGAAAAATTACCCTTGTGACTATGGGTGTTATGAGCAGGTTGGTTCATAGCACGTATAGGTTAAAAGCATGAACTGAAACAAAGCATTTGTTCTGGAACAGGGTAGTTAAAGTCTAAATTAATATCTAGTTTTTACCATTAAAAAGGACAAAAACTATATACTTACTCAAAGAGTTAAACATACACAATTCAACTGTTGTAGATGCTGTTGTGTGCCCTGTATATAGATAGCTGAAGAGGACTTGAAATGTGTTTTTTAAAAAAACAAACAAAATTAAATTTAACCTAACTGCTGAGTGGCAGATGGGTGACCACATGATGAACCATCAATCTGCGGCATTGGCAAAAGGATTAATCAACTGGGGTTGCTGCATAGCTAGCATTGATAGAAACTCTCTCTGTTCTCTTTTTCACATCCTCCTTCTGCTTTCTGTTCTTTGTGCAGCAGGATTTTGGCAGGCATTTCTGTGACTTTTACGTTATCCATCTGCCTCTGTGCCAAGTTCAGCCCCCTTTAAGTGCAATAAGAAATTTAAAATAGTGACAAAGTACAACTGTCAAGTTCATATATTTGCCAAGGAGTTTCCAGGAATTCTGTGTTTAAGAGACTACATATGGATCTCCAGGTTTCTCTAATTAAATTCCATTTCAGTTCTCCAGAAAAATGTTAACACAATTTTGGATTTTATTATTTTAAGAATGCCGGTAAGAGTAGCTAGTATTCGCCCCCAACTGACCTGGGGCATAACCTATCCTGAAACACAGGTTTTCAACCTTGTATGGATCAGTGAAACTCAACACTAGTTTACATCTATATCATTTTGGAAGTGCGTATGTGAAGAGACACAGAGGTTATAGACGTCTTTCCTGCCACACCAAAACCAACAGAGCAGGTTTGACTGTCCGAGAAAGGAAAAAATGACATGGATTTCTGGCATTCTTTACAAACTGACTGGACCTGCTCCCTCTTTCATACACATAAGCCCCTTATTCTACCCAACTATTTTCACAGAAGCCCACAATAGCACTAGTTCAAGCTTTGAGACCTACTAAGCCAATCTACAATTTTATTCTTTGAAATAGCTTCTCTCTCCTTCACTAAGGGCAATGAAACCTGCCTGTCACCCATAGACACCAGACTGCTGTTAGAAGGGAGCTACGGTTCTACAACCAGAACTCAGTCATCTGATGCTGTTGTCTTTACTCAGGCAAAGATTCTCATTGAAAGCAATGAATAAGGAAGCAGAATGCTCATTGCTCCTTATTATCAGGGAAGTCAGTTATGGCAACAGTAATATCCGGTTTACCCCGGGGTTTAGTACGTAATACTTTATCAGTAATAAACACTAGTATCTGCAAAAGCCATATATTCCAACCTACACTGCCAGAGCAAGCTATTTTTCCTGATTAAAGAAACAATATTTATTCCTTTGTAAGTATTTAAAAAAGTGTGGTACTGCTGCTTTCACAGAATTTCCAGAGATGTCATACTGAGAGTATGGCTGGGATGAATAATCATGTGGGTCAGGGCTAAAGTGAATTATTACGAAGGAGTGGCCTGCATAGAACAAGAATGATGTGACTGGACATACTGCCAAGAAAGGTTATCTTGGGATTAGTGAAGGAAAAATTGGTCTGGTTTTTGGAGCTCATTAGCTGAATCCAAAAATAGCGAGAAAAACATTAGTGAATCCTGAAAAAAGTCAAGATTAATTGCTGAAGACAAGAAATACATTAGCTTCTTTTTGCAGAGCTTGATTTTTTTATCCCTGAATTGTGCCTTTAAGAACCCCAATCTCCCTTCCCATTGGTTGTTGAGGCTTTCTGGATCCTGAACCTTTCAACTGAGCTTTACTATATCTGTTTTCCTTTGCAGAGAACTCATAAAACAATATTCATTTCCTCTTGCCTGTCTTTTAACATATTTTCTGCTTGTGGGCACTTACATCACGGGGTCCCTTTCACCCCTAAAAAGCCAACAATGCATATTCAGTTGTCAGAAGTGCAGTCAAAGCTGCAAAATTCTGCCAGAATTTAGGCTGTCCATGCAACCTTAATTCATCCCCCTTGTATGTATGCATTTTGATATTCGTTAATTGTATTGGTCCTCGGGAAATCCTGAAGATTTAGTGTTTAAGGTGGTAGCTTGGGAGACACAGGTTCAATTCCCTGCTCCATCACAAACTTCCTGTGTGATGCTGGGCAAGTCATTTAGGGAACTGAAGCAGAGAGAGACTATCTGAAAAATTTCAGAGTAGTAGCCGTGTTAGTCTGTATCAGCAAAAACAACAAGGAGTCCTTGTGGCACCTTAGTGACTAACAAATGTATTTGGGCATAAGCTTTCGTGGGCTAGAACCCACTTCATCAGATGCATGGAGTTGAAAATACAGGAGCAGGTATAAATACATGAAAAGATGGGAGTTGCCTTACACACTTGGTAAGACAACTCTCATCTTTTCATGTATTTATACCTGCTCCTGTATTTTCAACTCCATGCATCTGATGAAGTGGGTTTATCTGAAAAATGGGGATAATGGTACTTCCCCACCTCTCACAGGGGTATTGAAAGGCAAAATATATTTAAGATTTTGAAGTGTTCAGATACTACAATAATGGGGGCTCTAACTACCTAAGAGAAGACAGATGGTATAGGAAACGATAGCAGCTGTTCAATATTTCTTTTTATCCTCACCTGAGTATGCCTCTGCCGTTAGGGTACATCATCAAAACTCTCCACTGACCATGAAATTATTCATTTCCTTATGTCTTCTGTAGGGTGCTCATCACCATAACATCAAACATTAATGAGATTAACGCCACTGTGAGAAGAGAGTTCTTATCCCCATTTTACAGATGGGGAAACGGAGACAAAACAACTTGCCTGAGACAACACAGGGAATCAGCAGCAGAGTCAGGATTAGAACTCCACACCTCCCTACTTTCAATCCTTTGCTCCTTCCTCTAGTAGACATTGCTTTAGGGTAGGTCTTCACTGCACAGTCATAACTAAAATGTTTCTCCCAACTTGACTCCTATTCACACACAAACAGCTCTATCTTGAGTGTAGTGGTGCTTTAACCTCGAGCTAGCTGACCCGTCAGGGGATATAGATTGAAGATCAAGTGCTGCTGACACATGAGTTACTGCTTGCTGTGTGGATGCAGCTACAGGCCATTTGAAAGCTCACAGATCGCTTGATGCCTTCCCAAAATTCCCCTGTGGCCTTTTTGTGTCTGTCTACCCATTCCAGACCAGAAATTACCTTCAGAAGATATAAAATGGCCTGCTTTGGTGTTTGATGCCAGGAGAAGATAAAATCCCTGAAGAATATGTACTGCTGGGCAAAAGTCCACAACTACCAGTCCAGTAACCCAATTAGAATGTTCCCATTCTATGAGGAGCTAGACTGGGTGCTGAGCAGCACTCCAAGCAGGGAGCCCATGTACAGACTATCTTAAAGATTGTTTAGAGAATTAGGTGCTATGTATATCCCAAAGACAGACAATTGACTGTCTCCAAAGTAGACTTATCAGTCACTATTATTACTTATATGGCAATGGCACCAGAAGGTCCAGATCAGGATTGGGGACCCCACTGCACTGGAATCTGTAAGACATTAATGACAATCCCTGCCCCAAATCATTTAGAGCCTAAATCCCCAATTTTGCTATTACGTTGCACTGACTTCAATGGGGCTCTGTGCAGAAATACTGATAGAAGTACAGGTTCTTGTCAGCATAGGCAGTGTCTACACTGAAGCGCTACAGCGGCGCAGCTGCAGCTACAGCATTTCAAATGTAGATAAGCTCTTAGTAAAATGGATAACAGAGTTATAATTAACATAATAAAAAGACACAGGCTTCTCTAAAGGCAGTTATAAAAAAAAACAGATCTTAAGCATCCATGCAGATACTAGAGGACTCTTAAAAAAACCCAAACAATATGGCTCTTTTCTCTAAGTATTTCCTTTTCAGATCTACCTATCAAGTTTACCACCATAGAATCTAAGCTCCTTTTTTCTCTCCATATGACCTGTGGAAATAAAGTACCAAATTTCAGTAGTTTAGACATGCTAAATGGCCAAACTTGAACTCAAAATTAGAATCCCCGTGATCCAAGTAGAGTGGTAAGGGCTCAAAACCTACAGGTGGAACCCAGCACCTGGGGAGCCCACATAGACTGTATATGAATATTAAGTAAGGGCAAACAGAATCAAGAGAAAGCACACACAGAAAAACGATTAAACATAGTGGTAGCAAAAAGAATGGAACATTATTCTATATACAATGTGTTTTCAATGTGTGGCTTCTCATTGTACAGTCCTTCTCAAGTACTATTTCTTTCAGATGCCTCAAGTTAACATTAATATGGAAGTTTGCTTAAAGATGTATAATTTAGACCTGCAATTACTGAAGAAGAATCCTGTTACAGCAGTAAGTCTGTATAGTAAAGTAAGAAATGCTACCCATCATTCCTAATATCTTCTATGCTCTGACAGGGATCCTGATATACTATACACTTTTCAGCACCTCCAGGCCTCAATTAGCCAGTGTAAATATTCAATTACATACAACAAAGAACAGGCAAAATGCACAATACTCAAACTGGATGTGATCAGCATAGCCATCTACCGATGTATAAGGTGGATGGAATTGTGAAGATAGTGATCATAAGCAGGAAGACCTCAATGCAGATATGCTTTCACTACTTGTCAAATTTTCAGTATGTATTCATCCATTTAAAAGTTAGCAATACTTTCCTACAGATATACAGAGCATGAATAAATAGATGGCTGTTTTTTGAGTACAAGCTACTTGACAACAAGAAAAAAATAGTCAGGAATCAAAACGCTGCTCACGTTTTCTAGCAATCAATCAATGCTAGAAAAAAAAATCTCTTATTTTTCTGAGGACCAATCAAGCACATGCTAATCACTAAAAAACTATTTGGGGAAAACAAACAGGAAACTATTTTAAGGAAATCACTAGTTTTTGCTTGTCAGCGGCTAGTACAATTATTCAGTGTAATAATTTTCTGAGCATAAGCCACTCCAGCTGGACATGAAAGAGGAAGATAACATTTGTGGTGTATCCAAGAAGAGGTCTTTCACCATAAACACAAGATATCTTGTCAAAAAATTCTATTATATTTGTACCACGCCCAGGCACTTCTAAGTACGGAAAAATCAGATTATTTTTATGTTTTAAGATACAAAAGTGACATTAATTTAAACTGAATTAGCTCTAGTGGATGCACTTCATCATTTTGGGAACTGTACAGGAAGCCTTAGAATTTGATTTTTATACTTGAGACCATGGCAGTAAATGGATTATCTAAAATGAAAAATAATCCTTCTGTGGTTGAGTTAATGGAGTCATAGAAAGCAAAATAGTTCAGAGACTTTTTCTCCTGTCTCATCCACGTCAGGATTACTTCCTTCCTGCATTCTGCATAAGAAGAAAAACTGAAAAGAATGTAGAGTCAAGCACTCAAAAGATAGGAAATACCAAATATTAAGACAGGTTTCAGAGTAGCAGCCGTGTTAGTCTGTATCCGCAAAAAGAACAGGAGTACTTGTGGCACCTTATTTGTTAGTCTCTAAGATGCCACAAGTACTCCTGTTCTTTTTACCAAATATTAAGGTTGCCCATGTGTAACCCTAATTCAGCTCTGTGCATTTTTATACAGTCTTTAATTACATAACTACCTGTAATTGTTATATTTAGTCTTTCCTTCCCATGCTCTTAAAAAAAGGGTAGTGTGTGGACTCGGTGTGCTACTTTATGACAAGTATTTCTGCCAGGAAGGTTTATATTATTGGTGGGGTTGCATTAGAGACCAGCCTTCTGAATCTTGTAAAAAAGATATTAAAATTGCTGCTTTATTAAATCCAGATACTAGATGCCAGGCTGGATTCTCATCTCTGTGAAGTTAGACCCCCCCCAGTTCAAAAATCCCCTTTAAATACCCTCCCTCCCCCCCAAAATATGCAAAGATCTTTTCTGCCCTGTAGTCCTAAGAGAAAACCTCTTAACAATGCAATTACTGTGAAACCTCTAAGAGAACAGTGAACTGATCTTTAGAGGCATCCCAGAAGTAAAAAGATATGCATTACTTTTACTTATTATGCTTTTCTCCACTAAAGATCTACTGTAATTTTCTTAACAGCATCTCATTTTGCCTGTTAAATGCAACAATGCTCCTTCATAATCGTAAAAAAAAAAAAAAAAAAATGACTAACCATTATGTAAAGATAAGTGAATTTGCCCATCATTGTTTTATTTACATATCTAAGACAATTAACATTGCTGGAAACAGTAATTTAAATATTGATACAGTAATTCACTGTAATGTGTCCTTTTACCCTAATGGTCCAAAGTTTATAGTCGCAGTGTGATCACCTTGTGTAGCGAGGTAATAGACCACCAGCTCTCAGAGAAAACAGCTCTGGCATCATCAGTTTCATAAAACTAAAAATATTGAACAGTCTATTACTAACTATTTGTTAAACACCAAAATGAGCTTGGCACTCCACAAAATGCACATTTCATGACAGTTCCTGCCCAAAGAGATCTTATAATCTAGGTGCTGACAAAGACGAGACATATCACGAGACCAAGAGGAAGGAGTCACTTTAGGTTAAAAATATTTGCGACACTCCCTCCGCCCAATCTCCATCTTTTATAGTTTGTGAGTCTCGTAGACCAAATGGGGCTTTAGGAAAGTTGTGAATGAGGAGGGTGGTGCACTTTCACACAAGAGGCTACATGGATGAGGAAAGAAGAAAGTAATGGAGAGTAGGAAAAGAATGGTATGTGTAGATAGATATAGATATAGCTGGTAAAGTACAAAAGGAGGGGACAAATGTGAAGAGAAAAGACAAAAACGTAGGAATTGTGCACGACTTTTGAATGCACATATGAGCAGTTTAAACTTGATACATTGGGCAAGGGGAAATCAGTGGAGTAATGTGGTCTGAAACCGTCAAGAAAGATCACTTTGGCTGGATTGGAGAGGAGTGCTATGTATATCAAGGAAACCTGAGAGGTCATCATAGTTGTCTCAAAATGGAAGATGACAAGAGCCCTCTGTCCACCCATATTAGGAGTCTCCAGGCCATACATCATTTGGTCACTGGTTCAGTTTTTGGGGTGTACTATGACAGTTTCTTATACTCACCCTGTTATGTCATGCCTTTTCCACGGGGAACAAATCAGGGTCGGTCAGTGTCAGGGGAGGATAACAGGAAATCTAATACACTAAAGTGTATCAGCAAAAGATGTCAAATTTGGTTAGAAACTGGGTTCGGCATTTACAATGACTACAAGTGCTCCTTGTGCAAGCATGGAACACAGAGGAGCTGCAGCCCTTATAGATAAGGCAAGTAGCAGCACTTCAGGCAGCACCAGTCACTCACAGCTCCATTCCATTTACTTCCATCATGATGGTTAGAAAATGGCATTCTTCCTCCCCCAATAAATGGTTGAATTAAAGTCTTATTTTAAAAAGTATAACAATTCAGAAAATCTCAGCAACTCTTACAATAATTACGATTATGATCAAATCTCCTGAAAAAAAGCAAGATTTAGTCCTTGCTGCTTGGGACGAAGATGCCACATTTCTGTTATAAGAAATGCTACGTCTGAGGTGGGATTCAGTGCAATACTAACAATGCCTTGTTTTAGAGAAAGTGGAAACAAACACTGTGAAATGTAATTTACCACCTAGTAGAGACAGAGGGCAGCTGTGTTTGAAAGTGTGCTATATGGTTATAGTTAATCCTTGTTAACTATATAAAACTTGGTAGTTGGCCCAGAGGCAGAAGCTACATTTAACTCATCCTATGAAACTGACTTATTACAGTAGAATCCAAAATGTTATATAAAACATAAACCAACTATGGGTGGGGGAGAAGGATATAAACAAGCAGAGTAATCCAGACAATTAACATGAATCTTATAAGGTCCACTTCAGTTCTCTCCCCTTCTCGTATCCCCCCATCTTGTTAGCTGCATTTTTTGCAGTAATTATATAAATGAGTACGCACGCATATATACACTCAACACCCAACTGCACCTTTACTTGGCCATTAATGGCTGGCTAAGTTACTTGCAAGCATCTCAGTACAGTGGGTCTCAAGGAGGAGTATGAAGGATGAAAAGGTAATGGCCTTACAGACAGGCTTAACTACATTTCACATAGACAGCATCCCTTATACTCTGCTCTTGGGGTATTTGGGTTTAAGATTAAGCAAGAGGTGGTAGTAGTGCAACCTTTGTTGAACACTACATTTGGGCTCTGCCAGAGGAGTGTGTGTGTGTTGAAAAGAGAAAGGAGAGACTAACACTGGTTTAACCCCCCACCCTGCCTCCAATTACCTTTATTCTTCCTTGATGTAAAACGAAGAAGGAGGGGGAAAAAAGACCTTGGCGGCTGAGCTGTACAGCAGCCAAGGCCTTTAATCCTCTCATATTCTCCCTCCACACCCATTCTTTTTGCTACAGCTCTTAAAAAATTAATTACAAATTCAGTAAAGAAGAGTTTATGGAGTTGAACTGCCTGAATAACTGACCACTTATTTCAGTGATCTGCTGAGGAGTTGCTCCCAAAAGGAAATCAGACAATAAGAAAAGGACTCTGCATTACTTAATCTGACAAGGATGGAGGTCTCAATCTTTTCCCAAAAATTAAACAAGAAACACACTATGTAAATCTGGCATTAATGGCCTGAGCACTCACAGATTCCATTGAATTCATTTCCAAAAGTCAGAAGGGAGGTGGGCTTTACAATACACGTAACTTAAGCAAGGACATTCCAAGATCAGGATGTGTAGAGTTAGCCTTATCTTCCTTCTGTTGTGCCTGTTAATTCACACTATGAAATGTAGGTACATGGGGGGGGGGGAGGGGGGGAAGAGGGGAGAACACATGAAGAAAAATTTACCTGCTGCACAGGCAATAGCATGTATTTTGTTTAAATGCAGAAACATTGATAACTTAAATTCTCCACCCCAAACTGACAGTATCAAATCCATTTAAAAGAAGTTATAGCTAACTATTAAATAATTGCCACCCAACATAAAAAGAAATATAAATAGTTCATTAATATGAAATTAATAATTTAGTTCAGCAGCTTGCATTCTAATTTTCTCTGAGACGAGATTTGAAATGACAGTCAGAACACCCCTTCCCCTCTTCCCCACCCCCACAAAAAATGGGGAGGACAAACAAGGCCTAACCCCCACCGCTACAGCAGAACTAACAGGTGCCACCACAATACAGCTTTAAACTCAGCAGGGGCTGCTTGGTGGTAAAAATAGTCTGTTGTCACTGTGGATATTCAATCAATATTCTAGGAAAAATCATTGGCTCCCCATTCATTCATTTATTTATTTATTTAATAAGCCTGCCACAAGCTAGCAACAGTTAATGATCTTTCTTGCTATAATTTATTCTCCACAATGTTAATAATCCTTAAATGTGTCACACTTGAAGAATGCCACTTACAGTAATGAATGGATTTGCATAGTGCCAATCTCTTTTGTAAACCAACTGAAAAACAAACCCTCGCTCACTGGGGCTTGTGCCTGGCACAGGTATCCAAACACACAACTTTACACAGCAAATTATTTCAATCTGCCTCCCACAGCAGAAAAAAGTATTCTTGATTTGACTTACATGGATGCTACTAATATGCAGCTCAAAATGTAATTAGATCCTCAGCAATTTCCATAGCTTTGCCCCTCATTCATTGCAACAAAGAACGCAAGCTGTAATGTATGTGGAATCTGCTCCAATAAGTCTTTGACTTCACATATATTTTTAAAGATAGGTATGAAAAAACTCCTTATCCATAAATGGAAAGTAGGATCACTGCTGATCCTACACCAGCCAGTGTACCTAAAGCCTTTGAAGGGAGAAATGCACCCCAGCTTCTCCATTTACAAACATGTGTGTATGCACATGCGCGCGCACGCACACACACACAGAATGATACCCTGCTTATATATTTATTATTGCCCATTAATTCTTCCCTCCCCCACATACTGAAGGGTTTTCTAAACAACATGGCCAATACTTTTCAGCGATGCTTGCCATCATCTTCCCCTCACTCTGGGCTCACTCTCCTCTTTCTCCTTGTTGATTGTACCTAGGTTTATGTGAGCTGAAATGCTAATTCTCCTAGTTTTATGTGAGCTGAAAAATCTGCACACCTTGATTTTCCAGGTCATTAATATGTACAGGGTGTCTATCAGTATTACAGACAAGACTGAATAGTCAGACAAGATGCAGGGGTCCATAGTACCAAGAGATGCTGCTTTTCATTTACCTCCCTCCTTTTGAAAGCATTTACTATTACTTGAGCCTTGTACTAGGTCCTTGTTTGCTTGTTTTTATTTTTTAAGTGCAGTGGAGCATTTCACAGCAGACACCATCTTTCCTCTCCTTATACTAAAGTATTTTAAGGGATATTGTATTGAAACTCCTCCAGGAATTTTATTGTGACCACAAAGGAAAATGAAGTAGATGCTAATCATTTACTGAGTAGCTGATCCAAAGTTTTTAAAAAGTGTCTTGTGGAGTAAAGCCATGCTGTCCAGAGAGGTAAGTGTTGACCATGACATTCCCAGCAAGTGCAAGAGAATGAGTGGGGTCTAATAGCTACTGGACCCTTAATAGACACTAGCTGCACACAGATCTCCTATCAAATGTAGTCTTTCAATAGACTATAATTTTTTTCAATAGACCACATGACTTGCTAAAGAAATGATGACCAGAGGCTTAGCTAAAAATATACAGGATCTTTTCATGATCACATTCTACTAAACAATTAGGACAAATCGTGCTCTTTAAAATTAGCTAAAGACAGATGAAGGACAAGGAATAAGATGTGTGCACCGGGATAGAGGGGAAAGGGGAACAGAGGGATTTATTGTCACTCTCAGAAACAAAATCCTTTGCCATCAGGAAAAATTATACTATTGCTAGACCATTCTGGATAAAAAGGAATGTTTGTGTCACAAGGAAACTGGCATTCATGTAAAATTAACATTACTTAAAAGTAAGAATTGTGTATGAATTGAACAAATATTTTACCAAAGCATAAAACATTTTTACCGAAAAAGTGGAGCTCTTGCATTCACTGTCACTGTTTTCATTTTACTGTATATTGCATTGCTTAGTGCACTGGAGATAATAAATAGTTCTGATAAATATACAGTATGTTCTGTTAACCAAAGAAAAATATTCTTAATGCAAACGAGAGCTCCTTTTAACAGAGACCCGCTGAAGGGATAGTTCTGATATAAGATTTTCTACTTGCTTTTTTTCCTGTAATAAATAGTCAGAGCAGAAAAACAAAACCAAAGGGATACGGACAATTTGATTTTCTGAAACTAATTAAATTAAATAATAACTAGTCTGATAAGATAGAGCATGCTTTGTGTACCTATTTTTTTAAAATAAGGTTTTCTGCTCCCCTTCTGAGGCTTATAAATGTCTTTCCATCAGGGTAGAGTCGGTGGGCCACAAGAGAAACACCAAACATGCTGGTGCCCACGCTTTCCTTCCTCCCCACACACCTGCCTTGCCTGCAGTTTCAGATCTGCTTCTGCAGCTATGAGTATAATGCTCTCTTGCAGAGGTTGGGGAACTCTAGGCATGAGTACTGTCACCATACCAGAACATGAGATGGGAAGTGCAAGTGACCATCAACATCATAGTGGAACTAGCTACACACAAGGGATGTCAAATGCACAGAGTAAATAAATAGAGGCAGTTTTCTCTCCCTCTCATCTCTCCACTCTCTAGGTGTTACCTGCAACAACAACAGGCACAACATTTTCAGATATATGATCTTTCAAGTTGGGGCATGTCTCTTTAAAAGCACATAAATATGACTTTTTAGAAAAGAGGAAAGTCAAAATATAAGAACTTACAACATATTGTTGCTGGAAGGATTAACCAATTTTGTTAAATTTCCTTATTGCTACTAAAAAAGGGATTTATTTAGTTGTGCAATCATTCTTCTAGCTTTATCTAAGACAGAGGCAATGTGTGATTAAATATTTTATCAATTATTGACCAGCAAATCTTTCTCACTGAGTTCAAGGAAAAACTGCAGTTAATGAATCACAAATGAAGGGCCACTGGTTTCCTACTCCTTGTCCTTTCATAGAATCATAGAAGATTAGGGTTGGAAGAGACCTCAGAAGGTCATTTAGTCCAACCCCCTGCTCAAAGCAGCACCAACACCAACTAAATCATCCCAGCCAGGGCTTTGTCAAGCCGGGCCTTAAAAACCTCTAAGGATGGAGATTCCACCACCTCCCTAGGTAACCCATTCCAGTGCTTCATCACCCTCCTAGTGAAATAGTGTTCAAAACAAACCTGAATTACTAACTGCTATTATTGCTTCATACATGTGTCAAAACTCACTGTGCCATAGAACTTAATAAGCATCCAACTAATGTAAAACAAAGCCTTCTGAAAATTTAATAGCGGGGGAAGGGGAAGAGAAAGGAAGAGGAATGTATCAGAACCCTATTGTGTAAGTGAATTTATCAAATACATAGTATGTGGAAGTCAGGGAGAAGAAAGAGGAGACATGATACATCAGTGGAACAAGTCTATACACACACACAGTTCTGGGCCACAGTAAACAAACTGAACCAAACCGACTACTTCTAATAGCTGCATAAGCAATTAAAAGGAATATATGACCCCTTATAATTAAATAACCATTCAACTATACTTCTATTATAAACAACATTGTCAGGTCACTCCTCTTTCTGAAAACACTGAGGTCCAAATGTTCACAAACTCATGTGCCTAATCAAGCCAGTCATACACAACTCCCAATAGGTGTGTCAGTCCCCACATAGGAGGTGGTACACTTTAACCTCATTTTTCAAACTCAAGTTTTTCATTCTTGAGCTCTGCGCCTAATAAGATTTTTGTTTTGTTTTTAAAATGTTTGAACAAAACCCAAGTAGCCGCTAGCCACTGGTGTGCTGATACCATTGCCTTACATGCCGGCCAATATTGTTTACTTGTACTTCTCCATCTGTCTGTTGTCTCTTGTTTTATACTTATATTGTGAGCTCCTTGGGGCAAATAGCATCTTTTTGTTCTGCTTTTGTACAGTGCCTAGCATAATGGGGTCCTGGTCTGTGCCTAGGGCCTCATGACACTACAGTAATACAAATACTAATAATGCGAGGGTCATGTTTCCCATCCCACTCCAAGAGGGAGGATCATTTAAAAATGGTTAAGCTTCCAATCAAAATTAGCCAGTCACTAGTGAGTTGTGAAGGCTATTTGACTTTTTTTTAAATCTTAAAAAGACTTTAAATATTTGCCAGTGAACCTGCCCAATAGAAAAATTTCTCCTTGTTTCAGTTAGCAATGACACCCTTGGTATAAACATGCCATTTTATTACTCTTGATAACTTTATAACTACCAGATTGATTTTTTTCAAACGAAGCTTGATGTTTAGTCCTTGTTAAGATCTATGAAACAAGCCATGCTCGAGGATTTTAGTATCATGGGTGTAATAATGCAACTATATTCTATTCAGCCAACACAAAACATGGCAGCGCCTTTTCCCCCTCCAAAGTAAACAAGGTAGGTTAACATGGATACAACATTCTAGCAAGGATCTATAGTTTATGCTCTTCACCAGCTAAAGAACTTCCTTGCTTGAGCATGGTAGGTGAATAGGGTACATGACTGCTATGTAGCAACTCATGAGGATAAAGAACTTAGCCCAGTGGTTTTCAACCCTTTCTTCATTTGCGGCTTTCATAAGCCATGTAAAGATATGGTCTTGCATAAGTGAACTGTTTCAGTAATTTACATAACTATCATCAGGTCCAATTCCACTCCTACTATTTTTCAATAAGGTTATTATAATGCAATACAATTAAAACTGACCAAAAGCTACATTTGTATGTCAGTATATTGAAAAAAGCAATTTAAGAGGTTTAACTTGTGAAGTTAAAAATAAATACTGTAAAGTAAATACATCCAATAATTGGTAAGAGTAATGTTTAAACTTTATTAATACAGTTTTGGGATAGCTCACATGAAACAGAAATAAGATTTACACGTATACAACAAAAAACAACATGAAATATCAGACTACCTACACTGTTAACATTCTATACTTATTTCCTCAAAAAAAGTTTCTAACATATTGAAATACCATACGTTGTCTTTAAGAGATGTACCATCTTGGTGTAAAAAAGAGAAAACATCCTGCTTATCTGTTCCATCAATTTCAAAGAGCTTTGGATCTGGCCCTTAGTAAATATGTGATGAAAAAATTAAAAAAGCAGTACATGCTGTATTATAACCGTGTATGAGAAGTTCTGTCTTCTAGATACCATTCAGATAATGAATGTAAAGTAAGTATGTAATATTTGTCATTCTTACAAAGTTATGGGTGTAGAAAAAAAATTTATATTAGGGAAATGGGCCCCAAATCTGCAAACACTTACACACACACTTCATTTTACTACTTTGAATAGTCCCAAAATTAAAAGCACTATGTAACAGCTAGGCACTATTATTACTACTACTCAAAGTAGTAAAATGAAGCGTGTGTGTAAGTGTTTGCAGGATCAGGGCTATAGTACGTCATCACATAATTAAAGAAAGCAATGCACCACGCAAAGAGAAAGATAAGGTGGTATATTTGAACCTTAATCTTTAAACTGTTGTTCAAGGAGTGCTTTGTTCACATCAATCTACTAAGTGTGTATTCTGTATTATATATCATATTTTGAAGAAATTAGCACTTCACATCCCATAAAACATTCAAAAAGGGAAATATTTCTAAGTGTCATGTTAACAAAAAAGTGTGCGTGTGTGTGTGGGGGGGGGAATGCACATGAAGCATATCTGACTCAAAACAGAAGACAGTGGCACAACCAGGAACTTGTGGTGAAGATTTGTTACACCCTTTTTAAGATGTTTTGTTTTTGGAAAAGGGAAGCAATGGCACAGTAAGTATGCTGTCTCTAACTTCATAAAGAAAGAGTACTTGAAGAATCTCCCTCAAAAAGTCACTTTTATAACAATGGGTCCAGAAGTGGATCAGTTCTGGAATGGCTGTTGGATCCATGATCTGGGGAGGAGGATTCTATTTAGGGCACCAGGTCACTTATATAACTCTCGCACTGCCCACTACTTCAGGACAATGAAGCAGACAAAGGAGCAGCTTATCTCTTATTCCACCCCCTCCAAATCACACCCCCACCAACATTTTAAGAAAAAAAAAAAAGAAAGAAAGATAGATAGCCTGGGGTCTACTGGTTGGTTGGATGGTAATAAATATACGTGTAGTGATTATACAGCACTTTGGGGGTTTCCACATTTCATGGGGACAGACACCAAAAACACAAGTGCAGTTTATACCAGGTTTGAATTTTATTTCTGTTGCACATTAATGCTGTCAGGAGACTCCATTAAAAGTTACAATAATTTGGTTAAAGATGAGTCTCCTTAAGATTACTCTCTAAGAAATTTTTATGTCAATCTTCAAAAACTCTGGAAAATGAATGAATACTTATGACAGAGCTTGAATAATTTACCAGTCACTTATTAGCCAGAGGACTAGACCCGCCAGCCAGAGGTGGATGTGAAAGATGGATGTGCAGAGGTTTGTGTGCTTACTGCTCATAGCTTTCCCAAACAGTAGCAGAGTGAAACTGATGAGATAGTTTTGCACTACTTACAGAACGAACAAGACATAGCTGCTATTCACAACCCCGGGGCAGCACTGAAAACTATGATCCACAGTAAAAGTTTTTTATACTGAGCAGAAAATGATGGCTTAGGCCCATTTTTTCCTCCATGGAAAACTTCTCTCTTACTAAGTAATCAGTCGGTAAGTGTATTTTTTCCAAACACTTACTTATGATGCTAAATGCAAGAACAAATTGACCAACTAACACAATTTACAAAACCCACTGCAAGAAACAGAAAACGTTTTGCTCTCAGAGATATTTTGTTCTTGGTTTAAACAAATCACCTATATGGAACATAAAAAAAATTGCAAACAAGGCATAGTCAATTTGTCACAAATACCACACTGAATGCCTACTATATTAGCAACTTCCCTGCATAAGTTATGTATTTATGAGCTGTTAATTACAACCAACTAATTGTCTGGCTCTTCCACTCATTAGGTCTTTATTTACAGAATGCTCATTGACAGATGAATATGACCAGTTTGGGATTTTTTTTGTTTATCCTTAATTACTCCCCAATCCCCACATGAAGGAATCCTTGTCTAGCTATCCTCCAGCTGCTCTGACCTGGAAAACATACTCAGACTGTTCAGTCATGGCTCTGAGTATCCAGAGCTAACCCCACAATCAGATTGTATCTGTCATTTCAGAGCACTTCTTTTATACGGTCTCTAATTGGCCATAACCACCAAAACATTCACACAATTTACTTAGGACAGCAGGCAGACATGGTCGCTTTGGCCAGGAGTGAACACCAACTTACTCATCATTGGCACGGAAAGCGATGTGAATACTACACTTCTAAAGAGATAGGAATGAGGAGGAAGAAAAACATCATCTTTATACATGCTGTTTTGGAATGGTTTAGCTACTCTGTTAACACAACAGCAACTAGTGCACTACATGCATAAAGAAATATAATGATACAGCTCCCTGTACTTCCATCTGCTGTGATGCATGGAGAGAAACACAGAAGAACAGCAGAGAAAAGCCCAGAAAGCTGCAACGGAGAGTTGCCTTCCTTTGGTATGCTCTCTCATTCCTGGGAGCCTGCAGGAAGCTCCATTGCATCACAGGGCCGCCCAGAGGATTCAGGGGGCCTGGGGCAAAGCGATTTCGGGGGCCCCTTCCATAAAAAAAGTTGCAATACTATAGAACACTATATTCTCGTGGGGGCCCCTGTGGGGCCCGGGGCAAATTGCCCCACTTCCCCCCCCCACCCCCCTCCAGGCGGCCCTGTTCCATCCCCATAGCAAATCTGTACGGATGGCCTAACTCCCAGGGAGGGATGAAATGCAAGACATGTCCAGGAATATACTGCCATACTATGGGAGTTAAGGCTCCAAGAAGCAGTATTAACCGCCATTCCAACATGTCCACTGTGCGTGTGCTTGTGTAAAAAAAGTGAGGAGGGGATATGGTGCAGTGGCGATTTGGCAGCCACACATTCCTGCACCTCCAGCAGGTGTCATGATGCTCAAATTAAGTGCTTTTGATAAGCATTAAAATAGCTATTTAAAAAAAAATGGTTTCACGCTTAGGATTTGGTATTAGACTCCATCACCATAGCAATTAGTTTTGAAAAAAAACAAAAACCAAGAACTCATCTCCAGTAATGAAGTCAGTATGAAGTCAGACACAACAACTTCACTAAATTGGGTGAAATAACATGGCTGCAACTGACGTCAAAACAGAATGGGATATTATCCTATTGAGGTAATAGCAAAATTAAGTTCCTTAAATGAAACTATCCCTGTGTCACAAACCCTATTTGTTTAAGCAGGGGAAGTGTACAACCAGACCTTATGCACTGATTAAATGAAACCCAGGACAGTCCTAAATTTAAGAACTGGGTTTTATCCTGTCATTTTACAGTATATTTTTTAGTTAAAGGTTAAATTAGCAATTCTTGTTGCTCTCGCAAATTGAATACTATTGCCTGAAGCAAACATTTTCCTTCTAAGGCCTTTCTCCTGCAAACAGTTGTTCATTGAGTTCAGTGCCTCTACACAAGTCACATTACCCACAGGCCTAAGTGTTTCAGGTCCTAGCCTTTAGACTGTAAGCTCTTCAGGTTTGAACCATGTTTAGCACACTTTAGAAAATATTTATTTAGATTTAAACAATAAACATGCACACAAGAGCTCTAGGCACCCTAACAATTAACTAGGCTCCCAACCACATAACGTTGACCAACGGGGGGGGGGGGGGGGGGGGGAGGAAAACACATACAGGTAACAAGTTAGTTCAACCAGCCAACAAAACAAAACCAAAGCCAGCCCATTTGGCTGATATGGGATTGGAGGCTCTCTCTGTTGAAGAACAGCATCCTCTTCCCTTCCATGGAGTCCCTATTGGTGGTGGGGTGCAGGGCCAGGCTGCAGGTTCTAGTGTGCAATAAAACCTGCGCTGCAAGGACTAAATTCTGCTCGCCTTATTCACATAAATAGCCCCAGGGAAATCAATGGATCTACATGCACAATGAAGATAAGCAAAAGAAGACGACTGGCCTTAAGACTGTAATATTTATATTTCTTCTGCCACCCTCTTCTTAGCCCTCCCCCACTTATAAACAGGTGATAAGTAAAAGCTAACATATTGCACCATATGGCAAACCCATAATCTAATCCTGACTGCAATTTGAGAGAGTTTCCGTGTAACTGTTTCCAGTTTCTCCTTCCCTCATAAGAGAAGAACTGCCTGAATTCACATCCCTCACTAATAGCATACACAGTTTTTGCAAGCTTGCTTGGATGCCTAACCAAGCCAGAAAAAAGATCTGTTCAGTATGTGCTGCATAAGCAAAAGAAATTACATCCTTGAGCATCTGCAAGGAGAGATATGGATCCTTAAAAACACAAATTAATGAAAGTGCCAGTGCGTTACTAACACACCAGTTCCTGCACTGATTGTACTTCATGGAGCCAAACCAAGAAAAATAATTCAAAGACATTGTTATCCGCTCCCTGAAAAGTTTAAATTTGCAAAGGTTCACATATTTAAAATGAAGTGGTAGAATAAGCAGTATGCTGTGGTTTTAATTACACTGCATAATAACAGACCAATAAAGCAGATTTTTTTTCTTCTGTGAGAAATAAACTAAACAGCACCACCAAGCAATTATTTCTGAAAACCCTCTGCACCTCTTGTGCCTTTCACGTAGCTACACATCAACACATTTTATAAGGCAACAGATTATCAACCAGTAGTATTTATGTTGACAGTCTAATTCAGATATCAACAGCTGACATCCACTACACAGTTTATTATTCACTTTTGAAGAAAAATCCATTTCAAGACACAGCTCAGAGGGATGGGGACGGTAACACACAAAGGACTCTTTCTATTCCCTTTTCCCTTGCCACCATGATCTCAAGATTATACAGAGATTTCCTCCTCACTCCCACTCACAAAACTACAGGGCCCAATCGATAGCCGGAGGAGCGGGTCTTTCACTTGCTCAGCCACAGAAGATGGGCACAATATAGAGCAGTTTAACATTTCTTCTGAGTGATGACACCTTCTCAGAAGGTTGATTATGTGAACAATATTTGTATACAAAAACATCTGAAAGGGTCTAGGCTGTAACTTGAGTTTAGAACCTTCAGACTAGCTAAAGCAAAGCTAAAACCTCTTGCTATAATTAACACCTATTTCATTGCTAAAGTATTTATAGACTTCTTTCTTAGAATTCCCAGATATCATTCAATTTAAGGTAATACAACAGTACTAGCAGACAACAGTTGTATTACAACAAGAATTATCCCACAGAAATAGAGCATTCTACTGATGTTTAGGTTATGTAAGTACTACTAAGATGCTTACAAGACATTTTTTCCCTATTACTTGCATATATAGACATATTCTGTGACTTCTGGATTTAACCATTTTGGCCACATTTAAATTTTTAGCTATGAGAAATTACCCTTCTGAGTTCTCCTGCAGTATAATCTTTTTGTAGCCTCTCTCTGGTTACGTATTAAAAGTTATACATACGTATGTACCAACCTTAAAAATTTCTGACTTTATATGTAATGTTATCTTGTAGCCTTCCTACATCATCTCTCACATTTCTGCTTTTTAATCTAGATCACAGTTACATTATAACTAAATATTTAAAAAAATCCCTTTGGCACAACAATGTTGAGCTAGTACTATTACTATGCAATTAAGATAAACCTGACAGCTTTGAAGGGAAGAAGCAAATTTCTCAAAGGAATATCAGATGTTACAAATTTCTAGAGGGAAAATAAGTGACATTGCCTGCACAGTTTCTGTACATTAACCTGTTAAGAAGAGTTTCCAATTCTCAAAACCATCACTGAAGGTCAAACTCTATTTGCTAGCAAAGCTTAATCTGTTCAAATATCCTTTCACCATGTTCCAAATAAGAGAATGCAATATAGTTACTATAAGCCGATACTCAGGAGATGGACATTCTTTGCATTCCTAAATTCCTTTATCTTAGCTTCACTTAACCTTGGAAATTTTCCACGGAGGTACTTGAAAGCTGCTTGTGTTTTGTCAATGGCCTTGACAAAGTTCTTCATCAGACCCAGCTTGATGTGTAAGGGTGGTAACAAAATCTTCCTTGATTCAACAAGTGGTGGATGCTGAACACTTTTCCTCCCAGGCTCCAATGACTGTCGGAGTGGCCAATCTTTCTTGATGTAGTGGGAATCTCTTGCACGACTATCCCATTCGCAGAGAAAACAGCAGTACTTTTGTGTATCCAGTCTGCAGACCAAGCAAGAGAGCAACAACCTTCAAATCGCCACAAAGCTGCCACTGATGTTGGTCATAGTTTATGCACCTCAAAAGTTGTTTCATGTTGTCATAGGTTTCCTTCATATGGACTGCATGACCAACTGGAATTGATGGCAAAACATTGCCATTATGCAGTAAAACAGCTTTTAGACTCGTCTTTGATGAATCAATGAACAATCTCCACTCATCTGGATCGTGAACGATGTTGAGGGCTGCCATCACACCATCGATGTTGTTGCAGGCTACAAGATCACCTTCCATGAAGAAGAATGGGACAAGATCCTTTTGACGGTCACGGAACATGGAAACCCTAACATCACCTGCCAGGAGATTCCACTGCTGTAGTCTGGAGCCCAAACAGCTCTGCCTTACTCTTGGGTAGTTCCAAATCCCTGACAAGGTCATTCAGTTCACCTTGTGTTATGAGGTGTGGTTCAGAGGAGGAGGATGGGAGAAAATGTGGGTCCTGTGACATTGATGGTTCAGGACCAGAAGTTTCATCCTCTTCCTCTTCCTCGTCTGACTCAAGTGAGAGTGATTCTGGTGCATCAGGAACCGGCAGTCCTTCTCCGTGGGGTACTGGGCGTATAGCTGATGGAATGTTTGGATAATGCACAGTCCACTTTTTCTTCTTTGACACACCTTTCCCAACTGGAGGCACCATGCAGAAGTAACAATTGCTGGTATGATCTGTTGGCTCTCTCCAAATCATTGGCACTGCAAAAGGCATAGATTTCCTTTTCCTGTTCAACCACTGGCGAAGATTTGTTACACAAGTGTTGCAGCATATGTGTGGGGCCCACCTCTTGTCCTGATCTCCAATTTTGCAGCCAAAAGAAAGGTGATAGGCTTTCTTAACCATAGTGGTTATACTGCGCTTTTGTGATGCAAAAGTCACTTCACCACCAACATAGCAGAAGTTATCTGCACTGGTCACACAAGTCCGAGGCATCTCTGCTCACTTTGGCTAAACAGAAATGTGTCCCTTTGCAAAATCAAACACTAACAAATAAGAGAGCACGACACTGTATGATTTCTAGAGCTGATATAGGGCAATTTGTTCAGCAGAGTGATGTAAGCTTCGTTATGATTGCATCATCCATGACTTCTAGGAATAACATGATGCAATTCATATCATGTATGACGCAATACCAGCTTCAGATGACATCATTCATTGTTTTGCCTAAAAAGCAAGTACTGTCCAAACCCAGTCATAGATTTATTCATAGATCCAGTCAAAGATGTATTTTAGTCATTTCTGGTTTAAATTGAGATCCCTTCCCTTTATAACTCACTTATCCTCCGCCATTCCCAAGTCAAGGGTCGTATATACTGACCCAATAGCATATCTTGAAAACTAGAGCCAATCAACAATTTTAAGCATCATTTTCGTTCTCAGTGACCCAGAATTAGTGAAGTTTGACTACATTTATTTCAGAAGCATTTTGGCTGTAGAGCAGTGTTATTGGGATAAAAAAAGCCTTCATGCACAAGGAGTATTCACAAATTCGTGTTTGATAACTATAAAGTCTTATGAAATAAATCTTATTTAAGTTATTTTGTCAGTTTTTTTTTTTAAACATATTGCAATACCAATGCAGTTTCTCTCTCTAATCTAGAAAAAGAAGTGACATTGTAACAATCTAAGGCAGGGGTCGGCAACCTTTCAGAAGTGGTGTGCCGAGTCTTCATTTATTCACTTTAATTTAAGGTTTCACGTGCTGGTAATACATTTTAACGTTTTTTAGAAGGTCTCACTCTATAAGTCTATATATAATATAACTAAACTACTGTTGTATGTAAAGTAAACAAGGTTTTCAAAATGTTTAAGCAGCTTAATTTAAAATTAAATTAAAATGCTGATCTTAAGCCGCCGGCCTGCTGAGCCCACTGCCAGCCTGGGGTTCCGTTCACCTAGGCTGGCAGCGGGCTGAGCGGGGCCTGCGGCCGGAACCCCAGCTGGCAAGGAGCCGGCAGCCAGAACCCCAGGTTGGCAGCGGGCTGAGCAGGGCCGGCGGCTCGGACCCCAGCTGGCAAGGGGCCGGCAGCCAGAACCCCAGACCGGCAGCGGGCTGAGCGGGGCCAACAGCCGGGACCCCAGACCGGCGGCGGGCTGAGCGGGGCTGGCACCCCAGACCAGCAGCGGGCCGAGCGGCCCAGCTCGCTGCCGATCTAGGGTTCCATCCGCTGGCTCCTGCCAGCCAGGGTCCCGGCTGCCGGCTCCGCTCAGCCCGCTGCCGGTCTGGGGTTCTGGCTGCCGGCCCCTTGCCAGCTGGGGTCTCAGCCGCCGGCCCCGCTCAGCCCGCTGCCAACCTGGTGCTCAGGGTGGGGGGTGCAAGAGTCAGGGCATGGGGTGTGAGGGGGCTGGGTATGTGTGGGGAGTGCAGGAGTCAGGGCAGAGGGCTGGGGGCATGTGAGGGGGTGCAGGAGTCAGGGCATGGGGTGGGGGGGGGCTGGGTATGTGTGGGGAGTGCAGGAGTCAGGGCAGGGGTGTGGGGGGGGCTGGGTATGTGTGGAGGGTGCAGGAGTCAGGGATGAGGTCCTGGGGAGGGATGCAGGGAGCTGGGGTGCTGAGCGGCTCACGGCAGGGGGCTGGAGGGATACGCCCTGCTCCTACCCCCCTTCCCCAAGGCCCTGCTCCTACCCCCCTTCTCCGCCTCCTTACCGGTCTGAGCAGCGAGGGTGCTGGGGCTGCTCTTCTCCCCTCCCTCGCAAGGGCCATAGGCAGCAGGGAGGCGGGGCTCCACGCAGCACGCTGGGGGAAGAGGCAGGGGAGGGGGAAGCTTGGCTGCCGGCGGAGCCTGCTGTACAGCAGCAGCCGGTAGGAGCAAACTTGCTTCTGCCCCCTGCCTCTGCCAGAGAGAGCGGTAGGCGGAGAAGAGCGGGCTGGGTCGGGCAGGATTTTTAATGGCATGTTACTGCCTGCCAGGGTCTGGCTCAGCCCGGTGCTGGGGTTCGGCAGCGGGCTGAGCGGAACCCCGGCAGGCAGCAGCGTGCCATTAAAAAAAATCGGCTCGCGTTCCGTCTTTGGCACGCGTGCCATAGGTTGCCGACCCCTGATCTAAGGGCTTGTCTACACATACAGTGCTGCAGAGTGCATGTGGCGAAGATGCTCTATAATGACGGGAGAGAGCTCTCCCATTGGCATAATAAAACCACCTCTCCCGCTGACATAGCACTGTCCACACTGGCGCTTATATCGGTGTAACTTATGTCGCTCGGGGGAGGGTGGTCACACCTGAAGCCTGGTCTACACTGGGGGGGATCGATCTAAGATACGCAACTTCAGCTACGAGAATAGCGCAGCTGAAGTCGACGTATCTTAGATCAACTTAGAATCACTTACTTTGTGTCCTCACAGCGTGGGATCGACGGCCGCTGCTCCCCTGTCGACTTTGCTTCCGCCTCTCGCCGAGCTGGAGTTCAGCAGTTGACGGGAGAGCGACCGCGGATTTACACTACATGCGATAAATCGATCCCCGATAGATGGATTGCTACCTGCCGATCCGGCGGGTACTGTAGACATACCCTGAGTGACATAAGTTATGCCAACATAAGCTGTAGTGCAGACATAGTGTAGTTTTTTGGGGGATTTCAGAAAAAGTCATTATAGGACAATGCATCAAATCACACCCAATTTAGGTAAACAGGGATATAGCTATAGCTGTACTCTTGTTTTGGTAAATTGTCACTATAATTAATTAAGCAATACCTCTGCTATTGAAACAACTTCCATCAACAAAGACAAGCCTATATTTATGGAGGCAAACAATTTTGATAAGTCCATTATTAAAGTTTGATCGGCAGTACTAAAAAAAATAATCTCATAGTAAGCACGCAATAATTTGGCAAACTCATACACCAACAAAAGCATTGGAACTGGATAAAAGTAAAGACACTACAGAAGAGTATTTAAAATGCATGGTCACACAGCTTGCAACTGCAGGCAGAATTTAAACGAACAGAAAAGCTTCAGTAAATTTGTTGCTCTTTCACAATAATCTGCATCCTGGCCAGAACTGAATCTGCATCAGCCTTATGAAATGTCATGGTTAGATGATTGATTACTATGTTGCTTATCCCTTATACAGATGTCATAAGCAAGCTTACTTAAATTTGTATTAGAGAAAAAACTTTTGTCTAAGTAATGCAACATTTGCAACAATTGACAGCAGAGTTTTTTTAATAGAAATTTCTGATAAAAATAATAATTGATCTGGACATCTCCCAAGATTGTTGTACATGTACACACGCTTAGGATAATACCAGATTAGCTAACGCGCACAGGAATAAATCATGTACAACTGAGACAATTACAGGGGACCCCATAAGTATCAATACTTCTGGGGTCCTTTATTTGCATTTCCCCTCCCCCCCCCAGGATAAAAATACACCAGTAGGCTGATGAAGCAAGTTTACTATTCTTGGGTAAAGGCACTGTGGTCAGTAGTAAACAAACTAAGAAGTGTTTCTTCCGCCAGGCATATTGCTATTCCTTACATTAGCTTAAAACATCTATGGATTTTATGACAAGCCAAGATGGTTTTAAATTGAAACTAATAAAGGAGGTTTAACTTATGCAATGCATTTAGCAATACATTTTTAATGGATCTTCCTCTTTAAAATAGTAACACGATTTTTATTTTGTAATACTTCTGACAATAACTATCTGATAAAAAGGAAGAATCAAAGTATTTTACAAGTAAAAATAGAACACTGAAAGAGTCCTTAATTTCAAACTCATTCAATGAACCTGAGAGCGTCTGTACAGTGCCTTCTCAAAAGGTGTTAGAGGTACTTTATGATCCATATAAATAAGCACACCATATTCCACTTGAACTATTAAAATGAGTGCATTCATTCACCTATCTTATTTGTGACTGCCACACACACTACCTCTAAATAAGGGGAGAAATGGGGTGGCTTTTTGCAAGACTACAGCCTCCAGCACTGCCAACCCCCAGTGTTAAAAAACTATGAGTCAAGCCCCAGTCATATTGGTTTAAAAATAATAAAAATGGGGTCGTTCCTATTTGCCTTCTGGTTTTTGATTCACATTTGCAAGCTTTTATTTGCAACCATGAGGCTGAAATCTTATTTAAAAAAAAAAAAAAAAAAGCTGAGATTCTCACATAACTCCAGAAACCAGCGTTATAAGCAGAAATACCAACAATCTAGAGACTCATGATTAAAAAGACAGAAGAGTTGGCAACTCTGAAAGTAGTATAGATCTGGGTCCCTAGGAGGTGATGGTGAGGACAAAGTATTGGATAATCAATTCTTATTTTGGCCCATCTAAATAATAAATGTATTTTCTTATTAAACAAAAGTGCTGCAGTGCTTTTATACCCTCTACCACAAAACATTCTAGTCTATTTTGACCATAAGTATGTTTTAATGTAAACAAATATAGTTGAAGTTTTTGTATGTAAGTCCTAACACCGGATGATGTTCCTTCAACCAGCCCTGTTTTATTGCATTTAGTTTATGTTACCCTCAAATTTAGTTTTTAAAAATGTAATCCTCTTATTCTTAAAGTATGAATGCAGGTAGACTGAATGCTAAATGATCATTTACATACAGAAAAGTTAGTGGCAGTATGCAATACATAGCTGAAAAGTAGATAAAAATGGTAGCATGAGGTTAAAAATGGACAATGTCCAAATTATTTTGTAAACAAATTCAAGTACCTAATTAGTAGCATCTTAATAACTGCTTTTTAAAAAAAAGCATGATATTAACATTTTGCATTTCTCTCTGCTTGAACAAAAAAGAAAGAAAGTTAGTTTCACTTTTAGATACTCAAGCTGCAATGTTTGGTTTCCAAGTACTGTAAGGAAAGTTCATTTTAAAATACAATAATTTCCCTGGGAATTAAAAAAAGTCCTAGAAATATTATCTTTGTCTTACATTTTGTACAAAATAATCTGTATTTGGGACCAGATTTTATGCTCAGAGTTTCCCTTTAAAGTAAATGCATGGAGAACTGCATATTTACCTGGACCATAAAACTTCCCTTGATTGGAGGTTAGACCTTGCTTTGTCCCTGAAAAACTTTTACAACAAAAACCTGATAGAAATCTAGGAGCTCCAAAGGTTTTATTGTGGTGTTTAACATTTACTGTGACTATGTAAATTCCAGTATGTGAAGTTTATAAATTAAACTAGTCCATGCTACACCCATTAATGTCTTATTTTTACTAGCCCTGATGGTTACAGCTCAATGCCAGAATACTTCACATGTTCTTGCCAAAAACCACAGGAATCAAGTCAAGTGACTTAATTCAGGCCACACATAATATTTAGACCACACACACTTAACTTATCAGAAGTGCACGGTTTAGCCTCACATAAGAGAACATTTTATGCCTTTTAACGTAAAAGGTATTTCTATTAACGTAATATGGCCAAGCTCTCGTGCACACAATAGAATGAATTAAAGAGATTTGTTCTTTTTAAATACTTGCTTCTATATATATATAGGGGGAAAAAAGAACTTTATGCAAAAATTGAATTAATGTGTGTCTGCTGTCTGTGACAATGCAGTAAGGTTTTAAACTAGATAAGATGATCTAGCTAAAAGTTACCTTAAAAGGAGTTCACTGTATTTTCTACCGAAGTGCCATAAGAAAAAGGCTGATGTTAGGAACACTAGAATTGCCAGCCTGGATCAGACCCAAGGTCTAATCTAGTTCAGTAGCCAATCTAGTGGCCAGCATTAGATGCTTCTGAGGAAGGTGTATCCCCCAGTAAGCAGCCATGGGATCATTTCCCTCACAGATTAGGTTTCATCCTGGTCCCTAATAGTTAGAGATTGGCTTAAATCCTGCAGCATGAGGTTCAATATACTTTTCAAAATTTGTTAGCACTATCTAACTGTGAACATGTTTGTTTGTGCATACAGAGTACATATGTATTCACATTGACATAACCAGGTTAAGTTATGCCCCTTGCAAAATTTACATTTAAATTGTTAATATTTTGATACTAAAATTATACAATATTTACTCCAGATTCACTGGGCCATTGACAACAAACTGTTTAAAAAAAAAATCCTGCAGTTCACAAAAGACAAAACACAAAAAGAACCCACACACAACTGACTTCATTTAACATTAAACTGAAGGCTTTTAAAAGTCAAAGAACACTACAAACACTAGCCAACGGTTTGGGCTTGCTATCAAAAAGCTGTGGCAGAAGCTGTGCATTTAGTAGCATTCAACAAATAGGCTTTATATAGACAGTGTTAAACCTACAGCTCTTAACTACTATAAGTCTCCTGATCTGACTTTTTTTCACTTGGAACAGAATAATTAAACACATATGCCTTGAATCTTCATTAAACAGAGAACAGTTAAAAAAATTAGATGGATTCTCCCCTATCTTTATATGCAGAGTACCATTTTGATTTTAGTAAAATAATTAAAGATCACATGACAGATGTACAGAGCTTCTAAAATGCAAAGTGTATTTCTCTCTATATAGAAACAATATATTGCAATTTAAGTTACCTGTTTGAATAACATAAGTCAAAGCACAACACAAAATTATTTGAGATCCCTATTTAAAATCTCACACATATACATACAGACTGTTAGATAGATAAATATGAAGTTAGAAGTTATTAAATTAGCAATTATCAAGTTCTAAATTCCTATTAGTTTGAATTATTTAAGACAGCAACATATGATTGTTTAAAGTCACATTCCTTATTTGAATTACACCTACTAGAACACACTGGTATCTTAAAGGAAATAAGATGGTACAACATGACTATGTATAGGAACAAGAAATTAAATCTGCATGCATTCTCTAGACCTAGGTCAATACATTTTGCTTTAGTCCATAATAATGAATTTCTATATGACATGGAAGTACTACCAGTACCATTTGGAGTCCCTTAACCTATGTTGTATGATCACCTCATTTTACTGTATTCACACTCAGGGTATGTCTACCCTACAGCCACTACAGTGGCACACCTATGGCTCTGCAGCTGTGCCACCGTAGCGTCATAGTGTAGACACTTCCCACATTGATGGAAGGGGTTTTTCTGTCATTGTGGGTAAACCACCTCACCGAAAACCCAAGCTAGGTAAATGGAAAAATTCTTCTGTTGATCTAGTCAAGTCTATATAGGGGGTTAGGCTGACCTAACTACATTGCACAAGGCACAAAATTTTTCACAGCCTGAGTGACATAGCTAAAAAGCTAGGACTAAGCCTCACACACAAGCCCCCCCCCCAATATTATAATGCTATTAATAGGGATATTAATCACGAGATTCCTTTAACAATTTATGATGGTTATTGGCCAGCTTGATAGTCATTCACAAACACACTGTACATTCTTTCAGCGCCTACTGTACCTGCCAAGTTCTTCTCCAGTCTCATAGTAATCATCCAGGTTCTCCTGCCTGAAGACAGTCATGATAGCTGTCACCCTTCAGAAAAACCCAGCCGACTTCAGCACTTTTTCCTTCCAGCTCATCACCACATCTCTGTAGTATCCAATGACACTTCATGCACTACTGTGCGCCCTGGAGAGGGGAGAGGTAGGTGAGCGCCTGGGTTTGTAAGAGGGCGGGTGGTGCATATCACACACACAGACTGACAGTAGCAAATCTCCCAGCTAAGGTTGCACAGAAATCCCCACGGGGATTTAAGGGATTAATCACAAAGCGCGTGTGGCCCTGAATCCCTCGCTCTGCTCCGCGCAAACCAGAAGGGGCCAAGCCCCGCGCCCTCTCCCACACTCCCCCGTGCGGAGCTGAAGAAGGAAACCTACGAACCGCGCCTCCTAAGCCCCGGCTGTGCGGCGGGCACATGGGCAGGAGCCAGGAGGAGGAATGCAGCCGGCAGCCTCCTCGGCTCTACCCTCTGCTTCTCCCCGCTCCTTCCTCCCCTGCGCCTTCTCCCGCCGCGGCACCCAGCTGCTCCCGGGCAGGCACTTCCCCGCCGCACGGCCGCCACATTCCTCAGCGACTCCCCCTCCGTTACCCGGCCAACGAGGACGTGCTGCCAGGCGGAGCCGCCGGGGCTACCGCGCCTCCGTACACGCCAAGCTAGCAAAGGCGAGGGGCGAACCCGCCCAGGCGGCAGGGACTCCGGGCATCCCCGCGAGCCTCCAACGCACCTGATTCCCGGGCGGGGGACGACGCCTCTTGCGTCTAGCGGCAGGAGCCTCGGCCTTTCCGCACCGCGCAGCCGGCAGAGCTGCCCGAGGGGGGAGCCCCCCTCCCAGCCCAATCGTGGTGCGGCAGGGGGAGGGGACGCGGCCGCAGAGTCCGCAGCGCCGGGAGAACCCGCTCGCCTCCCCCAGCGCTACTCACTGCCGCTGCCGGGGGCTCGCCGGCAGGAACTGGGACGCGGCGCCGACCGCCCCGCTGCCCGGCGTTCGTTGGAGCAGCGCACAAGGGAGCAGCGCAGGGCTGGGGAGCGGGGCTCCGCAGCGCGGCCAATGAGAAACCACCCGCCACCCCCCTTCCGCCGCCTTCTCCTCCCCTTCTGGCCGCGGCCTGCCCCGGCTGTGGGGCGGGACCGCTGCTCGCTCACAGGTACACGGCCAAGGTGCGGGAGGCGCCGGCTCTGGGGCCCTGACTCCCGGAGGGGAGCCGGGCGCTGGGGAGGCAATAGTGCGGTAGAGCAGGTTCCTTGCGGCGCAGCCCGCTAGGATGAGATACGGGTGGGACTGTGGAGCAGAAAGGACCCCCAAAGAGGACTGTGGAATCCCGGGGCGACTGAAGCGAGAGTCGGCTCCCCGTGCTCGGCGGTGGCTGTTAACTCTCCCCTTTAATTCAGTGGCGGGGCTGCCCTTCGAATCAGCTTCTATGGGGCAGGTGCAGAAACCCCATAGAGAAGTTCTCCGTCTCCTGCCTTCTCTGGCCCACTGGAAGAGAAAACCTCTCGCAGATCCACTTGCCTTCCTCCCAACCCCAGAAACCCCCTTCCCCACTTAGTCCTCAAAGCATTTCAACCTGCGTCCGAGCCACAGGGTGTATGGGACTGCCCACTGTGGAGTGACTGTGATGGCAGGGCAAGTTGTTGACCCTCCTGAGAGCCAGGTTATGAGCAGCCCTTGCAAGGGCACAATGAGGGAGCAGGGACCTAAGGAGTCTTCTCCTCCTATCCCCCCACCCCCACCCCTTTGCATGGTCCACACAATGGCTAATCAAAACAGCAGCCTATCTGCAAGGATTGCTCACCTTCTACTGTCCCTGTAAAAGTTATCACCCCAAAGGAGATGGCGATGAGGCAGAGCCATGCAGGACTCTCCCCTGCACCACCCCACAGAATGGGGCTGGTACACACAAGTGCCCTATATTAGTACACATCCCCCATACACAAAAAGAGCAGTAGTAACTAGCATTTTCCCCCTGTAATATATTTAATTGGGTTTGCAGGGCCTCACATACTGTATTTGATTTTCTCAACTGTCCCCCTATTTACACACACCATTGCCAAGTTTTCTTTTTTGGAAATTTTGGTGTCTATTTTTCAGTAGTAAATTGGCATGGCATCATGCCAGGCAAGAAGTTTACCTATGGCTGAAACTTTTGAGTCAAATTCATCAGTACAAGTTGCTACCATTTCCTGCACAACCCCTGGTGTACAACCCCCAGGGAACATATGACTCTGAGTAACAAAACCGCTAATAACTTCCCTCTGAACTATCAGAACTCTCAGAAAAAGAAGTGCTCATCAAAGGTGAAGAAAAGTTCAACACAGTCATGTGCCTGTACACATACTTAATTTAGCACCTGAGGCAACCTGGCCTACTTGTACTATAAATGGGTGTTGAGAGTAGGAGACCTGGATTTCGACTTTACCAGTGAGTTACTGTGTGACTTTGGGCAAGTATTTAAACTCTCTGTGCCACAACTGACCTCATTGTCCAAATGGAGATAATATAATTGAATGGATCCCTCAGTTTCAAATCATACAGGGCCCTTGCCAAAGAGTGAAAGGGTGTGGACTTTTCAGACAGAAAAGAGCTCAGAAATGTATGCTGAGGATTCCTAATGTATTGTAACCAACTGTGAAGGAGCACAGTACTGCACTTAATCTCCAGCACATCATCTATGGCTTTCATCTCTCTGTAATGAATGTTCAAACTCTTGACTTCTATGTTTTGCTGCACCTCCCCTCCCGCCCTGCCCCCCCTCCCCCCGGTGGATCCTATGGTTTAGTACAGGCCTGCACAACTCGTAAAGCGGCGAGGGCCATATTACTCCAAAGAAAACAGCTGAGGGCCGAAACCCCTTGACCCTGCTGAACCCCACCCCCCAGCACCGCCCAGCCCCCCCGAAACACAACACCACCACCCCAGCGCTGCCTGCCCCATGGAACCCCCCCAGTGCCACCTAGCCTCCCCCAAAACAACCCCCCCAACAACCCCTCACCCCAGCGCCACCTGCCCCGCGGAAACAAACCCTCCTTCCCCATGGCTGCCCCACCGAAACAGCACTATTGAACCTTGGTAATATGTTATAGCGGGCCTCTAAGGTAGTATAATTAAGGTAAAAGAAAAATGTCTTTTTGCTAGAAGTAGAATAAGATCTTCCCCCCACTTGGTAATCATTGCCCTGTTGAATGAATGAGGTGTGAATGAGGAAGGCATGGAAGGCAGGCACCTTCAGACAGCTGCAACCTTTGGAGAGGGGATGGGAGCCAGACCAGATCAGTAGAACAGGTCAGCCACTGACTCGCTGCTCACCTCCTCAGCCCCCCTCCCACGGCTCGCCTACTCACCCCTCACCACTGCCCGCCCGCTTGCCTTCTCAGTCCTCCACCCCCCCGGCTCGCCTACTCAGCCCCCCTCCCTTGCCGCTGGCTCACCTGCCCGCCCGCCCGCCTCCTCAGCCCCCCACACCCCCGACTCGCCTACTCACTGCCCGCCCGCTCGCCTCCTCAGCCCCCCTCCCTCACCCGTCACTTGCCTACTCACCCCCCGCGGGCCGCACAGTGAGCCCACGCGGGCCGCATGCGGCCCCCGGGCTGCATGTTGTGCAGGCCTGGTTTAGTACATACACTCACTCATGCCCGTCACCCCAGTCGGGGTATGGGCCGCCAACCACAGATCTCCAGAGTCCTTTATCCTGGGCCATTTGCTCTAGCTGGTTCCAGGTATAGCCCATGTGACGGGTTGGATCACAGAAACCCCCTTGGGAGCTGCCACCTAATGTGCAAAGACTACCCCTGCTTCTGTTTTCCCTGCCAGCTCAGGACTCCAGCACCCTGTCTTGCTGAGCCAGCCACTCCAGTCTGCTCTAACAAAGACTCAGGGTCTGAATCACTTGTCCCAAAGCTGAAAGTTAACCCAAAAACAGCTCACAGGAGTGTGCTTGTCTTTAGCACTCAGATGCCCAACTCCCAAAGGGGTCTAAACCCAAATAAATCCGTTTTACCCTGCATAAAGCTTATGCAGAGTAAACTCATAAATTGTTCGCCCTCTATAACACTGATAGAGAGATATGCACAGTTGTTTGCTCCCCCAGGTATTAATACATACTCTGAGTAAATTACTAAATAAAAAGTGATTTTATTAAATACAGACAGTAGGATTTAAGTGGTTCCAAGTAGTAACAGACAGAACAAAGTAAGTCACAAGCAAAATAAAATAAAATGCGCAAATTTATGCCTAATCAAACTGAATACAGATAATCTCACCCTCAGAGATGCTTCAGTAAGTTTTTCTCAGACTGGACACCTTCCAGGCCTGGGCACAATTCTTTCCCCTGGTACAGCTCTTGTTGCAGCTCACGTGATAGCCAGGGGATTCTTCATGATGGCTCCTCTCTCACTCTCTTCTGTTCCACCCCTTTATATATCTTTTGCATAAGGCGGGAACCCTTTGTCCCTCTGGGTTTCCACCCCCCCTCACTGGAAAAGCACCAGGTTAAAGATGGATTCCAGTTCAGGTGACATGATCACATGTCACTGCAAGACTTCATTACTCACTTGCCAGCACACACATATACAGGGAGACTCACAGGTAAACAGCCATCTGCAGACAATGGGAGTCATCAAGATTCCAAACCATCATTAATGGCCCACACTTTACATAATTACAATAGGCCCTCAGAGTTACATTTTATATTTCTAGTTTTAAATACAAGAGTGGTACATTTCTACAAATAGGATGATCACACTCAGTAGATTATGAGCTTTGTAATGATACCTTACAAGAGACCTTTTGCACAAAGCATATCCCATTTGCATTATAGTCACTTATTATCAAATTTTTTATAAAACTATCCCAGTTACATTATATTCACTTATTATCATGTTTTTATAAAACCATGTAGACTGCACAACGTCACAGCCCATTTTTATGCTATCAGCCTGAAGGTTGCATCGCCAGGTGTTTCTTGGACGGCCTCTTTTCCGCTTGCCTTGGGGGTTCCACCGCAATGCCTGTCTAGTGATGTTGGGTGGCTGCTTGCGTAGTGTGTGTCCTATCCAACCCCACCTTCTCCTTCTAATTTCTTCCTCTGCTGGAAGTTGACGGGTCCTCTCCAAGAGGTAGATGTTGCTGATGGTGTCTGGCCAGCGGATCTGGAGAATGTCCGGAATACAACAACAGCTCTCCTGTCAACAATCGTCTTTGTCCAGCTTGCGTCCATCTTGTCTCGCTAATGCCTGTATGAATTATTGCAAGTGTTAATGCTGAAACTTTTTTTTATTATAAAACCCCATTTTTACTTGTTTGGGATGTATTTGGTAAAAAGGGACAACATCAACTTGAAATTTAGTCAGTTAAATGACAAACATTTAAAAGTAGTTTGGGGTACTACACTTGTCACATAATACTCCTGTCAATGTGGTTTACAATCTCATTTTCTTTTTATTTTTTCTCCTTTTTTTGCTATGTGAAAAGCATACACCAAAAACAGAAACGGAATAAGGCCCTGATTCAGCAAAACATGAGTAATTCCTTTGATACTTATTGCTGAATCAGGGCCTTAGGATCAGTGACATTGACTGTATGCAAAATGTTGTCAAATACTCAAAACAAACAAACTGAAAAAGAGAAAACACCCTCCCCTCCCCACCATAATCTCTCAGTTATGGTAACCTTAGGTGTTTATTGTAACAATGGTAGGTAAAAGTTTTGGAGAGAGAATTGTGGTTTTTAAGTTGATTGTGTCCTGCTAAGTATTTTTAATGGAGTGCCAGATGAGAAATTATTATGGTGGTTGGAGGGATCAGCTTTGTTTACAGGTGAAAGCTTCAGAATTGCTTAAAAAAACAGACAAGTCAGTAGGTCCAGCCAGCAACACTGATTTGACCAAAGAGCTCTGCTATTGGCCCAGTCTTGTATGGTAATATGGCAACAAAAGTTTAATTTCTACTGCTACACAGGCCTAGAAAAGAGCAGCATAGAACAATAAATAAATTGATACAAACAATAATACCTTTATAATGGTGCCCTGAATCCCAAAGCATTTCACAAATATAAACTAGTTGTATTTAAATGAAAGGATGACTACAACCACCACTGAAATGTAATTACTTCTGGGGTGAAGCATGCAACTTCTTAACAGCATGCAGATAGAAGCACTACTCTAAATGTATAAGGTCCACTTCTTTTGTAACTTATACCAGTTAAACAGCACTATGGGTCTGACTGTCCATTGCTGTGTTCCTGGTGTAGATATTTACACCTGTGAAAAGCCGGTGTGAAATGCTAACATTCTTGTCTAGTAGCGATTTAAGACCAGTTTGCTTTGTTGTAAATGAATGACTCCGCAAGATGTAGGGAATGAGAATCAGGGCCTGTGACTCTATTGATTTCAATTGAATTATTCCTGACTTACACCAACATTGGGGGGGGGGGGGGAGGGATAGCTCAGTGATTTGCGCATTGGCCTGCTAAACCCAGGGTTGTGAGTTCAATCCTTGAGGAGGCCATTTAGGGATCTGGGGCAAAAATCTGTCTGGGATTGGTCCTGCTTTGAGCAGGGGATTGGACTAGATGACCTCCTGAGGTCCCTTCCAACCCTGATAATCTATGATTCTATAAGTGGGAAGAGAGTCAAGACATTGGCATCAGTAGAGTGAGAGAGGAAGGCTGCTTGCTTGAAATACCTGTGCATTAAGGTAAACAATAATTCCTGTGATATATAAATTTTTATGGAAATCCTGATCTTTGTATATGTTACAGGGACCTCTTGATGCCAACTGGCAGTGGGCACAAGTGCATAAGGGGACAGGGATCTCTTTAGTCTGGTATCTACATATTGTTCGCCAATGAGTGTCATGTAAAGTCTCTACTGAAAGCTTGTGTGACCCTGGTCCTCATAATCATTGTAAAATGTATGTACAGATAAGATGTAAGGAATATATATATATATTCTTAAGGTGTGTGATTTAGGATTGGTCACTAGAAGGTGATAAGCAAGTTTCTTGCAGGCAGGAGACACTAATCTACCTGTCTGGCTATATGCTAATTCAGTATTGTATGGTTCACAATGGACAGTCTGAGACGAATGCTAATGAGAGATTATGGAATCTTCAAGAGAGGACATTTACAAGAAGAAATAAACCAGCAGGAGGGACCCTGTTTGCAAGTGAAGACAATGGATTTTTGAACATAGGTACAGGGACTCACCTTGCATTCTTCACCGAGGGGACAAGCTGCCCACTGGCTTGTCTTATGAATGGAGAATCACAGCTGGTCTGGCACTTCGATGCTGGCAGAGAAACTTTGGGTGAGCTAATCGTTATAAGACAGGGGAATGTCTTGTCTCATTTAGGCTCCAGAGTGTATTCTGATTTTATTTTAACTGTAACCGTTTGTTTTCATTAACTCTACTTGCTTCTTCTCAAATCTCTTTTTGTTAAATAAACTTCTTGTTTTTACTGTAAACATATCTAAGTGCTGTGTGTGGAAGAGACTCAGCTGTCAGGATCTATTCTGGTGGGATCTTTGTACTCAGAATGGCAAATAAGTCTCTGAATAAATATACAGCCATAGATCTGCCTCTGGTAGAGGTGCAGATTCAAAGCAATTTCACTGCTGAAACATAACCAATATAAGTTTGCAATTGACTTGAATAAGAGCAGAGATGCACTGGGAGCTACTGCATTTCTCCAGGTCAATATCTGGAACCACATGAAAAACAGAAGAGTGAAATATCAAAAACTTTCCCCATTTCATAACAAATAATAGTTGCATTTGGGGGGTAAATCGTGCTTCCATTGACTGTCTCTCTGTAGCAGTTTGTCTTTCTAGATAATCATGTGACCCAATCACCATAATACAGAAGTGCCCATTGATTTCAGTGAGACTAGGATTGGACTGCACATGTAATTTGTCAGAAATACACATTTAAATTATGCAAGATTAATCGAGTCAATAATTACTATACCGGTTGGTTTTACTTCCGAATTGATTTAATATCACATTGGGTGAAATTCTGATCCCAGCAAAGTCAATAGCAAAAACTTCAATGGGGCCAGAATTTCACCTCAGTGTATATTTTTTGTTTATTCCATTACAACTAGTGTAGTAATACATGTGGGCCTGATTATCCTCTCACTTACACAGGTTAAAATCTGAAGTAATTATAGTGAAATCAATGGAATTACACCAGTGTAAAACTGGTGTAAGTGAGAGGAGATGCTGGCCCAATGTCTGCAACAAAATATTTTTATATTGATTTGTATCTGTCTGTTCACCATGTCAGGTGGTTCAGGAATTTATTTGCTAGAAGGAGGGGTTAGTATTCTTTTGCTTAAATATTACAGAGAATTCAATCTCAGTTAAAGTCTCTATATCTTCTGGCATTGTTTGGTGACATAAAAGTTCCATTATCTCTACCTCTCAAGTGATTTATAGCTATCTTCAGTAACATTTATGCACAATTTACACACACAGTACTGCATAAAATAGGCAAATAGGCACATAAATTTTACTGTTGCAGAATAAATCTCTTCAAGTTTACGCTTCTGACTGTCTGTCGTCCAATTAGAATGTCTTCCTTAATTATGATTGTAAACAATATTCATTTCTTGTTAATTAATGTAAAGATTATTAGTTGGACTAATTTTTTCTTGTGAGTGCATTTTACTATATAAAACATTATTCAACATTTTTCATAGATTGGCGTTTATGGTTAACATAATCTTAAAAATATTTTCCCATTATGTACAGTCCACCTTTATTTTCTCAAGGCCTGATCTTGCTCTCATTGAAGTCAACAGAAATCATTAACTTTAATGAGAGTTTAATCAGGCTCTTCGTGCTGATTCAGAGACTTTTCATGACTGTTTAATTTATTATTTAAGAAATGAACGTCGTGCTTCTCAAAGGTGCTAGAATGAAGTTATCTATCTGTCCATGCAACATGTACAGCATTGGCAACTCTGACCTAAAGAGGCTGCTTCTAACATCCAGAAACTCATTTATCATCCACATCCATTCAAACCGTAGCATTTCTGCTGAGACACAAGGAATCCAGTTGTGCTGATGGCTTTTGTGATCAGGACACCTCTCCATCAGGAACTATACTGAGTACATCACACAGGCCAGAGAAGGGGAAAATGAAGCTGCTGACAAAGAGGAGAAGATCTGTATCTTCAGAAGACAGATCTTTTATTCAGGGCTGTCAATTAGTCGCAGTTAACTTATGCGTTTAACTCAAAAAAATTAATCGCGATTAATCACACTATTAAACAATAGAATACCAATTGAAATGTATTAAATATTTTTGGATGTCTTTCTACATTTTCAAGTATATTGATTTCTATTACAACCACAGAATACAAAGTGTACAGTGCTCCCTATATTATTATTTTTTATTATAAATATTTGCACTGTAAAAATGATAAAAGAAATAGTATTTTTCAATTCACCTCATACAAGTACTGTAGTGCAATCTCTTTATTGTGAAAGTGTAACTTACAAACGTGGATTTTTTTTGTTACATAACTGCACTCAAAAACAAAACAATATAAAACTTTAGAGCCTACAAGTCCACTCAGTCCTACTTCTTGTTCAGCCAATCGCTAAGACAAGTTTGTTTACATTTACGGGAGATACTGCTGCTTGCTTAATGTCACCTGAAAGTGAGAACAGACGTTCAGATGGCACTTTTGTAGCTGGCATTGCAAGGTATTTATGTGCCAGATATGCTAAACATCCGTATGCCCCTTCATGCTTCAGCCACCATTCCAGAGGATATGCTTCTATGCTGACGACGCTCGTTAAAAAAATAGTGCATTAATTACATTTGTGACTGAACTCCTTGGGGGGAAAATTGTATGTGTCCTGTTCTGTTTTACCCACATTCTGCCATATATTTCATGTTATAGCAGTCTCGGATGATGATCCAACACATGTTGTTCATTTTAAGAACACTTTCACAGCAGATTTTACAAAACACAAAGAAGGTACCAATGTGAGATTTCTAAAAATAGCTACAGCACTCAACCCAAGGTTTAAGAATCTAAAGTGTCTTCCAAAATCTGATCAGGACGGTGTGTGGAGCATGCTTTCAGAAGTCTTAAAAGAGCAACATTCAGATGTGGAAATTACAGAACTTGAACCACCAAAAAAAAAAGAAAATCAACCTGCTGGTGGCATCTGACTCAGATGATGAAAACGAACATATGTCAGTCCACTTTGCTTTGGATCGTTATTGAGCAAAACCCATCATCAGCATGGATGCATGTCCTCTGGAATGGTGGTTGAAGCATGAAGGGACATATGAATCTTTAGTGCATCTGGCACGTAAATATCTTGTGATGCCGGCTATAACTGTGCCATGCGAATGCCTGTTCTCACTTTCAGGTGACATTGTAAACAAGAAGCGGGCAGCATTATCTCCTGCAAATTGTAACCAGACTTGTTTGTCTGAGCGATTGGCTGAAGTAGGATTGAGTGGACTGGTAGGCTCTAAAGTTTTACATTGTTTTATTTTTGAATGTAGTTATATTTTTATACATAATTCTACATTTGTAAATTCAGCTTTCATGATAAAGAGATCGCACTACAGTACTTGTATTAGATGAATTGAAAAATACTATTTCTTTTGTTTTTTACTGTGAAAATATTTGTAATAAAAAATAATATAAAGTGAGCACTGGACACTTTGTGTTCTGTGATGTAATTGAAATCAATATATTGGAAAATGTAGAAAACATCCAAAAATATTTAAATAAATGGTATTCCTTTGTTTAAGAGCATGATTAATCATGCGATTAATCACGATTAATTTTTTTAATTGCTTGATGCCTTACTTTTATTGTATCTGTGCTAAGTTTTTTCACTGGAGTTGGACTCATGTAAGTGATGCAGAATGAAAGTGGCAGACTGGAGAAATCCAGTTCCCAGTATTTTATTCAATAATCAACCTAAAATGCTGGTTTAAAAAAAAAGCATTTGGTTGTTATACTGAGATGGCTACAAATAAGGCAAGGCAATAGAAAATGGCTAACTTAAAAGATTTATGCAAAGTTTATAAACGTCTAAATGTATCTTTTTATTTATCTCACCTACCACCTGTCAGCCATGTCATAATTAGTTATATTAAAGTCAGTAGCAAGATGTGACCTCTCAAGATGATGTCAATTCCTCATACATAGGAATGTGGCTCAGAGCCCTGAAGAAGCCACAGCTAGTTCAGAATGTAGCCACTCATCTACTTACCAGTACAGGTTACTGGGTATACATCACTCCGATTTGCAGCTCTGAACAGTGGCTCCCCATTGAGGCCCGTATTCAGCAAGGTAATTAAGCATGTACCTAACTCTAAGCATGTGAATAGTCTTATTGAAGTCAATGGGACTACTCATGTGTTTAAAATTAGGCATGTGCTCAAGTACATTGCTGAATCAGGACTTGGACACAGAGTCCAATTCCAGGTTGCTGTACTGATTTTCAAAAGCCCGCATGGCATTGGCCCTAGCTACTCAAGGGTTCTTGTCTCCTATGATGACAACCTCCCAAGACAGCTTTGCTTCACTGGAAAAATGAAGCTCTAAACAAACACGGGAAGATTTGTATCTTCAGGAGACAGATCTTTCATTGGAGCTGGACAAAGACTATGAAACTCACTGTCAGGTGAAATGAGACAACTACAGCAATAATTACATTCAGAACTCTATCCAAAATGCATCTCTTTGGGTAATACACCTCTCAAACACATCAGCACTTTATATGTTTATTAAGAAAAATAACCCTAAGTAGAGCAGGTCAAAATTTTTTGAAAGTACATTTTTCTGTCAAAAAATGTAGTTTGGAGATATCCTATCTCCTAAAACTGGAAGGGACCTTGAAAGGTCATTGAGTCCAACCCCCTGCCTTCACTAGCAGGACGAAGTACTGATTTTGCCCCAGATCCCTAAGTGGCCCCCTTAAGGATTGAACTCACAATCCTGGGTTTAGCAGGCCAATGCTCAAACCACTGAGCTATCCCTCCCCCTTAATCAAAATATTGTGATGAAATTTTCAATGTCAAATTTATTTTACTTTGATAAGCAGGGCCGGCTCGGGCTTTTTGGCCACCCCAAGCAAAAAAAAAAAAAAAAGAAAAAAAGAAAAAGCGGCCGTGCCGCCCTAGGATTGGGCGGTATGCCGCCTTGTTCAATCTGCCGCCCCAAGCACCAGCTTGCTCGGCTGGTGCCTGGAGCCGGCCCTGTTGATAAGGTCAGCATGTTTCATTTAGATTTTTATATTATATTAAAATATTTTATATTGTATTTATATATATATTTCATACTATGTTTAATGTTTCAACATTATCAAAATGAAACATTTACCTTATTGAAATGAAATGTGATATTGTCAACAAGTGATTCTACATTATCAAAATTAAATGTTTCAATATTTCAAAATTGAATTTTTTTAGAATTTTCATTCTACAGTAAATTTCACATTAGACTTTTCATTCTGATGAGGAATGGAAACAAGCTTTGAAATGTCAGAATTTCCAGTGGAACCAACCAACAAAATCCCAAACACAATCCCCCCAAACCCAAAAAGCATGGCTGGAAGAGAGAAATATTTGTGTTAACTTCTAATGGTGCTCAGATACCTTGGAGATGTATGACCTTATAAAATCCTAGCGCAACTGATAGACAGTAATTAAAGACTGAGGCAGATTCTCAGTTGATGCAAATTTGTGTAGCTCTGCTGATTTCATATGAGCTGACTTATTAATTGATGATACACAGTTGGATTCCTGAACCACTGTGATGTTTGGACACCAGCATAATGTTTATTTTTAATGTATTTTGAGAACACCATTTAAAACCAGATCTTCAGCTGGCGTAAGTCAGACTAGTTCCTGAAGCACTGAAGTCAGTGGAACTATGCTGATTTACACAACTGAGGATCTGGCGCACTATGTTAGAAACAAGTTTCGACAAAAAAGTGTACTATAAAATACCAAAAAGTCCTCTGGTTGCTAGTGGGAATCTGGACTCAAACCGTTTGATTCACTACAAGAAAACACTGGGCAAGATTTCCTGAGTAAAACCAAACAAAATATACTTTAAACCTGCAAAACAAAGAGGAAACCCTGGTAGTTTTTATTGTTTTCTATAAAGATCAAAATTTTGTTTAATTTTTATTCCTGCCTGATTATTGACAAACACACAGGCTCTAGGGGAAAATGGAAGGTCCTGTTTGGGTCAGGAATGCCTAATACCAACTGTTTGTACAACACTTAGTAGAAGAGGACCCCCCAACCTAGTTGTCACCTAGTCATTATGGTATACATATTTATTATTAATAATAATTATTAACAACTATTGACCATCATGCAATGCGTGTTGCACAGATTGTTCATGTAGCATGCCCTAGAACTCTAGCTCAACTCCACTAATGCACTACTCAGAAAGGCAGGCAGCTCAATATTATCAGTAACATACCATACCATGGAAACAAGTTTACTCAGATCAGGATGCTTCCATGGGTCAGCATGAACTTGCACTATGCTATCTCTATGCCTCTTCTTTTTACACTTCTAAGAAAGGGGCCTGGGACAAAGAGAAACTCTACAGCTTAATAAAAAAAATGCAGCCATCACCATTTTGCAGTTAAGTTAATAAGAGTGATTTCCATTTATATCGTGCCTATCATTGAAGCATCCCAAAGTATTTTGCAAACATCAGTTAATTTAATTATGCTTCCCTATACCTCTGTGAGGTTGTATGTAAGATTTATTTTGGAAGCAATTATTTTTGCAGATGATGTGTGATCGCAACACTCACTCACTGTGTGTGGCTATAACATAAGCCCTGACCACGCAAAGGGATCCATTCATGCGACCCTTACATCTGCACAGAGTCCCATTGAAGTTAGCAGGGTTCCATGTGTCCAAGTTGGGGCTTAAGTTAGCCCACACTCTCACATCATCTCCCCTACTTGCATGAGCCTTCCTGTTGTTCCAGGAAGGAACCATTGTGGAGTAACAACACTCCTAGCAAGCTTGGTAGAACCTGGCTTTGGATTGCTGACAATTTATGGGTGGGTTCAAATCCCATTTGGATAATGTGATAGTAGCACAGTGGTCACCATACCATCTTTGGAAACAGATGCTGGCTATTATTTAACGTACCCATTTTACAGAGGTAGAAACTAAAATTACAGACAGGATGAGGGCCTTATTCTGAAAAAATGCACATAAGGAGCTTTCCTCCCATGAGTAATTTCATTGAGCTCAATGGAACTATTCATGTGACTAAAATTACTCACATGCAGAAGTGTTTGCAGGATTAGTTTGACTCGGGGAAGGTCACACTGCAAGTCAGTGGCTAGGGCAAGAAAGAAGTTGACTCTAAATTCCTACCCACTAGATGAAACTACCTCCATCAGTTCTGTGAGTCAGGGTGCCTGGCTGATGACCATGTGCCCCTAGAGCTTTGCTCCACAAAAATTTGGCATTAAGATCATTTATGTTTCTAACAGTTGTCCCAAATCTTTAGTATCTCTGTAATCCTGGTGGGATTGATAACTGTTTCTGATTTTGATTCTACATTAAATTGGGATTATTAATATTTTATATATTTGTATTGCCAACATCACCTATCCTACCCTAAGAGAACATTTACCAAGGGAAGCCTGAAATCCATAAACTGTGGTACTGTACTTAGTAACTGTGTCTCCGTGGTGGTGCTTGAATGTGCATATCTCAGTTTTTGTGACAGATTAGCTCACCCATAAGACATGATTTGATGAGTGTTAAATAGAAAATAAAAGAGATACAGCAAGCTACATTTGAAGAGAAAAATAGTGAGAGGTGATTTTGCCCTATTAGAGTGTGATAGAGGAATGCTGCTGTAGGCATCTAAAATATTGCCCTAGTTTCAAAGTACTGAGGAGCTAAGGATAGCACTTTGAAAATCATGGTAAGTGACCAAGTATTCAGCACCAAGCATCCTATCCAGCAATTCAGGAAATGTTCAAAAATGTGCACTGTGCAGATGTTAGTTAAATGCTTCTTACATGGAAACAACATATTTATAAAACTCCTGTTTGACTGTGTTTTGCAGTATTTGCTCACTGTACTTTTGGGCACTAATTAAGTAAACACCCCTAAATATGAATGCACAGTAAATGTGTCTGTATAAAGATGTCATCTAGATGTTCAGGAGATATTGTAATCATGTTTGGCATGTTTCATTCACATATACTCCTCTTGCCTGCAGGCACAGAGCAGATAAAATAAAAGGGAGACATGACATTTGCCCTCACTTTTGTTTGCACGTAATTCTTTACCCAGGCACTGCAATAGCACACCCAAACCAGACAGTGTATTTGTACATGCAGATGGATAGATAGGTGCCCTGCTAACCATTTGCACTTAGCAAGCGCACAGACATTTTTTCATGTGTGTTTGTAAGAGAGCTTCTGTTGGATGATTATGGGATACTGCATGTTGCTCAATATCATAGATATGATGGCTTCATTCTCCACTGCACTCTGGATCCTTTGCAGTGCTCTGCTGGAAGAAAGTAGTCAGGTCTGGCCAGCTGAGAATTGCCCTGGTGTGAGAGAGCTGTCAGCTGGTGCAAAGCTGGCATATCAGGCCCACTCAAATTAGAAGTTTGGGTGGGCTGTATTGGGGGCAGGGCAGTTGTGTGTTGAGCTCTAGTTATCCCCACCTGGCATACAGTCCTTTTGGCATCATTGCCAGATGGCTTAGGTTAGAGTGGCCCAGAGTCTGCCCCAGCTAACCTAGGGTGGACTTAGATTGCCATCAGAATCAGGGAGCCACAAGATGTTCCCTGATGGCTCCTCTCTGCTGTGCCAAAAGGAAATGGTGCAGCAGAGAATCTGGGCCAATATATCCATTTCCAAACACATCTTCACTTGATTTATCATTGGGTGGGGTCATATGTGAGGCTGAGCAGGTACTTTACCTTATAGATTCATCTACAAGGACTAATAGATGATGATCCATTATTATATTTCAGAGATTTAAAGAGTTGTTTTGTTCCTGTGAAATTTCTGAAATAGAATAGCTGTTGTGTACCTATGTGCTGTGCAACATAATAGCTGCTGTGTACGTATGCACCCAGCTGACTGTGTAGGATTTTACGTCCTGAGCCTTTTAAGGGCTTTCCTTCTCCAAACACCCTAGAGGCTTGTCAGCTGCAGATATAACATGTGAGACAAGTGGCATTCCCCTGTCATTTATTGTCACAAGAAAAACAAGTTCTTAGTCAGTGGTTGTCTAAAGTTGCTCACTGGAATGGAAAATGCCTACACAAAACTTCGGCCAAGATTTTCAAAAATAGATCCTTCTAAGAGCTGGGGAGTGTGGGTCTGAGGTAAGCACCACTTCCTCATGGCCAGTGGTGTCCTAGGCAGGGTTGCCACCAAGAAGTATGGAGAGGCTAAGCCCTGCAGGAAGTCCTGACCTGAGGGACATAAGTGATAACCCAGAGTCCTTGATTGGCTGACCCTCTCCATATAAACCAGGAGGCCATCTCTGGGCATTGTCGGAGCAACATGGATTGTTGGTGTGCTTTTGCCCTAGACCCTGCCTTGCTGCCCTCACCTGGCTCTCAACCTTGCCCTGGCTCTCAACCTCAGCCCAGCTCTCACCTTTATCTTGGTTTGTGTCTTTGTTTTAGGACTGTTGCTGATCCTAGTTCAAGACTCTGGCCTGACCTAATCCTGATTGTCACCTCACACTCTCAATTTGACAAAGGACTCTGACTTATGGTTTTGACTTGGCCTGGCCTTGAAAGTGATCTTTGACTCTTCAGCCCTGATACGGAGCAACTCACCCCATGCCCACAGGTCACCCATGCCCCAGCCCTGACAGATTCCTAAAGTTGGGCTTCTAGGGCTTGATCCTGCAATGGACTGAGCCCTCTGAACCCATCTCAGTAAAGCACTTGCCTCATAATTAGTTTAAGCACCTGCTTATGTGCTTTGCTGGAGTGGGACCAGAGTGCTCAGCACCTTGCAGGATTCAGCCCCTAAATTCGTACTTAGATTCTTAAATAAGTGGGATGATTTTCAAAACTGCTGAGTACCCAGTAGCTCTTATAGACTTCAGTTCCTGGGGAGTAGGCAGAGTTATGCCCACCTATTGACAGCAGGGCTGACTAGTTGCATTGAGGGTAGCATGATGCAAGTTGATCTTTTTCTTAGAACATAATTGTATTCTAGCTGAAAGGATAGGCTGGGAGGTTCTGGATACACTAATTCTCAATATTTTTTGTTTCCCTTTAGAGTATTAAAATAGAAAATGAGTGCCTTTTTGTTATTCTCAGCATAAATGTATAGACACATTTTCTGATAATTACATCCATGATACATTATTTACATGAATATTGTTTAGATAGTAACTTTTTATGGATGTAATGGAATCTAAATGGACATTGGAAAGATCAAAACAGCTTGTTAGCTTTAAATATTGCTAAATTAAGAAAGACATACATTAACATTGATTGTCTTGTACCTGGAACTCTGTTTAATAGCTAATTTAAACTGCAAAGCAATGAAAAGCAGGTCTATGCTATGGCTCTTATATCTCTTGACTTTAGGATTTTGTGCGGTTGCAAAAAGAGCTAATATATAATACTGTATTGCCAGGACAAGCATGCAATGAAATATTATAGTTTATTCAAGTATAGACATTTATTTTTCATTAGATGAGCAATGTGTTACAATTTTTGTTACACAAAACAAAAGCATAATATAAATAAAAGGTTTAGAGGCAGTACAAGATCTATTCAAAGTTGGTCAGGGCATGTAAAAAAGCAACAATAATTTTCTACCAAAGATTATATATTATATAAACAGTACATAATGCTTCAGCCAATTAATGAAAATATAAGAAACAAACTTTCAATAATACACATTAGAAAAATATTTTGAACCAGACCTTGGGCTCATGTAAATCAATGTACCCCCATTGAAGTGTCTGAGGATCTAACCCTTTATGTTTTGCATTTTATTAGGCCTGGTCTACACTAGGAGGTTATGTCGAATTTAGCAGCGTTAAATCGAATTAACCCTGCACCCATCCACACAACAAAGCTATTTAGTTCGACATAGAGGTCTCTTAAATTCGATTTCTGTACTCCTCCCCGACGAGGGGAGTAGCGCTAAATTCGACATGGCCATGTCGAATTAGGGTAGGTGTGGATGGAATTCAACGTTAATAGCTCCGGGAGCTATCCCACAGTGCACCACTCTGTTGACGCTCTGGACAGCAGTCCGAGCTCGGATGCTCTGACCAGCCACACAAGAAATGCCCCGGGAAAATTTGAATTCCTTTTCCTGTCTGGGCAGTTTGAATCTCATTTCCTGTTTGGACATCGTGGCGAGCTCGAGCAGCACTGGCAACGATGCAGAGCTCTCCAGCAGAGGTGACCATGCAATCTCAGAATAGAAAGAGGGCCCCAGCATGGACTGATCGGGAAGTCTTGGATCTGATCGCTGTGTGGGGCGATGAGTCCGTGCTTTCCGAGCTGCGATCGAAAAGACGGAATGCAAAGATCTACGAGAAGATCTCAAAAGCCATGACAGAGAGAGGATACAGCCGGGATGCAACGCAGTGCCGCGTGAAAATCAAGGAGCTGAGACAAGGGTACCAGAAGACCAAAGAGGCAAATGGACGCTCCGGATCCCAGCCCCAGACATGCCGTTTCTACGAGGCACTGCATTCCATACTAGGTGCGGCCGCCACCACTACCCCACCACTGACCGTGGACTCTGAGGATGGGATATTGTCGACGGCCGCTTCCTCGGAGATGTTAGCGGACGGGGAAGATGAGGAAGGAGATGAGGAGGATGAGGCAGTGGACAGCGCTTACAACGCTGATTTCCCCGACAGCCAGGATCTCTTCATCACCCTCACAGAGATCCCCTACCAACCATCCCCAGGCGTTAACCCGGACCCTGAATCAGGGGAAGGATCAGTCGGTAAGTGTATTAAACATGTAAACATTTATTTTGAACACAACAGGAATATTAACAATGGGTTTTTCATGATTAGTTTGCCCTAGGCGCTTAACGTTTAAGTCCTTGGCAGTGCAACTACTGCAAAAGAATCTAACAATGTCCGGTTTATCATGATTAGTTTGCCCTAGGCGCTCTACTTTTTAGTCCTTGCCAGTGCAGCTACTGGAAAATAAGGTCTATATGTCCGGGGATAGAGCTGAAATCCTCATGGGACATCTCCACGAAGCTCTCCTGGAGGTAATTGGAAAGTCTTTGCATGAGGTTCCTGGGGAGAGCGGCCTTATTGTGTCCTCCATGGTAGGAAACTTTTCCGCGCCAGGCTATCATCAAGTACTCTGGGATCATTGCCTTGCAGAGCATGGCGGCATACGGCCCTGGTTTTTGCTGGCTTTCACGCAGCATGCGTTCTTTCTCTGTCTCAGAAATCCTCAGCAGAGTGATGTCGCTCATGGTGACCTGCTTAGAATTAGGGGAATGTTAGTATTGGGACTGCTTGCCTGTTCCTTTACAGAACTGTAACTGGCGGTTTACAGCCACGCGGTGGAGGCGGGAGAGGGGCAGCAAACAGGGATCTTTCCCGGGGACAGCCGCGAGGGGGTGGGACAGGGGCAGAGTTCATGCTTGCCGGATTGCCGGCAGCAGGAACTGGCCAACGCTAGGAGCATTGCTTTGAACGTGAAAGGAGGGCACTGCTATAATTTAAGTTTTAAGCAGCCAAAAGTCTACGGCTTACCATGTCAGCCTGCTACCCGAATTCCGCTGTCCTGCCCTGCTTGTCTGATCTCCACTGCAAGACCCCAGACACTGAATGCGAAGGCCGAAAATTCGACCTTGTCCTGAGTGCGCATGTGATAGGTGCTGTGCATGGTCTTGTTCACAGAGAAAGACTATGTTCATTGTTCACAAAAAATTATCTTTTTGAGGAATTCACTCCCTTTTTCCCATCCCACAGCTGCGACTGTCTCCCGACCTACTCTGGCATCCCCCTCCCAGAGGCTGGCGCAGAGTAGGCGGGGAAAGAAAAGGACACAGGACGACATGTTCTCAGAACTTATGGGCTGCTCCCGAGCTGAGGCGGCCCAGCAGACCCAGTGGAGGGAGAACATGTCGCAATACCATCGATCACACATTGAACGGGAGGAGAGGTGGCGGCAGGAAGACCAGCAGGCAACTCAAACGCTGCTTGGACTAATGAGGGAGCAAACGGACACGCTCCGGCGCCTTGTGGATGTTCTGCAGGACCGGAGGCAGGAGGACAGAGCCCCGCTGCAGTCTATCTCTAACCGCCCTCCCCCGCCACAAAGTCCCATACCCCCCTCACCCAAAGTCCAAAGAAGGAGGGGCGGCGGGGCCGTGAAAACTGTCACTCCACCCCTGCAGACTGCTCAAGTAGCAGAAGGCTCTCATTCCCAAAAATTTGATAAGTCCTTTCCTTCCCGCCTCACCCAAGCCCCCGTCCCAGTTTCATCCCCTAACTGTGTAGTTGCTAATAAAAAATACGTTTCTGTTAATTACTGTTTCCATCATGTTCTTTTAGAGGAGAGTGCGTTTGAAGGGTGGAAGGGGGTTGGTAATTGTAGAGGACAGTCACCTTTACCAGGGTACAGACACGGGGGCAGGTTCAGCAGCAGATCACACACACATTGCAGTTACTAGGCCCCCTGGTTAGTCTGGGAGATGGTTTTCATGTTCGGGGGGGGGGGGGCTATGTGACTTTGTGGCGGGGGAGGGCGGTTAGAGATCTTATGCAGCGGTCCTTATCCTGGATCACAGAGCCACGCAGTAGGGGATCTGTAACCATCCTCCCCCGCCACAAAGTCACATAGCCCCCACACACAGAGTCCCGAAAAGGAGGGGTGGCAGGCTCCGTTGAAACAACCAGTCCACCACTGCGGACCGCTCTAGGAGCAGGAGCCTGTCATTCCTCGAGTTTAGAAGCGTTCTTTCCATCACTACGCCCGCTTCCCACCACAGTCTGCGTCCCAGTTTCAACACTTTACCGCGAAACCCGTAATAAAGAAAACGGGGCTCATTAACAAAGTTCCATTTATTTTATTTTTAAACGTGTGTTGGAAGGGGGGGGACGGGGTGAACGGAGTATGTAGCTGGAGAGTATAGTCAACATTAACCGGGTAAAGAAACGGGGGCAGGTTCAGCTTCTCTTTAAACAAACGTAATAGTCACAGGTTACCCTGCTCACTGAGGAACCTAGCTTTCAAAGCCTCCCGGATGCACAGCGCGTCCCGCTGGGCTCTTCTAATCGCCCGGCTGTCTGGCTGGGCGTAATCAGCAGCCAGGCTATTTGCCTCAACCTCCCACCCCGCCATAAAGGTCTCCCCCTTGCTCTCACAGAGATTGTGGAGCACACAGCAAGCTGCAATAACAATGGGGATATTGGTTTCGCTGAGATCACAGCAAGTCAGTAAGCTTCTCCATCTCCCCTTGAGACGTCCAAAAGCACAAGCCACCACCATTCTGCACTTGCTCAGACGGTAGTTGAAGAGTTCTTTTTCAGTGTCCAGGGAGCCTGTATAGGGCTTCATGAGCCAGGGCATTAGCGGGTAGGCTGGGTCCCCGAGGATCACTATAGGCATCTCCACATCCCCAACAGTTATTTTGTGGTCCGGGAAGTAAATACCTTCCTGCAGCCGTCTAAACAGACCAGAATTCCTGAAAACACGAGCGTCATGAACCTTGCCCGGCCATCCGACGTTGATGTTTGTAAAACGTCCCCTATGGTCCACCAGTGCTTGCAGCACCATTGAAAAGTAGCCCTTTCGGTTAATGTACTGGCTGGCCTGGTGGTCCGGTCCCAGGATAGGGATGTGAGTTCCATCTATAGCCCCACCGCAGTTTGGGAATCCCATCGCGGCGAAGCCATCTATGATCACCTGCACGTTTCCAAGGGTCACTACCTTTGACAGCAGTAGCTCAACGATTGCGTTGGCTACTTGCATCACAGCAACCCCCACGGTAGATTTGCCCACGCCAAAGTGGTTCGCGACTGACCGGTAGCTGTCTGGCGTTGCAAGCTTCCAGAGGGCTATGGCCACTCGCTTTTGGACAGTCAGGGCTGCTCGCATCCGGGTGTCCTTGCGCTTCAGGGCAGGGGACAGCAACTCACAAAGTTCCAGGAAAGTTCCCTTCCGCATCCGAAAGTTTCGCAGCCACTGTGATTCATCCCAGACCTGCAGCACTATGCGGTCCCACCAGTCCGTGCTTGTTTCCCGGGCCCAGAATCGCCGTTCCACAGCATCAACATGACCCATTGCCACCATGATGTTCACGGCGCGGGGTCCCGTGCTTTGTGAGAGGTCTGTGCCCCTCTCAGACTTAATGTCCTCACCGCGCTGCCGTAGCCTCCTCGCCCGATTTCTCAGCATCTGCCTCCGGAAAAGCTGGATGATAAGGTGCGAGGTGTTGACAACGGCCATAACTGCAGCGATGGTCACAGCAGGCTCCATGCTCGCAGTGCTGTGGCGTCCGCGCTGTCACTCACCAGAAAAGTGCGCAAACTGATTTCCTGCCGGCGCTTTCAGGGAGGGAGGCCGGGGTGACAGTTGGATGACGACAGTTACCCAAAACCACCCTCAACACATTTTTTTCCCCAGCAGGCATTGGGGGCTCGACCCAGAATTCCAATGGGCAGCAGGGACTGCGGGAACTGTGGGATAGCTGCCCACAGTGCACCGCTTCCAATGTCGACGCTTGCCCCGTTAGTGTGGACTCACAAAGTCGAATTACTGTCCTTAGTGTGGATACACATGTTCGACTTTGTAATATCAGTTCCACAAATTCGATTTAAGTAAAATCGAATTACTCTCGTAGTGTAGACATACCCTTAGATATATAAATCAACAGTTTAACTTAAGCACTTGGCTTGATTCTCAGAGAAGAGAAATGTGCTCAGTTTGCTGTGACTCTCACCTGAATTCATATGATCACTCAAGGCCCCATTCTGCTCCCCCTTGTTCACACTTACTCCAAGAGTAGTCCCCTTAGAATCAATGGGATCAAGCACAGAGTAAGGTACTACTCAATGTGAGAAAAGCTGTCAGAACAGAGCCCTACAGAAATATCACTACAGCTAGCTATCATAATTCATGCTGAAATGGCAACTTTATACATCATTTAAAAATAAAATAGAGACATGTAATTTTTTGCTAATGCAATTATTTTGAATTAAACTATATTCTGTTCTAACATGCCATGTGTGGGAGATGTTCTGCTCAGCCTGTAGAGTTCAAAATTATAACATATATCAAATTGCTGTGGTGCAAGGGTGAGGTGGCACACTGTGTTAATGTAATGGCATTTCATCTCAGGAGACCGAGGTTCAACTTTAAATCTGAAATTGCTTTGGCAGTGTCAATCTAATATAGACGTTTGCTCCCTCCCCCATCGCCAAATCACTACACATTCTGGCACAACTGACACTGGCAGTTAGTATGTACTCAGAAGAGATACAATTATAGGACTCTGGATGGAAGTACATTCATGGATATTATTTGAGGCCAATTGGACGGGAGATGTTTTGCACCATGTACCAGTCTCTCTCTAAACAATTCAAGAATTCACTTTTTCCTTCCCCCCGCCAACCAGCCTTCTACATCTTACCTCTCCCAAAACAATTTAAGGATGCTGAGGTATAAGAGGCTAGGGGGAAGGGGGTTGTGGGTTATTGACAGTATGAAGGAGGAGTGGGTGGTGATTGCACATTGCAGAAACCTGAAAGAAAGCCAGTATGATATAATTTCACCCTGGGAATCTATTGCTATAGCAACAAAACAGATTTTTAGAAAAATAAGGTTCAATATAAAAGTATCATAAAAGCAGAAAGATGGTTATATAAAAAACAACCTCTCCTCATTTAGCTTATATTTTATTTAAATATTTACTTGAAATGTTTATTGACCCACATTATCAAAAATAAGAAATTGGTGCCAAAGTACATATCTTTAAAAAAATAAAAGCTCTTTCTTTTTATTTGGTGTGATGAAACAGCAAGAAAATGCTTCTGATAGCCTCAATGTATGTATTATAAGACAACACAGTCTATTTGGCGTTACTGTGGAGTTGAATTACTATAGAGTTACTCCAGATTTACACTGATGTAATGGAGAGCAGAATTTGGCCAATAGCTATCTATTGTGCCATTTAATAAGAAATAATGAACAAATGTCTAACACTTCTGTTCTTTAAAGAGAACAAAGCAGTATGTAAATACCATTAAGAGATATGTTGTGCTTACAACATTCCATTGTTATTACTATAGTGCAGGGGTGGCCAACCTCTGGCTCCAGAGCCACATGCAGCTCTTCAGAAGTTAATATGCAGCTTCTTGTATAGGCACCGACTCCGGGGCTGGAGCTACAGGTGACAACTTTCCAATGTGCCGGGGGGTGCTCACTGCTCAACCCCTGGCTCTGCCACAGGCCCTGCCCCCACTCCACCCATTCCCGCCCCCTCCCCTGAGCCTGCTGTGCCCTCACTCCTCCCTCTTCCCCCCAGAGCCTCCTGCACACCATGAAACAGGTGATTGGGAGGGGCGGGGGGGAGAGGAGGCATTGATTGGCAGGGCTGCCAGTGGGTGGGAGGCTCTGGGAGTGGCGGGGGGAGCTGAGGGGGGACTGCTGACATATTACTGTGGCTCTTTGGCAATGTACACTGGTAAATTCTGGCTCCTTCTCAGGCTCAGGTTGGCCACCCCTGCTATAGTGGGTAGAGCTGTGGGGAAAATGGGGAGGGTGTAGGGGTGATGGACAGGGAGCAGTCACCTACATTTTCTGCACAAGAAGGAGCAAGGATTTAAGATCTGCAGTAAAATCAAATGAAGAAACAACAATAATCCTCCCCCCCACAGGGAAATGAGGCCTTTTGACAGAAGGTCAAATAGAAATCCAGACGCCAAATAAATGTGTGGCCTATTCTAAACAACTAGCCTTCTGCATCATGAGTGATTCTATCAGTGGCCATCTATAATACGATTTAGGACCAGATCTTGCCTTTGTTGTGCACTTCGCTCGCCCACTGGTTTCAATAGTATTTTAGCTACAGAAGGAATGAAGGCTTATTACATAAAAAATCCTCTATAACCCAAAGTTGTGAGCTGTCCCCTCACTGAGTTACCAGTTGAATGGATTAGAGACCAGATTAGTCAGTTTTTAGCTCCAGACCTTTGATTTTTTCAAAATATCACCCTTTCTATACTTCCCCTCTTAGTCTTATCCCAAGACTCTTCTTTATAAAAGCTTTCAGTGTGGTAATATTTTCATTGCTCAAATCATGAAGTTACCATGTCTTGCTGATTTGTGTGATGAGTGGTGGGGGATGGTAAAGATTTCAGGATTTAATCTGTGGTGAAAAATTAGAAAAATCAATGGTCGCCTCTGGGAGTAGAAAGCAGCCAGAAGGTGGTGAGATTTAAGCAAAACAAAATAGGAGAGTGGCAAGTACTGAAACAATGCTCACATTCCGTACATCTTGAGGTCCCTCAAATGGAAAATGGTATAAAACAAGAGAGAAAGAAACACACAAGGGCAGATCCTCAGTGAGGACCTGTTCCAGAGAACCACAGAGGGGAAGAGGCAGCCCCAAGGGCCAGTAGGAGAAGAAAACCCCTTTACTCAAAGAGCCAGAAACAAAGGGAGAAACACTTGAAAGTATATAAATACTGTTTATGTGATACACACTGTTAGTCAATTGTTTTAGGCCATATGTTCTAGTATTTTTCTTCCACCTTCCTAATACTTAATTATTTTGCTGTTTAACCTTCCCCCCATGTGGGTAATGAACACAAAGCTAAATACGATGCACATTCTATTCCCAATAGCACTAACATACTCACATACGCCCAAGCTCATTTAGCCCAAGAATTTCTTCAAGTTATAATTTCTTTAGGGTCACATCAGGGTAATTAAATGACAAATTCCATTTAGTGGAAGGAGAGAAGAGGCTTGGAGAGAGCAATTTAAAATTAAAATAGGGTCATTGAAGTGGATAAGGGATTATAAGGCATAGCTAGGGGAAAGCGTAGAAGTTTTTAAAAATATAAAAATAATCCAAAACATTTTTATGTGCTTAAAGACATAAAAGAATAAGACTGACAGTTAATAGGAAAGGTGAAATAGTCTTAATTAACATGCTATACTTTATGGAGGGATAGCTCAGTGGTTTGAGCATTGCCCCTCCCCCCTAGGTTAAGAGCTCAATCCTTGAGGGGGCCATTTAGGGAAGTGGGGTAAAAATGTGTCTGGGGATTGGTCCTGCTTTGAGCAACGGGTTGGACTAGATGACCTCCTGAGGTCCCTTCCAACCCTGATATTCTATGTTCAGTACAATTATCCAAACCAGGTACGGAAGGTCCTGATTCTGTAATCTGCCTTCATGAAGGCCCATGGGGACATCAGCAGTGCTCCATGTGCGGGTACTGTTCCACCTGAGTGCTGTTAACTGCAGTACTGGGGCCTAGGTTTGTAAGGGGAGAGATGGTTTATGGTGGCTGGCATGGATTTTTTCCAGGTGCCTGAGCATGTGGCTGATGGAAGGATTGGTGGTAGCATCTTCTTTTGATTTTGTGCAAATGATTGTTTCAGCAGCTAACTAGCCATCAACATGTGCCATAAGGACCATGCTTTTAAAACATTTGGGGTGCAATCGTGGCCCCATTGGAGTCTGAGGGTTTTGCTATTGACTTTAATAGAGTCAGGATTTTAGCCTAGGTCTTTAAAAATCAATAAAAAATAAGTAAAGTGGGTGGGGTTGATTCCTGTCTAATTAAACTTCGTGCATGCAGGAAGCAAAACTTTATCAGCAACTAGCCCACAAATGTGGAACTAACTCCCATAACAACAGCTGAAACTTCAGTACTTTCAGAGCAAAAGGCAAACCTCATGGCTTTGACCAACCTTCCTACACCTTCAGTACAGTAACACACACAAAATAAATGTCAGTCCCTGATTACTGAAGGGAAGAGGTAAAGAGAGAAAGATATGGATACACTTTATAATGTTGGGAGGTTCTGGGCACCACATGAGAACCTACTATAGGCAGAAAGATAGAGGAGAAATACTATTGTATTTTACAATCACATATTTGCACTAGCATTAATATTATTTCAACTCCACACAGGCACAATGAATTGGGCATTTTTTCCTACTTAACTATGCTTCAAGATTTCTTGGGACTAATTTTTTGTTTTGTTTTGCCTGGGTTATCATTTTTCACAAATGGGTGGTTCCATATTGTCATGGTCCAGACACAGATCTTGCTAGAGAGAATCATTATTCTCACTGGTGTGAACTTTTGTGCTCCATGCCCAAAGCCTCTGGGAACTTCAATATAATTGATGAGCAACTTATATATTTAGAAAAGAAAGCCAAAATGCCCAGAGCAAGGAGCAGAGAATTAAACAAAACACCCTTCCTGCCCTCATATCTACAATTCACATGGCAATAAAAAACAAACAAACCAAACTCAAAATTAAAATAACAAAAACAGTGAAAGCCAGAAGAGACCTGTAGTCTTGCTTAAAGGAATGGTAGGGATGACTATCCAGGAAGAGGGAATTCCAAAAGCATCTCTACTTCAGCCATAGCCACACAACTGTAAGGGGTCAAAGACTCCACTCTGGAGAGAGGGCATCTTGGAAGCCTAATGAGTCATCCTATGGCTGTTGAAGAGTTGATAATTACATTTTTTCCCACTAAGCTGCCATTAATTTTCATGCATGTGGAATTGGAGTGCCAGATTCTCAGCTCCACTCTGTTCTCTTTATGTTATTCTGTGGGTGTAAAAGGGATGGAAAATTGCCATGCTGGTTTCAACAGCTAGCTAGGGCATTCCCTTGCCCAGGGGAATCTCTGGGTGGCATAAGGCTGGTGCAGACAGCTCTATGCCACCTACTCCATATCCTGGCTGACAAACAAACTTGAGGCCTAACTTTGCATGTAGTGGGTGTTCTGGGGATGAGAACGACTGTGTCAGAGGGGGCCATACCTGGAATACTTTGAGCTATGGCAGCCATGGGTTGGCAGAATGGTCCCTAAGGGGCTGTTGCAGGTAATGGTCTTCTTGACAAAGTCCTTAGATTGTAAATTTGCAGAAGGGCCACATTTTTTCTAAATGAAGGCTAAAAATCTATGTACAATTACTGGGACTGTGTGCAAATTGGGTTATTGCCCATGTAAATGGCACCTGATTAGCGATTTGTGTGGGCAGTTGTCATGAATGCACATGCAAAGGTAGGTGTACAGTTGCAAATGCTTTTTTGCCCTCATTCTTTTGCACTCTTTAGTATATGTCCCTTATTTTTTTGGTTGTCAAAATGTCACTAAAATAAAGCTCTTGTCAAACTCTTCCCTTATGGAAAAGTCCTACAGGATTTAATAGGTATGAAACCAATAGGATTCCATAGGAATTTCATAGGGTTTTGCAGAAATTATCTAAAGAGCATATATCTAATGGGTTTCTTAGGAGCAATACAATTCTCTATTAAGGCAATCTCAAGTGTCTTAGATACTTTTTTATGTCTAATCCCGCTCAAGAAAAGTTTTCTAATTTCTGTAGGGCAGACACTCAGAATGAAATCCTGGCCCCACTGAAGTTAGAGCTTTGCCATTGTATTTTGAGGGGCCAGGATGTCACTCTATTTTCCCTTCACCCTCCTTGCATTGCTAATGGAGCTTGAAAGGAACATGGCTTTCTGTTTGCTTGGCCAATAATTTCACAGTGATTATTTTTTCCTAGTATTTTTTTGAAGCAGTCACTAGGGGCCACATTCCTCCTTGGTGTAACTCTACTGAAAACAATGATGTTATACTAGTGATTAATGTAGTACTTGATGGTCTATAAAATCCTGTTCTTAAAGATGGATATTTACTGAAAATACCCGTTCTCTGTGTCTGTGAGAATATTGTGGAGTAGTCCCCAGGTTTCAAGGCCGGTGCTTCCACTAGGCGACCCTAGGTGGTTGCCTAGGGCGGCAGGATTTGCGGGGTGGCATTTTGCCGCCCTAGGCGGAAATTCGGTGGCAGGGGGTCCTTCCGCTCCGAGGCTTCGGCGGAAATTCGGCGGCGGGCCCTTCACTCGCTCCATAGGGTGACCAGATGTCCTGATTTTATAGGGACAGTCCTGATATTTGGAGTTTTGTCTTATATGGCTGCCTATTACCCCCCACCCCGTCCCGATTTTTCACACTTGCTGTCTGGTCACCCTACTCGCTCCAGGACCCGCCGCCGAAGTGCCCTGAAGACGCGGAGCGGAAGGACCCCCGCCGCCGAATGCTGAGAGGAGGAGCGCTGCCGCCTAGGGCAGCAAAAACCCTGGCGCTGATCCTGCTAGGTTTGCTGCTAGCTCAGTTGTATTTTCTTAACTTCCAATGCAAATATATATACACACAAGAAAGGATACTTTATGTAAAATATGCTATGTTTATTGTGATTGAATTTTTGCTGTATGACAGAGTATTAACAAATCATATCAAAGGCTATTTAAGCTACAAAACGGTGACCTACAATTCTGTTGTACATAGCAGAAAGGAAAGGTGAAATAGTAATTTTATATCTTATCATACAGTGCAAATCTTTGCTTGTACTGTATCCAGTAAAGGGGGCAATGCAAACCATCACCTTCACAGTTTTCTCTTCTGAAAAATGCTTTTAGAATTTAATAGTGAGGAAACCATAAAAATAATTTTAAAAACCTATAGGTTGTATAGAAAATTATATCCCTGCTATAACATTCTGTAGGTTGTTTTAAACATTCCAGGGAAAGATAATCATTCTGTATTAAATTCTATAGGAATTTACCATAAGGGTTGCTTTTAAACTACTGTATTAGCACTTGAAGAAGCAGTCTCAAAGGCCTTTTAGGTATTTACAATCCATTTGTTGATCTATTAAACTTTATCTGCCTTACATACCTGCCATTCCTTTAAGGCACACAGTTCAGGCCAAAATCTGCTCTCAGCTATACCAGTGTAAATAGAGTAATGCCACTTAATTTAATGGAGGTACTCCAGTTTTACACAGGTAAAAATGAGAAGAGTATGTGGCCCTGCATTCTTATTTTCTGTAAAAAAATCCTCTTTACTCGACTGGAAGAAACATTTTGCAAACTAATTAACAATGGCATCATAGTGTATGGCATAACATTGCTGCAATATTATGTACAGTTAAGAAGCTAACAGATTAATTTATTGTAGATTGGTATTTGTGCTTGCTACATATTAGATAATTATTGAATTATTTCTGTCTGCAGTATGAAATCTTATCATACATTCAAGTCTGGAGTTCCTGTCAAGGACAATGGTTTTACTATTATCAGGTAGCATAGGAATACCTGTTAACCAGCATCCTTGTTCTTCCTCACCTGGTTTACTTTAAAAAACAATATTGCTAATTTAGGGTCCCAATCCTTTCACCCTTAGAGTGAATAGAACCTTACTACTGAAGTAATCCCACTGACTTCGGTGTGAATAATGGTGGCAGAACTGGGACGTTATAATGTAAGCTTTTCAGGGCAGGGACTGTCCCTCTTTTGTACTGGGTCTCACAAAATCGGGTCCTGATAATTAAAAAATTTTTTTTAATGAAAACATTTTTTTTAAACTAGCAAAGAAAATTAGAGGGTTTTGAGTTAAAAAATTAAAGACAAATGAACACCTTCCCAAATTTATTTAGTTTTTAAAAGTAAAACAATACACTAATGGCTAAATTCTGCCACCATTACTTCCAATAAACAGTATCCTACTATGTGACTAGCCCTATTGATTGCACTCAGTGGACAAAAGTGAGTGCTTGGGCTAAGCTATGCGAAAGGGGTGGCTCAGGAGAAAGAGTCCTTGACTGGGTGCAATTTACTTTTGCCAATGTATGGGGCCAGCTACTTTAGCCAGTAAGTAGAGTGATGAAACCAAGGCTCCATCCACTCTCTGCCCATCTCTGCTTCCCAGGAGCGCCGCCAGCTTTTCTGCCGCCCTAGGCAGCGGAAGGTCCCGCCCCGAAATGCCGCCCCCCACAGAGGTGGCGGAAGGTCCCGCCGCTGAAATACCACCGCGGTCGCCGCCCCCCAAATTATAGTGCCCTAGGCGACCGCCTAGGTCGCCTAATGGGTTGTGCTGGCCCTGCTGCTTCCTGCTCACTCCACTGTTTGCAACCAGAGTATCTGGAGGTCAGAATCTGGACTCCATACCAGACCCAAGATCCAGATAACTGAACAAAGGGATTTTGAAGGGGTTATTACAACCCTGCTCAGATGAATAAGAAAAAGACACAGTGCAGCCCATTGTGAGTGAGGATGACAGAATTTGGCCCTAAATAAAAACTAAAAAAAAAAAGTCAATGCAGTGTAAAAAAAGTCAACAACAATGTCCAAGAAATTAAGTCGTTATATTTGCAGTTTAGAGTTATTGCACCTCTTTGGCCTCTGGAACTTCTGTATCAGGGAGACTGTTCTCAATAATGGTCTTCCTAAAAGAAAGATGATCTAGTACACTGCTGGGTGCTCAACAGGAGTCATCACTGTGACCAAACTGAACGAGATTAGCTAGTCAAATTTCTGCTAATCTCATTTTCTCTCCTGTCATTGGCATGGACTCCCCCATTTGCTAAAACAAAACAAAAAAAGGAAATAACTAGTTATAAAGCTTGAAAGTCACTGTAGCTAGATTACACTACCAGCCTGCAAGGAAGCTTGTGAAGGTCCTGTGAATGATTGTCAAACCCTTTTTTTGTTTTTATAAAATAATGTGGATGAATGACTGTCTTGAATTTTATATTTAACATCTAATATAATTTTATAAGCCAAAGGAGCATTTTTTACTTAAGTTATTGAATCTAATATAGGACAATGCAGATACTCTTGCTATTCAGAAAAGATACAAAGTTGGTGCTAACTTCACAGTTTATAATCTGACTGGACAAGAGGTACTGTGGCTAATTGACAAATATCCTCAGATATTTACAGCCAACCCCCATAGAGGAGTATTTTGGGATAGCTGGTAACTTGAACATTTGAAGTCTTGATACATGATGTAGCTTCTTGACAATCATTTAAATTTGGTAAAGCAGAATATAGAGCTAAAGCATGAGTAGTCAGAACTGAATATAGAGATTAAGATCAGACAAACAAAGGTTTTAGGTGAAAAAAAAATCAGATAAAACGTACAACATTCTGAAAATATATGTAAATAGATCCCGCTGGAGCTGTGAGAATGAATCCCCTCTATATTCTCGTAGCATGGCATATATACACTCAATGTGTGCGTGAGGGTGTAGTAGCCTTACAGGGCTTTAGGGCGGCTTAGTCCCCATTGAGCAGGTAAACATAAGTACTGCACCTGATTTAGAATAAAAACCACCCTCAAAGTTGACACATTCCTGTGTAGTAGTGTCAGAGAGGCAAAGGATTGAATGGCACACAGATCAAACTATTTCCTCTGTCTTAGGAGTGGAACTTCCAACTCTGTGCTATTCTTTTCCTCTGTTTATTCCCTCTCCCTTCTACATTCTTCTCTTTCTCCTCTCCCTCCCCATTCAATGTGTACTGTCTTCGATCCCCTCCTGTTCCCCAGGGCCGGACCACAACATTTTGGCACTTAGGGGGTATGGGAGCTCAAATGATGCCCCCATGCCCTCTGGCTTAGGCCAAAACTTTGAAAGGTCTCAATTCTGCCTTCTTCCTGTTCTACTCCTCTCATGGTACTGCTCTGCAATAAAGGAGAACTAACAACTTAAAATTTTTGAACAAGGTTGTCTGCATAGTAAACATTGGCATTTTTATCTGTTTGAATAATCAAAGTGGTGCTTTCCGTGCCTTCTTGGTTGCAAAGATTTGAACTGCTTCCTGCTGAAGGTCCACAGTCTGGGCCAGCTCATGCTCTATTGAGATGGTTGCAAGGCCGACCAGCCTCTCCTGTGTCATTGTGGAGCGTAGATGTGTTTTTATTAACTTTAGCTTGGAGAAGCTGCGTTCTCCACTGGCAACTGTTACAGGAAGTGTTAGAAATATGCACAGAGCAACAAAAGCATTTGGAAAGTGTGGTCATCTTATTTATGCACATATATTCCAGAACAGCCTTTGGAGTTGATCCTGCTGAAATGTATCTTGAAAGGGCTTTCAGTTCATCACCTAAATCACTTGCATCAATAACACACATGTCATCATGTGTCAACACTGTCTCTAGTGCCCAGCATTGCTGGTGTAGGTCTTCTTCAGATATAGTGAGGAGTTTTGGAATATCATACAACATCCCAAATATACTGCTGTGTTCCTTGAGCTGCATGAAACATTCTTCAACTGACAGTATTGCACAATCTAGCACCTGGTTAAAGAATTCAACTTTGAATTGTTGTTTGGGGTCTCTTATGGGATTATCCCGTGCCTCGTAATCAAAATGTCTTCTTCGGTGACTCTTGTATTCTTGAATGGGTGGGAAAATAGCTTCAGTGTCAAGTTCCTCTGCCAACGTCTGTGCACTCTTCAGAATGTTTTGAAATCCCTCATCTGACCGGTAAGACTGTAGGTATGACTTTGCTTTGTCCAGTTGTTCCATTGCTCCAGATATATCAAGGTCAACACCTCGGAGTCTCTTGCTTACAACAACATTTATTTCAAACAGTATGTCATGCCACAACATTAAGCCACACAGAAATTTGAAGTTACGTATGTTTCTGGTGATTCCATTTCCCTCTGCCACTGTTCTCCCATGAACAGTTCCTGTCATAGCATTATCCTCCATAATGGCAACTATGGCATCATCTATCTTCCCAATTTGATGTTTGATAGGCTTTGGGCTTGGCTACACTTGCGAGTTACAGTGATACGCCCTAGCTCACTCCCCGTCCACACTGGCAAGGCACATAGAGTGCTCTGACTCCACGGCTACAGCGCTGCTGGTACTCCACCTTGACGAGCGGAATAACGTTTGCTGTGTCCCCCGCTGGAGCGCCGCAGCGCCAGTGTGGACGACCTGTCCTGTTAATGCGCTCTGATCGGCCTCCAGAAGTGTCCCACAATGCCTGTTCTAGACAATCTCGTCATCACTTTGAACTCTACTGCCCTGCCCTCAGGTGACCAAGTCGTGAGACCCTCCCTTTACATTCTCTGGGAATTTTGAAAATCCCCTTCCTGTTTGCTCAGCCAGGCGTGGAGTGCTCTCAGTGAATCTTTCCAGGTGCCCATGCCTCCATGCGCCAGGCAATCCCCAGTATGGAGCAATGGCGAGGTGCTGGACTTCATCAGTGTTTGGGGGGAGAAAGCTGTCCAGCCCCAGCTGCGCTACAGCCATAGGAATTATGATACCTTCGGGCAGATATCAAGGGACATGATGGAAAGGGGCCATGACCGGGATGCTCTGCAGTGCAGGGTTAAAGTGAAGGAGCTGTGGAATGCCTACTGGAAAGCCCGCGAGGCAAACAACCTCTCCGGTGCTGCCCCTGCGACCTGCCATTTCTACAAAGAGCTGGACGCGATAATTGGGGGCAACCCCACCTCCATTCCGAGTACCACCATGGACACTTTAGAGCCCAGTTCAACAAGGCAGGAGGAGGAGGAGGAGGAGCAGCAGCAGCAAAGCAGGAGTGAGTGTGCTGAGGCGGAGGAAGGCACCCCAGAATCCCTAGATACATGCAGCCAGGAGCTGTTCAAGCCAGGAGGAAGGTAGCCAGTCGTGGCGGACAGTGCTTGGAGAAGGACAAACACCAGAGGAGGTTCCCGGTAAGCGGCTTTTATTTTGGGAAGGAAGTTATTTGGTGGGGGCTCTTGGGGCAAGGAGGATTAGGGCTGCATGCATGCCTAGATAGGGCGTTGATGTGCTCTCTCACATCGCGGTAATCGGCCTCAGTGATCTCTTCAAAGGTCTCATCCAGAACTTGGACAATGCACTTGCGCAGGTTTCTCAGGAGAGCCACCGCGGTCCTTGTCCCAGTAAGGCTAACTTGTCTGCGTCACTGTGCCGTGAGGGGCAGGGGGACCATTGCTGCACACAGGCAAGTTGTACTTGGGCCAGGGCGGAAGCCGCGTTGCAGTAGAAGACCCTCCCTTGCTTCCCAGGTCACCCTCAGCAGTGAGATATCTTCCAGGATGAACTCCTGTGGAAAATGTGGGGACAGTGTTCAGTATAGGGGCCCCCTGCTGCTGTTGGCTCTCCCCATGGCACAGAAACCAGAGGACAGTACAGCCATGAAACAATCAGTCACACTTGACCCTGTGCTTACTCACCATTTTGGGGCTCCCGTGGGTTTATGTGCACTCGCTTTGGGACGGGCAAATTATGCTATTGTGTAGACTGTGCTTGCCCTTAAGTATGGAGGAACCATTGCTCTGTCTGGTGTGAACAATGCTGCCTCTGTTAAGTGTTGCATTTTGCCTTTACAGATGCAACCTTGAGATCTCAGCCGTCCGTGTTATTCACCTGCCGAAAGACCCCAAAGAATCAGAAAGAGGCCACGTAGAAGCAAGGAAGACATGTTGCATGAAGTAAGGCAGCATTCAAGTAATGAAAATCAAAAAGTGCAGGCGTGGCGGGAGAGTGAAAGGAGGATCCTCCTGCACAGGGCCGGCTCCAGGGTTTTGCCGCCCCAAGCGTCGGGGAAAAAAAAGAAAAAAAGCTGCGATCGCAATCGGCGGCACTTCAGCGGCAGCTCCACCGCGCCGCTTTCTTCTTCGGCAGCACTTTGGCGGCAGGTCCTTCCCTCCGAGAGGGAATGAGGGACTCGCCACCGAATTGCCGCTGAAGAGCCGGACGTGCCGCCCCTTCCCTTGGCCGCCCCAAGCACCTGCTTGGTGCACTGGTGCCTGGAGCCGGCCCTGCTCCTGCAGAACGAAGAGCACCGGCATAAAAGTGCAGTACTCCAGTCTCTTTCCCCTCTGCTAGTTCAACCCATGCCGGTGCCTTCCAGGCTTACATGGCTTGGTTAGCTGTAGTGCCATCTGCAGTGGAGAAGACAGCACTGCATCTGGACACAATGCCAGTGTTTGCCTTCATTGGGCCAGATCCTCAGTTTGTCTCAATTAGCATAGCTCTACCGAAACCAGCAAGTTTAAGGGTATCAGAATCTAGCCCATAATGGCTGCAATGGCTTGGGATTCTGAGTGGCCAAATTGACAGAGGGCTAATAATTTTTTCAGCAGATATTGGAGTCACAGTCTGAGGCATTAGAGAGAATGCTCTGCTGCTCAGTCTGATTCCTCTGCATGAATGCACTTTGCTATTTCTCTTCTGGTATTCCAGTCATTATTTCGAGAAAGCAGTGATGAATTCCTGATCTTCTGTTTCCTCTGCTCACAGTGCTCATTAGAGTGATCTCATTTTCCTTGGCAGCAGCAACCACCTGACCTTTCCTTTTCGCCAGGGCCGGCTCCAGGCACCAGCTGAGCAAGCTGGTGCTTGGGGAGGCAGCTTGTAGGAGGTGGCATTCCGCCCAATCCTAGGGCAGCACGGCCACTTTTTTGTTTGTTTGTTTTGCCGCTCCGGCCGCCCTGTAGGGGGCAGCGGCGTGGAGGACGGGAGTGCCCTGCAGCAAGCCCGGCAGGGCAGCCCGCGTCCTTCCCTCCCCGCCAACCGGAGCGGTGCGGAGCCCTCTCGGCAGGGGGCACGGCGGGACGGGCCGCGTGGCAGCGCCCCGCTGAAGCCCTGGCCGCCCCACTTCTCTCTCTCCCCCCGATCCCTCCCCCTCCCCCTCCCCCCCGCTAGCCGGGGCACATCTGCAGGGCAGGGAGTCCCCCTGCACCCTGGTTCCGGCTGCGCCGGAGGTTTGTTTTTTTTTTGCTTTGCTGTTCTGGCCGCCGCGGGTTTTTTTTTTGCTTGGGGCGGCCAGAAAGCCAGAGCCGGCCCTGCTTTTTGCTAGTCATTTAACTGTTATTCTGAAGATGTAATCAGTTTACAGCTCTGACAAACCTATTTACCTTTTGTGAGACCTGTGTCCTTGAGGGCACATTGTAACAGCTGTTCCATTTTGAACCAAAGGTGTCCCTATTACAGACACAAGAACACCATTGTCAACGGATAATTGAAAGTCATAGAATCATAGAAGATTAGGGTTGGAAGAGACCTCAGGAGGTCATCTAGGCCAATCCCCTGCTCAAAGAATGACCAATACCAACTAAATCAGCCCAGCCAGGGCTTTGTCAAGCCGGGCCTTAAAAACCTGTAAGGATGGAGATTCCACCACCTCCCTAGGTAACCCATTCCAGTGCTTCACCACCCTCCTAGTGAAATAGTATTTCCTAATATCCAACCTAAACCTCCCCCACTGCAACTTGAGACCATTGCTTCTTGTTCTGTCATCTGCCACCACTGAGAACTGCTTAGCTCCATACTCTTTGGAACCCCCCTTCAGGTAGTTGAAGGCTGCTATCAAAACCCGCCCCACAGTCTTCTCTTCTGCAATAAATAAGCCCAGTTCCCTCAGCCTCTCCTCATAAGTCATGTGCCCCAGCCCCCTAATCATTTTCATTGCCCTCTGCTGTACTCTCTCCAGTTTGTCCACATCCTTTCTGTAGTGGAGGGGCCCCAAAAGTGGACCCAATACTCCACATGTGGCCTCACCAGTGACGAATCGAGGGAAGTGATTATTCCCCTCTATCTGCTGGCAATGTTCCTGCTAATGCAGCCTAATATGCCGTTAGCCTTCTTGGCAACAAGGGCACACTGCTAACTCATATCCAGCTTCTTGTCCACTGTAATTGCCAGGTCCTTTTCTGCAGAACTGCTGCTTAGCCAGTCGGTCCCCAGCCTGTAGCAGTGCATGGGATTCTTCCATCCTAAGTGCAGGACTCTGCACTTGTCCTTGTTGAACCTCATCAGATTTCTTTTCGCCCAATCCTCCAATTTGGCTAGGTCACTCTGGACCCTATCCCTACCCCCCAGCTTATCTACCTTCCCCCCAGCTTCGTGTCATCTGCAAACTTGCTGAGGGTGCAATCCATCCCATCATCCAGATCATTAATGAAGATGTTGAACAAAACCAGCCCCAGGACCGACCTTTGGGGCACTCCGCTTGATACCGGGTACCAACTAGACATCAAGCTGTTGCTCATGACTCATTGAGTCTGATGATCTAGCTAGCTTTCTATCCACCTTATAGTCCATTCATCCAATCCATACTTCTTTAACTTGCTGGCAAGAATACTGTGGGAGACCATATCAAAAGCTTTGCTAAAGTCAAGGTATATCACATCCACTGCTTTCCCCATATTCACAGACCCAGTTATCTCATCATAGAAGGCAATTGGGTTGGTCAGGCATGACTTGCTCTTGGTGAATCCATGTTGACTGTTATATAAACCAACAACATGAAGAAAGATGATGATGGAGGATATTAAGTTCTCCATTCATGTGCATCATTTGCTAAGTGGACAGCATTGGAAAGCTGTGAAATATTTCAATATGGAAAAAGTATGTGACATCAGGAAAGATGGCAAGAAAAAAAATGTACCAAAGGAGGCAAATCTCCTGTGTAGGGCATGGATTTCTGACAATGGCTGTCTCTGGCAAAGAATCTGCTGTCTCCAGTATAGTTGTAAAGTATGTTGACAAACTGGATGTTGGTCCAACATCCCTCCATAATCAAAAACACTGCAGTGTGCCCTATATTAGACCCAAATATCTATAAACAGGTACCAAGAACAAGGATGTTAGAAGACCTCTTATGCAACAGAGCTTCAGCATAGCTCTAGATAAGGGAAATCCAAAGAGACAATCATCTTAAGGGAATGCTGATATTAACATTCATGACTATGTAGCATATTATAAGCTATTTTCTGATGGGAGTGTGTGTGTGTCACAGAGTGTCTGTTTCTGAATCCCTCCTAATTAGTATGCTGCCCCCTATACATGTAGTTAGCATGGGATGGGGAGCCCGCTAGCAGCTATGTATCAGCTGGGGTGTGTAACAGATAATTGCGTGCAATGGAGGGGGCTCATAAAATAAAAATAACCTTATGAGGAACTAGGTGGTAATGGAAAATGTCTGCTTTATTTATTTGAGAGGTTTATTCAGGGTATTACTGGACGCTGCTTCTCTGTATCTGACTAAGGTATTATATATGTTTTTCAGGTAAAGTTCAGTAACACAATAAATTGTGAAGTATTTGTTATCAACTGAAGAAGAGATTCAAACTGAAAATGTACCATGTGACATGAAATTCCATGCCGACAATCATTGATTATTGGCTTGGTATCCATTACAACCACAGAGCTATCCCAAGCAGCTGTTGACTGGATCTTCACTAGAGCATATCTGTCTTTGTCATGGGATCATTGAATATAAAAAGTGTGGCAATTTCACTTATATCGTGGTCATTCTTTGGACTAAAGTCAACGCTGACCCTATCTCCTGTAGAAATAGGAACCTATTGCATTGGCACATCTTCAGACTGGTGGATCCCACTCAGTGTCAGAACTCTTTGAAGGAAAATTCTGTTGAGCTGCTGGACACCATGATCGTTTTCGGTCTTCACCACTGGCCATCAACACAAGATGTGCCTTCTGTCTATATTGTATTTGGTATACAGCTGACTGACAGCGGGTGAAGTAGCAGGGGAGGAAAGTAGAGCAGGAGCTCTCAAACTATTTCATGTTGTAGACCATATCTTACTAGAGATAATATACTTCATGATCCTGCAGACCACCTCCCCTGTCTTCACAATTGCATAACATCTCTATGGAAACTACAGTGATTATTTACCTGGAAATTTAAATAGGAAAGCTAAAAATATATTTAATTCTATCTATTAATGCAACTTACTGGTTGGAAACAAGGAGAAAAGCCAGCAACATACAACCAGCCAGTTGTTCACAGATCAGTTTGAGAACCTTTGAGCTAGAGCACTGGTGATGGACAACTTGCTGAATGTTGCCTGTCGTGATGTAGAGTTTTTAAGTTCCTATATTGTGACAGCTGTGGGAGCTGAAATGACTGCTTCATTGTTCATCTCTGCCAAATTTATATTAGTAGCATTTTCCAACAGAAGAAAATGGGACTGTTGCTGGAGGAAGGTATTACTCAGTAGGAGGGGTGGGCTGGGCAGAATCTGGACCTAACCAAACAAACATCCTCCCTCAAAACTGAAAAACTCCTCCCTACTGCTAAAATTCTTGCATGTTCTTTCTCTCTTTATATATAAAGATGTTTTTGCTAAAAACAGGAAATGATGAGAGCAAAATAATCTTTGAGTTTATAGACTGTCATACTTTGGGTGTCCCAAAGTTCTTACATAGCAAGGATTATAAATAGCCAAGAGGCTTTGTTCATTGCAAGAGCAGAAGGATTTTTCACACTGTGGGTGTTATTTTCTATGCCACCATGTTGTCTTGCTGTTGAAATTCTGCTAACGTGGGTTCTTAGAAACTGATGAAAAAAGCTTCCTATAAATTCTTGAGCTTTCCATCAACTCTTGTTGACACCATGTGATCAGTCTGTCCAGTATACACTTTGCAGTTGGCCCATGTGGCATGGGGAGGGGTCATTAGATGTGTAGTAGGTTTTTTCCTCTTTAAGGAAAGGGGTACTGTTGACAAGTTATTGTTTCTAGGACCTTGCATAAAAATATACGACTCCTCAGCTGAGTCATCTTGATGTCAAGAGTGAACTCTTGCATTTCTATTAAAGGTATTTATGCTTTAAATCAGGTGTGTAAAACAGCCTGAGGCATATGGGAGACAAAGACAGAGGGCTTTCAGAGAAAAACCTTATGTAGCCAAGTGGACTCACTGCTGACTCCCTGGGCATGGCATAGCAGGCTACCCTTCTGTAGCACCCCATGCCAATAGAGCAACACAGTGCCTGAGTGACTTTCTTCTGTGAGTTGTCACTTCAGTCAGGTCACATTTTAGTTTCACCCCTTCTGGCATAAGAAAGTCCAACAAACAGTAGTCCAATGTCCTTATATCTGGTCCTCAGCCCCTGGTCTGGCCCCACCATCCCTATGCCTCTTCATTCAGAGCTTTCAGTCATCCTTATTTTCTTCTCAGGGGCCTCATACCACCTTCCCTAATAACTGGTAGAGGAACCCAGGCCCTCCCACTATCCTGGGTTCCAGTCCAGGGACTCTAACCAGCAGACAAGGCCAGTTCTGTCAGGCTTCTTGCTGCCAACTTCGTGGACTTTTTCCTACTGGAGCCTTTTAAGGCCTTCTCCCTACAGACTCTTTAAGTTCACCCTTGTTCTGGGGCAAGGAATCACAGGGCTCTTCCATAGAATCCTCCAATAAATCTCCAACCAAAAGAACAAAGGTAAACCCACTTCTGCCCTCCTTAGGCAGGACCTTTCATCCCTATTCAGTTTTCCCTGCCCTGTTCCTCCACTGAACACCCCCAGAAGTTCAGAGCCTGCAGTTTTATCAGGGCTCACACTCAGAGCTTGCTCTACCCCAGTGGCTGCTCCATGTCTCTCCAGGCCACTTGCCAGATTTTCAGGAGAGAATCCCAAGATCAGCTTTAGAGCTGGGCTTCCTCCTTGCCCCTGCTACTCTTTCCACTCCCTAATACCAACAGAGATTGCAATATTTTCCTTCTCCCTGCAGCAGCCCCTCTTCTACGCTGGGCTTCCTCTTTTATACTAACCACCCAGCTCCTCTCCCAGCTGGGACTAATCTTTATTGTGACCTGTCCCACCTTCAGCTACCTTAATGGAGCTCTCCAGCTCCTGTTAACTCTTTCATTACCTATGTGGGTATATACCCCATCACACTTAGTAATTCCTATGATCCAGAGAACGCTGTAGCTGAGATTTAAGTTTTCCTGTTATTTATTTAGCAATAAAGGAAACTCCAGGGAGGTGGGCAAGATGAACCTTAAGTTGATAGAATTTGGTCAAAAGTCTAATTCACATATTTACACCAAGTTGCACCTTAATCTGCAAAATGTGTAATTGAAGTAAATGGGGTTGATTGAATATGAGGTGCTATTCAACACGAGTATAAGAATCTGTCTTGTTGACAGAAGCAGGGTGGGAATGCCATCTGCTAATAATTTAGAAATTGTGTATGATTATTTTATAGTCCAAATGGTACGTTTTTCTTCCCCAAGATCTTCCCATCAAATGCCACTTTCCTGATTACTTCCTCCCTGAGTCCAGCTCCATAGCCTTACAGGGCTTCCTGGTTCTACGTTTTCCATACATTAAGAGCAAAAAGTGTGTTTTCAGTACAGATGACTGACATCACATTAAGGAAAACAAGGAATAAAGAAAGGGGGTGGAGAGGGAATCCTAGGCACTAGCAGATGTATTTCTTATGTTCTCTTTTCCATGGCTGTGAATATTTATACAGTGAAAGTGTGAGGTGGTGAGCTGATTAGTTTGCTGCACAGAGAGGCTTCTGCATTGCCGGAACATGTATCCTAATTCTAGGATATTCCATGACTGAAGGCAAAACACTGATGCTCTCAGGCAAATCCCTGACAAGACTGTTTTAGAGGTCCAGATGCAGAAAGATCACATGACATGTTTGCAGTAGCTAAGTGTTACCAGGCAGAATTAGAAAGGAAATTCACTGTAATGTCTGTAATCCGAAACACTTTGCAGTATTTTCCATTTGAACAGATTGTTCAGACTTATGTGTTGATTGAAGGATTAAAAAGAAAAGTGCTATGAATATTGATCTTCATGAGGGTAATGGACACGTGTTAGAAGTAGGCAGCAAGTGAACTATTATTTTGTAAGTTCCCATCCATTCCCTTCCTCCTTCCATCCCCACTGTACCTCCTTCCTCCCCTTTAAAAACACCCTTTCTATTTCAAGCTCAGGTCACTTCTAAACATAAGCCATATCTACACTACTGGCTAAATCGGCACTGCTGCGATCGATACAGCAGTGTTGATTTAGTGGGTCTGGTGAAGATACGCTCAGTCGATGGGGGAGCGCTGTCCCATTGACATCTGTACTCCACTTCTCTGAGAGACGGAACCCCATAGACTGCAATTCATGATGTGTACAGGAGTTTGATATATTCAAATGAGGACTATGATCTGACCAAACTCATTTTCACTTGTGGCGTAAAAGGCAAAATTTGAACTCTGGTTTCTAGTAGGAGAAGGCTCAAGTATTAAAAACACATTTTGTTCCCTAGAAATTTTTTACATTACAATTAGCATCACATTTCAGGGATGAATTTCCATAATTTTGTTCAGTGATCGAGAGCCCACACCATAAAACCCGATAGTAAATCTGTACTTCCTTTAATAAGAAAACACTACTGTAATTGTAGAAGTCTGAAAAAATGTAAATGCCATGCTAAATGTGTTTATTTCTACCTGTCTACTTAAAAGAAACTGCTCACTTATTTTCTAAGATCCTCTGACATACAACAGCACTTTTATGAAAAAAATTGTTCAGAAACATTTTCTCTGCATGGGTTCTTTTTTGGCAGCTTGGTGTAAGATGAAAGTAGACTATTTGTTTTTTGCAAATTCCTACACAGTTGATCACTTAAGGCAGAACTCTGCTAGTAGATCTACACTGTTAAGTAAAAAGTGAGTTAATGAGGTCTACTGTATTAAGTTTGCTATTTGTGTTTCCACTGTACTTCCAACATGCATTCCCATATTTCAGATGAAGCCCAGCCCCGAAGTAGTAGTTAGGTCAAAAAGGAGTCAGAGTAGTCTTGGGAAAATCATGATATGATGGGTTTTTTTTGCAGGTGGGGATAGACTGGGAAGTATTGTCCAGGTTTCTAGAATAATCTTCCAGATTGTTATGTCTTTAACAAATTTAAAAATGTTCAGAAAATACTGTTCTAAGTTAGGAAAACTATCATCCGAATGTTAGGTAATGAAATAAGGGCACCCATTCAATGTTTGGCAGATACAATTCAAAGCAATTTGAATAAACAAAAACATACTTACACATAGCCCAAGACAGGTGCTGCATGATCTTGAATTATAATGTATTTGGAAGTTTAGAAATTTAAACTTCTTCCCCAGCTGATTGTGCATGTTTGAGAAAGAGTGGCGTTTGTATTGGCCTGCTAGCACTAGAGAGCCACTGAAAATCAAGGGTTAAATAAAAAAAAAAATCTCCCTGACAGTAGAATTTGTGTATTTTCTTATTCATGGCTACAGTGTTCTAATAAAGTTAACTAACAGAGATACTGTGTGACTGAGAAGCCACAGGCTTCATTTTAACCATTACACTCTTTATCAAGATAATGGATTTGTTTTGTCTATTTCCTGTTTGCTATAATTTCAAAGTGAATATCTGAACAATCCAAAGCAAGTTTAGGGGAATCTTATTGAAATCTGGGTTGAAAATAAACTCCAGAAGTTACTTAAAATCAGGGCTTTTGAATTAAAATGGGTACAATACTTCGGTTCAGACGTGACGGGGGAAGGATTTATAGATGAAGCACTTTGAGATCTGTGGATGAAAGGTGCTCTGTATATGCATATTAATATTAGACTGTTATACATTGTTTAGTTCTCCTTTAGAATACTGGAAATTCTTTACAACTAACAAATACTTCAGTACTCAGCACTGAGGCACTGATTCAGAAAAGCACTTAAACTCATGCTTAACTTGAAGTCAAAGGGACCTAAGATTGTTGAGCACATGCTGGATTTCTTTGCTGAATTGGGGCCATACTAAATTAGATATGGAAGAAATACAGTACTCATTTGTTATAGAGAAGCAATGAAGACATTAATATTTCGACATTAATAGCCTTATCCACACAAGTTTGTTCTTTACTAAAAGTTAGATTTTTGCCATACAGTTGCCACATTTTGATAAAAGGAGTTTTGTCTTTACTAGACCTCTTACAACATTTGAAAACTTTATCCAAATCCTGTTTAGTTTCTCAGATTAAACTCTGTGGTCCAAATCCAGTCTTCACTTCACTAAAGCTCTCATTGAAATCACTGGGAGTTGTGTTTGAAGAGGGACTTCAGGATTTCATCTTTGGTTTGTTAGTTTATTGGGGGTGGATCACCTTCTATGGCAATCCCAGGTAGAGGGAGATGAAGTCTCAGAGGTGAGCCCCGGCAGAACTTTTGCCTGATCAGTACATAGTGGGGCGGGGCTTGCCCCAGAAGAACAGGAGGCAGGAATCAAACAAAATATGGTTGATACCAAGCTACACAAGGGAGGCATAGGCCATCCATACAGAGGCCCTGTGTTTCTGCAGCAGTTTGGCTATTAGTGGGCATTTCTATTGGAGCAATGTTACTAGAGCCTACCTGTGGATAAGGCTGCCCCTGGAAGGCAGCAGCAGGAGGAGACGATGTAGCCTGGTCTGTTCAGTCTCCTGCAAAGGACCAGGACCCATTTAATCTCTATGAGGTCTGGAGAGGGGTATTGATTTAATGCAGCTGGCTAAATCCACCAGTATGTACATGAAGGGAGGGTCTCACCTCAGCTGAATCTAATGGGGCTGATTTCATTGACAGGCCGGGAGAGGGGTTTTATCTGGGACCTTCTGTAATTGATGAATATTTGACTCCTCCTGTTTATTGTACTTTTATTGCTGTGGATGGGTACTATGACTCACAATGGTAAAGTGCAACATACACAGTGAAAGGGTTTGTTTTCATAAACAAATGTGATATGCAATACAGCAATTTGTTTTTAAAACAGACAGAACATCAATACTTTAAATCCACTCAATGTTACAAAATATCTAGACAAGAAGGAAATGGGCGGGGGTGGTGGGAAGATAGGAGGGGGAACTTAAAAAAAAAAGTGCAAAAGCAGAAGAACAATGTCACCATTGGATCTCTCTATAGCAAAGATCCAAGTTGATATGATTTTGTCTCCCTCCTTCCCCCAAGTAAACCACAAAAGACAAGGCACACATTCAGACAAAGCCATATTATGTGAATATAACTCTGTAGATTTGTAGAACATTGCAAGGTTCCAGGCTTCTTGAACTCATTCCAGTGTGGAAGGAGAGTCAATTTTCCCATTGCCTATAAGTAATGGACTGGGCAGCCAGTAAACCCCCCCCACCATCCTCCCCAAACTAGCGTCCAATTATCTGTGTGCCTTCCTATGAGTTCAAATACCCCTAGATACAAGATTCTTGAGTACTTTGTACTGAAAAGCCAGTGATTTTTCTTAACATGATATAGAACAAGTAACCAATATTAAGACAAGATGCCATATTTTTGTGGTAAACAGAGAAAAACAGCATGAATCCATTTTTTACCTTTGCAGCAAAGATTTTAGTTAGAGCAGGAAGTGGTGCAAACTGCATCTGTTGCCATCAGTATCCTAAAACTGATGAAATCTCTTTCCTCATAATACCACAAAGTGTTACTCAAACTTAGTTGGTTAATGCAATGTTGCCACTCCTTTACAATATCTATAATGTAGATGACAGCTGAACTTGGACCATTCTTTCACTGGTAGAAAACCTTGACTTAAAGGCTATGTACATGGAGAAGATCTTCCAGCCTCAGATATTCCCCTTGCCAGCACAGGAACAGGAAGGGCCATCCCTGGAGTATTGTCTATTTCAATGCTTTGGATACCTCTCTCCTAGTGCCTCAGAAGGTCTTTTTTGGGGTGGCAGTGTAGGGTCTATTCTTCCAATACCCAGCCCAGGTACCAGCTACTTTCTGTGGCACTGAAACCAGTTCAGCTCTCAAGTTCCCATTAAGAAGAGAGTTGCTACAGTTCAGAGTTATGCTAACTCAGTGGGTCTCAAACTTTTTTACTGGAGACCCCTTTCACATTGCAAGCCTCTGAGTGCGACCCCCCCCCAATAAGTTAAACACACTGTTTAATATATTTAACACCATTATAAATGCTGGAGGCAAGCCGGGTTTGGGGTGGAGGTTGACAGCTCGCGACCCCCCATGTAATGACCTCACAACCCCCTGAGGGGTCCTGATCCCGTTTGAGAACCCCTGTGCTAACTGCTCTAGATCCCTTTCCATAGCTGCTATGGAGCACTATAGAGGAGCGATCTAGCAGATAACATGAAAGGGAAGACAGTTCAGCGGTTAGGGTGCTGGCCTACCACCAAGGAAATCTGAGGTCATTTCTACATAACCTTGGCTAAGTCACTAAGGGTGGGATCCACAAAAGGTACTTAGGCACCTAAGACCCAGATTTGGCTCCACAAGATTTCCACCGAACCCTGTAGGTGCCTAAACTCACTCAGTGACTAAGTTTTCAGTCAGGCACACTGGTGCCCCCCCAGGCATCTAGACCCTTATCTCCCATACAAGTCCCAGAGGGATTCATGATCTGGGGGAGGGTAGGTGTTTGGCCACCTGTCTTGCATGCAGGGCCCAATAAAGTAGGCAGCCTCTGAGCATGCTTACCAGATTGGGGTCCATTCATAACCCAGCATGAGGAAGAAGTGCCACCTTATAACTTTTAAACCAGTGGTTAGAATATTCAGCGGGGTTGTGGGAGACCCAGGTTCAACCCTGTGCTAGAAGGGGAGAAACAATTTGAATAGGGGTCTTCACTCTCTCGGAGAGTGCTTTACCCATTGAGCTATGGGGTATTCTGAAGGGGTGGGAGGCTCCCTCAATCTTTGCACTATGTATAAATAATGAGTGATTGGAGTAGGGGAGCTAGACACAGGGTCCCCTTCCCTCCACCATGAGTGCCCTAACCTCTGGACTGCACAGTCTCTCTATAGCACCCAGTGACTGTTCCATTGTGGACTATCCTACTGGGAGGTGGTAGATTCAAGTCCAGTCCCCCTACTCCAATCTTTCATTATTTATCCACAATGGAACAGCTTCAACAGTAGAGATTGAGGGAGCCCCACATGAGAATATCCCATAGCTCAGTGGGTAATGCACTCTCCTTTCTTCCCTTTAGCAGAGACAGGGGAATTAAACGTGGGTCTGCCATATCCCAGGCAAATGCTCTAACAAGTGACCTAAAAGTGACAAGGTGGGTGTGACCAAATGCACCCATCTTCACACCCCACACACCACTGTAGTATTTGTACAAAATATGCCTTGTGAAGTATCATTTGAAAACTAATAACTTGCTGGTCCATTATAGCATGGTGAAGTGTACATAGCAATATGGTGTAAAGTAATGAAATCCCCCTGTATGATATTTGTGCATGTTCAAAAATCACAGAGCCTTGCCTAGGGAAAAGTTAAGCAGGTTTGTTCTAAATAAAGGAATGTATTTACCTCAATTTAAATGTATGTTGTAAAGAGGGTCCTCAGACTGTGAGACGGGGAAGACAGGAGACAAGAAAAATGTGCATTTCAGCAAACAGAGGTGAGAAGATACAACATGCAATCTTCTTCACCAGACACCAAGTTGCCTTCTTTACTGTTGGAATGAACTTTAACTAGGGGTAAACCTCAGGAAAATGCATTTCAAAGGGTGACTGAACTGTAGAGTGGGGGGGGGGGCAAAAACACCCTACCCTATCTCTCCCTATCCATCTTTCTCTTTTCCACCTAAGATAACAAAAGAAACAACCAATGGACCTGGGGAGCAAACCATGACCTGAAACTTGGCCAGCAAGGTTACTGGGAACCTGTGGTAAGAATTTCACCTTAAATCAAGTCTAGTTTGTTAAATTCAGAAAGCATTTTCATCTTTATTTTTCTTATAACCATTTCTGACTTTAGTGCCTTATACCTGTACTCACCTAAAAATCTATTTTTAGTTAAATAAACTTGGTTTATTTCTCAATTAAAACTAATCCAGTGTTGTGAATTGTTGGGTAACACCATTTAAAGTAGCAGATTGTTGTATATTGATCCTTTAAAGGGGCAATGAACCTACTATATCTGAACTGTCCAGGAGAGGGCTGGACAGTACAGAACATTTTTTGGAGGAAATTCAGGACTGGGAGTGTGTTGGGGATCACCCTGGAAGTAGTAACAGAGACTACTGGAAGCCAGAGTGCAGCTGATGTTTGCTAAGAGGCTGCTGGGGTCAGAGTTGTGGACCAGGGCTATGGCTATACACAGACACTCAAGGTGTGACCTGCATGTTGTTTTAGCCCAGGTTGGGAGCTACAGCAGCAAAGCATTGTGGGGCATTGCAGGGCAGCAAGTGCTTTCCATACAACCCCTCAGCACAGCTCATGTTTGGAGCTTCCCCTTTGCTTCCTGTTCCTTCTACTTATATCCTCCCAGTTACCTCATTAGCCAAGTAATAACCACCCATGTACTCATAATCCCCCAACAGAACATATTTAATGGCTCAGAGCTGAGTTTGCAGCCTTCTTTATGCTGTAGTACCGCCACTGATCAGGGGGCTGCTGCTATCATAGTCCTCTTTTGGGCATCAAAGTATTTGTATCACCCATCACAGTCCTCTTCTCCTTAAGTGGATGCATAGCAGAGGAAAATCATGCCAAGTTTTCCTGGTATTTTGGCCCCTATTCATTGATCTCTTTGCAGGTGGAAGTTATCTGGACCCATGTAATTTAGTTTGGCTGTTACCATAATGTACTAGATGTGCCATTACACTTCCATACACAACCCTTTAATTCTGAATTGTGGGATCATCAATTTCTATCTGAGAAATGGTGTTTGTGATATTCATTCCCTCACAGGCCCATAGTTTGGAGCATCAATATCAAATGAACTGTGTAAAAGCTGTTTTTTGAGATTGGGACTCTCAGAATTTATTCCCATTTAGATAATTGATCTTCCCTCTTCTGAGTTAATTATTCATCCTTTTGAAGAGGAACATTTGAATAAGAATGAATGCTACAGCAGGAACTTCCCCCGCATTGTTTCTGCACTCATGTATTATGGACTGTACACTCGCTGCCAATATTCCATTTAAATGAATTGAGTGCTTTGATTTAGGCATTTTGATTATGTCAATAGTAACAGAGTATAGTACTGTATCTGAACTATTATTCAAACATACTTTAACCTATGTGTAATCCACACAGGAAATTATAGACCCCTAAATTCTCAACTGAGTGCCACAAAGGTTATAGCTTTTCAAAAACAAATGGTAGGGGATATTTTAAATAGCTTAGAAATACCATTGTCTGATATTTGGCGATACTGTTTGATAGTACAATGTTAGGTGTTTGAGATGCATCATTATACTAAAATAACTGAAGATGCGTGAATGTTTTATCAGTATAATATTAGTACTGTTCTGATCCATAACCAAGTATGCTGCAAGTACTATAAGGGAAAACACACTCTTCGTAATTAAACTGAGGGATATTTGTTTGTTAAATATGTATCAGTGCATTGGGGCTCATTTAGAGCTGTTTGTATTTCCCTCTTATTGCAGCATTTCATTTTTAAAATATGTATGACATTTTAATTTCCTCTCCTTGAAAACTATTTCCTGTACAATAATCCACAGAGAACAATTTATTTTAAGGTGCAAAATTAGTGTGCACAGAGATGGGATTACCGTTTCTTCCTCTCACAAAAGTTATTCAATTCAGGAGCCAAGTTAATTTTCTATGGAAGCTTAAAAAGAAAAAAAGAAATGCCAACAGTGTTAGACACCAATTGTTCAGCATTGCATTTTGATAAACATTACATTTTATTCCACTTGACACATTAAATATGGAGATATACCTATCTCATAGAGCTGGAAGGTACCCTGAAAGGTCATTGAGTCCAGTCCCCTGCTTTCACTAGCAGGACCAAGTACTAATTTTGCCCCGGATCCCTAAGTGGCCCCCTCAAGAATTGAACTCACAACCCTGGGTTTAACAGGCCAATGCTCAAACCACTGAGCTATCTCTCCCCCCCATATCACTTCTCTTCTTTCCCTTATAACAGCCCTTATTTTATCCATTGTTATTTCATGGCCTGCAGTACTTAGGGTGAACTTATGTTAACTGGATGAGTTTTCTCTCCCTGTCCTTGTCTTCATAATATGAGATGAAGGCGCTTTTCAGGGATGGGACAAACATTTTGGGGAAAAAAGGCCGTTGGGACAGTTAAGAAATTGGCATTAGAATTAGCACTGACACCACCTTCCATGTTTTTAGGGCCTTGGTATATCTGGATCTGCAGTGGTACTGCTAATTCCATACCCAGAAAATGCCTGTAAAGCTTATTTCATCTGCAAACTGACATTTACTTATACTGAGCAAAACACAGATTGAAAAAATGACATACAAGTAGTATATAGGGAAAATACCTTTTGGTTTCCAAAAATTGGTGTAGTTTTGCATTGTTTCTACTCAAGCCCATAAGCCAACAGATATACACTCTTGCAGTGTTAGGAGTGGCAGAGACTGGTGGTTTGCAATGCCCTCCCCTCTGTTTCTGAGGATTCAGTGACTTTAGAGGTCTGACAAGTAGAGCTCATTCATCCATTTACAGAAACTCTTCATTCTATTCCCTGCACTTCAGTAGCAGCCAGATCCTAAAGGCTTCATTTGGTTCCATTGCTATAATTTGATTCTTTAATAGACATTCTCCAGAATGCACAATATTTATCAGCAGACTGAGGTAACAGCCTAGTTCAGGGCCAGCCTTGTACTGGGACTGGGAGCAGGAGTGTTGCTTACCATGCCAGTCCTCCCAAAGATGGGAGAACAAACCAGCTTTCAATTCCCAAAGAACTGGGGAGGAGTTGGTAGCTGGTGTCTCCAAAAGTATTGGAGGGCTTGAGGGAGTTTTCAGTCCACTAGGCCCTCCAAGTCTGATGGGGAGGGGGAGAGGAGGGTCAATTGTAAATAAAGTGAAGGGGAGAGAGTGAACATGATGTACCGTGGTCCTAAATTTCTCTTGAACCTCCTCTCTTCTGGAAACATTCTGATGAAAGATGGACTGACCCCAACCTAGAACTGGGACCCAGTTTCTACCAAAAGTTTGGGGGAAACTCAGTGACCCTTTTGACAAGCTGGGCTGAGTTCTTAGCTTGTAATGAAACCACAAACTGGATCTCCTCCAGCGAGGCTAGAATTTCATCATGAAAAGCTTGCAGAGTTCTCCTCCTGAGTTCTAATCCCATCTTTTCCTCTTGATATTATTGTATGTAGGCACAGATCATTACCAATCAAAAGAGGAATGATGTACCAGTCATTTGGCTCTATTTCATAATGTAGAAATCAAAACTATAACAGAGAAGAAGAAACACATTGCCAACCCTCACTTTGCATTTCACACATTTGTAGTAATTCTGACACCAACACCACAGGCCCTTATGGAAATACATCATCTCACAAGACAAAAAAGCAGAGCTGGCAGAGGCCCCAGGCTGGGCCTTATCTCAAGAAGTGAAGCAGTCCCCAACACTTTCTTGATATGCAGGCCTGAAGGGAAGTACCTCCCATAATAGTTCAGCAGGCTCGATAACAACAGTAACCGAGGCTGTTCCTGGTAACCACTTTAAAAGTGTGCCAGGCCCATCATCTTAGCTAAACTCTTGCTTTCACTTGTACAATAATGGCTTGGCTAAATCACAAATTGGTGTATGTATAGTGTACCTGTTACTCTATTTCTTGGCTAGATACTTGTTTTGATTACTTTTTTCATACTATTTATGGAGTTGAAGCCAACTTGCTTACATGTTGTTGAATCACTTTCTTTAAGAAGTTTTATTTTGCATATCATTATAACCACAAGCCACTATTCATGTTGCAATTAATTGTTTACTAAGTAGAGACAAGGACACAGAAGTGGCTGGTGTGTACGTCAGAGTGGCTATAAAAAGAGGCTTAAGATCAAACATTTTCTTCTTAAATAGAAAAATTCCAGGACTAGAAAAAAGTCATGAAGCTAATTTACCTTCATTTTTAGTCTCCTGCTCTTGTCTGACACCCCCAAGGCATTGCTTTTTCTGCTGAACATACCTTTTCACACCTTTAACATCCAAGTAACACTCATTTTTTCATATCCAATGAATGTCAAATTGGTGTATTTTGCAATTTGCATCTTTAGCTCTCAATGTTTTGCATTTTGTAGATGTCTTTCTCAGTGTAATCTCTTCAGGGGCATTTATATTTCTCAGCCTTTTTAGCTCTGTAGTCTCCTACCCTCTTCTAGTGAATTTGTTTTGCAAGTAAGGAACATGCAGTAGAACAGCTGTTTTATTTAAAAAATGCAAATGTGAGAGAAGCTGCCAGGGAGAACCATACCTGTACTACCAGTCATTTGTGCCAGCTAAACATTAAGGCTTTGTTCAAACCATTTTTTGCAGCTGGCAAAAGGCACTGAAGCTGTTTTACATGTTACTATGATATATATATTTAAAATATTTAATACATACACACACAAAATATTCCAGTCTGGCTTGCCAACAGCCTTCAGGTACCTTACAGCAAATTTCTTGAAACATAATATACAAGGATCTTTTGTTTATTTAAAATTATGTTGACTCGTCAGACTAGAGCACAGAGAAGGTTCAAAGCATGCTTGTATACTGCTGCTAGAAATGGAAAGTCAGGAATACATCTGAAAGTAAAGGGTATTTTTAACTATCTACATCAGAATTTTTTTCCTTACAGATATGTTAAACTACTCATCTGTAGCATTTTCTGTATTAGAAAATTATGATATTCCAGGGTGCCATCCAGACCAATGAGGGGCTGCCTCACAATGCTTTGCTGCTGTAGCTCCCACCTGGGCCACTGACGAACAGCATGCTGGTCACACCCTGTCTGTGTATAGCTACAGCTCTGTTCCAGCAGCTCTAACCCCAGCGGCCTGTCAGCAAACATCAGCCACACGCTGGCTTCCAGCAGCCTGGTTACTACTTGCAAGGTGACCCTGTCACAATCCCAATCCCAGATTTCCCCCCCCCCCCAACATGTGTTCTGCATTGTCCAGCCCTCTCCTGGGCAGTCCAGATATGTTAGGTCTGTTGCCCCTCCACAGGGATCAACATACAACAGTCTGCTCCCTTAAATGGAGTTACCCAAACAATTTACAACACCAGATTAGTTTTAATTAAAGAGATTTTAACTGAGTACAAGTAATGAGGCATTAAAATCAGAAATGGTCACAAGAAAAATGAAGATAAAACACTTTCTAAACGTAACAAACTAGACTTGGTATAAGGTAAAGTTCTTACCACAGGTTTCCAGTAACATTGCTGACTAAGTTTCAGATCAGGATCTGTTCCCAAAGTCCAATGACCGTTTCCTTTGTCTTCTTAGGTGGAAAAGAGAGAGATGGATAGGGAGAGAGAACTTGGGGCATTTTTGCCCCTCACTTCTATAGTTCAGTCATCCTTTGAAATTCATTTTCCTGAGAGTATCCCTAGATGAAGTTCTTTCTAACTGAGAGCAAGGAGACATGGAGTCTGGTAGGAGAAAGGTTTCATGCTGTTGTTTGCTAAGATGAAGATCTGTTTGTTCCTGTCCCCTTTCCTTGTCAAAGAATGGCCACTTGATAGGTGATGACCCATCAGCTTTGATGACACCTAAGTAGGGGCATCAACTTGTCCTTTTATTTTTTGAGAACCCATCCGCGGACTTGTCTGATAAACACACATCAATCAGGATTTCAGCTTATGTTCATAACTTTACATATAATTTTGCTACAAACATTTCCCCATAATATTATTGATCAGCAAGTTATTAGTTTTCAAATGATAGCTTACAAGGCATATGTTGTACAAAGATTATTACAATACTGTGTAGGGTGTGAATACTGTGTAGGGTATATTCTGCCACAAAAATACAGGGGTCTTCTTCAGTTCACCCAATATAGGTCAGAATGTATAATATATCAGAAAGGTAGTGGAATGCACAAAGGAATGTAGAGGAATGTACATAGCACTGGGAGTCAGGAATTTCTGTGTTCTAATCCTGACTCTGCCATTGAATCACTGTGACCTACAGCAAGTCACAGAGTGCTGTATTTTCAACATTTGCATATTTACGAGGATCATTTGCATGCACAGTTACTACAGTTTTCAGCACAACAACCAATTAGCATGTGCAGTTATTGTGTTTCTACATGCAATCATAGTAATTGCCTGAGCAAACTAGGTGTATAAACGCATATGTGCAGTTCTGAAAATCAGACCCTAATCACTCTGCCTCTTAGCAGAGAGTTTTAAACCTAGGCAACCCGTTCTTTAAATGGAAATAATAAAACTCAATTACTTACCTCAAAAGAGTGATGTAAGGGTTAATTAATGACTATTTGTACAGCACTCAGAAGAGGTGAAATGCTGTGCATGTGCAAATGGTGTTATCTTTTGGTTCATATTATGCTGAATCCTCATTGTGCATCCAAAAGGCAGAACCATAATGATAATGGACACCTGATATGTCAAGGGAACATATTGTTATGGTTATTTGTAATCTTTGTTAATGTTATGGTAGTACTTTTTTAATCCATTAGAGTATTGGAGGGGATCAGATCTTATGGGTAGATATTTCTTGGCAGGCCTGCTCTCCTCAGTAAATCAGTCATTTTGAATATCTGCTCCATTCTTACACTCAAGGTATTTCTTAGTTCCTTTTTACTCTTGGTGTGGTACTAGGTGATGTGCTTTTAAGGGCTGAGCTTCCGAGACAGAGTCTGGGTGAGGCGCTGTGCAGCTCTTGCTGTTGTGCACAGCCAGTTGGAACCAGACACAAAATAAAGCAGAGCTCTTACACTGGAAAGCACTTTAAGCATTGAGTGATCACTGAACACCAAAGCTGGTACCATGTGGTGTTCAGTGATCACTCCAAGCCAAGAAGTCTGACAAAGATCTGGTTCATTCGTGTGTCTAAGTTCTAACTGATCAGCATTGCTTCAGCCAGAGCCTCTTAAAGGTACAAATCCCCATAGACACTTCCAGCTGATGATATTCAGCTCATTTGATAACTGCTGTCCCTTTTCTACTGTGCAGCAGGAACTTGGGGTTCCCAGCTGTTATAAAAACAAAACAAACAAACAGACAAAATCAGCTGTCAATCTACCACCCTGCATCCTTCCCTTGGGCTTATTTAGCAAGTCAGCTATGGCTTACTGCATTTGATTTGTTATTCAGAGTGACAGAGAGAGAATGCTACTGAGGCAAAGGAATCAAAGAGGGTTTTTTAAACTATTCCTTTAAGATTTAATTGGTAATTAATTGCTCAGGATCACCCATGGATTCACCATTGTAGGAATGATCACTGAGCTGAGTCATTTCCTTTTCTAGATCTTGGCATCTGACAAGTTCATATGGTCCAGAATATACCCTCAGATATGTTAACTTCTTTTGCAAAAATTGTTTATGTTCTCTTATTTCTAGGCTACAATACTTTAAAAAAATTTTTTTTTACTGGCTTCTTTCTGAAACATGATGTTCGTTTGCTTCTTGGAGAGAGCGTGCTTCTTTTCAGGAAAAAAAAATCTAAATCTCAAGATGAATTTTTGAGAAGCACGTCAAGGAGATTGGAAATCCCAACTATAGCCTGATCTAAATGCATAGCACAGATATGTCCAAAGCTCAGATGCTTTCTAAGAACATGTGAATATTTTACCCTATGATGATACCATCGTAAGTGGATTTCTCTGTGCACTGCTTACTGTCAAGCCAATGTGGTCCAGCAATTACAATAGGGAAAGAAATGTCTCGCCTGAAAAACTTCTGGTAACCTTGAAATACAAACCTTGCATAAAAGCCATTTATATGAGGGTTACTTAGCAAGGCAGGTTTAAAAGCCAGCTGCTGATTTATCTTGACAAATGGAATTTCTGTACCTTCTTCTGCTTGCACCTGGGCAGTGTTGCTTGGGAATGCTTTCCATAGGCATTACTATATCCCATATTCTATAGGAATCACTGCAGCGGTAAAGGTGTCATTTTTTTCATGAAACATTAAGCAGAGTCCCTTTTGCCATTTCTGGTAGCTTTCCAGGTAGAAGTTAATGATCCCAAGACACTTTTGGAAAGGAGTAGGGGATAATCAGTGTCCTGGACCTAAGTATTGCAATTAGTGTCTATTTACATCTAAGCAGACCATCACTTGCGATCTGGCAAGTTTCCATATGGATATGATCAGTCATGGTGCTGTGGCAGGGAAGAAAGTTGGGTTTTAGCAACAAGGAAGTGGGGGATAAGTCTCATGGTATCCTAGCACCTTTCATGCCTAAATCACCTCCTTTCCCTCCTAACAGGACTTGCTTCCCAGTTTAAGTGCCTTATATTTATTTGTAGTATTTCTGGGTGCATTTCCACCAGCACAAGTATCTCCAACCCATTATTCTGTACAGTGCTTCAGGCTGTTATGCGCATTCAAAGAACAATCTCCAGTTAAACCTTCCTGAGTATGATTCTATCTGACTATTTTGTCTGTTATTTAATAAAATGCAGAGGCTTTCCCACACCACATAAATGCATCAGGAAGTAATGTTGTAGGAGGAAAACACTTTCCAATAAACATTCTTGTGTACAGGCAGGGTCAAAAATCCTATCTGACTCATAGAAGTAGCCTCATTCAAATCAGTGGGATTACTTGCATCAGTACAGATAGCTGGATTTAGCTCTTAATGCTTATTGGCATCAGTTTCCTAGGTTCTTTTCAATAGTTAATAAAGAGAAAGGGTAAAGAACCACATGAGGGCAGGTGCATGATAGTGCAATGAGAAGATAGTGTGCTGGATATGGGAGCTGTTCAGATCTTCATAAGTTTCCATGGTATTACTTACAACTGTACTGAACAAGGCCTTACTTAAATTGCAGATGTGAATTTGGGATTACCTTTTCCCTGAGGAAAATCTGCTTTTAATTTTTGTTAAATCTGCAATGACCTCCATACCTTGTACACTTCTCCAGGGTATGACTGTTTACTCCAGTTCTCATGTATTCCCTTTGACTTGTGTACTCTGGCGTTCAACACTGTCATCTCTGGTTAGTTTATATACACTTTCTATAAATTGCATCATTTGGGAAAGCTATTGTCTTTCTATGTAAATAAAAGTGGTTATATGGAAAAAGATGCAGTAGAGGTATCTTTCTATCAAACTAAACATGGTTTTAGCATACAGTGTGTAGATAAGGGGTGGGCAAACTTTTTCGCCTGAGGGCCACATCGGGGAATAGAAATTGTATGGCGGGCCATGAGTGCTCACAAAATTGGGGTTGGGGTGCGGGAGGGTGTGAGGGCTCTGATTGGGGGTGCAGGCTCTGGTGTGGGGCTGGGAATGAGGAGTTTGGGGTGTAGGAGAGTGCTCTGTGCTGGGACCTAGGGGTTTGGAGGGCGGGAGGGGGATCAGGGCTGGGGCAGGGGAGTCGGAAGGGGTGTAGGTTCCGGCTGGGGGTGCTGGCTCTGGGGTGGGGCTGGGGATGACAGGTTTGGGGTGCGGGAGGGTGATCTGGGCTGGGATCAAGGGGTTTGGAGAGAGGGAGGGGGGATCAGGGCTGGGGCAGAGGGTTGGGGCATGGGGAGAAGCTCAGGGGTGCAGGCTCTGAGCGGCGCTTACCTCAAGCGGCTCCCGGAAGCAGTGGCATGTCCCTTCTCCGGCTCCTAAGCAGAGGTGCGGCCAGGTAGCTTGGCACGCTGCCCCATCTGCAGGCACCACCCCTGAAGATCCCATTGGAGCGCCGGAGGGGGCCATTGGAGCATGTAGGAGCTGGAGCGGGGCCATGCCGTAGCTTCCGGGAGCCGCGTGGTGCGGCCCCTGACCCAGCGCCCCAGTCAGAGCGCCAGAGCGGGGCCGAGCTGTGTGGTGCAGCCCCTGACCCAGCGCCCCAGTCAGAGCGCCGGAGCGGGGCCGAGCTGTGTGGTGCGGCCCCCAACCCAGTACCCCAGCTGGAGCGGCAGAGCGGGGCTGAGCCGCGTGGTGTGACCTCTGACCCAGCACCCCCACTGGAGCGGGGCAATCCCCAGGCCCCACTCCCCAGCGGGAGCTCGCGGGCTGGCTTAAAATGGCCCATGGGCCGTAGTTTGCCCACCCCTGGTGTAGATTAAAAAGAGGAAAGGAATGAGATGGAAATGCTAAAGTTGCATGTGCTCAACTGACAATAAGGTCTAAAGTATTTATAATCTTATCAATGGTCCTAAGTATTAATAATTGTACAATCTCTAGGTTGCTCAAATAAGAATATTGTGGGTATAGTACCAATAAAGAGTCCTTTCTTTCCCTGTGCAGTTGACTCTTTGTCTTTTGTGAGAAAGAAACTGTGCCAGTAGCACCATGCTTATATTTTGTATGGGCCTCATATTAGATTTACTGCAGAATTCCACAGCTGATTTGCACGATCTGGAACAACCAGTAGCGTGAACTTCCTCTGCCTGTAAAATTTCAAAAATGGCATCAAGCACCATGGCACTTCAGATACTGTTTGAAGGGTCATGAACAAAACTGTCTGAAAACTGAAAATGTGAAGTGCAAAGGGAAAGCAGCAGAGCACAAGACTACAGTATGTTGCTAGGTGATGCCTAGCAGTAGCGTACTGTAAAACAGTGAGAAGAGACTGATGATAAAAGCCAAGATTTATATCATTTTATGATATCCTTCTCTTAGATAAAATGCAAGATTCTGGGAGGAGCACCCAGACTGGTGGTGGTTGCCTAAGCTACACCTTTGAGGAAAGCTAAATTTTACTTGAGGAACAGTTGGAAGTAATACAGTGATCATGTAGCACTGGACACTAGCATCCTTGGTTACAATGACTACCACAGCATCTGTCACCCTTTCTTCATCTTAGTCAGACATATGGGCCAACATTTTCAGAGGTCATATTTAGACATCTAAATGAGTGGCGTGATCTCTAAGAGGGCTGGGCATCTGTGCTTGGCATTGACATTAAAGGGAGCTACGGATGCTCAGCGCCTCTGAAAATCAGGCCACTTATTTAGGTGCCTAACTATAGATTTAAGTGTCTAACCTTGGGACATTTTTTTTCAAATATAGGTACCTAATCTTTCTGCAGGATTAATATGAGATTTTGGGATGAGTTTAGGGAAAATTGCAAGAGAATACGGTAGTTAGGGCCACAAGGTAAGAGGAAACATGAGAAGAAATTGGGGTTTGCCTTGCCCTGTGCTCTTATAACTGTTTGGAAAGCACATATAATTATTTTTCTTCCTTTAAAAATGCTTTTCTGGAGAAAAGAGAATTGAAAGGAATCCATAGATCTACAAATCTTCAGGCCAGAAGGGAACATTGTGATTATCTAGCCTGACCTCCTCCTCTTTCTTCCTATATTTAAATTAAAACATATCTTTCAGGGCATCCAACCTTGAAAACAAATTCTATTATGTGTAACTCTAAAAAAGTCCATTATATATCAGCAGCAGGCTTTGAACTTTTACCCTACAGCATAGATCTCTACCACTTGAGTGAACAATCTCTCTAATTTCTGAAAAAACCCCGTGTAAAGTTTTCGGATCCTTACATGAAGGCTACTATAAAATAGTGCCAAATAATATTGCCATTATTATTTTATTATTACCATGAATCCTGTAAGAGAGCACCCTTACTAGGCAAGCTGCACTTTTAAAGACTACCACAAAGTATCTATCCACAAATTTATTCAGTACACTTCTGATTTCATTAGAAGACTGTGATGGCCTGTGGTTTGTATCCACTCAGCTGGCTGCACTGTGCAGTTTGGTGCACCTTTTTTTATCAGAGGGTAAAATAATTACAGTTTCCATAGTCACCCAATTGACCCTTATTTTAAGTGGTTTAAATACTCCAGGGCTAATGGTTGTCTTTGTGGTTCTCTCTTTGAATAATAAATAGCATATTTCTTTTGAAGAGGGTCACATTAGACTCCATCCCATTCATTATATTACTTAGAAGAATTCACATTCAAGCAATCTCCACAAGGTAAGAGGAAACATAAAAATGGTCAAAATCCTGTCACAAAATCTAACACTATCAAGGGGCTATTTGCAAGGTTACAAGAAAAGGACCTATAAAAACATTTGGGGCAGGTCCTCAGTTAATGAACATTATGAACATAATGAACACAGATGGAGTCAATGGAGCTATGCTGATTTACACCAGCTGAGGATCTGGCCCTTTCATCTTTTCATCTGTTGCCTTCTACTTTGTGGAAGCTGCTTTTAGGTATATAGAGTTATTCCCTGAGGAAAGCATTTGGGACACCAGCTCTAGAGTGTAGGGTCTGCGATTGTGACCTGTTCTTTTATAGGCCACACAAGGGGGAGGAGGATAGGCTGTACACCATCTGACAATCCTGTGTAGCTGTATAAGGGCAGGTCACAACCCAGTCCTTAGGGCGGGGTTCTCAAATTGGGGGTCGGGACTCCTCAGGGGGTCCCGAGGTTATTACATGGGGAGTTGCGAGCTGTCAGCCTCCACCCAAGCTCTGCTTTGCATCCAGCATTTATAAGGGTGTTAAATATATAAAAACATTTTTTTAATTTATAAGGGGGGTCACACTCAGAGGCTTGCAGTGTGAAAGGGGTCACCAGTACAAAAGTTTGAGAACCACTGCCTTAGGGAAATATGGTTAACTTGGTATTTGTGGGATTGTCTACTACAGGGTATGTATTGGGAATACTGCATATAATGCCCGCCAAATAATGCCATAGATTATATGGCAAAATTGGTAAGCTTTTATGGATGACAACTGTAATATGTCACCCGCTGTGTTCAATTTTGGTAAATATCTGGGAGCTCAAATCCTTAGTATCTCCAGGGATTTTCCTGGCACAAACAAATAAAACAATACCCAACTGTGACCTTGTTATAAACTGATAAGTATAGACTTACGGGTTTAGCTTCATTAGTAGCTTCTCCCAGACAGCATCCTTATAAGCTCATTTGCATTCAGTAATTATTTTCCCCTTCCTTAGCTGCAGTTGGAAGTTATGTAAATCAGACTGGAGCAGAGACTGAATTTCATCAAATGCTAATTAACTCACCTAGGGCCTATTCTTGCTTCTATTGAACTCCACGGGAGTTTTTCCACTGCTTTCTGAGGGAGCAGGATCAGGCACCTCGTACCAATGGTCTGCATGTAAATGGCTGCGGAGAGAATACACACCACACTGGTGTGTAATATAATTTATTCGCTGACCTTTTTTGATCAACTATTCAACAGAATCATCTCTGTAAACGTCCAGCTGGGTGACATTTTCTAACAGTACAAGAGGGTCCATGCTTCTCTGCTCCTTCAGGAACCCCTGTAACATTACTGTGCAGTGAATGATTTACCACACCATCTAATTTTTAATTATTGAAGGGAGCTGATATTCCTCAGGTGCAAGAAGTTCTGCACCAGGAGTTGGGAGCAACAATAAATACATACAAAACAACAACAACAACAAAAACCAAACAAAAACCAAACAAAAACCCCCCCAGACTTCCTTCTGCATTCAGGGCTTGATCCTATGCCCAGTGAAATCCTATTGCTTTAATGTTACAGGATCAGGCCTGATCTCCCACTGCTTCAGGAAGATGATCCTCTCAGGACAGAGAACAGCAAGTAAGCAAAAGCTGTTGGTCTAATTCTCCAGTGCCTTGCAGCTTGTGTAATCATTTACACCAGTGCAAAGTGAGTATGAATTGTTACCATGCTGATTTAGTAGCATTTTACACCCCTAGGAACATAAGACCTGCCAGACTGGATCAGACCTGAGATCTAGCTAATGATTTTAATCTACTATCTTGTCTCTGACAGTGGCCAGTACCAGAGACTTCAGAGAAAGGTGTAAGAACCCTGCAGTAGGCAGATATGGAATCATCTTCCCTGCACATTAGAGCTCATCTTTGTCTCTAATGGAACCTGGCTTAAGACCTGAAACATACCTTCTTCTCTAGACCTTTCATTATTTTATAGACTTTTATTATGTCTCCTCTTTGTCTCTTTTCGAAGGTTCACAATCCCAACCTTTTCCATCTCTCTTTGCATGAGTTTTTCCAGCCCTTCATTATTCCCATTGCTCTTCTCTGAACCCTCTCTAACTCTGCAATATCCTTTTTGTGATGGGGTGACTAGCATTTCAAACAATGTGCCCGATGAGGCCACACCATTGATAAAGGCAGTATAATATTCTCCCTGTTATTCTTCATCACGTTCTTTATGCATTCAAACATTTTCTTGGATTTTTTTTTTTACCACAGCTGCACAATGAGCATTCTGAATTCATTTTGCAGTGGTGTAAATGACTGCACAAGGTGCAGGGAAGTGCAGCATCTAATCCAGTGTCTTCTTACTCAACTGAAAAAGAGCAGAAAAATATTATAGGGAAGCTTTACAGAAGCAGGAAGCAAGACTCACTGATGTAGAACATTTAGGTGGTTAAGTGAACTTGTAGATCAGTTTTGAAATCCCATCAAGTCACTGAAAGAAAACTGATGTGAACTCAGTAAAAAAATTGATGTATGCTCAGTAGGCCTTTAAAGACACTGATAGGTTTAAGAAATTGTCTAGACTGAAATTGTCCTAGACTGATATAAATGCATTAGTCACTGCAAGGTCACCCCTGGGGCCCAGAGGAAGCCGGCGCCTGTGCCCCAGGCTCTGCCCAGGCCTGCCACTTTGCCATGCACAGAATCTGAACTTTGTGGAGCCTATCTGCAGAATTTGTGGCGGAAGGGAGGAACAATGCCATGGAATTGGATCTCTGCACTTCTATGCCCTTCAAGCTGGGATGCACTGTTTCCCTATACCCTCTGCACATAGACAGTAATTTTTATATTTACACTTCAAATTGTCAGCTCGTTGTGGAAGTGACTGTCACTTTTATCTGTCTGTAAAGTACCATGTATGCCCACAGCACTGTGTAAATAATAATAGTATTGAATGGCTTTTGGTGGGACTGCAATGTTTGATAGAAAAGTGAGAAGACATTCATTAAAGGTATTATGCTATCCAAGACCACTGCATTTGAATGAAGCTGTTGGGTGCAGTAATTTAGCTTTACATTTGTTAAAAATAGGGGTTGAAGTGATATGTCAATCTGTTAACACAATGTTTAATTTATCTTCCTCCCTAGCTAGGTTGCTTGGAAACAGGAGAATAGTTCAAGAAATCGCTCTGTGAAAGTGTGACACGCCTTTGAAGATCATTAGGCCTGCCTCATGGCTGCTATTTCTGCCCTTATCAAAAGATTTAGGTCCTTTGACACAAAGCCAACCTACAGTATGCTTAAATCCACCTGGTGTTACTGGAGGCCTTGTAAGCAGGCTTTTGTTCAGCACACAGTGCTCTAACACTACCTCAATTAGAGTATACAATGATATCTCTCCTACTGCACATAACAGGTTCGCTATAAGCCACAACCTCTCTAGCAACATGTATCTTCAATATTAGGCTGAGTCAATTGCTTGATAGCTTCATGGGGGCCCAGAGAGGAAGGAATCCTCACCCACAGGCCATGGAATGGCGACAAAACTACTTAACGGTGCCATTTGGCCCTCAGACACCATTTTTGTGTTGGAGAAACATGGCAGCAGTTGTATCTATTATCTGACCCTGGTCTACCCATGCTGTGACCCCACTCCCACCCCATATATACTGGCATAGAGGGAAACTTTATGAACTCCCTCCACTGCAGGGGCTCTTGCACCTGCAAAGCAGGGTGCTGGATTTTTCCTCATGTGCAGGACTTTCCAAGGTCTTTGATTTCCTGGTACTGGATTCCTCAAAGTAATAGGCTCCAATTCAGCAAGGTACGTAAGAATATGCTACTCTGAGCACATGAGTATCTCTTTGAAGTCAATGGGACAACGCATGTGCTTTAAGTTTGGGATGTGCTTAAATTCTTTGCTGAACTGGTACCGTGAGCAAGCAAGCCAACTGCATCTTGCTCGAGGTTTTGCAAAACTCTATGTGAAGTAAGATATTCAGGGCCCCATCTGGTTCTCACTTGTCACCAGGACTTCCCCCAGTCTCCATGTTCTCACAACCACTCCCTTTCCCAGCCACCAAGTAAGCACTACAGTTGCAGGGATATGGTCAAGCTGGGCGGCATATTGAGAGTGCAACAAGCAGAGATAGCTGAAGACGGTCTCTACTGTCAGTTACACATTCTTAGCCTGAACTGCGGATAGATGCAGAAGCAGCAGAGAGGCAGAACAGGGAGGCGGATGCTGAGTAGAGAGGAGTGAATACTGAATAATTTATCTGATGAATTTCACCTCTTTTACTGTTCACAAATTGTCTGTCAACGGCTCATGATCTTCTCTCATTTATTTCTTCTGGAAATTTATTTTGAGGATCATTTCTGAGAATCACAATGTTCATAATCAGTGTGTTGTGACTATTCAATATGTGGACTACTGGGTGTGTTGGTTACTTTTGAGTGGACACACAGGACATGTTTTTGTGTCCTGATTAGATGAGCATGATTCTTTGATTCTTTAAGGGCCTGCTCTTGCTCCCATTGAATCCAATGACAAAATCTCCATTGACTTGAATGGTGTAGAATTGTGGACAAAGTCAGGTGTGAATACTTGTGTTTCTGGATCTAAAATTCTTCTCTAAAATATTCTCCAATATTCACCTAAAATTCACTGTCTCCATGATCATTTCTGTCTGCAGTTTTGTTCATTAGATTTGAGGAAAGCGAATGCAGGAGAGCAAAGTCAATGCAAATTAACATGAAAATGTGAATGATTAATTATTTTGCATTATTTACACAGATCTATTGTTGAAAGTCATTAGTTTCTTGTTTGTTTTTTATCCCTTTTTTAATTTTATCCAATAGCTCCAGTGAAAATGATAGAAATTCACTATTTAGTGCATGTATGTAAATCAGCTATTAGCCAATTTGGTATTTGTGAAGTTTTCTGCAAATTAAAACAGTTAACTTCATCATTATCCTTAAAACTTTTTTAATTAAAACTTTGAAAATACAGATGGGCCCAAAACAATACTCAGATCTGAGCATGTGAGAACTTTGGAGAAGTTATGAGCCCAAAATGCTGACCTGGATCCTATCTATTTAAAAGTAGAGTAAGAAATAAATGACATTTTTATGTATGTTCAAAAAGTGAACTCATCTCCATTTATCCCACTGACGAGCTTTCTGATTCATCTGGTTCATGAAATCCCTATATAGAGCAATTTCTTGCACTGAGCTTGTTGGACCAGCAGTTGCTTGTGTAAAAATCTCTCTCTGATGTGTAAAACAAGGATTAGCTTGTGTCTGAAAGTAGAATAAGTTGTCCATTACAGGTCCTAAAGGGAGCCCATAGAAATCCATATTCATTTACACTGCATATAAATGAGGTTTCTTCTTTGTATGATCATTTATATGCAGATGAAAACAATGATAAAATGTCTGGGTCAGTTTGTGCTCTGTTACTCCAGTGTATCTCGAGAATAGCCATTGAAAGCAAAGGAGGATTCACATGGCTGTAACAGGCAGCAGAATTTGGCACAAAAAATAAACAAATGATGAAATGTATCCACTTCTGTCTGAGTTGCAAACCTACAACTACAGCTAAGGAGAGTAAAATAATTATAAAATGCAATTACAGTGAGCCTAAAATGATGCTGTTTGACAGCCAATACAAATTTTGAAAAAGTCATGTAAACCTGGAGATTTACTGAAAGATAATACTGTTCTGATTGCCTTTGTGAACAATGAGTGGTGCAGTCCTGCATGATTGTTATAAGCAGAGGAATCCCATATTAGCAAATAAGCTGATGTGAACAATGGAGCATGGTCTACACAGGATGATGTAAGTTCAGATACAGGAAAATTCTGAGAAATGGCCAGGATATGTGCCAGCAGAGAAGCTATGGCATCCAGGGTAATCTCATGAGATGACCATCTTGTTTTCATGACCAGCCAGGGGCACTGCAGGTATACATTGTAGGTGTATACAATTAGACCTGGATGAACGATGGTTTTAAACTGAATTTGGATCGTAACATGAGTGAAAGGTCCAAAGCATGTTACCAAAAAGAATGAGATCACAAGAAAGAGGAATTGTTTGTGTTAAACTTGTAGTGACCCTGGAAATACCAGTGTTTTCTCATTTAAGGTTTGGGCTGAGGTAATAGAAATAAAGAAAAGATGGTCAATTGGGCAACAGGTGCAGTAAATAATTGGTTTGTTTAGTTTATTATAAAGAAATGCATAGTTCAGTCATTAGAAAGAAATACAGAAAAATGAGATAAGAAGGAAACCTTGAGAAGGAAGGGGCCCAGCCATGAATCTTGTCTTAACCGAGCCAGGGGTAAGGATTCAGCCCTAAAAATCCACATCCAGCTTTAGATCCAAGGTCCAATCATAGAATATCAGGGTTGGAAGGGACCTCAGGAGGTCATCTAGTCCAACCCCCTGCTCAAAGCAGGACCAACCCCAACTAAATCATCTCAGCCAGGGCTTCGTCAAACCTGACCTTAAAAACCTCTAAGGAAGGAGATTCCACCATCTCCCTAGGTAACCCATTCAAGGGCTTCACCACCCTCCTAGTGAAAAAGTTTTTCCTAATATTCAACCTAAATCTCCCCCACTGCAACTTGAGACCATTACTCCTTGTTCTGTCCTCTGCTACCACTGAGAACAGTCTAGATCCATCCTCTTTGGAACCTCCTTTCAGGTAGTTGAAAGCAGCTATCAAATCCCCCCTCATTCTTCTCTTCTGCAGACTAAACAATCCCAGTTCTCTCAGCCTCTCCTCATAAGTCGTGTGCTCCAGCCCCCTAATCATTTTTGTTGCCCTCTGCTGGACTCTTTCTAATTTTTCCACATCCTTCTTGTAGTGTGGGGACCAAAACTGGACACAGTATTCCAGATGAGGCCTCACCAATGTCGAATAGAGGGGAATGATCACGTCCCTCGATCTGCTGGCAATGCCCCTACTTTATACAGCCCAAAATGCCATTAGCCTTCTTGGCAACAAGGGCACACTGTCAACTCATTTCCAGCTTCTCGTCCACTGTAACCCCTAGGTCCTTTTCTGTAGAACTGCTGCCTAGTCACTCAGTCCCTAGTCTGTAGCAGTGCATGGGATTCTTCCATCCTAAGTGCAGGACTCTGCACTTGTCCTTGTTGAACCTCATCAGATTTCTTTTGGCCCAATCCTCTAATTTGTCTAGGTCCCTCTGTATCCTGTTCCTACCCTTCAGTGTATCTACCACTCCTCCCAGTTTAGTGTCATCTGCAAACTTGCTGAGGGTGCAGTCCACGCCATCCTCCAGATCATTAATGAAGATATTGAACAAAACCGGCCCCAGGACCGACCATCGGGGCACTCCGCTTGATACCGGCTGCCAACTAGACATGGAGCATTGATCACTACCCGTTGAGCCCGACGATCTAGCCAGCTTTTTATCCACCTTATAGTCCATTCATCCAGGCCATACTTCTTTAACTTGCCGGCAAGAATACTGTGGGAGACCGTATCAAAAGCTTTGCTAAAGTCAAGGAATAACATGTCCATTGCTTTCTCCTCATCCACAGAGCCAGTTATCTCATCATAGAAGGCAATTAGGTTAGTCAGGCATGACTTGCCCTTGGTGAATCTATACTGACTGTTCCTGATCACTTTCCTCTCCTCTAAGTGTATCAGAATTGATTCCTTGAGGACCTGCTCCATGATTTTTCCAGGGACCAAGGTGAGGCTGACTGGCCTGTAGTTCCCCTGGTCCTCCTTCTTCCCTTTTTTAAAGATGGGCACTACATTAGCCTTTTTCCAGGCATCCGGGACCTCTCCCGATCGCCATGAGTTTTCAATAACCAGTAGTGGCATCACTTGCTTGTTATAAAGTATAAAAAAACAAAGTTTTCTCAGGGTACCTTCTTAGAGCTTTTCCTTAACCCTCTGGAGTCACACTGTGATGGGAAGGTACCTCCCGGGCCTGACCCTGTTGTGAGTATTTTGGCCAGTACTTATAACTGTGTTGCTGTTGGGTATAGAATATAGGTGTATATGATTATGCTTGTACATTAGGTGTAATTATCACCAAGTGGCTTTTGCATTCATAAATGATCTGGAAAAGGAGGTAAACAGCGAGGTGGCAAAGTTTGCAGATGATACAAAACTACTCAAGATACTTAAGTGCAAAGCAGACTGCGAAGAGTTACAAAAGGATTCTCACTAACCTGGATGACTGGGCAAGAAAATGGCAGATGAAATTCAGTGTTGATAAATGCAAAGTTATGCACATTGGAAAACATAATCCCAATTATACATACAAAATGATGGGTTCTAAAGTAGCTGTTACCACTCAAGAAAGAGATCTTGGAGTCATTGTGGATAGTTCTTTGAAAATATCTGCTCAATGTGCAGCAGCAGTCAAAAAAGCTAACAGACTGTTAGGGACCATTAGGAAAGTGATAGATAATAAGACAGTAAATATCATAATCCCACTACATAAAGCCATGGTATGCCCATACCTTGAATGCTGCGTGAAGTTCTGGTCGTCCCATCTCAAAAAAGATATATTAGAAATGGAAAAGGCACAGAGAAGGGCAACAAAAATGAATAGAGGTATGGAACAGTTTCCATATGAGGAGAGATTAAAAAGACTGGAACTGTTCCGATTGGAAAAGAGACGACTAAGGGGGGAATATGGTTGAGGTCTATAAAATCATGAATGGTGTGGAGAAAGTGAATAGAGAAGTGTTATTTACCCTTTCACACAATACAAAAACCAGGGGTCAGCCAATGAAATGAATAGATAGAAGGTTTAACACAAACGAGAGGTATGTAGTACTTTTTCACACAATTCACAACTAATCTGTGGAATTTGTTGCCATGGGATGCTGTGATGACCAAAAGTATAACTGGGTTCAAAAAAGAACTAGATAAGTTCAGGGAAGATAGGTCCATCAATGACTACACACCAAGATGGTCAGGAATGCAGCCCCATTCATGGGGAGACCCTAAACCTCTGACCCCAGAAGCTGGGAGTGGAAGACAGGGGTGAATCACTCCTTGATTGCCCTGTTCTGAACACTCCCCCAGAAGTTCTGGTATGGGCCAAGACAGGATACAGGGCAAGATGGACCATGGTTTGATTCAGTATGGCTGTACTTATGTGGTAATTATTTTGGGTCATACTAAGAGTTTTAACTAGAACTAAGAGGGTGTAATTAAACAAGGGAATATTTTAGCTGATTAACAGAAAAACATTTCTGAGGGTGAGGTCTATCAGGCTGTGAAATAGTATCCCAAGGGAAGTGTTAAAAGACTCATCACTTGTGACATTTAAAACCAGCCTGGACAAAATACTAAAACTATGTACAGTAGGGCACAATCCTGCATTAGCAGAGGGAGACTAGATGGCCTAATAGAAGGTATGTATAAAAAAGACCTATGATTCTATACAGTAAATCATAAACTCAACCATATACATATTCTTCAGTATTCCATTTAAATAAGAAGAATTATGTCTTAGTTCCTTATTTTACTAGGATACTTGTACTGGATGCAAGCATTATGATAATACAATCAGGATAAGGCTGTAGAAGCTGGACTGAATACCTGACATTGCTTCACTCGCCTTCTCCCTCTAATATCCTGGGACCCCATGGCTACAACACTGCATGGAATACTTAATGTCACTCATCTAAGGACCTCCAGATGGCAGTGTAATACTTCTCTATCACACCGATTAAACGTAATTGAGTTGCTGGCAGTAACACTGCAAACCTAGTTGCTTAGTATGTATGATCCTGTGTACAACTATTGCACTCTAGCACTTTCTGAAGCTTTTCTGTATCTTACAGTATTTCAGAGGGCATCACTTAGCTGTCTAAACATCTGATTTTTGTAATATCTAGACTCCCTAGAACTGCAGATTCAAACCCTGGGAGAGTCAGTATAATCCTTCATCCATATAATTTAGATAGATATTTTGAATACTCCATAGTTTAATGTGTGGGCTTTTATTGGATAAAATCTTAAAATATGAGGTCCTGTCTGCTTAATATGGACACTAATGATTGTATGACATTTTTTGGAAATGGCTGTTCCAATGTCTATTGCCACATTTTCGCCTCCCTTGACTGTCAGTGTGCTTTGTACCAGTAGTCCATTTAACTATTGCCTTTCACCCAGAGGCAGGTGTGTTTCAGTGGTAAAGCAGTGGGTATATGGGGACAAAATCTATAGCTTTCACTTACCGGGTAGATCTTGATCTACCATAAGACTAGTCTCATTGAAGTCATTGAGACCACTTACATGGATAAGGAATACACAAAGGAGTAAGTGTTGCAGAATTAGACTCATAGTTTGAAAACACTTTGGGATCCTTTGGCATGAAAGGAGTTATATAATCACAAATGCAAAATGTTTATTAATTATTATTATTTTATTATTAATATTTAACCAACTCAAATGCAGCACCTGATTTTTAGAAAGGTCCTGCTTTATATTCAGTTTCACATTTGTTATTGTTTATTTAATTAATATTTAATATTAATTAAGATGTTCGGCATTGAATAAGACAAATGGATAAAGACAACTCCTGCCATGTTAACCTAAAGTCTAAAACTCTGACTAGTGGAGGCACAAGGACATTCTGAGTTACACAAGGTAACACAGTGAACCAGTGACACAGCTGGGATTTGAGCCCAGAAATCCTTTGCTCTAAACCATTAGCCCACAGAACCTCCTGTTGTAGCAATCATGGGTTCCACACAATGCAAGAAACACTTTTAGAGCTTCAAAGAGATGCGATAGGCATTTTTATTACTAAAGTAGGCATGATTGAAAGGCTATTGTCTTGCTGAAATGTAAATCAAATTATACCAGGTGTCACTAATATGTATTTAATTGACCTAGCCCCAACATTGTGATAACTGACTGCACGGCGATCTTTGTTCTATTATGTTCTAACTTCCCCTTCCTCTCAGCCACAACAAAATGATAGATTCTTGTTTCACATGCATCTCAGTCAAGGATATAAAGTTCCTCTGATCAGTAATGCATCCTGTCCAAGCCATCAGAGGTCCAATATCATCTTGTTAGGACATGGCACTCTTTGGTTCTCATGGGCTTTTCCTTTGGTTCCACAACCCAACAGCATCAGGATAAGCTTTACAATTTAGCTGAATGCAGAACTAAATAAATAGGCAGTGGGGCAAGTGCTAGTCATAAATATGGACCTGGTCCAGAGCTCACTCAAGTCAGTGACATCTATTGATTTCACTATGCTTTGGATCAGTCCCTGGGCAGCTAGGAATTGTGAAACTTAAGCAACATTTGTAACCAGTTTCTTTGTTTTATTAATAATTTCAGGTACATTATTAGAATTTAAATTGATGAATACATTCATTAAACACCGCAACCTTCCTGATGGAAAAAAGGTGGTATTTTTTAGTTCTTTTGTAATTATATTGTATTTCATTCCTTTCCAAATAGGTTTATTTTCCATTGCTTTTGTTTTCCTTTTTGGTTGTGTGCAGAAAGAAAGTTGGCAAAATTTGCCCACTCACACTGAATATATTATTTGGGTAAGAATTAGATCAAATAGGAACCTTGGTGAAAGCTGTCCAAGCTATATATAGTTCTTCCACAACAAAGAAGCTGATTCACCTCCAAAGCAGGGATTTTTTTGGCTAGCAAACCTTGCATATTGCTTTGCTCAGATGGGCTTATAGGACAGGAAGAATCATGTAAATTTTGTTATGCTATCAAGGGATGATGAACTAGTTGGGATAAAATAGGAAATGACTTGAAGCTTCATCCAGAATTTGAATGAATCGAGAACCACATTTTTTTTTTTGGTTACGTCCTCACTTCCCCTGCCATTTTCTCACACCTCTGATCTTCTTGGAAGTGAAAGCTAAAGAGCCAAAATATTATCGAATGTTCTCACAGTATTTCCATGGCTTTAGCTCCATTTTTGTCTCAGTGGATGTATATAAATTTCCTCTCAGATGATGTTTCCAATTAAGGGGCTTCAACAATTTTTAGGGAGAGGTTCTATTATTATTAGTTGTCTCATACTAGGACCTAAAGGCCCAATGTGCTAGGCACTGTATGTATGCATAGTAAGAGACAAACCCTGCCCCAAAGAACTTGCGGTCAAAATAGGCAAGACATACACAGGATGGCAGAAAGGAAATATCCCCATTGAGGCACAGCGAGATAAAGTGACTTGCCCAAGGTCATACAGGAAGTCTGTGGAAAATATGGGAATTGAACATAGGTCTCTTGATTCCCACGCTGTGCCTTAACCTTAAGACCATCTGTCATCTCAATATGTCTGTTTCCCAAACTAAATTGCTATTTGTTTCTATTTTTCTTTTCTCTGTAGCTCTCTCCCCTAATCTCTCCTCTGGTTTTATTTGTCTCAGCTCCTTTTGTCTGTTCTCAGCTCTACCTCCTCATTTTGTTCCCTCTCCTTTCTTTCCCCCATGCCCAAGTGCCATCTCCCTCTTACCTCCCTTTCTTTGTGTGTCCTCTGCCTTGTCCAATGAGTTGTGGTCTTTGTGCTCAGCCAGCCTGCTGTCAGTTTTACCTGCTCAGCTGGCCAGTGTGGGTTTACAAAAGAGCCTGCTGCATATTACTAAAAACCAGAACAATGATCTTTGTCTAAAAGACTGGATGCTGGGGAAGTTTTGAAAATGGAGATGTTTCTGGTTTTCAGGGACATCTGGCTATGGCAAGTGCTCCCAAACATCATTGTTGCTTTCCTTGTACATTCTCTATTTCCTCTTTCCAATGTTCCTCTTCTCTCACTTTGTGAGTATTACCGGCCCTCTATTCCCTATTGGTGTCTTCTCCGATGCAGGTATTAGGATGGCCTTTCTGTGACAACACTGGGGAGGATGTTGGTCCAAGCTGCTCTCTGCCCTCTGATAACCAGCAGCACAATGATTCTCTCTCTTCCTGCAGGATGAGGTAGTGGAGGAGAGTGAAGTCATCTCCTTCTTGGAAGGAGGAAGAGAGTGTCACACTCTACATGGTAACTCTCCCTGATTAAGGGCTAGATTCTATCTTGTCCTCACCTGCCAGTGAGGACTGAGAGGGAACAGCATAGGGCGCCTTCCCTACCCTTTCACAACACACATAAGGACCAGGAAGAGCAGTCTTTCAGGGGATTGCACAGACTGCTCTCTGTCAGCTCCAACAAGGGATGCACAGTACCTCTAAAAGGGAGAGTGGATGGGGCCATTGCTCCAACACTCCCCTATGTTGACTGGCCTTGTAGCAGGGACATAGCAACACTGCACAGAGGTGTAGCAGCAGGCATGCTGCTCCTGTGTGTCTGGGACCTCCCAAGGCAAGATATCTCCCAGTGTTCCCCACTAAAGATGTGTTGCTTTACACTGCCCCATGTATAGCTGTGGGCCTAAGAGGCACAACTGAGCCCCAGATTTGGAACTAGCCTTTTGTATAAATAAATGACACACCAGCTGCAGGTTTGCATAACACACATTTTATTCAGTTTTTTTTCCTGCAGGGATACAAACTTATACTACTGCCATTCCTTATTGTTAAGATACACAGTCAAGGTGGGCTAGTCCTTTTATGGTATCCACACAGTATGTCAGTACACAACACCACACTCCTTTCATGTGGAATTGCCACCTGGACTTACGGTAGTAGGAGAGTGGGAAGCAGGACTTGCTGTTCACATCCCATAGAGTTCCCGCAGGCTAAGTACTGAAGCCCCCAGTCAAAACTCAGTACAGCCAGCTGGCTGCCAGGCAGAAGTGTCCTACCTGGGAGACAGTCAATCAGCAGGGAAAAATTTAAAGCTGCTCACTTCCCACAGTTTCATATCCAACTTTAAGCCCTGATTTCTGGCCTAACCAGATACAGGAAATCTTGGTAGAAAGCCTGTTCTTTCTAGTCCTGTTTTGCAGACACAAGAAGTTCAGTAAAGGGTTGAAACAAGCATTTGAAATTCTGTGTTTTTCTTCAGACCTTCATGTGAATTATGTATGTGAACTGAGTGGAGAATAGCCCACACATGTGAACTGAGTGACCCAAATTATAGTCTCAGTTATACTGGTGTAAATCTGGAGTACTCCATTAACTTCAAGTGTCTCTGGATTTACTCTAGCAAAACTGAGAATTTACTCTTTACCCATTTACTCTAATTTAATAATGTGAAGTATGGTTGCTTATTCACATTTTTCCTTTAACTTTAGCACTGTTGATCTAGACTTGGGCAAGCAGCCCTTTACTCAGTTTTCTTTCCTGCAGAGCGGGCTAATATTGCAAAGCAATCACACTCCATAGATCCACAGAGTGGTGCTACTAGCATATTCTGGATGTTTCACAGTAGGATGCAGATGTTGCTTCAGTCTGTTTAACTTAGCTGAACTATTGTCCAGGTGGCACTGTGACTAAGGACAGCACTTTAAAAAAACCAAAACCATTTAACACAAGCTTCTTTTCTACCCACTCAGTGCCTCTGAACAATAAGGGCTCATTTGTGGTTGTGTGTTTATGTATCTGTGCTTGGTTTTCTGTGTATCAAGATAGGTTTGTCAACTGAACTGGTTGTTTTGGTGTTGCTGTTTTTACATAAATTTTAGTGTTCCTAAATTGGGACAGAGATCTCCTGGAGATTGATGGCCTCTCTTTGGCCACTGAGCAGAAACAGCATGGGCAATAGCAGGTCAAGCTTCCTCAGCCCCATGCTGTCTTGTCATATACAATACAGTATTTTAAGCCTAACCCTTTAGGGACAAAAAAGTAGTTAGTTTCTGTGCCCAGAAATCCTTGACCTTCCTGCTGATACTGCCAAAAAGGGATTGCCAAATGCAATGGTGATGTTTGTGGTGTGGATCAGAGAAGGAAAAAATCTCCCTTTCATAATTACCCTCTGAAAAATAGCTTCTCAATTTTGCCCAGTTTTAAAGCGTAGTTCAGTTTTAAAGGGATGGATTCTCATTTAAACTGAGCCATTTTACAAGTTACATTTACTCCCACTTTAAGGACTCTTTATAGAGCCTAAATAGTTCCTCTTCATTCATAGATTTGTTGACTGTTATCATACCCTTGAGCATTACTTAGCCAGCTATAGGTTGCAAAAGTCAAGCTCGTTTAAACTTCCCTAATAAGTCAGTTCCTTCTGGCTCCAGTTGCTCTTCTCTGAACTCTCCCTGATTAGCCAACTCTGGCTCTTTGAGTGACATGCCAGGATGAGGAAAATAAATTGTATTCCCCCAAACATGGGTTACTGGAGCATTCTAAAATAGGGTGATCAAATCTCGATCATGAACGTGTAAGGCAGGATTCCAGACAGGATGGACTAGAAGTTTCAGCTGGTATGATCAATCCTATATGTAATTTCATGAGACTCCTGAATCATTCTTTCCTAGTATTCCAACCATTGCTCTTCTAACACCCCTAGGTTTATAATGGTTAACAAACTGAAATAAAAAACTATAAAATATAAACTGAAGTGACTGTGCAATGTGGAAATGTATTTCATGTAGGAATATTGCCTGTGATAATGAATGTACCTGGATGATAGGTTTGTAATTCTAATTACCTTATTGTCCTCTAATGCTTCTACACACTGTGACAAAGTTCCTCCTCTATCTTGGTGGGTCCTGTGCTTATTGGCGGATTTTCTTGCCTCAGAGATTCACCATGTGGGTTGGGGAACAGCCCAGAGACCTTCCCCTCTGGAAGAACCCACAGTCCACGTCAATTGGGAGGTTTGGGGGGAACCCAGGCCCGCCCTCTACTCCGGGTTCCAGCCCAGGGCCCTGTGGACTGCAGCTGTCTATAGTGCCTCCTGAAACAGCTGCATGACAGCTACAACTCCCTGGGCTACTTCCCCATGGCCTCCTCCAAACACCTTCCTTATTCTCACCACAGGACCTTCCTCCTGGTGTCTGATAATGCTTGTGCTCCTCAGTCCTCCAGCAGCACACCCTCTCACTCTCAGCTCCTTGCACCTCTTGCTCCCAGCTCCTCACACTCACACCACAAACTGAAGTGAGCTCCTTTTAAAACCCAGGTGCCCTGATTAGCCTGCCTTAATTGATTCTAGCAGCTTCTTCTTAATTGGCTCCAGGTGTCCTAATTAGCCTGCCTGCCTTAACTGGTTCTAGCAGATTCCTGATTACTCTAGTGCAGCCCCTGCTCTGGTCACTCAGGGAACAGAAAACTACTCATCCAGTGACCAGTATATTTGCCCTCTACCAGACTCCTGTACCCCACTGGTCTGGGTCTGTCACAACACACAGTGCAAAAAGAAGTCAGTATACTTGTTCCGAAAGAGAATAGATTGTGCCCATTATAGAAATCAAGGATAAATACTTCAGATATAGCGTTCCCTCCTATACAGATGATGTAGAAACACCTTCGGTTACCTCTGCACGAGAGCAAGTTATAGGTTAAAAATGCCCAAGGCACAATTAAAAATCTGACGAAGAGAATAGAGAACACTGCCAGTGGAATTTCTTGTTAATGTAGAAGATGGATCTTGTGATTTCTGACTCTGTATTTGGCACATCTAGCATGTACCTCTCTAAATACTCTAGCTTTGTCATTTTCTCTTTCTCTATTTTAACTTGTTTTTAATATTCACTCTTTTCTCCAATTCATGGCTATTTTATATGTTTTGAAAAGTAGTTTCACAGGTTTCACTAAATTATACATATCACAAATTACACCAATTGTAAAATGTAATATGTATAAATTAAAAAAACAAGACATTTCAGAGTTGTTATTTTGAACAGCAGTTTTTGTTGTCTGTTTCATAGATTAATAGATTTCAAGGCCAGAAGGGACCATTGTGATCCTCTAGTCTGACCTCTGGCACAACAGAGGCCATAGAACTTCCCCAATTCCTGTTTGAACTAGAGCATATCTGTTAGAAAAATATCTAATCTTGATTTTAAAATGTCCAGTGATGGTGACTCCTCTACAGCCTTTGGTAAGTTGTTCCACTGATTAACTATCCTCACTATTAAAGATTTGTGCCTTATTTGGAATCTGAATTTGTCTAGCATCAGCTTCCAGCCACTGGATTCTGTTATACTTTTGTCTGCTAGATTGAAGAATCATAGAATAGCAGGGTTGGAAGGGACCTCAGGAGGTCATCTAGTCCAACCCCCTGCACAAAGCAGGACCAATCCCCAGACAGATTTTTACCCCAGTTCCCTAAATGGCCCCCTCAAGGATTGAACTGACAACCCTGGGTTTAGCAGGCCAATGCTCAAACCACTGAGCTATCCCTCCCCCCCCAATTAATGGAGATATCCTATCTCCTAGAACTGGAAGGGACCTTGAAAGGTCATTGAGTCCAGCCCCCTGCCTTCACTAGCAGGACCAAGTACTGATTTTGCCCCAGATCCCTAAGTGGCCCCCTCAAGGATTGAGCTCACAACCCTAGGTTTAGGAGGCCAATGCTCAAACCACTGAGCTATCCCTCCCCCCAAGAGGAGAGATATGAAGAGACCATGATCAAATATTTATTCCCCATGTAGGTGCTTATAGACTATAATCAAGTCACCCCTTAACCTTCTCTTTGTTAAGCTGAATAGATTGAGTTCCTTGAGTTTACCCCTATAAGGCATGTTTTCTAATCCTTTAATCATTCTCTTCTCTAAACCCTCTCCACTTTATCAACATACTTCTTGAATTGTGGACACCAGAACTGGACACAATATTTCAGTAGCAGTAGCATTAGTGCCAAATAGAGGGGCAAAATCTGCACCTACGTGAGATTTACCGATTTATGCATCCAAGGATCACAGCAGCCCTTTTAGCCACAATGTTACACTGGGAGCTCATGTTGAGCTGATTACTCACCATGACCCTCAAATCTTTTTCAGAGTCACTGCTTACTAGAATGGAGTCCCCCATCTTATAAGTAATGCCTACATTCTTTGTTCCTACATGGACTCTTACATTTATTGTTTGCTTTCACCGAGTTTGACAAGCGATTCTGATCGCTCCAGATAAGTGACCTGTCCTCTTAATTATTTACCATTCCCCCAATTTTTGCGTCATCTGTGACCTTTATCTGTGATGATTTTATGTTTTCTTCCAGGTCATTTATAAAAATGTTATTTATTTATTAAGAACCGATTCCTGTCGGATCCCACTAGAAACCACCTCTCGATGATGATTCTCCCTTTACAATCACATTTTGAGACCTATCAGTTAGCCGGATTTAAATCCATTTAAGATGTGATGTTAATTTTGTATCGTTCTAGTTTTTTAATCAAAATGGTACATGATACCAAGTCAAATGCCTTACAGAAGTCTAAATATATTACATCAACATTATTTCCTTCATGAACCAAACTTGTAATCTCATCAAAAAAAGATATCCAGTTAGTTTGATAGGATTTATTTTCCATAAACACATGTTGATTAGCACTAATTATATTACCTTTCTTTAATTGTTTATTAATGGAGTCTCATATCAGCAGCTCCACTGTCTTGCCAATGATTGATGTCAGGCTGACAGGCCTATAATTACCTGGTTCATCCCATTTTCCCTTTATAAATATTGACACAACATTAGCTGAATTATAGGTGCACAACATTAGTTTCATTGTAGGTGGAGCTGAGCATGCTGCCTATAATTAAGCTTGCCTGACACTTTTCATTATAAGACCCTGTTTTCAGTTTCTTATAACTTTGCCAAAGTTTAACTCTTTGGGCTGAAATTTTCCATGCTGAGCATCTGCCTCAGGTTGATTTTTTTTTTCCATTTCAAGTTTAAGCTAATAGTCTAGCCATTTCTGAGAATGAATTTAGAGAAAAATAAGGTTTTTTTAACCATCTTAAAAACATTCTTACTACCATTTTGTTGAGAAGATAGAGTGTCTGCATGCTTGGGCTCAAGAGTTTATAATCTGGCAAGATAATTGCTTTCGTGTCTGATATGTGGTTTTCCTGACCCCATGAAAATTTGCCCAAATTTAGCTAAGTTATAAGACTCTGAGACACCTCAATTTGAATATTGACTTGTTAGAGTTTGGCAGCTAAATTCTTTGAAGAGTCTGTCTGTAGTGAGCATTGTCTATTCCTAACAGCTTTTATGTGTTGACTGGACTACACATGCACCAATCCCCCACAGCAATTGAGAATGCTCCATCCGTGGATGGCAGAGGCTAAGCAGAATTTTCTTTGCAATTGCTCCCGTTGGTTCTTGGGCCACTGTAGTGCAAAGCACCACAACTGAGAGCTGGGAGACTGTCTCTCAGTGCTCCTTCTGCTAGAGGCCAGGCAGCCTGGAGGAGGAGGAGCAGTCTGACTCGAATGCAGAGGGGTGAAGGGGATGAAGACCAGAGAGGAAGAGCAAAGGCATGAGCCATGGATGGGGTGGGAGAGGGTATTGCAGGAGCCAGAGAGCGGGGAAGAGCAAAGGAGGAGTGGGACAGAAGCAGAGTGCAAAAGGAGGGGACTAGGTAGGATAGGAGCAGAGGGGGAGAATGCAGAGCTAGGAGGTTGAAGGTAGATATGAGTAAAGGGAGTGGTGTGTGGTTAGAACAGAGTGGGGACAAAGACAGGCTGTAGGCACAGGGGCAGAATGATCTATAACCATTACAGTACACTCCTCTCCAGAACCTGGAGTTGATCTTAGAAGTCTTGAGTCTCTACATTCCTCTGCTGTCAGTAAATAGCTGTGAATCCTATTGGCAAAGTGTGTCTTTTACCCCCCTCTAGTGGCTGGTCCACATAGAAGTTCACAACCTACTATGGCTACCGGTTATTCATTTAGTTCAAGTGGCAAAGGTCTGTGCTGTGGATCTGAAAGTCTGAACCCTGCTGATGACCCATGTTGGGGGGTCAATATGGCTCCACATGACTGAATTTCTGTTTTCTCAGTTTGTGGCAAAAATAGTCTGTGATCATGTAATGAAAGATGGTGTCATAATGCCTATGAACTGAACATGCACAGGAAGCCTTAATTCTTGCATTTCCTTGCCTTTGAGTGCTGGACTTTGCAATCTTAACAATGTCCTTTTAACATAGGTGTTTGGATGGAATAGGTCATAGGCCTCATATGAAGAAAAAACACAAATAGGAGAAAAATCACATGCACCCAGTGGCATAAATCAACCAGGCCTCAGAGCTTCCTGCTCAGGGGTTAAAATATAGTTCCTGCCTGTGATTTTTCTTTGATTGCTTGTATATTTTTCTTTCAGTTCTGGTTTACTTGAGGTACTTAAAAGTGAACTGCAAAGGTTTTGCTGTAAGTTAATTACTTATAAGATTCCAAGTGCAAAAAAGTATATGGCTGTTGTTTAAGTGCCAAGAGGGAGCTCGGCACTGAAAAAGATACAGACACATGGGACCAACTTCTCTGCTGGCACCACTCTATTAACTTCAGCGAATAAGTCAGACAATAAGTCAAATATATCCACCTTTTTTTCTCTTCCTGCTTGCCTTTTACAAATGGAATTTGGCATTGCTATGAAGCTCTGAAACATACTGGGGTTAGCCCTGCACAGTGGAGGTGAGGAGTGCTATGTGTAAATGTGCAAGGTAAAAAGTGAGGAACAGGATGGAGAGTTCTATGGAAATGGTAATTATTTATTTATTATTAATTATTATTATTATTATTATTATTAGGGTCACCCCTAGGCCAAATGTCATGGATTACATTATGTGCAGGATTTTAACTAAGGCACACAGCACTGGAAAAAGACCTAATTCTGGCCTTTTAAAAATGCTCTTACCTTCCAATCCCTAATTCTCAGAGTATCTTTGAATCCATTCAGCAATTAGGTTTTGTGATTAGTGAACCACTACATTTATATTTGTGCCATTACTGTTATTCATACAATGGCCTAAGTTAGAGAGAGTCTGCATCCCTGGGGTGCATGACTTAGAACTCAGCATCTCCTTTCTGCGGGAAAAGGACCCCAGGGTCTCTCTCTCTCTCTCTCTCTCAGGTTTCTCTGAGGCCCCTGTCACTGTGGCATATGAGTGCGATAGGTACATTTCTTTCAGAAACAGGATCCCAGGGAGTTTTAGACTGTGCCCACCAAGACAAACTTTCCTGGGAAGGATGGGAGCAGAAATCAGTCAAGTAAATAGTTTATCAATTTATCACAATTTGTTATTTTCTCTTGGAGTACATTATCTGGTTAAATATCAACACATTTGTTTTGTAACTGAGTCTACATGTTCAGTGACCTTCTGTCAGGAAACAGGCAATCTAGATTATGGTCAGCACTGATCAGATAAAGAGAACTTGACTTGTTATGTGTCAGGCTAGAATCAGCTTTGATACTGCAGGGCAATGTATACTGCACCTCCCTGTGTCCCCCTGGACCCTCTGTGCTCTGGGCATGGGGAATTAACCACATGGAAAGGCAGGTGGTACTGCTATCACCAGCCCTTCCGCAAAGTTTCCTTTTGGGACAGGGGAAGCAGGTTTGAGTTTCAAAGTGGAGGATGAGGGATACACTGATTTAAGAGATCTTCTGATCATACCCCTGTCCAGGTCAGTGTCATTTACTCTTGGCATAGGGAGAATTGGATCCTGCCCCAAGGAACTTACAGATATCAGATATCATTCTGACCCATAATGCTTTGGGTAACCTGACTATGGACTCATCCCACATAGATGCAGGATTTCTTTTTAGAAGAATATATGAGGAAACACTTCTTGGTTAAAACTGATAGGCTTTGTGGAAGAATTGGGTTTTGAGGATGTATGCCTGGCATTCTGGTAGGGAAGGGAGTTCAATGCATGAGGAGTGGCATAGGAAAAGGGACTAAGACAAGAGCAGAAGTGCTCTGAAGGGCAGTTAGGGTGAAGGGCTTGGTATAGTGAAGGGAGAAGAATGAATGCAGAGCGAAGATGCAATCAGCAGCAGGGTTGTGTAGAGTTTTGTGTAGTGTAAATAAGTATGTTCTTCTGGTCCCTGGACTCTCACCACCTCATTGCCAGGATTTGTGTGTGGGCTCTTTCAGTGTTTGTCAGTTGCTATACTTCATTAATGACCCTTAAGGGACTAACATTAACACCTGTTTGTGCTTATTTCCTTGCGCCGTTTGGTCTCCCAGCTGGTACAATTACAATATACCCAGTGTGTTGTGTGTTTGTCAGTAATGAATTCTCTGCCAATTAAATACCATTCATATTGCTTAGATTTGGCTAGCATTTCATAGCCCTGCAGAATATATGTTCTAAATCAAAATCAGTCAGATCTTAAATCCTCAAGGTTACCAGTAAAGCATTAAAACCACTGAAAACCTGAGTATTTGTCCTTTGGCTTAAAGTTTATTTTGTAATACTAGCAGGTAGAGTGTAAGACAAATTGCATCTTAAACAAAATCTGAAGGAAAGTTTAAGGATGAATCTGGTAGGTCCAGTGCATAGGAGAGAATGTCCTCAAGTGAGACAGAGAGTTTTATTTTATGATAAAGGGAAAATGAATAATCAAGGCCATAGTTATTGAAGCATAGGTGGCTATTGACTGATGTACTGAAACAGCAACTAAGCTAATACATAAAACAGTGCTTCTAGCTTCCATGTTGGGTAAGGTTGTCTGTTCCAAATATGCATACAGAATAAAGACCCAAATGTTATTCTTAATTAATCTTATTGAAGTTTGGTTTTTTTGTCCATCTCAGACCCACTTTGAGAAATAACCCTTAATATTCCTGGCCTAAAATACAGCATCATTTAGCCATAGGGAAAGGTGTGGCCTATGGGTCTGCACACAAGCCTGGCATACAAGAACTCTCGATTTCTAATCCACCTTCAGAAATGAATTCCCTCTGTGGCCTAGGGCAGATATTCTAGAGAGGTGTTAAAAGGATTATTTAGTTTATATTTGTGGAGCACTTTGAAAATTCAGCCATTAATGGCCAGTGTCTTGTTTTGTGTTTGTTTGTCTTGTGCAAGTTCAACTCTAAGATTTCAAGGGCAGGTAACGTGTCTTATTCTATGTTTGTGAAGCACCATGTAAATTTATGGTACTATGTAAATGATTTTTAGTGAGACTAACAAAACAAAAAGCACTGTATTAGTGACAAATATTATGACAAATTTGTCATTGCGGATAGAAAAGTTACTGACATTCATGTTTGGGAATTTCTAGTCCAACAGCCAAAGGCCTAAAAGATGAGCTAAAAGAATACCTCTTGTAATTCAGACAGCAGTTGCACTTCACAATCCGTTATTACTTCAGTTGCTATACTCTGGATAGCAAAAGTCAAGAAAGTATAACCAAATGGACATGCAATCACATGCTTTCAGTTCAGATGATGTTTGGGATTCAGCCTCTGACTAACAGTGGATTGATAACAGAAATGATGTCTGGTGAAGCATTTATCCCACACAGGCAAAAATCCAAAATTGAAATCTTACTGGACTAAATCAAACTCCAAGCAAAGAGAAGACATCCTGGAGTCTTGAATATACTGTATGCCTACACCAAGACTCTTAACTGTGTGTGTGTGTGTGTGTGTGTGTGTGTGTGTGTGTGTGTGTGTGTGTGTGTGACAGTGCCTTCAGGATGTGAGCCACTTGTTAGTTGAACAACCCAGACTATTTAAGGGACACATTCTGGGTCCTATTTACTCAGGCATAAGGGGTTCATGTCCTCACTTAATGCTGCATAAACTGACTCTTAAATTGTCCCACCAAACCTGTAACCATGCTTTAGTGGGTCATAACTGAGAATGCCAAATTCAGGATGAACTGCTGAGAAATAGGGCAAACACAACCCAAAACTGGTGGTTATTCTTTTAGAAGATATACCAAACCAGCCACAAAATTAAACTCCTGTTTCACCACATTGGCTAACAAGAAAATATAAAGGCAGTTTCCTCAGGCATTCCAGTTCTTATATCACCACCAAAGACACTGGATTCAGAGATGAGTGGTTCTTTACAACCAATCTCATCAAATAATAGGTTCTTCTGATCCCAAAGAATCAGCCGCACACCCAGGTCAATATATAACTTAGATCTTACCCAAAAATCATGCTGGTGCCAATCCTTTAGTATCTAAAATCTAAAGGTTTATTCATAAAAAGAAAGAAAGAAAGGTGAGAGTTAAAATTGGTTAAAGGAATCAATTACATACAGTAATGGCAAAGTTCTTGGTTTAGGCTTGTAGCAGTGATGGAATAAAGTGCTGACTTAAGTCAAGTCTCTGGAGTACATCCATAGCTTGGATGGGTCATTCAGTCCATTGTTCAGAGCTTCAGTTTGTAGCAAAGTTCCTCCAGAGATAAGAAGCAGGATTGAAGAAAAAACGGAGGTGTTTCCAGGGCCTTTTATAGCTTTTGCCATGTGGAGGGCATCCCATTGTTCTTACTGTGGAAAATTACAGCAACAAGATGGAGTTTGGAGTCACAAGGACAAGTCCCATCCATGTATTTCGCCTAGTCACAGCAGGACATTCCGTTAAGTGTAGATGGGCGTCTCCCATGGTCCATTGTCAGTTAAATGTTCTTTCAATGGGCCACTCAATTTGAATAGTCCCTCCAAGATGTGCTGGCTAATTACTTTGTGGGCGGTACCCCAGGAGCAAACATTTGAAATCCAAGTATAGAGCCAATACTCAGAACTTCACATACAAAAATGATACATGCATACAGATAGCATAATCATAACCAGAAAATCATAACCTTTTCATAGACACCTCACTTAACAACCTTTGTACAATATTTGCTGCAAATATATAACAGTGGTTGCAACAATGATCTATATGGTCCTATTTTAATCAGATTACATCACAGCTCATATCCTAACTTAATGCTGCATAAACTGACTCATAAGCTGTCCCACCAAACCTAAGGAAGACTCAGTCTGGTAAGGAAAGGGGTCAGAGAGTAACTGGGGTTAAATGCAAGGCAATCTGTGAGGTTAGAAAACAGGCATATTTTAGTGGGGTGTGTGTGTGTGTGTGTGTGTGTGTGGTGGGGTAGGAGGAAGATCACTAGAGGGTTGTGTCCTTTTCCTAGTTGTCATGGTGGAGAGGGATCTTTGGTGCAAGGGAACCCAGATTTCTGGGTGATATGTCCATTGTACATGCACAAGGAATGACTCACCAACATCATCCCCCAATATCCAGGTGAGCTGGAGTCAAGTACTACACCCCAGGGCAGGATCAGGCGATATATGTATATATTACATTATCCATACTGGTGGAGGGTTTATAAGTGGGCTATGGTTAGACTTTTGTGGCTGTAGCATTTGGCTGGGCTGCACATCTCCCATGGGCTCCACACCACAAATGCACTTAGGGCTAAGGACTGGTCCCTAAGCCTTGTCAGTCTGATCTCAGAATCTGTCCCAGGCTTTTATGAATTTTTTAGAAAGAAACCCCTTCTTTCATCAAGTGTGAAACCAGTTTTCTTTTTTTTAAGGTTACATGTAGGGATAAGCCCACAAAGGCTGCCTCCATGCATGTGCTAAGACTTGTGCATGCACTTGCAATTGCCTGATGCCTGGCAGGAGTCACTTGTGTGCATCCTGTTGATAATGTGCGTGCAGGTTTTAGAATGTTTGGAGTGTGCATATAAAAGTGTACACCTACCAAGAGTGAATGCAATTTTGTGAACACACAAAGAGGGCTTGGGTCAGGCCCTCTGGAAAATATACACCTTAACATTGAGATTAATCAAGCAAATGTTTTCATCTGCTGCAAAGGAGGAGTTTAGAAGTTTTTATATAAAATATGGAAAACTGGTTTTTAATCATCCCATGCTAAATCTTGTGGGCTACTGTGTTCGTAACTGAGCCAGGGACAAGATTTATCACAATGGGGAACTAAGTAGATGAATTTTTCTTCTGACAAACTTATTGCTACTTTGTTTCTCCTTGACAGCTTGGCAGCTATTTTAGTTTGTCTTTCTGCCTGTGAGTCAGACACCACTGTATCCAAGTACTGATGGGCTCAACCCAGAACTCTGGATATGAACATGCCCAGTGAACCTGAATCAGAACTTTGAAGCTCAGGTTTATTTCTGTATTGGTGATATAGAGAAGATTGACTACAGCAACAACAACAATCAGAGCATTTTTGAAACTGGATGTCTACACAGCAATTAGACACCCATTGCTGGACTGTGCTAGCCAACTTGGGCTCACGGGGCTCCGGCTGCAGGACAGTTTCATTGCTGTGTAGACTTCTGAGCTCAGGCTGGAGCCCGAGATCTGGAACTTTTCCACCTTGCAAAGTTCTAGGGCCTGGGCTCCAGGCCCAGCCTGGAAGTCTACACAGCAATCAAACAGCCCCACAGCCCAACCCCCATGAGCCTGAGTTGGCTGGCATGGGCCAGCCACAGGTGTCTAATTGCTGTGTAGATTTACCCTAAGAATTATGTTGGGGGTCAATATTATAATTCTCTAGCAATGATTTGGTACGGAATCTGCTCAGTGTATGAGTCAAAAGATATTTTTATGTAACTGGCAGTCCTGCAAACTCAGCTCCAGGGCCAGAAATCATGCTGTATTCTTTCTGCCTCTAGCAACATTTCCAGTCATAAAAATTCAGGAACTGGAAATTACAGGAGAATTCTGCTGCTGATAGGTGATGCAGAATGGAATCCAACTCACTCTCCCATCGTTGTAATGCAACAGTGACGGAGTAAAATTGTATGTGCGTATGAACAGAACAACAGATATGACAAGGATACACAGAGTTCATGCACAAGAAAGTGCTATTGTTAAAGTTGCTTTTCTGTTTATGACAATATTTAGGGCTCAGAAGATCTGGCACAAAACATTTTGCACAAGTCTATTTAGTGTATATTGCTCATCCATTTCTAGCCAAAAGAATCTGGCATCTTCTTGGGGAAAAGAGTAACAAACCTGATAAAGGCTCAGAATTGAAGGCATGGGGGCTTGAGCAGTGTCTCCAACTCGTTCTTTTGTGGAGGATAGGTAGCGCTAGGGAACTGTATGGGAATCCATCCCTTCCCCAAATCTTTCTGTAGACAGTTGCCAAAAAATCAATAACTCACATATGTGCCAGATGTGTACAGCTGTATGTGTGCCATTGTCAACTTTGTCACAGAGCATTGCAGAGTTACTTATATTCAGCTGGGCTTGTGAATAGAGATGGGTAATCTTGGCTGGATAGAGAGTCTTGAGGAGGGTGTTGGTAGGAGGCAGACAGGTCAGTTCTATCTGTGAGCTCAATGCAAACAGTTTCCCATTTGTCAGCATGGAACTATGATTTGCTATATGTCAAGCCCCATTTACAAAAACAAACCTAAATCCCTTTGTTTTTAATTGCTGCTGCCTGTGTTAGCTTCCCTACTGCACACAACACAATTCTGTATCATCAGCAAATTGGACTGCTTTGAATATGCTATTTCTAGTTTTAATGACGACTTTGTAGTCTGATGTGGATAATATGTTCAGCATGGTCCAATGCCACAGATGATCATAAAACAGATTTTCTTGAAAATCAATATGAATACTCTCCTAGGCTTGACTATATTACCACATTTCCATTCTCAAACCCATCAGGAAGATTAATTAGGCACTAGGCTGGAGCTTTAGGGAGAAGAAACTCTAGTTGTGTATCCCTGGGATTCAGGGTTAGGATTCACCCCATCAGTGATGTGAGTGAACATAACTATCCTTCATGCTGTCTGCAGGAGAATCAGTATTACTCTACCTTAGCCTTGGCTGTCCTAATTCGCACCTGCTATCTGTTGTGGACTGGGATGTAGACAGTCTTGCCTAGTAGTCAGAGCAGGAGTCAGGTCTAGTGGGCAGAGCAGACATCCAGGTTGGGGAATGAAGCCAACGATCAGCACCAGAGTCAACTGCCAATTACCAGAGCCATGGGCAAGCTAGAGTCAGAGTCAGGAATCAAAGCTGAAAGAAGAACTCTACTTTCTTAAGATGCCTCACTGAACTCTGGGCCAGCCCTGTCTCTTTTCCTGTACTCTTGTTGGTTGGAATTTACATGAGATTACAACCTAGAGAAAGTTTGATAGGATTGCTTATGGCAAAGAGCTGATTAATAAAAGGCTGCTAGATTACTTGCAAGGATATGTTCCATTAATTTAGGAGAATATATTCAAGTGCTTGCCTGAGACAGAAAGAAAAATCTCTGTGATGGAGTCTTTTTGGGTATGCCTGACATGTTGATTAAAAAAAAGTAATTAAAAGTTCATAAAAGCCTCAAGAGGAAACCTAAGAATAAGTGATGGAGGCAATAAATTTCAGTTTAATATTAGGACTCTGGTTCTTCCAAATGGTGACTGAATGTCTTTTCACTGGAGATGACTGGGATTATTGTATTTTCTCTGCTCTTCAATCTCTGCAACCCCAAACTACTGTCACTCACCCTCTTGTCAATGGGAGTGAGAAATACAGGGTATCCTCAGTTGTGACCACTTCCTCAGAATTTTAACAAAGATTATGGTGGTGACCAGTGAGGCTGACTCTATAGCAGTGGTTCCCAAAGTGGGGTTCGCGAACCCCTGGGGGTTCGCAGAATGTTTCAGGGGGTTCGAAAGAAAAATTTCATTAATGGCGGCCAGAGGACTCTGCTGGGACCCAGTTGCAGGGCAGACAGCCGGAGCCCCAGGAAGAGCGGGGCCGGGCAGTTTGAGCAGGCAGCCCGAGCCCTCCCCTGTCAGCCAGGGAGCCGGCAGCCCGAGCCTCGTGGAGAGCGGGCAGTTTGAGTCGGCAGCCCAAGCCCTCCCCTGTCAGCGGGGGAGCCGGCAGCCCGAACCCCAGCCAGAGCCCCAGGAATTTGCCAAATCTCATCTAAAGCCAGAACCACAGCCCTCCTTGTTACCACCAGCCACAACCTCACCCGAAACTAGAGGTGGGTGAAAAATACCAAGCATTTTTCACAGAAAGTTTTGAATTTTTTTCACATTTTTCAAAATTCCCCAAGAAAAATTTACAAAAAACTGAAACAGAAAAATGGTCCATTTTCAAACACTGTTTTCATGAAACATTTTCTGATTTTTGAAAACCAAAAATGAATTTATTTTTATTTGAAACCATTTTTTTTTAAAACAAAAGCCAAAAAAACATTTTACAGAAACATTTTTGGTTTCTGGTTTTTCTATGTTCGTTAAAACAAGTTTCAATTAAAAATATTTTTCAGAGGTTCATAGATTCCGGGCCTGGCAGTTGGGGCATCCATCACACTGAGGAAATTTAAACTTAAATCCCTGAAAATATTCATTTTTAGGAGGGGGTTCACGAGATTTCACAATTTAGTGAAAGGGGTTCGCGGGCTGTTAAAGTTTGGGAACCACTGCTCTATAGCTATGACTTGATCCTCTCCTGCCTTTCCACAGCAGCTCACAAAGTTAAAGAACACAGAGCAGCACAGTGAAATAACGGAGATGTGCCTATCCCATAGAATCCAATTTCCCCTAAACTTTCTATACACACACAAAAGGTTCCTCTCTGGCACAGTGAGCATACACGAGAAATTTCATACTTATTGGCTGAGACCAGAATTACATTTGTCAAAAATGGAGCTTATAAAGAATAGTTAGAATCATTGCCTTAACTATGGAGAGGCTAATGTCTCTCCATAACAGACTGATCACTAGCTTTTCAGTGCCAAAATTCCATCAAGGTTTGAATAAAAGAGGAACAGATCTGTTTAAGAGATACATTTTCTGTGTTCCAAAACCAAGTAAAACAATGAGGCCCTTTTAAATTAATGTGTGCTCCAGGAACAAATCAGCTAAAAGAATTGTGTGTGTGTGTGTGACAAGGCAATAAAGATTTCCAGTATATTTTGCTTTGGAGGACCATTGAAGGGCAAACTCCTCCCTTGTGCTTTTAACTATCCCTTTGGGTAACATTTGTTACTTTGTAAATACAAGTTTTTCACCTGATGTTGAACAGCTGACATGTCTCTTGCTTTTGTCCTTCTGTAAATGCTAGTCTAAAGAGATAGGGAGAACTATGGTATGTATAACTCTTCACTGTCCACAATTAATGTAATAAGTTCTACACTGGTATTTGTTTTGCTCTGCCAGTTTCTGACTTGCTCTCTATTAAAAATCTACAGTAAACAGCTGTTTAACATTTATGAGTGATGCTTCTGCTTCACTGAATAACATTAAATCTGTGCAAAATTATTTTTTGGAGTGGGGAGCAATCTTTCACTAAATGCATAGGGTCAGACCCTCAGCTGGGTAAATTGTCATAACCCCATTTTGCCTTGTAAATATCTTGAGGTACTCTCTCTGCAATGCTTTGGATGGTCTGTTTTCTCTGACATTTCACTTCATTCCATCCCAGTATTCTAATTTCCTTCTTCATTGGTTTTTGGTTCTGATAGTCATGGACATTTTTTCTACCCTTCAGCTTTCACAAAGTCCTTGTTTTTCATTCTGTTTTAGCATTTCTGTTTTAGTCCCAGTGTGTATTGCTTCCTGTTTCTTTGCAAACTTTATATAAAACCATTAATTTGTTAGCCAATTCTGACCATTTTGTGGGGGATCCGTATTATTCTGGATATTATTTTGGAATAATATTTATTCTGCACATTCAGCATAGTTTTTTAAACATCTTGGATTTCCCTGTAAGTACGGCATCTCTCATTGTTACAGAATATGCTAGCTATATATAGTCAGTCATCAGTTTCTTTCAAGTAGCCTTCATGAACTTGTACATTTTTGTTTGACATTAAGTAGCTCAGTTTCAAGGTCATGCCAGAAATATTTATATTATGATCACATTATCCTTGCTTATTTATCATCCATTTTATATTATCCTTGCATATTTACCATTAAAAACTAGGTGTTCCTGTCCTGGGTAGGTATCTGGAATCAGTCTGATCTGCTGGGCACTGATTCTTCCTGCCTTTTGTCAAAATCAGAATGATAGATGCAGAAATTATTGGGTGAGGGTCTTTTCCCTGTATTATGCAGGAGATCAGGTCAGATGATCATAATGGTACCTTCTGGCCTTAACCTCTATGAATGGTACAATTTTACACCCATTTTGCACAGACGTAGATGGCTACACAGTCTGAAGTGGAGAAATAGGACCACTGTGAGTTTTGTGGGAGGATATTTGGACCTGATTTGACCTGCTCACAGCATTTGTCAGCAGTGGTTGTGCCCCCATGGGTGCCAACACCATTCTCTCTCTTTCTTTACATTACCTACTAATTTATAAATAGATACATTTAAAAAAAATATAAGGAAGTGGATCTTTGAGATCTGTAGAATTAGAAGAATGGCTATTGACTTCAATGGGAGCAAAGTTAGATCTGCTTTTGAAACCCCCACCCTTAAAATGATTTTTGCAAGTATTTGCATGATTGGACAGTGCTAGTTTATATGTATGCTGCCAAACCTATTAGAAGACATTGACCCCAATTCTCTGCTGCCATAAATGGATGCCGCTGCATTAATTGCAATGGGGTTTCAACTAGTTACATGAGCAGAGAATTTGGCCAATATTCTCAAAATTCAGAGTACCAAGATTTGGAAGTTATTTAAAAAGTATATCTGTGTCCTCTAGAAGATACTCGGCAAAGCTAAATGCAAAGTCCTCATGAATAGTAAGAGACAGAGAGAAAACAAACAAACAAAAAGTCCTCAGAGCAGAGTATATGTTTGCTTCCTTAAATCAGAACTACATGATACAAAGCAGCTTCAGCTTGTAGCGTTTTGTGCTGGTTTAACTGCAGGCAGCTCTGTACTGCTTGAGTTTTGCTTCCTTTTACCCTTGAAGTATCTTTGGCAGGGAGCTGGTTATTCTTTGCTAGTCATTTTCTACTAGTGAAAATTAGAGCAGAAAATTTTAAAACTGCAGAATGAAAACCTGGCTCTACTGAAATGGTAAAACTCCCATAAACTTCAATGGGCCTAGGAAACCTGACACTATGGGTGAATTAACATTTTTAGGTCTAGATTTTTGCATGGGCTATACACCTTCACAGAGCAATGAGAACTCCAGCCCTTCCCCTCTCCTTTGGGGAGACTACCTCGACCTTGCCTTTAAGGGTGAGATCGTCACCCCTGCTCTTGCCCCTTTACTGTGAACAACATAAAAGGACCCAAAGAACCTTGTATCCAGCCAGAGGAAAATTCTTTTGGTGTTGGCACCGTAAGGCTGCCTCCCGAGGTCCTCCTCACAAGCCCATGAGTATGGAGAGTGTGGGATATGGAAAGGGTGTGCAGGGGCAGGGCTAAGCATGCAGAGCTATGGAGATTTTGGGCAGTGGTCTACACTTACAATTTAGCTATAAGAAAAATTCACACCATGAATGCTGTAGTTAAGATGACCTAACCTTTGGTCAGAGGCGGATTAAGATTTATTGGGGCCCTGGGCACAAAGAACATTTCGGTCACTTTGGGGGTCTGGGGTGCTGGAACCCGGGGTGGAGAATTAGGGGGGCCGGGCCCTGCTAGTGGCACACGGTGTGTGTGTGGGGGGGTGATGTGGGCCTTAGCCTTGCTCACCACTGGGCCCTACTCCTTGCTTCTCCTCTTTCCCTCTGAGGGCCCGCCTCTTAGCCAGACCAGAAGCCAGAGCCAGGCATTGGTAAGAGCCTCCCAGGGGGCACAGGCTGCTGTGGTGAGCCCCAGACCTTCCACCTGCCCTACATGGTGTGCCTCTGGGGGCAGGGACTCAGGCCAGGGGCTACTCTCAGGCCCCCTGGCCTCCTGCCCAGGGCAGGTGGAGGGTCTGGTGCTCCCCATAGCAGATTATCTCCGTTCTGTGAGATCTGTAATCATTATTTAAATCTATCTCTACTGTAGCCTGACCTGCAGGTTGCATAATGTCTATCTAGAAGACTGGAGTCAGCAAAACTGATTATCATGTGATGTTTACATACTCTTCTTATCTCCTCACTTATTATTTTACTTCCTTATCTTGGATGTGAATGGCACACATTATGTATTTGACCTCTCTACTGGCTCCTCATGTTCTCTTTAGCTGATAACTGCAGCTTAATTTCTAAATTTTGCTTAGTATAGAAGGAGACTTTTCCAGTTCATGTCGTCTTGCTCAGTCCTAGGTTATATTCTGTGCAGAATCCCATTCTCCCCAGGAAAGTACGTTTGTAATTATAACAAACATATGTTTCCTGTAAAGAAGATGGTCCTATCTTTGTGTTCCTATTCCCTCTGTACATAGAATTCCCATTTACGTTCAGGCAAATTATTTATAGGATCATATAATTTAGAGATAGAAAAGATCTATGTGAGTATCCTGTTTATCTCGTTTCCAGTGTTGTATTGTTCCCTATGATATATTTTCTGTTGGTTGAAATCTGAAGTACTTCCACTTCACAGAGTATACCTCAGTCTAATGCATTTCACTGTCTGGAAGTTTTTTCTGATATTTAGCCTAATTTTTCACTTTTGTAAGTTTCATCTCATTACTCTGCCATCCATCACACAAACTAATTCCTCTGCATTACTGGTGTTTACACTCATCAAATATTTATAGATTGCTATGTCCCTGTCATCTCTTAGCCAAGCAATTCATATTTAACTCTTTCAAACTTCCCTTCTAAGTCAACCCTTTCATCCTGACCTTTTGTTTTGGTCTTTTCTGAGCTCTCACCAATTAGTGAATAACATCCTGGCATATGGAAAGACTGCTGCATTGGAAAACAGAGACCAGAACTTCATCTGATGCAAAATGGTACAAAAAACAACGGCACTGATGGAGCTATGACGAACAGAAGCTGCAAATGTGGACCTATGTTTTGAATATTCTGAAAAAAATACGAACGTCGAATTCAGTGGGACTTTAGAGTGTGCAGAGAAAGAAGGACTGGGCACTGGGTATGGACACTGCAGATTAATAAATTATTAGGCCAGAAGGGACCATGGTAACGATCTAGTCTGACCTCCTGCATAACATAGGCCACAGGATTTCCCTGATTGAATGCCTGTTTGAACTACAGCATATCTTTTAGAAAACCATCCAGTCTTGATTGAGTAATTTCTAGTGATGGAGACTCCCTCCTTGGTAAATGGTTCCAACGGTTAATTACCTCACTGTTAAAAATTTGAGTCTTATTTCAGTTCTGAATTTGTATAGCTTCAACTTCCAGCAACTGGATCCTGTTATATTTTTGTCTGCTAGACTGATAGGCCTCTATTATCAGCTTTCTGTTCCATATGTAAGTATTATAGACTGTGATCTTAACCTTCTTTGATAAGTTAAATAGCTTGAGCTCTTTGAGTCTGTTGTGGAAAAACGACCATGCGTTGTGTTTGGATCAGAATTGCCTGAGGCCTTTTTATTTTCATGCATGCACGGGGGGTACCAGTGAACTAGCAATCCCCCCGACTACAGAATTTTGCATAGCTTATATGGCATAAAACCACAATTAGGTAATGCATACTTTCTTATCAACATTATTGCCATATTTGGAATACACTCTCCAAAAAAGGAATATAGCTTAGCAAGCTTCCCTGTTTTTCACAGTCTGTCCTATTGCGGTTCCTAAGCTTCCCCAAAACTGTTAATGAGCCATTATGAATCATAGGCCTTGTAATTATAGATAGTTCTGCTTTTGTACTTTTCCTCTATTCTGCCTCTAAAAACCCTTCTCCTACAATAGACTTAACTAATGTTCAGGTCTGAACCAAAGTCCAGGCCCGAGCCAACTAAAGTTTAGGCCCTAGCAAACTTTTTCCTCCACAAGTCTTTCACTGTAAGGTATGTTTTCAAATGCTTTAAACCAGGGGTCGGCAACCTTTCAGAAGTGGTGTGCCGAGTCTTCATTTAATCACTCTAATTTAAGGTTTTGCGTCCAGTAATACATTTTAACATTTTTAGAAGGTCTCTTTCTATAAGTCTATAATATATAACTAAACTATTGTTGTATGTAAAGTAAATAAGGTTTTTAAAATGTTTAAGAAGCTTCATTTAAAATTAAATTAAAATGCAGAGCCCCCTGGACCAGTGGCCAGTACCCGGGCAATGTGAGTGCCACTGAAAATCAGCTTGCGTGCCACCTTCAGCACATGTGCCATAGGTTACCTACCCCTGCTTTAAACAGTCTTGTGGCTTTTCTCTGAACCCTCTCTAATCTCAGCCTTCTTAAACCGTGGACACCAGTACAGGACATAGTATTGCAATAGTGGTTGCACCAGTCCCAAATACTGAGGTAATATAACCGCTATACTCCTGCTTGATATTCCTCTGTTTATGCATCTAAGGCTAGTACTAAATAGTACTAGTCCTCTTGCCTCAGTGTCACACTGAAAACTCATGTTAAGCTGATTATGCACCACAACTCCCAAATCTTTTTCAGAGCCACTGCTTCCCTCCTGTAAGTATGACCTACCTTCTTTGTTCTTAGAAGTATAACTTTACATTTGGTCATTTTGAAGCACATATTGTTTGCTTGCCTCCAGTTTACCAAGCAAGTCAGATGGCTCTTTATCACTGACTTCCCTCTTCATTATTGACCACTCCCCCAGACTTTGTGTCATCAGCAAACTTGATTAGTAATTATTTCATGCATTCTTCTGGGTCATTGATACAAACGTTAAACAGCGTAGGGCCAAGACCTGATCCCTTCAGGACCCCGCTAGAAACATGAGATCTCAATAACAATTCCCCATTTACATTTTGAGACCTATCCGGTAGCCAGTTTTTAATCCATTTAATGTGTTCCATGTTGATTTTGTATCATTATAATTTCTTAATTAAAATGTTGTGCAGTGCAAAGTCTAAATGCCTTCCAAAAGTCTATTTCATCAACCATATTACCTTTATCAACCATACTTGTAATCTTATAAAAAAAATCAAGTTAGTTTGACAAGATCTATTTTTCATAAACCCATGGCAATTGGCATTAATTATATTTTACCATCCTTTAATTTTTTATTAATCAAATCCCATATTAGCCTGTTCCAATATTTTGCCCAGGATTGATGTCAGTCTGAGAAGACTATAATTACCCAGGTCATGCCATTTACCCCTTTTTAAATATTGTCACAACATTAGCTTTCTTCCAGTCTTCTGAAACTTCCCCTGTGTTTCAAGACTTATTGAAAATCAATATTAACTGTCTAGGGAGCTTCTCTGCCAGCTCTTTTAAAACTTTCTGCTGCAAGTTATCTGGACCTGCTGACTTAAAAATGTTTAGCTTTAGTAGCTGAGTATGCTCCTGAATCCCTGTTGGAAAGGGAAGTATTTCATTATCATCATTTGATATGAATACCTTATCTGCCTTTTCCCCCAAATACAGAACACAAATATTTATTTAGTTATTTATTATAATAATTTATATTTATTTATTTCCATATAGTAGTGGACCAACCCCATTGTTAGGATTTCTTTTGTTCCGAATATAGTTGAAAAACCCTTCTTCTTATTGTTCTTAACTCTATTGGCCATAGAGTTCTCCTTGCATCCTTTTGTTTCCCTTATCAATTTTCTACAGTTCCTACCTTCTAATTTATATTAATTGCGATCAACTTCCCCTTTCTTTCCATTTATATATATATTTTTATTTATTGTAGAATTTTATATTTTACTTTGCACAGAAGCTGCAAAAGAAATATATCTGGATATAGTTGTTTGGTTGAATTTTCTTGCTCTTCTTAATAGGGTTCCCCTTTCCCTGTGAATTTCATGGAAATCATCCTCTAGGAAAGATTCTTACAAGGTGTAATAAAATAGAATAAACTTTTTAGACTCTTTCTCCACATCTTCATCCTTTACCTTTTTATTTTTTAAGTTTTCTTCCCCTTCCAGACATATTTTAGACCTCAGATGGCAACTAGACCACTAACTAGGATCAGCTCCTTTTCCTTTTCTCTTGAGGTTCATTATTTCCTCCAAATGAAAAAGTTCTGGTCAGCACGACTATCAATAAGGAGACAGAACCAGCAGGGAGCTCCAGTTGTGCAGTAGGGATTATACTTTGGGAGACTTTGCATGCTGATTTCTGATATGATTAATCAGATGAAATGCACAGAGCTTTGTAGTGTGAAGAAATCTGTTTTGAAAGGAAGTCTGTTCTTGTTACTAATGACAGATAAGAAGGCAGGTTTCCCCCCCGCCTCCCTCCCCCCAGTTGCAGAGGTCTTGAGTTTTAAACAATTAGCTCACAAGGGAAAAATACATTTAAGTAATATTAAGGCTTAACTTAGACTGACACAAGCAGTGAAATTCAGAATTAGGACTTCTGCTGATTTCAGCCTTATCTCATGCTGGGCCTGGTTATTAGTAGTGCATGCAGGGCTTGGTCCAGCAAGTCTTAGTGCAGGGCACAGCAGGACGTGCAAAGTTGTTGTGTTCCAGTACAAGTGCAGTCTATGGAGTTCTGCAAACAAGGTTAAATTCATGTTTCTCCACAGTGTGATAGCAGATCTCAAGGTGCCTGTGTGCCCATCCTAATAGTATGAGACACCAGTTGGGATGGCGAGAATACATCCCCTGAGAGGAGCTGTTATGCTAGTTGATGTATCTAGCACAGCAGCTGCAACTGTGTGTGGTTATTCAGTGATGCACCTTAATGCCTTGCTGCATAGACAGATGGGGAGTGGGGTGGGGTGACAGCCAACACTACAAGCTGCTAGTGCATACTTCATTCACCTGGAATCAGCTCATCCTTGCATGGAAAGCAGCTCTGTGGAGTTTGAATTGAAGCAGTTTTTGTGAGTGAACAATAACTGCTTTTCTGAGTGAGGCAAGCTAGCTCTTTTGGGGTAATACTTTAGGTGAAGGTACTACAATATTTATAAATAGTTGGTAAAGAGTCAATAGATGATTGATAGGTATTTCAATAAATAGTTAATTGATTGTTTTACATTGTCATAGAGTCAGTTCAATAGGTCAATAAGTGAGTTAAAAGCCATGGTTAAAAGCATATATAATACTTTCTACTGATGTGTTTATAACTCTCAGCAATACATATTATTCATGTCTGTAACATGATTATAACAGCTATTAATCATTTATTAAACTGTTGATAATAAACCATTCATAACTGGAACTTTAATATAAAGTGTGACCTATTTTTGTTTTCTACAAAGTATTATTTCCTTTGATTGGAGATTGTAAATGACAGAGCTGCAGTTCAATGGAGGACAGAAATGTGTTAAATTAAAGCAGTCATAGAGCTGACCACACAATAGCAATAAAAATTATTATTCAACTTAAAAAAAAGGACAACCTCTGGCTATGCAGTTCAGCCCACCAATGCCCAAATGTAGGTTGCAATTTGTGACAAAGATTCTCAAAATAAGGGACACGAAATATTATTCCCACAGGGGAGTTAAGATGCTGTGGGATTCCACCCTTCAGGGTAATTACACTTTCTATAACCTCAGTTTCATGATTCTTTATTTGTGATGTTAGTTATTTTCAATAGTAAAAGTGAAGTTAACAAATTTTTTATGGAAATTCAGGAAGTTTGGGACTAAAATGAGGGACCTGACATGAAAAGATGGATGTTTCAGGGGCATGGCCCCCTTCCACAGACAGCACAGATTTCACTCAATTAGCCAGATACTGTCACGTGAAAATCACTGTGTACACAGAAGTTTAAGCACTCAAATACTTCAGTATTGAGAGCCATTGAAGTAGAGATGAATGAATAATTGATTTTTTTTCCCGATGGCTGAACCACAAAAAATTGTTTGTTTCAACTGAAATTGAATTTTTTGTTTTTTTCTTGCCAAAATGAAAAATAATGAAAAAAAGATTTGTTTCAGACCAAAACCCATCCAAAATGGGGGAGAGGTGGGGAGAAAGAAACATTTTTTTGGGAGGGGGGAGTTACTTTATTCTTGCGTGTTTTCCACCTTTTTTGATTTTTTAAAAACTAAATATAGCTAAATTTCCAAACGTAACAGTTCAAAATGGAAAGTCAAAACATTTCATTTTGAATTGGTTCAAATGAAGTTAACATTTTTTAAACCAAAATGCTTTCTTTTCAGCCAAAACTGTTTTTGGCTGAAAAGAATTCAACCTGTATTTGCGAATAGTTTCAATCATCCCAAAACTTCACTTTTCAGAGAATTTGCTATTCAACTCCCTCCCGATTTTGCCCAGCTCTACATATAAATACATAGATGGACGGTGAAATCCTGGCCCCATTGAAATTAATGGGAGTTTTGCCATTGGCTTCAATGGGGCCAAGATTTCATTCATACATCTGAGTGTAATATCACCTCAAATTCCATAGGCACACAGCATGGCTAAAATACTAAGATCCGATATAGTGTGATTTATCTGTGTTTTACAAAGAAAGATAAAAGTCATTAGCCCAGATCCTCAGAGGTATTTGGGCTCTTAACTTGCGCTGAAATCAATGAGAGTTAGGTACCAAAGTATCTTTGAGGATCAGGCCCATTATCCTTACTCTTCAAAAAGAGGGAGGAAATTGAGGCACAAAGATGTCAAATAACCTACCCAAAGTCACACAGTAGGTCAGTGAGAGAGCTGGGAATGGCAGAATCCATGCCTTCTCATTCCCAGTCTTATGCCCTATCTTCTGGCCCACCCTGGTATCTAGCCACTTTTAATAGGATAGTTTATCAGAGTCCTGGCTAGGAATTTTTGGGCCCCAGCTGGAAACACTGATGGGATGGCCCTTTCTTATACCACCCCAGCGGTAACTCCTGGAACAAATGTAAACATTTAGGACACAATTCTGCTTTCAGACCTGCACAGCAGACATAGGCACATATCAGTGGGACTCTAAAAAGAGCAAAATATCAATCAAAATGAGCTGTGTGGCTCAGAGGGAAACATTTTGCCCTTGTGATTTTGTTCACACTTCTAATTCATAGTGGCATAGGCTATCCCATTATTAAAGTCCCATATAACCACAGGGCTTATTATTAAACTCATGTAAATTGTTTCCTTCATTTGCAGTTCTGAAACTTAGGTACTTACAACAATCAACAACTACCCGAAAAGACAGATTAGTGGCCAAGCTTTTTCAGTTTGCTTCTTCTGTGCAACCCCAAAACACCACACATAAAAAACTTGGACTTGACCCAGTTTCATTTTAAGACAGAGAAAACTTCACATTCCTCCAACCTGGTTATTCAATTATATTATGAAAATAACCCAACATGTTCAGCCATATTTTGTCCTGAACAATTTCACTGTAAAATACGAGATCTGTTTAAAATACTTACAAAAAAATAAGTATGAGATGAAAAGCTTCACCTTTACTTTCTTTTGCTCGCTTGTAATTTTAAAACCATGAAACTGTTTTTATTTTAAATTTGTAAAAACCCCATATGCCACTCTAGAGACCAGAGCACATCTGCATGGCTTATAATCCTTTGCAAATATTCATGTAATGCTCAACTGAAACAGTGTGAGTTGGTGCAAATGTAATTGCAAGATAATTTATATGAAATTTCCTAATAAAGAGGTAGATGAGAAAGAAGAGATCACCTTTTGTCTTTCCAGCGAGAACTATTTTTTCTGAGATAAGAGGAGCAGAGGAGACCCATTAGAAAATGAAAATGATTCATAGCGCTTTATAAATATTTGTGTATTATTGTTTAAATTCAGGAGAGCTGTACAAGTATAAACCAATTCCTATGCACCTGCTAAGAAGCTGTCTGGTTTTATATTTAATATTGCTGTACTCTTTAGGAAAAGTTTTTCTGCTTTTTTGGATATGGATAATTAGAAACAATGTTATTGCTGGATTTATGTGGAAACTCTGTTATTGCACTAAAAATATAGAAGAAATATAGGGCAGGTATTTTCATGAGGTCTAACTTGGCTTTTACTTCTTTTTTCAAATTAAGGTGCATGAGAGAAACAATGGCATTGCCTAGGGTGCATACCCTACCTCCAAAATTTATACCTCTGGCCTGCATTGTTAACACGCCTATTATCTATGTATTTGGCTTCTTTTGAAGCAAATGACAATCGTACTGAGTTGGGCAACCTTACACTGTCACTGCTTTTTTGACATGGAAAGATACCTACAAGGTGGAACTAGACTGAGATCACTAAACTCATTCTTATTTGTTACCTGGACAAAATTGGGATGCAAGATGCCAGAAATGAAAGGTCACGTCACTTGCCATGTAAGAGCAGATCCTTTCTGTGGGATACTTGATCTCTCAAGGGTTTTATTTTAGTGCTGTCAAAAGGTTAAAGTGAAAATACATAATGGTGGTGATAATCTTCAGCAAAATGAGTAGAGGAGAACTAGATCAGGTAGATCTATGCAGGAATGGAAGTGGGAAGCAGTAGTTCTGCTACATACTTTCCCCAGCCTTTGATTCCATGGAGGCCTATCTGCCCCACCTGACAGTTTGTCTGCAATCTGTGGGTCAGGACATTTTGATTTTAGGGAGGAAGGGAAGGAGCTGAAGAGCAGTCACTCACTCTAGCATGAGCCCTCCAAAGCCCAGGCTATCCACGTGTGAGTATGAACACACATTTTTTACCTAGACTCCTCCGTACTCAAACAGCCATTCTGCCCTCCATTATATCTAGGCTAAAGTTAAGGAGCCCCACCTGCTGCAGTGAGTCAATAGGAATCCAGCAGCATTTCTCCTCAGGATTCTGCCATTCGTGAACAGGGTGGGTCAACAAAACAACCCTGCCATCCTGTTACAGAGAGTTAGTGCTACTCCAAACAGCACTGAATTTCACAGAGCCCCTTTCCTGGCAATGAGGAGAAGCAGCCTTTTTGTAAGGGTCTGCTCAGTGCAACAAAAACAACATTTTCCTCATAAGACTGCACGCTGGGGAACTTGATGCTTTATTCAACCGCATTACAACAAACTGAGCATAGGGGCAAGGGGCGGGGGGGGACTCCCACTATTAAGCAGGAAGTAGGAAGGGTAGAGCATGGCTCCATTCCCATATACTCTGGGTAACCCTGTTAACCCTGGCCATGGTGACACTTTACAACAGTTGTTCCAGGATCGTGCTGCTGGTTGGAGGAAGGCTTGTAGCTCACCATGAAGGAGTAAGGCTCCCTGTGGAGGCTCCAGAATCCACAGAGTTGGAAGCAGCATTCCTCATGGATACAGGGATTTTATAGGTCCAGGCTTCCTGCATTCCGCACAAAGCTACTTCCTCTCAGGGGAGAATTAGGAGACAAGTCAGTGAGGTTAAAGGCTCAGACTGTTCTCTTTTCCCATCGGTTTTGCTGTGTGAGGATATAATATGACCAAATTTCATAGCATTTAAAAATTATCTTCATTGTGGATCCCAAATTAGGCCTGCCATGGCAGTTGGAAGCTCTTGGGTGGAATCTGCAGCTGAGGGGAAGCACTGCAGGGGAGCTGGGTAGAAACCATGTAGAAGAGGCAATGTTCTTGTTTTGGGTGCTCAATTTCTTGTTCTCATAGCATTTAAACCCAAACATTTAGAGCCCTATAATATCATCCAGAAGAGCCTTGTTTTCTTCCCATTGATGTTAGCTCAATTCACTCCAGGCAGGGCCGGCTCTGGCTTTTTTGCCGCCCCAGGCAAAAAAGCCTCCGCCGCCCCCCCCCCCCCCGTGGGGGGAGGGCGGCCGGAGCCCCGGGGCGAGGGCGCCGGAGGGGAGGACGGCCGGACCGCCGGGGGCAGGGCGGCGAGCCCCGGCGGGGGCTCGGCTCTTCCCCCGGCGGCCAGAGCGCCGGGGGCAGGGCGGCAAGAGGGCGGCGAGCCCCGGCTGCCGGGGGGAGGGCGCGGGGGGGAGAGCGGCCAGAGCGCCCGGGGGAGGGCGGCGAGCCCGGCTGTGGCCCCGCTCTCCCCGGCGGCCCGAGCGCCGCGCCGCCCCCCTCCAGGTGCCGCCCCAAGCACCAGCTTGGTTGCCTGGTGCCTGGAGCCGGCCCTGACTCCAGGCCAATAAGCCTGGTGTATTCATGGTGATATTCAGAGAAATATTCTGGACTCTTTTTTTTTTTTTTAAATAGAAAAGATCTTGCTGACCAGATGGTTTTGCCTATGTTCTCTCAGCTCTAGCAATGCTGCAGTGTGGAAAACTGCAATGTGGAAAGTGATTAGCCATTAAGTTTTAATAATATATGGAGCTGGAGTCTGAGCTTTGCAAATGTATAAGATTGTAACAGAGTCTGCTGAAATAATCTCTGCCAAACAAAACATCAGGAGAGATTTATTTTCCTTGTACCAGTCTCACCTCAGCATTTGATAAGGAACATATTTTAGTTACCCTGTCTTATCTTCTGCCTGTGCCAGACACATAAAGTGGGCATCACAACCTAGGTAACCATTAATAAATTGCCTTGGTATGGGAGGGTTGCCTGACAAGCTGTGAGCTGTAATCATTTATACAGTTCTCTTGATATGTTCAGAAAGGTCTTTGCTCTTTCGTTTAAGCTTTTATAGGAGCTCTGAGCTAGGCCTTGCATTTTTGTGTGGTAAGCTCACAAAGCTGGTTTCCCCCTGGACTCACAAATCTTGCCCACATTCATATTTTACACGAGCTGCTCAGTGCAGCTGATTCTTCTGGTGTTTATTTTTCTTTATTTGAAATAATTTGTACATCCCTCTGAGGGGACCTTGCCTGTAATGGCTGCTGGCTGTAGTGTTTAGGCAGGTACCCTCAGCTTCTCTCTCATGGTTCAGTCCCACCCATCCATCACCCTTCCGTCACTATGCCAGAGGTTGTCATGATTGGGCAACGAAACACACATTCAGGGAGGTCTAATTGTTTGTTTTTTAAAGAGCAAAACCCTGTCCTTGTGGCTACCTATTTTCATGCCTCATCCTCCCAGTTAAAGTGGACCCCAATTTGGGGGAAATAAGGATCCAAAACTTCAAAGGTCAGTTCAGAAGTTTTAGATTGTATTGAAAATGCTGGAATTGGACTCTGAGTGTGGTGCAGGGATGCTTTGCACAACTGTGCCATGGTGATTTCCCTTACACATGTATGCATGCACGTGTGTAGGTGGGGGGCGGGAGGGAGGGAGGGCGACTACAAATGACAGAGGTGTCTGTGCAAGTGAGAAAAGAAGCTTGGATCCAGATTTATATTTCATAGCTGCCTCTTTCTGCCTAAAAGCCTGAACCAAAGCACTTCATCCAAACACTTCCAAACCTTGGGGAACTTTGAAGCTGGCTCTCGATCAGGATTTTGCAGCTCAGAGTCATCTCTCTTAGGAACAATGTTCAGTCAGATGAGTCCTTTGAATGGCGGGATAGCCCTTAGTGCTTTAGAATTAGGGATGTGTGACCCAGACTTTGCTGAAAACTCAAAGCAGACCCAAAATGAACTGTTTTTGCGGGTCAATTGCAAAGCAGGAAATATCCAGAATATTGTGAAAGAGCCTCATGAGATTTCCATTTCAGTTTTGCAGACCCTACAGGTTCAATTAGTTCATATATTCTGAATAAACATGCAGAGATTTGTGTGCTTAGCTGATCTAACCAAATTTCTGATCTTTGGAAGTTTGACCATTATTATCATTATTATTATTATTATTATTATCAGCTATTAGAAAGGTAAAAACCTTGAGCAGTCATCAAATTGAGCCTTTTTCAATTGCCATAAGGATGTGGTGGACTTCCGCACTCTGTTGGCCCATGTTACAGGTGGCCAAATGTGTATGAACTGGTGATGTTTATCCTTCCCCCTAATCCAGGACAAAATGAGGGAATAACTCATAGTCTTTCTGGGGGATGAAACTTGGAAATGAATCTGATGCAATGTAAAATACATTTAGCCTTCATACAAACCTAACTCAAAACCAAAACATTGAACAGATTCTACTGACTGTGATCCAGATTACAGGTTGCAAACTTCACAGAAACTGCAAACTGCTGGAGATGCAGCCTTTCACATGCCTCACTATCACAGATCCTATGGTCCTGGAACATGAGTGCTTCTACATGAGCAATCATTTGCAATCACATGTCAGAAGCACTAAACTTACCCCCCTCTGCCAGCTTAGCTTTGATGTCTGTCCTACAGTACCAACTCTCACCTTATATGCAAGAGTTTTACATAGGGTATGTCTACACTACGAAATTAGGTCGATTTTATAGAAGTCAATCTTTGGAAAGCGATTTTATACAGTTAATCTTGTATGTCCCCACTAAGCGCAGTAGGTCGGCGGAGTGTGTCCTCAATACCATGGCTAGCATCGACTCACAGAGTGGTGCCCTGTGGGTAGCTATCCCACAGTCCCCGCTGCCCATTGGAATTCTGGGTTAAGCTCCCAATGCCTGATGAAAGCAACGGCAAACAATCGTTTCGCTCCTTTTTTCCTGGCTTACCTGTGCAGACGCCATAGCATGGCAAGCATGGAGCCCGCTCAGCTCAGAGCTGCTGTTGTGAGCATTGTAAACACCTTGCGCATTATCCTGAAGTATGTGCAGAGCCTGGATAGGCACCGCCAGCACGAGGACGATTGTAAGGAGGACATGGACACAGACGTTCCTGAAAGCACGTTCTGTGGCAATTAGGACATCATGGTGGCAGTGGGGCAGGTTGATACAGTGGAACGCCGATTCTGGGCCCAGCAAACAAGCACAGACTGGTGGAACCGCATAGCGTTGCAGGTATCGGATTGTTCCCAGTGGCTGCGAAACTTTCGCATGCATAAGGCCACTTTCATGGAACTTTGCGAGTTGCTTTCCCTCACCCTGAAGTGCAGGAATACCAAGATGAGACCTGCCCTGACAGTTGAGAAGCGAGTGGCAATAGCCCGCTGGAAGCTTGCAACACCTGACTGCTACTGGTCAGTCAGGAATCAATTCGGAGTGGGCAAATCTACCGTGGGGGCTGCTGTGATCCAAGTAGCTAAGGCAATTAGTGACCTTCTGCTAACAAGGGTAGTGACTCTGGGAAATGTGCAGGTCATAGTGGATGGCTTTGCTGCAATGGGGTTTCCTAACTGTGGTGGGGCGATAGATGGAATGCATATCCCTATCTTGGCACTGGACCACCTTGCCAAAGAGTACGTAAACCGCATGGGGTACTTCTGAATGGTGCTGCAAGCACTGGTGGATCACAAGGGCCGTTTCAGCAACATCAATGTGGGATGGTTGGGAAAGGTGCTTGACGGTTGCATCTTTCGGAACTCTGGGCTGTTCGGAAAGCTACAAGAAGGGACTTTCTTCCCAGACCAGAAAATTACCGTTGGGGATGTTGAAATGCCAATAGTTATCCTTGGGGACCCAGCCTACCCCTTGCTCCCATGGCTCATGAAGCCGTACACAGGCAGCCTGGACAGTAGTAAGAAGCAGTTCAACTATAGGCTGAGCAAGTGCAGAATGGTGGTAGAATGTGCCTTTGGACGTTTAAAAGGGTGCTGGCGCTGTTTGCTGAGTAGGTTAGACCTCAGTGCAACCAATATTCCCACTGTTATTGCTGCTTGCTGTGTGCTCCATAATCTCTGTGAGTGTAAGGGGGAGACATTTATGGCGGGGTGGGAGGTTGAGGCAAATTGCCTGGCGGCCGATTTTGAGCAGCCAGACACCAGGGCGATTAGAAGCGCACAACTAGGTGCACTGCGCATCAGAGAGGCTTTGAAAACCAGTTTCATGACTGGACAGGCTACGGTGTGACAGTTGTGTGTGTTTCTCCTTGATGCAAAACCGCCCCCTTTGTTGAATGTACGTCCCTGTAAGCCAGTCCCCCTCCCCACTTTGACCACAGCTGGCAAAGGAAATAAAGTCCCTATTGTTTTGAATCCATTCATTATTTATTTATTAAAAAAAAAAAGTGAGATCACTGACAAGGTAGCCCGGGTTGGGTGGGGGAGGAGGGAAGGACAAAGCCACATTGCTTATTGTAGCCACACTACAAATCAGAGCTGTTTGAATGACAGCCTTCTGTTGCTTGGGCCATCCCCTGGAGTTGAGTGGCTGGGTGCCCGGAGCCTTTCTCCCCCCACCCCCCGCGTTCTTGGGCATCTGGGTGAGGATGATATGGAACTTGGCGAGGAGGGCAGGCAGTTATACAATGGATGCAGCGGCGGTCTGTGCTCATTGCCTTTCCTGCAGCTCCACCAGATGCCTGATCATGTCAGTTTGCTCCCCCATTAGCCTCAGCATCTCCTCCTGAGTGTTCTGATCACGCTCACTGTATGGTTTCCTGGCCTCTGCCACCAAATGCCTCCATGCATTTGGCTGTGCCCTATCAGTGCAGGAGGATTGCATGAGCTCGGAAAACATGTCATCGCGAGTGCGTTTTTTTCGCCTTCTAATCTGTGATAACCTCAGGGAGGGACTTGATACGGGGAGCATAGAAACATTTGCACTTGCTGGGGGGATAAAAGGGGAGAGTAAAATTTAAGAAGATATGTTTCTGAGAACAAAAGGGAGACTCTTTCACAGTGAATCAAGCCATTCACAGCATGTGCTTTAGGTACAAGGTCGCATTTTGCCTTTTATATTGAGCGCCTGCCAGTATGGTAACACATCACGCAAGGCTGGGCTGGGCAGCAGAATTCGGTTTCCAGGCAGCCATGGTAAGCCAAAGGGTACGCGGGGTTGGCTTCTTCCGCCTTCATAACATGTGGGAATGGTTTCAAACTGCAGCGTCCTCCTTTCCCATAGCAAACAATGCCAGTTGGGTTTGCTGTTTAAAAAGAAGGGGCTGCGGTTTCGGGGTGGATGTGCAGCACACCCCTCCCCACACCACATGGCTATTCTCCGGGATGATCCCTTTTAGCCAAGCGCAAACAGCATGAACGAGGTCCTTTTACTGTTCCCTTACAAAAATTCCCCTATTTCAACCAGGTGACCATGAATGATATCACTCTCCTGAGGCTGACACAGAAAGATAAAGACTGAATGTTGCATGAATGCGACCAAAACCCAGGACTATTCGCTGCCATGCTTTGTGCTGCAATGATTCCAGACTACTTGCTACTGGCTTGGCATGGTAAAGTGTCCTACCATGAAGGACGAAATAAGGCAGCCCTCCCCAGAAACCTTCTGCAAAGGCTTTCAGAGTACCTCCAGGAATGCTTCATGGAGATGTCCCTGGAGGATTCCTGCTCCATCCCTAGACACGTTAACAGACTTTTCCAGTAGCTGTACTGGCCACGAATGCATCCCAATTCTTGAGGGCAAATCAAACATTAAAACAATTGCTTTTAACCCCTGTAGTGTAGTTACAAATGTGCACTCACCTTCTCCGGCTTCAGGGTCCAGGAACCCATCTTGGGAGGGTATTGGCTCCAGGGTAATGAAAAGGTCCTGGCTGCCGGGGAGAACGGATTCTCCACTTGCCTGCTGCGCATTCTCCTCCTCCTCCTCCTCCTCCTCCTCATCCACAAAATCCTCCTCCATGTTGCATGAGACTCTCCCCTTGCAGGTGTCCATGGACAGTGGTGAGGCACTGGTAGGCTCCCCCCCTAGAATGACATGCAGCTGATCATAGAAGCGGCATGTATGGAGCTCTGACCCGAAGTGACCGTTTGCCTCCTTTGTCTTGTAGTAGGCTTGCCTGAGCTCCTTAATTTTCATGTGGCACTGCTGTGTGTCCCTGTTGTAGCCTCTCTCCACCATGCCCCGTGCAATTCTGGCATATATATTAGCATTTCTTCTGCTGGATCGGAGTTCTGCCTGTACAGACTCTTCTTCCCATACAGCAATCAGATCCAGTGTCTTCTGTTCGCTACATGCTGGAGCTCGTTTGCGATTCTGTGCTGCTGAGCTCGCCACACTGACCAAACAGGAAATGAAATTCAAAAGTTCCCAAGGCTTTTCCTGTGTACCTGGCTAGTGTATCGGAGTTGAAAGTGCTGTCCAGAGCGGTCACATTGGAGCACTCTGGGATAGCTCCTGGAAGCCAATACCGTCAAATTGCACAACGCTGCATCTGCTCTACCCCAAATTCGACCCAAGAAGGTCGATTTTAGCACTACTCCCCTCATCAGTACAGCAGTTGATTTTAAGAGCCCTTTAGGTCGATGGAACGGGGTTGGTTGTGTCGCCACATTGCTTATAAAATAGACCTAACGCGGCTAAATTCGACCTAACCTCGTAGTGTAGACGAGCCCTGAGACATTGGAAAGATCCACATCTTTCCCCGGTCTCAGAGAAGAAATTAGAGTTAGTATCTACGTTCCTAATGGAAAAAGCCACCCTCACGGCCCTGGGGGATGTTTCAAGATGTGACGGGTTGGATCACAGAAAACCCCTTGGAAACTGCCAACTGATGTGCTGAGACTACCCCTGAACCTGTTTCCCCTCGCAGCTTAGCACTTCAGTGCCCTGCCTGGTTTGAGCCAGACCCTCTAGCCTGCTGCAAACCCAGACCCAGGTCTGAACCACGTCCCCCAACAGCGTCTGTACAGGTAACCTAGGAAAAAAAGAGCGAAACGATTGTTTGCCGTTGCTTTCATCAGGCATTGGGAGCTGCAGGCTTAACTGAAAACAGCTTAAGAAGTGTTCCTGTCTCCAACACTCAGATGGCCAGCTCCCAATGGGGTCCAAACCCCAAATAAATCCGTTTTACCCTGTATAAAGCTTATACAGGGTAAACTCATAAATTGTTCGCCCTCTATAACACTGATAGAGATATGTACAGCTGTTTGTCGCCCCCCTGCCCTCCCAGGTATTAATACATACTCTGGGTTAATTAATAAGTAAAAAGTGATTTTATTAAATACAAAAAGTAGGATTTAAGTGGTTCCAAGTAATGACAGACAGAACAAAGTAAATTATCAAACAAAATAAAATAAAACAAAACACACAAGTCTATGCCTAATACAGTAAGAAAGTGGTTATAGATGAAATCTCACCCTCAGAGATGTTCCAGTAAGCTTCTTTTACAGATTAGCTTCCTCTAATCTGGGTCCAGCAATCACCCCCACGCCTGTGGTTACTGTCCTTTGTTCCAGTCTCTTTCAGGTAACCAGCTGAAGACCAGTGGAGGGGTCTCCCAGGGGCTTAAATAGACTCTCTCTCCTATCCAGAATTTAGCTCCAAGTTGGAGTTTTGGAGTCACATGGGCAAGTCACATGTCCATGCATGACTGAGTTCCTTACCAGCCAGGCCACATTCCTGGGAAAGCTCAGATGTGGATTGGCATCTCTATGTTCATTGTTAGCTTAAGTGTTTCTTGATTGGGCACTTACTGAGAATAGTCTTTTCTCAGGAAGCTGACCAACTGCTTCACTGAGGCTACTTAAAATTAAACAAGTACAAAGCCAATATTCATAACTTCGAATTCAAAAATGATACATGCATACAGATAGGATGAATATGTTCAGTAGACCATAACCTTTACAGAGATATGTTACATGGCATATGTAGCATAAAACATATTCCAGTTATGTCATATTTACAGTCATAAGCATATTTCCATAAAACATTATGGGGTGCAAGGTCACACAAGACTCTTTAAGATCGCATATTATTATAAGTGCTCTGCACAAGTGCATAGGTTCTCTTGTGGTATTCCTTCCTCAGCTCTGTCTTCCCCTCTTTCCTTTGCTTTCCTTTCTGTGACTCATTATCTTCTTCCTTCTCCTCAGTTTTCCTTCCATATAGATGGATAAGGTGCTCAATGAATATTGTTAACCTGCTGGTTGCCCCCACTTTCTCTTATTTCTGTTTCAATACTTTCTATTTTTGTCTAAATAATGACAAACATCTAAACCTTGAAATGTTTCCTGTTAACCTTTTCTACCAATTGTTTGCTCATATTGAGTGAAACTTCTTTAGACTGTATCCATACTGCTTTTTCTGTAAATTTGTTGCCTGACTATGAAAATATAAATACAAATCTTTAGGGGTAAAAAATTCTCATCACTTTACTACTATCTAGGCACCAAGATGTAAGTACTTGTAAGTAAGTAAATGAATCAAGTGCCACCTAGCCAAAGGTCTTCAAGTGCTTTACAAACATTAAAGCCAACTCCTGGTTCCACTGAAATTTATGGGAGTATTACCATTGATTTCACTGACAGCAGGGTTTGGCCCATTTTTTTCTTTGAATTATGGGAGGAAATTAAGGCTCTCTTCAGCTCATCTGCAGGGAACAGAAAATACTGAAGGTTGTTTAGGCCTATAGCATCTGTCAGTCGACACAGTTTTCTATCATTAGATCTGTTCGCACTGCTTTGGAACAAACTCTCATTTCTGTCAGAGAGGTCTGTTTTTAAACTAGTGGGTGGACACAGGTGGAGGCACATCAATCCAATATAGGCTGTGCCAGGAAAAAAGCCCCTCTAACAGCAACCTAATTCCCCCAGAACATGAGGTGTAAAACAAAAATTACCCCTGTGTTTCAAACCAGGACATTACAGACCATTTGAAAAATATACCGATAGAATTGGCAGAATGTTTGTCTGCCAGCTCAGACAGAGATCAAGATACCTTTAAAAGCTCTTAGACACTGACAACACATTCCCTAGCAGATAAGATCAATATACTCCCGCTTCAGTTAAATTACAGGGCTCTCCTATGGTGGTTGCTCTTGCCACAGTTTGAAATGTAGTAAACTATTTCTAAATACTTTGATCAGCTTTGTTAAACCAGTTAAATTTAAACACAATCTTATTAGACTCATGGATCAAATCCTTTATTTCTCCAGCATCAGTTATTTTTGGTCTAAAACATACCCCGCATTGTCTGGTAAGGAGCACACCTTGAGGAAAGCTCCCAAATGACTTGTTAGTTGGCATCTGGATATGGTAATGAGAATAATTTAGGAATGAAAACCCCATACTTTAATTGAGCTGCATCCTTAATATAGTATTCGTTCTTTTTCAGATCCACTGTGCAATGATGACTTTGCAAAAATTCACCATTTGTTTAATCCCTCTTGGCAAGTATGGACTGTCTGATGGGATGTTGCTTACGCACAAATGGAAGGAGATGGGAAGGGGAGGGAATGTGGGCTTTGCATGTGCCATGGTATTTGAGTCAAAGCTATATTTGAATAAAAGTCTTGTCTGTAAGTTTACAAACAGGCAATTAAGGCTCTTGCAGTTATCTAAATCCATTTTCTTCCCTTCTAATTTTATGGTCAAAAGCATTACTGTTGTTTTTAGACTTTCATTATAACTGCAGAAGCCACAGAAAGAACCAAATGTTGTTTGTTTGTTTATTTGTGAAACAAATTATGCCCCTCTGCAATCTTTACTGTGTAATTTGTTTTGGGTGTGCAGTTTACAAGAATGTGTCCACTGGTCTAAGCTCCCCCTCACCCCTGGAATTAAAAGATGAAGCAGCAAAATTCACATGCAAGTGGCTATAATTTTAGTGTAATAGTTACAGTTCATTATATTGCCCAAAGTCAGGAATAATTTGACATAACAGAGCCTTCCATTTGAATCTGTGATCAGTGCCGCTAATGAAGAAAACATGGATGTCAGAATTAAAAGGTATAGAATTACTGTTACGTACTCTGAGTACTGTTGAGTGCAATTCAATAAAATTATAGATCTCTCCCCATTTATCACTTGCGGTCCATTTTGTTTAACAAATGCAATAGGCAGTGTCTGGTTACATTTGACTATGCAGGGAACTGGAGTAGGAAATCTTTGAAATGCACCACTTAACATTTTCATTTGGTTTCTGTGTGTTTGTGTGCTGGTTTATATATATAAGTTAAACAGAATAGATGCCATTCAATAGTTTAGCCACAGTTGCCAGTGGGATATCTTTATAGTTTCTACTTACAGTTGCAGTTGCCCCAACCTGACCCATCTGAGAAACCTTCTCTTTGCCATCCAAATGTATGGGGCTTGGAAATCTGCCCAGAGCCAGGGACATAACATTTTCGGTTTCTTTAAAAAGGTCTTTTTTTGAACAACAAACAATTCTTGAAAAACTTTTGCCTCATTTTTTTGTTTTCTCATAACATAACATTTTAAATCATAAATGTTAGGGAAATGATTATAGAAATATTCCAGTTACTAAAACACCTTTTTGGTAAATGACAAGTTCGAGAACCACTTCAATAACAGTTTGATAATATTTTCAATAAAAATGTTGCTGAAGATTGATGAAAATGGGTCCATTTTAAACTCTGCAAAAAGGAAACAACTTTGTTTTTTAATTTTGTTACAAAATTCAAAATGGTAATGTCAGCTGTAATAAGTATATTGAGAACTCAACAGTAAAGAAGAACTCAGTCATGATGAGTCTGCAAGTATGGCTGGCTTGTACATAGTGAGGCCGGGTATTGTACATAACTCCAATTATCATCGTCCCTCAAGCTTCTCTCTTTCTCACTGTAGACTCTGTACAGTTTCTGTATAGAACCTCCCACAGAACACCTCCTGTCTGGCTTCCTGCATTATATTTAACAAACTAGCAATGGGTCATATGCATAAGTCCATCTCTATTCAGCAAAGCGGTTAGGCACTTGAAGTCAATATGAAGTATCAGCTTAAGCACTTTGCTGAACAGGGATCTAAGGCACAGAATCTCTTGCTTTGTGTGGTAATCTATTGTAATGCATCAAATATTTTTCCTAATAACCCTACAGATCTGAAATGGTAAAAGCAATATTACACTGGAGTACACTTTGCCTACAGCAGCACATTGCTAGGTCCAAAACCTAGGTATTATTTGTATTGTACTCATGATGACTGACCAGCTTTGAAGGGAAGAGTTAACATGCATGAAGACTTTAATCATAAGAACTGCTTGATAAAGATGATCATTCATCTTTGGCATATTAAACTGGATGATGATTAATGTAACCTGGAGTGAGGACATATACTTAGTGCATACAAGTATACAAAAGAAAACCCAACAAACCTGAGACAAATGTATTGCTTAAGGAAGGTCATTTCTCTTTAACCAACCTTCCCAACCCCTGGGCTCCTGAAAGGGACTACTCTGTTACCTTTATAATGAACTACAGCAACCTCTGATGCAGATAAATGACCTGGCCTGATTTTTGTTTGTTTTTTGAGGGGAGGGAGACAGTCTCATAACACTAGACACTGGGATGGGTGGGGGGCAGAATTTCAAAAGCTACTTTTGCACGAATAGCCATTTGCAAGTGCAAAATCCACACAGACATGCATAGATGGGCATTTGTGTACCCAGTATTTATGTATGCAATCCGCTGATGTGTGTGGGCAAATAGAGATGTTGTGAAATAAGCAGGGGCAACTGCACATACACAAGAGCCAATTTTTTGGCCTCTTTAAAAAGAGATCTCTTACAATCCCCAGTAGTTTCTGCTCTGTGAAGTGGTCAAAATTGCACTCTGTTTGTTTTGAAAATAGCATAAAATATAGGAAACAAACCTTACTTTATTATATTCTCAGCATGGCTTGGGTTTCAAGGTATAGTACCTTCCACAGAGCCAAACATATCAACATAGAGCTAAATCCTGTGGTCCTTATTCAGGACCTAAGTTCCTCTTGTAATGGGAAAACCTCTGGGTGGGCGCCACAGGGGAGGTTTTCCTTCCTGGAGATTTCTGCCTAGTTGTTCCATCAGGGGTGGAGATATGAATGGAACAGGCTGCAAGGCTGACCCACCACCCCTGTGAGTTACAAGGTATCAGTGGGAGGCCATGATCATCTGCATGATGCCACAGGCCTCCACACCAGCTCTGTTTCAATGGTAACCCCCCACCCTCCAATTCGTGGTAGTGTGGGTGTAATGGCGGTACAGTGCCAGGGCTCCCGTAGCCAGCAGATGCATCGGAGGTCTTCTTAAAGAGAGATCCATATGGCAGACAGGTCCAGCAAAAAGATAGCACTGCCACAGACTGGGTTGTGTTTCTGCTTTTATTGCAGAGCACAGCACTATGGGGGTGTCACATGTACCCAGTGGCCTGACCCTACTCTGTGTGTGTGTGTGTGTGTGTGTGTGAGTGAGAGAGAGAGAGAGAGAGCGAGCGAGCGCGCGCATTGACATCCCACTCATGTTGTTATTGTAGTTCAGATCCTCTGCTGGTGTAAAGCCCCATCGTGCCATTGACCTCAATGAAGCTACATTGATTTACACCAGCTGAGGATCCAGCCCATCTTTCAAACCTGTTGCCCAGCTATAGCGACTGAGAAGAAAGTAACTTTTCCACAGACATAGCAATATGAGTGCATGATACAGTGACTACACAGGGAGTCTGACTTCTAACACACTGTGGAATGCAATGCTTGGTAGCTATGTACAGGTCTTAGGAGGAGGAGGACGAAATAGATATGCAAAGGCTGTTTCCAACAAACACCAAATAGGGATGTCTTCGTGTTTTGCCTCCTGCCCATGTTTAGGTTACACTTGCACTCAGTGAAAGTGCTGAAATTACTGCAGGTTTTGTTTTCAAGTCTGCGTTTGATGAAGAAAGATGGCAGGGCAGGTCAGCTGAGCTTTATCATTCCCTTCAACAGTATTTGTAATAAGGCAGGGAGGAATGTGCCATTTATTCCGAGAACCTAGTTTTTTATCCACCCTTTTTGACACTTGCTTGGCAGTACTACAGGAAAATAAACCGCCACGTAACCAGAAAGCTTTTTAACAGCTATATTGTACCTCAGTGCTATTCCTACCCACTTATATTAAAGACAAGCAGGAGATGCTGGCTGCATCAGTCAGAAAACTAACAGGAGGAAACCCTGAGTTTAGCATTCATATAATTTTTCATTTGCAGTGAGAGCAAACAGTTGTCAGAATAAACTAGTTGATGATTGAATTAAAAGACATTGTGCTAATAGTAATCTTTGCAGAGAAGTCTGGAATGTGTAGCAGAGCACAGTATGGGAATCAAACCCTGTACTTTTCTCTCTCTACTCCAATCCCAGCTTATCTATCACTGCTCACCCCTCTGTCCCTCCTCAGTCTGCCCACTGTTGGTGCAAGGAAACCTTATCCCCTGCAGATCCTGCCATCTGGAACAGCCTTTGTCACTAGCTCTCCTCTCTTTTACCTCTCATCTGAAAATGGGGTGTGTTAGGGGTAGCATGGAAAACACAACATGCTGCTGATTCTGGGCCAACAGAGCCACTGCAGCCCCCATGCTGCTCTAACTTATACTGGGGGTAGATTCAGCCCCCTGTCATTTTAGCTTTGGGGCAGCAGGAAGGTGGCTTAGAACCACTTGTCCCATCTCCTCAGCCCTCCTCCATTTTAAGTGCAAATTCATCCCGGTGGTGAATCCAGTCCATAATCTGTAAAGCTTTTTGGGATACAGTGTGAATAGAAGTCCAATATGAAACACATGGCAGTTGTCCCTTCCCCAGGTAGATGCCTGTGACTGCCTGCTCCCTTACTAACTCTCTCTGCCCTCTTACAGGAACTATTCCCCCAGGCAGAACAGCCCTGGCGGGGCTATTTTGAACTGACTAATGTGTGTTTCTTTCCTCCAGCTGGTAGTCAGTGCCCTTAACTCCTGTTTTAGTTTCCCCCTTACTTACTCCTGAGGATACTGTACATTCCACTACAGTTTGGAAAGCAAAATTGGATTGGATTTCCTCTTGGGAGTTATTTCCATCCATTTTGCTATTCCCTAGATGTGGGTGGTATTAGTAATTGTATAAGACATACCTTGCTTCTTTGTGTACATATCTACCTGTCCTCCCTACTTTGTGAATTTATAAAGGGCCACTGGTTGATCAGTAGCAGGGAGTTTGTGGGAACACAGCAGATTACAGAAGACCTCTGTTTCAATGGAGAATCATACAGATTTATGAGATCTAGTTTTGGGTCCTGTGAGTGTCTCCCCTTTATACTTTGCAGTGTTCAGTGTTATGTTTATGTAGAGTGGACACCACAGAAAGAAATGTTAAGGAGAAAACTGCATTTACTCCACATTGGGCTTGATTTTCCCCCTGTTACACCAGCGTGACTATGAAGAATCAGGCTTGTTGCTTCTTGGAGGGAGGAATCCCAAAGAATTCACAAGGGAAACATCCTTTCCAGTAGTCATTGCTTTGTGAAATTAGAGCGGTGTACAATAAATGTCTGTCAGAAATGGCTTCTGTGGTAACCAGGATTTGACCCATAGGGGAGAATGGAGCCCAAACTATACCTTAAGATTCAGAGGAACAGCTAAAATAATAGTGTTCCCTATTCAAATTACATATAGAAAATGTCTTGACAAGTCCTGCTGATCAGGTTCATAGCAAATACACCATTTCCCAACTATCTCAGCTGAAATCAGCAGCACCTGGGAGAAAGGCAGATGGCTAAACCTGGTCAAGAAATTGGTGGAAAGAGGGAACCATCTTGAAGACCTAGCAACGACTATCACCTGGCCCTCCTTTTACCCCCAGATTGTCAGAATGATCTGCAGCCTCCTCACTGCTGCTGGACTCACGGATAACAACAAGCAGGGGGGAAAAAACCTCTTTCCAAACTTTCCTCCATTTATGACTTATCAAAAGACTATGCCCTATCTTACCCAGCACAGACCTAGCCACCATGACGCATATCTGCAGGCTGGCCTAGTGCAATGCATTATCCCTAAAAATGAGCAGTACAGCATGCAAAATGCTTCGGTTAGTCACGGATGCTACTGCTCTTCTCCTCAGCAACACCACTTGTCAAAAGCACATCAACCTGGAGTGCAACTCACTACACTAGCTCCCCATGAAATACTAAGTCAAAATCAAGGTCTCAATGTTTATCTTCAACGCCCTCAATGGACTTGGTCCAAGATACCACAGAGAGTGTCTCTTATTGTGATAGTGACCTCCCATGACAGCTGCTTTCCTCAGGAATGATGAAGTTGTCAACCTTAGAGGTGAAGCTCATACAGGAACAGTGAGAGACATGGCTTTCTTGACAACAGGGTCAGGATTCTGGGACTCCTTTCAGAGCACATTAGAATGGTCACACCACTTGTAGCCTTTGGAACAAGGCTTGAAACTCACAACTTCAATCTAGTATTCTCACAGACACAACTCAAAACAGTGAAGATGGAGGGAGGAGGAGGAAGAGGTAGAAGCAGAAAGGGAGAGAGAGAGGAGGAAGGAAGGAAATTTAAAATTAAAGTGCTGATTACCTCAGAGAAGTAGGGAAGAAAGTTGGACAATTATGCCAAGATTTTAAAAAAAGAGTACCTAAATTTAGGCTCCTAGTTTGTATTTAGGCACCTAAATAAGTGGTCTGTTTTTCAAAAGTGCTGAGCACCTAGCCCATCTGAATGATGTTATATACTCAAAGATTAACCTGGGGTACACATTTTTGAAAATCTTGACCTTATACCATTGGCCTATTGCAATTTGGGTTATTAACCTTGGAAGGCAGTCAGACACTATGGTGATAAATGCAGCTATAAGAATCTATTTGTCTTCAATGGTGCCAGGCTTTCACCATATAGGGAGCATACTACTTACATGTTGGACTTGTTGCTATTTGAAAAAATAGTCCTTAGAAAGTTGGGCTATTGCACATTACAGTTGAATGTGAATACACTACGGCATTGCTTAAATAAATGAGAATCTGAGTGTATTACTGAAGAGTTAAATCATTGTGTTGTATGCCTTGACATTAAGAAATATAATTGATGTGAAGGGCTTTTATTAATAATGTGGATTTAATTTGAACATGAGAACACTAAAGGAAAACCTTTTGTCTAAAAATCAAAACACATCTAAAAGGTTTTGAATTGTAATATCTTGAAAGAAAACTGAAAGGTGAAATATTATCACAGGGAAGAGATTTCTGGCAAATCAAGAAGAAATACAAAAAACCTGTTATACAAAGTAACCTCAGACATGCAGGGTTGCTTCATTTCCATAATAAGGAAAAACAAACACCCAAACTCTTCAGGGCAGGGACTGTCTCTTAGTCTGTTTGCACATCACTTAGCACAGTGGGGCCTTGATCTCCAGTCCATAGATGCTACCATAATGCCAACAGTAAATAATAATACCAATAAATTAAAAACCCCAGGGCTTGAGTCTGCATCCCTTACTTATGTGAGTAGTGTCCTTAAACTCTGATTGAGGGGGTCTACCTGCTGTATGTTGACAAAAGAGGCATCTGGCTGGACTACCAGAAAATCAGGTAGCAGTTATGGCCAGGCCAGCTGTTTTCCATCTACTTATGGCTAAGGGGTTACAATGAATCCTTTCTGTTGCAGACTTTGCAACTATCAGCAGCAGATTAGACTACTGCAGTAGATTAGACTTTGTGAGGCTACATCTTGGATTTATCTGGAAACTGATGCTGGTGCAGAATGTTGCAGCTTGCTTTTTTACAGGGCACATCTTTCCAGGAACTGATGAAGTCAGTGCTTTTGGATCTGCACTGGCTACTTATTAATTACCGGGGAGAACCTGAGTGGTTGGTTTTGACCTGTAAAGCCCCAAAGTAGACCTGCGACCTATTTCTCTGAAAAAAGACCAAATCTCTGTGTCATAATGACAGAGAGGAAATGAGAGGCTATTCCTGAACTGGAGCCTCACCTGGATAAGAGAGAGGGGGCAGCTGGACGGGAACTCTCTGTAAGGCTCTCCTCAGCTTGGGAACTTGTTCTCACCCTTGGCTTGCAAAAACCCTAATTTATTGATATTCAGGAAGGCCCATTTGTTTCCCCTAACTCTCAGGAAATGGAAGGTTCTAGAAGGAGATCTTACTACTACTAATTATTATTAATTTTTACTGTTATGTTTTTATTGGTTGAAATGAAAGTGAGGCTACAGGAGTAGTCTATTTCCTGTCAATATAAGATTGGTCAGGGAGTGCCTAGGGGAAGGTCTAGGTTCTCCTTTTTCAGTGGATGAGTCTAAATAAACAAAGAAGTATCTTTGTTGAAAACATCCACTCCACTACAGAGCAGCACAGTGCCCCCTCTTGTAAACACATTCACTTTTTTCTTAGGGTCTTCTTCAGTGAGCAGGCACTTTCTAACCTTCTTCCTCAACCTTAGTCCTACTATGGTAAAAAAAAAAAGATACTTTGAGTCTAAAAGGAGTGTGTGCACCAGCTTTTATACTATATTATAGACCTTCCGTAAAACTGGTGATCTGAAGTTGAACTGGGTGAAGTGTCCGTTTCTTCTCCCATAGCAAATGGTAATGAGTTCAGTGTACAAGGCCTTACAGGCCTTTTACAAACATACTGAGTTGCAGCACAGAAGCATGGCAGTCCTGGGTCTTGTTGAGGCCTCCATTTTCAAGGTAAATGGAACGAGTTATTCTTCCAAAAGTCTAAGCTCCCAAATGCGGAGGGAAAGCTGCTTACCAATATGCTTCCCACTTCTACTCTTCAACTCACAGACTTTCTCTTTTTGTTTATTAAATTAATTTTTGGCAGTAACATAATACCTGGAATCCTTCCATTTACTGTTTTAAAAACTTCTCTTGAAAAGGAAGAGAGAGAAGTAAGGGGAGTATAAAAGCCTTGTGAAGCTGATCCCCAGCATATGTAATGAACACCTTTTAAAAAAAGTACCCTAAAGTTTATTTTGTGTTGACTTCACTTTAGGTCAGGGCCCAGGGGAGAAAGGAAAGGAGATCTTTAAGCAGGGATTATTGGACATTTCAAGGTAATGACAGGGCAGCTTGAGAGAACTAAAGTATGAGGTTTCCTTAAAGTGTGGCTACCAAGGTAACAAGATCATTTCATTAATTTTTAAAGCAGGAAATGTTGCTTATAGTAAAAAAGAAAGACACCCCTCCCCCTAGAAACACGGTTACAGTAAAGCAGAAAATAATCACTCTCATTGTGGGCACAATAGTATCACAAGCCCTCAGGGCCACACAGAGGATTTGGGGGGCCTGGGACAAACTCTGAAACTGAGTTCCCCCTACTCATCCAAAAAAATTAAGGCTGCAAAACACAGAGGGAAGGCCCTGCAGAGACGGGGAGATGTTGGAGAGCAAGCCCGACCCACACTCACCCAACAGCAGCGACTCCTGGATCTGGCTCCCCTCTCTGGGCATGGAGACCTGATGCACAAGCTTGTAGTACCACTCAGGCTTGGTCTGGGTTGCAGTGCCACTGAGTTTGGGGGCCCTCTCAAACAGGGGGCCTGAGGCAAACTGCCCTGTCCTGGGCAGCCCTGCAAGCCCTGATAAGGGGGCAGAGAATACTTGCCCTGTTCCAGAAGCAGCTGAGGTGCCAGACTGTGACTCAAGTAGTCACCATATGGTCCATATTTTCCCCCTTGCTGGTAAACGTGTCAGCCTGAACTTGGTACCTGGTGCAGATTCCTTTTCCCTCTGCACTGATTGAGCTGGATCATCCCAGTACACTGGGGGAGGGCAGAGGGAGCCTTGCAGTGCCCGATTCCCATCTCCCCATCCACTTGTTGACTACCTGTGCAAGAGGCAGCCCTGTGGAGTCTGCTCCCTACCCATTTTACTACCCAGGACAGAGGCAGCTCATACAAGGAGCAAAGGGGTGCCTTACTTTGTACACAGAGTGCAAGTTACAATGTCTCCCTTGTATTTATTTCTTTAATTGCAAAACTACAAAAATAAATAGAAAGCACATAATATGTATGTATACAAACCCTGTCTCCCCCTTTTTCTCTCCCTCATGGTGTGTTGCTTGTCATGTTAGATTGTAAGTTCTCAGAGACAGGTACCTCTGTGCCCGTACAAAACCTACTGCAACGGGTACTATCGTACTAGACATATGAAATAACAACAGTACTAACATTCACTCACTACACCTACTTTATGTGAGAGGCAGGCAGTACTTCCCCACATTGTATGTCCTCTGCTATCCTGTTCTGCTGCTCTCCTCTCTGCAGGCATGGGATGAGGATTGGGCCTTGCCAGCTGCCTGTGGTGCCTCATTTCTCTTTGTACAACTCACAACATTTCCTTCTCTGAAAACAAAAATTAATAATGATGGACATGGGCTTCCTCGTTATTATTTCCTGTCCTAATTGGTTTGTTTGGCATTTCCCCAGTTGATTTCAGCGGAACTCTGCTGGGCTGGCCAGCTTCCATGTGCTTGGAGAGGAAATACACAGTTTGCCCTCATGTAACACTGAGTAACAAGATATGTGCCCTGTAGCCCATGTTTCGGGAGGCAGGAAAAAACACTAGGCTATAAATGATTCTTGTGTAAAGGATATGTATGTTCTTTGTCTCAAGTATAGTGACCCTGCAAAGCAGGATGTCTTAAAGGGACACCATCAACTAGTTTTTGCCCAGTACAAAGTAACTCTTTTTGAAAGCACACCTCTGCAAAAGAAAAGAAAAATATGATAAAACGACCATATGTTTTCATTAACACTTTTAGCTGGCCACGGTTTCTTTAAATTTAAATACTCCCCTGCAGTGTTGGAAAAGCCAATCGACAATATTGTCGTTTTGCATGAAAATGACAAAACAAAACTGGTGAAAAACAAAAGTGAAATTGTTCTGTTGCATTGTCTAAAGAGTGTGAAATACAGAACCAAAAGATACAGTATATATTAAGAAAAGTAAAATAGCACTTTAAAATAGCCCATGTATTTAAATAATCAAAACTGTTACTGGTCACACAGGTAAAAACATTAAAAGTTGTTTTTTTCTTTCTTGAATGAAATGCTCATGAAAGGTGCCAAATTGATGTCCTTGAGGCTTGAAGCTCTTTCTTTAATCACAGAACAGAGACAGCCTAGGCAGCAGTGGGCAGACCTACCAATGTGCCAGCTCAGATGTGGCCACATCAAGGTGACAGAAATATTTCATGACCCTTTCAGTCTTTGGCTTCTCCACAGAGTCTGCCAAAAAATGTGCTAATAAGTGCCACTAGTGGTGGAGGGTTTTATGGGATGGACACCTGTCTTCTCTCTAGCCATTGAGACCATCGATTATTTTTACATAGCTAACTGGCTGACAGCGGGTAACAGCTTTCAGTCATTACCAATCTTACCTGGAATTGATGGAACTGAGCCAGTAAACTAGAGGTGAAAGGGTCCATATCTCTTACTAATCCCCCAAGCCACCCATTCCCCTATAAGTTCACAGCATTCATTAAATAACAGTCTATGTCCACAGCTGCTCAGATAGTGTTCCAGCTTTTGCTGGTTGCACATGGTTGTTAAGCATTGTCATTACTTTTTAACTGTTTGTTTTTGTACATATGCAGCCCACACCATATCTCTGAGGACATTTTTTAGATTCCCAACATTGCTGTATGATCTCTTGGGCTCCCAGGCATCTCACATCTCACCTTTTGCCTCTTTGACCACATAATGTTAATAATCTCTTTACTATATGTCAGAGGGACAATATGGAACATCTTTATTTTCCATTTAAATTAATTGATGGTTTTAGCAATTGTTCTAAGGAATGTTTTACTGTTGATCTGCAGGACTGCTGAAGAATCTCATTGAACTTTTAGCACATGAAATGTGTTTATTTCTTTTATACATAAATACATGTGTCATTTACATTTCAAAATAATGAAATGAAAAAGTGTGAGTGTTTTAAAAAGATATTAGTAAATAAGCATTGAATTTTATTATCATATTATTACTAGTAAATAAGTTATTGAAATATAGTTTTGGAAATACTATCATCATAATCAATAATAATAATTTAGGTTGTGATAGCACTTAAAGGCCCAGTCAGGGCACCATTGTTTTAGGTGTTGTAAATACATTAAATAAAAAGACAATCTATGCCCTAAGGAGCTGATAACTTAAGCAGAATAAAGGAATGGTAAATTAACTGCCAACTTGTTATGGGTATCTCACTTGAATGGTATTTCAGGAAGTAGCATCCACAAATGCAGTACTCTGAGAAGGTCACAGCACTGGCTAATCCAGCATTTTAATAATTTGTAACATTGCTTCATGGTTGGTTTCAGGGGAAGACATCATATAACTAAAGTAGTTCAATACCTTTGCCTTATCTGGAGGCCTTTGAATATTGCTATACAGGGAGACGTCTAAACTTTTCCTTTTGAGACAGCCAGATATTGTATTTCACTAGAGAAGAGAATACTTGTGATTAAGGTTCCCAAATGTATATTTAAATTAAATTCAATAAGGCAGCTACAGTATGGTAATCAAATATTTGATTGTTAAAAGCAGTTATTAAAGTACATGTAAGTGTGTTGATACTAAAATTATAGTTTTATATAAAATATCTAATCTTATCTTAAAGACTTAAATATTTATTATATCTCCAATAATCCTCAGCTGGTGTAAATCAGCATAACTCCTTTGAAGTCAACAGAGCATGTCAAGATACACCAGATGAAGACAGGTCTCCAATTTTTTAATAATTAGTATAGGACAGAGATTTGTCTTATGAAATCTCTAAAATGTTGAATTTAAAAAGACTTACTGTAAATAGTTTAAAAACCTGTATTAGAAAAAATATAATTTAGTAGTATGTAAAATAAATGTATTTTTTCTGTTCATTTTAACATAATATCATGGTGAATAAACCTTGATAAATACTAAATACTTATAGATTTTTAACAATTATTCCTTATTTGGGAACCTTAATTTAAAACATAACTGAAAAGAGTATGATATGTGAATGAAATGATAGCATTGCACCTCCTGTTTGAGCTTGTGCTTTTAAAAATCTGCAGATGAGAGAGCTGTGCAAAAAGTGCTTTGCTCATTTTTATTTCTATTATCAGGTTTGGTCCAACAGATGTAGTCAAGATACCACTTGTGTAAGATTACAACTAAAGGGCATAGAAGTCTAAAACTGGGCTCTTTGTTAACTAGTCACAGTCACACATAGTTAAACTTTAATACTTATTTCTCCCTTGGGTTGAAAAAAGATTTATTTGGGTTTGATTCCTTCCAGCAAATAGCTTAGTTGGGACCAAAATAGACAATGGACCAGAAACTTAAGAACACACTTAAAATTAATTCTGTTCAAATACTGCAAAACACAAATCTTTGTTTGATTTCTGAACAGCTACATACTTCAACCATATTTATGCTCTTTGTTAATTCTCTATTTATAAACATTCTCATGTTTGGAGATGGCTGGTTTTCGGTCAATGCCCATACTCACAGGTGAACAAAGCTATTCATGTGTCTAAAGAATATTCGCTATTCTCTTGTTTAAAAATGTTTCACTTATCCAACCAGGGGGCAGAAACAATAAACTTTAAAAACGTCTAACACTGAAAGGAGGTCTCTTTTAGATAGCAATGATGGGGCAGGTTGGCCAGGTACCTGTACAGCAGAGGGATAGAGGAATGGTTTGGGGAAATTACTAAACAAAACTCAGCAACCACATAGCTACTGAGTAACTACCAAGTTTTTTACCATTTAACAGTTTGATTTTATGTTGTCTGTCCATTATTGTTTCCCTGCCATGTTTATTTACATTGTAAGCTCTTTGGGACGGGGACTGCCTCTTTGGGACTGTGTACAGTGCCTAGTGCAATGAAACACTGAACCTGGTTAGGGATAGGATTAAAATAGTCAATTTGAGCTATGCATGAACAGCTTATAGTTATAAATAGCCACAGTTATAAATAATGTACATAAACAGTTTTGAATAATTATGCAAAAAGACCAATAAAAATCAGGCTGTTAACAAAGGATTCACAAATGGAATAAAAGGTTAAGTGTGCAACAAATATTATTCACAACTATCAATATTCTTATTAGTCATTTATATTAATAATTCATAGAATCATAGAATATCAGGGTTGGAAGGGACCTCAGGAGGTCATCTAGTCCAACCCCCTGCTCAAAGCAGGACCAATCCCCAACTAAATCATCCCAGCCAGGGCTTTGTCAAACCTGACCTTAAAAATCTCTAAGGAAGGAGATTCCACCACCTCCCTAGGTAACCCATTCCGGTGCTTCACCACCCTCCTAGTGAAAAAGTTTTTCCCTAATATCCAACCTAAACCTCCCCCACTGCAACTTGAGACCATTACTCCTTGTTCTGTCCTCTGCTACCACTGAGAACAGTCTAGATCCATCCTCTTTGGAACCTCTTTTCAGGTAGTTGAAAGCAGCTATCAAATCCCCCCTCATTCTTCTCTTCTGCAGACTAAACAATCCCAGTTCCCTCAGCCTCTCCTTGTAAGTCATGTGCTCCAGCCCCCTAATCATTTTTGTTGCCCTCCGCTGGAATCTTTCCAATTTTTCCACATCCTTCTTGTAGAGTGGGGCCCAAAACTGGTCACAGTACTCCAGATGAGGCCTCACCAATGTCGAATAGAAGGGAGTGATCACGTCCCTCGATCTGCTGGCAGTGTCCCTACTTATACAGCCCAAAATGCCTTCTTGGCAACAAGGGCACACTGTCAACTCATATCCAGCTTCTCGTCCACTGTAACTCCTAGGTCCTTTTCTGCAGAACTGCTGCCTAGCCATTTGGTCCCTAGTCTGTAGCAGTGCATGGGATTCTTCCATCCTAAGTGCAGGACTCTGCACTTGTCCTTGTTGAACCTCATCAGATTTCTTTTGGCCCAATCCTCTAATTTGTCTAGGTCCCTCTGTATTCTATCCCTACCCTCCAGCGTATCTACCACTCCTCCCAGTTTAGTGTCATCCACAAACTTGCTGAGGGTGCAGTCCTGTTCTACTTATAATGAGCCAATCTAACAGTACTTCTGTTCCAAAATCTATATTTTTGGTAGACTCTTAGGCCACCATACATATGCCAATACTTGTGTTTTATTATTATGATGGTAGAGACTAAATTAGTCCTTTAAAGCTGCTGGAATCAGATTATGGCCAAATAAAGAAATCTGAAATCAAGGTACTTAATGATTATCCTCCTAGAGGCCTGTAATTGGTGCTTTTCCCATTGCCATTTGTATCCATGTGTCAACGAAGCTCAGCATTTTTTTTTTTTTTAGTGTTTCTAATCCTATATGCTCTGTGCTTTGATCAAAGGTATCTTAGATGTGTTCCAAAGAAGGGTTCTCACTGGAAAGAAAATCATATTAGCTGTTCAATATCTACTAAGCCACGTAACATCAAGTACTGCTGCTCCCACAGGTGTATGGCAATGCAAAACAAGAAGGAAGGCATTCTGACTTTGTGATCTTAAAGTCAGAAGTTACATTCCACCAGAAAAACAGGTGACTAAGTTGGTGCATATTCATTCTCTCTATCTCCTCCCACAAGGTATTGTTTTATTAAACAAATCTTTCCATTTGCGACAGTGGAGAGAACTTATTTTTTTAAAAAGGAAAGAGTCATGGTGATTTAATTAACATCTACATTGGGGTATGAAACTATATTTCAAATCAATCTCATTGTTAATTTCATTTTTGCCACAGACTGGAAATTTAAGCTGTCCTGACATGTCCAGATGTTTTTAAAATTTTAGTTTTTCCAGACATTACTCAATCCACCTGACATTGGAGAAGGAGGATTTATCATTAGTTCTCAGTCTTCAGTGGATTCATGCAGAATTCAGACTCCCTTAGCCATATTCATGTCAGGTTGTTCAAAATAAAAATACATATTTGTTTTACAATTCAGTCTGACTGGTGGACTTTATTCAAAACAGAACATGAAATCTGATGTAAATGCAAGTGATTTGTCCTTACTTGAATTGGAAGGGGAGCTGTTAGTGGAATCTTAGATCAACCTTATATTTTAATGTATTCATTTTTAACCATTGGTTGAATATAATCATATAGTTTCTGGTGCTTATTGCTACAACATTTGTAAGGAACTACTTTTTATGCTGCTATATGGGAATTAATTAGAAATTTTTGTAGATTGCTTTCGTGTTACCATAGGTAACACTGGTCTACAATTTTTGAGAAGTCGTCTGCTTCAGAGATAAAATGTGCTATTTATTATGTATTTTGATGTGCTGAATTCAAATATGACAATTAAAACAACTGATTGGCTACTGTTTCTAAGATATTTAAGTTTACACATTTTATGTCTATGTATATTGTGTAGATAGTAGAGTTTTAATCATAAATTGTAAACCTAGGTCTTTTCATGTGTTTATGGTTGCTTTACATGATAATATTTCACCTGTCCTGTTTATGTAACACTTTAAAAATCAGCAAAAGGGTTATATAAATAAAATTTATTATGAAACAAAAGGCAAAAAACTATTCTGTACATAGTTTAGTCCTATTCAGTGTCTACTCGGCGCTTCTTGGCTTGTCTCTTGTATTCATTAAATGGAGCATCTCTTGTCACTGTCCAGCAATAGTCTGCAAGCATTGATGGGCTCCATTTGCCCTGATAGCGTTTCTCCATTGTTGCAATGTCCTGGTGAAATCGCTCGCCGTGCTCGTCGCTCACTGCTCCACAGTTCGGTGGAAAAAAATCTAGACGAGAGTGCAAAAAATGTATCTTTAGTGACATGTTGCAACCAAGGCTTTTGTATGCCTTGAGGAGGTTTTCCACCAACAACCTGTAGTTGTCTGCCTTGTTGTTTCCGAGAAAATTTATTGCCACTAACTGGAAGGCTTTCCATGCCGTCTTTTCCTTGCCACACAGTGCATGGTCAAATGCATCATCTCGAAGAAGTTCACGAATCTGAGGACCAACAAAGTCACCTTCCTTTATCTTAGCTTCACTTAACCTTGGAAATTTTCCACAGAGGTACTTGAAAGCTGCTTGTGTTTTGTCAATGGCCTTGACAAAGTTCTTCATCAGACCCAGCTTGATGTGTAAGGGTGGTAACAAAATCTTCCTTGATTCAACAAGTGGTGGAAGCTGAACACATTTCCTCCGAGGCTCCAATGACTGTCGGAGTGGCCAATCTTTCTTGATGTAGTGGGAATCTCTTGCACGACTATCCCATTCGCAAAGAAAACAGCAGTACTTTGTGTATCCAGTCTGCAGACCAAGCAAGAGAGCAACAACCTTCAAATCGCCACAAAGCTGCCACTGATGTTGGTCATAGTTTATGCACCTCAAAAGTTGTTTCATGTTGTCATAGGTTTCCTTCCTATGGACTGCATGACCAACTGGAATTGATGGCAAAACATTGCCATTATGCAGTAAAACAGCTTTAAGACTCGTCTTCGAGGAATCAATGAATAGTCTCCACTCATCTGGATCGTGAACGATGTTGAGGGCTGCCATCACACCATCGATGTTGTTGCAGGCTACAAGATCACCTTCCATGAAGAAGAATGGGACAAGATCCTTCTGACAGTCATGGAACATGGAAACCCTAACATCACCTGCCAGGAGATTCCACTGCTGTAGTCTGGAGCCCAACAGCTCTGCCTTACTCTTGGGTAGTTCCAAATCCCTGACAAGGTCATTCAGTTCACCTTGTGTTATGAGGTGTGGTTCAGAGGAGGAGGATGGGAGAAAATGTGGGTCCTGTGACATTGATGGTTCAGGACCAGAAGTTTCATCCTCTTCCTCTTCCTCGTCTGAATCAAGTGAGAATGATTCTGGTGCATCAGGAACCGGCAGTCCTTCTCCGTGGGGTACTGGGCGTATAGCTGATGGAATGTTTGGATAATGCACAGTCCACTTTTTCTTCTTTGACACACCTTTTCCAACTGGAGGCACCATGCAGGAGTAACAATTGCTGGTATGATCTGTTGGCTCTCTCCAAATCATTGGCACTGCAAAAGGCATAGATTTCCTTTTCCTGTTCAACCACTGGCGAAGATTTGTTGCACAAGTGTTGCAGCATATGTGTGGGGCCCACCTCTTGTCCTGATCTCCAATTTTGCAGCCAAAATAAAGGTGATAGGCTTTCTTAACCATAGTGGTTATACTGCGCTTTTGTGATGCAAAAGTCACTTCACCACAAACATAGCAGAAGTTATCTGCACTGTTCACACAAGTACGAGGCATCTCTGCTCACTTTGGCTAAACAGAAATGTGTTCCTTTGCAAAATCAAACACTGACAAATAAGAGAGCACGACACTGTATGATTTCTAGAGCTGATATAGGGCAATTTGTTCAGCAGAGTGATGTAAGCTTCGTTATGATTGCATCATCCATGACTTCTAGGAATAACATGATGCAATTCATATCATGTATGACGCAATACCAGCTTCAGATTGCATCATTCATTGTTTTGCCTAAAAAGCAAGTACTGTCCAAACCCAGTCATAGATTTATTCATAGATCCAGTCAAAGATGTATTTTAGTCATTTCTGGTTTAAATTGAGATCCCTTCCCTTTATAACTCACTTATCCTCCGCCATTCCCAAGTCAAGGGTCGTATATACTGACCCAATAGCATATCTTGAAAACTGGAGCCAATCAACAATTTAAAGCATCATTTTCGTTCTCAGTGACCCAGAATTAGTAAAGTTTGACTACATTTATTTCAGAAGCATTTTGGCTGTAGAGCAGTGTAATTTGTGATCTTTTTCTTTTGCAGTGTCTATGTACCCTTTGGGTCAAATTGGTAGGTGATGTGTAAAACAATGTAAGTTAGATACCATTATACTAATTTAGGCTTCCTCAAACTCCATCTTTGTCTTCATTGCACTAAAAAGGGTGTTTTTACAATGCACTAGCTAACATGTAATAACAAATGCAAAGTAAAATCATAGCAGAGACAAGACAGTTATAATTTTAACATGTTGAGGTAAATCTAGGCTCCCTCCTAATTGCTAAGATGCAGCTTCTGACTGCTTTACCTTTATTTATGGCCTACATACACTCTTTTATCAATGTGTGAGTGTAAAGAAGTCTTAGGCTATGAGTCTTCACTGCCCCAAAAGGTGTGTTTTTACAGTGAGATACCTAACTCAAATTAGCTAACTCACTGTAATGCTAGGGGAGACAAGAGACAGCTAGTTTCTAACCTCAGTATAGTTTTTATCACAGGTAACTTTTACCTCAGTGTAGGTGGTTGAGGTAATCCCGGGGCAACTATCAGCGCCTTGTCTCCATTTGCTATAAAAACACATCTTTTTTTGTGTTGCTCAAGTTGGTGTATTTTGGACAAGGAATTGTACAAGGTTAAAGGTTTGTCCTGCAGTCTTTCAGGGTTTGAATCATTCTCCACAAGTTTAGCCCCAGTCATTTAAGAATCAGAAATGGTCAATTTTCTTAATATTGATTTCACTTTTTCTTCCACAGATGTCAGAGATTTTTGAAAAACATCAACTTTGACATATAAAGGTGAAATAATTTCATTTCAGGAGTTGCCTTCCTCGTTCTCTGTACTCATAGAACAAAATGGTGCTGGTGCTTTCTGAATTAGTCCAGCATTTGTGGTTTGAAGGAATCAGTCCTCCCAGGTTTAGTCGTATTTTTCTTCATTTTCTTTTTGCAATCACTATCTGTGAAGGGAGAGAGATCTTTCTGCTCCCTTAGTAAAATAAAAGCTTTGAATGTTTGCAAGAAAATAGGAGAACTCTGCTCCTCACAGTCTAGCTGCTGTGCTACATATTCTCCTGTCATGGCTATCATAAACCATCTGCTGTGCTGTAGATTGAGTAAGAAGCTGTTCACTCTATTTGGTGACGATGGTGGACTCCATATAGTTTGGCTAGAGTATAGAGCACCAGATAGGGACTTAGAGACCTGGGTTCTCTTCCCAGCATTGCCTCTGGCCTGTTGGATGGCCTTGGGTAAGTCACTTCATCTCTGTGCCTCAGTTTTCCAGCTGCAAAATGGGGATAAATGATACTTGCTGCACTTTCAGACATACTGAAAATAAAAAGTGCACTATAAAATCTAGGTATTATTAGAATAACAGCCGCTGGAAATCTCAAGAGTACAGCTCCACAGCCTGCCAGCTGGGGCAGGCTCTCTTTCTCCATGGCTTGGAGAATGTTTTTTGAATCCTAAGCTGTCAGCATTCCCCCATCTTCTTTAATTTCAGTTCAGGTTCTGTTTGTCTGCACATCCATTATTGTGCAGCCTACACAGCAGCTGAGAATCTGGCCCCAAGCAGTGAGGTTTCATGGACCTATGAGGGACCAGGAGTAGGACCAACAAGATGACCAGGAGTAGAAGGGGTGCAGATAGCAGAACTCTCTATATAAACTATAAAACTATTGTGAACGTGAGAGATTTTACTTTGTTTTAGTTTGGCTTTTGTTACTGTAACTCCGTTTCATTCACTGTTTTTTTCCCCACAGTCAGCACTGCTGCTGCCAGCAGTCCCTGTGAAATGCTTCTGATTACAGTTGGCGTCAGCAAATACACTGTTTGCAGTATCTGTGTAGCGTTTCCAAAAATGTGTTAGCATGGATGGAGGACTAATGGGTCAAAAATGCAAGGTCTGAGTACTGGTCTGAAAAACAAAAGACTGTTGCAACCTGCTGTTTCATTCAGTGCCACAAAGGCTGTTAGCAGCAAGGCATTGAATCCCTTCCTTTCACTGTGTATGCTATATTTCACTTTCAAATATGTCTTATTAATAAGGGATAAAAAAGATTGCATGAATCAACTAGACTAAACTACAGTAAGCGTTTCCATTGGTGCATCACTAGATGCTGTAGCCATCAGTTCTATGAATGGTAACAAAAGAGGGTATGACATGCTGTAACGGGTTGCCAACTCACCACCGTGGCACCTCCCACTGGTTGCTCCGGGAATTAGCTCTGTCCTAGCCGTGGAACGCTCTCTGTGGGTGGTGTCCCACCTGTTGTCTGCTCTCCTGTTTGTTTGTTTGGGACCCGTGTTGCTCCCTGGCTTGCAGCGTCCTCTTCTGGACACAGCCCTCCGGCTGTGCCTCACTCGGTTCTCTTCCCTTCCGGAGGGTATTCGCAGTCCTCCATCTGCCCCTGCCCTTGTGGCCAACTGCAGCCCCAAATTCTATCCCCTTGCCTCAGGGGCAAGCCACAGTCTGTATCTGGCCACACTCCTCCATGGCCAGGTGCAGTGTAAGGGGGGACAGGGGTATCCAGGGCCATCCACTACTCTGGGTTTCCGGCCCAGGGACCCTCTGGCGGCAGCCATGTCCTGCCCTCCTTCTCTCCCTTCTACTGCTCACGCTCCCTGAGCCACTTCTCCTTTGGCCCTTGCACCTTCTTGGCTCTTTCTTTCAGGGACCTCAGCCTGGCAGGTATCAGGCTGGAGTTTTCCCTCTACTCCCCTGAGCCTGCTCAGTGCTGCTCTATCTAAGGTGCTATCCCTGGGAGCCAGTCCTCCTCCCTTGCTTATCAGGGAGAGACTCCTCTCTCCTCTGCTTTGCAGCCTTTATATAGGGTCCAGCCTGGCCCTGATTTGCTGCCTTTCTGATTGGCTGGGTTCTGCGCAGCCGCTCCAAGGGCTGCTATTTACCCCTCCTCTGCCACAGTGGGGCAATTGCGTTACACATCCACCACTGTTTATTATTTGTCTTGCTATAGCACTCAAAGACCCAAACACACAGTCCTGGTCTACACATCAGAGTTAAGTCCACATAAGGCAGCTTACATTGACCCAACTCTGTAGGTGTTTACACTAAAATGCAGCTCCAACCGATGTAACTCACCCACTACACTGACTTAATAACTCCACCTCCGTGAAAGGAGTAGAGCTTTAGTCATTATTGTTAGGTCATAGAACCATAGAAGATTAGGGTTGGAAGAGACCTCAGGAGGTCATCTAGTCCAACCCCCTGCTCAAAGCAGGACCAATTCCCAACTAAATCATCCCAGCCAGGGCTTTGTCAAGCCGGGCCTTAAAAACCTCTATGGATGGAGATTCCAACACCTCCCTAGGTAACCCGTTCCAGTGCTTCACCACCTTCCTAGTGAAATAGTTTTTCCTAATATCTAACCTAGACCTCCCCCCCATAACTTGAGACCACGGCTCCTTGTTCTATCATCTGCTACCACTGAGAACAGCCTAGCTCCATCCTCTTTGGAACCCCCCTTCAGGTAGTTGACGGCTGCTATCAAATCCCCCCTCACTCTTCTCTTCTGCAGACTAAACAATCCCAGTTCCCTCAGCCTCTCCTCATAAGTCATATGCCCCAGCCCCCTAATCATTTTTGTTGCCCTCCGCTGAACTCGCTCCAGTTTGTCCACATTCTTTCTGTAGTGGGGGGCCCAAAACTGGATGCAATACTCCAGATGTGGCCTCACCAGTGCTGAATAGAGGGGAGTAATCATTTCCCTCGATCTGCTGGCAATGCTCCTACTAATGCAGCCCAATATGTCATTAGCCTTCTTGGCAATGAGGGCACACTGCTGTCTCATATCCAGCTTCTCGTCCACTGTAATCCCCAGGTCTTTTCTGCAGAACTGCCGCTTAGCCAGTCAATCCCCAGCCTGTAGCAGTGCACGGGATTCTTCCATCCTAAGTGCAGGACTCTGCCCTTGTCCTTGTTGAACCTCATCAGATTTCTTTTGGCCCAATCCTCCAATTTGTCTGGGTCACTCTGGACCCTATCCCTACCCTCCAGCATATCTACCTTCCCCCCAGCTTCGTGTCATCTGCGAACTTGCTGAGGGTGCAATCCATCACATCATCCAGATAATTAATGAAGTACAAATACTAATACAACTTGGAACAGGACAACAGAACATTAACTGTAATCTATATCCCTTTACTATACTGGACAGAAACTTCAGGTGTGTGTGTGGAACAATGTTACTCTGTACCCATCTGGCTAACGCAGTCCCTAGACATCATATTTAATATACATTTCAAGCCCTTTTCTCTCCCCCCATCACCTTCTTGTGTTTACATTTATCCCAGCTGGAATGATATGACACTGTGCCTGCCAGTAGTGTAACAGCTGCTGGCTGGAATACACAAACAGGAATATGGGATATGGAAACAGGAAAAAGAGGCATACTCCCATTTCCCACCACTCCTTCCACATGCTAACTCTCCCCTCCCTGAACTCAGTAACATCCCTGGAGATTTGAAGGGCCCAATTCTCATCTCCCTTAAGCCAACGTAAGGAACGCAGACCCAGAGAAAGGCACCCTAAACATATTATTAAAGGAAAATTTAAGAATCTGCAATCATTTATTATTATTTCATTCTTTTATCCTATACTTTTATGGATCAAAACATACCCCATACACATGGTACTCATTATCATAATTATTATTATTTAGACTACACTTGCTCCCAAAGCCCCAACCAAGACCAAGGCCCCATCATGCTAGGCACTGTATTTACACATAGCATGAGATAGTCCCTGCCCTAAAGGGCTTACAATATAAATAGGCAAGACAGGCACAAAGGGGAGAAAGGAACCATCATTATCCCTCTTTTACAGTTGGAGAACCGAGGCACAGAGAGATTAAGTGACTTGCCTGAGGCTACACAAGAAGGCTGTGGCAGAGAAAGGAATTTAACTCAGCTGTCCTGAGTCCCAGGCAAGTGCCTTCACCACAAGAGCACCCTTCCTCTCACTGTATGATCACCCCTTGTTTCTTTTCCTGTCTCAGGGTTTCTGTCAAATCAGTTAAGTATCAATGTGTGTAGGTCTCAGCGCTTCTGGTGCTGTAGCTGAGATAAGATGTTGGGGCTGGGGGAAGGGGGAATGACTCTCCCTGTGAATGGAGGAGTGGAGGGATAGGAAAGAGAGCAAGGAGAACTATTGAGACTTGAGGGGCAGCTGGCTCTAGGCTGGGGAGGTGTGTTCTGGTAGATCTCCTGCTGTTCCTATGGCAGTTTCTGGGCAGCTGGTGCCCAGTGCCCTCTCTCCCACCCCCGGCGGCTGATGTCCTGTGTGCCAATGCATCTCTGCCCCCAGGTATTGGTGCTCTGTTCTGTCTCCCATTGCCCCGATGGCCAGCACAAATGCTCTGGCCCCTCCCCTGGACTGAGTGTCTCCATCAGGACCCATGGTGGCTGGAAGGCTGCTGAGCTGATGTCAAGCACCGTGGTGGGTTGCTCTAGCCCCTCCTTTGGATCCTGCTCTTGTCTCTGCCCTATGTCCCCCTCTTCCCCCCGTGCACATGGGCGGGAGGAATATAGCTGGGTCCCAGTCTCACCTCCATGAGAGTGGTTGGGGTGGAAAACATTGGAGAGGGATGCAGAAACATAGATCTTCCCTGCCCAGTATATCCATTGCAAGGGCACTACCCCACCCCCATCCCACGTGCCCCCACACTCCTGATTCCACTGTCCTTGGATAAGATAATAATACCTCAGAGGGATCAGAGCTTGGGGCTTATAAATGATGAGCTCCAACAGCTGGCCAATAGCTTGTAACTATTATTTGTTTTTGATTCTTTGTTTCAGAAACTATGAAATATTCTGTATGCCATTCATCTATATTTTTCCTGCCGTGTTCCTTGCCCTTATCTGATGAAAATTAATTTGCCCAATAGCAGCAACCTGAATGATTATCACTGAGGAAGTATTTAAGACATCCAGTTGCTTTTGGTAGAGTAAACGCTCAGAGGCCTGAGTAAGTAGAAGACAGTTTCATGGCAGATATTTATATATACACACGCACTCTCCCTCTCTAATTTCTTGACACATACAGAGAAGCAACATGTGCAGCACACTTCATGTCATACGTCAGTTTCAAACATAGCCCAAATCATCCGTGGAAATGGCAGCAATTATGGTAAGCTGAAACCAAACAACTACAGCAACCTAATAGTTTCAAACCAACACCATCCAGCTGCATGAACTGATAGGAGGACAAGCCTCAAAGCAGCTTATGGTTTACTGGCTGTCATCAGTTAGAAGTTCTGATGCTTAATATAATGAATATCAGTGTTTGTACTGATGGAAGTGACAGAACATTTTGGGGGGATATTTTTACTGTGCATATTGGGAAATGGGTTTGAATGGGAATGGGAATTGACATTGCAGGTGTTCTCTCCACAGCGTGGAGATAAAGCAGTGTGCAAATAAGGATTGTATTTCACAGATGGGTACAATATGAATGTATATGAAACAGAAAGGAAAGATGTTCAGATGACCATAGTGCAAGGGCATTATAAATACTAAAGTGATTTCTATGTCTTCCTCTAGGGCTACCCTTCTGGGCTTGTCTTATTGGTAGTATAAAAATGGCAGAGGGAGAAGAAGTGTATATTTGCTCACTTTGCCCCTTCCTTCCTACAGGAGCTGGGACTTCATATAGATTCATTGGTTATAAGGTCAGAAGAGATCATTGTGATCATCTCATTTGACCTTCTATATAACACAGTCCATAGAACTTCCCTGAATTAATTCCTGTTTCCGCTACAGTATATCCTTTGGAAAAATATTCAGTCTTGATTTAAAAGTATCCAGTGATGGAGAATCCACCACAACCCTTGGTAAATTGTTCCAGTGGTTAATTAACCTCACTGTTAAAAATCTGCACTTTATTTCTAGTCTGGATTTATCTAGTTTCAACTTCCAGCCATTAGGTTTTGTTATGCCTTTATCTGCCAGCTTAAAGAAGCATTTGTTATCAAATTTCTGTTCCCCATGTAGGCACTTTTAGACTGTAATGAAATAACCTCTGAACCTTCTCTTTGTTCAAATAAACAGATTGAATCTATAGGCTACCACTGGAAGGTGGTGGCAGGCAGGCTCTAGTGAGCTTGATCTCAACCTGCCTCTCCTGCTCTTGCCCATGATTGAATCTGTCTTTGGAAGGGGAGCTGAGGCTTTTTATTGACCATTTCCAAGAGCTCTTGTGCGAAATGGTTAGAGACAGGGGAAGAAAAGCCCCTAGGAGCCCATTGCTCAGGTCTGAAAGGAGCTAGCTGGCTTGCTTTCCTCCATTCCACGCTGTGTCTAATTTGTGAGTAATTTCACAGAATCATACTACCCCATGCCAAGCTTCCTCTGAAACCACTCTTCTAGGTTGCTCTAATCTTATATAGTTGCCCCAGCTACCCCCCAAAGCCCTGCTTTCGGGGAAAAACTGCTGACTTCTCTTCACCCTACCCACTGCCCAACTAGGCTCCTTCAGAATCCCCATTTACACAGACAAGGGGCTTGTCTCGACTTACCGGGATGGAGATTGATCCATTGGGTGTCGATTTAGTGGGTCTAGTGAAGACCCGCTAAATCAACCGCCGATTGCTCTCCTGTTGACTCCGGTACTTCACCGGAACGAGAAGCATAATGTAAATCGACAGGAGAGTTTCCCCCATCGACCCAGTGCGGTGTAGACACCGCAAGAAGTCAACCGAAGGTACGTTGACTCCAGCTATGTTATTCATGTAGCTGGAGTTGTGTAACTTAGGTCGACTTAGCCCCGTAGTGTAGACCTGCCCAAGAAAAGGGAAAAGAAAGAGACAATCGTTGGTGGCCTGGGGAAAGACTTTCTTATTGAAGGTGGATTTCCAACTCCCACCTCCCTCAGTAACACCACATTTTAATTAACCTCCCCCCCCACCTCTTGGAGAATTTGGAAAGTGAAGAACTTTTTATGAAGAGCCCCCTCCCCTTCTTACTCCTCTTCCCTTCTCCCATGTCACTTTAGATGAAATTTAAGGGAAATAAATTGGTGTTTCGGAACAAATACCTCTGTGAAGGAACTCAGCGGCAGCACTGCATGGAATGCAACCAAAGCTGTACTTAGAGACCATAACACTGGAACTGAAGCAGGTAAAGGAAATGCCTGGGAAAGCAAACCATACCACCTACTCTTTTTATACATACACTGTGGGCCTGATTCTCCACTGCCTTGCTTTTTGTGATATTGTTTACACCTGTGCAAAGTGGCTGTATAATGTTACCAGGCAGGGGGTGAAACATGCCATTTAAAGTGCCCTATGGTGGGGGCCGCCCCTGCCCCCAGGAGGGGTTGCATAGCAACCCTGCCCTACACTCACCCCACAGCTGCTCCTATCTCATGGGGCTGGTATGGCTCTCTGCTCCAGGCCATTGGCTCTTGCCACAGTGAGCAGGCAGGGCCCTCCCCCCCGTGGCACCCACTCGCTTCCTTGACCTGGCACCTCTGGAATCACCTGCCCTGAGCTGAGTTGTGGTGGGACAAAAAGTGGTTGGGTCATTGCGGGGGGGGGGGGGGAGGGGGGGAAGAGCCAATGGAGTGATAGCTTTTAACAGTACAAAGAGATGCTGAGTTTTGCTGACACACATATTAGGAGGATTTTGATTTTTTTTTTTCCTTTCTGCTGTAACCTCAAAAGCACTATAGTGCCATTAAAATGTTTCCCACACTTATCTAGTGGTAACATTAGAGCTGGAGAGAATGAGAGCCTGAAGCCCTCTTTTAGTCCACAAGCCACAGCAGGAGCAGCTGCAATGAAAGGAGATCCACACTCCTCCACCTCTCTACTTCTTGCCTGGCCATTCTCGGTTGGTTTAAAAATATATCCGAGTCTCTGTTCTCTTCATCTGTACCTTTCGACTAAGCAGGGATGTGCATGTGCTGCCAAAGTGGTGGTGCTTTATTTGATGAGGACCACAGTTCCTTGGCAAATGGGCTGAGACGGCACTTGCCAAACCTTCAGCTGTTGAGCTAGGATTGAGGTGAGGTTTCCTCACGTGGTCAGCAAGAATCCAGTTTGCACCGAGTTCCTGAGCTGACATTCTGCTGAGCTGCTTTGCCTAGTAATTTAGGATAAAAAAATTAAACATGAAACAAGGGCATGAAGAGGTGAAATTCCCCTGAACTTCCAGTTCCTCTAGGGGATTTGCCTATATCTCCACACTGATGTCCTCATCTTTCACTGTAGGTGATTTTGTTATGTCCAGTCACAATGAAACTGTTATGTTCCCCTGGGCAATTGTAAATGGCGTGTGTAAAGAATAATCTATGTTTGCTTCATCTTGTGAAACCCATCTGCTCAAATACAGGAATTCCTTCCCAGGAGAGATCCCACTGGGCTCCCCAGGCATCCCTGCAGGAAGAGATAAAGAGACAACTGTGGGTAGACAGGAAGAGTAAATAAATCAGAAGGAATTGAAATCCTTTCCAGGGTTTAAAGAGACCTAGTGTCACAAGAGATCCCACTGCTTCTTTTTCCAGGCGCATTCCACTTGAACTGCCAAAGGGACGAGAGGTTGTGTTGTTTTGCAGGGATACATCATGTTGCAGAAGGCAGGGGAATCTGGACACATGCATTATCCTAATGGTGCATTAAGCCTGGAACATTTTATAAAAAGAGACCTAGTCTTCTGAAAACCACAGAATAGCCAAAAATATATATGCTAATTTTCCCAATTAGGTAGACTGAGACAATGTATTTTAAGCTCTTGTGTACAATTTGTATTCTGTAAAATAAAATGCTACTGTACTGATGAAAACCTCGTATGTATGCTGAGCCTTACTGCTTTGGAATTTGTTTGAATGCTGTTTTTGACATCCTCTTGGGAAGAAAGAGTCTGTTGCTCTGTATTTCAATGAGTTACTTATAGGCTCACTCAGATTTCACTGGAATCACATATATGTACAATAATTGTCACTGTCGGGCAGGTGTTTTGTGGGTCAAATGTTTGCCTTTCTTGCCACAAAGGATTAATAATGGTTTAGGCATGGTTTCTACCAGAATGTTTGTTTTTTATTAGCTTGATCACTTTTTATTATGAAAGTCAACAGACATAAAGATTGGGAGCCAGGTAATAAGGAATAAATAAGTCTTTAGCATTTGGATTCTGCATGTACACACACACACAGAGCCACATTTTCAAAGTTGTACTATGGATCGGCACTTAAATCTGTAATTAGATCCCCAAATAGGCACATAGAAATATAAATACTCATTTTAGATTCCTAAATACATGTTAAGGCACCTAGTCTTAGGCTCCCATGTTAGCAAACAGAACTCTTTGACCAGCTCTAGTATAAATGTACAAATAACAAAACAGTAGCAAAAACTTGGAAGTACCTTTGTGAATAAAATGAGATTGGTTCACTATGATTTGTAGGGGCTTAGTGTGCATTAGTCGATTTGGACAACTGCTGGGTATTAGTGAAAGTGTTTGTGAATTCCAGAAGTTTAATAAACTTTAACAGGAATAATTATTTGTCCTAAAATTCATACATTTTTTGCCTCAGTCTTCACAGACAAGGTCAACTCCCAGACTGCTGCACTGGGCAGCACAGTATGGGGAGGAGGTGAGCAGACCTCAGTGGTGAAAGAACAGGTTAAGGACTATTTAGAAAAGCTGGACATGCACAAGTCCATGGGGCTGGATGCAATGCATCCGAGAATGCTGAGGGAATAGGCTGATGTGATTGCAGAGCCATTGGCCATTATCTTTGAAAACTCATGGCGATCGGGGGAGGTCCCAGACGATTGGAAAAAGGCAAATATAGTGCCCGTCTTTAAAAAAGGGAAGAAGGAGAATCCAGGTATCTACAGACCGGTCAGCCTCACCTCAGTCCCTGGAAAAATCATGACGCAGGTCCTCAAGGAATCCATTTTGAATCACTTGGAGGAGAGAAAGGTGATCAGAAACAGTCAACATGGATTCACCAAGGGCAAGTCATGCCTGACCAACCTGACTGCCTTCTATGATGAGATAACTGGCTCTGTGGATATGGGGAAAGCAGTGGATGTGATATACCTTGTCTTTAGCAAAGCTTTTGATATGGTCTCCCACAGTATTCTTGCCAGCAAGTTAAAAAAGTACGGATTGGATGAATGGACAGATAGAAAGCTGGCTAGATCATCGGGCTCAATGGGTAGTGACCAACGGCTCGATGTCTAGTTGGCAGCCGGTATCAAGCGGAGTGCCCCAGGGGTTGGTCCTGGGGCCAGTTTTGTTCCACATCTTCATTAATGATCTGGATGATGGGATGGATTGCACCCTCAGCAAGTTTGCAGATGACACTAATCTGGGGGGAAGGTAGATATGCTGGGAGGTAGGGATAGGGTTGAGAGTGACCTAGACAAATTGGAGGATTGGGCCAAAAGAAATGTGATGAGGTTCAACAAGGACAAGTGCAGAGTCCTCCACTTAGGATGGAGGAATCCCATGCAGCGCTACAGGCCGGGGACCAACTGGCTAAGCAGCAGTTCTGCAGAAAAGGAGCTGGGGATTACAGTGGACGAGACGCTGGATGAGAGTCAACAGTGTGCCCTTGCTGCCAACAAGGCTAATGGCATATTAGGCTGCATTAGTAGGAGCATTGCCAGCAGATCGAGGGAAGTGATTATTCCCCTCTATTCGGCACTGGTGAGGCCACATCTGGAGTATTGCATCCAGTTTTGGCCCCCCCACTACAGAAAGGATGTGGACAAACTGGAGCGAGTCCAGTGGAGGGCAACGAAAATGATTGGGGGCTGGGGCATATGACTTATGAGGAGAGGCTGAGGGAACTGGGCTTATTTAGTCTGCAGAGGAGAAGGGGGGGGGAGGGATTTGATAGCAGCCTTCAACTACCTGAAGGGGGGTTCCAAAGAGGATGGAGCTAGGCTGTTCTCAATGGTGGCAGATGACAGAACAAGGAGCAATGGTCTCAAGTTGCAGTGGGGTAGGTCTAGGTTGGATATTAGGAATAACTATTTAACTAGGAGGATGGTGAAGCACTGGAATGGGTTATCTAGGGAGGTGTGGGAATCTCCATAGGTAGAGGTTTTTAAGGCCCGGCTTTACAAAGCCCTGGCTGGGATGATTTAGTTGGGGTTGGTCCTGCTTTGAGCAGGGGATTGGACTAGATGACCTCCTGAGGTCTCTTCCAACTCTAATCTTCTATGATTCTGTAATTCTATGTTACTTGTTATTTGCTGTTTTCTGTTTATGGTTCCCCTGTTTAAAAGGTTTCAGTCATCCAATCAGGAAGCAGAAACAATGCTATGTAACTTAGGTGACTAACCACACTCGTGAACAACAGAGAACAGATGAAACAAACATTTTGCAAATAGCCCACAGCATGAAAATGATTCCTTCAAATTATTTAGTGCATACTAACAAGTAACAAAGTCAGAGAAAAACAGATGCAAGTGGTTTGTGAGTGGCTTGCTAACCACAAGAGAGGCTAAGGGCCAGATTTTTAAAGGTATTTCAGTGTTTAAAGATGCAGCTAGCCATCTAGTGGGGAGTTAGGTATTTAGACACTTTTGAAAATCTCACTAGACACCTATCTGTATCTTTAGGCACCTAAATACTTTTAAAAATGTGCGCAGTACATTAATTAATTAATCTAATTTCTAATGAAGAGTTTGACCCCTTTGAGAGTATATATGCATGCACACACACGCACACATCTTCCTTCACATTCATTTGGGCTCTAATTCAGGGAGCCTGGGTCTGATTTTAAGCCTGAGAGTGGTGTCACTGAGATGCATTTAAGGTGGGTGTGTGATCAAGCACCTTGCTGAATCACAGCATTGGCTTGCAATTTTTTTTAAAAAGCCGCATTCTGAATGTTAACAAGGAAAACTGAAGGTTTTGTACTAATATATCAATAAAAGTAAAACCAAAACCAAAACAAGTTTCCTAGCTGTTTAAAAATTGCCATGATGACCCTAAAATCTCCATTAGTTAGTTACTGCCGCAAGAGTTCCATGTTAAGTATGTTTGTTAAAATATTGCAGGGCTGCTGAGTCCTCATCCCATTTCTTCTCCATCTTGTTACAGGGAGCCCATTCAGACCAGAGAGACAAAGTAGTTATAGATGAAAAAGAACCACTAGATCATCAAATCCATCTCCTGCAAAGGCAGGATAGAGTTCCCTGAGAGAGCGTATATCCAATTTTAAATTGATATTATGGGGGTAACATTTTCAAAAGCATCCAAGTGACTCAGGTGCTTAAGTCCCTCAGAGGGTCAATGGCACTTAAGCATCCAAGTCACATAGGTACTTTTGAAAATGTTACTCCATATCTGATTTTATATTTTGTTGAAAAGGGAGCAGTCTGACCCAATGGTTGTCAGATCTTCTTGAGTCTCCATTGTGTGGATCTGGACAACTGAACAAAACTCATTACAGTCAATACTTTTACAGACTACAATTCTCGCCATCCTTACAGAAATACTTGGAGGCATCTCACTTTTCACATCTCATTTTCTATTCTGGTACAGCTCAGAATCAAAGTTTCTGTTCATTTTAAAAATCCAGGAAATATCTTTTTTAAAAAGTTTTTTAATAAAGAAAAAGGAAATTAAACTATTATACAAAAGCTGCTAAAGTAATATTAAGGGTCTGATTAAACCCATAAACCTCAGGAAATTTGGAGTCTAGGCATCTCTGGCTCACACTCCATCCTTAACACATACCCTTTTGTATAATCTGGGTATTGCAGCATGTGTGATGTATCAAAGCCTACACGCATAGCTCTGCAGTTACAGAGACACAATGGGGATGAATTAAGAGTAACCTGTCAGTGGGGATGGGGAGAAAGGAAGTTGTATTATTTTTTTCTTAAGGCTGGGAAGATGTCTTTAGTCTTTTGTTTTTGTTTTTTAGGGAAAAGGATTTTTATTTAAAAATATGGGTAAAAGCAAGCCTTGTCTTCCTGTTTTTACTGGAGGACAATTTGAAGAGCAAGGTAACAGGGGTGGAAGCTTTCTGAGGCCTTGCCTATGTGAGAAAATTGCACAAATTTAACTACATTAGTATAGAAATTGATGTAGTTGAATAGATGCAACCTTCATGTATGGAAATCCTTCAGTTAAACTGAGATAAGGCAACTCTTAGACCAGGTCTACACTACAGACCAATATCAGTATAACTATATGTCCACAGATATAACTAGGCATTTTAGCATTTGGGGCAAGCAAGCATATTTATAGTTGCACTCCTACCATTTTTTTCATTATTTTTCTTTTTCTGCCCTGTGGCTTTGTGCCCTCAGTGGCTGCCCCACTCGCCTTGTCCTGGTTACATCCCTGACTATGTCACTTAGGGATGTGAAAATTCCACACCCCTCAGCGATGAAGTTATACTGACCTAACTCCCCATGTAGACAGTGCTATGTTGGTGGGAGAAGCTTCTGCCTCTCGAGGAGGTGGCTTAACTGGGCTGATGGGAGAAGCTCTCCCATCAGCATAGGAATATCTTCACTGAAGTGCTACGGAGTGCAGCTGCACTGCTGCTGTGCTATAGGTGAAGACAAGCCCTTAAACTCAAATAAGAGACCACAACATTTGTGTGTGAACAAAGTCTGACCATTCAGTTGAAAGGGTGGAATCTTTCACAAAGAAAACTTTTCTCTCAAGTCTTGTTTGCTAGGAGTTTGTGCTAAACAGGTATTAACAAAAACAAACAAAATCCAAAAAGTTTTAAATGGGGGTTATCGATCTGCACTGGCTTACTGAAATCGGTTTGAAGGCAGTGTGGACACTTATTTGAGTTTAACAGGGTTTTATTTTGGTTTAGCTTAAACTTATTCCTAATGGAATTAGGCCCGGTCTACACTGGGGGGGATCAATCTAAGTTACACAACTTCAGCTACCTGAGTAACGTAGCTGAAGTCCAAGTACTTAGATCTATTTACTGCGGTGTCTTTACTACAGTGAGTCGACTGCTGCCGCTCCCCCGTCGACTCTGCCTGCGCCTCTCGCCGAGCTGGAGTACAGGAGTCGACGGGAGAGCACTCGGGGATCGATTTATCGCGTCTAGACTAGACGCGATAAATCGATCCCCGCTGGATTGATCGCTGCCCGCCGATCCGGCCAGTAGTGAAGACATACCCTTAGGATATGTCTACACTACAGAGACTATACCCGCAAAGCCCCATAGTGTAGCTGCAACCTACCCCAAGAAGGGATTCTTTTGTCAGTGTAGGAACACCACATCCCTGCATGAAGTTAGCTATGCTGATGGAAGCTCTCTTCCATTGACATAACTGTTTCTACACTGGGGGTTATGTTGGCATAGCTACGTCGGTCAGGGGTGTGGTTTATTCACACTCTTAACTGATATAGCTATGTCGATATAACTTTTTATTGTAGACCAGGCCTGAAGCTGACCTGAAATATGCCTGGTTTAAACAAAAAAAACCCCAAACCTTTTGCAGCCTTTTGCCCCTTTCAGATGTTCTTTATAACATTAAGTCATATAGAAGCAAGCAACCAAAAAGGGACCCGAACACATTTATTTTCCTTCACAGGTAATCTAACAACAGACTCATTCTAAATGCCATTGATTTACGGTAGATTTCATGTCATGGATTTAAGGATGCTATTTTAATCTCCGGGTGGGATTTTGGTGAGGGTTTCTGGTTATTTATTTTTATTATATGAAATATTTTTTCTCTAACAGAAATAGGGCATTTCCAAAATCAGTCATCCCAGGAGAGCCAGGTTCTTTTTCTGCTGAAATCAATGAAAATCACAAGGCTGCATTAGTGTAATTTCCCCACCACTCCATGCCAGCATTGTCCAGTGTAATTGCTAGAGGGTCAAGCTACAGGCTGGAGGCATATTTACAGCTCTCCAACATCTGGAATGCATTCCCTGCTAGAGTGGACCATCAACATAATAGGCAGACAGGATTCAATAACGTCTCTCCTGTCTCACTGTTAGCTGTCTCAGATGGCCAGATAATGAGATCACAACTGTGAGTGAAAGTGTTTATGTGTTTATGCGACCACAGGTATGTCCTTTTTTGTGGTGGATTTCTAATTTATGTGCTATTTTCTGGCAGACAGTAAGAGGAGATGTCGTGATGATGAAGCAGGGATGTGACAGAAGACGGGGAGTGTTCTGAGTGGTCGTGGAATGTGATAATAATTTCCTTTCTAGAGTTCAACAGCAGGAAATTGTGACCTCCTTTTCTCCCTGCTCTGTAGCAGCAAAGCCTTATCTGTTTTCATTAGTGCATATCGTAACTACCTGCTAGGGAGTCAACTTTAACCTAGAACATGTTTACAAGAATAAAATGTGTTGGCTAATACCACTGGCCAAGCTAAAGCTTTTTTTTTTTTTTCCAGTTAAGTTTTGAATAAGAGCAGTATCCCCTGAGTTAATGCTCTGAACAGCGTGAATCATTACACCGATTTAAAATCCACACATCATCGTAACTCACTGTCAAGGTTTAGTCAAATATCTGGGTTTCCCTCTCTTTGCCCCTCCCATTGACTAAAACAATGAACACTGGCGGCACCTTCACAGTGACAGCTGGAGTCCTGCTGCATATCCTGCAGAACTGCATAGTGAGCAAACTATAGACCTCCGAAAAAAGTAACATTTCTATAGTAATTCCTCCTGGAAAGGAAGAACCTTGGTAGATGCCTTCTATATGTCATCACTTGATAGTGACTAGTCTTGAGGGCTGTAGTGGTAAAGTATTACCTACAAGACAGAATGAAGTTATGGTGGTTGTAATACAGTGCTTTAAGGTTTAGTCACGGTGGGCCCAATTTTTCTCTCTCTTACATACATATATTCCCCCTATTACCATAGTATCTGAACACCTGAGAACCTTCAATGCATTAATTCTCAAAATAGCTTTGCAAGCTGTTATCCCAGTTGTAGAACTGGGGTGCAGAGAGACAAAAAAATTTGTCCAAGGTCACACAGGAAGTCTGTGGGTGAGCAGGAAACTGAACTTGGGTCTCCCAAGTCCGAGGCTAGTGCCCTATTTGCTGGACAATCCTTCCTCTCACTCTAGAGATACTGAACACACACAGTTCCCACTGACTTCCAATTGAATTGCGGATGCTCAGTACTTTTAAAAATCAGGCAAACTTGCCCTTGGCTCCACAGGTGCAACAGAACCCTGAGACACAATTGTGTTTCACGGGCAAAATTCTTTCCTCAGGTACAGCCATTGAAGTCATTGAGAATAGAAGGCAGAATTTGTTTTCTTTACAGTTCTTATTTTGGCATATTTAAAAATTGATATCCCAGTTTTTCTGAAAGAGAATGTTTGTGCTACATTGGCTTTTGAAAACACAATATGTCTGAATACTTGTGGCAATTTGCTGATGTCTTTTGATGATCAATTTCCTGATTTTTTGCAAGCAATAGTGCAGATTATAACTAGTGATGTGAGGTTGTCTCTGTGATCAGAAATATAAAAATGTGAGTGTGTTTGTGCATAAAAGGCTAATCTGAGAGTACTGTATGTATCTGCTGTAAATATCTCTCTATCTTTGAGTTTTAGCATCGGTTACTTTCCTTCTGACCTGGGGAAAACTGTAACTGCTGGTTTAGATCGAAAGATTTCCTAACTTTGCTTTATCAGGCATTAAAAAGGCCATAGTCCAGATTCATTATGTTCTATTTCTTCTCAACTTACATTATACATAAATAATAGAAAAACGGTCTCCCTCCAAAAAACGTCCTGGCATGAAATGTGCATAACTTTCCAGAGTGTGCAAGATTAATAACATAATAATTACTAAAAGAAATACTTTAAATGTCATATAAATTCTGTTAATTGGCAATAGGGATGGGAAAATGATTCTTATCTGCCTAATGTACCTAATACTACAGAATTCTTCATGCATAGGTCAAAACAGTGCATCTTGCTATAATGTTATTACAGCCATTCAAGAGACTGAAATATAGGGTCATTTTTATTTAGGGCCCACTCCAACTCCTATTAAACTCAAAGGACTCCAATTGGAAGATGGAGCAAGCTCTTTAAACCTTGAATCCTGGAAGATTTGTTTGTAAATAAGCCAAATCTGAACAATCATTGTTATTTAGAGCTTTGGATGTAGTGACTTTAGTTCCCCTACTGTTTTGAATTCAAATGCTCTGACTTTCACGCTTGTGCAGGTGAAGTGGGAAGTGATTATTGAGGAAACAATGAGAACAGATGGATTTTGTGGGATTTCATACGATTTTGAATCAGCAAGGAGATCAGCATGAAGGAATCAAACAGGAAGAAAGGCAGGGGAACTCGAAAGGAAAATGGAGCATGGATGGTTGCTATTGCCATAATGATAACTAATAAGGAACCATGTTTCTAATCTAAGGGCTTGTCTACAGAGTGAGGTAATGCGCACTACCGGGGTATGATTTCTAAAGAGCACTGTGCTGTACATTAATTCGTCCTGCTGGTGCTCACTAATGATTCCCTAGTATGTTTTAAGGTAGTACACAGCATTACATTAAAGTGCACTAGGGAGCCTTTAGTGCACACCAGCAGGGTCGATATGGCCCACTTAATGTGCAACACTTTAATGAGCTTTAGAAATCATACCTCTGTAGTGTGCATTACCCCTCTGTGTAGACAAGCCCTAAGAATATATCTACACTGCAGTTCCCTGTGACAGGTTGGATCACAGAAACCCCCTTGGGAGCTACCACCCGATGTGCAAAAACTACCCCTGCTTCTGTTTTCCCTGCCAGCTCAGGACTCCAGCACCCTGTGTTGCTGAGCCAGACACTCCCGTCTGCTCCAACACAGACCCAGGGTCTGAATCACTTGCCCCAAAGCTGCAGGTTTACCTGAAAACAGCTCACAGAAGCATGCTTGTCTTTAGCACTCAGATGCCCAACTCCCAATGGGGTCTAAACCCAAATAAATCCGTTTTACCCTGCATAAAACTTATGCAGGACAAACTCATAAATTGTTCGCCCTCTATAACACTGATAGAGAGATATGCACAGTTGTTCGCTCCCCCAGGTATTAATACATGCTCTTAGTAAATTACTAAATAAAAAGTGATTTTATTAAATACAGAAAATAGGATTTAAGTGGTTCCAAGTAGTAACAGACAGAACAAAGTAAGTCACCAAGCAAAATAAAATAAAATGCACAAATCTATATCTAATCAAACTAAGTACAGATAAGTTCCTCACCAGTTCCAGAATGCTCCCTTTTACAGGCTAATCTCCTTTTAGCCTGGGTCCAGCAATCACTCACACCCCCTGTAGTTACTGTCGTCTGTTCCATTTCCCTTCAAGTATCCTGGGGGTGGGGGGGATGGAGAGGCTCCTTCCTTAGCCAGCTGAAGACCAAATGGAGGGGTCTCCCACGGGTTTAAATAGACTCTCTCTTGTGGGTGGAGATCCCCCTCCTCCCTCCTATGCAAAGTCCAGCTCCAAGATGGAGTTCTGGAGTCACCTGGGCAAGTCACATGTCCCTGCATGACTCAGTCTTTACAGGCCGAAGCCATTGTCCACATGGTATCTTGCATGTCTCCAGGAAGACTTCTTATGTGGATTGGAGCATTCCAAGATGCATTGTTCTCCAAGTGTTTCCTGATCAGGTACTTAACCTGGCGAATTCCTTCCTAAAGAAGCTGACCAAATGCCTCCCAAAGCTTACTTAGAAACCAAGCAAGCATACAGCCCATATTCTTAACCTCAAGTAGAAAATGATATATATGTACAAATAGGATGAATAGATATAGTAGACCATAACCTTTACGGAGATATATTACATGGCACAGGCAGCACAAAACATATTCCAGTTATGTCATACATACATTTATAAGCACCCCCTCCCCATAAAGCCTTATGGGGTACACTGTCACATTCCCGTCCGCAAGCATGGCCACCTTCAGCTCCCATTGGCCTGGAACGGCGAACTGCAGCCACTGGGAGCTGTGGGCGGCTGTGCGTGTGGACGATCGATGTAAACAAACTGTCTCGCAGCCCGCCAGTGGATTATCCTGATGGGCCACGCCTGCCACTGAGCTAGCGCAAGTACCAATAACAGTGAAGATGTGGCAGCATGGGCTAGTCATTCAAGTAGGTACCAAAGGTCCCAGGTGGGCTTGTACAGCCTGTGTCTAAACCTATGCAGTCACTGCTGTTGGTACTCCTGCTAACTAGCTCGGGTACAGCTCCATGAGCTACAGTCACACTGTGATTGCAGTGTAGATATACTCTTAGTTTTAGACCAGCATTAAATAAACCAGTAGTGCAACCTCTGGTGGGTTAGTCAAGCAAGAGCCTGACCCAACTCTCTCTCTTCTAGGGTTGCCAGTTTTGGTTGGATGCATTCCTGGAGGTGTCTTCGCATGATATAATAATCTTTAATTCCTGGAGACTCCAGGCCAATCCTGGAGGGTTGGCAACCCGACTGTCTTCCTCTGCAGTAGATGGAGGGAGTTCCTGATGCATGTGGTATGCCCGGAGGGAGGGTTGGGCTGCTGGGGCCATGTGTTTGTCTGGGAGGTCATTGTGGGAGACCAGCCTAGCTCTCAACCTCCTATAACTTGTTCCCACTACAGCTGCTCAGGCAGCTCCTAGGCATTCTCAGCACAGTGTTCACTGATGCTGCTTTGGTGGTAGTGGTGTGGGCTGACAGGATAAGCCCCGAGTGGGGTAGAATAGGACCCCAGTGATGAAGGAAAAGTCTCTCCACATGTGAATCTGATACAAAATTAGAGGTATGTGGAAGACTTCAGCGAAGGGTTTAAGTAGAGCTGGCTGGAAAAGGGGAAACAAAATGTTGAAATATTTAAGTTGTTTTCATTTCACAGGCCTCCAAATGGACCCATTTTCCATTCATTCGTGACATTTTCTGAGAGGTTTTTTACAGGCATGTTGAAGAATATTGTTGACCATAAATCATGTTTGCCACACAAAAAAAGTGTTTTTTGGTAAGCAAAAAATGTCCCTAATATTTTCAAAAATGGTTTTGAGACAAATTTTGATAAAAATATATTAAAAATTGCAGAAAATTTAGCAAAAATAGAAAATATTGCTCTGTTAATATTTTTTCATCAAAAGTTTAATTTTTGATGAAAAAACATTGAACTCTATGTATAAGCACATAATCACCTCTCTGCCTAGCTGTGATGATGCAACAAGAGCCAGCAGGATAAGCACAGAGGGGGAGAGAAGGCTGAAAGCATTGTGCAATGGTTGGATTTGTGATATGTGGCTTGAGGCCCTAAGGTGTAGACACGTGAAAAGAAGCTGAAATTCTGAGGTGAAGGGCACTGAGAAGGTAGAACAACAGCCTGTTTCCGAGGCACATGGTAGAGTTGTGCAAAAAGGGAGGGAAAGGAGATATGTCTGCCTGATTCAGGGCACTGTGTCAACCAGTGCAACTGAGATACTTGTTGCTTTCCTTCCATACTGTGGAGAAATCGTTGTAGGTTATATGAGTTCAGTTGGACCCGAGCTGAAGGTTCACCCTAAACATTTCACGCAACTGATAACACTAATATTTGCAAAATAAATGGGATGGCTGTGGTGTGCATTGTACAAGCATTGCAAACTCAACGTGTACCTATCCAAGCATTTGTTCCAGCACCTTTTTGCCTAATACAGAGAGGCCTTAAAATTCAGTGGCTTTCTCAATACATTTTCATACAGCTGTCTTCCATCCTGTTTTCCTATACCTATTTGCTCTGTCTAATGTGTACAGCAGTGGCTGATGAAAGAATATTTAAAGACAGAAAAAAGGAATAGTTTGTAGTGTGAAACCAAACGTTTAGTAAAGCTATTGTGAATGAAGGTACTGAGCCAAATAAGTTTAAAAGAGAATTAAATGAGATTTAACTCTGAACCTCTAGGCAGAAAGAGCTAGTTTGACAAACACATTACATCTAATAGTACTGACGGAGAGGTTTGGTTTACAGAATGACATATTTTTGCTTCTATAATCCTCTCCTTCATGTCTGACAGCAACCACAGAGCTCTATTATGGAATTAAAATTAATTCACAAATTTCAGTTTTAGTATGAAGGCAGAAAATTTCTCTGAACTCCCTTTGGGCAGTAAGAGATTACTTTTTAAGGAAAATGTTGTAGATTTAAGGAAGTGTTATGCATTCTGATGCATCTTCATCCTCACACTGAAAATTGCCTTTTGTTATCCGAGTTATCTGAATCCTTTTTACTTACTCCATCCTGATGAGAAAGCCATCATAAGACAAAGATTTTGAGAGTCAGGACTACTAGCTATTAGCAAGAAGTGGAGGGAGATTGTGGTGTATTGAAAACCGTGTTAAAATTTAAAGCTATCACTTTACATCTGCAGAGGTTTTCCTGGTCCTGCTTGCAGCCTAGGGGGCTCTACAGAGAAGCATGCAATGTGGGTCTTTCAGCAATCAGCCCACAGAGAGCCAGCCTAGAGTGATGTGGTGCCTCTTTGCCTTCTTCCTGTTCCACTCTCTCTGTTTTTAGTTCTTGTGTGTTAAGGTTCTGGATTTTACAAAATAGTGTTAGGCTGCAACCTTCCAGAAAGTAATTTATATTTTTATCTAACATCTCATTTTGTATGCCGTGAACATAACAGAGAGCTGTCCTGGTGATGCTGTGCTCTGAGTTGCTCAGAATGGCACTTTCCACTGATTTTGGTGTATCTTGTAAATACAGCAGCACTATAGCAACTGCAGGTTGGCAGGATAAATAACTGCCAGATACCCTGATCCTAGTACAAAGGGTCACTGTATGACCAAATCCTCTAAATAGTTATATATAACCCTCAAATATTGCTAAACTTTTTATCTATCCAGGTAAGCAGCAGAAACCTGTGCATCTCCTCACATCTACATATATGTTCCAGCCACAGCTGCTACCCCTCCGCTAGCATTCCTAACTAGCTGGATAAGTTGGGTATAGACTTCACATGAATACAGGGTGACAGTGTTCTATGGAAGCTTAATACCCATAGTCAAGAGGAAAACCATCCACAAGATAACTCCAAGCTTCACACTGATTGCATTATTTTTAAATCCAGGTCTTTATAGAGGTCTTTCTGCACGTATCACCTTTCTTCATGTATAGATTTGTTAATCTTTTGAGGATGCTGTAATACTCACCTTTTTTTTCAGGAAGGCTGGTGTGTTTATGAGCTGGAATAGAGGGGTTACCAAATGATTTAGCAGGCTTGTGATAATGACATAACAGGAGGGTCAACCTGAGAAGGTATGTTTGTGTTAACTTATTTTGTATGCTATATAAAGTATTCAGAGTTCAATACTGTCAGGAAATGTAAGTAAATACATTGCAAATGATACAGAAAAAGACTTGGCTGAATCCTCTAAGTTCTGCTCTATAGGCTCAGTCCTGATCCCACTGAAATTAGTGGCAAAATTCTCATTGACTTCAGAGGAGGCAGGAACAGGCTCAAAACATGTTCACTAAAAAGACCCTGAAAAGAACTCCCCTGCTACCCATGCCTGCCTTGTCTCTCATTTAAACAACAACAAATACTTTTTGGACTGAATTCTACACTTGGAATTTCCTACTGTTGCTAGCACTGGTTCAGCTCCACTGGGGTTTGCAGCATTGAGAGCTCTAGTATAAAGACTGGCTACCAGCTGCCACCACTGTTTTAAACTGTATTTCAAGTAACCTTGCTCAGAGCAGGTATAATTTACCCACTGCATAAGGCTGTTTACATTAAGGTTCCCACTTTTTCTCATGCCAGGGAAACTGGACCGGTGATAGCAATGATGGGAAATATTTCAAAACATTTCCTACTGTAGGTTGAGCTTTACAGGCCCTGAGCAGCTCATAACTCTATCTCCAGTTGCTCCTGGACTGGCTCATAGCTGGCAAAATGGAGGATATTAAAATCCTATAAAGATACTATCAAATTAGAAAATACTGTAAAGTGGGGTTTTTTTGTTTCTTTTAAGGATGAAGAAACCAAATGAGAGAGGGCTTAAGCTCCCTCTGTGCATGCATGCAGAGCGGAAAGAAATTACATTTAATTGACATCTTGATGATAGGAGTTGGTATTTGACAATACTTAATTGCATCTGAAAAAAGCACTTTTCAACAGCTGCTCGGATTCTGTGCTTCAAGGGGCTAAGAAAGAGATTAGGGCTGTATGAGAATTGCACCCCAAAATTCAGCATTTTTTATGGATTTAGGAATTCCAGGGGGAAAAGCACTCTCTCTGTTTGGTTGAAAAATTTACTGGGCATTGACAGGACTTACATTGCAGTAAACACAGGAAAGTTATGCAAGACCCAGTATCTTTCAAGGAATGGCAAAGTTTGCTAGGTAAGACTTGAAGATTGTGAAGTTGTGCCCACTTATCAGGAATGAGAAGAAAAACAGGAGCAAACATAACTGGAGCTAAAATCATTTACCACCCAGCAAGGAGGGAGGTACAGCCTGCAGTAGCCAAATGTCAAGGTTCCCCTTTGGGCTGGTGCCAGTTTTCTGTTCCAGATTTAAAGAGCCAGCCAACACCAGAGCAAAGTAGGTAATGCTCCCATAAAAGGCTGAACCTAAAATGGAAAGATAAGGTAGAGAAAGGGAGAAACTTTCTGAGGTCCAGGAAATTGTGTGGAACACAGGCAGCAGAGAGCATGCCAGCATATATTTTCCAGCTTGAACAATGATATGATAGCTCGTTAATGGTCTATGTGAAACAGGTTTGTGACTCAGTCCAATTCCAAGAACAGAATTGTTCCCATCATGCTTTTACTAATTGGCATTGTTGTTGGTAGTTGCGGTGCAAAAAGACTAGGGACTGAATGGGCAGGAGATTAAACCCTGCTCTACCACAGAGGTGGCCCCTTCTGAACAGTGTTGAGTTACATTGTCAGGGACTCATGATGAAACCAAGTTATTATTATGATTATTATTATTATGCCTGTGCTGAATCTGTTGGATTGGTGAATAAAGAGCTTCACTTTGCAAGATTAGCTGTCTGGTCCCTTTCACCAGAACTGCATTAACTGAAACATGCACAAAAATATAACAGGATGCCACCATTTAACCTTTATAAACAGACTTACTGAGAGAAATGTGCTAGACAAAGTGTTTCTAAAACTGTTCCCACAATTTGCATGTCTGAAGAGATTAATATTAATACCCAGTTTGGAATATGTTGTATTACATGACCTGATTTTAATGAAATTAGCCCTTTGAAAACAAAGTATTTAAAATATTAGACATTTAAATATCCAATTGCACAATGTGCATTTTGTATAATGTTTAAACTGCAAATACAGTTAACAGAGTCTTTTACACCCAACAATGCATGGGAGCAACTCACATTAATGTTAATAATGTATCTTTTAAATTTTGGCTTGAAAATGAGAAAAAAGAAAGGACCAGATTAAACTGCCTTTCCTCAGTAATATTGAAATTGAGCAGCACTGGAAGAAATGTAGTGTCTGATGTGGATAGGGCATAGCACATTCAGGGTCTGATCCTGAATGGGAACTCTGAGATCTATTGAAATGCAAATATTATATAATCATAATAGTTAAAATACCAGTATAAAGTTCTGTCTACAAAATGTAAAATACTCAGGCATACACGGCATAATTTTTAAGGTAACAATGGTGTCTTTTGTTAAACAAACACAATCATGTTTGCTCAGACAAGCACTCACTAACAAATAAACCAACTCAGGTGCTCTAAGTACTCATGGAAGTATGCATGCATGCACACATGTGCTTGCTTCCATACACTTATATGCCCTCATTTTCACACACACATATGCACTCATACATGAACTAGATACTTTTGCACATATCTTCACAGGTGCACTCATACACAAATACTTTCCTGCACACTTAATACTCACCTGCACACGCTAGCACTCACTGAGCCACATGTAGATGCATTCATGTACTCACCTGTTTATATAGCCAATCACTCCACCCTCATGCATCCCCATGTGCATTCCCTCATGCACATTTCCACTCATGCCCTCACATACGTACACATGGACTGCTATTGGTGTAAAATGACCAGTTTAAAGCACAAGAACAAAGGGGCATTCAATGACATTAGAAGGTGCCACAAGAAGATGTTGAGGCCAAGAATTTAGCAAGATTAAAAAAGGGATTGGACATTTATATGGATAATAGTATCCAGAGTTTTCAATGGTTAATGATAATAAAAATATTGGAAGGGGTATTAAAACTCATGTTTCGGGGCCTCAGTCAATCTCCAACTATTAGAGAACAGGGTGAGCTACTTGGGGTCAGATAATGTCAGATCTGCTTACTGCAGGGCTCCTAAAACTTCCTCTGAAGCATGTGGCCACTGTCAGAGACAGGCTACTGGACCCTGGGTCTGAATCTGATCCAGTCTGACTATTCCTATGTTCCTAAGTTATTCTTTGAAATTGTCTATATCCAGGTTTCAGAGTGGTAGCTGTGTTAGTCTGTATCAGCAAAAAGAATGAGGAGTACAAAAAAAACCAGTTGGAGAACACTTCAACCTCCCTGGGCACTCAATTACAGACCTCAAAGTCGCAATACTCCAACAAAAAAACTTCAAAAACAGACTCCAATGAGAAACTGCAGAATTGGAATTAATTTGCAAACTGGACACCATTAAATAAGGCTTGAATAAAGATTGGGAGTGGATGGGTCATTATACAAAGTAAAAACTATTTCCCCATGCTAATTTCCCCCCCTACTGTTACTCACACCTTCTTGTCAACTGTTGGAAATGGGCCATCCTGATTATCACTACAAAAGTTTTTTTTTCTCCTGCTGATAATATCCCACCTTAATTGATTACTCTTGTTACAGTTGGTATGGCAACACCCATTTTTTCATTTTCTCTGTGTATATATATATCTCCCTACTGTATTTTCCACTGCATGCATCCGATGAAGTGGGTTTTAGCCTACGAAAGCTTATGCTCAAATAAATTTTTTAGTCTCTAAGTTGCCACAAGTACTCCTCGTTCTTTTTGTCTATATCCAGTTGTTCTTCCTTCTTATCAGTCATGTTCCCAACAACCCATTTATAAAATGCATAGGGGGAAAAAATCAAACAGTAAAAGGTGTTGTGTGACTATAGTTCATTTGCAGGGAGAGAAGGAATGTCTCATTGTTCCTCAGAGACTCCCATCTCTGCTAGGAATGGTTGCCCTAAGGGAACTGGATACATGTCTAAAAAGAATCTGATTTAATAGAAACAATTGATGAAAGCTTAAGGAAATATGAACAAAAACAAACCTTCTAAGCAGTTCCTGCTGCCCGTATGCAGCTTGATAGACTCAGTTCAAGACACCCCAAAACTTAGAAAAGTGAATATTTTAAAAAATGTATGTTCTTGTCTTTGCTTGCTCTCCTAGGGCCTGATCCAAACCTCACTGAAATCAAAGGAAAGCCTCCCACTGGCTTCACTGGACTTTGAAGCAAACTCGTACGCCCTGATCCTGCAGTCAGCTCCACATGGGCAAGCTCTTGTGCCCAGACAGAGTTTCACTGACGTCAGTGGGGATGTGCATGAATCCAACTGTAAAATCAGGGATTATGAAGACAAACTTCACATGAACCCCTATGTAGTCAATCACATTTTGACGTTGTTTTCCACATTGTCTCCAAAGACGATATAGCTGTTCTTATATGAAAATAGCTGCCCCTGGCTGTTCCCATTGTGATGTTTTTCCTGTTGTTTTTCCTGTCTAAATGGAAGTTCCCATGCTGAGGGAAACAGAATGCCTATGAGGAAATGTAAAGAATATTTTATAAGCCCAATCTTTTAGTATAATGGTGATCATAAAAGATGCAACCTACTTAGAGTAACCTAATTGGAGGCTTAACTAAAGTATAGTTTCTGTTTATTTAATAACAAGGGGAATAAAACAGTTAAGAAGTCTAGAAATCATCAGGGGGTAAGCTTCTTCATTCATTTGGGGAATCTTTAAATGTCTTCAAAATTCTGGGTGAGCCATCCTAGATAGAGACAAACTGTGTTTGGAGTCAGATATAAATATTTGTTACTGTCCAGGTAGGTTATTGCAGAACCTTCCTTTGGCTGAACAAATACCAGCATATTTATTAACCTCAACACACCTGTGGTATATTTTGCATACAAGGCTAAGTAAAAATATATTTATATTTAATTCAGTATAAAGAAATAAAAGACTATGAAATACTTTTACAGTTCATTCTCTAGGCCTAATCCAGGAGTCCTCCTTAAGGCATAACCCCAAATGACTTCAATGGGAGTTTAGCCTAAGTAAGAAATGCAGGATTTGATCCTGTTTTCCATTTTATAGGGTCAAGATCAATGGTGGCATATCCTCAACAGGTTTGTAGATTTCCTTCAGCTCACCGAAAGTTTGAATGCTTATGTGAACCTTGTGGGGGGCTGAAATGTGATTTGCTATGTTGATGGAAGCATTATGAAAATAGATGTACCATAGATGGAGATAAATATACAGCTATTTGGTGAATGAATTGTTCAGTAGCATTCCTTGAATAATGTGTTCAATAAACAACATTCAGCTAGCCCTATAATTTTTAAATATCTTTTCATCCTGATCTGTGCTGTCATATTGAAGATTATGTTACCTTGTTTTATTCTACCCTGTCTATAGTAAGGAATTATTTTTAGAGAATGAAATGGTACAATATACCTTGACTAGAAATGTTCATACATGTACAGATAAAAGTCTGAATTGAGCCTTCATCCACAACTCAAACTAAATCCAAAACCAATCATTATTGAGGTTCCAAGACCTCAGTTAACTTTTGTGTAATTGTGGTTAATTTTTGCTGTCTTCTATTTTCCTGGTTACAGTTATTGGCTGGAAACGAATTCTAGGGGCAGATCTTCAGCAGATGTAGATTGTCATAGCACCATTGACTTCACTGGAGCTATTGTTATTAACAATTAGTATTATTGTAGCACTTAGGGGTCCAGTTGTGGACCATGAACCCACTGTGTAGGGGCTGTAGGAAATACAGAACAAAAATGTATACCAGCTGAGCATCTGTCCCCTGAAATCTCATGGGAAAAAACCTGCCCACTCTATCTAATTGGAAGCAGGGTAAACTCTTCTGTCCACACAACTGAACCAAGAATATAGAGAAGACCAACATTTAAACATAGAGAGATGGGCTTTCCCATTATATTTCAGGATTTACCTTTCTGGTCCTAACTGGAACCTTGTAGTCTTAGTGTCATCCTGCTCACATGAGAACCATCTAATACCAAAGGAAACATGAATATATTAATAAAGTCCAGCATGTGTGTCATATTCACAAGGTGTAGAATAACAGGTCCACAGAAGGTAGAGATGGAATCCACTTGGCATTTCATGTGTTCTGAAGGCACTCACCCTTTTTGCTGGTACCTCACAAGACAAGGGAGGATGGATGATAACAGAACTTCACCACGTCCAAGTGTGTTGTGGGTTCACAGCAGGTGGGAGTGCGGCCTGGATCTGAACAAATCCAGTAGTGTAGGTATATTGTATCACTATAATATTCGAGCACCTGTTAAATGCTCTCCTCTTCCTTAAATACTACCTCCTCCAATTTGCTGATAAGTGAATCTCTGGCACATTTTGCTGCTGCTTCCTGTCTTAGATACCAGCACCTGCTCCCCAAGGAATTCCATTGCTCAAAGGCGTCCCCCGGTGTTCTCTGCACCATGGAAAATCTCAGGAAGCAGCAAGATCACAATGGTGCTGTGTGCTGGGCTCAGTATATTTTGAATATATTGAATCATTATAAACTGAGCCATGACACTAAAACACAAGGCTGTGAAAGTGTAGTTTATAAGGCTATAATATGCACTTACATATTGGAAGGACAGAGAGAATAGCTAACATGTTATGGTGATAATATGCACTTACTGTATTTCTGAGCTGGAGAAAGACCACAACTCTTTATTTTGACAGGAAATAATACACATTTCTGACAGTGAGTATGAGAGAAAATGTAGTCTGTTTAGAAGTGCAATGTCAAATACTCTAGTGTGGAATAGAAAGCCAGTGGTCCCAGCATTTGTTAAGGTGTCTTGTTGCCTCATATGAAAAATATGAACCAGATTTTGCAGCAAGCTTTGTAAGGCTAGCATCACTAGTTCAAAATAACACCTTCAGTAGATCATCTTCAGTTTATTTAAAATGAAAATTAGAAACTAACAGTGTATTATTCATGTTCTTTAGTGTATCCAGAGCATCTTGGGTGTTTCTTTAACTGCTATAAATACAGGATTCTTCTTGCCACACACAGAGCACTTCATCTGAATCTCATCAAATGAATACATTATTTACATTACATCCATCTTAAATTTGGCGTGTGCCTTTTTCTCCTATAGATTTTTCAGTAATAATATACTAGGGTGAAAGCATTCCAACCCCCACCCCTCCATCCTCTGCTTTTGGTTACACCAGTGTAAATTTGGGGAAATTCTGTCAACTTCTGAGGAGTCATTCTGATTTTCACCAGTGTAATGGAGATCAGAATCTGACTTTATATACTGAGCTGAGAGACTGTATATTTATCCTAACCCATTACTCAAGGTTCCTCTACTGTCTGCCTTTGGCCGTGCCTGCATGTCTTCTGCATGGGCAATGAGTGGAAAAGTCATACATATAATTGTCTCACAGTTATTACAATAATACATGAATATGGTTAAGTAATCCTTTCTCCTTTTTATCACTGTAATCTCATGTTGTGTCTGCTTATTCTTCCCAGAGTATGCAGCATTTATTACCATTTTTAGTTACACTTGATGGGTTTTGTTTCCCCCCCGCCCCACACACAAATATACATAATGCAAAAGGCTGTTTGTTTCCATCATTTTTAAACAAATGTAAACTAAACAACTCCTTTTACGTTTCTTTTTGGTTAGCAGCCAATGTAAATGCTTACGCTACGAGAACAAGCCCATTTCCTGCCGTTAAGGCTTTTTTGTTTATCCTAGGGCTACTCACTGCCACTGCCTGCCCCTGACAGACTATTAACCCCTGTTTCTAGCAGGCAAACCAGATGTGGGTTTCTTAAGCAAATTATTGGTTATTTCACCACATGTAGTTTTTGCAGTTAAGTGTTTCCAGCTTCTCAGAACATTCCACAGAAATAACATCACATTTTCCCCTAACCTGTTAATTAGCATAATTATTTATCAGCCTGAAAACCACAGCTTGAGTTTGTTAAGCAGCAGGCAGACACATAGTGGATAGCAGCCCAAGAGACTTGATAGAGTGAGGAAAAGATGGAGGCTCTGGAAGCTGGCTAAGTGACGGTGAGAAGACATGCTATATGCACTTCCCCTCCACCTTCCTCTTGATGGTCCTCCAAATAACTGGGGTATTTCCCTTTTCTATCTGGGGGGACAGGGGAGTCACTGGTGAAGGCTGCTCCTTTCCTAGTTTTACCAGTTAGATCCAGCTGTGGATGATCAATCTATAAAAACTATATCCTCTCTCAGTCTTAGCAACTGGGTCAGAATCCCTTGGAGAAGCCCTGTATTTTTGGACCACTCTTTATATACATTCATGTAATTAAAACAAAAAAAAAAGCACCGACCCTGCAACACTTAAAAAAGAAGCCACGTGTGCACAAGTTTATGTGATGTCAATTTTTTTCAATTTAAAAGCATGCAAGATAACCAACAGGTCCTGCATCTGATTCTCACCAGGCTTCATCGGAACAATGTCTGCAAGTTGCTAGATCAAGGCAAGGTTGCTCATCCCCTTTTAGGTTGAGCCCCAGGTCCTGTTGGCTCATCAGATATAAATGGAAAACTATCAGTAGACCAATTACAAAGTGAATCAGGTAGAAAATAGACATTAATCACAGACTTTCCACATATATATGTGGGTGCACCACAGTGCAGAAGACCCATGTTAAGTTCTATTCCTCCTAAAATCCCTTGACCTCTAATGATACTGACCTCCCTTATGAAATGATTTGAAATCTACTAATGAAATGCACTATATAAGAGCCAGGTATTATTAATGCTAAAGCATTTGCATAGGCCCACTGGGGTGGATTGCCTTCTGTATTTGCTCAGGTAGGCACTTGGAATTTTCTGTCTGAAAGAATCTACATTGTTTTTAGTGCTTCTTTTATTCCCCGAGAGCAGAAAACCCAGCTCCTGCATTCTGTCATCAGCTGAGCTGTGGTTTTTGTGAAGTCAGTAATGAAGGTGGATTTCATGTAAAAGTTAATGGCAGCAGTGAGAATCAGTGATAGATACATTTCTAAATGTTTGTGGTTTCTACTACTATGAATTTCAGCCCAGGCTCACAGTTTTGGGATTGGACTCCAAATGCCATAAATTGGACAAATTAACCAGAATTTCCTGCAAACATACTCCTTCTTCCCAGCTCTACCAAGCAGATTTTTTTTTGAAAATTACTGAGTGTATCCAAAGGTATCCCCAGACTTTTCAGTTTGTTCTTAAAGCTCATAGCATTATTAGGCCATATCTATGACCCAGGTTTAACAACCTGCTAAGAAGCCCATTTTGCTTCAGAATTCCTATTCCTAGGAATACACTATACAATGAGACAATACGTATTTGTCTCACATATACACCTGACCACATGTAAAATAAATATAGTATATTACAATCTGGACTAGTTGTCTAGATGTGAAAAATATTTCATTAGCTATGTAGTGTCTGTTATAGATATTGTGACATGTATTTGTCATCATATATGTACCATACAATCATGACATACATATACCCAAAACACAGATGTATAACTTTCCACATGGACTATGGCATGTATGTTCGGTAATGTTAGCCTTAATAAGCACATTGCTCAACATTGTCAATTATATCCGACAATCAATACTAATCTGGAAAAATAATCAAAATGCCAAATTCTCTTGAGATCAAGGGACTTACACTTGGTAGTAATGAAAATACAGATAGATATCTACTGGTGAAAAGCACACTCTCTCTAAGCACTTTACAAGTGAGAAGTATCATTATTCCCATTTTATAGATGGGGAAACTGAGGCACAGAAAGGGGAAGTGACTTGCCCAGGTCACCCAGCAGGCCAATGGAAAAAACAGGAACAGAACCTGGGTTTCAGTCTAGCACTCCATCCACTAGGCAACACAATCTGGTAACACATCCAGGACTGGTGATTGCTGTGTGTGTTATTTTCCATTATGCATTGTGTGCCAGATTGGGACAGACCCTGACACAGAGGAGTGGGAACAGCATGCAGAGAGCAAGCAGAAGGTCCTATCAGAAATGAATGCAGGGATTTCTTCCCCTTTGCACTTCTGGAGAAGCTCAGCATGGTAAAGCATAATGCCAAAGTCTTTTTCAGTGAGCAGTTCAGGTTCTTTACTATCATTCAAGTAAATTAATGAACTGAATAATATTTAGATGACTTCGATACCCAAAGAAATTATCCAAAATTACCACTGAGATCTGGACCAAGTATTACCTCACCAGCACTCATTAAGATTCTCACACTGATAAAAGGGCATCAACTCCCCTCTGTACTTCCTTATACAGATACCCACATCCACATTATGCTCCACAAATGAAAATAATAAAACAGAGGCAGTCTTCATGAAACACAATTCAGTGTCTTACTACAGCCTGGCCAATGTTTCAAAAGGAGGAAGCAAAGACAAAACTCTACCATTGTAAGCCTGGATGCCAGGTATGTTCCAACACAAATCACAAAATACAAGAGGAGGAGGAGGAGGAGGAAGACAGTAGTGAGATGTAAACTCCTCCTCCCCCCCCCCCGAAAAACCTACTCTACAACCCCAATGCTCTGTACAATCTGTCTTTCTGATATTGCATTTCTCATGTGTTTATCTGCATTTACTATTAAAGAGGTAAAATTATTAACTAGAGAATTGTAACCCTGCATTTTCTGATTAACTTTATAAACAAAGATTTCATAGGAACTTATTTCAAGCAGTTCTATTTCCAAGTCTTCTATTGCTGGGACTCACTGACTGTTCCACCTTCTCATAGTTAATATTTTGGGGGGGAAAGGCAGTGTTTGCAGTTTATTTTAACAACAGTTTACTTTTTTACATAATTTACTATGTATATGATTTAATATTATATAGTGTATATGATTTAATTGAATTGTTGGACATGACCAAACAATATAATGTCCACTTTGAATTCCACACCTCTGTCACGTATAATTATCAGTCCCCTTCTGTTAGCTATGATGGAGTCACAAAATGGCAAATTGTCGCTGCCAAAACATGTTCACTTGGGCTAAAGTCGTGAAAATTCACCATTCTGCCATTGTGAAAAGCTGTGTTCCTTTGTGGAAAGGAAGAAATTTTGATTTAGGTCATGTGTATGAATGCCTGCTGAAATGTACAATTATATACATTAATACTCAAAAAGGGCCAAATCCTGGTCCCAATGAAGTTTCATGGCAAAACTCCCATTGACTTCAATGGGCGCCATATTTGACTCTGAGATTATATCTACACTTGCAATTAAGTGTAGGGGGCTGTTTAGTTGCGATATAGATGTTCAGGCTTGGGCTGCAGCCTGGGCTCTAGGACCCGGAGAGGTGGGAGGGGCCCAGAGCTTGGGCTGCAGCCTAAGCCTGAATGTCTGCACCATAATTAAACAGTTCCTTAACCCAAGCCCCACAAGTCCCAGACAGCTCACACAAGTTTTAGCCTATGCTAGATCACCATTCTGAAGCTCCCCAAATGAAGCCATAGGCATTTGCTATGTTCTGCAGTGGCTCACATACAGCAGTGAATATCTGGCACACATATGTTTCACAAGAAGGGTGAAAGTAGCGTCTTTGCTCTGAGTGAATGTACCCTTCTGCACTGCCTCCTTCATCACTCTCATCCTCTGACATATAAATTAGAGAGAGAAATAAACTGGGACGTTTTCAAGATTTCTGTTTACAAATGTAAGGCACTCGGTAATGACTACATTAAGCAGGTCCTTTATCCCTTAATGCCAGTAGAAGCCTAGAAGTGTTCTGTCAGTGTATTGGTACATAGCTTCTTAGGTAGGCAATTATAGTTTCTGTGCATGCTGCATTAAGCTAACATTTTAGTTCCAATTACATTGCAAATTTTTTCCTCACTATTCGTATAGACCAGGGATCAGCAACCTTTCAGAAGTGGTGTGCCGAGTCTTCATTTATTCACTCTGATTTAAGGTTTCGCGTGCCAGTAATACATTTTAACCTTTTTAGAAGGTCTCTTCCTATAAGTCTATAATATATAACTAAACTATTGTTGTATGTAAAGTAAATAAGGTTTTTAAAATGTTTAAGAAGCTTCATTTAAAATTAAATTAAAATGCAGAGCCCCCCAGACTGGTGGCCAGGACCCAGGCAGTGAGAGTGCCGCTGAAAATCAGCATGCGTGTCGCCTTCGGCACGCGTGCCATAGGTTGCCTACCCCTGGTATAGACCTTTTATCATTTAAATATTCTCTCATGCATTGATTTTGACTGAATATTCCTGCCACATTGTGGGCTGATGAGACAAGGCCCAAATTATAAATGCATGTTCTACAGCACTCAGAGATGGAAAAGGTGCATTGCTTGTCTATAATAGCATCAGCGATATCAGTCCATCCACTCTGAGTTTCTTTTCCACTCTCTGAGCTTAGAAGACATTCAGTTCCCTGACTCATACTTAGCCTGCACGTGAAATATGGAGATAATGATTTTGATGTGATGGTCTGAATGCTGGTCATGGAAATAATCTTTCCAGAAACCTTTAGCATCAGGAGTAAGTCTAGTGTAAATCATAGAAATGATACATGGATCAAATGAGGTTTCCAACTCTTACTCTTCCCTTTCAAGAATCCCATGGTTTCTGGAGTCAGAAGACAGCTGAGTTTTCTAGCAGTGTGACTTCAGTCGTGTCTTCTTTGTTTTGAAATTCAGTTTACATTCTTCCCATCTAAATATTAATATACCAGGTAAGTGCCAGTACTAGAAAAATGTCACTAGTAGGGTTATATACAGCTGCATTGGCAGCATCAGCACTGACTTCCTGAGTGACAATTACAAAATGGATGATTGTTATACATTCTGCCTTCCTGAATTTCTCCTATAACTCATTTCACATTTTGTCTTGAAATAGAATTTCTCAGTGGGGAGTTCTGCTACTATGAGCCAGAGAAGACCTTAGAAGGTTTACAGGAAGAGCAGTAGAATGGGTAAGACCCAGCCTTGCAGGGGGAAAAAATTAGGGGGGAAATAGCAAGATTATTCAATCAGGCTCCAAACAGCTACCTCATTTTTTCCTTCTTTCTTAGTTAATAAAACTTCATAACCGAGATAATTTTTCACTAACTCTCCCCTTTTGGGGACCTGGTACATTAATGTAAAGTTCAAAACTACACAAACTTCCACCCAGCTCAAAACCCTTGGTGCAGAGTTCTTAGTTCCAGCTCTGATGAGGCTTTCCTCCAACAGGCCTGGTCCCTACACTCCTGCCTTCCTAGCTAGCCCTGCTGGCTTGCATCCCTCAGGCCCTCTGTCTGGGCGCTAAGGAGAATATCTCTGGAAAAACCACAACCCATAAACCCTTTTGAGTCTGTACCTGATCTCAGGGCTCCCAGCAGGCCTGGTTCTACATCACATGCTCCCATATGACCCCCCTAGATTCATTCCCTTCAACTGGGAAGGCAGACTAACCCTGGCACAAGCACAGTGTTTTTTTCCATGGAGAAGCCTTCCTAGTTATGGCATTACACTTTGAACTTTATCTCTGGAAGCAAAAGGGTTTAGACTTCATTTATTTATTTAAATGAAAGCCTAGATCTCAGGCACTAACTCAGCAGGGATACTAAGTTCTCTAAAGCTCATGTTCCTTAGCAACAGTAAATATTAATAACCTTCTGTAATTTCACATTAATCAACTAAACGCTGGTCTTCAGCACTAGGTAGGCTAGGGGACTCCAGTAACATTTGTTTTCTCGCTCTCCTTTCTCTTTTCTGACTCGAGTGTCAAAAAGAGTTACAAGAATTTAAAGTTGTGTCCAACAGTTTTATTTTCAGGGTATCATATTTCAGGAGCCCCCCTGTCTGAGCCATTTCAAAATTGGCAGACAAATTCTAACGTGGTCTCTGATCTAATCCACCAATTACAAGGCTGATGTAACTTTTTTGTTGATTTTAGAGGTAGTGGCAAAAATGAACTTAAAATGGAAACTCAGTTGCAAATTCTAACTATGAAGCAACTGCCATTGTCCCAAGAAGATATTTCACTGATAGGTTGGAACATTCTAATAGATTCACTGTGATCTGCTACAGTAAAAATAACTTTTTAAATTATACTCAATAGTTATCTGAGAGAACAGTATGGGTCCTAATACAAATTTTCCTTCTTTTTAATAAATAAAATACTCAATAAAAACAACGGACAGGCAAACACACTACCCTGTAATGAAGTCAAGGGTTTGACATAAAGCAGCAGTGTCAGACTTCAGAACTGAGGCTAGCACTCCATTTTTAACTTTCACTTCATCCTAATTTTGTATCTGTTATTTTCCAATAGTATGAGTGAAGAACAGTGTGTATCAACTTTAACTTCATATTTTCCAGCTTTTGTTGGTTTCACTCTGACCCTTAAAGTTATTTAAATGTTGTTTTTTCTGTTTAATTTAATATAGGTCTGAATCTCCACTGGAATGCTAGAGACCTGCTGAGACCATAATGAAAAACACAAGTTCTGTGTACCAATTTGTGGTCTTTGCAGGCATTCCAACCCAGCTGTCTTGTGGCTGCTAATACTCCAGCATGATCCCCATTCCCAGCTCTTTGCTATTCTAGTTAAAGATGTCAGAGGTTGTGGCTCAGATGGTGTATTAAACAGACAAATGCTTACTACAGGATTCTACAACTGAAGTGTAAAGACCAAGGCTTTAAAGAAATCTGGGATACCACATAGTTTAAATCATGGGCATTTTCCAAACTAGGATATACTAGTGATACTTTGTTTTTAAAGCAGTGCCCTTTTACATTCTGTTTTTCAACATAAGAAAGTACCTTCCAGCTGAACCATAGCAAGTTGGCTGAGGCTGATGTGCTCACATGTTCTATCTATCAGCCTTTTGGAATGTTAATGAAAAAAGTAATCATTTATTTGCAAATTCACAGGAGACCTGGTTTTTCCATTGTATAAAGTCTTCTTAAATATATGGGAAAGCAAGGGGTATAGGTGAATATTTCATTTCCCTTTATTTTAAAATTCAGACCTGCTGTGGACTAAAAAAAATAGAGAGTCACAAACACGATAGAGTTTGTGATTATTCAACCATCTGCATGTCCCACACCACATCGCAATCATCAATATCTGCAAGAGAACAGGAAAATTTCCCTTCTGTGATAAACATACAAAAGTATTTTTTTAGACTCTCATAATAGTCTCCTATACCATTTGCTTACATCTGTGTTTATATTAGCCAATGGTCAAAGTGTCTTATGAGAGTGTTACCCAGCAAAGCTTCTCCCCAGCTCCAAAGCATGTGCTGTCATGCCCAATCTTTTGAACGGAGATTTATTTCATTAATAGAGGCTAGCTAATAAACAGAAACAGTCTTTTAACTCAATCCTTTGCCCCAGGCTTCAGGGCCACCCCTCCCAGGGCTCTCTGGAGTCCAGCTCCTAGCAGCTTTCCAGTCTCAGTAACTTCTACTCCCTTCTTAGAACAACAACTGTAAAACTGCTTCCCGGAACCCCTAAACCCCTTGTTCCAGGGATCTACCTCAGGGGCTAGCTCTGCTCCATTATGGACTGTCCATTCCCAGGGCACAGCCTATCTCACTCCCTCTCCCAACTGCCCATTAGCAGCCATTTATAGGCCCAGGTGTAGCCCAGCCCTCTTTAAGTGGCTGGATTGGGCTCACCTGCTCTGGTCCAGGGGCACTGGGCTTAGTCTATCCCCAGGGACTAACTACCCTGGGATAGAATGCTTCTGAGACAAGCAGTTATGTCTACTCAAGAATATAGTCTGTATTTCTATCATCACTCATAGTTTTACTTATGGACATCAGATATGAGTAAAACCCGGGCTATGGACCCAGTTAGTTTTATTTTCCCAGAAGAATTGATTGGATGTATTATTGTATTGACTCTTCATATTGAGAAATCCCAAAGTGATCTGATATTTGCATTGCATGGCCCCAGACAATTTGCCAACATAAAGCTACCATATGAGTCAAAGCTCCAAAGTTAGGCCTTAAATGTATTAGGATCTGACTAATTTACACTTTTAGGCCCCTTTACATGACTAGCAGTGTACAGAGGCCTCTTTACTGTAAATGAGAATCAGGCCCATTGCACTTTTTGCTAACATTTGAGTCATCAGAAAAAACAGTATCAATGCCAGGTGCTATTATCCTTGCTGATGTTGTGACTCCATATATATGGGCATTTTTTGTCTTAAAACTTTTTATAACATGCATGTTGGCATAACACATGGTCAGAACTAATGGTAAGTCACATTTAAAGAGTGCTAATTGCTATTCCTTTGGTCTTTGATTTATATTATCCAGCAGCATCCACTTTAAGGTCTTAGGCCTATGCAAGAATTCTGCTAGGAATCAAGGATGGGTTTTGTGTGCAGATAATCTGCTAATAATAAGTTCATCTAAAGTTATCCAAATTTCTTTGGCCTTCCTTGTGGTATTTAGGTATTTCCACTTCTGGCCAAACCCAAGTACTATAGTGCAGAGAAAATGGAAATAAAAAAATCAGTTAATTGAACTGTATCCAACCTCTTTAAAAAAAATAAAAAAAAAGAGAGTCAGTTTGACTTGGGGTTGGATTTGTTTTGGTTCCTATTTTCTTCTGGATCAACTCACTCAGTCCTACCAAGAATTACCATTCAGTATGATGCAATTCCACATCTAGACACAAGAACAGGATCAGCTTCATTGGGAAAAAAGGTGTATAGTGAAGTTTTGAAACCAATATGGTAAGCAAACTGTAGAGAGACATGCGAAGCTTTTTTTAGAAAATTCAAAACTACATTAAACTTGCAAGGTTTTCTGTTAGTTTATGAACTCAAAACTCAGCTGAGAGTCATGAATCCTTCAGTAAACTTGTGGTGAATTTGAGGCAAACATGGGATAAGTTTTGTGCGAACCAGAGGAAGTTATGGTTTCAGGAGGAAATCATAGGAAACTCAGCAATTTTGCCCAGTTGCAACCAGAAATCAGGCTGAAACTTGGGCTGAATTCAGATGAGTTTTATATATAGGCCTTATCTCCATAAGAAAACATAATACCTGTATTCCAGAAACTGGTAGCAGTGGTACAACAGCACCTGTGGTAGCAAGAGTATAAGTGTTTTTACAGTCCGCTTAGAGCAGGTTTTCAGGAGAGTGATTAATAAACATCTGGTCCCTGTTTATACTAGTGGCTTAGGATCAATGCAGCTGTGCTGTTGTTGGTCATTGCTGGAATATGGGTACACATATTTCTAGGATAGACAGACTCTTAGGCCAGGTCTACACTACAGATCTATATCAATATAACTACATGGCTCCTGGGGTGTGAAAAATCCAAACCCTGAGCAACTTAGTTATACCGACCTACCCACCTGCATAGACAGCGCTATGTCATGGGAGAGCTATCACTTCTCGGGGAGGGGATTAACTACCCTGATGGGAGAAGCTCTCCTGTTGGCGCAGGAGCATCTTCACTAATGTGCTACAGCAGCACAGCTGCATTGGTGCAGCTTCACCTCTGTAGCACTGTACATAAAGACAACAAGCCCTTAGTTTTTGATTTTGTTCAAAGAAAAGCTTTGACCAAATTCTGCTTTCAATTAAGCTGGAGTAAATTCAGAGCAATGCCAATGAAGTTTTTAAAGTCACTCTAGGTTTATACTGATGTAATTTAGAGCAGAATTTTAGCCCAATGGGTGCAAACCCATGTAAAATGAGACTAGAAAAAGAATCCAAAGTGAATTTCAGAGAGTATTACCATGGACTTAACAACCCTCTAGGCAAATTTCCCCTTGTTAAAAAAAAAAAAAAAAAAAAAAAAAGCATATTTCTGGAGGCCATTTATTCAGTATGACTACTACGCCTCATTTTTGTGTGCATACTTTTTAAAAAAAACTTTCATGTATTTTCAGGAAGTGATATCATATGAACATGCTGGTAAGATTACCCCAAGGCTTTCACTCCATTTAAGCACAAAAGAAATCTTTGTCACTAATTACTGACAAACTTGTTATTGGTCCCTTGTAACTGCATAGCCAATGATTACAGCAGAAAAACAATAATTTTATGTAGTTATGACTAAATACCAGCACAACCCTCATATTACCAATAATCACTGTAATAAAGCTGACTTATTGTTCAGCATAGGAAGGCCCTGGCATATTTTTGTTGCTTGAATGGTATTTTATTTTAATATCATTTCTGGGAATACTAAGATAATAACAAAATTACTGGTTTCATGCATATGCATATGCCAGCTGTTCCTTTTTAGTAGCGACAGTCCCTAGCTTTTTTAGCAATATATTTAGCATTTTTCCAGTTGCTCTCTCCAGAAAGTTCTCCCATTCCAATATATTTCCATGCATGTCCCTATTTTCCTCCCCAAACATACCTCTTTATAGCTTTCAAATGGTGGCAGGTATGTGACATATCTCACCATTTATTTATGGTACTGCACAATAGTTTCTTACGATAGAGCAATGTTGCATGCAGTGAGATTAATCTGGAACACACACACACACCAACCATATACCAGAAACAATAGAAACAGTGACCCTTTGTTGTTAAACATTTTATTCATTGCTAGGTGAAATTCACCCCTGTGCAGAGGGCCAGCATAAAGCATGTGCACCACTAAAGTCCCACTCAGCAGCCCTTTCTCTCCATAGTGGGGAATTTCACTGTTCTAAAAGCAGAGATAGGTAAATCCAATATTGATAAGTCAGTTCCACCCTAAAACTTTGCCCAAATCTCCAGTCCAAATCCAGACAATATTTTGAGGTGGGTAGGACCTGGATAACTTATTTTTTACATGCTTTTGGTTTCTTGGGTTTGGCCAGGACTTGCGGTGGAAATACTGAATTAGAAAGGCTGCTCAGAGGAGGCCAAATCCTGAGAGCTCTTTTTCATCTCTTGAACCTTTGCAACTCCCATTGAAGTCAATGGGAGTTGTAGGTGCTCAGGATGTCTCAGGGTATGTCTACCCTACAATAAAAGATGTGTGGCTGGCTCAGATCAGCTGACTCAGGCTCAGGCTGGGGCTAAACATTGTATTGTAGATGTTTGGGCTCAGACTGGAGCCCAGGCTCTGAGACCTTCTGAGGGGGAGAGTTGTAGAACCCATGCTCCAGCCTGAATCCGAACATCTATACTGCAACTTTTACCCCCACAGCCTGAGCCAATTGACCCGGGCTCTGAGACTCAGTGCTGTGGGTTTTGTATTGCAGTATAGACGAAGCCTCAGTGATGGGCCTATTTGTTTCTGATTCTGACCTAGGTGGAATGAGAAATTCCTGAAAGCCTCATCTGAAAGCTTGTTCTCTTGAGATTTCCACCAGATGCTTAGAACAGAGTGGTTAGGTTAGGCATCCAGCATGAACAGAACTGAAACGATGTACCTTTAGAAGTTCACCCACCGCTATCTAGTACACACTTCATTTAAGAGACAGTATTGTCCAGTGGTCTGAGCACAGGACTGGGAGCCAAGAATGACTAAATGTTAATTCTGCCTCTGCTACTGGCTTGTTGTGTTACCCTGGCATTTAACCCTCTCTTTGCCTTAATCCTCAACTGTAAAATAGAGATAATATTTACCTGCCTCACAGAGGAGCTGTATTAATTAAGGTTTAAAGTACCTATTTTATGTAAAGCACCATTGTGATTGAATGCACTCCTGTATTCTCACCCTACACACCATTGTAATAATCTTTGTACAAAATATGCCTCATAAACCTAATAACTCACTGGTCAATAATATGATGAAATGTGTGTAGCAATATTATATGTAAAGTTATGAATTCCCCCGAATGATGTTGGTAGCACATGTTCAAACCCATGTAGCCATGATTAGGCAGGAGTGGTCTACAGGTAAAAAAATTGTGTTCACCTCAATTTACATATAAGTAGTAAACAAGATCCTTGAAACGGCAAGAGGGAGACAAATTTGCATTTTAGCAAACAATAGCATGAAACCTCTTCACAGCTGGAAGGAACTTTCTCTAGGGGTAACCCTCAGGAAAATGCATTTCAAAGGGTGACTGAGCTATAAAAGTGATGGGCAGAACACCCCAGGTTATTGCTCCCTGTCCATCTCTCTTTTCACCTAAGACGACAAATGAAACAGCCAGTGGAGTGTGAGAGCAAATCCTGGCCTGAGTTTGGTCAGCAATGTTACTGGGAACCTGTGGGAAGAATTTCACCATGAACCAAGTCTAGTTAGTTAAGTTTAGAAAGCATTTTATCATTATTTCTCTTGTAAACATTTCTGACTTTAATGCCTCATACTTGTACTCACTTAAAACCGATCTCTTTGTAGTTAAATAAACATGTTTTATTCTTTAATTAAAACTAATCCAGTGTTATCTTTGAACTGTGTGGATAACTCCATTTATGGTAGCAAAGTGTTGTATATTGATCCCCTTAGAGGGACAACAGACTTAATATATCTGGACTGCTCAGGAGAGGGCTGGACAGAGCAGAACACGTTTTTTTTTTGGAAAAATTCAGGACTGGGAATGTGTTGGGGTCAGGGCCGGCTCTAGGATTTTTGCCGCCCAAAGCAAAAACAATTTTGGCCCCCCCCCGTTTTTTAATTACCCCACCCCCGGCCCCGCCTCAACTCCGCCCCTTCCCCAAATCCCCAGCCCTGCCTCCTCCCCCCAGGCTCTCAAGCCTGGGAGGGAGGGGGAGCAGCGGCGCGCGAAACAACTGTTTCGCGCGCTGCGGCCGCTCGGGATCTCCCTCTCCCTCCCAGGTTTGAGAGCCTGGGAGGGAGGGGGAGACTCCGAGTGGCCGCGGCGCGGGCGCCGCTTCTCCCCCTCCCTCCCAGGCTCTCAAGTCTGGGAGGGAGGGGGAGCAGCGGCGCGCGAGCGGCAGCGGAGGTGAGCTAGGGCGGCCGGAGCACATTTTTAGGGGCGGCATTCTGGCGCCGGCCATGCCGTCCCTAAAAATGTGCCGCCCCAAGCACCAGCTTGTTTTGCTGGTGCCTAGAGCCGGCCCTGGTTGGGGTCACCCCGCAGGTAGTAACAAGGCTGCAGGAAGTCAGAGTGTGGCTGGTGTTTGCTGCCACGCTGTTGGGGTCAGAGTTGCTGGAACAGAGCTGTGACTATACACAGACACTCAGGGTGTAACCTGTATGCTGTTTGTGAGGAGCCCAGGTTGGGAGCTACAGCAGCAAAGCATTGTGAGGCACCCCAGGTTTGCAGGGCAGAGGTGACACAGTCCCTCACTGGTCTGGATTGCACCCCGGAATGTGATAATCATGAGGATGTAAATCACTGTGGGTGAAATCCTGACCCTTTGAAGTCCATGGAAGTTTCACCATTGATTTCATTGAGGCCCACCCCACAATGAGAAAATCCAAAAGACAGGGCCAAGGGGGGAGAAACCTCCGTGAAGTTCCCCAGGTGGCATTCCATTATGGGGCATATGGTTCCCCACTGCCAAAGAAACTCTGCAGGAAAAGAAATACCGGGGGAGGGGAGGAGCTCCCTGTGAATGGTGGGGGCAGAGGGATAGGAGGCGGAGTGAGTGAGATACTGAGACTCGGGGTTGGGGGGCGGCCAGTTCCAGGGTAGGAAGGGCATCCTGGCAGTTCTTACTCCTGTTCCTTGGTGCTTGGTGACGTGTGCTCCTCCTCACCCTCAGCAGCTGGCACCCTGTGGGCCAATGCCCTACACTCCACCCAAATGCCAGTGCCCCCTGTCCCCACCCCACCCCTGCAGCTGGTGCATGTGCTCATGCCTCTGACCCTGCCCCTACCCTGGCCAGGTGTCTCTGCTGAGACCCACTGTGGCTGGAAGGTGGGGAGAGGAGAGCTGTTCCTATCTATTCCCCAGCAGTTGGCCCAATTTTGTGCACCACGGCTCTCCTCTACCCTCCAGGGCATGCGCACAGGGACGGAAACATAGCTGGGCTGGGCTTTTGCCTTTGCAAGATATTGTGGGGGTGGAAAACATTGTGGAGGGTGGAAATATACATCAGCCATCACAACATTTCCATTGCAGGGGTGCTAAACACCCCTTCACCTGGTTCCACTGCTCCTAGGTAATATAACTTCTGTATCTATTGACTTTTCCTTCCTGATCTATACAGGTCTACTGGGGTGAGGATGATGTATGCATGGAGGGAGCCATCTGCACAGGGATCAGGGAAGGCATCATTGGGATATTAATACTGCATAATTATAAATATGTGGAAAAATAATAATAATCCAGATAATGAGAGAAATAAACAACTTATTTTTTCTCAAAGACAAAAAAACACACACTCTTTTTAGTACTGTATTCCTGCTGAAATAAGAAAACTGTAAATCTTTTGTTCTTTATTAAACAGAAGTCATTTTTCCCATTTAGTAACATGAATCAACATGTATGAAAACAGGCAAAGAATATTCAAAATATGATATTCAGGAAGCCTCCTGCCAATCATAAAGCTTCAAGGTCAGTATCCTGAGGTGATAACAGAATGGGGAAGGGGAAAGCCTGGTAGTTTTAGAGAGAAGGGGTGTAGTCCCTATTCAGTATACTAGTGGTACACAGAGAAAGCATGATCTAGGAAGGGAGTTCACTTAGTAGACAGAGCACTGAACTGGGAGTCAAGCATTTACAGTTCTGTTAATGGCACTGCTACTTCCTGCACTGCAACCTTAATAAACTGAATTCTCTGTTCCTCTGTTTCCTCATTTGGATACTAATACTGTTATGCTGGAGGATGTTTTTGATCTATGGGTAATCACAGACCTTGCTGAAGTTGATGGCCATGCTACCCACCTGGCAAAATCATACTGGCAAAATCAGGGAGCAATTAAATGCCCCTTTGCTTAGTGATAGCTGAAACAATAGAAGCCATTGTCCAAGGTGCTGGGCTGCATGGGAAGTCCTAACCAAGCTCTAACTCAGGGAGGATAAGAGGTGTTTCCCTGAGACTGATTGCAAACATAGGGGCTGGAGCACTCACTGGTGGAGCTGTGTGTGTCAGAGATAGACAGAGCAAGAAAGCCAAAGGAAGCCAGCAGACAAGACCAGAAAGACAGATCACTGGTGAGTGTGACCCTGGACAGAGCTTATTTTGGGCACAGAACTGTCTGGAAAGCAGGTTTGGCTTAGGTAGCAAGGAAACTGGCTCCTGCTGTTTGTTCCTACTGTTTTCAGGGAAATGAGGCTTTATGTACATTCTTTGTAAAGAAACATGATTGCACCAAAAGAAATACCTGATTGATAGGATCAATTTCTCCTCCTAATGGAAACAATCTTGCAAGTCCCTAATATTGGCTAACCAGTCAGGCCAAGGGATGATATTACTTACCTACCTCAATGAGTGTTTTGAGGCATTAATATTGATTTCAAAGTGCTTTGATATCCCCAGATGATTTGCTGTATAAATTTAAAGAATTCTTACTGTACAGGACATTTTAGTCTTTATGAATTAAGGATCTGAAAATGAAAATCCACAAGGAGTATTGTCCTTCCTCAAACAGTTCAAGGTGTTTTTTCTTCTTCTTCTTCTTCTTAAATAATACAAGTAAAGGCGAACAAAAATCAAGGGCACACTTAAAAGGTCATCATTATCTATCCAAGCTGAAATCCTGACTCCTATGGGAGTTTTGCCATGGGTGGGGTCATGATTTTATCCCTAGAAAACAAGGCCCCATTGCAAAGAATTGAAATGAAGATTATTTCACTCAAAGGAAGTGTGTATCAGATAAGATATGACCATGCCAGTTTGGAACTAGTGATGGGCAGAGCACAAAATATTCTGTGGATTGGTTTGGATAAGTATCTAAAAGTTTGGATATTTATCAGAACTACTTGGGTTTACAAAACTATGCTTGAAATCTTGTGAAAATAGACTTTCTTATGATCCATCTACACTATAGCTGAAGGAGTAATTTCCAGCTTGGGGAGACGTATATGCTCCAGCTTTGAAAGAGCTAATGCGTTAAAAAGAGAAGCATAGCTGTAGCAGCGCAGATGGCACTGTGGGCTTGCAACCCGAATACTTACCTAGGGTCTCAGATGGGATCACATGCTGCTGCTCACACCTCTGTGGAAACACTGCTATTTTGAGTGTGCTAGCACAGGTACATCTCCCCGTGCAGGAAATTACACCTCTGGCTGTAGTGTAGGTATTCTCTGCTTCCTGTTGGGTCTAATCAGGAAGTGCCTAGGTAGGCAATATTGAATAATTATTATTATTGTTATTGGAACATTTTCAGGCCTGCAATAATATTTGGTTTGAGTTTTGGGTTGAACTTTGGATAAGGTGTAATTTTATCTGAACCTGTGTACCTCATACTAGCTAACTGAAACAGAACATATTAGAGTCCTACTGAGATTTGCAGGTGTCATCAGCATTCAGTTTTTCTACTTATTTGTCATTTTTTTCCCCTCAGGGAAAAGACATATGAATTACCAGTCAAAACAAACTGGGCCAGATTCAGAACGTCCCATAAAATCCAGTGGGGCTGCATAGCTGTAAGTGAGGGCAGAAGTTGCCTACTATTTCCAAAAATAAGTAAGAATGAGCACCTTATTAACATCAAAATTGAGCCCAGAATTGTTTTGGAGGTGCATTGTAATAGGTAGGGAGTAGAAAATGCTTATTTATTTATTTATGTGAGACACAGTTAGCAAATATAATAAATTACAGAATTTTTGCCCTTAATTCAATGGGTTTTCACAGGATTATGATTTCATTGGAAGCCTGATAGGAATCTATGAGAATTTCTGTTTGAGACAATACACTCCTTGTCTCGCTTGTACTATCCTGCTTAATGACAATCCTTACTACATTACCTTTTACGCTCACCGTAGATCTCAGTTCCATTAAAGGAAATATCCAGCAGCAAACCAGAAAACCTCATGCTTTTTACATATGGCGAGAAAATGACAAGGAGGGAAAGGACATCGGGGTTTAGTTATATATATTTTTGATCATTCTGATGATTTTGGTTGTTCAGGCTGTTAAATTCACCTATCTTAAATCAAATCCTCGCCAGAATCAAACCATAAGAAGAAACACACTGACCAGCTAGGGCATATGTGTCAGCCTCAAGTTAAGAACTCTGGCAGATGTGTAGTGCAGAGTAAACACAATACATAAGAACATAACATAAGAACATAAGAAAGGCCGTACTGGGTCAGACCAAAGGTCCATCTAGCCCAGTATCTGTCTACCGACAGTGGCCAATGCCAGGTGCCCCAGAGGGAGTGAACCTAACAGGCAATGATCAAGTGATCTCTCTCCTGCCATCCATCTCCATCCTCTGACGAACAGAGGCTAGGGACACCATTCTTACCCATCCTGGCTAATAGCCATTTATGGACTTAGCCACCATGAATTTATCCAGTCCCCTTTTAAACATTGTTATAGTCCTAGCCTTCACAACCTCCTCAGCTAAGGAGTTCCACAAGTTGACTGTGCGCTGCGTGAAGAAGAACTTCCTTTTATTTGTTTTAAACCTGCTGCCTATTAATTTCATTTGGTGACCCCTAGTTCTTGTATTATGGGAATAAGTAAATAACTTTTCCTTATCCACTTTCTCAACATCACTCATGATTTTATATACCTCTATCATGTCCCCCCTTAGTCTTCTCTTTTCCAAACTGAAGAGTCCTAGCCTCTTTAATCTTTCCTCATATGGGACCCTCTCTAAACCCTTAATCATTTTAGTTGCTCTTTTCTGAACCTTTTCTAGTGCTAGAATATCTTTACATGTGCCCTGACAAAAGTAAGATCAATGGGAAACAGGAAGAGAGGAAAAGCACTATGACGTCTTCTAATTTAAGCAACTGCAACCTGGTCTTGTTAAATATAGAAAGCGATCACACTGACATCTACTTATTGTGTGTGTGGGAAATAATTTCTATAAACCCCAGTCCCAGAAGTGGTGAACAGTCATGATACAGGACAAAATTAAACACCTGAGACAAGCACTGAGGAATCAGCCTTTCTTGTCTTCTTTTCCACCCCCACCCCCTTTCCTCTGCCTAAAGGAAAAATAAGTTGGTCTCTTCTACACAACTTCATCCTGCAGGAATAAAAACAGAGGATTAAAAGGCTAATGCAAATCAAAGAACATTCATTATATTGATTTACTCTTTTAATGAAAAATGTTCCAAGGACAAACCTCTGTGATTAACAGGATGATGGTGTAGCCTTGGCAGCAAAGGAGGTGACATTCCAGCTTTCTACTAGCTCTAGTCTAGTCTAGTCTACAGAGAATCAGTCTAACTACAAAACCAAACATTTTCAGTCTTAGCTGCTACACACCCAAGGCAATGTATTTTCTACCAAACAAAACTGAATGCTGTCCCTAGTTTATTATCCCACTCTTCTATGCTTAGGTCCTTATCTGTAAATATAGCCTTGTGTACATTAGATATCTACCCTGATTTCACTACTGGTGTAGCTGTGCTGGTGCAACCCCCTAGAGTAGACAAGAAAAGCCACAGTTTGCAGTGGGGAGCTTGCCCTTGCTTGAAACCTGGTAAACTGCATTGGTTGAAATCACAGCTTCTCTTGTCCATTCTTGGGGTTTGCAGCGGTGCAGTTACACCACTGGCTTACCATCAAATGCTGGAATTAAGGCAAAATCTGTAGTGTACAAAAGTCCTTAGTACTAGTAAATGGTTCTGCTCTACGCTGGAAAAGATCCTACCTTCTTGTCAAGCCTGCTGTCTTTGGCATCTGCACTGGTCACATGTAAACTTGTGTCTCAGCCTGAAGAGGAGAGACCAAATCCAAACAAAAAAGAGAGGGGGACGAGGTTGGGAGGGGGAAAGTAAAAGTATGAGTATTTAATGTGCTGTTTACATGATGGGTGTGGAACTAGAACTTTCTGCCAATTTTTAATTTAGGGAAGTTTTCCTTCATCTCTAGAATTTATAATCCCTAGTGGATGAAATAGGTCAAATTCTGTCATCACACTCATTCTGCCTTATTAATCAATAGGGTCAACTAGCTATAGCAGAGGAACATATTGGGTCATTCATATGTCTAATCTTGGTTTCCAGGGTTTGATCTAGAAGGAAAGCAATGACTTATGATCCCATTTTCAAAGAAGGTATTTGATGTCTTTCCTGGAGTCCTGTCTGTTCAAAGTTATGGAGAAAGAAGCTTTTAAGGTGTACTTTGAGCTTCATATTGATCTGTCTGTTTCATCATCTTTCAATAGGATTTTCAGAAGTATTCTAACTGCTTTTCCAATAGCCACTGCAGTTGCATGGAGAAGGTTTTTATGAAACAGGATGATTGTTGAGTTGAGAGAGACAGAGCGAGAATGTTTGTGTCTCTAATCTTCCTTTGGCTTTCACAGTGTTTGATTTTCTAATCTTATTTTGTTTCTGGCTTTAAATTATTTTAAAATCATAAACAAAGATTAGAAAGTCAAACATTCTGAGTCTTCCTCTGTCTCCCTTTGTGTTAACATATTGGCCAGTTTCATAATAAAAAGTTTATTTCTAAATAAGGTAAAAACTAGTTCTTACCAAGAGTTGGGGGGGGGGGGGAAGTTGCTGTTGCTGTCACTGATGTGTACTAGGGAACTTCATCACAACCCAGCTGTGTCTCCGAGACAAAGGACAGCTTCTCAGCAATGGAAGGACAATAGGTCACTGACATCACATCATCACTCGTTTATGAACAGCAGGAAGATAATGGGTATTGTGAGAATTTACCAAAGCTCTTTTCCCCATATCTTCATAACTAGGAATAGGAAATAGACCTTTCCTCCAATCTCTTTGGAGACAAACATGCTTACCATGGATGAATGACAAAATGTAATTACTGCTCTTCTCCCAGAGGATAGTATTCTACTCCTGCAAATGGCTAAGCAGCAATCCACCATCTTCATGTGAAATAAATCAATTATATGAACTCTTGGGGTGAAATCCTCATCTAACTGACAGGGCCGGCTCCAGCGTTTTTGCCGCCCCAAGCGGCGGGGAAAAAAAAAAAAAGCCGCGATCGGCGGCACTTTGGCAGCTGCTCTCCCGCGCTGAATTGCCGCCGAAGACCCGGATGTGCCGCCCCTTTCCATGGGCCGCCCCAAGCACCAGCTTGCTGCGCTGGTGCCTGGAGCCGGCCCTGCTAACTGAAGTCAATGGGAGTTTTGTCATTGACTTCAATGGGGCCAAGATTTCACCTCTTATCTAAAGCTACTAAGCAAGAGTGATCTATCACAGCTAACACACATTATGTACATAGACCAAGGGGAGAGTAGACACTCATATATAAGAGCTATGCAGCCTGTAAGATAAAGCAGTGAATATTAGATATGAAGCTAAATATAGGGCCAAATCCATCCTTGAAGTCATTAAACATTGTTATTGACAAAATATATTAATTAAATATGATGATTTATTTTGGTTTTTCATTATTATGATTGGTTTCTTTTTCTTGCACTAGAAGCTTTTATTAGTATATTGGGTTAACTGACATTTTTGTTGTGCAAAGGGATTGATTTTGTACTGAATTAATGCCTGTACTTGGATAATGGGTGTTATAAAAGGACATTCTGTGCATGTGCCCACTGAAATCAGCTGGATTTGCCTTTGACTTCATTGGGTTTTGGATCAGTCTCTATATGTATAGATCAATGCAAAGTGAGTCCCTTGCTCCATTCTTGTCTGTTATACCCTGCTATGTTCATGGCATACACACAGAGAAAGCAGACAAAAACCAATAATACTCTTTTGGGGAGGTTGCAACAAAACACTGCTTCAGAATGATAACACACAAGAGTCCAAAAACAGAGAGAGAGATGTCTATTCCCTAAGGCAGAGAGGCACAACTCAACCCACCTTGTTGCAGGCTGGCTCCTTGCAAACTGACTGCTGCAATTTCAGGCGATAACTTACCATTTTAACACAAAAAGAACAGGAGTACTTGTGGCACCTTAGAGACTAACAAATTTATTTGAGCAAAAGCTTTTGTGGGCTACAGCCCACTTCATCAGCTTGCATCTGATGAAGTGGGCTGTAGCCCATGAAAGCTTAGGCTCAAATAAATTTGTTAGTCCCTAAGGTGCCACAAGTACTCCTGTTCTTTTTGCTGATACAGACTAACATGGCTGCTACTCTGAAACCTGTCATTTTAACACAGTTTTCAAATACATCGCACATTTTTGCTAGTAAAACTCAGGAGAAACAAATATATCTCAATAGCTTTTTAAATGACCATCATTGCATGGTCTCTGATGTTTCTTTGGATGAATGGGGCAGGTATTTTCTCTCTTGTCAGAGGAGGTCAGACTAGCTACTGCCCCAGTATCAGAAAGAGAATGACTGCAGCTTGATCTCATCTTTGTTTTGAACTGTTGTGTTCTGTGTATCTCCATTTGATGCATCATGTGCTTTGTGCATGACACAAGGTGTATATCATGTCATTAATTTATAATCCAGTTTCCCATTACACCTAATTAAAAACTGATGATGCTGAGGGAGAGGAAGCTATCACTGGCAATTACCATGGGCCTCAGGGTACATCTACATTTGAACTGGGAGGTGTGATTGCATCAACATACCCACATTAGCTTCACTTAATCTAGCACCTAAAATTAGCAGTGGGTCTGTGGTGGTATAGAGGGTGGCTCGGGCTAGCTGCCTGAGTATGTACCCAGAGGATCAGGCAGGGTTGTACTCAGGGTGGCTAGCTCAAGCTGCCTCCTGTGATGTCATGGACACGCTGCTATTTTTAGGGGCTAGATTGAGCAGCCTTAACTTGGGTATATCTGTGTGAGCTGGGAATTGTTCACAGCCCTGCAACACTATTGGAACTAATGGAGTTGCACAGGTGAAATAGAATTTGGTCCAACATGTCTGACTTCATGTAAATCTAGATGTACCATAAGTAATAGCCACAAGTAGTTTGGTTCTGTCAGTATGATGATAATGTCTAGATAAATAAGGCCCAGTTTTAAGAAAACATTTATCTTAAGCATGTGCTTAACTTTAAGTATGTGAGTAGTTCTGTTGATTTCCTACTACAAAGTATGCATCTATTGATGTCACTGATGTGCTGGAGGGAAATCTTAGTGGTTCTTGGAAACTCTGTGGTAGGAAGGGTTGAGGTGATTTCTCTGCCTCTTACAGGTTACCCTGTCTCTGTATACTGTGATACCATCTCAGCCAGAAATCGCGTATCCCCGAAGCTCCTAAAAATAATCCTGAAGAGCACATATTTTGCCTTTACAATATTGCACCGAGTATCAGGTATTTTTAAAAAATCCTTGGGGAGAATACTGCTAATCTGTTCTCTAAGGTGTGTGTACACACACACACACAATGTTTTCCAGGAACAAAGTGTAAACATTTCCAGTGACAATCATGTCTATGTTTGTGTACAAAGCAGTGATGCCTCTCTTCTTGGGTATGAACACAAGAAAGAGTTTTGGTGCAAAGAGAGAAAAAAAAAAGGAATTGATTCTCCATTTCCTCACCCCTCTGCTCTGCAAACATATGTACCTCTGGTACAATGGAGATTGTCACAGCTAAGGGAGAACATTTTTGTGTGAGTCCCTTGTTAAAATGTTGGCAGCACAACACTGAATAGCACCTGCTTCCCATTTTCAAGTGGGGCATTGTAAGTTTATAGATCATTTAAAATATTTCCTCAGGTGCAAGGGCTGAGGTGGTGTGTTTGGGCAGTTATTATTAAGCTGGGAGTAAATTCATTTCAAATGACTTGAGCCTCTCAGGGGGAGCAGGAAATGCAAAGTTCCAATTTACATGAAGTCAGACATGAGGGACCAAATTCTATTACATCCATGCAACCCCATTAGTGTTGCAGGGCTGTGATCAAGGACAGAACTTGGCTCACTGTAATTGTGTGTCAATCTGTATTTTCTCCCAACTAAACCTAAAATGTCATTATTTTCCCCCCTCCACCCTCAAACTTTTTCCTTTGCAGTGTTAATTCCAACTAATGTATTTTTGGCTGGTGTACAGTGGGAAGCCATCCAGCCTCTTACCACTGAGTTTTTTTCTACATGCCAGCAATCACAGCTGTCATGACTTCATAACTATGAAACAGTAATGCAGGCTGGTTTAACTGTAGTAATCTGGCTGGAGGCATAAAGTGGTAAAAGCGACCTGTGTAACAGTTGACCTCATGCTGTATTATTTTTGAAAATTGCTTTTATCATGAACACAAATCACCTCACCTGCTTTCTTGCTTTTTAGTTTTAATATTCAGTATCTTCAACAGATTCTAGCTTCTTAGGAACAAACATGTCATCCCACCAAGATGACAAAATGAGAATGGAGTAATATTGACACAAAATTGAATACCTGCGGTGAGAGCTACCATTGACTTCAGTGGGGATAGGATTTTACCCTTAATGACCATTTTCTGTGTATTATGTATAAACTCAGACACTATGGTGATGAGGGGCATATATGTACCTATATAGAGGGTACTAAAGAGAAGTACTCTGAGAAATAATGCAAGTGAAGAGATGATTGTTAAAGATAAACCCAAACCTAAACCCTGGCTCTAAACAACCCCAAAGTCGGAGAAACTTCCAACTCTGAGACCCAGACTGAGATCTGATTTTCACAGCTTGCAATCGTCTTGATAATGCATCACACCAAAACACTAGGTCCAAATACCCCAGAATGAGGGTTGAATTGGGGAAAGAAAAAGTGTACTCTCAGAAACTGCACCACTTGAGAGGCAATCAGGTGACACCACTCATAGGAGATTGTGCAGATCCTCAAGTTATGATTACCCCTCTCCTTTCTTGTATGCTTTGCTCAACAGGGAAATAATTAACAATGCTTGATGTGTAAATTATCATTAGGCTCCAGAGTTAATATTTCATTGTGATGAAAGATGCAGTTCTCACCTTTCTTGGGGCTATTACTTCTGTAGACTAAGACAGATATCAAAGCACTGATTTTTTTTCTGGTTCAAATCTGGAAAGTTATCTTCAAACCCAAGGGTTAGCTAGCTTATGTTTTAAAGGAATGTTTACATTCTCTAGTACAAGAAAGTTTGTATTCTACTCCCCAAATCTTGGAAAGTTTGGATTTTATTTATTATCTATTTTATTTTAGCAATCGTCTCTATTTGATCTGTCTGATCTACCTAGCAATGACAGTGGATTGCTAACAATGCTACTTTTTTTGTATAAATTTGTTTTTCATGCAGTTAGTATTAATCAATACATGACATATTATATGAGGCTGACTATATCTGCAGTCATGCAGGAATTTAGCAAAAAGGCTGAATATGATGACTCTTTAAAAGAAGACAGTTAACTATGACTATGGACACATATCGCTTTATTAGTACCCATCAGGCTGGTACAGAATATGTTTGTGTTTGTAAATCAGGCTTTATTTACACCAGGATTGATGGTTGTGCCATGATGTCTGCTGAGTCCTAGTACATTGATATCTCTGTTCTCCTCACCCCAGATTTGCAGTCTAGGGTTAAGACAACCTGCTTAACAGAAGTGATACAGAGAAACCCAAAAGTTGAGGTGAAAGGCTCTTCCCTCTTTTCCTGTCTGTTTCTCCTGGAGATGAGGGAGAACAGCTCTTCCTGTAGAAGCAAAGAGGTAGGTTGGGGACTCCCCATTGAACAATTCTTCCCTCATCAGCAGCCAGTGCTTCTTCATTTACAGGTTTGAAGCCTCAAACTCAGGCACCAGCTCCTCTTGGTGCTCCCACTTTAGGCTCTCTCACCTGATGAGTCCTTATTACACGAGACAGGGAAGAGGCAGGAGAGCCAGCTCAGTTTCCCCAAGCTTGTGAGAAACTGTCTAGCTGCTTTTAGCAGAAGAGGAGGAGCTACATTTACTTTAAAACACATTCTAGCTTATAGAGCTGATGCCAAGTCATTGTATTGATTGCAGCATCTCTGGCTTGCTGGACAGACACTGAAGTACAGACCCGTGAGCTCACTTGCTTAGCATCTCTAGATTGCTATGCTGATGTAAAGCCACAGGCCTCTTGGGGAATGTCTACACTACAATTAGACACCCACGGCTGGCCCATGCCAGCTGACTAAGGCTCGCTGGGCTTGGGCTCAGGGTGTGTTTAATTGTGATGTAAACATTTGGCTTGGGAGCTCTGGGGCCCTCCCATCTTGCAGGGTCCTAGAGCCTGGGCTCCAGCCTGAGCCCAAATGCCTACACTGCAATTAAACAGCCTGTTAGCCCAAGCCCATTAGCCTGAGTCAGCTGCTTTGGGCCAGCCGCAAGATTTTAATTGCAGTGTAGACATACCCTTTGAGAACACTGGATGAATATCTCTACCTTGCCATGATAATATCAAGGCACGGGCTTCTTTGAATATCCTGGCTCAGCACCTCTACCTTGCTGGGCTAAGGTGAAGGCACAAGTGTCTGGGGTTAATAGCTCAGCAGTGCAATTCATCACAGAGGCCTGTGTCTTGAAATCAGCTCAGCAAATCTGGAGTTGCTAGCTCAGCACCTCCAGCTGGCTGGTGTGATATCAACAGAAGTGATACACTCTGTGAGGAGACGGGGGAATAATCTGCACAGCTGAGAGATCAAAATGGGTTAACTTTGAACCCTAATTTTAACTACTTATTTGCCAATATTACTAACCTTTCCGTTGCTGATGGCTATCTGAAACAGCTTAGTGCTTTGTCCTCTGTGACTGGACATACCATTACATGCTAACAATCCACATAGTTGAGTGTATATTTCATAGGCTGCAAGTTTGGAACAATCAAATATTTCCTACTTATTTAGATCATTGAGACCTCTGCTGCTCTCCTTTAAGAATTAGAGCAAATGTGATTGTTTATGATGCTATAAGGTGAGAACTGCTGGACACCCATGGTGGTGTTTTGCTGGATCCTGTATGTTATTGAAGCATCTTGTGTGTGGGTTTTGTATAAAGCTTGGTCCAACAGTAGTAAAGGTAGTTTAGTTTAATAAATTAACAGCTATTCTGTGAATGATTCTCTTTGTGTCTCACAAAGATACATTGTACTCAAATATAAGAGCAGTTCCAAATAGGTGGGAAGGTCCCCCTGAGTCAGTGTTGATCCAATGCTAGAAGGCAATGTGGAGCTGCAGACACTGGTTTTCAGAGAGATGTAAAACTGAGGTCCTGAAGTGACCAAGCTGGCCTGTAAAAGGAAGCCAGGCAGGATATGGGCTGAGATTGCTTCACTGTAGAGCTTCAGTCTAGAAACAAAGAGACACACAGTGGCTTTAGAGATAGGTTTCCCCTATTTAAAGAATTGCTAGAACATGTTTGCAGTACAATTGTTTAAATATGGTTGCTGCCAGCATGGTTTCACCATGGTGTGGACAGAGCAGCCTGTAAATCCAGCTTGCTTACATTACAGAGTGATTGCTTGGTTTCCTGTCTTAGGCCCCCTTCTATGGTACAGACTGAACTATGTTGAGTATAACTAGGCTCTGACATGCTCTACAGACACAGTTAAAGTTAACTTAGTGCAATACATCCATACAGCAGTATATTTCCTGGCACATCCTTGTACACATCTACCACAATACCCAGCTGTGTCTGCATCTGGGCATTCTGGGACAATGTGCCTCAGCTGCTGGTGCCATGGATAGAGGGTTCTGGATATTTTTCACCAGGTGCAATGCACTTTGGCAAGTCCTCTTGTACAGAGATTTGTGAGGTAGGACTGACTAACCCAGTTACATAGACATACATTAGCTAGGCAGGCTCTTTTATACAGCAGAAGAACCATGTTAGAACTCTATGCTGCCTTGCTCACAAGTATGACTGAAACATGGAGCATTCCCGTGCTTAGTATATCCATTTGTGAATCATTGTGTGAATGGACATGAGCTATGCTTGAAGTCAATCATGTTGCAACTTTTTTACAAATTTCAAGGCCTTATTCTGCCTTCAAACCCACGCAACCCCATTGATTTGAGTAGGGCTTTATAGGTGGGAGCGCAGAATTGGGCCTTCAGAATATAGCTGTAGTGTAAACACTGCAGGCCCAAAGATGACACTGAAATGAGTTTCATTTGATGATCATTTGGATCTGAATCATAAAAGTATCAAATTGTTTTAAATCAGTTAAAGTGAGTGCACCTATTGGAGCCCAGATTTTCCCTATATTTATATGCACCAGCCAGCCCCAAAGACCCCAATAAAAGACATTTTATTGCTGAAATGACACTATTGTACATATGTATACAAATGTCCTTCCTAAGATTTGTTCTATACTCATTATAGATTACAGCTCCTTTGGCTGAGGAAAACATTCTGTAGCCATAACGTGCTGATTTTACAGTTAGTGAAGAACCCACATAACAGCAGGAGTGAGTTTTTAAAGGCACCATAATAATGACCAGGCTATTAAACATCAAGCAGTAGCATTTTTGGCCTAACCTGAGAGCTCTCCAGGGAAAAGCCATAAAATACAGTCCAGTACAAGATTTCACCCACATGGGCTGGATTTAGTTTATGGATGAAATTTTAAATGCTTAACACGGATGTTTAATATCTGCTAACGGTGCAATTGCATACTTGACCAACATAAGAAAATATGGTCAGTTCATTATTGAGTACAGTGACTCTGTCCAGAAGGAAAGATTTGAAAAGTCAGCCGAAGGATCGTTTACCACTATGAAAATAACCAATGTCCCAGTTTCAAAAATGCTTATTTTTAAAAACACAGAGAGTATGGAAGAAAACATGTTCGAAAAAAGCGAGAGCGAGAGAGAGAAAGAAACAGAGTTCACATCCAAGTGGCCACTTGGGACACCTTTGATTCAGGGATTTAGTTGGAGATAGTCTCTAGCACAAAAAAGAAAGAAAGAAAGAGTAACGATAGTGAGCCACTTGGTCTCCAGGTATAAGCTGCTCAAATCAGTGTTTCAAACAAGCTCTCCAGCCAAATCACAAATTTTATGTGCCCTGGAGGCCTCTCCATCTCCCACAGAAGTGAAAGTACAGTAAGGTGCAGTGGGTCACACACTAGAGCTAGACAGAATGCCAGAGAGTTCTGCTGTTCAATATGTGAAAAAGCAACTTCTATGGCACTTCATTTCAGTTATTTACATACAGACATATAGTGCCTGGATTTGAGATGATAGCTAAAACATCAGGCTCAGTCGACAGAAAAGTTGCGGAGATAGTGATTTTTACTCATCTAGAAGCTTAATTCCACAAATGAGATAACTATACTATTTTAATTGCATATTCTGTAAATTTGCTCTTAGTGAAAGATGCTAGAGCCCTGGTGACTGAAGCCCTCTAGTTCATGGCTGAATGTATACTCCAGAGATTACAGCACTGGAAGCTTCTACACATACACAAATGACATTTGTCTATCTTGGCACTCATCACTGTAGTATCCAACTCAGAGTATACTACTTCTTGGTCAAGGTAGGGTTTCTGAAGCTATTGCACAAATACAAAATCATGTTTCTTTTGCCTTCCATGCAAAGGTGGGTGAAGGATATCTCTGACATATTACTTCCAAACCTTAAAGTGATCAACATCACACCTGTATCTGAAGGTAAGGTCTGTCCCTTCTGCTGCTGAGGTTCAGAAGGGCAAATGTGTTTTCTCAAAGACAGTTTTATTTTTATGGATCCTGTGATCCCCAGATGCTCTGAACTACTTTCTTTCCTTAATGCCCCTGGCATTAACAGTGACTGTTGGGAGTGGCTCCTGATTGCTGGGCATGTGAGGTGGGTTTGAGTGTGTATTGGGGTTGAAGAGGTGTGTATGTGTGAGGTGGAAGAGAAAAAGGCATCTGCACCTCCCTCCCCTTCCCTGTGGGTTGGACACTAAGTGTGGAAGGGACTGACTCAAGGGCTTGAGAGGAAGGGGTGGGGCAGAAGAACTCATTAGAATGATGGGGTGTCAGGATGTGATGTGCTTGATGTAGGGCGGCATTAGAGGAGTGCGTGCGCTCAGCCAGTCAGTGAAGAATTTCATCAGCCCAGCTGACTGGTAGCTCCTTCAGTTGGCAGGAGCCTAGCAGGGGCTATGGAAATGAGGGCTAACATTAGAATTCTTTGAGGGGGTCGACAAGCATGTAGACAAGGGGGATCCAGTGGATATAGTGTACTTGGACTTTCAAAAAGCCTTTGACAAGGTCCCTCCCCAAAGACTCTTAAGCAAAGTAAGCAGACATGGGATGAGAGGGAAGGTCCTTTCATGGATCAGTAAATGGCTAAAAGTATGAAACAAAGAGTAGGAATAAATGGTCGGGTTTCACAGTGGAAAGAGGTAAATAGGGGGGTCTCCCCAAGGATCTGTACTAAAACCAGTGCTTTTCAACATATTAATAAATAATCTGGAAAAGGGAGTAAATAGTGAGGTGGCAAAATTTGCAGACAATACAAAATTAATTAAGTCCAAAACTGACTGTGAAGAGTTACAAAGGGCTCTCACAAAATGGGGCTAGTGGGCAAGAAAATGGTAAATGAAATTCAGTGTTGATAAATGCAAAGTAATGCACACTAGGAAAAATAATCCCAACTATACATATAAAATGATGGGGTCTAAATTAGCTATTACCACTCAAGAAAGAGATCTTGGAGCCATTGTGGCTAGTTCTCTGAAAACATCTGCTCAATGTGCAGTGGCTGTCAAAAAAACTAACAGAATGTTAGGAACCATTAGAAAAGTGATGGATAAGAAGACAGAAAATATAATGCCACTATACCATGGTATGCCCACACCTTGAATACTGTGTGCAGTTCTGGTCACCCCATCTCAAAAAAGATATATGAGATTTGAAAAAGGTACAGAGAAAGGCAACAAAAAAGATTAGGGAGATGGAATAGCTTCCATATAAGGGTAGATTAAGAAGACTGGGACTCAAGTATCAGGGGGTAGCCGTGTTAGTCTGTATCTACAAAAACAACAAGGAGTCTGGTGGCACTTTAAAGACTAACAGATTTATTTGGGCATAAGCTTTCGTGGGTAAAAAACCTCACTTCTTCAGATACATAGAGTGAAAGTTACAGCTGCAGGCATTATATACTGACACATGGAGAGCAGGGAGTTACTTCGCAAGTGGAGAACCAGTGTTGACAGAGCCAATTCAATCAGGGTGAATGTAGTCCACTCCCAATAATAGATGAGGAGGTGTCAATTCCAGGAGAGGAAAAGCTGCTTCTGTAATGAGCCAGCCACTCCCAGTCCCTATTCAAGCCCAGATTAATGGTGTTAAATTTGCAAATGAATTTTAGTTCTGCTGTTTCTCTTTGAAGTCTGTTTCTGAAGTTTTTTTGTTCAATGATAGTGACTTTTAAATCTGTAATAGAATGACCAGGGAGATTGAAGTGTTCACTTACTGGCTTATGTATGTTACCATTCCTGATGTCCGATTTGTGTCCATTTATTCTTTTGCGGAGGGACTGTCCGGTTTGGCCAATGTACATGGCAGAGGGGCATTGCTGGCACATGATGGCATATATAACATTAGTGGATGTGCAGGTGAATGAGCCCTTGATGGTGTGGCTGATGTGGTTGGGTCCTCTGATGGTGTCACCAGAGTAGATATGGGGACAGAGTAGGCAACGAGGTTTGCTACAGGGATTGGTTCCTGGGTTGGTGTTTCTGTAGTGTGGTGTGTAGTTGCTGGTGAGTATTTGCTTCAGGTTGGGGGGTTGTCTGTAAGCGAGGACTGGCCTGCCTCCCAAGGTCTGTGAGAGTGAGGGATCATTTTCCAGGATAGGTTGTAGATCGTGGATAATGCGCTGGAGAGGTTTTAGCTGGGGGCTGTATGTGATGGCCAGTGGTGTTCTGTTATTGTCTTTGTTGGGCCTGTCCTGTAGTAGGTGATTTCTGGGTACCCGTCTTGCTCTGTCAATCTGTTTCCTCACTTCCCCAGGTGGGTATTGTAGTTTTACGAATGCTTGATAAAGATCTTGTAGGTGTTTGTCTCTGTCTGAGGGGTTGGAGCAAATTCGGTTGTATCTTAGGGCTTGGCTGTAGACAATGGATCGTGTGATGTGTCTTGGATGGAAGCTGGAGGCATGTAGGTATGTATAGAGGTCAGTAGGTTTCCGGTATAGGGTGGTGTTTATGTGACTATCACTTATTTGCACTGTAGTGTCCAGGAAGTGGATCTCTTGTGTGGACTGGTCCAGGCTGAGGTTGATGGTGGGGTGGAAATTGTTGAAGTCCAGGTGGAATTCTTCAAGGGCCTCCTTTCCGTGGGTCCATATGATGAAGATGTCATCAATGTAGCGCAAGTAGAGGAGGGGCACTAGGGGACGAGAGCTGAGGAAGCGTTGTTCTAAGTCAGCCATAAAAATGTTGGCATACTGTGGGGCCATGCGGGTACCCATAGCAGTGCCACTGACTTGAAGGTATAAGTTGTTCCCAAATCTGAAGTGGTTGTGGGTGAGGACAAAGTCACAAAGCTCAGCCACCAGGTGTGCTGTGGCCTCATCAGGGATACTGTTCCTGACAGCTTGTAGTCCATCCTCATGTGGAATATTGGTGTAAAGTGCTTCTACATCCATGGTGGCCAGGATGGTGTTTTCAGGAAGAACACCAATGCATTGTAGTTTCCTCAGGAAGTCGGTGGTGTCTCGAAGATAGCTGGGAGTGCTGGTAGCGTAGGGTCTGAGGAGAGAGTCCAAATAGCCAGATAATCCTGCTGTAAGAGTGCCAGTGCCTGAGATGATGGGGCGTCCAGGGTTTCTGGGTTTATGGATCTTGGGTAGCAGATAGAATACCCCTGGTCGGGATTCTGGGGGTGTGTCCATGTAGATTTGTTCCCGTACTGTAGCTGGGAATTTCTTGAGCAGATGGTGTAGTTTCTTTTGGTATTTCTCAGTGGGATCAGAGGATAGTGGCCTGTAGAATGTGGTCTTGGAGAGTTGCCTGGCAGCCTCCTGTTCATAATCTGTTCATAAGACTGGGACTGTTCAGCCTGGAAAAGAGACAACTGAGGGGGAATATGATAGAAGTCTATAAAATCATGAATGGGGTGGAGAAAGGAATAAGGAAGTATTCTTTAGCCCTTCACATAACACAAGAACCAGGGATAACTCAATGAATTAATAGGCCACAGGTTTAAAACAAACATAAGGAGGTAGTTCTTCATACAACACTCAGTTAACCTGTGTAATTTGTTGCTAGGGGATGTTGTGAAGGCCAAAAGTATGATTGGATTAAAAAAAGAATTAGCCATTAATGGACGTATCCTCCATGAATTTACCTATTAGCCAAAATGGTCAGGGATGCAACCCCACAAAATGGTCAGGGATGCAACCCCATACTCTGGGTGTCCCTAAACCTCTGACTGCGAGAACCTGGAACTGGATGAGAGGGAATGGACTGCTCGATAATTCCTCTGTTCTTTTCATTCCCTCTGAAGCATCTGTTATCAGCCACTGTTGGAAGACAGGATACTGGGTAGATGGATCATGGTCTGACCTAGTATGGCTGTTCTTATATATTTTTAATGTATCCTTTAAAACACACTGGTATTAGCAAGAGGCATCTCCCAGCAATGAACTTCAGTCCTGCTCTGAAGAAGGAGTTGATGAGGGTTGATAAAAAAATTTGACTTCATGCCCATTCCTTTCATACTTAGGCGGCTCATATCATTTGTTATGATGATTGGCGTCCACATCACATGTGGTATAAATCTACTAGAAAAGTGACTGAGGCTACCAAGTTGGAGGTACTGTGATTTTTATATCCCAAGGAAAACACTTTATTGCAATTATTTAAAAAAAAAAATCAGTATTAGTCTTACTCCAGATTTCTATTTAAAGTGTGTAAATCTTATTCAGGATTCTTTCAGCAGGTATGTGTCAGCCATCATGCTTATGGGAAGCATTGTACATCTGAGTACTGTATAAGTGGTATTATAAGAATTGTTTACCAGCCTTGCAAACTTGCCACACAATGTATCAATCAAGGCACACAATGATAAAGAAAACTGAAGCAAGCAAACAAGCAAACAGACAAAAACACCATTCCACCAATAGTATTTTACTTGACAGTGAAAAATATAGTCGCAAGGTGAGGTTGAATTATAGACCCCTTTCAGAGACGGGTAAAATGAGGCACAGAACTGTTAAGTGACTTTACCCAAGATACAAAGTAAGATAGTTACAAAAGTTTGGAATGGAACCCATGACTTTTTGACTGCTAGTTCCAAGCTCTAATTACTAGATGACCCTGGGATACTTGAATCTTCTTTATGTAGATGTACTGTGGTTGTTAAATGGTTGGACTTATGCATGCTTTTACTTATTGACATATATATTACGATATCTTATTCTTAAATGTGGTATTATTGTTCCTCCAGTGATTTGCATGGATGATACTGTCACTTTATCAATGCTTTCAAGCTGAAGCTTGCTTTTTTTAGAAAACTGGATCTCATCCCTCCTCTTGCTGATCTGTGAGACTCGGCAGCACAGCCCCCACCACTTATCCATCCACACTTGTACAGTTACTCTATTTGAATCAGTATTTCTAGTTGTTCTGTCTTCCTCTTAGGAGCAGGGTAATGATATAGGCAATCTGGCTCCCAATGGATACATAAGTGCTTTAATGGAGTCTTCTGCAAATATATCTCTATTCTGTGCCTTTCACTTGATAGTGTCTAAGAACCAGATCTAGACAGGCAAAGACAACTGAAGAGCAATAGGTACTGTAATCTGGCCAAGGTGAAAAGGCACACCCTTATTTTTCAGGGGACGGAGGGAGAAGGTGTTTCCAGAACACAGAGTTGCGATGATATTCCAGACCCTCATCCTTTTTTGGTTTGCATTTGTTTTTACATTAGGCAGCTGCTTCATAGTGTGTGTGTATGTTTGTATAGCAGGAATTCTAGAAATCAGAGATTGAAAAAGACCTCCCTTATCTTCACATTCCCAGTCAGATTGCTTTCCCCAGTCTCTGTTCTCCCTTGTCACTAGGGCAGGAATTGTTCCCTGATTTACACTGCGTTCATATTCTGCACTGAGTTAAAAACCAGCACTCAACCAAGCGCCAGCCTTATTTCCTCCACTTAATATACTCCAGTCAATGACTAGTAGTTAAAATCTCCCATTACTCTTTTATGTGCTTTTTTTTTATTTGCTCAGTCATTTCACAGAAGATAAATCACAAACTAGCAACACAGCAGCACTGATAGCCCTAAATAGTTTCCTGAATCTTCAGCTTGAGAAATGAGATATCTGATTGTAGGATTGTCTTGTACTACATGTAAGTGAGCAGAATTGCAGTATTGGTGAACTAAGGAAGCCGTTCAAAATCCTGCCTAAAAACGCTCTTTATTGATACCATAATTGTTTACAATTATTTGGTACAGAGGGGTTCAGAACTGTTGACAATTACGTGTCTTGAAGCTGAAGGTAACATACTAGTTTTCACCAACTTGATCCTAGACTTGCATCATCTCAACAATTCAATTTACAGGGCTATTGCCTAAGGATGTCTTCATTTCTATGGGTTCTTCCCCTATTACGCATCCCTTTTCTGGTGGATCTGATAGATGTATCCAACCCCCTGTGACAGTTCATCAGCATTTTTGAATTTTACTCTCAGGAAAAAGCACTTCCAGCCTTGCAATCTGTTCTTTTTGGGTTGACATCTTTCTTCAAAGTGAGCACAAATCTCCTGGTAATGATGGCTGGTGACCAGTCTTTCAGAAGATGATACACATTTCCTGACCTTTTTTCAGAGTAGCAGCCGTGTTAGTCTGTATCCGCAAAAAGATACAGCCACTGACATAACCCAGCCGCCGCTTGTCCCCCAGCTACATTGTGGCCAGGAAGGGGTTAAGCCCTAAGGATGCATTGTGCACCAGGGCCCAGGGAACCTGGCTGCAGGGGCTTCAGTGAACCCAGCCAGAGAGGTGGCTTAGCAGGGGAGGGTGCCTAGAGGATGGAGCAGCCCCGCGTTGCCTGGGGGCAGGACCCAGGGCTGGGGGAATGGGTGAAGAAGGGTGCTAAGCCCCTTCCCGGGGAGATGCTGTGGAGCCTGCAGTGTTGGGGCATGAACAGGCTGGAAATCACTTTCCCCTCCCCCCCACTCCAGAGCTTAGCTGAGTGGCGGAGAGGCTGCCCCGTGCCAGCACTGCGTGGGGCTTTGGCACATGCAGGGCTCGGCTCCTGGCCAGCACCCCAGGCTGGAGGGTATTGGGCTTTCCAGGGGCACTGGCCCAGCCAGAGGCAGTGGGCGAAGGAACAAGCCAGCCGGCCAGGCTGTTGGTGAGCTGAGCACTCTGACCAGGGGCTGGTTCTTCGCACAGCACTGGGAGCTGGACGCGCCCCGCTGGGAGGGATATGGAGGAACAGTGGGGCTGAGGGGGCGAAGGGGCAAAGCAGGGAGAGGACAGCGAGAAGGGGAGCACTCAAAGGGCTGATGGGTGGGCCGCAGAGGCGACACACCAGCCTCTGTAGCTCACAGCTTGCAGCCAGCGCTGGCCAGAAACAGGATGGGGGTGTGGGACCCTACTGGCCGAGAGCCGGCACACAGTGGCGGGGACCAGCAGGGGAGTGGCCAGCCCCACACGCTGCCTTGCTCACCCCCATCGTCGGCCACTGCACCCCCACTCACCACTGGTGAGCGGGTGGCTGGCAAGCAGGGATCTGGCCAGCAGCAGGACCCTCCAGTACTGACGTGCGGGAGACAGAAAATATGGGACAATTTGCCCATTTTTAAGAAAAAGTCGGGACACCTGCAGGAGGGCTTAATTACAGGACCATACCTTTAAAAATGGGACAACTGGTCACCCTACTTTGTCACAAATACTGCATTATAAAGGAGTTGCAACTAAAACGATGGGGCACACACACTTTATCTTCGTGGAACAGTAGAAGGCAATACCTTATTTTCATGAGGGTTCCAGAGTCAGGAAAGACAACACATTACATATGACAATAAACACATGATTCATGTTACACCACAGATTAATTTGACCTAATATATCCAACTAAGCCCACTTATGCCTTTTTTATTACCAAAGATTGTATCTATAGTTTTAAAAATGCAGAAAAATCCAGTTTTCCTTAGTTTAAAAAAAAAAGTGTGTGTGTGTATGTGTGTGTGTGTTTTCCTCTGAAACTATGTCCAATTAGAAAATATAGCAGTGGTAAAAGGGTTTGGTGTGTAATACTGTGACCCAAGAACCACTTAATGCGAGAGGGTGCATAGAGGATACAGGTATCTCAAGTCTGGCATGTACATTACAGTTCACCAAAGAGCATCACATGAGGTCTCTAAAAAAAGCTTCCTGTGGCACCTTTAAGACTAACAGAAGTATTGGAGCATAAGCTTTCGTGGGTGAATGCCCACTTCATCAGACGAAAGCTTATGCTCCCAATACTTCTGTTAGTCTTAAAGGTGCCACAGGACCCTCTGTTGCTTTTTACAGATTCAGACTAACACGGCTACCCCTCTGATACTTAAAAAAAGCTTCTGTCACACTGATCCTCATAATCATTGCAAGATGTATGCAGAGATGACATTTAAGGAGTTGTGTATACATAGTTAAAATAAGTTTAAAAGTCTGTCTCCAAGAAGAAGACAGGTTTCTTCCAGACAGGAGATAAGATGTGTATCTCTCTATTGCAATGTAAGTTAAGCACTGTAACACAATGGAAGCCCCATTTACATATGGAGTCAATGGAATAGGAGAGCACAGGTTAAAAACAAGCCATGGGGGTTAGCCTGGCCTTGTGCAAAGATGAACTTTGGGCGGGGGAAGAGTATATGTAGGAGGCACCCCTTTATCCTGAACTTAGGAAATATTCAGGCAGTGTGATTACCTTAATGAAAACCAGGGCCGGTGCAAGGAAGTTTCGCACCCTAGGCGAAACTTCCACCTTGCACTCCCCCACCCCAGCCCTGCGGCAGCTCCCCGCCCCCCCCCCGCCCTGAGGCGCCCCCGGGGAGCCGTGCAGCAGCTCCCCACCCCAGCTCACCTCTGCTCCGCCTCCTCCCCGAGCACGCCGCCTCCGCTCTAATTCTCCTCCCCTCCCAGGCTTGCGGCACCAAACAGCTGATTGGCGCCGCAAGCCTGGGGGGCGGGAGAAGTGGAGCAGCGACTGCATGCTTGGGGAGGGGGCGTAGGAACACTGTAAAAAAAATGGGGGGCACCACTTTTTGGCGCCCCCAAATCTTGGCGCCCTAGGCAACCGCCTAGTTTGCCTTAATGGTAGCACCGGCCATGATGAAAACAGGATCTCAACCAGGCTTGGCTGAAATGATGCAAAGGATATTTGGGGTGAGAAACTTATTTAGACAGAAGGTTAGCCTCTTAAGTTTAGTCTCTAGGAATTGTGTTATGATTTTGATTTATATGTAACTCTTTTGTTTCCATTATTCTTACACACTATCTCTTTTATCTTGACCTTAGATAATAAACTTACAATTGTTTTCACTATAAATATATCTCAGTCTCTGGTGTTATATAAGTAGCTGATCCTAAGTTGAATCAAAGAAGATGCTGTGTACACTGTCCCCTTGTGAATAGCAAACCTGGTATTTCTGTGAGTGTTCAGTGGATATGAGGCTAGACAGTACAGTGAAACACTTCCAAGGGGCTCAAGGGCTGGAGTGCACCTATTGCTAACCTGCAAGGCAAAGTAAGGGCTGGCATAGTCCAGAAGAGATTGCTTGGGTGGCTAGCTGGCTGGTGGTGACAGGGAGCTGGCACCCAATTAAGCACAAGCAAGTCTCCCTTTTGCTGGATGCAGGGGGGTAACAAGTTGACTCACAGTCCTGGGTACCAAGAGAACCATCACAAATACATAAACTCCTTTCCACTCACCGACAGCAATCTCTAGAATAGTATGATGTTGCATTTTGCTGTAATCAGCCTGGGCTCTAAGGACCTGATCTAAAGTCCATTGAAATCAGTAGGAGTCTTTCCATTCATTTCAATGGGTTTTGAATCAGGCCTTAAGTCTGCTGGTTCAGCTACAGTTAGATTTACATTAATGACATTCTGTTCCATGACAGATATCCAATGACACTTACAACGGTTCAAAAGGCCAGCATACCAACCATCCTCAGAGGATTACCCAACACTCAGTAACATTAGACATTTAAAATGGGTGGATGTTTGGAAAGAACTCCATCCCCCTGAAAATAACTGCTTTTTAAAAATGTCTGTCACACAATGAGATATGCAGTCCAGGCTTGTTTTTCTTCTTTTCAGCGCAAGTCAGCCAAGGATAATGTTTGCTAAACTGTAAAGTTGGCAAATTATAGGGCCTGTTTCAGATTGTTCCCCTCTAATTAATCAAACTCACAACTGCACCTTTAGAAATCCAAAAATGTGTTTCACCAAATTAAAGGAATTTTAATTTTAATAAATTTCTAATAAATTCCCCCTAATAAAGTGTAATCCTGAGAGGTGCTGGGCACCTATATCTCCCAGTGGAAGAATGTTCTCAAGCAAAAAAAAAGGATGTTACTCTTTCATCCTGAATTATACATACTATATACGGTAAGAAACTGCTAAAAGCAAGCATGCTAGAGTGTATCTAGGGTGACCAGATGCCCTGATTTTATAGGGACAGTCCCGATTTTGGGGGCTTTTTCTTATATAGGCACCTATTGCCCCCCACCCCCAGCCTGATTTTTTACACTTGCTATCTGGTCACCCTAAGTATATCTTTGGTTGTATACAATATTATAGTGGCTTAAAACACTGACAAAAGATATTGCTGAAATAGAACACCCACAGAATCATTTGGGAAACATGACGGATTCAAAGAAGTGTATCTAAATCTAAGAAAATGTGTAACAAATGTAAAGTGCTTAGATATCTTATTATGGTAAATGAGATGTCAGAGCATCAGCACGAGCCATCACACTTTCATACCTACATAACTATGTGGTAATGAAATATAAAAACTGCCAGTTATGGCATCACCTAAAGTAGTTTTATGGATTTTTTAAAGGATTTTATGGCCTGTGTTGGTTGATACCTTGCCATGTGATATGAACTGTACAGTGCTGTATGTGCATAGTGAATTAATTGTATAGAGCCAAACTTTAGTTGTCCAAAATTTCTATCAATGTCATAAGTAGGAATTTTGTCTGAATGGGACAAGCAGTGTTTGGCCATTAAGTCAGTTGTGATATAAGTCTATGAAAAGGGTATTTTTGTGGCAAACTACATTAGGAAAACTTTCTATTTTTAAGGTAACAAATAAAATCATGCTCTTGTAGAGAGTTGTGAAACAAAACAACTCTTAAATATCTCTCAAAAAGCTCAGCTCATCAATATTCATACTCACTCAAGGATCTGAATATATCTACTTTTCAGAATGTACAGTATGGATTATGAACAGGGCCGGCTTCAGGCACCAGCTTGGCAAGCAGGTGCTTGGGGCGGCCACTCCGGAGAGGGGTGGCAGGTCCAGCTATTTGGCAACAATTCGGCGGACGGTCCCTCACTCCCGCTCGGAGTGAAGGACCTTCCGCCGAATTGCTGCCGCAGACCGCGATCGCGGCTTTTTTTTTTTTTTTTTGGCTGCTTGGGGCGGCCAAAACCCTGGAGCCGGCCCTGATTATGAAAGTTGTGATGTGAGAAGTTATGTGAAATATACGGACAATTGGCTAGACTAGAAAGAGAGCAGAATCACTGATAGACAAGGATCCTGAGATGGTCAAAAAAGCCACCTAGAGGACACAAGGTCCATTTGAAAGTATTATATTTTTTTCATATTTTAAATATTTGTAAACAATATGACTCCATCTTCTGGCAGATTTTGATACATGGCAGGAGATGGGGATATCACAAAAGGCTAAACTCTAGGCCCAAGCACCTTTGTGGTTGGCAGCTTGCTGAAACTATATATTTTGGCCAGGCTCTGTGGCTGTGGATAATGATAGGGATGAGGGGAGACCGCATATGTTTGCCACTTCTTTAATCTGAAATTATTTTCTTGTGGAAGCACAAGGTGTTATTGATTGCAAGGAAAGCATGGATAGTTATTTCACACTAGTAATATACCTAAGTTTACCTGCATGGCTATTCAGTAGAGCTACAAATCTTGTCAGCCACCAGTCTATAATTATCTACTCATAATCTGATTGAGGTAATTCTGTGCAAGCAAGAATAGGGTTCTGAGGGACTGTTTAAAGAAAGTTATTGATACTCAGTAGTGAGGAGGATAATTTATGATGTTTACTGATTATGCCTGTGCTGTGCACCTGATTTGCCAAATCAATGGGAGTATTTGTGGAGCAGGACACTACTCAGTGTGAATAAGGGAGGCAGGATCAAGCTGTGTATGAGAATCCATACAGAACTAATTCACCTCAGAAATTTGTTCCAGAAGGCAATGAGCTTAGTGTAAAACCTGTTCATGTGGAACAAAACATGTGTAATACGTGACTAACATATGTTTATGTTTTACCTGTTGGATTTATATGAATAAATAAGTTCTAATCTATATACTGATGGAAAAGTGGTGTCTTTCATATAGTCCATACCATAAGAGTCTCATACATGAATGTGTCATATAATACACCTATGTGTGAAGGATTCTCTGGGGCCAGTTCTTTTAAAGTTTGGTGGGGGGGGTGAGTGGAGGGCAGGGAGGGTGGCTGGCCCCCAGACATTATAGGCCTTTTATGAGGCAACTCTCAAATCTTTCTCTTAAAAGCTCACCTCATCAATATTCATAATCACCCAAGGATCTTAATACATCTACTTTTCAGAATGTACAGTATGCATTATGATATTGACTTCAGCAAATATTTTTCTTCTTAATATAACATTCTTGTGAGCAAACGTCAGACAAGAAAGAAACACCTATTCAAAACTGAAAGGTCCATAGCTTCCTAATGTAACTTTTTTTGGTTTTCATTTACAAAAGTACTAAGTAGGAGAAAGGTTATATGGGTATGTTGGAAAGTGGTGGCTCAGCAGGAAAGCTGGAATGGTTTTGATGTGTCCTTTCCCCTCTCTTCCCCTCCACTCCCCCCAGTGTCATTTTGATTCTTTTCCAAAAGCACGGTAAAAGAACGACAGTTTTGTGGTTAGGATATAAAATCTCAATGGAATCTGTGGATAGACTCTGTAAGTAAGTTGGGAAAGAAACATTTATATCCCTGTACAAACAGGTATAATCCCTAGAGGCTCCTTGCCCCTTCTGGCCCTGTTTAGGATTGAGCTACATATATACACCTTACTGTACTCAGCATGAACACATTTTATATGTATACAACATGTACACAGAGAGTACTATACAGTGTACAAGCTAACTAAGCACAAACACACAAGCTTATTTTTACAGTTCTTGGATTGAGTATGTTAGTGAACTAGATACAAAGAATCAAATTCACACAGCAGTCTAAGGGAGCCTAAACTGGTGTAATTTACACCTTCCTTTGGCTTCTCTCAATATATAAATTATATGAATTTAGACTCTGTTAAACTTCCTTAAACTCCAGTAGGCTCAGACTCACACCCACTTATCAGCATGTAACTTCTAATTTCTTTACAGGGAATTTCATAAATGGTAGGGCTATTGTTTCACTTTACAATTTTAAAAGGTACAATTGGATCCGAATAGTAGGGCCACTTAACAATGAAACAAAGAAGAAAGTAGAGACTTCCTTCTCTTTCTTCCCCAGTCACTCACTGCTTCTGTGATTTTCAATTCAGCAACCTCTCTGACTTCTCTGCTGCTCTTAGCCCCACTCCCCCTTTCATATTAGACTCCATGTTTACTCCCCTGTACCCTCTCTTCAACCTTTGATCACTTTCCTCCCTGACTCCCCTAATCTGTCCATCTCAATAATCTCCACTGTCAGTGCTCACTCCTCCCCTTAGTTGCTTCTACTCTTGCCCTCATGCTGAGCTGTTCTGGAAGAAGTCCTGGGACTTCACCAACACATTTGGAGGGAGATTGGGTGGATGGAGATCTCAGGGGAGCTGGCGTCTCAATGTGTAGAGACATGAATGAGCATGTGAACCCTGACAGGTCCTGCTCTCGCTACTGTACTGCTACTGCTCTTTTTGCTGTGAACAGGAAAATGAATCCCTCCAAGGGGTTTCAAAGACCTAGCCCATTGAGCTAGTGGGCTCCTCTCCAGGTGTTTAAGGTGGACTAGGAAGGGCAACCCCAGGGGAGATGCTCCGTGTCTGCGGGCCAAGGAGAAGCAAAGTTGGGGTGTGGAATTGAATGGAATGATCCATTCATTTGTTTAATATGGACCCAAAGTCTCCCAGAGAGTGTCACAATTCTACATAACATCCCAAAGAGCTACATTTTGCATGTGAATCTTTGAATCAGCTGAGAGATTCATCAAGTCACAGCAGTATCTAGGGACTGCACAGCTGTGGAAGCTGAAGAGCACAAGTTATTCCTACTAGGCTTAGCATTAACTTACATTCAACTTTTTTCCACTCAGTCTACAGTTATCACTTTGTAGCATTAGCTTAGCATTGTACATACAGATTTTATATTGGAATTTTTTTGTACATGTTTTATGATTGGCATTTATATATATGTGGCTGGCTGAAAAAGTTTTGAGGTTTCCATGAAAAGTTTTGAGGTTTTGACATTTGTTTCCAATCCAATGCAAAATGAAACCCAGACCGTTCAAAACTTTTAATGAAAAAAAAAAAAGAACTCCACCCCAGAACAGCCAATAGCCCAGTGGTCAGGGCACTCACTTGGGATGTGGGAGACCCCCTTTCAAGTCCCTGCTGTGCCTGATTCAGAGCAGGAACTAGAACCTGGAACCTGGATCTGGCCATTCTGGAGTGGGTCTCCCTCATTCTGACCAAAAGTTCTAACCTGCGCCTGAGAAACCTTCCCAATGAAAGTTTCATTGAAACAATACATTTCTGCAAAAAGTTTCAATTTTGACAAGTCTGCATTTTCTGTCAAAAAACTTTTCTGCCCAACTCTCCATATACCATCATCATTGAAAGTTTACAGTCTTTGTGATCCCACACGCTTTTTACAGATCATACTCTTTTTTGTGGCATTCTTTCAACATATGTGCACAAAATAAGAATCTGGAGATGCACCTTCATGAGACGTATAAGAGAATGCCAGAGGGAGCCAACATTAATGTTGACACTACTGTCAGGGCCTGACAGAAAATAGGGCTTATGTGGCCTACAAGTGATGCAGAGTGCTAGTGCTAGCCTGCTGCACAGGTGTGAATTTCACCCGTACACAGCTAAACAAAAGGAACTAAGGCACTTGTAGTGGGACTGTGTGACCTCTCAGTCCTGTTAGTAAACTCCTTGGAGTTCTCATTTCATTCATAAATTTGAAACTAATCAACCAAAAAAAAAGTTTTTTTTAAACTTTTCAGTGAAGCTACCCTCCCCACTGAAATATTTGTCTGCTGAATGAAATACCTTTCATTCCATTGAAGTAAAATAATGACAGATACTTAATACACCGCTACCTCGATATAACGCGACCCGATAGAACACGAATTCGGATATAACGCGGTAAAGCAGTGCTCTGGAGGGGCAGGGCTGCGCACTCCGGTGGATCAAAGCAAGTTCAATATAACGCAGTTTCACCTATAACGTGGTAAGATTTTTTGGCTCCCGAAGACAGCGTTATATCGAGGTAGAGGTGTACATATATTTACAGTCTTAATGATTGCTAGTCTTTTATGGCCAATCTTCTAAAACTGAGAATGCATTGTATGGGCCAAGTTAATATTCTAATGGGGAAAAATAAAATGATCAAAATCCTAAACTGGCTTCCAGATAATTTCTCATGCTTTGCAATGTCCCAGAAGTGTGGTTTTCTCAACATAATCCGTTCCCTAACACATTCATGATGCTGCTGTGTTTTAGTTAATGCACAAAGAGTGCATATTTCTGGGCATATTTCTTTCTTTCACAGAGAAAACAATACACCTCATTTTTATACCATGCCCTAGAACTGAAGGTGTCTCTTCCTTCTAAAACACTGCATGTCAGTAGCTAACTGGAAACATTGTGTTCCAATGTCAAAATTCAGAGGCATGTTTTGGCACAGTTTGTTTCGAGATGTGTACACAAGTCCTGTTAACAAAAATGGGAGTTCCGCACGTAACTGGAGGGACATCACATTAAAAGCATCACTGTTTTCTCAGATCCCATTTGCCTTAGAGAGAGAAGATCAGTGAATCACACTGTTTACCTTGTATCTTTAATCATTTGTTAAACAGAATACAAATATGAAAAATATACAGGTTCTATCCGTATAACAGTGTTCTGGCTGCAGATGTTTTCTAAACACACTCTTCTGTCTGGGGAGTTATAAATGTAAAGATCAATAGCTCTCAACAAGAGAAAATACTGGCAGATTCTTTGGAGAAAATTATGGCATGAGCCCTGCTGTGAGAAACCATTTGACCTGTAGAAATAGTCAGGATACTGACATTAAGAAGGCTGGTGGATGAGATTAAATGATTTGCCAATCTTTGGAAACAAAAGGGCTCTGTATCCCTCTGATTCACTGTGACAGTGTCCTTTACAGCATAGGAAAGTGCACGTTTTAAGGATGAAAATCCTCAACTAAATCCTACCTATCTCCTGCACACCCTTAAGATTGAAAATAACCAAACATATTTGCTCACTTTGGGCCAGATTCTGCTACCCTTACACACGTTGAGTACTCCCATTGACTAGTACTAAAGCAAATGTCAAAAAGTATACTCCAAGGGTGAGAGCCTCACCCTGCCCCGGCTCTTTACACTGGGTAAGAATGTCAGAGTGGTATAAAGGGCCCCAAAGCACCTTATTTAGCTGGGGGATGAGTCCCCTGGCGCAGTCACTGACGCAGGTAGCTCTAAGCCTTCCTTCCAAGGACCCCCTTGCAAGCCCTGGCTTAGGGGCATAGTAGGGGCAGGAGGGGTATATTAGGGCAGGGTGCTGCCACGATTCCAGGCAGCGCTGCACCCCATAGGGCAGGTTAGGGAGATTGCTGTAATTTAGACAAGCCTCCTGGGCTCTCTAAGAGTATGTCTACCAACAACTGGGAGGAGCAGTTGCCAGCTTGGGAACACACAGTCGCTAGTTCTGCTCAAGCTAGCCCCTAAGAATAGTAGTTTGGCCATGGTAGCATGGGTAGTTCAGGCTATCCACCTGAGTACAATCCTTCCTGATTCCTGGCTACATACTCGGGTGGGTAGCTTGTGCAACTGCCTGTGCCACTATGGTCACACTGCAGTATTTTTAGCTGCTAGCTCAAGTGGAGCCAGCACATCTACGCCTAGTGAGCTTGGAATTACATTGCCCAGCTGTTGTGTAGACACACCCTAAGTTATACCGAGGGCCTCTCTAGCCCTGGGAGCAGCCTTGGAAAAGGTGGTTTAAAGCTTCCATAGCTCTTGCCTGGGCTGTAAATTTTGTGCTGCGCCTCAGGGTAAGATTCTGTGATTCAACTCTAATTGAGTAATTGCATTATTGTACATTAAAGAAAAGAAACACATATTGTAAGCTCCTTGGGGGCAGGGACTGTCTTTCTGTTCTGTGTTTGAACAGCACCTAGCACTGGGATCCTGGTCCATGACTGGCACTTCTAGGTGCTACAGTAATAAGATATATTTACAGATGGGAATTATGAAGCTATAATTCCACGGAAGGACTCTGGTATATCACAACGCACTAGCAAAGCTCAAACTATAATTAAAATCTGTGATTTTCACATTAAATATTGTAGTACATATATAGGGGACTGGATTAAATAACTTCTCGAGCTCCCTTCCAGTCCTACGATTCTATGATACATCAGCCCAAGTCCATGATCCATGTCTTGCAAGCCTCTAAGGATATATCTACACAGGGATAAAAAACCCACAGTTGGCCCAGGTCAGCAGACTTGAGCTTGCCACGCTCAGGCTCCATGGCTAAAAAATTGCTGTGTAAACGTTTGGGCCCAGGCTGGACCCTGAGCTCTGGGACCCTATGAAGGTGGAGGGTCCCAGAATTCAGGCTGCAGCCAGAATCAGAACATCTACACAACAATATTTAGCCCCATGTGCCAGAGTCAGCTGACCAGGGCCAGCCATGCTGTGCATCTTTTATCCCTGTGTAGACACACCTTTACGTGCATTAGTGCCAAATCTCCTCCTTCATCTATTGCTGCTGGACCCTCTCCTTCTACCAAAACCCACTTCTGCTACTATTCCAGCACAGCTTTTTTAGCTCTCCTACCTCTCTAGTGGTTGGTTTCAATGCTGCTGGAGTAGCTGGTGGTGGTATACAAGGTGGGTCGTGACATTGGTGTTTTGTGGAATCATGTAATCCAGGCATGTAATGTCACACCACTTACTTATTTCTATTGCAGTACAATGATCACTACATTTCATTTATTACAGTCATTCTCAGGGATGATTCCACTAAATTATCTGGCTGGAGGAATACAAGAAACTGCAAATGCTTTTGAAAGTTACTGAAATCACTGGGGGGTGAGGGATGGGTTTCAGGTTGTTGTATATTAGCAAAGAAAACTCTAAACATTCCTTTGTGTGGAATTTACCGGGTTTTATTGCTCTTTGACTCCGTTGTCCGTGGAAACAAAAGAAATGGAAATTGAGTCATAAACCAGAACTAATCAGAGCAATCCTCCACTTTTTAAGAGGTTTTCATGTTTTCTGTAATTGGATGTGTTCCGGAATTTAATATGTAGTTGTTTGAACTTGCACAGCACACTGAGGAATTTGTTTTGTATTCTTTGCATTTTATGCCTGTTTGCGCAACTCTAGGCCCCTCTAATTTTTTCTTTAAAACAAGTTTCAAAAAATTGGCTCTAAATGTTATGAGACTTCCTTTTTTAAAGTGGTTTTAATCAGGCTTCTAAAATTGCACTCCTGAGTTTGCATACCCACATTTGCATACCCATTTTCAACACTTCAGTTGTAATACATGCAAATATTCAGATGTGTGCGTGTAAGCTACATTTGCACTGACAGTGAGAGAGCAGTTGCTAAACAACCCGATTCTCACAAATGCAGGTTGAATGCACAAGCCTCAGTTTTGGGGCAAAAAAAGAAAAATTTGTAGGTACAAAATTGAGAGTTTTGGGACACTTGTTTTTGAAAATGGGGTCCGTAATGTTTAGTGCATACTGGCCACAATGCCTTTTATGAGAAATGTACACTAAAGAGAGAGGCCCAGATCCAGAGCTATAGTATACACTGATTTCACATATGGGAGAATAAGATGACTCTCTACTGGACTAAACTGATATGTTTGTTAACCTATTTTTTCCCTTGTGGGTGAAATGTATCCCTTTCCAGAAAACATGTGCAGTGTCTATGTATTATTTAAGTCTATTTTAAGGTCTAAAGGGGAACATACATCATGTATAGGCCTTGTGTTGGTCATCTGCACAAGGGTTAATTTCTCCTTTCATGGATAAAGACCATATTGAAGAATCTGATGTTCTAAAATAATGAGAGTGGTGACGAATATCTGCATGGAACCTAAAAGATGAAGCAGAAAGAAAAATGTTTGCTTTAATCAAAATAAGAGGAGAATTAACACCAGATTTTTCCTAGATTTAAGGAGTTTCCCCACACTGCTCTAATTTGAGAGGGGAAAGAAATAAAACATAATTTTGCACTTGAGAACACAGAGTGCAGAAAGTGTCCTGAAATGAACCATATAAAAGGTTTTCTTTCAATTACCAGTGGACTGAAAACATTGTCTCTCAGAAATGTTTCCTTACATGCATTAATTAAGGCCAAGTTTCTGGCTCTTAAAAACAGCTACATGTCTAAATGTCAGGGCTTTTCCAGAGGCATTTGTTAGGGATTTTTCTTTATTCTGTGGAAAAACCTTCAAAATGTTAAAAATGTCTTGCTTTTTCTTTCTTAGCTTCTTGTGCCATAAATAAGAGTAGCACTGACACCTCTGAACTCAATCCTGGAGAAGATCCAAATATATCCATTTGGCCTATTTTCAAGAATTTCTTTTTTGTTTACTACATGATCTAGGTCCTCCTGAAAAACTACATGCAGTTCAAGTGTCCAATATCAGACAGGTCTGAAGTTGTAGAATTATATACAATACATCAAGAAAATTTATGGTGGTTGGGAGCAGTAAGGGGAGTATCCATCAAAGCCACATAGACATGTGCATCCTTCCAAATATAATTCCTTTCCAAACTAAGCAAGGATTAACTAAAGATGTTTTGAAACCACAGAATGTTATTTTAAAAAGGTAGCTAGTGATTGGGATAACTTATGACTAAATATGTCTAAGATTGGCCAAAACCACAAAGATCTTAACTTGCTCACATATTTATGATGGTAGTGGGGGCTATTTTCAAAATTTGAGAGCCTTTGGAAGTTTGCTTACATATTTAGTGGTAGAAGGAAAGTCCAGCAAAGTGTGAGCGTCCCTTTGTCCCTTCACTTAGGGTATGTCTACACTGTGAAGTTGTAGACAAAACTTTGGTCTTTCACGGGTACTTAAAAAAGCCTCCCCACGAAAGACAAAAGTTTTTGTCTACAACTTCGCAGTGGCAGTATGAACATACAGCTGACACAAGCAGTATGAACGCAGCTTTGTCGGCAGGAGCATTCTCCTGCCGACAAAGCTAAAGCCGTTCGCGGGGCTGGAAGTATTTTGTCAGCAAAAGTGCCGACAAAGAGCGTTTACACACACTGACATTTAGAGACAAGGCTGTGTTGACACAGTCTTGTTGCTAAAAGCTATGTGTTGTAGACAAGCCCATATACACACAGAATAGTAGTCAAGCAAAGTGGAGACCCTGCAAAGTTAGTCCTAACATTGTCCAACTCTTTTTAAAAAGCAAAGTTATTCAGATAGGGACTGATGCAAAACTGATTGAAGTCAGTTGAAAGAATCCCATTGACTTCATTTGGGATTTGGATCAGGCCCTTGATGTACTCGTTACAAAACTCAAAGTTCACTATGTGGCTTTCTGTGCCATTCCATTTTGGGGAACTGGGCTTATTTCCCTAGTGAAGACACAGAGGTGTGAATAGAGAATGTATCAGGAACTGAAGTGCGTGTGGGAGAGAGGTGGGCTTTTTTAAATAGGGGAGGGAACCTTTAATGTACCCAGGCATGGCCACTATTTATTTCAATTGCTTTACACTTGTGCTGATCTTCAGTTCTAGGGGTACTAAAAATACAATCTGAATATTAAAACAATTAAAAGCAGAATTGCCAGACAGCCTGCCCAAACCTGAAATGGCCTCCATTTCATGTACTTCCATCCAGTCCCCAAATCAGCACTCCCATCCAGCTAGGAAGGGCTTCAGAAAACTAGTAATGCTTGCAGCTTAACCTGAAGGTCACCAAATATAGGCTCTGGTTCCCTGGTTTGCCTTAAACTTAAAACAATTGGGTTTACTGGGCTGTATCTACAATGGGAATTTCAAGGAGTTCTCCCACCATTGGTCTTCTTTGACTTAAATGAACTATGTGGATTTGCACCAGCTAAGGATTGTACAGGCCACATTTCAGTTCAAATGCTTTATATTGCCTATCTCTGTCAAGGATAAAGCTTGAATCCTTGTATTCTAATTTCACATGTAATTTTAAAAGTCACATAAAACATTCAACATATGAAAAATAAAATAACTTGCCACCCCTTCCTTTAGCTAATATGGGTCAACGAAAATGTCAATATTTGGTTACTTAGACTAAGAACTAGATCGTTCCATTTGCAAAAACAACAAAAATAATATTTAGATTACAGTCTGTGACTTCAACAATTTTTTTTAATACTATGGCACTATAAAAGAGAAGAGATTTATATACCCTGTAAAACCACAATACTGGAACTGTAAAAAGCAACAGAGGGTCCTGTGGCACCTTTAAGACTAACAGAAGTATTGGGAGCATAAGCTTTCGTGGGTAAGAACCTCACTTCTTCAGATGCAATACTGGAACTGGTTTAAATGTAACTTTATTCATTCTTTGCTCAGATATGATAATGACATATTATAACTGAGAAATTTTCTCAACAGGGTGGAATATTTCCTGCACTGCTTGTTCTGCTGATGTGGAGAATATCACTTTACCAACAAAAAGTGGGGAAAACATATGCTGCAGTTGCATTTTATTTCCAAGCAAATTGAAAGAAAGACTTAATTAGAGCACATTGTTTTATATGACAGGGATACAACATGCATGAAAATCGTGAATCAAAGTCCTGAAATGAGCTACAAATGCAATAAAAAATAAGGTATTCAAAAGTTTAACGGGGGGGGGGGGGCACCGAAGATGGTCCTCGTCTGGGGCACCATTTGGTCTAGGACCAGCCCTGGGAGGGACCAAGTAATTCCAGAAGAAGGAGGAATAATGATACTTAGCGCACACCGTGGTTTTCATCCTCAAAGAGGTTCCACAAAATTTAACTCATGAAGCCTCTAACACTTCTGTGAGGTAAGTAAGATTATCCTCATTTTACAGATTGGGACTCTGAGGCAGTTAAGTGAAGTGACTTTCCCAAGGTCACAAAGGGAGTTAGTGGAGTAAAATAAAGTGAGCAGAAATGCCAGGGCTGTACAAAATCATGGTCCCCGGCACATGGCTCTCAACTTGCCAGCAACCAAATGTGGGATGAGATGCGTGACAAACTCAAAATAAGGGTGACACAAAAATATTCTTGTGGGGGAGCTAAGATGCATTTGGTGAAAATGACCCTTTGTTTAATCTCAGTTTTATGGTTTTTTATTTCTGATGTAAATAATTTTCAATAATAAAAGTGAGCAAAACCATTTTTTAGGGAACATAGGGAAATTTGGGATTAAACAAGTGACACGCCTTGAAATAAATAAAGTATAGGTTACAGGCACACCCTGCCACTCAAGAACTTCCAAACCACCGTCCCAATCCTGGAAGCGGCTGTGCATGGATGTACCCTGTGTCCATACATAGCTTAATTGGCTTCCATGGAATGCAGTGTGGACACGAGGGTCCATCCACATGGTCAGTTTATGGGAATGGGGTCTAATTTACAGCATGTCTCAACCAAGGAGTTTAACAAACATTAAGGAGGAATAGGGAGGGGGAAGGGAGTAGCAATAATAGGAACACATGAATAAAAAACTAGCTATATTTTATGTGCATATGGTGGTTTGATGATGAAGCAGCTGCTTTGAAGTTAACATAATTCATGAAGTTAAGTGAGGCTGGTAATAGTGACTTGTCATGGAAAACCAGTTTGGATAATTTATGAGCTCTCTCTCCAAATCTGTGCAAACAAGTCTTTTTTGTAGTTTGATATCAAGTAAGTTTTCATCAGAAGCACCAAAATGTCCCAAGAAGGGTTATGTATTTCTCACCACCACAAGACCCCATTAGTAGGTACTGGAAAACTTGATAGAAAGTCTTTTCTCACAAAAGTCAGCCCAGTTTCCTGATCCCAAAGCAGTATAGCTAAGGTTATTGGGACTTTGGGACCTGTGGAAGTTTGCCCATCATTAGTAGTGGTAGTAGGTCTACAGTCAAGGAGCAAATCCAGTGAGATCTGGGAAAAAGATGGGTGGCTAAAAGGGGGCAATGGAGGCCCTACATCAGATGCTGGAGGAATAGGAGAGACACGACCAAAACTTGGAGCAGAGAGGGAATGAGGCTTGATACTGATTTCATGTACATTGGTTTTACTGGTGACTTCAGAGGAACTATCCCTATTTTACATCAGTGTTAGGGAGCTCGGAATCCAGCCACAATAGCAGTAAGAGAAAAGTTCTTGGACTTGGGGGGGGCGGGAAAGGAAGATTTGAGGTTTAGTGGAAATAGGTCACTGAGATGTTCTATGTAAAGAGAATTTGGGAAACAGGAGGTTAGTTGTAACACATACTATAACCCGGTGCGTAGAAAGCCCACTGTTCTTTGAGGGGATACATTTTAGTAGGGGAAGCAAACATCTTCAATTTGTGGTTTGTCGTCAAGTATTGCATTGTAGGAGTGTTGACTTAAAGGATTAATTGCAGTAGAAAAGTTTTCAACTAAAACTTAATAGTGCCTTATCTACAAGACTAGTCCTTTTAAATCCACTCACATTACTCCTTTCCCACACAAGCCCTGCCCTCATTGACGTTATAGACCCACTCTCAAACTATCATGAATGAATGATATGAATCCCACCCATTGTCACCCAACTCCAAAAAAGCCATTTGATGCATTAACATTTGCCACTACAATTCTGGAAAGGCTGGTTCAGCTTTTGGTTCTAGTAGGAGGCCATACAGAAAATCTCACCTCTTTTCCCAGGCATTCCCTGGGGAGAGGGATGGACGACAAAGGGATGAGCAGGTGTCTTGATTGAGGGGCTGATGACTCGGGATGCTGGGATAGGATATATGTTGCTGGGAACTGGGATATCAAATATGAACATCTCATTTATTATGCCAAGGTGTGGGGGCAGGGAAGCGTGGTCTTTTGAGCTACAGAACTATACCATTTAGAATCTCCTTGTACAAAGCCCAGATCACTACGCTGGGGCCTCATCAATATGAATAAAACAAAGAGGACTGATTTGTGGCACTCTCTCATAATGTAGGGGCTTGCATTCCCCCTCTTCCCCCAACTCTCTATTAAGCCTTGATGGGGAAAATGAAATCTCTGTACTGGTGTCTTCTGGATACATTTGCCTCAGCCAAGAATGTCATGCAGCATTCCCTCTAACCTAACATTTACTCAGAGGTTTCAGTCCCATGGTGAAGGTTTTCATTTCTCCCCCATAATGAATGTTTTAATAGCCTGAATGTATCTGAATGGATCTTGAGCCCTGTGATTAAAGGTGGAGAGAAAAGTAATATTATTTGTTTATAAACTAGTGCTAACATTCCAGTGGCAAACACTATCTAAGGAAACATTTTTAAAACAAACATGTTAAGCCCTGGTTCCTCTTTTCCTCTGATTTCCCCACACACACTTGCAAAATATTTAGAAGATTATAGGTTGAAGTCTTGGGACATCTGTAAACATACCCTATGAATCACTAGGCACAAGACTCTTTCACCTCTCAGTGAAAAGACTAGAATTATCATATTATTTCTTCAGGATTGAAAGTTCACTTGTCAAGGAAAAACACCCACCACCAATGAGGCAAACTACAAAGAATGATTCAGTACATTGTCATGAATCAAAGACATACAAGATGGAGGGAGATGTCCATGTAAATGTTGAAATCAGGAGTGGTTTGCACCCAGTGTCCATTTACCCAACAGTCTAGTGCATTGTATCTAGTGGATACAATTGTTGTTACTACTTAGTAGTGACACAATGCTCAGCACTGTAAAAAAATAAAGATGAAGATATAATCCCTAAATCAGAGTTTGTAACTTAAGGGCCCCCTGTTCCCATTGAAATTAATGGCAGAACTCCTACAAATTCCCAAGGGAACACGACTTGGTCCTAAAAGAACAGGCAAAACAGTACATAAACATACTTCTCCGATGCCCAGAGGGAATTTGTGTCACTGGACAAGTCAGGTTTTGGTTTTGCAAAACTGAAGTCACTGGTTCTGTTTCAGAGACTTCTGAATTATGAGTGGACAATAAAGGTGAGATCCATTTTATTTTTAAATGTAAACTTTTCCACCCAGACCTCAAAAATCAGCTTGCTAGGTTTTCTGAAAACTTTCCAAAATATTTCATTTGAGAACTGCATAAGCATGAGAAATTTCAGGCCAGAATTCTTTCATTGTCAGGTGGTCAGAATGTCAGCCAGAGGGCTGCAACAGAATAAGACATACAAACTACAGAGTCACAGATTCATTTCCACACCTACTTGGGCTTCTATGACACAGACCCCCTCCCAGTGGCACAAAGTCCATCAGAAAGGGACATTGCAGCAGCAGAAAGTGGGCACCAATACAGTAACTTCTCACTTAAAGTCGTCCCGGTTAACGTTGTTTCGTTGCTGATCAATTAGGGAACATGCTCATTTAAAGTTGTGTAATGCTCCCTTATAACATCTTTGGCAGCCGCCTGCTTTGTCTATTGCTTGCAGGAAGAGCAGCCCCTTTCAGCTAGCTGGTGGGGGCTTGGAACCAGGGTGGACCAGCAGCCCCCCTATCAGCTCCCCTAAGTTCCCTGTGTAGCAGCTGCCCAGCAGGCTAGCAATTGCAGCTGTCCCGCCCCCCCACTGCCATGTGCTACTCCTGCCCTCTGCCTCTGGAGCTGCTCCCCGAGACTCCTGCTTGGTGTGCGGGGGAGCGGGGGAAGGGACAGAGGGAAAAAAGAGGGGGGCTAATGTCAGGGTGTCTCCCTCCCCCTGCTCCTGCCCCCCACTTACCCCATCTTCCATAGAGCAGGGGGGACACACCAGGGCTCAGGACGGAGGGAGCTTGCAGCAGCTGCAGTCTCAGCAAGCTGATCTAATTAACAAGGCAGTGTATACTTAAAGGGAAAATGCGCATATCTCCCTCCATTCCTGCTGCCTTGTAGAGTGAGAGAGTTAACTCTTGAGGGCTCAGCCAATTGCTAGTTCATCATTTAGCAGTAAGGGAAATATCCCACCCTCTGACTCCTCCACCTCAACCAAGCTTCACAATCATCATCACTGTGTACCAGTATTAAACTGTTTGTTTAAAACTTATACGGGGTGTGTGTATATTCTTTTGTATGGTGAAAAAATTTCCCTGGAACCTAACCCCCCATATTTACATTAATTCTTATGGGGAAATTGGATTCACTTAACATTGTTTTGCTTAAAGTCGCATTTTTCAGGACCATAACTACAACGTTAAGTGAGGAGTTACTGTATATTTTCTATACCAGGGAGTCTGTAAGTGACCAGTGTGACAGATATGACCATAACCTTGACAAACCTTATGGAATTAAGTATTTTAAGAATCCATTGTATTAAAAATGCAAGTGTCTATGTACTATTGAGGGATTGTATGAATTTAAATGAGGGAAGGGGACCACGGCCCTCCAGGAACTAAGAACAGAGTGTGTGTGTGTGGGGGGGGGGAGTTAGGCAAATTCACTCTCACTGTAACACCTCCAGAGAACTACCCCCTCCTGGGAAGGTTCACATATACCAATTCAAACTGGATTCTCCAGAGACCCACAAATACAGAAAGGATTTTTGGTTAAATAGCCTCAGTTAAAACTGACTCAGGGCCTTCTTTCTGATCCAGCAAATGGACAGAACCCCTGATCTAAGCCTCCCCCACCCCACCCCCCATCCTTAGGGAAGGGTTGGAAGGTCTTTGGCCCACTGAGGCCCCATGAGACTTAGGAGCTAGTTCTGAGTGAAAGCAGTTATGAACGGATGACAACAGAAACCCCCCTAATGTGGTGTTTGAAGGACTAATCACTGACTAGAGCCATTGTTGGAATGGGGGGGAGGGGTATTCCTGCTAAGCTTTGAGTGTGCATGAAGGTTCTTGTATTGTTTTAATACATTTTCTCTGTAATGCTTTCAGAATAAACATGTTGTTTAGAAAGGGCTGTGTGATAATTATGCTATGTACCAGCTCAGAGGAGAGAAGTGGAGCAGGCCTGCTTAGGTGGTCTGTCGTTCACTGGTAAGATTACAGTATAGGCAGGGAACTGTTCAGCCTGGAACCACTCTACTCAGAAGGGATACATCGACATCTCCACCAAGCGAGGCAATGGCAGGGGAGCTGGAAACCTAGAGTGGGTGACCTTGCTGCAAAGGGGGAATACAAGTGCAGTGGCCATGAACTGTGACCGCCAGCCCAGCCTAGGGTAGTGTAACAGTTTACTCACCACTAGGATGCCACCTTGTGGCTACATCTGTGAATTAGCATTCTCCTACTCTGGCATCCCTTCCTTGGGTTGCTCACCCCATTATCTCTCTAGGCTCAGCCCTCCCTTTCTAGGATATCCAAGGCCCACTGGACACACTGTATCTGAAGTCTCCTGATCCACTTCCAAGTCTGTGCCACTTTCCTGGTGACCTGTAAGGGAACCCAGGCCCATCCAGGACTCTGGGTTCTAGCATAAAGACCTTATGTCCATCAGCCACAGTCTGCTCAAGATCTGACCTTGCTGATATTTCCCTGGGCTCTTTCCTACCTCTCTTCTCTATGTTCTGGAGCTTCCTCCACTCCCCATAATGCCGTCTCCCCTTTCAGCTTCTTCCTAGCATCTGTAGACTAAGGCAGGATCCCAGGACCTACTTTCCTTCTAGAACACCTCCTGAGACCTAACTAATACCCTTTCTCTCTGATGGGTGAGTGAAGCACTTCTACCTTTGGCTCTTTTCTTCTGCCACCCACTTCCTCTCTTTATAAGCCTAGCCCTGCTCCTTCCCCAGCTGGGCTTAATCAGCCTTTAGGCCTTATCAGGCCCCGGCTCTCCTCCAGGTGCAGCCTATAAGATTAATTCCTATTTCACTGGTTCAGGCCTTATGTGGGATGTACTTAGGGTGACTAGACAGCAAATGTGAAAAATCGGGACGGGGGTGGGGGGTGTAATAGGAGCCTATATAAGAAAAAGACCCAAAAATTGGGACTGTCCCTATAAAATCGGGACATCTGGTCACCCTAGATGTACTGATTAAACAGCTCATTGCTGCAGTTTCTGCCATTGGGGCTCCTAAACAGAAAGTGGCACTGTGCTGGCAGAACTTAGAATTTAGCTGGGGATTGGTCCTGCTTTGAGCAGGGGGTTGGACTAGATGACCTCCTGAGGTCCCTTCCAACCCTGATATTCTATGATTCTAACTCTGACTGCCTTCCAGCTGGGTAGATCCCCCTCAGAGAATTATATTCTATTCAGGTTCTTATACCACATAATGACCCCTCTTTGGCACAGGAAAGTTATAATTATACCTCAAACCCTCCCCCACGCCCCATCCTCCAGCACTGTGGGTTCACTACTGTAAGACAGCTGTTTTTTTCTTCTACAGCTGAATGGCAGCTCTTAGTCTAACATCTGCTAGGATATAACGAGTGTGTACTCAGGTCTATGATCTTAGCCCATCAGGCTGCACTCATCAAGAGTGGGTTGATCCAACAGTCCTTGTGAAGACCTAAGTAGTGACAATGTTTTGTAACTGCTTGGCAGCGCCTCCATACACCTTTATTCCTGCTGCATAGGTAGCTGACTAGCATGACTGAAAGTCAACTCCCACCCAGCTAAGCAGTCAGAGCTGGGACTTATTGTTAGCAAAATGTAACCTTTATTCAGGCCCTGACCAGGAAAGTGAGAGTTTTCATATGCTCTCAGCACTGTGGTGAGGATGAGCAAAACAGAACTAGATCTAAGGGAGTAAAGACTGGGGTGGGATTTCAAAAGTACCTGAGGGAGATATGATAACTAGACCCATTGACTTTCAAAGGGACTTGTGCTCCTAACACCCCTAAGCACTTCTGAAAATCCCATTCTTGGTCTCAGTAGGAGACAAATAGGCACAGTGGAGAGCAAGGTGACACAAAGTGACTGAGAGGCACAAAAGATATGCAAGGAAGAGCAGGGGAGAGAAAATAGGAAAGCAAAGGAGAAACAAGCAGGCACATAGGGAGATGGAAGCAGAAAAGAGGGGGAAAGGAACAAAGAGTGAGGGGGGATTTATAGACTACATAGATTCTAAGGCCAGAGAGATCATTATGATCATCTAGTCTGATCTATTGCATCACCCAGGGATGATGGGTGGAAAGAGAAAGAAAGTGGTAATGTATGTAAAGCGAGAAGAGGGAGTAAGAAATGTATATAAAGAGAGAATGGAGACAACAACACTATTTAGAGAGGGGAGAAAATGAGATTTAAATGAAGGTAAAACCAACATGGAATAAAGACAGAAGGAGACGGAAAAGAAAAATCAAAAAATGTGGAGTGAAGAAAGAAAGAGAAGAGAAATAAAAAAGAGAGATGTAGCAAGATTTTATTTATCTTATATAAATGAGTCAAAATAGGATGATATAATATAATTGTTAATAGTCTGTATCTACAATGCGTACAAATATCTACACCCTAGGTAAACTAGAGACAAATACACTTTAATTAGATTTTATGCATGGCAGGAAATGCTATGAGACAGACTCATCTGGCATGTTATTGAGCAGCATCTGTTCATTTTTAAACTTCTCTCAAAGGGGGGCGGGGAAGGACTTTCTATGTTTGAGGTTCAGGGAAAGATACTGGGGGCATCTACCCATGTGTATATAATAAAGTGCTTTTATTGTTGGCATTTTCATAAACAGTATAGTGTCCCTGCTATCTATTTAAGCGGGATTTCCTGCTATTTTGAAGCAAGTTATAATTGGTTAGGTCCCAATTCAGCAAAGCACTTATGCATGCGCTTAAGTCCATCTCTGTTCAGCACAGCAATTATGCACGCATCTGACTTAAAAGTCAATGGGATGTAAGCACATGCTTAATGGGGCTTAAATGTACTTAATATGAAGCATGTGTGAACTGCTGTGTTGAACAGGGATTTGCTGAATCAGGGAACCAAACCTTAAGAACCGAACCAGCATTCTTTAACAATGTGAATATTCCCTTTTATTCATTTAGATATATGCACACACACCTGATAAAAACTGAAGTCAACAGGATTATGTGCATGAGTGAGGAAGACACATCAACAAGGGTTATTGCAGGAATAGATTTTTCTACCATAAACAGGAAAAACTCTCTTCTCATATACACAGTGCAACAATGTCAAAGTCAATCAGGGGTGTGCACGGGAACAAAAATGTGATGCTTTTGGAGGGGCACATTCTGTGCCCCCCTGTGACGTTGCACTCCATATGTTTTATGGAAATATGCTTATGAGTGTGAATATGATGTAACTGGAATATGCTTTATGCAAAAGGTCTCTTGTAAGGTATCATAACAAAGGTTATCACCTACTGAATATATTCCTCCTATTTGTATGCATGTATCATTCTTGTATTTGAAGCTAAAAATATGAAGTATTACTCTGAGGTCCTATTGTAATTATGCAAAGTGTGGGCCATTAATGGTGGTTTAGAATCTTGATGACGTCCCCTGACTAGGACAATTGGTTGTAAAAAGCCTTCCTGTGTACATGTGGGCCAGCCCATGGATAATGAAGAATGAGGTCTCACAGGAATATGTGACCATGTCACCTGATACTGAAATCCATCTTAAATCTTGTACTTTTCCATTTAGAATGAGGGGTGGGGGCCAAGCACAGACAAAAGATTCCCGCCTGTGCCAAAGCTATAAAAGGGAATGAAGCAGGACGAAAGGGTCTGCCAGTCATGAGAAAACCCCTGCTTACCACCTAAGATGTCTGCTGGAACTAACCAGGACTGTACCAGGGAAAAGGATTGGGCCCAGACTAGGAAGGAGTCTAGTCTGTGAAAGAAGCTTATTGGAACCTCTCTGAGGGTAAGATATTACCTGTAATCAGTTTCTTAATGTATTAGGCTTAGACTTGCGTGTTTTTGCTTTATTTTGTTTGGTGACTTACTTTGTTCTGTCTGTTATTACTTGAAATCACTTAAATCCTACTTTGTATACTTAACAAAATCACTTTTATTTATTAATAAACCCAAGGTAAGTGATTAATACCTGGGGGAGCAAACAGCTGTGCATCTCTCCCTATCAGTGTTATAGAGGGCGGACAATTTATGAATTTACCCTGTATAAGCTTTATACAGAGTAAAACAGATTTATTTGGGGTTTGGATCCCATTGGGAACTGGGTGTCTGGGAGATGGAGAGGTAACCTGCTGAGCTGGTTTTGGTTAAAGTCTGCAGCTTTGGGGGCATGGCCCAGACCCTGAGTCTGTGTTGCAGCAGGCTAGCGTGTCTGGCTCAACAAGGCAGGGTTCTGGAAGTCCCAAGCTGGCAGTGAAAACGGGCACGGAAGTAATTTCAGCACAACAGGTGACAGTCCCAAAGGGGTCTCTGTGACTGAACCCGTCATGGCCCTGCAGCTGGAGGAAGTTGCTCTCCTCCAGTGGCCCCGGGGCCAAAGGAGTTCACTCTCCCCTCCCCAAGGCCAGAGGAGTTCTGTGCCCCTGCCAATTATGGGGGGGGGGAGGGTGCCTCTGCTTCTCCCCTCCCTTGTGCATACCCCTGAAGTCAATGGTGTAACTAAGAGCAGAACTTGACCATTTGTATGCATGTTTTAAATGTCTATGTGCCAAATTGACCTGACCTCTGCCTCAAGCAACCCTCTTACAATCAATAAGGTTGCACAGGGCAGCAGTCAAAGCGAATTTTGTTCTAATTATCTAAAATCCTTAAGGTTCCTGGATTGGTTGTCCCCCCACCCCCCGTTTTGTAGGATTTTAATCAATAATAATAATAATTTAAAAAATTGCCAGGGTGCATACACCTTCTGACACTTAGTCTCACAATATAATCTTTAGTCACTGCAATGCACTCAGAGCATACCATTACATGTCCGTTTTATATATGTGCTTTCTAGTGTCATCAAAACCCATTGCTTCCTCGGATCCTCTTCCTGTCTATCAGGGGGCTGCCTTTACTGGTATGTCTTGTCCTGAGCCCTGCAAGTGCTAGCTGAAGCTCTGGAATGTAGCCACATTACCTGGAGGAGAGATCTCTATCTGCTTTGTAAGCATTTCTCCTTCTGTCACAATGTTCCAATGAACTATTTTCACAAACAGTGCCTATTCTGTTCCCAGCCCTCTCTGCATCCTGTCTTCCCAAAGCAGGTATTTCCTGAGGGAAAGGCAGCATCACAGCTGACAGAGATCATCTTTCTGTGCTCTGGACATTCTCTAACTCCCCTTCCTCACTCTGATTCATAGATAGGACAAAAAGGAAGAGTTCAAATCTCTGGCTAACAAAGAGTCTAGTCAGAAGGGCTGTTTTGCACATGGATGAAGAGGATTTTGCAGAGAATAAGTAATATTGTGTGAGTGAGGCCAATATTATAGTGTTGTCTACACTATTCATTCCCCCCAGCCTAAAATTTTCCAGTATTGCTACCAAAAAAGCAAGGAAAGGAGCACTAGTGTAGACAAGGCACCAGCAGCCCATAGTATGTCAACCATTGTGATATCTAGACCTTCCCTACGGGTGGGAGCAAATCAGACCCTCTGTGCAGGTCTGAAAAACAAGGAAACAGTGGCATGTAGAAGGAAACAGTTAGATGTGAGGTGATTAGATAAAAATCTATATGAAAATTAAGCATCCTATTTCTACACTAATGGAGCAGAATAAAATGTTCCATATGCTCACTCACATCTGGTCAATGTAAAATACACTTGTCTTTGGTATTATGCTTTTATTCATGAACCATTTTGTTAGGTCCAATCTGCCACTATTACTCATGTTGAGCAGTGCCTTACTCTATGAGTAGCTCTATTGATTTAAATGAATAAGATAATAAATATGGGTGGCAAGAATTGGGAAATCTCCTTAGAAAGGCAGTTGATAGAATTCATTCTAATACCTCCTTTTCCAACAATGTGAAGGTTACACTGAGTTATGGACTAATCTTGGTTGCGTAAAAAGAAGTCAGTTAATTTTAGCTTGTTTTGGACCACCACCACCAGCCCACTCCTCCTAACTAGTTTTGTCCTTCTGCGGTTACGCTTACTGCATTGCCAGCAAGTGGGAGGCAGCACCTGCTGCTGAAGACTGAAAACAGGGTGCTGTTGCTTCAAACAGAAGAGCCAGGACCAGAGCCAGAGGGGGTGGAATGATAAAAAATATCTGTGCCCAGCCTAGAAACATCTGAGGGCCAGGAAGAAACACCCGTCTAAAGAAATCAGGAAGCTGGACACACAGCCCCCCATGGCTTTTAGGGTATGTCTACATAGCCCGCAGGAGCGAGAATCCCAGCTGCATTGACAGACTTGGGCTAGTGGAGCTGGTGCTAGCTCACTAAAAAGAGCTGTATAGATAGCACTTTGAAGTTGCAGCTCAGTATGGAACTTGGGCTCTGAAACCGAGGGAGTGGGGTGGGCTTCAGAGCCTAAGCTCCACTGTGAGCCACACTTCAAAGTGCTGTCTACACAGCTATTTTTAGAGCATTAGCCCAAGTTTGCTGACTTGGGCTGGGCGACTTGCTTCTGTGGGTTGTATAGACATTAGAGAGTAAGGGGTGATGAGAACCATCCATGGTTCCCCAAGGGTGATCTCGGCCTTGGGACGTGGAAAAGCACCTGCTGGCCTTCCTTAAGGGAATTGGGGACAAAAGACAAGAAGAAGCACTTGCAGTCCGTAAGTGACCGGAAGGTATGGCGAGATGACTGGCTACAGGGACAGAGTGGCCTGTGCAGTGGCCTGTGGCCTCCAGCTCCAGTCACTGTCCTCATTCTCAATTATCCCTGTCCCTTCTTGTTTATATTGTTTTTATCTTTCAAATGCAATAACCTCCTGCAGAGATCTGGTTCAATATTAGTGTCACACCAGTAAAAGACAATGTGTCAGTTCTATATGTGTATGTGTGTGTGTGTGTGTGTGTTTTCTTGGCTCAGTGTGGGCTGAATGCAAATATTTTTGTGTTTGGATACATGTCTGAATGAAGTAAGAATTTATGACTTATCACATCCTTGTCTGTTCCCTGCTTGTCACCAGATTGCATGGCCCTGTTTTAGGAAAGAATTGCATATGGAAAATATGTACAAGGAGGAGTGACGTTTGAGGATGAAGGTGGGTTCTTAGCTAAGTTTCTTTTGCAACCCAGATCTGTATACACTTGAAAGTTGTACTGATATAACTATATTGGTTAGGGGGATGATTTTTTTTTACTGAGATAGCTATGCTGGTAAAAGCTATTGTTCTGGTATAAAATGATTTATACTAGTAAAGTATCAGAGGGGTAGCCGTGTTAATCTGGATCTGTAAAAAGCAACAGAGAGTCCTGTGGCACCTTTAAGACTAACAGATGTATTGGAGCATAAGCTTTCGTGGGTGAATGCCCACTTCGTCGGATGCATGCATCCTTCCTTCTCCCCCTATATGTTTTGGGATGCATGCATCCGACGAAGTGGGCATTCACTCACGAAAGCTTATGCTCCAATACATCTGTTAGTCTTAAAGGTGCCACAGGACTCTCTATACTAGTAAAGTTATTCCCTTTCCAATATCAGAACAGGTATACCAGTCTAAAATACATCTATACTGACATACCTGTGTCCACACTAGGGATACCACTCTAATCAGTATAGTTAAAGTGGTACAACTTTCTAGTGTAGACAAGACCTAAGTAAAAAGCACAACATGTAAATGGTTAACATACATTTCATTCTGTAGATGTTCTGTATTGTTTTCCCTGATGGCAGGTATGATTTCTTTAAATGAAACACACATGTCAAGGTTATTTGCTGCCATATGCCTTCTGACACCTTAATTAAAACTCTCATACACACACACTCTGCTTCTCTATGACTCTCCATCCTATTTTCAATCAGCCCATCTCTCTCAGCTGTTTCTTATTCCAACACACTCTTCTCTCTGGGAGTCTCACTTTATAGTGTCTTATTCTCTCTTGGCTGGAGGCTTTAGGTTCAGCCCTGAGCACATAAACTACACCATTTTAGTAGCCCTGGGAAGAGGAATTGAATTCCTCATTCTCATCCAGCAAACACTGACATCAAGTATCTGTCTCATTACATCTCAGAGTCCGTCACAACACTATCCCCCATCCTAATATTTGCCACTGCATCCAACAATCACAAAGAAGTACATTAGCTTGATATTTCTGCTACAGTGATCACCAGTGAAATAGTTAGCAATGCTGGCACTTAGTATTCGGGTTCAGATTTAATGCCATGCTGAGATGAAAGGGGCAATTCACACTTCTCACAGCTTTTATTGCAAGCTGTCTGTAAATCCACAGAGAAATCAGTTTTACACTTGGTGTATAGTCTGAAGATTTAATTCACTACCATAAGGACTAAAGAGCTAGACTCAGATTTGTCATCTATACCCACAAAGAGTAGCACCTAACTCCATCATTAGTTTAATTGACTTCAATAGGACAACTTGCAGGATAAGATGCTACTCAGCATGAGTAAGAGTGACTGAGTCTATCCTTTCCTTTATTAAAATGAAAACCTAAGTTCTGGAGCACAATTGTATAGAAAATTCCAAAAAGACAGTTATCCTTTTATTATACACAGGTGCCTGCCTATTTACCTACATATCCATTGTACCAGTGCCTGTCACTGATGTTGCTTGTAATGGATGCTATCACTTTTCCCCCTTTATAGCCTCCTTCCTTCTCCCCCCCTATATGTTTTGGGTGTGTTGCTAACTGGGGACTCAGTGTGTGTATGTGATTGTTCAATCTCCTTTGATCTTTCTGTCAATCAAATCTTGCAAGAAGGTGCCTTTTGATATGTCCTTGAGATCCAGGGGTCGTGTTCACTGCTAGTGTAAATGAGCACAACTCCATTTACTTCATTGCACTTGCTTATGCCGGGGGTAAATTTAGTTAGTAGAAAGAATCAAAACAGCTATTCTGTCACTGAGCTTCAAAATGATTGTGCCTCCACTCCAGCAGTAACCCTTGTTAGAGGGTTAAAAAGGAATACTTCTAAGCATTTGAAATTTTCAGACCCCTATTAAAACCTGGCCCAGTTTGCCATCTTCACACACCCTAAGGAGATTTAGTCTCCTTAAGGCAAGTTCTTGGAGCATCTGGCATCAGAAAGAATTCCATCCTCTTTGTCTTTATACTGAAGCATGGAGTAGGACAAAACTAGATTTGTATGCATTTATGTAAGTTATTTATATTTTTATTTTAAATAACTCCCAGAATCTAATAGCTCTCCATCATCATTCATTATCCTTCCCCAAGCTCCTTCTCCAACAAGTGTTACATTGATTCACTCCAGCTCTATTCAGGTGGTATTAGAGACAAAGATCCCCAACCCAAGCCACCTGCCCTGTGGATCTTCTGAACACCATTATTTATATTTTACCATTTTATCAAACTTAGGGCCGACATTTTTAAGATTAAAAAAATAAAATAAACCCACCACCAACTAACTCTTGCTAACTCTTGCATCACTACTACTGTGTTAAAGTTACTGAGATGACACCAGAATCATAAATGTAAGCAGTATGCTAGCAGGAAATCAGCATTTTTTCAAGAGGCCTTTCTGGACAGTGAAATGCTTGATTTTAGGCCATCCAAACTGATGATGGCTGCACAGGAACACTTGGGAGTTGAAGCCCTAATTTCAGTTCAGGCTTCTCTAGCTACAGAACCATTATAGAAACAAATAACATACTTGTACTGCACCACTGATTTTCATAAGTTTTGTATCTTTAAGATTTCACTAATAAGACGTAAATAAGGTCACAAGGACAATACCAAAGTCTGATCATACCTGCAACATTCATTTGTATTTGAATTCAAGCAGGAACTGGGGGATGGGGTAAAATGGGACCTAACTGAGCCAATCCCACCCCCCAACACCCTCTGGACTGAGCACTGTGCAAAAGGGTCCCCAACTTCTGGGGGTGCAAGAACCCATGTGGCCTTTTGGGAAAGAAACTGATGGGAGGAGATAGCCAGAGACTGAAGCAGTCAGAGCAGAAAGCAGGGATGAGGGACATTGATAATGTCAGAGTGTTTTCTGCAATGTACATGCTGAACATTCTCTCCTCCATGCTGATTGACTGACTGTTTCCAGTGGTTCTCAGACTGTGAGTCCTGACCCCAAAGTGGGTCGGGACCCTGTTTTAATGGGGTCGCCAGGGCTGGCATTAGCCTTGCTGGGGCCTGAGGCCGAAGCCCAAGTCCCACCGCCCAGGGCCAAAGCCAATGTCTGAGGGCTTCAGCCCTGGGTGGCTGGGCTCAGGCTGTGGCTTCAGAGCTGGGCAACAGAGCTCAGGTTATAGGCCCCCCGTCCGAGGTGATGGGGCTCGGGCTTTGGGTCCCCCCTTCCACCCACCTGGGGCAGCAGGGCCCGAGCGGGCTCAGTCTTTGGTCCTCCTTCCTGGGGTCATGTAGTAATTTTTGTTGTCAGAAGGGGGTCGCAGTGCAATGAAGTTTGAGAACCAATGCATTCGCCCTCCCTGTTCACTCTTCTGGTATGTTATATCCCTTTCCATTGTCTGTCATGCCTATTTAGACAGTACACTCTTAGGGGCAGGGACTTTCTTTCATTCTATGTTTCTACAGTGCCTCGCACAATGAGACCCTGTTCTCAGTTGGCCCCTGGGAAATTCCATAATAATCATGATAAATAATGATAGTTTGCAGCCTGAACACAGTTTTTCTTCCATAAAAGTAACTGGGAGAGGTACACAACATATCTCTTTCTTGGATTTACAACTGTAGGATCCTGTTCATAATCAGGGAAGTGTTGTTGAGGATATTGATTTTAAAAGATGTTTTTCTGGCTTTTATTTTGCTTCCATTCTGGATTGTCCATTCTTGGCTACATAACTAAAGTGATCAGGGCTGCAGAGCACAATCTCTCTCAAAAATAAAGAACTTCCTGTTGCCTGTGTCTACTCACCAGTACTGCATGGTTATTTATTACTATTAAACATCAGTGTGTTTGGCACAGCACATGGTGAAAATAAAGACGTACTCAAATTGCACCAAAAATCATGAACAAATGCTGGATGGGCCAAGTTTTCAAAAGCTCCTCCACCTGGGCTCTAAATATGAACGGATATGCTCAGTTTTCGTACAAAAATTCAGGTTTTTACGTGGGATAAAATTGCAGATGCAGATTAAGAGGTCATTTTTGAAAAACATGGTCCTATGCATTTAAAAAAATGATTAATTTCTCCTGGGTTACTTGACCCACAAAGAATTTGTCTTAGATGTTCTTGAAATAATTACCTGACAAGAGCTTCTTACTGCAAGCTTGACACTAGGAGGAAAGCAATGACACCCGCTGCCCACCTCCACAGTTACCTTTTCCATTCTTCTAAGTAGAGGGCAATGAAAAATTGTACAGGGCAAAGAGGCAGAGTCTATCTCATCTGAAACCTCTGTGTTCAGAAAAGCACTACTGACAGTGTCTGAAGATACTGTCAAAAAGGAAAGAGCTCATGGATTTGGTTCAATGAATAAAAGATGAAGAGCAAGAACAAAGGTAACAGTAGTACAGTCCTAGGTAAAGAATAGAAACCTTGGGGCAAATTCTGATATCAGTTACACTGGTGTAAATCCAGAGTAACTCCATTAACTTCAGTGGAGCTGGTCTGGATTTACTCAAAAGTGTTAAGGGAGTTTTAACTAGTATTGCTTTTCTAGCTGGAGACTATCTGAGTACACTGAATCCCCCAGATTAACACACACCTGTCAACTAATGTGGCAGAACTTGGATTTGTTGTTTTAGTCAGAGCTAATCACAGGCAGGGGGTTGTAGGGAGTGTAAAGGACAGAGGTTACTCTCAAAAAGAACATGTGACCACAGATTAATCTGATGCAAGCTGTAGGGAAGACAGTCACTCAGATGCCATATAGCAAAACAGGCCTCATTTTTTAAACAAAGGAGTTTGTGTAGATGACTGATAATTAATAGTTAAAATGCTGCCTCCCCACCTCCCCCACTTACTCAAATCATTCCTTTCATAAAACAAAACAGTTCTTCCTTGACAGGTGCTTGAAACATGAACCCACACAGCTTATATCTTGCCTGTCATTAGGATTTAAATATTTCTGCTCCTGACAGTCCAGCCTGTCCCTCACTGATTATGACTCCATGATCTTAGTTTCCTAACAGTGAAGGGTTTTATTCATGATACTGCAGGTTCTCCATTTCCCATCTTTGGCCCTTTCATCACATGATTAATAGCTGACTTACTTAACTGCCATGAAAAGTACTATAAGAACAGTTCCATTGTGCATAATCAATGGAACCTTTGGATCACTCCAGTCCTGTGTTATTATGGGGAAGTGAAACCTTTCTAGTCCTCATACAGACAATGGGGACATTATCTTTTCTTTTTCTTTTCTTAATAAAAAAAAAAGATCAAGTTGAATTAAACCCTTATTACATTTGTATTTTATATATGGAAAACTGCTATGTGGAACTTGGGTCTGTAGAATCTGACAAAGAAAACTAAAGTTAGACAGGGAAAATCTTTACATTCTGCAGAAAAACAAAGCTTGCATGCAACCGGAGATATTTTTTTCACTGAACAATTTGTCACTTATAAGGTTAGTGAGTTACTCGGATATTGCATTAGATAACATTAGATGGAGCACCAGATGAAGGATAAACAGCTCATATTTTTCTCTACAGGAACTGCACTCTGTGAAGGAGCACATGTAGAAGGGCCCTTTCTACCAGCTCAGAGAAGTAGCTATGTAAGGGCCTGATCTAGCTCCCATTGAAGGGATTCAGATGTTTGCCATGAACTTCAATGGGAACAGGAGAAGGTCGTTACTATGCTGTATTGTAGCCAACCCATCCATTAAAGAAAATTCCTATCAATTTTAATAGAAAATAAAAACTTTTCCACAGGTTATTTGGACAATTCTACATAGTCTAGTTGAGAAATATATCCCTTCTGCAGAATTCTGTACAAAGGCTTAAAAGTCCTATAGAAAGGATATCATTCTAAGGGTTTGCAGAGTCATGTTTATAGAACACTATGCAATTTTTGTAGAACCTTACTGATGTTTTTCCCCATTCAGTTTTGGAGGACTTTTCCCTAAGGAGCAATAATTCCTTTTCGAAAATAAATCTGGAGGCGTGGGCTCTAGCTGTGTCAAAGCTATCTTTAATCACAATGGGAACAAATGCTGAAGATATCAAATGTGAGGACATCATGATCAAAACAGATGGCTAGGGCCTATCATCTCCCTGCAAGTAGAGGAGAGGAGAGAGATTACTTACTTGCATCAGTAGAATTGATGTCGCTCAGGGGTGTGAACAAGCCACGCCCCCTGAGAAACTTAAGTTACACCAACCTAACCACCAATATGGACATCACTATGTTAGCAGGAGAGCTTCTCCCACCAACATAGCTACCACCCCTCATTTGGAGTGGATTAATTAAATCGATGGGAGAGCTCTCTCCTGTCAGTTTAGAGCGGCTTCACTAGAGAGCTTGTAGCGGTGCAGCTGTGCTGCTGAGCTCTCTAGTGTAGCCATAGCCTATATGTATCCACCAGGTTTGCAATGAAAGCTGCAGGACTCAAGGTGAACACACTCATCCAGCAGGCAGTGGCAGCAGCAGCAAGTAAGCAAAGCAGCTTGGTTTTAATCAAAGATGCTGAATTCTGCTGAATACTCTGAAGTGTGGACCTGGGTCCCAACTCAAATAACGCTGAATATGCATGAGACCCATGCAAAGCTATTATAACACTATACTAAAGGATGCCTGCGCCACTCAGAACAAATGTTGTTCTCCTTGCCATTCCTAAAAATGAAAGAGTCCAGAGCAAACTAAGTAGAAAACCAAGCTGAGAATCTCATGAGAACAGGCTCTGTTCCATTCCTTTGCAGCTTCAGCAAAGGTGAAATAGCATGAAACTAGCTTTCCTTGCGGCATTACAGCCCAAACCAAGGGACAAGAACTGTGGCACATTACAGGTCCAGTGCTGGGGCTAGGGAGGGGAAAGGCAGCAACATTTTGAAACTTTTGAAAAATGTTTCTGTTGAGGCTTGCTTTCATTTTATCCAGTTCGTCCATCTCTGCTAACCATAATCAGAAAAAACCTCTCCGCAACATAAGAGAAGAGATGAAGGCCTTCGATAAAGGTGCCTTACGATCAAGGCTGAGGCAGAGATTTTTTTGAGCTTCTAACAAGGCTGGCACAACATCTGTCCATGATGATCATGAGGCAGATAGACCAGCGACAGCTGCAGGTTTTCCTTAAGACAGAGCCTTTTTGAGCTGTAAAAACACTATGACATGTGTAAATGAATAGCAGCACTAAATGATAATCTATGGGCAATCTATGCATAACAAAATACATAATGTAGTACATGATTAGGAATAGTAAGTTTCTTTAAATACATGTCAGTGGTTCAATAAGTGTTCATAGTAAACATTCCCTAGTGCATCTCTTGGCAACTAAACATTGATTGATGTGCTAGTGGACTACTGTTTGATACTAGCCAGCTATTTAATCTAAGATTTCCACTGACTGATAAAATGCTCCAGATCATCTCTGGCATTCCAATTTATCTTATCTCTATAGGAGTAGCTCTACTGAAATATCTCTTCAATCTCTGGGAGAAGAAGCAGGAAGATATTTCCAAGCCTTATCACTCCACAATAGATTCTATTCAACCTGTAAGTATTAATTCTAATTTTCAGTGAAAAGAGATGCAAAAATTCAGATATTTGTATGGCTAACTACAGTCTCTCTCTGATAACACAAGACCAAAAGAGCCCTAATTCTTTTTTTGTAATAATCATTGCAGATTCTGAAGGGAAGCCCATAACATTTGCCCAGAAATATTTTTGATTGCTTTAGCATTATTTTAGAAGATTCATATTTCTCAGTGCATCTGATTTTAATGCTTGTCCTCTATGGCCCAATTTTGCAGTCCTATTCAGGCTCAACTTCCACTGGAGTCAAGTTGAGTTGAGCTTGAGAAAGAACTATAAGATCCATAGGTGCGGGAAGTAGGGATAGTGGGGGTGCTGCCGCACCACCTGCCTTGAAGTGGTTTCCATCATATACAGGATTTAAAGTTTGGTTCAATGGCTCTCAGCACCCCCACTATACACTTTGTTCCAGCACGATTGATAGGATCAGAAGCCATGTTGCTTACACAGTTACTGCAAGCACTGCATTTACAGCGTCTCTCCCCAGCTATGCCTCCAGCCTGCCCACTTCTCCCAGTATGCCATACAGTCTCCACTTCCTTATCCCAGTGCAGAGCCTGGACAACATAGAGATGCCTCCAGTGGGAAAATATACAGTCATGTGGAGCAGCTGAGCTACCTACCATGCAGAATGGAGAAGACCAGTTCATAGAAGGTCCCTTCAATACATGGGACTAGAGGAGATGACCTGGACCTCTGAACTCCCTTACTCCAGGTTTCTAACTAACTACTGCCTAAAATGGAGTTATGCTTGATTTAGTGTAAATGAGATTGTAATCTAACCCAGTGTTTTCTTTGGGTTCTTTTTTTAGAAGAATTTTTAAACCTTGAAAATAGCATTTAGGCAACAGTACTAAAGGATTAAATACTTTATATATTCCTACATATTTTTGGTGGTGGGTATTTGGAAATAATCTATGGGCCTGATTCTCATTAATACTAAAACCCTTTGCACCCCTCTGGTAAAGTGGGTGTACATTAAATGTGTGCCCACTTCAAGGCCTCTTCACACTGCTACCAAGCTGTAAAGGGGCCTTAGCATAAATCAGAATAAGGCAAGATATAACCATTATGTTCATAAAAATATTCTATTGCCTCATGAGACCAATTGCTACATTTAACTTTTTATATATGTTATCTTTCTTCTACCTATTGTCTGTTTGTCTATATTTTAGACTGTGCGTCCTCAGGGAAAGGACTGTGCCCTATTTTATCTTTGGAAATTGTCTATCACTTGCTGGATATTACCAGCCACAAATACTAAAAACTAATCAAGATAATCAAATGATAACAAATAGTAGGTCCCTCCTTTTCAAACTATAGTCCTCCTTTCCTAATTATAAAATACAAGATTACCTGCATTAAATAAAGCTATTTGTTATTCAAAGTTATTTTTAGTAAGAATAAATACATCTACAGAAAGCATCTTCATTTACAAACCAATGCTGTGTCCATATGGAGACCAGCATGTGCTCGATTGTAGGATCAGGGCTGAGTTAAGAGTGGGATTTTCAAAAGTGCTCAGCATTGGATTCACTCTACTGCTGCTCCTGAAATCGTTAGTAAAGCTCCCATTGACATTAGTGAAAGCAGAGTTAGGCCAACATTGAAAACTTTTGAAAAGCCCATCCCAATTGCTCACATATAATCTTCTTTGCTACTGGAGAGAACATTCTGTGACTGAATGAGAATTGTTTTCTAAAAGCACCCACAGCAAAAGGAAATATTACAGCAAGTGGCTTGGTGCCATTGCAACAACCTTCTTCGTCTTTAGCTTAGTGAAATTCTACCACAATTTGGATCTTTCCCCTCTAAGCTTGGATCTTTCCCATCCCACATACCCTGCTGCTGAAAGAGAAATGGGTGGAGCACAGAATACTGCTGCAGTTATCTTTCCTAAGGAATACCTGCACAATTATCAAAGTAGACATTAAGTGAGACATGCAGGAGGATAATAGCAGGGAAATCAATCTCTTTTTAGCACTTACATTTTCACTGTGTATAAAAAGAAACAAGCAAACATGAAAATTAGGAACCCTCTCAAATCACAAAGAGCTTTGGCTTACAGCATTGGCTTGTTAATACTTGAGACAGTATTTATGCGTCTTTCTGGCTAATGTGAGGGCTGCCAAATGAGCTGAGAAGGGTTTTAGTTACAGGAAGAAGTGATTGTTCTGGGGAAACAAAAAGAGGATGTATGTGTTGTCACTGCATTTAGTTACAAAAGGAAAATAAAGCTGTCTTCTGGAACCCCCATCTCACAGGCTTACTTCTGATTTTAACAAATAGGGAGGAACTCGTTGAGAATTTGAAAGTAGAAGGCAGCCTGGGTGAAAGTGATCATGAAATCATAGAGTTTGCAATTCTAAGGAAGGGTAGAAGGGAGAACAGCAAAATAGAGACAATGGATTTCAGGAAGGCAGATTTTGGTAAGCTCAGAGAGCTGATAGGTAAGGTCCCATGGGAATCAAGACTGAGGGGAAAAACAACTGAGGAGAGTTGGCAGTTTTTCAAAGGGACACTATTAAGGGCCCAAAAGCAAGCTATTCTGCTGGTTAGGAAAGATAGAAAATGTTGCAAAAGACCACCTTGGCTTAACCACGAGATCTTGCATGATCTAAAAAATAAAAAGGAGTCATAAAAAATGGAAACTAGGACAGATTACAAAGGATGAATATAGGCAAACAACACAGGAATGCAGGGGCAAGATTAGAAAGGCAAAGGCACAAAATGAGCTCAAACTAGCTACAGGAATAAAGGGAAACAAGAAGACTTTTTATCAATACATTAGAAGCAAGAGGAAGACCAAAGACAGGGTAGGCCCACTGCTTAGTGAAGAGGGAGAAACAGTAACAGGAAACTTGGAAATGGCAGAGATGCTTAATGACTTCTTTGTTTCGGTCTTCACCGAGAAGTCTGAAGGAATGCCTAACATAGTGAATGCTAATGGGAAGAGGGTAGGTTTAGCAGATAAAATAAAAAAAGAACAAGTTAAAAATCACTTAGAAAAGTTAGATGCCTGCAAGTCACCAGGGCCTGATGAAATGCATCCTAGAATACTCAAGGAGCTAATAGAGGAGGTATCTGAGCCTCTAGCTATTATCTTTGGAAAATCATGGGAGACGGGAGAGATTCCAGAAGACTGGAAAAGGGCAAATATAGTGCCCATCTATAAAAAGGGAAATAAAAACAACCCAGGAAACTACAGACCAGTTAGTTTAACTTCTGTGCCAGGGAAGATAATGGAGCAAGTAATTAAGGAAATCATCTGCAAACACTTGGAAGGTGGTAAGGTGATAGGGAACAGCCAGCATGGATTTGTAAAGAACAAATCATGTCAAACCAATCTGATAGCTTTCTTTGATAGGAAAACGAGCCTTGTGGATAAGGGTGAAGCTGTGGATGTGGTATACCTAGACTTTAGTAAGGCATTTGATACGGTCTCGCATGATATTCTTATCGATAAACTAGGCAAATACAATTTAGATGGGGCTACTATAAGGTGGGTGCATAACTGGCTGGATAACCATACTCAGAGAGTTGTTATTAATGGTTCCCAATCCTGCTGGAAAGGCATAACGAGTGGGGTACCGCAGGGGTCTGTTTTGGGACCGGCTCTGTTCAATATCTTCATCAACGACTTAGATATTGGCATAGAAAGTACGCTTATTAAGTTTGCGGATGATACCAAACTGGGAGGGATTGCAACTGCTTTGGAGGACAGGGTCATAATTCAAAATGATCTGGACAAATTGGAGAAATGGTCTGAGTTAAACAGGATGAAGTTTAACAAAGACAAATGCAAAGTGCTCCACTTAGGAAGAAAAAATCAGTTTCACACATACAGAATGGGAAGAGACTGTCTAGGAAGGAGTACGGCAGAAAGGGATCTAGGGGTTATAGTGGACCACAAGCTAAATATGAGTCAACAGTGTGATGCTGTTGCAAAAAAAGCAAACATGATTCTGGGATGTATTAACAGGTGTGTTGTGAGCAAGACACGAGAAGTCATTCTTCCGCTCTACTCTGCTCTGGTTAGGCCTCAGCTGGAGTATTGTGTCCAGTTCTGGGCACCGCAGTTCAAAAAAGATGTGGAGAAATTGGAAAGGGTCCAGAGAAGAGCAACAAGAATGATTAAAGGTCTTGAGGACATGACCTATGAAGGAAGGCTGAAAGAATTGGGTTTGTTTAGTTTGGAAAAGAGAAGACTGAGAGGGGACATGATAGCAGTTTTCAGGTATTTAAAAGGGTGTCATAAGGAGGAGGGAGAAAACTTGTTCACCTTAGCCTCTAAGGATAGAACAAGAAGCAATGGGTTTAAACTGCAGCAAGGGAGGTCTAGGTTGGACATTAGGAAAAAGTTTCTAACTGTCAAGGTGGTTAAACACTGGAATAAATTGCCTAGGGAGGTTGTGGAATCTCCATCTCTGGAGATATTTAAGAGTAGGTTAGATAAATGTCTATCAGGGATGGTCTAGACAGTATTTGGTCCTACCATGCGGGCAGGGGACTGGACTCGATGACCTCTCGAGGTCCCTTCCAGTCCTAGAATCTATGAATCTATGAAAAATTCTCCAGGTACACACTGTTTCTCTGAGATCACATAGGTTTTCAGGAGCAAAGGATTTCCACAAAATAAAAATGCATCTTCACTGACATTCATTCAGACACAACTCCTCACTCCTCCACTGTGGCCATGGAATCTCCCCTGCCAGTGCGATTACCACTGTGCAAATAACCTGGGGGAAGGATTCTTAGTTTGGGGCTCAGCTCCAAAGAAATCTCCTATGCACCAGTGCATGGGGTGGGGGGCAGAGGCAGGTTGGGGGAGGTGGTTGGATGGAGGATTCACAGCTGCATGAATCTTCTGCTACATGCCCCCAGATAGTTGGCATGTTAGAAGTAGGCACCAAAGTCTTTATGTAAGCATAAAAGAGCCCTTAATCCAAATACCTCCTTGTTTTATAAAATCCATTAAAGTGAATATTAAAACAAACTATACCTAGCATATATGAGCTCAAATAAAAACATGGTCTAATACTTAAGAACATAAGAACGGCCATACTGGATCAAACCAATGTCCATCTAGCCCAGTATCCTGTCTTCTGACAGTGGCCAATGCCAGGTGCCCCAGAGGGAATGAACAGAACAGGTAGTCATCAAGTCATCCATCCCTGGTCGCCCATTCCCAGCTTCTGGCAAACAGAGGCTAGGGACACTTCAGAGCATGGTTTTGCATCCCTGCCCATCCTGGCTAATAGCCATTGTTGGACCTATTGTCCATGAACTTATCCAGTTCTTAGTTCAGGAGATTAGCTGAACAGGATCACTGGGCTTAAAGAATATATAGACTATGGGCCAAATTTTTCAGAATAGCATCTGAATTTGAGCCTGAGTTTTGTTTATTCCTACTCTGTGCTCACAAAATGGGTAGCTAGACCTACAGCAACTAAGTTTGCATTCACCATTGCCATTTGCATGGGCACATTTGGACTGGTGTGCAGTTATTTGTGCATGCAAATGGTGGGCCAGATTTTGAATGCATTTTGAGACGCCTTTGAAAATTTATCCCTAAGGGGTCACATTCTTCCCTTGGATACATGTATGGGGCTCTCATTGAATAGTTAATGGGAGCCATACACACACACCTGAGGGCAAAATGCAGCCCTAAATAAGATACTCAAACCAGATATGTGGCATGACCCCACTTTGATGTTTGAATTTCTCACAGACTTAGAAGGAAGTAGATTTATTGATTCATGAGGGCCTTTCTTTTACTCTAGATCCACTGTGTCACATACTATAATTGTGGAGTGTTATTAACTCAAATTTTTATACCTTTTATCATCTAAGTCAAATGATGATGATACTGTTTGCCTGCTAATCCTAGAATCTTTTTATATACAACTTGAAACATCTGTTCATTTATCCTGCAGTATAATGTTTACATAAATCTTGTCAATGTACTATACACATACTGTACACGTGTATTCTTTATATTTAAAATTGTGCTTGCTAGAATATAAATATCAATGTAAAATGTAATATTTTATGTAAACACGTTTTACTTTTGTATATCTTGTACGTATACATAATTTGTTATAAGACAGATACCAATGTATCTTTACATGGGCAGTAGCAGTCTGAGCAGAGAGGCTAAGGCTTAAAGGTACGGAGATTGAATTACTTTATCACTTCTACAGTTAGCCCCTCCAGGTGCGGTTGAGTCACATAGATAGGACAGCACAAGGTAATCTTGAGTTATCCTGTGGTTCTACTGCAGGTGCTTTTGCTATTTCTGTTTACCTGAAAACACAGAAGTTAGATCTTGGAGAAATACTGAATGTCCTCTGCAGCATAGTTCTTTTTAGATGCCATGCATATGACCAATAAAGCCTGTTATGCATGAATCTCTCTCACGGAGAATCATTAAGTGTAGCTGCGGCCTATAAGATAGACCCCTGTAAGTAAAACACCACATTATATTAGTGCTGAGCCTGTTCTGTGGATAAACAGAGACTTATGTCTTGAGGGCTGTCATTATGGTGCCTTTTATGAGCACTAAATTAACTTCATTACGGAAATATGATCTTATCTACGTGCATTATCTTCATAATGCTTCTCTTGGTGTTCTTTGTGGATTAAGTTGTCATACTCATCATTCTTATCATACAGAATGACAGATGAAAGGCAACCATATTGCACCCTGAAGCCTGCTAGTGTCAGGGACTGGGGCATCGGTGGTCTGGCCTAGCAGTCATGGCTGGACTGGTTTTCACAAATCAAGGATGGCCATGCGATGGTAGTCAGCAAGCAAGGATCAGAATAATTGCTACAGCTGGAATCAGTAGACAAGAGCCAAAGTCGGAGTCAGGCACCAGAGATCAGAGGCAGTTACCAGGCTGGAATCAGGAGGCAAGAGTCAGGGGACAGAGATCAGAAAGCAGGCTGAGGCCTTAAGTTACAGAAAGCCAGATATCTGCATGATTCCCCAGAGAACTTCCTGGTTCACCCTCCAGGGTTAAAGAGTGAGCATGAGCCAATCAGAAGGCCACAGCATGTCGCTCTAGACTTCTGAGGCAGGACGTACTACAGCACCTAATCCCTATAGTGCTCCTTGGATGGGGAGCTACGTAGCGTCCTAGTAGTGATGCAGGCGCTGCAGACCTGCATTCTAGTCCCATTCTAGTCTAAGCACAATAGGAAAAAAATACACATTTCATAAGATCACATGCACTTGGTTAAAAGAACAGAAAATATGACATATAGTCCCATCTTCCATAGCACACACGGTAATTACTGTGTGTGTCCAGTGAGAGGGGGACACTTCAGAGGAATTCAGAAACTGGGCTACACCACAACACCAGTTGTTAACCTAAAAGGCAAAGTAAGGACTGGCAGAGCCCTGAGTAGAGTGTTTGGGTGACTAACAGACTGGCAGTGTAAGGGAGCTGACACTCAGTTTAACACCAGCAAGTCTCTCTCTTGCTGAGGCAGGGGAGGTAACATGGTGACTCACAGTCCTGGGCACCACAAGAAAGTGGCACAGACTCCAGTGGGAATTTTGCCTATGTAAGGACTGCACGATTGCCCCCGCTGTTAGGCAGAATTTGTGTCACAGGATTGTCAGTTTTCCCAGTTAACTGTTATGAGCAGTATTATTAAACAGGCAAACCATGTGAAGCAATAATGGTTACAGGGATTCATTATTGTTTTAATTAATAAATATTTTCTAGTAAAATATAGTAACCACAATAAATCATGGGTCCAATTCTGTAGCCTTTACTCATGGGAGTATGCCCATTGATGTCAAACAGGAGTAATTCTTACTTACACCTATGCAAACCAGGATATTTCTATTGTTGTCCGTAGTACAGTGGTGTAAAATGACAATCTGGAACCATGGGACTACTTCCATGAATGAGGGCTGCTGGGCTGGACCCTGTATTTGTTCCATACTGCATGCACTTTCAGGGCTTATCTACACATACAGCGCTGGAGCGGCGAAGCTACACCACTGGGGGCATGTCTATACTTACAGTTAAATTGGCACTGCTGTGATCTGGTGAAGACCTGGTAAGTCAATGGCAGAACACTCTCCTGTCGACTTCTGTACTCCAGCTCCCTGAGAGGCAGAAGGTAAGTTGGCGAGAGAGCATCTCCCATCGACACAGTGTGGTGTAGACACTGCAGTAAGTCGACCTAAGCTACGTCAACTCCAGTTGCATAACTTACGTAACTGAAGTAGCGTAACTTAGGTCAACTTACAGCTTTAGTGTAGCCCAGCCCTTAGAGAAAATGCTACCTACGCCAATAGGAGAGCTTCTCCTGTCAGCATAGGTATTCCACCTCCCTGAGAGGTAGTAGCTATGTCAACGGGAGAAGATCTCCCTATAATCTATCTACTATCTACATTGAGGGTTAGGTCAGTATAACTACATCGCTCCAGGAGTGTGGGTTTTCCACACCCCTGAGCAACATAGTTATACCCACATAATTGGGTAGTGTAGACCAAGCCTAAAGCTGCTGTTTCAGTTCTTTAGAATTCAGCTCTCTCTTACTACTTTCCTTCCTGCTCCCATATTTCTGTGAAATAACATATGTGCATGGGGGCGAGAGGTTTCCCATTCACTATTTGGGATTTATCCAATAAAAAGCGTCCATTTGTGTAAAGGAATAAAGTATTTTTATAAATATCAAAACTATCTTTTTTAAATGAAAACCAGAATTTTCACTCTTTTAAGACTAAAGTACTTGACCATTCTACTTGAATGGGAAGTGATCTGCTACTAAACTGTGGCCAGATGTAGCTAGTGAACATTAGAGATGGGCCAAAGCCAAAATGCCAGATCTGAACACTCCCAAACTTTGCAGCTCAGGTCCATCTTTATTTAACAAACAAACAAACAAAGGCCCACATTTTCAAAAATGCATGCCTAAAGTTGGTGACTTCAGAAGGTGCTGCTGAATGCCCAATACTTTTAAAAATCAGGTCACCTATTCAAGTGGTTAACTATGGGCAAAGGATCTTTGGACTCCTATTTTTGAAAAAAAAAATCCCGGTAGTCAAAACTTTAAAAATAGCTTTGAATAAATATCTGCTACCTAGTAATGACTATATTGCTAATCAGAACACTCTGGCACTCTTTTTATTTATGTTACTTACTTTCTTACTCTGGACAAGATTCTACAAACTTACTCCCATTGAGTAGCTCTTACTCAGATGAGCAGTACCATGAAAATCAATGGGATTACTGATGTGAGCAAATGATACTCAGCATAACAGCTGCAGAATCAGGTTCTCTGATATTAACCTCCATTGCCGGGGGGCATGAATGTTAAATATTTAACAAGGGCAACTCCCCATCTCGCCTGTCCTCTCTTCATATATATTCAATTAATGAGTTTATTTAACTAGGGGATCTATGTCTGACCCCCATGCTTCCCCCTCCATTTGAGTCTTACTGTTGCCCACCTGCTGCACTGTGAGATTGTATTCAGACATAGTCACTGGCACACACTGCGTGCTTATGTTTGATGGCTTGCTTGAAGAAGAACAGACCACTAATAAATTGCACAGTCATTACCCTTTATGCATACTTGTTCTAATAGGTGTCGCAGATTCCTGCCTCCTAATAAGGAAAGGAAGTAGAAAAACACATAAATTCTCCCAAGGGAGTCAGACAGCCTGAAGCCACGTTCGACAGCTGTTACTGTTACCATGAGCACCAAGAGCAAAACAAGGATTAGGGGGGGAGGGGGGGGGGAAAGATATTGTGCCAGGAATTTTGGCAAGATTTTCTTGGACATGGAATGTGTTTTGCTCTGCACCAGTCTATAAAAGAGCAGCACTCCTACAGCATGTGATGGAATTTCATGATTAAACAAACATTGGCATTAATTAGTCTAAAAGGGAGTTATTTCATTTATCCAATGTTTGCATTTCTGTATCTCCCAGGTTTTAAAAAATTGTCACTTTAATCTCAGGCGTTAATGTCTTGGCATCAGATGGAAGCTACCTTCCCTACACGATATCTCTAATTCACAACAGATCTCAGAAAATGTTTTAACAGGGTACCCTTTTCTCTTCTACCCTTGAATGTTTTCTCTACTTGGGGCCAGATCATCACCTGGTGTAAATTAGGTAGCTCCATAGATTCCATTGGAGCTACACTGATTTACACCAGATGAAGGTCTGGCACACTATATTTCTGAAGAATAGGGAGATTCAGATACTTTTTCTAAGAGGTGTATTTAGTCTACCATGCTGAGACATTTATGGCTTTGGGAGGAAAATTGTTGACTGTACATACTGTGGATATAGTTTAGCATGAACTTGAAGTCCTAAAGCTGTAGTTCTCTTTATGTTTGTTATACTGATTTTCTAAAGCTGGTCAAGAATGTACCTACAGACTAATAAAGTCAATTAAGACTGACTCTTCTTTCTCACACAGTAATATACTAATTCCAGTGTTCAGTGTTATGGGACACACTGTTGCTCTTTTGGATGTCACATAAAACCAAGGTCCTGACCACATGTGGGCATTAAAGAACCCATAGCACTTTTCACAAGACTGTGGGCCCCAATGTCCTGGCCAAATGCCATCTTGTGTAATTACAGTCTGTCTACTTAAACATCCCCCTGTAGTTTCAGCTAGACACAGTATTCTTCACTTCCTGTCCTCAATGGTTGTGATGTTGCTGCACATTTCACTCCTGTGGTGACTGATTTCAGTTGTAGACAAAGTGATTTCTACTTTATAGGCCAAGTCCTGAGGACCTTACTCAGTCCTCAGAAGCGCGAAGTAAGGACAGAGTCAAAATGTAGATAAAAACCGAGGACAAGACCACCCTTCTCATGGAAAGAAAACATAGAAAGGGAGTAAAGGGAACATTTTTCCACCAGGCTCCCCTAGTGGGGATCAGATACATCCCTAAGGAGGTCCTGTGCTTCCATCACAGCACCTCTAGACTCCAACAAACCCCCTGTCCCTGGCAGTGCATATCCATGGGAAACACACCACCAGGAATGCCCCCTGGTCTTCCCTCTGTTTGCGGCTATCCTGCAGATGGGAGGGGCTATGCCAAAAAGATAATACAGCTCTAGACTGTATCATTTTCCCCCCGGATAATACCTGTGGAAGCCAGAAGAGGAGTAATATGCATCCTCTGCACCACCCCTAGCCTGTCTATTTCTGCCTTCAACCCACCCAGTCTCAACACTCTCCCCCTGCATGGACAGTGGACACAGAGAAGTGATGATGGTTTGTGGAGGCAGCCAACTCCCCACTTCCATGCAGACCTCCCCCTGTGAGACATGATCCCACCCTACATCAGGATTTGGCCCCATATAGATGATATTGCTTGTACACTCAATTAGCAAATCAAAATGTGTAGTGCGCTTTGGAATCCATCAGGATAAAGGACTCCGTGCAAGATCATCATCATCAAGATGCAAAATTTGTATTTGAAATAGTAAGTTCAAACTAAAGTGAAATTTTGTGTAGTTCTAAACTGCAGTAAAAACAAACACTCTTCAAAGTCAGGCTTAAAAGGGAGCACAACAGTTTATATTTAAGTTACAAAACAGGATTTTGTAAAATTTCCTTAGAGGACAGTGGGCTTTCAAAGTGTAATTAAAAGTAAACCTATTGACTAATAAAAATAATCAGTAATATTGCCTAATATTCAGTTTAAGTTATTGTCCAATGTCAACCTTCACATGAGCTAAAAATATGCTACCTATTGGGCTGGAAGGAGGTCTTGATTTACAATTATGCCTTGATGGATTACCTGTAAGTGCAACCTTCAGGCAAACTGTGATTAACTTGACCAAAGACATCTGGGAGAGCCATCTATGGCCTAAAATTATGACCTTAGTATTCTGGGCTGAAACAAAACACCATTTAACTTGCATTGCAGAAAACACTAGCAGAGGGGCTTTTGTTTAGGATTCCAACAAGTTTTTTAGTTTCATAAGTTCAGCAGAAACACCTCCTGTGAAGTTATAGGGGGGAAAGAGGGTACTTCCTAGTTTTTGCCCCTATTTCTTTAGAACCAAAACTCAAAAACACCCCATCGTGCATGAGTAAAGGAGCAAAAACAATTAATATCCTAATGATTAGCAAATGCTGTAGGTTTGGATTGCAGTTAGCAAGATTTATGGAGTTAAATATAAAAGTATGACTCTTAAAAGCCATGTGCTTGTAATTAGCTCGTGTTTTACCCCTGGATACTGTAAAATCACAACATGCTGTCAAAGCCCATTTTCTGATCCTGTTATCAGCACAGAATAAAGGTTTCCATTAAATGCAAAACATATTTACAGGTGCTAAAACAACTATTTGGATCAGTGGGAAACAGGCTACTTTTTTGTTCTCTGGAATGGAATTTCATGATTTTATGGTGAATTCATCACACAACAAAGGGGAACGCAGCAATTTTGTTCATCTATTGAAACAGACCATAGAATTTGAAAAGCAATGCAAGTCAAAACCTCTCTGAATATAGGACTTACAGTATTGAATATTGAAGCCTTTTGTCAACAAAACCTTCCAATGGTGAACTCTTCACATGATGAAGCTCAAGCTACAAAGAGATAGAACGAAAGTCCTGAATTGTTTCAATGAAGAATGTGCAAATTACATTCCTGGACATTGTGAAGATATGCTGTGAAAAAAATATTTCTACCAGGGTTCCCCTGTATAATTTATTGTCATTAAAGCTTCTTGCAGAAGTTCTGACAAAGCCTACCTTAACATTTTTGAAAGGACCTAGGAAGCAAATTTTCATGGCCAACTTCTTAAGCATCACTGATTTCTTTCCACCATTGTCACATAATTATGTACAGGTCTGGCCTAAGGATTTTGGCTAGGTTTAATAAGATGATTCTTTGAGACCCAACCCAACTTAACTGACTCATTTTACATGACAAATGGGTGTGTTTAGCAGGGGGAAGGCCCTAATGATCCCCTCCCCCACCCTCAGGCTGCTGAAATGGAACTGAGCTCTTTATTCATTTCTACTTTGGGGAGGCAAGGGAGGAAGCATCTATATCTGATGGCCTTCCTAAGGTTTGCTGGAGTGGAGCCCAGTATAATGGGCCTGAGCACATCTGTGAGAAACAGGAGAGGGTGCATGGATTAAGGTATATCAGGAAGTAGCCGGAGTGAGGGGTTGGCTGAGCCTCTTACTGGGGAGCCAAGGAGGTAGGTTGGGAAGCTGGACTGGGCAGCCTGGTTTGGAAGCAGGGAATTCCAGGAGGCTGGAAATGGAAAGTGGGATTGACGTAGTGTTAAGAGGAGAGAACTAACTGTGGACTGGTGGCACTGCCTGGGGGATGAAGAGCTGAAGAGATGGCTGGGAAACCTTTGTTAAACAAACAAACAAGCACTGAAGCACTTATGCTTCAGCACTTCACTATCTTTGGTGGAACTGGTTGTGTTTATGAAGAAACAGTGGTCATTGCCTTCCCCCTGGCATAAATGACCAATTTAGGATGGATAATGCAATCAACTCTATTTTAATGTTTTTTATAGTTGAATGTATCTGAGTGTTAGTTCAGTGATACATGGACTTAAACTCTGAAGTGTAAACCTATCCATTTGTTAGCCAGAGGGAGTGGAGAAAACGTGAGACTGCAAGATGTAATTTGTAACAGCTTCTAACACCTAAGCTTCTTGATTGAAATTTTCAAAGTATTCTAGGAGATTTGTACACATTTCTTCCACTGAAATCCTCCAGATGCCTTTGAAAAATCTCAACCCTTATTTCTACCCAAGACTTTGAGTAGGAGGAGCACCGGAAAAGGTGAGCCCACGCAGAAGCTGCGAGGAATACTATATAAATACTCTGTCTTGCCTTATTTTCCTGGTGAAAAGCAGAAGAGGAGGAAGTGGAGGAAAAGCCAACAGGAAGGTGGTCAGTGATCTTTTCCCACTCTTCGAGTTTGCTTTGGCTAAAAAACAGATGCAAGGATGCAAGTTCCTTCTAAAGAGGAACTGCACAAATTCTTCAGAGACTATTTATGCTGATGTTGCTGTCTGTGACTGAGGTTGTCTGCAAATGTATTTTCTTTCCCTTTCAGATGAAGGGTAATCTAATTAACATGATACACACCACGCCCCCAGAACTATCACTTCCAGACATAGTGGCTGTTTGTTTATTGCTTAGATGATTCCGAGGCTATGAAATTGCCAGTCAGCACCTATACTATAAAACTTCTCATAGAAGAAGAAAAACTTTAGAGCCCACTGTATTGATCACAGCTCCAACACATTTATGAGTAAATTCATCTGCCAGAAATTCCATCAGCTATGCTGAGAGAGTGTTGCAGAGGTCTCATTCATAGATGAATGTGTAGGGTGATATAAGCATATGAAGTCTAGACCTGGACTATACTACAGCTAATATAACTCACCCTCTACACGAGGTTAACTCCACCTCCACAAGAGGCATAGAATCAATGTAGATGTAGTTAGGTCGATGCAGTGTATTGCTTACATTGACTGTTGCTGGCTTTCACAAGCCATCACACAATGCCCCACACTGACAGTTCAATTGGTGCAAGCATCTCTGGTGAGGACACGCACTGCCGACACAAGGATGAAAGTGTAGACATGCACAAGCAATGTAATTATTGCACTGGCTGTATGCTGACGTAAATTAGGTCAACTTAATTTTGTAGTTGAGACATGCCCCTTGATACCCTGAAGTTTCAGGGGGAAAGGGATAGATCTCTGAAGTTGCTCCCAAACAAAATAGCCCATAATTTTCAAACTTGAGTGCCTCCTTCTCTTCTTGAGGAAAGAAAAAATTGGAGCTAAAGCCCAGAGGAAACCAGACTTGCTTTATTAGGAGGAGTCAGAAATGAGTCAGAATTGCTATTGCCATTTTCACAATATTGCATTGACTACCACAGATACAGAAAGTCTCACATTCAAACAAGATCTTGGATCTCATACAGCAATTCCATGAAGGATTATCAAATATCTTTTGGGTTGATCCAGATTCATCTGATCCTAGATCCTTAAATGGTCTCCAATCCACAGAAATTACAGCTGAAGATTTAACTTCACAGAATTTGACCATTTGTCAGAAATTATCACAATCAAAACTATGAAGAAATAAAACAATGATAATAAAAAATCAGAGAGAGAATCCAGCATCTTGCCACAGCAAAGGAACGGAGACCAGATGCTGCTCCCTTTCAGAACCTTCAGCTCTATGAAGGGACCCCCTGAGACATTGCTTTTCTAGATGCTGTGAACTCAGAGCTTGGGCACAAAACAGTCCATGCACACAGATCTGCAGAGGCAATTACTGTTTTATGTGAACGAGTAATACAGGGACTGACTCCTAGTAATTTGCCTCATCCTTTCATCATCTCCTGGCAAGTCTTTTGAAGTGAGTCTAACTTGAAAAATTGCACTGTCAGGTCTTTTAATGACAGTGGCATTACTATTTAAACAAGTGAAAGTGACACAAGAACATCAAATAATTGATAAATTGTTTCATATTGAATTTAAAGACTGCCAAATCCAATGACTGTTGGCACGCACTTTTTAGCCTTTTAAATCCCCATGATACTGGATTCCTCTTTAAAACTTAGTTTTAATACAACTGGTTATTCTGAAGCATTGGAATGCCCCAGCTAGTACTATTCAGGTTGGCTCCAACCTGGCTGATCTCAGCTATGAACATTTCCAGGAAATGTCTTTTTCTCTGATTGTACAAAAGCAAGGCCAGTCAGGCCATAAAAACTACAGAAATCTGAATGTTTATGTTTAGACAGTCTTTTCCATAATTTTATTTTACTCATTCATTTAGATTGCATCAGACTCCAAATACATAGAGTGAGGGGGCGGGATTCTGATATATTTAGGGTTAAGGCCAAAAATTAGAGAGATTTTAAAAATAAATGAACTGCGGGTTCTTTTATTTGCACTCTGGTTTCTGAGCCTCTCAAGTGCACTTGTTTCACATTTCAAGGTTTCTTTTGCAGCCATGAAGGGATAGAAACTTACCATTTTTTCCCAACAGAGTTCTCATGTAATCACTTGACTCCAGCATCTGGGGTTTTAAGAAAAACTCCAAATCTAGCAAATCTTGTGATAAAATTGCTATAGCTGGCCCACTCTATGTGGCTTCATGGCCATAAGAGAAGCTCTGGGAGAAATTGTTACTCAGTTCCCCTCCGCTTCTCACTTGCTTCTAGGGGGAGAAATTTGCTCCTGACAAGTTGTAGCACATTCCCTCCTTCACACCAGCTCATCTTCACTGGCCCATGCATTGGGGAGGAGGAGATAGAACCAAGCTTTTCTTTCAAGGCTGAAGATCCAGAAATCCCAAAGTTTTATGCAAGTAACATAATGGCCTCATTTGATTGGCATCACCTTATTTACATAAATGTCCACATATGTCCTAATCATTAGAAGTTAAGATGGACAAAGCTGCTGCATGGAATGAGGTTTAGGAACATAGGAATTGCTATGCTCTTGCCTGACTCTGATAGCTCCCCTAGCTATATGCTTAGATCTGACTGCCCCTGGCTCCCAGGAGAAGGGGGGAGTGAGGGGGAGATTCTGGCTGCTCACTAGCTGGGGGTTTAATCTAGCAATAATAATAATAATAATAATTTCAATATTTTTCAAGAAAAAATGGGAACATATTTTTCATGAAAATTTTCATGAAATAATTCCCCATTTATCAACCAGCTCTATTGTAAGCCTCTGATTCTAGGTCACCTGCTATTCCCAGATTACTGCCCATAGGTCCCTGGATGAAAATTAGGCTCTAGGCAACATCTCTATGGTTAGGATTAGCATAGAAATCTTACCTAAAGTGGCCCAAACCAAAAGGTGCAATTTAAGCTTCTAAGCAAGAACAGTCCAAAAAGCAGCTAAAACCGGGTGTCTCTGGCTAGAGCATTTAAAAGTTTTTGCAGTTTATTTGCTGAAAAATTCAGTTTTGGGGGACCAAAACTATTTGCAAATATGGATCAAATTCAGCTAATAGTTTGGGTTGTAAAACATGAAAAAAAATCAAAAGTCATGAAATATTTAATTTCAACATTTTCAAGGTGAATTTTTTTTTTTTTAAGATTTGTTTGGAAATTTAGCTAGATTTAATTAAAAAAAAACAAAGATAAAAAAATCCAAAGATGAAATGAAACAAAAGAATGGGGACGAAAAGGGTTACGATTTTAACATTTTGTTAAAGCTGAAAGAAAGTTAGTTTGTTTTTTCGTTTTGTCAAGAAAAAAAAAATTCTGCTTCAGATCAGCTTGAACTTAATTTTTTTTCCAGATTTTTCAGTTCAGCCACCTAACTGAAAAATCAATTATTCACTCAGCTCAACTCCTTAACAAGTTTCCATAAGTCAAGCAGAACATGGCATAGAGATTGTCACTTGAGAAAAGAACTGGAGTGCAGATGGCAGAGGACATTAAAAAATACTTTAATATAAGATATCACAGAGGAAAGATGTATGCATAAAGGGACAGGAGAAGACACTGACTGCAAACCAAAGTAATAAATAGCCTGAAAGTGGCAATAAGTTGTGTCAGTCATGGAAAGAATAGATGGTATGGAAAGGCTGGTGCATAGAACCAATGGAGAGACCAATATAAATGCCTCAATTGCTTCTAGCAAAGAAAGGTGGAAAATAAATTGAAGAACTTTGGGTCAAGTACAGGAATGCAGTAGTGAGGCTTACAGAAATATAGTGTAGACTGGAAACTTCCCAAGAAAGGAGAGGATAGGAAGTTGTCACTCTCGCGTTTCATTGTAATAGATGTGAATGTATCTGCTCCTGGTCAGCCATTTCCTTGGTTTAACTTTAAATGATAAATGAGTGATTCAGTGTTTCTGAGTCTAATGGTATTGGTGTTAATGATTCATATGGTTTTGGAGGACACTTGGCCACATTTCTGAAATGCTCAGCATCTAGCCGCTGAGAGTGTGACACCTGTGTGACAGCAGATTTCCTTGGAGCTCAGCACCTAATGTGTACCCAATAGACTGAGCTCTTCTGAAAACCTGACTCCATTGTGGCTGCAGAGCATTTCTGAAAATTCTAGCCATTGTGTCTTTAAGTAGCTGAACTTGCAGGGACAGGACTATGTCAGTCAAACCTATATCACTGTCAGACAGGAATGTCCTAGCATTCGGCAGACTTTAATCGGATTCAGTTTTACTGAATGGCTGAATCTTGTGACACCATAATGTAGTTAGTTTCGACATTGAGGGCTTGATCCTTTAGGCTGTGTGTGTCGGGGGGGAGAAGATATTATTTGCTGGAAAGAAGCACATTGCTTGCCCTTTGGAACACAGAAATACACTAGGAACCGGCATGACATATTATCGGGTGACAATTCATCTCAGAGGCAGGAAGAGAGAAATAAAGACTAGAAACATCTTCTGACTTTAACTCAATCTATCTCCTATCGCTGTCACCCAACAAAGAGACACCATGTCATCAGTGGACACATCTAACCCAATATTGATAGCAGTGCAGTGAATTTTTCCTTTCACTGATTTGTCTCTATTAGAATATTGTAATATTTTCTTTTGTATATATTCTGTGGCTGATGTAGTATCACCCATCTAGAACCAAAAAGTTATTTTATTTTTGCTGTTTTCTTATTTTGATTGCAAACCAGTATAACATACCCTTGAAAAAGACAATTCAAATGTATTATATATATTACATTATAATCTATACTATATTAATCATCGAGTAAATTATATACCCAACATGAGCAAAAGAGTGAGATTATAACCCTCAATGTTTACTCAGTCCTTACTCAAGCCAACACATTGCCACTCCTCTTTGGGGTAGGGACTGTCTCTTATTAATGTTTGTATAGTGCCTAGCACAAAGGGGCCCTGATCTTGGTTGTGCTTTAGGTGCTACCATAACACAAATAATGAATATAATTTCCTTCAGTGGCAGCTTGCCTGAGTGAATAAGAACCTCAGGATGAGCTTCAAGGAGCTTGTCCTTATAGCCCAAACAAAAAACAAAACCCAAAGCCAATATTAGCCTTATAATAAACCTTACCCCCATATTAAATGCAAATGAAAGTTAAACTATCAAAAATATTTTTCATTTCCCTTCTGAGGCCTCAGTTAGACTGTTTATGAAAAACAATATTTAAAAAGTTGGTTGACCTTCCAGGGCTTTTATTGCTATTGCAACATTATCAATGTCTGTCTGTATCTTGCTTGACTGACCGCAGACAATAACAGATTCCCTAGGGACAGGGAGTATTTGAACAGAAGACCTATTTGAAATGCAGGTAGCTTGTTAAAAATAGACTATTGTATTTGTTTTGGCAATGAAGGATCCAGGTTCAGAGATTCTCTAAGTATTTAGAGCTGAATCTTGCTGTCAGTTGCCCCAATATCAATCTAGAGTAACTCCACTAAAGTCAGTGGTGTTACTCTGGATTTACACTAGCGTAACTGACAGCACAATTAGGCCTTTAAGAATAAAGACCATAGATGTTAGGAAAGCTCTGAGACCTCTCACCCAGACTTCATACTTGCACTGATCAGGGCTGCAGTAATGAAGAACCCAGAGGATTTTTAAAAAGGGAAAGAAAAAAAAAGAGAAGAGTTATTGTAACTGCAACTGGATGAAATTAAGAAAAAGAAAATTTAGGGTCACTTGGAGGAAAAATTTCCCAACACCATGAAATAGACTCCTCGGAGAAGTGTTGGAAAAAATCTTTTCTTGAATTATTTAAAATTAGATTGCATGAAGGACTAAAGAACATATTGTAAACATAATCTTTCATTGATGGGGAATGGGAACCATAATCCAATACTCTAGGGGCCTGACTCAGTCACAACAGAGCAGGTGGCATAATTATTTACACCACTCACTAACGGACATATGCACAAACACCCCAGCAGAGAGTATTGTGGCAGGTGGCCTAAGGTGTCAAGAGGTAAAATCTATGTAAAAAACTAAGTAATATCCAGAATAAACAAGTAGAAATTAACATAGGTGGTGTATGATGTAAGGGCCAAGTACACCTGCAAAATATGGTATGGGTAACCAATAAGAGGGCATACTGGTTGTTATATAGAATATGCTCTTGCACCTGCAGACTGAGTTGTAAGGGTTCTGGGATATATTATACAGCCTAAAGAAGTCCAACTCTGGGTGTAAGCTTGTGCACAGAAGAGAATATGAAGTATATGATACTAATGATAATACCAACTAGTATTTACATAGCACATTTCTTCTAAAGTTCCCAAGGCACTCTACAATCTGTACATATAGTGGTCTTTACCAGCAACTGAAATGCAACCACCTCTGAGCTGGAAGGCAGCAGCTTTTTAATAGTGCATAATTCATATCAAACTAAAACTACAGGGAATATTTAGACAGAGAGAATGAGGCAGCTGAATTGGACATTTGGATAGAGTTATAGGGTTGGTCTTATGAAACAAACCATAGTATCTTTAATGACCACAAGCATGAAGGCCTCAATATTATATCCTAGCCAAGAAACAGCACTTCTAGCATCACAGTGCTCCCTACCTCTCCACTGGACTACTTGTTCAGTGGTGACTCACAGGGAAAGAGAGATAGCTACAGAGTCACCAATACTAAGTTGCACAATATCTGCGTTTTACTTGGAGATCTCCCATTCAAATGCTGACCCTACTTAGTTTTTAAGAGATGACCAGAGCAGGTGGTTTAGCTGCAGACAAAGACAGTATAACAGAGGGTTAACATTTTACAGTATTTATTCAAAAAAGTCAGAAGATGAAGATGAAAGGGGAATGAAGGAATATTCTAAACAAATACAACAAAGATTTCCAGTAAAATAATATATTCGAAAAGACATACTGTAGTAAAGGAATGTTCTTCTAAAAAGAACACTCAGCATATTATTCAAAAAATCCATAAGACACAGTGAACAGGGAGTTCAAGTATTATCTGATATCAGAAAGGAGAGCTTCAAAATATAAATATATGGCAACCTTTCAAACTCTGCAGTATCATTTCAGACAGCTGTACAGTTTAAGGTCAACATCTGCCAAAAGTCACTGAGTTAAAAATAATCCAAACAAAAAATAAAGAATAATAGAGAAGGCTGGACACCTGGTTGCTGGAATAAAAACAGAAAATGGTGCCAAAGTTTTAATTAAAAAAGTCATGGAAAAATGCCAAAACAAGGAAAATTCTTCTCAAATTATGAAGTTAAGCCTTAAACAAAGGAACAAAAAATACTATTAAAATCAGGCTTGGCCTTAGAATTTTTAGAGAGATTCTGGTATCTCAAATGAGAGATGATAATCCCCTTTATAGTACCTGTATCACCTTTTGGCTTTGTCTGCCAAACGGATGCTTTCACTCAAGTGTCCATTAAGATGGCCTTGAAAAATTAGAAGGATAATATGTAACATGTAGGCTGAACTATTCAAAACAGTCATGAGGATTTAGACACATATAATCCACTGAGGAGTTACGGTGTAGTAGTTGTCACCACATTGGAACTCCGGACACCTGCGTTCAATTCCTGGATTTGCCATGGACTTCCTGTGTGACCCTGGACAAGTCATTTAGTCTATCCTGTGCCTTAGTTTCTCATCTGGAAAATCAGGATAATATTCTCCTGCCTTACAGGAGTGTTGTGAGGCAAAAAATGATTGTGAGGCAATCAGGTACTATGGGGATGAGAAACATTTATGGGCCTAGGTGGATATTTTTTAAGGAAGATTCCCAGTTTAACTGTAACTCCCCCACTACTAGCATTCTGATGGACTAAAGCAAAAACAACAAAAATACACCCCCCCAGGTGATATAGAATGAAAAAGGGCAAAGGAAGCAAGAAAATAAAAACAATGCTTGATGCAAATGACCCAAATAAAACTTTGCCAGTCAGTTACTGTATATTGAGAGTCCCCAAATTCTCACAACAATTATGGGTTCTCTCAAGACTAGATGGTTAGTTAACTCAATAGAATCATCAAGAAAAGGAGAGGCTTTAATAGTGAATCACCAAGCACAAAGGAACACGATCATCTATAAGACAGAAGAGTAGAAAATGGAAAAAGGTGGGAAAACCCCCCCTTTGGCAACAGGCAGTTAAGTGTTGGAATAATGGAAACAAAACAGATTTTTATACTCAAAATCAAAGAAAAACAAACTTAGAAAAACAGGCTTTGGAGAAATTCCAAATGATGGAAATCAAATGTCAGCTGATGTGACTATCCACTTAACACAAAACTTTTCTTGCACACGTGGCTGACAATACATGTTGTTTCTGTGGAGCTTTGCAAAGCCTTACACGGTAGAGAATGAGTAGGTGAAGGTGTATGAGAATACATAGTTGCGTGATTAACCCATTGCTCTTAGTCCGCTGTATTTATATCTTGGTTTTCAGAGGTTCTGAGCATTCAGTTTCTCAATGACTTCATTTGAAGTTGTGGGTGCTCAGTACCTCTGACAATTAACTGAGCTCCAAAAAATTGAGGCACCCAAAATTAGTGGGCACTTTTGAAAAATTTGACTATAATACAGAGGATGAAAAAAATGCCTGATTCACTTCCAACACTTTGCCATATGTTACTGCCTTTGTCATTTTCTCCTCTAAAACCATATACTTCACAAGGATTTCCACTCATTAAAACAACTGTGTCTTGGGCCAGTTTTGTTCTGGTTGATCTTCTTTCTCATCTAAATGGACCCAAAGTTATCACTGCTGAAGCATCTTTGAAGCACAGAACAGATATTGTCCTCTCAGATTAGAATAAGAATTATGTATCATTTATTAGATGTAGTCATTTGGAGGGTAATAAAACTGTATTTTTACATAGAGGGAAGGTTATAGTGAGGTTAAATGGAATTGAAAACTTTGCCTTGGGATTTCCAGATATGTAAATGAAAGGACAGGGTGCAAGGAAGCTCTGTGTAGACCTGGGGCAGAATTTTACCTTAGTGCTCAAAAGAATGTTTAGTTGGGAAATTGGATACTGCCCCTGCCATCCATCATGGTCTGCTGAGCAGGTTCTGGAGGGTTGGAAAGATAGTACAGGTGTGACACACAGGAGTAGTATCGAGACTGATCGTTATATCTGGGATCTAGTCACCTGATTCGGCTCAGGGTTTCAAAGGGTTACTTCATCTGTCACATGACCCTTGCCACGGAGTACATAGAGTTCAATAAAGAAGCAATGTGTTTGGCGTGCTCCTAGGTAGTGACTTCTTGAGCACATTAATATAGCACATGGACTATAGGTGATAGTTTGGGGCTTACACTGATCATTTTTTAATGATCACATAACCCTGCCATATCACCTATCGTATAGGCCTTTGCTCTCATCTCTTAGTACCATCCCATTCTGCATCACAGGATGCCTCTTCTCTCCCTCTCGAGTGAATCCAAACAGTAAAGGAAGGTTTTTGCACTAAGTATACTTTTAAAAAGTGGTATAATCCAGACGCCAATTTTTGCCAATATATGGATATCAGTTACACAAGTAGAAGATGACATGGATGTCAATGATTTTTGCAGAATATAGGGATTGTGACAAAGTTCCTCCTCTATCTTGGTGGGTCCTGCGCTTATTGGCAGATTTTCTTGCCTCAGAGATTCACCATGTGGGTTGGGGAACAGCCCAGAGACCTTCCCCTCTGGAAGAACCCACAGTCCAGGTCAATTGGGAGGTTTGGGGGGAAGCCAGGCCCGCCCTCTACTCCGGATTCCAGCCCAGGGCCCTGTGGACTGCAGCTGTCTATAGTGCCTCCTGTAACAGCGGCATGACAGCTACAACTCCCTGGGCTACTTCCCCATGGCCTCCTCCAAACACCTTCCTTATTCTCACCACAGGACCTTCCTCCTGGCAGGGCCGGCTCTAGGCACCAGCTAAACAAGCTGGTGCTTGGGGCGGCACATTTTTAGGGGTGGCATGGCCGGCACCAGAATGCCGCCCCTAAAAATGTGCCCTGGCCGCCCTAGCTCACCTCCACTGCTGCTGCCGCTCGCGCGCCGCTGCTCCCCCTCCCTCCCAGACTTGAGAGCCTGGGAGGGAGGGGGAGAAGCGGCGCCCGCACCGCGGCCACTCGGAGTCTCCCCCTCCCTCCCAGGCTCTCAAACCTGGGAGGCTCTCAAACCTGGGAGGGAGGGGGAGATCCCGAGCGGCCGCGGCGCGCGAAACAGCTGTTGCAGGTAGAGTTAGTGACAAAGCTTAATCACAGTTGTGTTTACAACTGATTTCACCCAGAGATGACTTCAAATACATTCTGTTTTTTTTAAAAGCTATCTTTTGTCTGTGTGTATATATACACATTGCAGAGGAAGACTAGTGTAACACCCTCACCTGGGCCTAAAACATCTAAAGCTGCTTGCTTTTAAGTTTGGTTGCCTAAAAGTTAGACAAATTCCAGGATCTGATCCTGCAACCTTTGCACACAAGTGCAATAATACAAGGTATGTCTACACCACAATAAAACTCATTGCAGCTGGACCCTTCCCCCTCATGGTGTCCCAGATCCCAGGCTCCAGCCCAGGCTGGGCATCTATACTGCAGTTTTATAGCCCTGCAGCCCAAGCCTGAGTCAACTGACCCTGGCCAACCACGGGTATTTTATTGAAGTGTAGACATGCTCACAGACTACTTGGTACAGGTCTCAGGATTGGTCATTAGAGAAATTTTGAAAAAGATAATACATTATATAAATATGCTGCCAACTATCATGGTTTTATTGCTAGCCTTCCGATAATTGGTATTTTTCTTAAAGCCCCCAGTGCCCAGATTCATGCAGTTATGTGAGAATCTCAAATTTCATTTTAAATAAAAGGAACTCTGTAGTCCTCATGTTTGTGGAGAAAAGCTTGAAAATGTAATCCTAAGGTATTCTAAAAGGTAAAAGCTCAAAATCCAGGAGACAAATAAACCGAATCATATGTGTGTGTGTGTGTGTATATATATATATATATATATAAAAATAAAATCATATGGTTTTTAAAACAGTCTCATGGTTTTGTGGCACCTGACTCCTGATTTTTTGAATGTTTGGGGGTTGGCAACACTGAACATGCTATGAAAAATTTTCTAGAGCTTTAAATCCATGGGCCAGATCCTCAGCTGGTATAAAGCAATGTGTGTCTTCAATAAAGCTAAGCTGATTACAGTAGCTGAAGATCTGGCCCCATGTTTTTATCTTAGCATATGAGAAAATCATTGTACTCAGTTTTGCCAGCAATATTTGTGTAAGTAATGTTGATAAATAAGTTCTGGTCACTGAAAGTGAGTGTGTTAATGAGGCTTATGAGGGTCTGGAGGCTGGAAAGGCTGGCATTGTGGCTTGTTTCTAGTTGTTAATGATTAGCTGATGCATTACCTGAAAAGCAAGACTAGGGCTAGGTCTACACTACCCTCCTGAATCGGCGGGTAGAAATCGATCTCTCGGGGATCGAATTATCGCGTCTCGTCGGGACGCGACAATCGATCCCCGAATCGACGCTCTTACTCCACCAGCGGAGGTGGGAGTAAGCGCCGTCGACGGGGAGCCGCAGAGGTCGATTTTGCCGCCGTCCTCACAGCGGGGTAAGTCGGCACCGATACGTCGAATTCAGCAACGCTATTCGCGTAGCTGAATTTGCGTATCTTAAATCGACACCCCCCCCGTAGTGAAGACCTGCCTTAGAAATAACTTTTAAAAGTATTGAGTGATGTAGGCCACTTCTGAAGAATCTGAACTAAACTTTCCAGGGCCATAGGGTGAAAACGTCATCATTCCAAGGAAAACCTCCACAAAATAAATATTAGGTTTATGGAAGTATTTTTAATCACTTTTTTTGTCTAATAATGTGGAGACCAAAATGCTGTTTTATAAGGTATTTTTTCAATAGTGTCATTTATGGCTCTTTCTTTTTTTTAAAAAAAAAATGTCTTTATACTCCTGCCAAAAAAAAATCAAATCTTTTTTGTGTATGTTAAAGCAGAGAGCTTGGCAAGATGGTACTGAAATAACAAGTAATACCCTTTCAAGATAGGGTCAATCAAATCCAGGGCAGGCTGTTTATTAGATTATGTGCAGTACTTTTAGGAACAAAATCTTTCAAAGTGCTCTTAGTTTGACAAAAATATTTTTTCCATCAGCTGGTTAGAATTTTTGTGTCAGTTAGCTTGCAATGCTGCTATTTCCTCTGCATGTGTTCTGCAAACCATGGGAGGATGCAGGAGTCAGGAATGAGATGCAATTATGGGGGACTAAGCAGAAGACAGATAACATCTCCTTCCCGCCAGCCAGCACAGAAGGCAGTCTGTCTGGGCCTGGAGGCAGCTGATCAGATCTGAGCCTGAGTATTTGGAAAGAGCCTTAGCAGCCTAGTAGCCCTGTTTGTTTAGAAAGAAACTATTGGATCATTTGGTTATTCTAACAGGGTCTGCAAAGCAAGTGCTGGTTTCAACATGATGAATTTCAAACACATAGAGACTGTGTTCCGGTGAAGTGGCTAAGTACTGTGCCTGCATCTTAGCATGTATCAAATAATACAGAAGCTTGCGAAGGCCTTGCTATCTTCAAATGTAATTTTGACATTTCTGTATAATTTATACCTAGACATCAAATAAGTGGTATGTTTGAATGAGAGCAATTTAATTTGCCTAAATTCTGTATTGGTGCTTTCTTTGGCTTAATCTGGTTAACTGAGATCTGTTCCCTGGCTGGCTGCCAATATTAACATAGCATATGGGCACCAGATTGATTTACCTATAGTTACCTATACTTTTCTGCTTCAAAAGGACTATTTTTCACTCTTTCTCAAAGTTTATCTTACAGGTTGATCTAGAGTCTATTTAGTGAAATATCCTTGGCAACACATATCTACTGTTTATGTATAGTCCAGTTTATGTGTTAATATCTGTGATACTTCTATGTGTAAATGTGTCAGATAAGCTGTTTAAAAGAGTTAGTCAATAATGTGAAGCTCAAAGAGAATGTATGATTTTCTACCTGTTACTAGCATCTTAGCTTCTGTTCTTACATTAAAGAGACAAATAGACCCTGTTTGTTTAAAGCTGTATTATACACTGTAATTTTACATGTGCAACAGAGACAACGTGTAACTCTTGATAATGGGGGGCACAATTTAAAGGTTCTGGGGGGCACGTGACCACCCCACACATCGCCTCTGGAGGAGAAGCAGCAGAGCCAGGAGAGCCAGCGAGTGCCTCGGGGAATATCTCATGGCAGCTGGGCTCTGCAAGCAGGGGCTGGCTCCAGGGGGCGTCGCCAGCTGGTGCCGGGCTCTTTCGGGGGAGAGGCAAGAACGCGTCAGGGCTGCAGCACAGAGTGGTGCCACCTGCCCTGCCTGGGGAGTGCCCTTGCGTGCAAAGGCAGCCTGGCTTGGGGAGTAGGGTAGGAGGGTTGCCAGGTAGCTAGGGTTACCATACGTCCGGATTTTCCTGGACATGTCCGGCTTTTTAGGCCTCAAATCCCCGTCCGGGGGGAAATCCCAAAAAGCCAGACATGTCCGGGAAAATAGGGAGGTAGGGCCCGGCGGTGCGGGGCCGGGGACCGGCGCGGTGCTTGGCAGGGGCTGGGGCCAGGGGCGCGGGGCCGGCGCGGTGCTGGGTCGGGGGTGCGGGCACTTGGCCGGGGGCCGGGGCCGGGACCGGGGTCGGCGCGGTGCTCGGCCGGGGCTGGGGCCGGGGGCGCGGGGCCAGCGCGGTGCTGGGCCTGGGGCGCGGGCACTTGGCCGGGGGCCGGGGTCGGCGTGGTGCTGGGCCGGGGGCCGGCGCGGTGCTGGGCCGGGGGCCGGGCCGGGAGCGCGGGCACTTGGCCGGGGGCTGGCGCGGTGCTCGGCCGGGGGTGCGGGCACTTGGCTGGGGCCCCAGCCGGGCGGGAGACGCCGGGGCCAGAGCCTCTTGGCCTGGGCCGGCCGGCCGCCGAAGGGAGCCGCTCGGCCAGGGGGGCCGGACTGAGCCGCGCCGCACCCCGCCCCAGCTTACCTGCTGCCTCCCTGTTTCAGGCTTCCCGTGAACATTTGATTCACGGGAAGCAGGGGAGGGGGAGGAGCAGGGGGCAGAGCGTTCAGGGGAGGGGGCAGAGTTGGGGCGGGGCTGGGGGCGGAGTTGGGGCGGGGCGGGGGTGGGGCGGGGCCCCATGGAGTGTCCTCCTTTTTAAAAATTAAAATATGGTAACCCTACAGGTAGCCAGCCAGCACCCTGACTCCCACAGTGTGGAGAGCCTGGGACCCGAGTGGGCCGGGCAACTCTCACCAGCTTCCAATCCACTGGCTCCTGGCAGGAGGCAATGATTTTCCAGCTGTGGGGTGTGCCCCTAGGAAGGCATGCCCCACAGTTTGCAAACGTTTGTGCTAAATGGCTTGGAATAAGTGGTCAACAATATTGAGAAACACCGAGAACAGTTACGGAGTTTTTGTTGGTTTCAGTCAATCAGGAGGCTTTCAGCAAAATATGAGAATAACTTGTTGGTGATGTTCTCACGCTGACAGAGATAACATGTTTGATGTGTATTTATAGCACCATATAAAAGGCTTATAATACTTATTTAAATGTTTGACTCATCAGGTAAGTAGAACAATTTAGTTTTGGGTGAGCCTCATGAGATTCTGTCTGGATAGGCATTCAAAAGTTTGGCTCTTCATCCAAAGGAACAAATCTTTTAATGCCCCCTTCCCATGACCCCACCCTTCCCTGGCCCTCTAACCGTTTTTGTGATGAGGCTTTTCTCTGCCCTGGTGGCAGCTGCAGCATGCTCCATGGGTGCTTTGGCAGTCTCTCCCACTTGCAGATGTCTTCTTGAGGGAGAACGTTTAGCCTTTCCCTTTTCTCCTCTCCCCCGTAGCAGCACTTTTGCAGGGAAGCTATGTGTTTACCATCACCAAAGCACTAGTCTGTGAGAAAATGCCCCTTTACTTTTCGTTTTCCCCATAGCAATTTTTTTTTAGAGTGAGAACTCAGTGACCCTATCCCCTTAGAAGCACTATTTTTGAGGGGAGGTTTCCACATGCTTTCCAGTCCTGCCAGAACTAGTAGGGCTGGGATATGCCTGTGCCCTTACTACCCTAGCCCTCTAATATACAGTACTCCCCGGTAGAGACACCATGCAATAACCACATGATTAAGGCATTTTGGAGTTTGTGGTATCAGATTAGATTAAACTGGTTTTTGAACATACATTAGATTTTAATTTGTATTTCCTTATGATTTCTCTATAGGGCAAGAGTTAAAATTGTTTGGGTGCCCTAACTGTGCATTTGTATACCTTAATATGTTTGGATTTTTTTTAAGTTTAACCTTAACTCTGAACTTCCTGGGTTTATAATACTTGGGTTTGGGATACAGTATCAACCTTTTTTTATGTTAACATTTATGTCCAGATTCACCAGTATACGCTGGCTGATTTACTCCACTTTTGTGCAGAACAAAGAAGACAGAGTTTACTGGCCAGTTAAACTAGATTTACAGCTGCTTTGCATCACCAGCACAAAGCAGCTGGCAGGTAGACCACAGTTTCCTCCTATCTCCTGTTCTCCAGATCCCTCCTGCTTCTTGCACCTACCTGTATTCCCCTGCACACACACTCAATGCTTTTCCTTGCACATACAGATACATGCACCAGTTTCGTCCTCCCTTCTGAACCTCTCTTTTCTTGTAAAGCACCCCCTCACCCCAGTTTCGTCTCTCCTGCACTGCATATTCACTTTTGCATGCACACTCATATCATACTTTCCATGTCTTTTCTATTTCTCTTCCCACACACCCCTCTAATTTTCTCCTTCCACCTCCATTGCTGAGTAGATCTGGTGCAATGGGTAGCTTTTGTAAAGAAATATTTAAGATTAATGGTAACTTTTTGCCATTATTGTTCATCACAAATTGTATCCTTCAGCAGAGACTGGTGCATAAAAATCTTCTCCAGAGAAACTCAAAGAATTGTCACTCTTACAAAATGTCTGGCTGCTGTTGCTTGGGGACAGACTATGCAACCTCCACTTGGAAAGCAACAGAGAGGTTTCAGACTTATGGCTATCAAAGGAATTATAGGGCACCAATCAGGTAGAGCCCAATTCTGCCCTGATTTATGCCCTGTGTAATACCATTGATGTTAGTGGGGTGCATATGAGGTGTACTCTCTATTTTTAAATGGAGACAAACTTTGGATAAATGGACTTTTCTAAAACTATTTGACTTTATTTGTATTGTTCTATTTCTATTGCCCCCGCTCCCCGCTATTATTGACAATATTCATGTTTGATTAAGGGGTTTCTCCTTCATAGTCTCACTTCCACTTTACCTTGATCCGGTAATTAAGTAATGATGGTTATGAAATCACAGAAAATGACCATGGAAATAATTTTGACTTCATAAATTTAGTAAGACTAACTCTTAGGTAATATTTGGTTAGCACTTTTCTGATTCAAAATGATTTAAAAACATTGATCCTCACAATGTGTCTGTGAAGTAGATGAGGTGTACTTATAACCCCATTTCACAGAGGAAGAAACTAGGTGGTTTGCCTAGAATGGCCAGACACAGAGTCAGTCCAGAGTTGGGACTGGAACCCAAAAGAGCCAACCTCCTAGTCCTTTGCTTCGACCCTAAACAGAATCACTGAAAACATATTTGATAATCAGCAAATGTCACAAAGAAAATTATGAAAGGTGTGAAAATGAAATCAAAGAATGTATAAACATGCTTTGTAGTATTCTAACATTTTCCCCACTGTGGAAATCCTTTTTCAGCCTGAAATCATTCCTCTGGCACAATGTAAATGATCCAGAATATTTTCTACTAGTATAACCTGGATACCATATGTTTGCCAGAAGTTTTATGTTTCTTTCATTCCAAGTGTTTAGAGATTTCAACCGTCCTTTGGAAAACTACACATTTAATAGGAAAATGTCATAAACTGCGACTTTAATAACTAAATTAGGTCTGGGAGAAAAAGAATATATAGTTCCGAGATTAATCACAGAGCCAAACCTTTTGAAGGGCTCTGTGAATGTGGTTCCTTTAAGGGTTTAGTGAAGTCTATTGATCTAAACTCATTACCTACCACCATAAATCATTGTAGCCTGCTAAGGGTGCCAGCAGTGAAGTAGCAGGAAGATTATGTGGCTAAGTATTGCCATTAGGAAGGAACTCAAAAAGCAGCGTCTGGATGGAGAGAGAGCAGTGAGGTTAGGAGTAGCAGTGAGGAGGGGGATGTAAGGGGTTGAAGCAGCAAGAGGAGACTAGACCAGAGATCTAGGGGCAAGGAGGTGATGCCTGAAGTAGAAAAAGAAATGAGGGATCATGAAGCCCTGGAAAAAGTCAACCTGAAGAGAGAGGGCAAGGAACCGAGGCCAGGGTGTTATGGAGAGTGACCCCAGGAAGAGCCACAACAGTCAAGTATTATTTACCCCTAATGTATTTACTGAGACAGCAATCATCTCCCCTCTCAGCCTTCATTTTGCTAGACTAAACAATCCAAGCTCTTTTAGTCTCCTCTGATATGATAGGCCTGCCATTCGCCTGATCATCCTAGCAGCAATTATCTGCAGATGTTGCCATTTAAATTCATTTTTCTTGAACCCGGGTGACCAGAATTGTACACAATATTCCAAATGAAGTCTTATCACTGCCTTGTACAATGGCATTAATACTCCCCTAGTTCTACTGGAAATGCCTCACCCAATACATCCTAGGATCGCATTTGCCTTTTTCACGGCCGCATCACATTGGAGGCTCATGGTCATCCTGTGATCAGCCCACTTCAAGAGCAGATTGGAAATTTGTCTGCAGATTTTATTTTTGAAGTTCTAGACTTCTTTTGAATATGAATCATTTTACTTGTTTTGCTACCCGTAGTTTAAATGTCTATTGGCATCATTGTATGTGTGTTATTTGTCTGCAAGTAACCCCTCAGGCCTGTATAAATATACCTACTTATGTTGTGTGCTGGAGCAAAGCTATGTGTGTTATAACAGCTGGTGTTCCATCGTCTAGTGAGTAAACACTATGTCCAGGGGTTAAAGTGGATTGGAATAGCTCCAGCTTATGTTTGCTGCCTATAAAGCTACTGGCTTAGCTATTGCCCATCCCTCCCCCCAATTTAAAATATGTAATACAAGTCTAACAACTAGGAAAAAATCTTGTCATCATGGGAAAAATCTTGAATTCTGCATGCATGAATGAGTTTTTAAAACTTTCAACATTTGTCCACACAATGGAATATTTCTTTGGTTCCAGGGACAGTCACCTTAACTTTATAGTCTATGAATGCCATGTGCATTTTATACAATATATGCTACAGTAAATATTAGTAGAACATGTGAAAACCTATGAAGGATGCTGTAATATGATATGCTGATGTCACATGGTGATCTGGCCCTCTAAGAGGGGTTTGAGTCTCTGCTCTGATCTGTGCCTAGCTTCCTCTCAGGCCATGGGAATTCTGTGGTTTGTACATGAGAGTACATGTGAGCACATGTTGTGGCAAGGTCTAGTGGGAAAAGGAACAGCACTATGAAATCAACTGCCTTCTGCTCAGTCAGAGATCAATCCCAGTAGTTGGCTGGGAGGGGAATTTTGGGGGGAGAGAGTTGGGGAATGTCCTCAGTTTGAGTTCTAGATGAGACTGGTTCTCTGCAGAGAGGGGACTCTAGGAAGGAGCCCGGGAGGGCTGTGCTGGAAAACTCTAGTGAAGAACCCCAGGGAAAGCCTTGAAAAGAGAGGGACAACATAGTAGAGACCATAGGAAACAATAAAACATGGGGGTCTGGGTTGAGAGTAGGCACCCCTTCACAGTGTCCATAGTAGGGGGCAGGTGGGCATGGGCCTCTCATTGGTGCCACCTAGAGAAGTGGGGTAGAGACCCTTGTACTGAAGGGTAAAAGACTGTTAGCCCAGGTAGGCTAAAAACTATTGAGGCCCTGTAGTCAAGGGCTGAAGGGCATGTTTGTGGAAGGCCTGTTTGTTTTGTATTTGGACTTTTGACTTGGGCATAGGTTCAAATCACTAAACTAAACATCATCAGTCGGAAAGTGAGGCATGAAAGAGATAAAACTGAGGCATGATTGTGCAACTGATGTTGAAGAGGTAAGCCATATCCTCCTCACAATGACCAGTGTACACTTTCTCATTTTTTAAGTGCAAAGGACTAAAATTATTTGCAGAGTTAAAGTTGTCCTCAGATGGGCATTCTGCTCCCGTTGAAGTCAATACTGTACAAGCTGTTGCTCACCAAAGCTCAGACTATGACCCAGAGTTTTTTTTACTTGGTTTAATGGTGGTGTCAGTAAACTTTAGAGTAACTATTTAGCACAGAACTTTTTTTTATTCCTCCCCTGATTATACAATAGCTAAAAATTACAAAGTTTACACAACTATTAGCACATAGTACTGAAAAGGCTCCTCTTATTTTACCTCTCACTCTTCTGCTGCCCCTGCATTTACACTGATATTACTATTGTCTCATTTCACACTCAATCCAATTCCTTGAAGTGAGTGGAAGTTTTTCCATTGATTTACTGGGAGTGAGATCAAGCTTTTTTCTTATCTGTACAATGGAGGTAGCATTACCTACTTACTTACTGAAAAAACACCCCCCTGAGCACAGCAAGTTTCAGCGCTGTAAAGCGCCAGTATAGACAGTGAACCAGTGCTGGGGGCCGTGCTCCCAACGCTGGTAGCTACGCCCCTCGTGGAGGTGGTTGTTTTAGAGTGCTGGGAGAGCTCTCTTGCAGCTCTGCGCTGCGACTACACAAGCCATGTTAAAGCGCTGCCGCGGCAGCGCTTTAACATTGCCAGTGTAGACTAGCCCTAATTCTCTCATTAGAAGGAGGATTCATTAATCATCATTATCATGCTGATGCCACCACTTCTGCTGAGGCTTTTCAGCGTGTGTTTAGTGTGATTAAGAAACTGTTCAACAAAAGGAGTGCTCCTCAGGAACAATGTGTCTATTTCAATAAGTCCAAGAGGCTACTTGAATTCAAAAGATGATGGACAGCATTTCCAAAGTGCCCACTAAAGTTGGTGCCCAAATTTGAGTCACCCAAGATGCTTAAGGCTGGAGGTGGCTTAGAAATATAAAACTAAGCGAACAAAAAGAAATATAAAAATAAGATAATTAATTGCTAAATTCAACTACACAAGCAAAATGAAGAAAAGTTCTGGTTTATTCCAGGACTCCATCCACACAACTTCCCAGATGGATACTATGGGCAGATCTACACTACAGCCTAAGTCGATATAGCTTACGTCACTCAGAGGTGATGCAAGTTTCGTGCTGTCCACACCGGTCGGCAAGAGACGCTCTCCCACCTACATAGTTTCTGCTTCTTGCCGAGATGGAGTAATTATGCCAATGGGAGAGCACTCTCCTGTCAGCATATTATGTCTTCACCAGACACACTACAGAGGCACAGCTGCACTGATGCAGCTGTGACAACGTAGCACTGTAGTGTAGACTTACCCTGAGTTACTAAGCTCTCAGTGACTCAAAAAAGAGTAGCATTATATCATCAGAACACTCACTGGTTGAACATATCCTGAGGAGAGGACAATACTGACTGGCAACTACTGAGAGCTGCTGGATTTGCAAATTAACCTTTTCAAGGGTGATTCATATATCACAATCACTTTGTAAAAATATTTGTATTTTCACTGATACCTACTAATGGATCAGAAATATTTATATTATTATAATTACTAAAATTGTCCATCAAATAATTTAATACAAAAAGAAAATAGTATCTAGAGAAGAATAAAGATGAGATTATCTTGGATATACAATGAATGTATTGATATAACATAGACAGACAGGGTATGTGAAGTAATATTTTTTTATTGGACCAACTTCTGTTGCTGAGACAGACAAACTTTCATGAAACACAGAGCTCTTCTTCAGGTCTGGGAAGGGTACTCGGAGCATCACAGGCACAGCTAAATACAAGGTAGAACAGATTGTTTTAGTATAAGTAGTTACCACATATTCTACGGGACCATTCAACACCTCTGCAGTCATAGGACAAAAAGGGGGGTTAGTGGGTTACAGATTGTTGTAATAAGTCATAAATTCAGTGTCTCCGTTCAGTCCATGATTTTTAATGTTTAGCAGAGTTATGAATTTAAGGTGGTAGGCTTATCTTTTGAAAATGTGCAGGTTTCCTTTGAAGATGAGGACTGAAATGTCAGACATAGAGTGATCACTTTGTGAAAAGTAAAAACAATGAGGAGTCCCTGTGGCACCTTAGAGACTAACAAATTTATTCGGGCATAAGCTTTCGTGGGATATAACCCACTCCCTTATGCCCAAATAATTTGTTAGTCGCTAAGCTGCCACAAGGACTCCTCGTTGTTTTTACTGATACAGACTAACACGGCTACCCTTCTGAAACCTGTCACTTTGTGAAAAGCGTTCACCCATACATGATAGGGTGTTTCTGTCTTTTATCATTTTCCTATGTGAGTTAATTCAAGAGCGTAGTGATTGTCTGGTTGATGTAACAGTTATACACATACAATCAGCCACCAGTCAATTCAATATACAACGTTCTCACCTGTTATTTCTGACCTTTAAACTCAACCGTTTACCCTTTTTAACAGTACTAAAATAACTAAGAGGGATAGTGTCCCCTCAGGGCTTCCATGCAACTGCTATTAACGCTAATAGTAGTTAGACACATGTATAAAAGGGGAATACACCCCAGAAGATTTTACAGATGATTAGATGGCATTCAAGATGCTTTTGATCTTACACTTTGCATTTAAATGTTATTATCTAGAACAGGTTACAGTATAAAAAGATTAGGATATATGTGTCTTTAAAATCTTTTCTTTAACTCAAGCCACCTGTACAATTTTTAACCAATTGATATATGTTTTCAGCAAGTAACATCTTGGACTTAGAAAAAAGCTCTCTGTCTATAACTTTTAATCTTATATGCTTTTTTTTCCCAAAAAGAGTCTAACAGCCCTGATGATGAATTCAGAAAACCAGGTGGTTTCAATTCTGAAGACTTACATTTAATGTTATGTCAGTTCTTCATTGTGGTCAATGGCCATAGCTCAGAAACATCTTGTTGTAAAAAGAAAGGCACCTCAAATGTTTTTGGCTTTGGGTTAAGATTTAGATTTGAACCCACCTCAGAAGTTTGGGAGACTCCAAATCTAACATTCCAGTTCAGCCTATTATAAATCTTAATCACAAAATTTAAGATCTAGGTTTGGGTCTGGATTTTAATCTTCCTCAACAAAGCACCAATTTGGATTCAGGCTTCCAGTTTTGGCCCCCCGAGCAATAATGCATTTCTAACTATAGTTAGCTGAACACTACAAAATACTATTTCCAAACATTCTTTTGAATTAAATTCAACCATGTTCATGACCTATTGCTATCACTCTTCACAAACATTCACATGATGAGTTGTTTTTTCTCTAAAGAGTTTGGGAAATGGCTATCATATAGGAATTACCAAATTGGACCAACTCCATGGGCCAGCTATTCAGTATCCTGTCTCCAACAGTGGGCAGCACCAGCTGATTCAGCAGATGTTCAAGAAACCCCACATTTGCCTAATGTGGGATAATCTGCCCCCAGGAAAGTTTCTTCCTAGCCCCTAATGGTTAGATATTGGCTTAAGCCTTGAAGCATGAGGCTTTGCAGCCCCAAACTATTTTATACAGATACTGTATTTGTATTTGAACAAAGGTATTTGTTTATGAACAAGAAAACTCATTCATTATTTGCTATTCTCTCGTTTAAAAAGTTTTAATTGTCCAGTTACGGAACAGAAACAACATCACATGACAAGGTATCAATCAAACACCACAAATAATAAACACCAAATATTCAAATTGAACAGTTTAAGAACAACCGTAGGCTGAAAAAAGCTTGGTCAAACTATTCAGTGAATAGATATGAATATCAAATACATTCACAGATATGAAGATGGGTTCAAGGATAATTCACACCAAAAAAAATATTTAAATCTGCAGCTAATATTATTCAAAATGCATCATTTGACCACTTCTATTTCCAATAATTTTCCTTAAAAAATGTGTATTCTTTCAATGCTAATGCTTCCTATGTGCAGCAAGCTTCATCCAGAGCTTTCTTCTGAAGTGAACAAATGTGAAGTCATTTGACTCAGTATTCCGCTTATGTACATACCACTAAACAGGATAAAAAGGTGGTTTGATGGTTAAGACACAGGTCTGGGAGTCAAGAAATCTAGGTTTTATTCCTCTGTCAGCCACAGATTTCCTGTGTGACCTTGAGCAAGTCTCTCAACTTTTCTGTGTCTCCTTTTCACTATCTGTAAAATGGGATACAAGTGCTTTGAAGTTTAATTTTTTGTTTGTGAGGAACTAAAATACTACAGTAAAGACCATCATAGAAATGCTTTTAAATAAAGACAAGTTTGGATTCAGGATTGGGTTTTACTTCTTAAAATAAGATTAAAGGATATAAAGGCATTTTAGTCAATAGAAGTTAGCCAGAATGGTAGGAGAGCTAAGTTAAGGTGGGAAAGGTGAGAAGACAATGATGAAGGTAGGCTGACTAACTTCTGATGTAACCCTCCCTCCACCACCAATGAGCTATTCATAGGGCTGCAAAAGAGGGAGAAAAAAAGGTAAAAAGAGGAAGAGAATAGAAGGTGATGGGGGCAAAATAAAGGGAGGGGAGAAGAGAGAAGGAGGGAAAACAAGAGAAGAGGGTCAACAGCAACAAGAGAAGAGAGTCAACAGCAATATGGGACAAGCTATCAACTATAGTTCTAATACTTTGCTTTCTGAAAATCATAAGCTATCTTAATTCATTAAGCATCTACCAAGCTCCTTTTTAGATGCTAAAAAAATCCCCTGGCTCCAGCAAACTTCATGAGAGACTGTGCATGGCCTCCTTTGTCCTACATATAACTTATTTTTACTTCAAAAAATCTTGTGTGTTACTTCCCCAGACTCTGTGATGTTATCAAGCATTACTGCAGATTCCAGTATCTCAAAGGCACAAAATACTATAAACTTTACCCAGGCTTTGCTGAGCACGGTAATTTTCCGTGCAAACAATACTTAAGTTTTAGGGCCTGTGAACATAGGGCACCAAACTTTGCTAGTGAGAATGGTGAGTGTCCACACTCAACACAGTTCAGAACAGTAGTGTTTAGAACTAAAGAGAAATGAGGACAGTAACACAGTTTTGCTAATAGAATTTGGAGACTCCATCCTGACCTTATACAACTGAGTTGCAATGCGAGCAATCAAGTTAACCATATTATGTCCATAACTGGACCCTTACACATATTCTAACATGAGTGCTGAACATGGTTATCACAATGCAGCTTATAACCAGGAGCGCCTATGCAAACAAAACTCCAACAATGTTTGGGCATAATAATGTTTGAAAATGGTTTTAAGAATGTTGCAAGCACTAGTGTGGATAAGACCAAAGATTTTGGTCCCTTCTACACTGTAAAATGACAGGGTTGCAGGACACAGTTACAACAGGTCATCAGTCTCCCAGTAAGAATAAAACATGCTTCAGAATGTAGCGTAGATGAGACAGAACTATGTTTTAAGCATGTTCATGGCCTGTATCACAGCCCTGCTAAAGTCTACAGCTGTACAGTTCACATCTAAATCACGGGTCAGTGGTCCCCTCTACTGTGCAAGACCAAACCATGTTTTAACTGTGCTGGAGAAGTGTCATATTGTATATAACTGGGTACCCCAACCTGGTAGTCACAATGTAGCTAGGACCTTACACAAAAGACAAAACCAACAACTTTTCAGGGCTAGTCTATGCTAGAATCGTTGCAGCAGCACAGCTGTACTGATGTAGCTGCACCACTGTAGTGCTGCTAGTGCAGATGGTCTATGCTGATGGGAGAGAGTGCTCCCATCTGCATAGTTACTCCACCTCCCCAAGCGGCAGTAGCTGTGTTGGTAGGAGAGCTTCTCCTGCTGACATAGCACTGTCCACCCCAACGCTTAGGTCGATGTAACTTAAATCACTCAGGGGTGTGAAAAAGCCACTCCCCCTGAGCAACGTAAGTTACACTGAAGTAAGCTCTAGTGTGTACAAGCCCTCAGCCTCCCTCTACCTGGATCTCTGTATATTTCCAGTGTTTCTCTGTCCTAATCTAGATAGATTCAGTGAGTTGGAGAAGTATAATAATAACAAAAGGTGTAGGAACTTTCAGGCAATATTCACAGGCTCACTCACAGTGTCTGGGGTTACACTGGGGCTACACTGACAAATATAATTTCCTATTCCTTTTCAGTTTAAAAATATGTATTTTTCCAAAATGGAAGATAAAGCACTTAACATACAGAACAAACTTTCAGCGGGTTTAAAACAAACAAAAGGAAGTATTTCTTTACACAATGCACAGTCAACCTTTGCCAGAGGATGTTGTGAAGGCCAAGACTATACCAAGATTAAAAAAAGAACTAGATTAATTCATAGAGGATACGTCCATCAATGGCTATTAGCCGGGATGGACAGGGATGGTGTCTCTAGCCTCTGTTTGCCAGAAGCTGGGAATGGGTGATGGGATGGATCACTTGATGATTACCTGTTAAAAGGAAACAGTCCTTGCCCCAAAAAGCTTGCACACCTGGTTCAACTGTATTAGTTATGATTGTTTGGTGTTTTTGGAGGGAATACAAAGTACTTTGCTCAGTGATTCTTGAATGGCTCCTGATGCCTAGCCATTGCTGTAGAAAGCTAATTTTGGATGGCCACATCTAAATTTGGTAGTGAACAGGTTTTAAGAAGATTTGGACAAATATCAAGAAAAAACATGTGAATATATTGTGAATGTTAGGGTTTCAGTTTGATTCATCCCTGTTTGAGCCCTATAAAATTAATGAAGTTTTGGAATAGACCTGCATAATTTAGTCATACGTATATTTGGTATCTTTAGTATCTTAGTCATTAATACACATATTTGAAGTAGACCATGTACATGCAGTTTACCAGTGACTTTTGACTGACTAGTTTTGAAGTCTAAATATTGAATACCAACACTGGATACTTCATGCATAATCCACAGACTGCTACTTCTTTACTTGTGATATTCATCAAATATTTTCAAATATTACATAATTTGCAAACAGTGGGAGTGGTTCATGAATGTGTGAAAACCAAAGAAAGCCAAAATGTGTCAAACTTTCTCTGCTTAAGGGACTCTCTGATTTTTTCATAGTGTGGACAATGTATTAACAAAAAGATGGTCTGGTGGGCCCCCTGGCCACTAATTCATAATCATATAACATCCCTATAGCAACTACAGTAATTGCCAACATAAAAAAAGTATTAAGGCTCACATGTTCAGAAGTGGTCACTGATTTTGAATGCCTCAGTCTGGAAACCCTGAAACATCGAAAACCTGAAAACTTTTTGATTTTCAAGTTTGCATTTTTTTGATGAAAAACTGAAAATTTTAAAGGAAAGGAGATATGTTTGGCAAAATTTGTCATTTAGTCAAAACCCAATATTTTTGTTGAAAAAAGATTTAGATAGAAAATTTTCAACCAGCTCTAGTCACAAGTTCAACCCCAAGTCAGTGAGCACTTCTGAAATTTTTGGTCATAATGTATTTTCATCTGTCTTTAATGTAAGTTAGCAGCTGAAGATAAGGAGGAGAGCCAGCCCTATGTAACCATTCAGCTTTCTACAGTTCTCAGTATTGCCAATCCTATGCATTCAAAAAACATGAGTCAGTCCCCCAAAAGCCAGGAGATAAACTTAAAACTCCTGAGATTTTTTTAAATTATTTTTTGCTGTTTTTATTAACATTTCCAAGATTTTCTTTGCAACCACGTGAGCTAAATATGTAATCTTTTTAATGAAAGCTGAAATTTTCATGTAATAACATGACTCCAGGAGCTGAGGCTTTAAGAAAAGACACTAAATATTACAAAACTTGGGCTAAAATCATGAGAGGTGGCAACACTGCCATCAGCAAATGCTCTGTTGCTCACTGGGGGTTCACAGACCACAACTTGAGAACTCTTCTAGTTTTAAGCAGCCTGATGTCTTGGATCAGAATCAGATGTTACAGTCAAATAAATCCAATAAACTAACAGTGGCAAAACTGTCATGCAATCCAGAAAATATAAATATTGCCATGACTCCATGGATTCATGGGGAAATGATGAGTGGTTTTGAAAATTCAATTAACAGAAACTTAGAAGAAGCCTGCCATTTAAATTGGTCTTTCCTCATTCCATAGGTCAAAGAAAAAAAACTCTGCTTATCTGCAGTGAGGACAAAGGGAAAAACAGAATTAAATCATCATTTTTGTAAGGTTTCTTAAAGCATTATTCAGCTAGCAATGCCACAGTCCAGGGGACATCTGCTGTATTACTTTCTGCTCAAACTCCCTCCTGGGATAATAGAAAGATATCACAAACACTCAATTCACTTGTTTGCAGCAAAGGGCCTCTAAACAAAACAGCTTTTGGCTATCCTTTTTTCCTAACTTGGATTTGAATGTCTAGCTTTCTAATCCAGAAAGCAGATGCTTTTACAATGCCTGGGAAGTGATTTTTAACATGTTTTGTATGAGCTAAACATGATCCAACCAATAGAAACTCTTACTGGAAGTTTTACCTCTTTTGGGGGATTTTTTTTTCTAGTAGATTTAGTGTTTAACATAGAACAGCTGGATACTGTAACATTTTTGGCACAAGAGGACCAACACGGAAAGTTCTTTCCCAGTACAAAATTGTTTGCACTCTTTGTCCTCACAGTGCCACCTGACTCCCTCTGGAAGGATTAGATTTCTTCACATCCATCATATCCAAATAGTGCAATGTCAAGAGACCGGCAATACCCTTTGCTTGCCCATCCATGACTGACATTCAGTACATTGTTTTCTGAGTAGACCAAGAGGTTGACGTAAAGGTAAATTCCAGACCAATGTCTTAGGACACAAGCCCTTTTGTATTCTGACTTTCTTCTACCCCTTCTAGCATTTTTGTTACCTCTGTTGGTGTTAGAGCACTTTCAAGTGCAAGCTTGCATGCTATCACTTTTCTAAAAATTCTAGCTCATAACCATTTGCATTCAGCTCTAAGTAAAAAGATATGCCAGCAAAAAAGCCAAACACAACAATTAATGTGTCAGGATCCAAAGTGCATTTCGCAATACCAGATCATATTACAGCTGATGTCAAAGCTAACACATTGTTAATCTAATAAAAGTGCACTGTCATTTATCAACATGCCTGCCCTGCCTATACTAAGATTTTATTTAAGAATTTGAATGAGAAACAAAAAAGTACGATTTTCTGTTAGCTTGTAATCTAAATTAACTAGTGATGAGCAAGCCTTAAGAGGTCTGAGTTTGAATAAGCACCAAGAAGCATGGAGGTGGAACTGTAGCTTTTTCAAACTGTCTGAACCTTTTAAAAATGCAAAAGAAATTAGGCTGGAAATTCCTAAGAACATGCATTTGCTGTTTTCTGCATCTATGCTATCATGAGGCCTCTCATGCTATCTTGTTATCTGTTGAGAGATTCCAACTGATCCTCTGCAAATACATCTGAGCCTTGGTTCTTACTACCTGCAGTATGACGGTTTCTTTTTAATGTACAATGAAGTGCATTTAATTGTATATGAATTACAATTCATACGAAATTTCATATGACTTCAGTGGGAGTTGGGTGCTTAGATGCTTTTGAATATCACATTAGGTGCCTATCTGCAGTTTAGGTGCCTAAATACCTTTACAAATCTGGCCCTAGAAGTCTACTTTCCACTAGTTTTCAGTTAAACAAACTCCTATTGGCCTAAGTCACTTCTGAAAATAGAACGGAGGCTCCTAAGTCACTGAGGTGCCTTCAGAAATGTTGCCTTAGGTGTCTAACCTACTTAAGTGCTTTGAAAAATCCCACTAGGTACCTAAATACCTTTGAAAATCTGGTCCTCCCTGCCTAAGTCCCTTTTCAAAAATGGGACTTAGGCTCCGAAATAACCTAGGCAATATCCACAAAAGTATTTAGGCACCTGCCTGTCTCTTTAGGCACTTCAGTCCACCCTTTAGGCTCACTGACATTCCCCAAACTGCTGCTCAGCTAGTCCCCTATGTACCTGAATTTCTTCCGGTTGGCATTTGCAAAGCTGCCTAAGTGCTGGTGCTGCTCCACAGCTAACAAGCTACTTAGACCCCGCGCTCAAGCAAGGTGTGGCAGCAGGATTGTCAAACTAGGCAGGGGAATGTCTATCATGCCAGCAGGGCCGAATCCCATATGTGTGCTCTGAGAACACATAAGACCTCTCACAAAGACAGTTGGTGCAAACAGGGCAGAAATTTGTGTATGTCCCCTGCTGGTTAAGGTGCACACCTGGGATGTGGGAAATATGGATTCAAGTCCCTGATCCAATTAATAATTTTTATTTCAAAGTGCAACAGCTCCAACAGGAAAGATTGAGAAACCCACCCCAGGGTATCCAATAGCCCAGTGGTTAGGGCACTCACCTGAACTGTGGGTTCCAGTCTCTGCTCTGAATCAGGCAGAGCAGGGCTTTGAACCCAAGTCTTCCTCCTACTACGGGAGCCTCCTAACCACCAGGCTATTGGGTATTTTGGAGGCATTCTCTTGCTCTAGTTTTTCCACAAAACTTGCAAACAAGATTGTCAAAAAATTAGTTTCTTCCAAATGGACTTCAGCTAGAGCAACTATCTAAGGAGCTGGCCTGGCTTAGGTGCCTAACTCAAGAAAAGGGTTCATGGCTAAGGATCCCACGTGAAGGGAGGCACCTATCAGGCCTGTTAGTCAGGAGATTAAGGCCCAGATCAGTGGGAGTTAAGTGCTTAAATGACTTCGAAGGTCTGCTACTTTCCTCTGTATTTTGTTCCTGGCTAGCTTAGGCAGCTCGCTGCTCATCATGCTGGTTTCTGAGGAGTCCCCTCTTTGATTCCTAACTCTCCCCATGTGTTGTACAGGGAGCTGGGGACGTAACACAGAGCTATGAATTCCATTGTGCAGCAGGGCCCCATTGTGTAACTGGCCTAGGTACTTTTGAAAATTCAACCATATTTAGAAATCCCACATGGTATAACGTGTCTTGTTGTGACTGCAGTGGACATTCTAGTTTTTTTAATAAACGTATACAATTATTAATATATTCAATTATTAAAAAAAAAATTCTTAGGCCACACAAAATAGTTCACAAAGATATAGAGCTCAGTTCAGTGACATTTACTTATCTGTGCTGCCACTGAAGTCAATGGGACTCCTTCCAAATGTAAGGGGAGAAAAAATGGGCCCACGTCCTGCAATAAACTATAAAAAATGCAAATTTAGTAAAACAGATGTCTTTTCTTTAATGTTTATTAATATTTTCTCTCCTTATTTTAGGCTTTATAACTCCTATTCCATTTTAAAAGTTCCTCCTTCCTGTAGCTGCTCTAGCATGGACATAATTGTGGGTCTCCCTAATGCTCCCATCTCTCCTGAAGCACCCCATGGCATGATTAGCTTCTTACCCAACCAGTAATGAATAAAACAGACCCAGTTACCAGATTTCCTGGGGTAGAAAATGGTGGAGGAAAGGAGGCAAACGGAACTTGACACAGCACTTTGAAGTTTTAAAGTATTTTTTCCTTCTAATGCAGTCTGGCAACAGCAGTTTTCTTGTAGATTCCACAAATGAAACCATTTATTTTTATTGTACATTCTGGCAAAATACAGATTCACCCTTCATCCCCTAGAGAACTGTCTGCGGCCTACAGTACTTTGCCTTGATGAAAAGAAAAACAAATTCTGATGATGATTGCACCTGACTTGTTGAAATATTTCATCTCCTACGCTGTGCACGACAAAAGCAAGTGGAATGTTTAAAGCAGGGTTTTCTGGGGATTCTCATTGCACATGATGGCCTTATAGCTGACTGGAAAGAATAACATATGTAGTTAAAAATACCTAATAAAGAAATAGAATCATAAGTGCAAAATTGCTAAAGATGGCTGCCACACTGTATTCAGGTGAGGATTTGAAAGCTCACCATTTCAAATGAGAAGTGAATTTTGTGAGCGGACTTGTGAAATTTTGAAAATATCTGAAAGAAGTGGCTGAAATACTGGGGAGATGGAAATATCAGGAGCTGCTAGCAGGGCGGCTCCAGGCACCAGTGCAGCAAGCAGGTGCTTGGGGCGGCCAACGGAGAGGGGCGGCACGTCCGGCTTTTCTGTGGAAATTGGGCGGCGGGTCCCTCTCTCCCTCTCTGAGGACCTGCCGCTGAATTGCCACCGAAGAACGACGCGGAAGTGGTAGAGCTGCCGCCAAAGTGCTGCCGATCGTGGCTTTTATTTTTTTTCCCGCCGCTTGGGGCGGCAAAAACGCTGGAGCCGGCCCTGGCTGCTAGCTCCTCAAATGTAACATGTGATCTGAAAGCCAGGCTGTGCTCTCTCTGCTCTTACCTCATCACCAGTCAGAAGGACTCTATAACTCAGTGGTTCTCAAACTTTTGTACTGGTGACCCCTTTCACATAGCAAGCCTTGAGTGAGACTCCCCTTACAAATTAAAAACACTTTTTAATATATTTAACACCATTATAAATGCAGGAGGAAAAGCAGGGTTTGGGGTGGAGGCTGACAGCTTGTGACCCCCTCTGTAATAACCTCACGACCTCCCTGAGGGGTCCCGACCCCCAGTTTGAGAACCCCCGCTGTAACTGTTTCTTAAGACAAGAAAGTAAGGTTTGCATGGGTCTCAAGGACTGATAGGAGGAGGTAGTTGGGATGCCCGGGGTGTGGTTCTTGAAGGTTTGAGTTCCCAGAGAATCAACAGGGATTGGCCCACTGATTTCACATAACAATATTTAATGTTTGAGCTGCAGATAAATCCCAGATTTTCCAGCAGAGTAGATATTGTTATAGAGACAGGTCACCTTGTGCAAAGACTCTCAGTTCTGCACTGAGGTGTTAAGCATTCCTTGCTCTGCTAAAAGACATTTATATTCACTTCATACATGAACTAGACACAGGAAAGAGCAGAGAAAGTTGTAAAATATAATCAGAAAAGTTGGTGTACATACCAAGACCCTTAAGGATTTTATGATCAAAGTACAGCAATAGTTGCATATGCATTCCCCTGAGACCCAATGTCTATGCAATAATCCCTGCCATTTTTACCAGGCAATAACTCATTGTTAACTGAATACTAAATCTTTACTGATAATAGTTTGGTCTAGTTCTAGAATTGGGGTTTAGAGGTTATGAACCAAACTTTCTCTATACAAACTCTTCTACAACACAGGTAGCACAGCAGGTTCAGCTGCCAGGCAGCCATTGGCTTCTAAGTCATGGGTGCATTCTGTGCTGCCTGGGGGTTAGGACTTGATCCCATTCCCACTGATGTCAATGGTGAAACTCCCCTTAATGCTTCTATGATCAGAATTAACTTTTTCACACACTCTTAAGGCTACTTTGAAGGGTGAACATGCTACACAGTGTGGTATTTCCTGAATCTTTTCCCTTGCTGCTGACCACTGACTCAGGTTCCACAGACCTGAAGAAGAGCTCTGTGTAAGTTGAAAGCTTGTCTCTCTCTCTCTCTCTCTCTCTCACCAACAGAAATTGGCCCAATAAAAGATATTACTTCACTCACCGTGTCTCTTAATTTATAGTCTGTCATCTCTAAAAATCCAGAATAGAGCCAGGAAAACAAACAATTTATTCAGTGAATTTAACCCTTTCCTCTTTTTGCAAATTGTGTGTGAAGAGAGTTCCATTTTTACTCATTTGTTTCCTGTTTAAAATTAATTGAATATTTTTATCTTAATACATTTCAGCTTATAGATTGCTGATGATCTGTCTGGTTTAAGTAATTCTGTATTTGCAATTCAATATTCCAAGTATGTGACTGCTCATCTAAATCATATAGTATTGTTTCTGTTCCTTAAACAAATAACAAAACCTTTATAAAATATTTCCCTTCTTCCCAAAGTGAATTTTCGTATGACATGCAACCTATTTTGCTTTGTGTTCGAACAAACGGAAAAGGGTGAGAATAGTTGTTACAAAATTCTATTTATTTTTCTAGTACTTATTTTAATGTATAGGCACACACAAAAGAGAGAGACACACACAAAGAAAGAAAGAAAGAAAGAAAGAAAGAAAGAAAGAAAGAAAGAAAGAAAGAAAGAAAGAAAGAAAGAAAGAAAGAAAGAAAGAACACCTATCCTCAATTCTAGGTGCCTTCAACAATATTTATTCTAGGAGCCTTCAACAATATTTTATAGTGTAACAGTTCTAATGTATAACTCCAATCCTAACTGCTCAGATTAAATAAAACAAACATTTACACATACTTGCTCCCCTCACTACCCCATGGAGAACAGATTAGGCTTTGCACGTTTGCAACACAACCTAATAGTCAGCAGACCTGGGATATTTGTAACTAGAGAGGGGAAGGGGAAGGAGTGATTTCCAAAGTCAAGAGGCCCTCACTTGTTAGCAACTCCCTGTCTTGTATACTGTGGGAATATAGCTTGAATGTCCCAGCTGATTGTAACTTCCAGCACTATGGCAGAGGTGAAAGGTGATTTCTCAGGTAGGCAGAGGTTGCCAACATTTTGCAAATATTTTTCTCGCTGTTCACCCAGCTCTAGTTGTCCTAAAGGTCCCATGAGTTGGTTGTGTGTCAACACAAAGAATGAGACATAGGAGACAGATGCCATGTCCTTTGAAGACAATGGCAGATTTCCCTTTATTTCAGGGCATTTTGGATCAAGCCCTAATGGAGAAATAGTGCAATTTGTCCAAAACAACAAAATTATAAATACTCTTTTCTGCCAAAAGGGGTACAAGGGAAGCAAGCTCATAAATTAGACCTGATCTGGCAAAGCAAAATTATGCGCTAACTATAACCCCCATTTGATCCTACTTCCTTCTGACTGTACTAAATACTATTTCTAGGCCCCAATCCTGCAAAGATTCAGAGTTTGTCTGCACTTGAAACACTACAGCGCTACAGCTGTGCCACTGAAGCGTTTCAGTGTAGACACTACCTACACTGACAGGAGGGATTCTTCCATTGACCTAGTACTGTCTACATGGGGACTTAAATCAGCTTAACTACTCCTCTCAGACGTGTGGATTTTTCACACTCCTGACCGCATAGTTAAACTGACCTAATTTTCTAGTGTAGACCAGGCCTTACCCAGGGACTACTCCCTCAACTAGGATGCTGCAGAAAGTTAAGCATGTGTGTAAGTCTTTACAGGATATGGGACTACACATAGATTAATCAAAGGCCAAGTTATTATACTTGTAATTGGCTTATCTTACAGACCTTGTTTGAAATTTTAAATAAATTGTGATTTTTCTCCTCTTGACTTTATTAATGAGATTTCACTTGAAGGAATATTTTTAAGAATACCTTATTTCTGGCTTGTGGCCAGCCCCAAAAGCAGTTGTTTTTTTCACAGAAATGCAGATCTTCACAAAAAATAAAACTTTTCAGCTTGTAATTCCCAAGCGACAGCCTCTCTAGCCAAATCACCCTTGGAAATATATTTTAAACCATTTGAGCAGGGGAAAATATTTGAATCTTTGCCTGTTTTGCTAAGGCTCAGCATCAAATTACACACACAGAGCTTCTGGTTCTTTTAAAATGTTTTATGTCTATACTATTTTGAAGTACATGGAAAGCGGTATTTTCTTAAATAAAATAAAGCTTACTGGCGCCAGTATTACATCAGTGACTGTAACTATTGTGTATGTTATATCCTTCTTATGGATTTCTCAGTCTTAATGCAACTGACTCAATACACCAAATTAGATGGACGAGGAGATGGGAATGCAATTGAGTTCTTCTGGAAAACAACAGCACTATTACTACTTGATTTATTATTTTCAGTTGATGTATGCCACATCCTTCATCTCATAATGGAGACTATGACTGAAAACTGGGATCAAAGCCCAGTTTTATGTTAGAAAGTTTTTTCATTAGCAAATAAGAGCCAGGAACCTGCTACACTTAATAATGTGAATAATCATGAGTGTAATTTAAAGCTTAGAGTAAGGTGTGTAGACAGAGAAGACATAGAGCCAGAACTTTAGCTGGTGTAAAATGGCATAGCTCCATTGACTTCAGTCGACTCCAATGGAGTTAAACCAGTCTTAAAGGTGCCACAGGACCCTCTGTTGCTTTAAACCAGTTTACATCAGCTGAAGTCCTGGCCCAAAGATGTGTGTTTGTGTGGACCATATATGTAGATGTGATATCCAAGTGATATATTACATTGCAAAGGCATGTGATAAATAAATATCTGAGCAATTTATCAAAAACCTATGATTGTATCACCTGCCCATTAATCTGTCTCCCAGGACTCATTATAACATTCCAAACTCCTGAGCTACTTCAGACAGCACCATTTATTTTTTAAATCCACCTGCCAGAGAATATTTCCTCCTCCCCCCGCCCAAAAAAAAGTGGAATTTCCTGACAATTTAGACCTGCCAGAGGTCCATGACAGACAAGATTCAATCTTTTACCAGTAACAGTTTTTCCAGACATAAAAATATCATATCTTTAAAATCCAATATCTCATGGTCCTGCAGGTCTTCAAAAAGGAGCATTATCCTATTGGAAGTGGGAGATTCTTAGCAGCTTCCCAATAGCAGTCAGCCAGCACTCACTTTTAAGGCCTGAGATTTAAAGGGCCTTAGATTGGACTTTAGAACTGTGACGTTCTTTTATATGGAAAAACTACTTTAAGGTTATTTTTAGAGGTGTTTTACATTTATTATTTTTAATTTTCCTTTCCCGCATTGTAATTAAAGGACCTGGCTTTACAGGCCAAGGGATACAAGAAATAGTCCTTCTAAGATGCTTTTTCTTAAAAGCTCTAAAACATTCTTAAAGAGTTTGTATGTAATATATGTGGCATATACAACACACAGCATGTGCTTTGGTGCAAAAGTTTTAATGACACTTGTTTGGGATGACGTCGTAAACTCACATGTGGCATAATACAACCACCCCAAACTCACGCTGATAAAACCATTAAGCCATACCATGGTCAGTGTTTCATATATATATAAACAACCAAAAAAACCCCAGCACAACCCTATGTTAAAAGAATGTTAAAGTTGCAAAGTCAAGCACTCAAAAGTTAGGACACGCCAGACTTAAAGGGTCTTGTGCAACCTTAATTTGGCCCCCTTGTGAATATACATTATGACAGAGTCTTGAATTACATGAAAAAACAACGAGGAGTCCTTATGGCACTTTAGAGACTAACATATTTATTTGGGCATAAGCTTTCATGGGCTAAAACCCACTGCATCAGATGTATGGAGTGGAACATACAGTAGGGAGATATAAATACACAGCATATGAAAAGATGGGAGTTGCCTTACCAAGTGGGGGGTCAGTGCTAACCAGCCAATTCAATTTAAGTTGGAAGTACTGTAGGCAATTCTCAACAGTTGACAAGACTTTTTTTAATTGACATTTATTTACATGATCACACTATTTTTCCCCACAGGACCCCTGCCTCATTCAGTGAGTAGATAGTTATTCAATGTTTATTTTTTTTTCTTCACATTCAATGTGTGGTCCCAGGCCTATTTAACACACATCATCCAAAACCTGCACTGAGTACAAAATTATTAATTTCCTCCTGGGTGTTTTTGTGGTGCTCTCACCAGAGTAGCAGTCGGTACGGCTACGCTGCAGTTGGGAGCACACCTCCCAGCCTGGGTAGAGAGACTTGCGCTATCTTGGCTTGAGCTAGTGCACTAAAAATAGGAGTGTGGATGTTGTGGCATCAGCGGAGATGGGGCTATCCAATCCCCGCCCAGATCTCACCACAACACCCTGAACTCCTATCCAATCTATCACACACAGACTGGCTCTTTCCCTCCTCCACTTCTACTCCTATCTCACTACACCCGACACACACCCCAGCTCCTCTCTTCCTCTCCCTTTGCTTCTATCCAACCCACCATCACCTGGCTCCTGTCCACATATATCCTCCCCAACTGCGGCTCCCTCTACACCTCCCCACCCTGTGGCTCCTTCAACACTCCTCTCCGCAGCCATTCATCACTCCTTTGCATTCCAGTGCTGCTTCTCCCTCCCTCGCCTCTGCCTGGGCTCAGCAGAGGAAGCGTCAAGAGCACAGGAGAGCCAGTCTTCCTTCCCTCAGTTCCTGGGCTCAGCCCCATAGAGACACACAGCAGACAGGAGGAACAATTGTAGGGAAAATACTGCTCAACTCCTGCTTCCCTGGGCTGGAGAATGTTCAGTGCAGAGGATATCTTTGGGGACTTTATCTCCTAAACTCTAACAAGTCCTTACTAAGAATGTGTGAACTGAGATATTTCAAAGACTTATAACTTGGCCAGATGTGGGTATTCTTTCACATGGACCACAAATGACACATCACTGACATCAAGGCAACTCCCCTTACAAATGTCAAGTCTTTGCTTCAAAGTATGGGTGCACTAGTACTTCTCAATGAAGTAGCAATACGATTAGTTTTAACATGAGCAAAACAGTGTATTTTTTCCTTAATACCATTCTCAGAGGCAGCTGAATCCTTTTAGCTGAAATTTCCCCCCAAAATTCAGCTTTAAGTAGAAATACAGTATAGAAAATTTCAGGCTGAACAGTTAAAATTTGGCTAAATTATAAGCAACTAAAAGCAGGGGCTTATAGTGGGAACCATACCTAGAGGCATAGCTCTGCCTATATTATATAATGTTGAATGTGAAATGGGTCTAAAATAGAACACCAGATTCAAACTTTAGCCAAAGTGTGATCCTAATCCAGACCTTAAAGAAGACTTCATTATTGCAGTCTCTTATTTTTTATTTATTTATACAGCATCCAAAACTGTGCTAGACACTTTACTACAAAGCATACCCAAGCAATAAAAAAATAAAATAAAACAAAAGGTCCCTGCCCTGACAGCTTGTAAACCAAGTAGACATGACTGGAGAACACAAAGACCTAGAGGATGGGTAGGAAGCAGGGGCCAGGATTACAAATGTAAGATCGTGAGTTGGCTTTGGCATGTGTCCTGGAGTTTTTTTGTTTGTTTGTTTGTTAATGTGTGCATTGTAGTAACTGATTTTTTTGTTTTTGTTTTTGGTGGGAAGGAAAGAGGTTGTGTGGGCTGGATGTGGATGGGAAGGGAAATCGTGGGGGCTTGTGGTGATTATAAGGCAGAGAAAAGGAAGGAGGAAGAGAAGACGAGAGACAATGGGCTGGGGAAGTGAGGATTGGCAAACTAAATTATAGCCAAACCTCCGCTTTTCCCAACACCTCTCTCTCTCTCATCTCTCTGGCAGAGAATATAAAATTTTATTGCATTCATTAATTTGTTTTCAAGAGTCACAAATTATGCTGAGATTTTATCTGCCAAGTCTGTACAAGGAGCTGGAATGCTACTGCCAAACCCTACTTGATCAGAGTAAAAGCTGGCAACACCCAAGGTTCTTCAGCTAGTAAAAGAACTCGTTAGTTCACATTGCCCCTTTGCTCGAGAAGGGCGGTTCCATGTTTCTTCACATTTCGGCTTCCTCGCTGCCTTGTGAAGGACACCATGTTGCAGTGATCCTCCCTATTGCCAAGGAATCCTGGGCGTAGCTCCCTCCGGAGTCCAGTTATTTCAGGTGTTGGCCAGAGGGAATTTTCTCCCCCCCAGGGCCTATCAGACAGCATTTGTGATGCTCCCATAAATTAAACCCTTCTCTTTTACCATTTTTTCCCCAAACCAACTTCTCAGTTGAGCTACAGAAGCTCAGAAAAATATGACACGGTGGATAAGAGCTTGACTTTTGATTTTTTTTAAAAACCTCAAAGTTGAGGAACAGTCCAGTGGCAAGGAACTCATTCACAGTAGCCAACAGAGCGAAATCTCTATGAAATGCTAAAATAAACAAGTAAATGATCTCACAGCAGCTGCACTGCTCTCTCTCTTGCTCCCTACTGCAACAGGACTATCTGACAAGATGACTGAACCATCCCAGGCTTAAATAAATGTGGTCCAGTGGTCACAGCAGACACTGGGATTCATGGGTTATGTTAAGAGTTCTCCTTATAGACTTGCTGTGTGACTTTGGGCTCTGTGCTACAATTTAATCACCTGTAGTATGGTTATAATGATCCTTACCTCTCACAGTGGAGTTCACTAATATATGTGGAAGAAGGAACTAATATTTGCATAAAGGAGTATTTGTTATGTGCCCTTTTAAAGCATGGTGGACCTGTCACTTTAATGTGTGGCACTCCAGGATGAATTCTGGCTGAGTTTGCCAAAGATTAGTCCAAGGATCCCAAAAAAGAGAGCCTCTCCACAGCCCTTCTATTGGCCATGGTTTAAAGCCATAATATGGCCCACAGTAGTTAGAAATGGAAACAGTTTATAAAATCATACAACCCATATCCTTGCAAATGCAGGATTATTATCTACACTATATTCTCTTGTGTTTTGTCCAGTCTGGTGTTAATAGCTAGAAGTGATGGGGCTTTCACCACTTCCCTTTCACTGTCTGATATATCCCAGTCTCAGGAAATTTTCCCTTTCTTAATTTCATCCCACTGCTCTTAATTATACCCCTGTGTACTAACCTAAATATTTATTCTCCCTTCTTGGTGTTTATAAGTATTGGACCAGATCCTCAGCTGGTGTTAAACCATTGAAGTAAGTAGTTATGCTGATTTATACCAACTGAGGATTAAGTCAGTGGAGCTACACTGATTTGCACCAACTGGGGATCTGACCTTTCCAATATTTGCAGACAGTTATTTTGTCCCCTCCCTCCGCCCCCACTTAGTCATCACTGTACCAAGCTAAACAGTCTTAGCTCTCTTAGGGTTGCACATGGTATACCAATGGTAAACTTAGTGTATATGAGCTTCTGACAAACAGATCTTGGCAGTTCTACCTCCCAAATCCTAGTGCTTTTACAATAGACAGAAAACACAAAGGACAGAATGTCCTTCTGGAAAAGGACCAAATATTAACTGTTAAAATTCAAATAAGGGAATACGAGTCAGGCAATGAAGATTGCAGATTGTGATTTTTTTCCGATCAGAAATGAGAAATGAAATCCAGTTTGGATTTTTATTAAAAGCTGTAGCTGTCTGTGCTCTGAAACACCCTGGAGGTCTATAGATGATATCAGTATATAAATATTCAGGGCTTCCTGAGTATTTTTTTCAAAACAGACTCCATCCCCTCCCCTTCAATTTCTTTGACCTTTAGAAAACAGTCATTATTTGTAGCTTGATTTTTTCAAGATGTTCTCCAGTACATAAAGATGGCAGTGAATTCAATTTAAAAGTCAACTCGAGAAATGCAGTATAATCGTCAGAAGATAGCATTGCTTTAGGCATGATTTGATTAAGTGAACAGCCATTCAAAATATTTTACCTTGAAGCATATTTTATCCTATTCAAAGGAGCTGACTTCCTTCAACACTGCAGCCAAAGTATTTTACAAGCGATACGATATTTGAATTATCCACAGGCATATGTACAGATACTGTATATTGCTGTATCTGAGATGACTCTTCTATGCTGTTGCTATAAAATACTGTAGAAAGGACTGATATATCCAAAGTTTTTTTTTTCTCTCCCTTGAAGGGAGTAATGCTTTCATGATTTCCCACAGAACAGCTGCAAAAATACCCTCAATCTGGCATCTGGAATTCTTGAAAGTGACTTGTGGATTTGTGGCTAATGAAACATTGCAAAATAACACTCACCATGTTGTAAAAAAATACCCGTAATGGTTTATTAGCCTTTTGCATGACAAAAATGAAAGGTGCCCCAAGCGTGTTATTCTGTTATAATTATAAAAAGCATAAAATGAGAAAGAAACAGTGCGAATACCTGAATGTTCTGCAATAGAACCTGATGTGGAGACATGTCTTTATAACCTCAAAAAGGGATTAAAGACTGTGTGGCATTAAAAATCATAATAAGATGACTGGAGAATCTCAGTGAAAATCAGAGGAGTTATGCCTGATTTGCATCAGAATGAGATCAAAATCTGGCCCCAAATATTTGCACTAATTCTATATTATCCAAGACAAGAATTTGTTTTTAAGATATGACCAGATTATGGTGGACATAGTAATCCATTACTAGTCAGGGCCGATAGTAGATGACTATGCCTGGCAGCAGGGAGGGGAGAGGGAAAGAACTGTTTCTTCCAAGGTCTCCTCAGCTCATTAGACACAACACACACCTATCATGTACCTATATATTCCTTTCAGAGATTTCAATTTTTTATCATTACAAAAGAGGACATAGCAAGATACCGTACATATTCCTATTTCCAATTATATAATTATCTTGTGCACTAAAATGTTTATTACATAAACTAGCTTTTGCATCATAAACAAATAAATGTTCTGGTCAGTTTGCTTAGTAGCAGCTGCATTTCTAAAATGTTTATTACATAAACTAGCTTTTGCATCATAAACAAATAAATGTTCTGGTCAGTTTGCTTGGGAGAAAGAAAGCCTTATTGATTTGTGCTTTATTGCAAAATTGATTACTGAAGCTGATCTTGGGTATGCTTTGTAGTAAACTGCCACTTACTAGGTGTTCTGAGGGAAACTGATATGGAGTTTGGCACAGATTGGCACACTCGATGGCAGAACAAGAAGGTATTAGGTGGAGCAGCCCAAGGAAGTTGCAGGGGCATGAGCAATGGCTCTACAACTATGGGGATCCACTGGCCATAACTCACATAACACATAGATTTCAGCAGCCACAGAACAGCTATACTGAGACTCTCACTCTGCTGCCCCAAGTTGGGGAGGAAGAATCTGCTTTCTCATTGTCCCCCTGTAGGTTCCATGCCCAAAGCTTTGCTCAGGGACCAAGATCTGCCCCTTGAGTGACTATTCACCCCAGTGCATAGAACCATCACAAAGGCCATGAATCATGTCGGTTCACTAAAGCCCAATTTGGGGTGATTAAATTGGACTTCAGTAGTGCATAGGCCTTGTGGCACTACAGCTGGGAGGTTTGATTCCCAGTGTGGGTAGATAGACTTGTGCTAGCTCCGCTCCAGCCAGTACTCTCAAAGTATCAATGTAGATGTTGCATGGGCAGAGGCTCAGGCTAGCCACCCAAGTTCAGACCTAGGGGGATGGGCGAGCTCAGACTTGGGTGGCTATCCTGAGCCACCACCCACGCTGCAACATCCATGCTGCTATTTTTAGCGCACTGGCTTGAGTAGAGCTAGCACAAGTCTTTCTACCCACGCTGGGAATCAAACCTCCCAGCAGCAGTGCACACCTATTCCACAAGGTCTATACACTACTAAAGTCCAATTTAAACACACGCAGGCTGCCTCTCCGCACAGGAGTGAATTGCACTCTTGGTGACCATAAATAACTATTGGCTTCAGAAGGAATAACTTGTGCTCTTCTTGAGCCCATTCAGATGTGTAGCAAGTAAGGAGTTGCCTGAATATATGAATATTTTAGAGTTAATACAGAGCTCCAAATGCATACTCTCACTCTCACAAATATCGTGTGGATTTGAACACTCCTTGGACAATGCTGGATCCAAAAATCATGCTTGTATGAAAACAATAAGAGTTTTCAGCATTTAACATAAATATTAGAAGAAAATTATTTTGATATCTGCAAGACACATCTTCTTATTTTATCTCCATAATTAGAACTTTCAAAAGACAGAAGGTTTTTTAACCCTAGATAAAATATGAAATAATTTAAATGATCTTTTACTACACCTTAAAAAACAAGCGAGATAGAAGGAGACGAGATAGAAGAGCAATTATTCCACCCAGCATCCTCAACACTCTTCCTCCATTTCTTTGCTTTCCCAGCTTCCTCCTGGCTTCTTTTACTGACCAATATCTTGCCATCTGTTCCCTACATCAGGGTTTCTCAACCTGTGGGTCATGACCCAAAACTGGGTTACCAGAATGCATCAATGAGTCACAAGGCTAGCTAGGCTCAACTCACCACTCCGGGCATTGCGCTGCTCTGGTTAAGACCAGCCTCCCATCTACATGATGACAGGGGGCTGGCCAGGCCAAATTTGAGCAAGTGGTGCTGCAACATGTGCCCGGTTGCAATGCCACTAACAAATTTTGTCTCAGGCAGCTCCCGCACCCCATCTAGCATTCATATTCTCAGTGATGTCCCAAAAGTGGGTGTGATTTGAGCCCAAAGTGAGAGTTTTCAATCTTGTGCATCAATTGTTTATATACTACCATCTTGGGCTGGGCTCTGCCTAATTTTGAGCTCCTTGAACTTCATGGGTTCAAAAGTCCAACTCAGACACTAATATTATATTATTAGGTTCACATTCCACTTAGGAGGCACTAGAGCTCCCTGAACTATTCATACCAAGCTATTTATTTGACAATTTAGTCCCATTTTCTGTTAACAAATTATCCACAGACAGACAAAGATTTTGACACATTTGTTTATTATTCAATGAATGGTTTATAAGAATGTATTTCAGTCTATGGAATGCTTACAACTATTTGCCATGATTTCAGCTTCAAGCCTTTACTAATTGTAATTTGCAATTTATGCTGTGATTGTTCACATCATGCTGTTTCTGCTCCCTGTTTGGATGACTCCAAAATTCACAAAGAGCTTTCAAGATGGCTGCATTGAACAGTGCTGGTACAAATACTCATGCAAATATTCACATACTGGTATGGGGATTGTGATGTGTCATTCCATATTCTTTATGAAAATATGCATATGATACAAATATAACATAACTGAGATATACTTTATGCAAGATGGCTCATGTGAGATATCATGATTTACTGCTAACACTTCAGGTACGACAGTGGAGAAGCCAGACAGGGCGGATGGCCCATCAGTGAGGACAATAGACTGTGAAAAGCTTGGCCTTCCTGTGGATGCTCCATACTGCCACTGACTCAGGGATGCTGTGATCCTACAGAGTCAGGTGGTCTTGTCACCTGATACTAAAACATTACCTGGGACTTCTTGTAACTTTCCACTGTAAGGGAAGGGGGGTCAAGTCTGGGAAACAAAGGATTCCCACCTTATGTAAATCCTATTTAAGGGTGGGGAGGAAGGCAAACAGGACTCCTCCTTTCCATGGCCGGTCTGCCCAAGAAGAAAGACAGCAAAGGAGAAGGCAAGGGGGAAGTCCAGACTGAGACAGGGGTCTAGTCTGAAAAGGAATATAACTGGAACTCTGAAGCACAGGAGCTTTGCAAACTGCCTGCAACAATATCTAGGGTGAGAAATACTATTTGTATCCAATTTCTTTAGTGAAACTAGCTTAGTTTGTGTGTTTGATTTCATTTGCTTAGTAATCTGCTTTGTTCTGTTTGTTACCCCTTTTACCACTTAAAATCTGCCTTTTATAGTTTTGTTTATTATTGAACCCAATTTCTGTAATTTCTAATGGGGGGGGAGAAGTGTGCACACCTCTCTCCACACTGAGGGAGGGGGGCGAATTTCATAGTATATCTTTGGGTCATAGTATATCTTTGGGTCTGCACTCGGAGGGAGGTGGACATCTGAGTTCTGGAGAAAGTCCCTTAAGCTGAGTCTTCCCAGAGCGGATCTCTGTCTCTCTGTGCAACTGGCTTGTGCTTGGCTGGAAAAGGCTGGGGAGCCGAGCCCAGCAAGACCAGGTAAAAGAGGGCCCAGGCTGGCAGAACAGTCTGACTCAGCGGCATCCCAGCCCACCAGGTGACATCCAGGGGGTCTAACCCGTCACAGGGATTTGCAATACTTTTCTTTCTGCAAACATCTCTGTGAACAAAATTTCAATCCAATGAACATCCTTGAAAAGCAAATAAAAGGGGTCACAAGAGAATCAAAGCTAATTTATGACTTATGAAAATAAATACTGCAAAAAAAAGTCTCTCTCAAGTTTTGGAAGGAACTACCAAAAAAAAAAAAAAAAAAAAAGAGAGAGAGAGAGAGAGAAAGAAGGTGGCAGAGAGCATAAATGGGGTGGGGAGTGGAATAGAGAGTAGACAGAGTGATAAATATAGAGACTGGGATAAAGGGAACAGAGATGGAATAAAGAAGAAATGTTAATGAAAAATGACTACAGCATGTGTGTATACACACATACACACAGCCTGTTTCCAGGCCAGTCGTTTGTGCTAGTTTAACTTTTTGAGCCTCTGTCTCTTTATATAGAAAAAAAAATGCTCCCAAAAAATCAGACATGCTATTGCAAAAAAATTTGTTAAGTCTGTAGGGGGAAAAAAGTTCTCAAAATGAACTACTTTGCAACCCCAAAAAGAAACAGCTTGAGAGTGTTGCAAAATCTCACATTCCATAAAGTTTTCCTCTCCATATGAAAAAATTTCTTGAGCATAGCTTATAGTAGACCTTTGCTCTAATAAGCAAAGCAGACTTGAGCCTCCTTAGATGTGTAGCCACTAGGGAGTTGTCTACCTTTTCTAGCTAAATCAGGGATTCTTATGCAAAGGGACATCATATAACTCAGAAATGTTATTTTCTCATATAATATTAAGCTCTGCTGCATTTCTTGTCTATGTTGTGCCTTGTAGATAAATGGCTAGGAAACTTGTCTTAGACTAAACACCAGTGTGCAGTACATGATGGTAGCCAAAAAATGCATAAGGAGCCCCATACATAGGTCTAGAAGTATAGGTGGAACATTGATTATATTTGCCAGAACAGTGGCTAAGGAAACCCTGCCCAGTCACATCTGCACTGGCAGAACTACCAAGACAGAGCCATATTATAGAGTTGTGGTATTGGTAGGGACACTATAAAACAGAGGTGGTAAAAATTTTGCTGCTTTTATAGTGTGTGAAGGCAATTCCTACTCGGTCCCAGCTAGTCCATCAGCTGTGCACACACTACCCTCATTGACTTCAAAGGGAGTTGCACACACACAACTCAAGGGACTATGAGGGCACTTATTCAAACAGAACTGAACACCCTTTTTGCCGCCCCATCCAGGTTGTGGGGGAATTGAAGTAGAACTGGGGCAGCCCAAGTGGCCTGGTCTCCCCAGCCACCACGGCTCCTAGCGCAGTGTGGCCTAATAGTTGGGCTCATTGCAGCAGTCCTTTGATGAGATTCCAAGTCGCTAGGGCTACCCTTCTGGGAAGGGCCATGCGGCCTAACAGCTGGAGCCAATAGGACCACCCTCTGCAGCAGGGCAGCATGGCCAAATGGATGGAGCCAATAGGATTACCCTCTGTGGCAGGGCACAACAGTTTCACAGTTCCAGGTTGTATCCCAGGGACCCCATCACAATCTGCTTGGTCTTGAACACTGTCATATGATCTAACACTGAAGGATATGTGTGTGTCTAGCAGAATACCACAGGCATTGGCATTGCTAAGGAATTTTTTAAGGTGAAACAATGAAATATATCTGGGGATAATGAGGCAAAATTAATATAGGTAAAATTTGGGCTGGCTATCAGGAATGCTTCCTAACAGTGAGATCCACTGGGTTATAGAATGGTGTCCCCAGGGAAGTGGTGGAATGAAATCCCATCTATTTTCATTTAGGACATTAAAAATAGGCTGGACAAAGCACTAGAAAACATATTGCAAGGAATAATCCTGTACTGGGAATGGAGGTCTTCTCCATCTCTGATTTCTTGGTTATGCCATTAAAGCACAGCCCTGGATGGAGCTACACCACTCCAACGGCATTGTGTCTGCAGCAAGCACCTATCTTTTGGAGTTTTGGAAAATGCAGAAATGCAGCTGCTACTAATCACCTTGTTCCAGCATGTAGTGTAGCATATGTTCTCCATTGCATCCAACTAGCTTAGTTTTGCATATCCTGACACATTCTCTGCCCCTTTGGGAAAGATGGAAAGGAGTGTGTGCCTCAAGAGAACACAAGGCCTGTGATTGGGTTTACATTAGTTTAAAAGCCAATTTGAGTTAAACTAGTACAACTTTTGTGTGTTTACTGTTATGTGATGAAGCAAGGATACCAAGCTCAATAGACTTTGGACATGCTTCTGGGTGGTACCTTTCATTATAGCTATCTTAAATTACTATTCTAAAAGTTGATTTTCAGGAAACAGAGCAATGGGAGATCACATTAGTTAAGAACCCTACCCAGAACATAGTTGAGGCCATAAATATGTTGAATCAGTTATTGTGGTAGACTTAGTGTTGGCTGAAGCCATAGAAATGAAACTGTAACTCCTATTTTTGGTCCTGGAGACAGTGGTTCTACAGAAGGGAATTCTTTGCTTTATCTACAAAGATACTTGCTTCCCAGGACTCATCAGGTTGAGAAACTCAAGACTTTCCCATTTCTTCCAACTTCTATTATACTGCTTTAAAGAGGCACATCCAGAAAATTAAACATAAAACTTAGTAGCCATTTTAGGGAGTTTGCTCCTGTCAATTTTTAGAAAATCTGCTAATCAGAACAGCCTAAAAAACAGCCAGCTGTTTTTGTGTGTGTATATATTGACATGTCCAACAAATAACTCCCCTAATACTGTGATGTTTGAAATTGTTTTTACATATAGACAACGGGTGTGGCTTAAATTAATCTTTGTAATATATAGTTTTGTAAAATCTTTTTTGTAAGTGGCTTAACAGGTGACCAGAAATGTACTTCTTTAACAGTTATTTTCACTGTTGTCAACACCAAAAAAGGGCTTTAATTCCTACTCTCTTTTTAAACTTGCTTTAACAACATGTGTGGTCTAGTTTGTAGTTTAGATTGGAAGAGAGTTCAATAAAGCAGAGGTCCAAGTAGCATTGTGCAATATTTCCATGTTTACTGTACTGGATGCATTGGGCAAATACCCTCAAAAATACTTACTATTTCATATATAAATAACAATCTCCAATTTTATGAGGATGCCAATTAATTTCTAAGTAAATATTGTAAATTAAGAAGGAAAATCTAAAAGAGAGCCTTAAAATGAAACAACTTTTTAAGGCAGTTTTTGTACACAGTTAACCCTTACAGCACCGCATTTTCAGGAATCTTATCCTTAATGTTCTGCAATGAGAAACTTAGTAACAATCACCTCCCGCTTCCAACTCCTCCAAACCAAACAGTACCACTCCCCACTCTCCTGATCCTTTCTGCTCCCTCTCAAGATAAGATCTGCTCAATTTCTCTTCTTGACCACCCCAATACTTCAAGCAACAGAATGTGATCACCTCCTAATGGCTGATTCACTACTTTCCCCTATTTTTGCATGATGCACTGCTAGCCCACCTACTTCCCCCACTGCTGAATGGTGTCCTGCCAGCCCTTTGAGATGCTGATGCAATTGGCCTCATTCCTGATTCCCAGGGGAGTTGGAAATCGATAGCAGAGGAATTGGGGTGCATTGGGAACACCACTTGGAGGATGGGGAGGGGAACTTTCTGTGAGATGGGAAAGGCACGGTAAAGTCAAAAGTCCCAACCCTTAAATCCTTTAGAAACAGACAGTTCCCAGAAATCATATCACTGGGAATCAGCCAGTTTCCTAAGGGTTAACGCATTCCAGTTTGTACGTTTGTTACTGATTATATACACCCCTTCACTGTGCCTTTGTATACCAGTTTGACATATGTTGACTGATGAATGCATATACTGGAACATTATTTAGCTTAGAAATTGATAATCAATTTTAAAAATTGAAGGATCCACTTATAAGAGAAAAAATCATTATTTAAGATTTGCATGTAATATATTTTAAACTTTCTTTAAAAAACCTTGCAAAAATGTCATTAAAATGGACCAATCTGTGCACCAAAAATTTTTTTCCTGCTCACCCTTTGTCATGATGACAGGGATGAAAAAATGAATGGTCCCAACTCCCCAAGTACTGCCAAGGAATTCACAAAACACCTCAGGAGGAAAGGTGGCCTTTTGCTGCCTTGATTCTGAGACAGCTGTGAACCTGGCCAGTACTCCAGCATAACTCAAGTCTCAAAGCATCCTGAAGAAGTCCTCTACCTTGTATAGGATTCCCCTAGGAGCAACTGAGGAAACCTGGTAGTACTGCTGAGGAGTAACAAGGCATGGGTGCTGGGGCCTCAGAGCACCCTCCCCCCCTAAACAAATGACTGTGGCCTCCCATAAATCTAATCCTCTGTTTGCAAGGATACTTTGAAAAATATGAAGCAAGTATAACTGATACAGTGATGTCTGACTGAGTCTGCAGAGCCTAAAACAATAGCTCTAAGAGGCATGAGCTTTCACTCAGTGGGGTGTTAATTCACAAATATGATTGTTTAAATGTCAGCATTTTTAACTATTTCTCTGCTGACCAAAGGGAAGAAGAGACAGGATTATAATATGAGGATCTGCACATTCTACTGAGAGTAACAGATCATTTTGTTGCCATGAATAGGTGGCACTTGGGAGAATTTCAACTCCCTCCCCATCCCCCAATCTAACCTGGGAAGCCAACAAGCCAAAGGCGAGAAGCAGAGTTTGCACAGGTATCTGAGCCCCACTGAAGAGAAGCAAAACCCCAGGAGCCTAGCAGAGCACCTGAGACCCACTAAGGGAGAGCCAAGATTGAGAATCTGATCCTCAGTGACTGGAGGCCCAGCAGGGTTAAACTAGGCATCAGAGTCTCATTGAGCTAAGTCTGTGGAGCTCAGCAGACTATCTGAATCCCACTCAGATGAAGAATCCAGAGATTATCCATGCCACACTGAGGGGCAGCCAAATCCAATGAGGCCAGCTGAGTATGCATTGCCATATTTACGAACAGCTGCCCAAGCTACTGTGAGTGGCATCTGATTTAGGCATCTCAAGTGGGTGGGCCTCAGTCTCTCGCTGGAGTGTTGAAAACTACCACTAACTTCCCGCTCCCCCTCTCCCCATTCAACCCCTGCAATAGGGTGACCAGATGTCCCGATTTTATAGGGACAGTCCCGATATGCAGGGCTTTGTCAAATATAGATGCCTATTACCCCCCATTCCCGTCCCGATTTTTCACACTTGCAATCTGGTCACCCTACCCTGCCATCACAGCACCAACATCCATAGAGAGCTTTTTTATTGGGTGTCGGGGAAGGCGGAATTCACTGCCGCAAGATGTTTGAGCCTCCTTTCAGCACAGGATGGAGAGACAGTTAAGCACTGGAATAAGTTACCTGGGGAGGTTGTGGAATCCCTATCACTGGAGGTTTTTAAGAGGTTAGACAAACATGTCAGGGATGATCGGGAAGGAGGAATGGACTAGATCAGAGTTTCTCAACCTTTTTGATACCAGGGACCAGCTTGCTTCCTTCCTAAACTATGTCAGGTCTCAGGGACCGGCGCCAGGCCGCGGATTGGATTGTTGAGAAACACTGGACTAGATGACCTCTTGAGGTCCCTTCCAGCCATACATTTCTGTGATTCTATGATCACGTGCAGCCAAATACAGATTTCATTAATATTACTGGGCTCCAGAACGGTAAACTTAGCTGGGATGAACACCGCAAATAAATTAGCTGACTATTTTACAATGGCAGTTTTAAATCTGCTGAAATCCAGAAAAGACAATATAATCCACAAATTTGCCTAGGAATTACTTGACCATTAACCAGATATACATGTATTTTTCGATTACGTGTGAATGTGAACTGCTGAATTGTAATGTTGTCTCCTTTGTGTGTGTGATTTTTTTATTTATCTGAACACTCCCAAAGTATAAAATAGCTCTGTGAGAAAAGGTGACAAAAATGTAAGGATGAGAAAAGAGTTGGAAAAGAGATCCACCGGGAAAGATAGTAAAAGACAGCAAGACTAAAGAAAATAAAAACATGCGCATGAGTGTTTATTGTCAATACATAGCTATAATACACTGGCCTTCCTCACAGCCAAGATGATCTTGCAGTGATGCCCATATAGAAAACTGGTGTAAAGAACTGCATAAACTGTCATTCCAGGAAAGGGCAATATACAGAAAACATAGCAGACTTCCAAATTTTTTAAACCATTTGGCCTTTATTTTTCAACTTATACAGCCTTTGCTGGCTGTATAAGTTGAAAAATAAAGGCCAATTAAAAGTCTATACAGGATGCTTTGAAAATGGAAATGCAGAATAAGAGTTGCATTCTTGTTTACTCCTAGAGCTATTCGATTTCAGAAACCTAAAATTGGACATGACAAAAACAGGTCAGCTGTAGGAAAACTTGAACTCATAAGAGGGATTCCAAAGAGTAGTCTCTCTAGACCCTGTACCACATGAGGAAGATTTCCTTCCTCCAAGGGAGAACAATGAGTTCCCATTCCTGACCACTCTGGCAGCTGTTATCCTTCGGGAGTGGTTATACTTGGGAACAGAATTTGCCCCTAAAAAACAAAAAAGTATGCTTCTCAAACATGTGTTTAGACCCTGGTTTTTGTTAATTTCTTTACTAAAATTGAGGGCATAAAAACCTGACCAAATGCTACTTTGTGTGCACAAACAGATAGCACACGCAAGTTACCTATTTTGCATGCTCAAATGCTATTTTTGCGTGTATAAATGGATATGGCCACCTATTTTGTGGACATATTTTTGTACGCTGTTACTGTATGATATTGTTGTTAATAAACTTTTATTAAAGTCCACATTTACTATGGTTATTAGTATGCGACTTGCATTCCTAGGTCAGTTAGGTGCTTTTGCAAATCCCATCCTACACTAAAAACCTAATGCTTCATGCCCTGCAAGAACTTTTTACCCAACACCTAAAATGAAAATGATCGCCAATATAATGGACTCTGGCCCATCCTCTGCCCCTAATCTGGCTTCAGGAAGAATCAGAATGATCAGCTCCCAGTCAAGAGAGAGTCTGGGGATTGTGGTGGAAGCTCCTCTATTCCCCCTACTAACAGGTCCTAGAGACAATTTCTTTCATTCTTTGCAACATAAATTTATTTAGCAATTAAACACACCCTTTTTCTGCTTCCTACTCAGAGAGTGAAATACAGTTGGAGCAAATGAGTTTTGCAGATCAAAACATGGGTTGCGAGGAGGACACAGTTCAGCCCACAAACCCCAGGCCTGAAGTCAGGAAGCTCAACAGTAACATCTATTATTTCAGTCCCTGGGCTAGAATAGGGCTTTCTGTATCCCCTGCGTGAAAGTTTGCAAATCTGTATAATTGTGGATTCATTGGCCCCTCTCTCAGGCTTCTCTACACTTACAGCGCTGCAGCTGCGCCACTGTAGAACTTAGCGAAGATGCTACCTACGCCGACAGGAGAGCTTCTCCCTTTGGTGTACATACTCCACCTCCCGAGAGAGAAGACCTCCCATTGACATAGTGCTGTCTACACTAGGAGTTTGGTTGGTATAACTACGTTGCAAAGGAGGGTGGAAAATCCACATCCCTGAGAGACGCAGTTATACCAACATAAGTCTGTAGTGTAGTTCAGGGCTTAGCTCATGGCTGTGGGCCTGAAACTCTCACACTCCCATTACTCCCTCTGCAATAGTATATTTGGGGCAGACGTGAATGTACCTCCTTGGCAGACAAGTGGTAAAGAAACCCCTGGCTCAGTAGCTCAATATGTGATCTGCCCCACTCACCTTTATTCAGGAATACCTCTAGGTTTTTGGCATAACTCTATGAGTGGCTGAAGTTCAATAGTGAACACACTGTTGAAGAAATGCATAGACTAGACCTGCCCAGTGTGTGGTATGTTCACTACTGCGGAGGGGCAAACACTAGAGGGAATTAACCAGAACAAACACCACCACCATTAAAGGAATGTTTAAAACAAATACATAGAACAGCAATTACATTTGATACCTAAGTTTTGTTGACAGCAAATTTTTAGCTTTATATTCTCATTGCTTTAAAAAGCGAGCAAGCAACCATGAGTTCTGCTTGTATAGCAGCAGTAGAATGAGAACTGCTGCACTGGAGAAACACAAACCAAGCGTAAAACTGATCACAATAGAACAAATGTTGATGAATGTTTTGCAACACAATCAATCATATTGATTTCTAATTGTATGGCACTTCTATTCCACCTTGCATAGGATTTCAGAAAGACAGCAATCCACGTAGGATAGAAACCCAAGTTCCCTTTGGTTCTGAAAAGTAGATTTAGTCCTAATTTTTGTGACAGATGGGGTTGATAGTCTCCCGATGAAAAAAGCGCCAGTTTTTGACAGGCAGCAGACACTGATGCCTCTTGTGGTCAAAGCCCATGTTGCTCTGGAATTAAGGTAGCACTAAAATTAAAAGAAACACCTACAAATGCACTATCACCAACTCTGCAATGTACAGCTTATGCTGGTCTGAACATTTTATATTATATTTGTTATTTTAATCTTATCTTTTCTTTTAATCAAAGGAAGAATTAAAAATGTAATGAGAATTTTAATGCCTCCATGACCAGTCTTTTATCTCAGTTAATAAATTTCAGGCAACTTTTAATAGCTAGTAGATCCCAATAAAGAATTCAAATAACCATTTCAGACATTGGGAAACATATTTCAGTGTTCTATTTGCAAAATCTATTGTTATAAATAATGTATATAAGAGGATAGGTTGTTTTTTTTACTAAATCCTAGTAGTTCCGTGCATTGACTCCCCAGAGAAAATCTTCATGCAAATATATAATTTGAATTTGCTTAAAGGCAAAAGAAGTGCAAAACGGTGAAATGACAAGTGGTCATGCTTAAGTACTGCAGTTAATGGACCAAATTCTGTTCTCAGTATATGGATGCACTCCCATTGAAGTCAGTAGCATTGCACAAATCTTAAAAGAACAGTTTGATTCAATATGAGACCGAGCTTACATTCCTCGCAGGAAGAATTCTTACTCCCATTGCGAGGGGGAGAACGAGATCAGCAAATGATGCGAGAGCCCTTTCTGTTTGCATATTGGTATATAATGGCATATTTGATATATAATAAATCTATAATTGTTTGGACTTCTATCAGTGAAATGTATAATGAAATTTATTTTACAGCATCTTTTAATAACGTATGCCATGATGTTACATCTCAGGCAACTTCTATAAACCAAACGCTGCTTTGTGACCACTGGAAAACAGAGATGGGTGCAAAGCTTTGCCTGATGCAAACAGCTGCAAAGTTTCTTCTTGAAAAGCTGTGTTGTTGGGAGCCTCCTTAACAGTAGGAGGGGCTCCTTGGGGGCTGCTGTCAATCTCGTTAAGCCTTTCCTTTCAAGCTTTGAATGTGAGCTGCCCACCAGCCCCCCTTTCTCCCGTAGATCGTAAAGAAAAAAAAGTTTCAACAACAGGCTGGACCAATAGTAAGTCGAAAAGCAGGGAAAGGGGGCCGAGCGAAGGGAGAAAAGTGGAGAAAAGGAGAAAGAGAGCGACTAGCGAGAGAGAGCGCAGGCTGGGGGCATGTGTAAAAGGGGAAGAAGCGTTGCTAATTGTTTTGTTTGTTTGCTTTTCCATGCATGCATAATGAGGCTTCATCAGAGCACGTTGCTGCTGCTCGGAGGCCACTTTTGTATTTAAAGCCTTGCAAAGAAAAAAAGCTCCACACCGCAGAGCAGAGCAGCTTGCAAGCTTGTTGACAACAGAAGCAGCATCAACCGCAGAGACGGAAAGAAAAGGGAGACCCTGAGCCAGCTATTTTCCCCCTTTCTCTATTTTCTTGCCAAAAGGGGGATTTCTTTCCCCTTCTTCCCAAAAGTGCAACAGTATAAGCGAACGAGCGGAGCCGGGACCGTGAATGGGAGCGGAGCGGTTTGTGCGGCTGGCATGTGCGGAGATGCTGAGAGCGGAGAGTTGAAAGCTCCCGAGGAAGCAGCAGCAGCTGGGCGTTTATTTTGTACAAAAAGAGGAAAGAAAGAGATCTGCATGAGAAGCAGGGCAGCAACATGAGCTCCCCCGGCGCAGCCTGCAAGCCCCCGAGTGCACTCAGGAGCCGCTCTCCTCCCAGCCCCCAGTTGCACTGATTAACTAAGGGAACTCTTGCGGCAACCGCAGCCCGGGACTCGGGGGTGGGGGTTGTACTGCAGCCCGCTGTTCCAGCCTCGGAGGGGCCGCGTGGATGGATTGATGAGGGGAAGCCTCATGCACACCGCTGGCAGGAGTTTTGCAAACTTTTCTACGGGCAGCTGCTCCTCCTCCTCCCCTCATCGACCCTCTTGCAGCCGCCGCCGCCCGCAATGGTGGTAGGTTCGCCCGCTCTGCATGAAGGAGGCGGCGGCGGCCGCCGGTGGCTGATGCCGGGCGCCTGGCTCTGGCTGACGGTGGTGCTGGGCGCGGTGTCCCCCCCGCGGGTGCACGGCCGGAGGCTGATCTGCTGGCAGGCGGTGCTGCAGTGTCAGGGGGAGCCCGAGTGCAGCTACGCGTACAACCAGTACGCCGAGGCGTGCGCCCCGGTGCTCCTGCAGCAGCACCCGGCCGGCAGCGCCGGGGCCGCTGCCGCCTCCTCCCGGCGGCGGTGCCCGAGCCACTGCATCGCGGCCCTGATCCAGCTCAACCACACCCGGCGGGGCCCGGCGCTGGAGGAATGCGACTGCGCGCAGGATGAGACCTGCTGGGCCACCAAGCGCGCCATCGAGCCCTGCCTGCCCCGCACCAGCGGCGGGGCCGGGGGCGCGGCGGGCGGCGGAGGCGGCGGGGTGATGGGCTGCACCGAGGCCCGGCGGCGCTGCGACTGGGACAGCCGCTGCAGCGCGGCGCTGGGCCGCTACATGGTGTCCTGCGGCAAGCTCTTCAACGGGCTGCGCTGCACCGAGGAGTGCCGGGCCGTGATCGAGGACATGCTGGCCGTGCCCAAGGCCGTGCCGCTCAACGACTGCGTCTGCGACGGGCTGGAGCGGCCCATCTGCGAGACAATGAAGGAGAACATGGCCCGCCTCTGCTTCGGCGCCGAGGCGGGCGGCAACGGCGCCGGCAGCAGCGGCGGCTCGGACGGGGGGGCGGAGGATTACTACGATGATGAGTACGAGGACGAGCCCAGGCGGGACGAGCCAGATGAGCCCGGCCCCCAGCCCGGCTTCTCCGCGCCGGTCGATCGCGCCTGCCGAGCGCCCGCCCCAGCAGCCTGGACCGCGCTGGCCTCCATTTTGCTGCTGCTGCTGCTGTAGCCACCGAGTCCCCATTTGCTTCAGGGCTCGCGCGCGCGCGGCGCTCGGGACACGTGGGGTGATCCTCGGTCCCAGACGTCCCCCCGGGATCATTTAGTGGGACATTCTCCTCCTCCATCTCCGCGGTCGTTTCTCCAGACACGGCCCCTCCCTCCCCCAATACTTCTCTGCACACCCTCTTGCCAACACCTGCCTGGACATTTATCTTAGGCACTGTCCTCACACACACACACACACACACACACAGAGTTAAAATCATTTTGATGGCGACGATACCAGTTGATTGGCCTTGTAAACTGGCCACTGTGTTCTGCACGGGAACTAAGGAGATGGAGAGAGATGGACGGAGGGAGGTGTCCAGGACCGCGGGGTGATTTGGCTTGGTTTTAGCGTGCACTATGCAATTTGTTCCACACCCCGGCTTGTTGTTAGCAGCAAGCCGATGAGTTAAGAAGAGGAACTGTTAGCAAAGCTACTGTAGGTTCATTACCATCCCGCCAAAACAAAACACAAATAGTAAGGTGCTAATAGTTGTTAGCATTTGACATGAGGGTGAGAGAGAGGTGGGAAACCCGAACTTGCTGCCAAAACAACTGCCTTACTGGTTATAAGTAGACCAACAACTCGAATTCAAGTACCGTTCTCCGTATCACCATTCAAAATATTCACAATGATGCCTGAAAGAGGATTACGTTTCAATTGCCTTTAATTAACTGGCGGGGGGGAAAGTTTGGAACAAATTGATGGGATCTCAGCCTCCCCTCACATTCACTGTCCCCGTAACAAATGCTTGCCAGCAAACATCTCTTTTTCTTCAACCTAACGAGAAAAAAATGCAGATTTTTCAGAATTGTTGGCTGCACTGAACAATGCAACTTTGGTCTTAAAAGAGCTCTGCACTGCCATCTTCGAAAGACACTTTTTAAACTCAAGAACTTGTATGTACAAATATTCTGAAAAGTTATATTGTCTCTAGTCATATCAGGGTGCTGACCTCTGGTAAATCTTATATAAAATGTATTTAAAACTGGGATTTGTTACCAGTCACTCTACTTTGTATATAGAATTTTATAAATTGTATGCTTGGGGAATAATTTATTTTTTAAAAAATAAAAGTTTTAAGTCTACATCCTATTTGCCAGATAATTGCATTTGCTGTTCTTTTCTGGAAAGATACAGATTTCATTTTATGTGTAAAGGGATACAAGCAACAATAATGAACTATTCTGTAGAACATCAAATGTACAGTGTATTTTATAGTTTTGAAAGTAACTTTCTTATTTTAAGAGACTTTATGAACACTGTAGAATTGTATAAATGCATTTCCGAGCTGCCTTAACGTATTTTTATAGAAGGCATAAAAGATCCTATGTTTTAAATATCTACGGCTTTGTGTATTTCTTAAATGTGTAAATTAGTAAAGGAAGAGTTTTAAATATGGATGCATGATGATGTCCAGAGACACTGCTATTGAGTGAATTATCAGTCCTGTTTGGGGGAACAGGGGAGGAAGGATAAATAATAAATAAATAAATAAAAACTCAGTATCTCTCTATGGTACTTTAAATAGATGTCAATTACTTTTGCCCTTACTTTAATGAATAATTGGACATAAGTAGTAAACAGGACTTTGAAAATACTACCTTCAAAGCAAGTGGTTGATTTTTGTATGTGTTGGCATGGTAACGTACCAGTGCAGAGCGGTGTAAAACAATTCTCAGTTTGTCTTCCAAGGACACTGCTCCTATATGTGTATAGAATTATCAAGCCAGCAGCTCCTTCCTTATGAAATGGAGGATGGTATTCCCACTGATGCTGCTAGACTTCTCATATACATGCAAAATATCTTGCCACACATACAGTGTCTCAAGCAACTTTCAGAAATATTTAGATTATATACAGTAGATGATAGGCATTTGCAACAAAATTCATGAAAGTTTGCAAGCCAATTCGCCTTTCTCCACAGTGAAGAGTGCAAAAGTAAACAAACTGGGGTGATCAACAATTACCAGAACTTGTAATACTGTTCTTTGGAGTTGTTTTGCATTGGGCTGGAGCCTGGTTTTCTGCCAGAGCTACTGATCTACACTCAAACGCCCTTAGATAAATAATTACACTCTTAAGCTGTGTCGAGTGCTGATACACTTGACCTTGTAAATAGAAATGTTTGCAGTAGGAATAAACTCCGGCATTGGAAAATCTTTTAAACATTAACACAAAGGAGGGAGCTTGGTCCTCTGGGGATTTGAGTTTGAACCGCGCCAAGCTAGGCACTTGCAAAAAAAAAAAAAAAGTTTGTTTATCTTCTATTCATGCTGTTTATTTAAAGCTTTTAGTTTTAAATGCGGTGATTGGAAGGCAAGACAGAAGTTTAAAAGCCACCACAAATAAACTTTGACTGATAGGGCGACAGATTAGCAAAATAGTGTCTTTTTCATCTTAACAGATCTTGAGAGAAGATAAACCCACATCTGTCTATTAAGTCAAAAAACACAGTTATAAATCCCCGTTTCTAGGATCAGTTATTTTAGATACTGTTTTTTGTCATTTCTTTAGTTCAGATGATTTTGCGTAATTTCATTAAGCAGTGAACTGATATTTACACACAAGCATTAAAAAAAAAAAAAACACCCTCCAAAATAGTTGTGATGTCGAGCAAGCCTGAGTATGGTGTGTGGCTATGAGCTAAATTCGTTTTTTTTTTTAAAGTCACCTGAACGGTTGAGTAAACTTATTGTTAAAACAAAGCTGAAAACGTTGTTTCTTTAGGAAGAGAACAAAGAAGAGTCGGGAGAGACTTGTAAATGGAATCAGCTTTCTTTACAAAAATGCTGAGTTTGCAATCCTGTAGGTATGATCTTAAATATTCTCCCCAGTCCTCTAAGGGATATTCTTTAAGATATTTTCAGTTAATCAACTTTCCGTGTCCATACAGGCTATTTTGGCTCGTTTTAAGTGAAAAAAATAAGTCCCAGTAAAAGCCTCTGTTTTTCCTCAGTAAGGAGTAAAGGCATTAGCACTAGAAAAGGACTGATAATTAACTGCTACAATAAACTCAAGACTTGATTTTACAGGCCCCTGTCAAAAGCATCTGCCTGGAATAAATCAACACTGAGCACCACTGGGGAGGGAGGACACGAGTCTTTATGCTTCCTTCCCTGTAGAAAGTGTACATTGATCGGTGGCTCGTTTTAATTTAAATAGTGGTACACGAAGCATAGCCATACGCGCTGCATCCTGTGGTCTTCGCCTTATGAAAAAAATAATATAAATAAGTTGGGTTATCACAGCGAATGCTCCTGCCAGAGTGAATTAGCTACACTGAGTGTATTGGCCTGTATCCCCATGCTACGTGATTATACAGGAGTGGACGTCGTCTGTCATATTTTAAATTCAGAGACAGTGAAAGTCGGAAGTTTTCGAATTTCTAAGGGGAGGGCTGTGGGCATCACTAGAAGAAGAAAGGACGTGAGTTTCCCTGATTGAGAGGGAATTTTCCACAGGAAAAGAAGCCCGGATTTTCTAGATTTTTGAAAATGCTCCTCGTCTTGGCCCATTCCTAGCGATCTCTTCCGGGGAGAGAAGGAACTCTTTTCCATGCCATGTAAAATAATCCAGTGGCTTCAATCCCCTTTTTATTGCCAGTTACCAGGTTTGAATTCTCGGTGACAGTTTATTTGTCTTTGGAGGCACTCCAGTGACAAATGTTTAAGGGAGTGTGGGACAATGGTGGAGAACAAGGAGGCAGTTCATTGAACTGACAGTGACCATACAGTAAATAGAGGGAGATTCAAGCTTCACTGGTCACCCAAGCTCACAGCAAAGCTTTTGTACACCATCACAATAGCCATAACATAAGGTCTCTGTTTATTTTAAACAATATATACCAATGTATGCAGGCAGGCAACATTTACCTTGGTAAATAATTATGATGAAACTAAGATTTATAATAAGAAGAAATGAAATCGATTTTGGCCAGAGTATTTTTACACTCACACTGGAAAGCATGCAGGGTTATAGTTACAATGTACCTACCTACGCTTTACGTAACACTTATCCGATCTTTGGATCATCCATTGCCTACACCTATGTATAACAAATGTGTACTACGTGGGTGGTAAGAATATGCAAACTATATATGCATAGAACAGGAAACAACCTAGCTCGATGCAATGCAAGATAGTTCGATATTAAAGCAATAAATGTCTCTTCTTCTTTTTTTTTTTTTAAGTACCCTGGGTTGGGTGGGGGAGGGGAAATTGTAAAGAAGCCAAGATTTACAAGAACAAACTTGGAACATATAACCATAGTGTCAGCTTGAATCATGGAAAACATGCTCATCTGACTTGTAGGACCTGCCTCTTCAGTGCTGCTAAAAGAGATTCCGTTCTGTATCATTTTGGCCATGCACACCATATAATATCACGGAATGCCCCGCTGCCATACACATGTAAAGTAGGTAGACTCGCGGTACAAAACATTTCCAACTGGGAAGATCAGTGCTCCTATGTGAGATTTCAAGTCTGTTCAAGGGTATAAACATCTTCTAGAAAGCTATATGATTTGTAAGCACCAAAGTCGAAAGTTACTGTATTTGACTTGAGGCATTGGCCGTGGTAGACAGTTGAAAAGGCTTACATTGACTGTCTGAATGACATAAGTAATGCCCTATTAGCATAAATACTTTCTAAGGCATCCATTTAATCAATTTCTTAAATAACAGAATGATCTACTACAAAATAGTGGACTGTATACACTATATTTTGGCACAAAGATGGTCATTCTCCCAGTAGTAACCAGGGGCTCTAAATAAATGATTTCAACAATGTTTTATTAAAGGAGGACAAGAGCCCTCGAGCTGCATTAATCGGGGAGAAGTCGAGTGGCACTTTTGTTATGGAAATGTTAAGCACATAATAGTTCAGGCAAACAATGTGGAGCCACTTCATTCTTTCAGCCATGCTGACACCTCTTAAAGAGGAACTGCAGGGAAGGATGTGGGAAAGATTTGCTTTCTGAGGAAGCTTTCAGCTAATATTTTGGAGGGTTACCTCCAAACCCCTTTTAGTGTGAATTGAACTGAAGGGTATAAACAACCAATAAGGAGAAATGATTTAGATACTTAAGGCTAGTGACACCTCCTGCCTAAAAGCAAGTTGAGATACTTTTGCCAAAACAGTTTATTAAAGTTCTTTCTGTGACTTTATGATGAGTCAAATGGATGTTATTCTACAGGGCTGGTAGATATTTCAGGTGCATATATTATATACTCATATATTATATAAACAGACATCGTGGTGTAGAGCTAACATGATACTCTTAATACACTGCAGAGAGAGAGGCACTAGGGACAAATGAGAATAGAATGCACGTGGGCCAGGATTAACTAGGGCCTGATAGAAGGTGTAGATAAGGTGCTTAAATGTGATCTGGTAAGAGACAGGAAACCAAATAATGCTTTGGTGAAGGGGATGTTAGGAGAGGAAGCCAGTTTTAGTAGTGATATTATGAATAGACTAAAGGAAGAGAAAGTGAGTTTGGGAGTCCATATATGACTAGGTGAGATAGCCTATGAATGGATAAGGGTTGGAGAGAGAGGCAATGGCAGATTTTGTTGACAAGGAGAAAGAAGCAACACAATTTATCCAGGGTTTGGATAGGAGAGAAGTGGGAGTAAAGAAATGGTAAGAATTTAACAGTAGTTTTACAGGCTTGGAAACAGGCAGGATAGCGAGGTTATCAAGTAGAGATAGAGAAAGGAGAGGGATCAAAAAGAAAGGTGACAAGTTCAGTTTTTGAGAGATGCACCATGGAAGCAGCTAGAGATGTGAAACTGGCCAAAGGGTGTAAGAGTAATGAGTTACATTGAAGCGGAGATGAAGATGGTTGAAGACAATGGGAAGAGATAAATTCACTGGAAAAGAGTGCAGCCATGAACAGTGGATCAATAACAGAACTTTGAGGGACAGTACCAGATAGGAGAGGAGGTTGACTATTAAAGGAGATTTTGAAAGAATGGTTGATAAAGCAGAAGATAAGAGAAAACTGTCCTGAGGAAGCCAAGGGAGAGTCTGAGGAGGAGAGAGTGATCAACAGTATTAAGAGCTGTAGACCAATTAAGAATGATGAGGCTAGAGAAGCACTCCTTACATTTAGCTTGAAAGAGGTCATTAGTGTCTAGAGTGGAGGGGAAAGGGCAGAAACCAGATTGGAGAGTATCAGCAAGAGATTAGGAGGAGAGGAAATGAAGGCAGTGAGAACTAACCCTTCACTCCAGGATTTTGGAGACAAAAGGGAGAAAGGATATAGAATGGTAGTTAAAGAGGGAAATTTCTTCAAGATGGGGGGAATGTGTGTTTTGAAGCAGAGGAAAATAAACCAGCAGTGATAGAGCAGTTAAAATACAGCAGAGGAGAGGAATTAGAGAGGATCTAAGGCTGACAGGAGGTAAAAAGGAGTGGGCTCCAGGGTACAGGCTGAACTGTAAGAGGCAGAAAGTAGAAAATAGAGCCAAAAAATGAGTAAAGAAGGAGAGGCAAAAATTAGGTATGGAATGAGAATTCTTATCCGATGATGTCAATTTTGAATTGAAGAAATTAGCTATACCCTGGACAGAGAAGGATTAGGTGGGAGAAGGGGACAGCCAGCTGGGAAAAGGGCTTAAAAACATAATTGGAATTAGAAAAGAGATCTCTCTTCTCCTTCATTATGGGAAATATTTTATTGTTTCCGAGCATTTCTTAGGCACGCACCAACATAGTACCTGAGTATCTCAAAACATTTAAATATACAAAAGACTTCACACTTCCCCCATATATCTTGTATCTTTTTACCACAATGTGTATCCTGAGAAAATATGGTGCTCGATGTCATCCCAAAACACATATCATGGAAATGCACATATTGTGCTAGGTATAATCAAAAACTACAAAAATCAAGCCACATCTGTTTAAAATGCATTGCATTAAAATCCTTCACAAACATCCTTTTCTTTTTGTGTAATCATAGAAATGTAGGGCTGGAAAGGCTGTCAAGAGGTCATCTAGTCCAGTGTCTCTCAATCTTTTTGATACTAGGGACCGGCTTGCTGCTTTCCTAAACTGTGTCAGAGAGATCTCAGAGACCGGAGCCGGTTCACAGGCCAGTCATTGAGAAACACTAATCTAGCACATTTCATCATGCTAAAGCAAGATTAAGTATATCTAGACTGTCTCTGACAGGTGTTTGGCTAACCAGTTCTTAAAAACCTTCAGAGATGGGGATTCAACAAGGTAATTCCTAGGAATTCCTCTAGGTAACCTGTTCCAGGGCTTAACTGGAACTGACTATAGTTAATTATAGTTAGAAAGTTTTTCCTAATATCTAATCTCACTTGCTGCAAACTAAGCAGATTACTTTTTGCCCTATCCTTGGTGGATATGGAGAACAGCTGATCACCATTCTCATTATAACAACCTTTTACATATTTGAAGACTGTTACAACTCTCTTTAGCCTTCTCTTCTGTAGGCTAAACATACCCAGTTTTTTCAACCTTTCCTCACAGGTTACGTTTTCCAAACCTCTTATCATTTTTGTTGCTCTCCTCTGGACTTTCTACAATTTGTTCACATCTTTTGTAACTTATGATGCCCCAAACTAGACACAGTACTCCATCTGAGGCCTCACTAGTGCCAACTACAGGTGGACAATTACCTCCTTTGGCTTACATACAACATTCCTGTTAATTCATCTGAGAATGACATTTGCATTTGTTGCCACAACATTGCACTCTGGGTTTATATTCAATATGTGATCCGCTATAAATTCTAAATCCTTTTCTGCAGTAGTGCTGCATACCCAGTCATTCTCATTTTTTATTTGTGCATTTGATTTTCCTTCCTGTCTGTAGAACTTTGCACTTGTGTGTATTGAATTTCATTTTATTGATTTCAGACCAATTCTCCAATTTATCAAGATCATTCTGGATTCTAATCTGGTTTTGGAAATGTTTACAATCCACAATTTACAATTTGTTAGCCACAAATTTTGTAAGCATACTCTCCACTCTATCATCCAAGTCGGTAATGAAAATATTGAATAGTACCAAACTCAAGACAGACCCCTGCAGGACCCCGCTTGATATGTCCTTCCAGTTTGACAGCAAACTATTGATAACTACTCTTTGAGAATGGTCTTTCAACCAGCTATGCACCCACTTTATAGTAATTTCATCTAGACCATATTCCCCTAGTTTGCTTATGAGAAAATCACGTGAGACAGTGTCAAAGCCTTACTAAAATCAAGAAACATTATGTCTACTGCTTCCCCCCAACCATTAGTCCAGTTATCCCATCAAAGAAGGAAATTAGATTGGCTTGGCATGATTTGTTCTTGAAAGATACATGTTGCCTATTTATTATCCTATTCTCCAGGTTTGAACAAACTGATTGTTTAATAATTTGTTCACGTATCTTTCAAGGTATCAGAGTTAAGCTGACTGGTCTATAATTCTCCATGTCCTCTTTTTTCCATCTTTTAAAAAACAGATACTATATTTGTCTTTCTTTGGTCCTCTGGGATCTCACCTGTTCTCGAAGATAATTGCTAATGGTTCAGAGACTGCTTTGGCTGGTTCTTTAAGTACTCTAGGGTGAATTTCATCAGACCCTGTTAACTTAACTACATTCAATTTATCTTAATTTTCTCTAATTTGTTCTTTCCCTATTCCGGCCTGAGAGCCTTTCCCCTTGTTATTAATATTAATTATGTTAAGCATCTGGTCACAATTAATCTTTTAAATGAAGACTGAAGTAAATAATGCACTAAATGTTTCAGCCTATGCATTCCTTCATCATTCTCTTACTTCCAATCTATTTATAAAACTTCTTATTGCCTTTTATGTATTTTGCTGGATGTAATTCATTATGTGTCTTAGACTTTCTGATTTTTCCTTGTTTCCACTTTTTGTATGATTCCTTTTGATTTTTAGATCCTTAAAGAGCTCCTGATGCAGCCACATTGGTCTCTCATAGGCACCGACTCCCTAGGTGCTCCAGGGAAAAATTAATGGGTGCTTAGTACCCACAGGGAGAAGAGGAGGGACTGAGGTTCAACAATACAGGGGCAGCCCTCCTTGTCCCTTCAATACGCTGGAAGAGGTCATTCTAAACTTGTTTAAATATTTTTGGTATTACACTGTAGTCACTTTCGGTGGGACCTGTTACCCTAATTCACTTAGGCACTTTTGAAAAAACTCACCATAAATTCTTATGCATCTAAATGTATTGTGGGTGTATATTGGTAAACAGGTACCTGATACAAGGAGAAGAAAAACAACAACAACTGGATCTATCCCTGTGTGTCCTGGTCTTGCCCTTCAGTATCTGGAGGCCTCGAAAGAGTATACACATGAATGTAGGTGAGCAAATAACCATAACAAATAATTTACTCAACAAATTTAGCCTTTATTTATGATATAAAATTCCATTTTCAGTTACTCGGGTCTAGATTTCAGTGGAGTTACTCTGGATTTACAACAGTGTAAAGAACAGCAGAATTTGGCCCATGGCATTATTTCAGTTCTTGATCTGAAAGACTGAAACTTTTGAAGAAGACACAGGGGCTTTGAACTAATGAGGTTAACCCTGGGGGGAGACCTACGGTATCTAGCATGATTTGTAGTGTGATCAAAGCGGTTTTTGGTTGAGACACTAGGCATGTTAGAGTCCAGTTAGAGAAAACAATTGTTATTAGACACAAGTTATTTCTCTAGTGAAGACAAAGATTCAGAAACAGGGAGTAGAAAAGAACAATTAGGGAATTTTAGAAATTATTTATCTGTTGGGCCATACAGGCTTTGCCTGTGGCTTCGTTCCTGGAAAACTTAGAGTAAACTGTAAGATTTACTGACTGGATGTAGAGTCTAAGTATAATTTTTTATTATCACATTCACAAATAACTGTAATGGTGCTCGGGCCTAATTGGGAAAGGTATGGCTGAGTTTTCTCTGGTTTCTCTAAATCTTTCTGTGCTAACAAAGGCAAGGGCTTTTAGGAACCATGCTCTTCCGCCTGTATCAAGCAGCATGCCATCCTGTATAAAGTATACCTGCAAATACACAGCTATGCCAGCTTAAAATTCTCTTTCCACAAGCATTCATGGGAGCAAAGCTCATTTTCTTGAATGCTTTCAGAAAGTGGACACAAAAGGGACTAATGGAATATTATTTTTAAGTTTGAGCAAATAGTTGCAGAAATGTTTTTCATTATTCACCTAGCTCTACATGTTATCCAAGGGTGACCACTCTGGAGCCCAAAAGCCAAATGTGGCCCACTGCTGTTCAAATGAAAATGGACAGTTATTCTGGGAGTTGTAGATTTGCCCATTAAGCACTGAGGACAGCTGAGAGGGGAGCAACAAAGGAGCTGTATGCAGGCCCCCAATCTGGACTTGGTTTTACATCACCCCTAACCCCAAAGTAAGGCCTAAGGGTACTCTAAACTACACCTGTTTTTCATTGTCCTCTGGGGCTGTTACATCACTGGAGATTGCTGGAACAAAATGTGCTCCAGCCATACCCCCTTCCTACCCTTGGAACTTCTCCTATGACAGGGGATTAAGAGCGGGTGGCATAGAATGGGCTGTGCCAGGTCCACTGCAGCTGAAGATTCTTCCACAATGTGGCAGCTTTAAGTCTCTTTTTGTTGCCAAAAAGGGCTTAGATCTGGCCCATAGTCTGTTTTGGCAGGACCTACATTAAAAATAAGGATGGCTATAGAAATCAGATATGGCCTTTGGGCTCCTGAAATGTTACTAATATTACCTAACCAAAGCACATTGAAGTTAATAGGAGTCCTTGCATTGACTTCAGTTGTCTTTGGAATGAGCTCATGGTCCTTAATTAGGCAAAATTTACAGCATAAACAATTCTGAAATTAACTGGGATGGTTTTTTTTTCTTTAGTTCAATTGTCACTTCTATATTCTGTCTGAGCATTCATTTAAAAATGAGGCAGAAATATAGATTGCTTAAAATCTGGAAATAATTAATGTACAACTATTCTATTGTCTGTTTTGGTTCTATATGATGATAATAACATAAGTACGCATGATGCCATTATTTCTGAAATGTTAACATAGTAGCTCATGATAGATTTGAATTTTAACATTTGATTTAATGAGTACATAAATACTGCAGAAACATCAGTGAAAGTGCCAAGGCTCAAGGCTAGAATAAAAAGCGCTGAAACCAAAAATGCTGTTTGCTGGGAAATGGTGACATTAATTGCTCATCTTGGGAGATAATAGGTAACTAACACTTGGCCAACAAGGCAATCTAATTTATGGAGGAGAAAACTACAATTTCTTATTTGAAGTTTCAAAATACTAAAATCATAAATCCTTAGAAGGGGTCATGATTTCAAAGCTAATTTAACCTTTTACATACTAGTAGCTCTATTCTATTCATATTATACTAGTCTGAAATTCCTTGTGTAATGCAGAGGATACACACACACACACACATTTGCAAAGAAAATAATTAATGCCATACTAAAGCTGGGACTTTAAATACAAAAACCAAAAAACATAAACCTACCAACCAACTAACCAAACAAAACAAAAAACAAACAAACAAACGGAGGAAACGTTTGACTAACAGGTTTACTTTTTAAAAATAACTGCTTATAAATAACTGTGGCTGAATGTTTAGTGTGAAGGAAAAGTAATAAACGGTATAATATATTAGCTAGGCTTGCTTTTTTCCTAGGTTTTCTATTCTCCCATTTGTTTCAGGTTTGTTTAAAAAAAAAAAAAAAAAAAAAAAAGAATGTGAAAGACACGGTTTCAGAAACACACTGCCACTTTAAGAGGATACAACATGCCTATTAATAATTGTATTACTCCTCTATTATTGTTAAGAATAATGAAGGAATGGCAGCATTGGCCCTGAGCTGAATTTATCCTGAAATGTTTTCAATTAACTCTTGGCACCGTCAGGAAAGCTTCAAACCTTTCCCATGCTGAAATATGGAAAATCTGCAGGGAACATCTCAGCAGGAGTGGAATTTCATTAAAACAAGCACATCATAATTCAACGACTTCTGCACCCTCTTTAAGCCTTTCTATTGATAAGGAGTCCGAGGCGATTTTTATGGATTTGCAAAGAGAAATGATTTCATAAGATCTTTTCAGAGAGTTTGTTTTGGCCCAGACCTTTGACTTATTATCTGCTCTCTGATGAAAAAATGTTAAGACATTTGGCATAACTGTGACTACTAGATAAGAGGCAGAACTGACGAGACTTTAGGAGAGACTTTATCCTTCAGACAACTCCTTTCTGTAGTCTCTGTAGGAACTGACTCCACAACTATTTTTCCCAGATCTTTTAAAACCGAAATGCCATTGTAACCTGCACTTTTGAATGACCCATCTGGAGACCAAAAAAAACCAAACCAAAACAAAAACCATTTAAATTTCTTTGTAAATATACATTTAATTATATGATCTCAATGTAATAAAATTTATATTCTCATGTCCACGACAAACAAAATTACCATCTATGTGGGATTTATGAAGGAAATATTTTAAAAGATGGGGAATGTGCAATATTTATTCAGTGCAAAGTACCTGCTGTGTGTTTTTTTCCTGCCCTCACTGTTCTCTCCCTTCATCCCTTTTACTTCTTCTAGGTGGTCAGTGGTCTCTTCTTCATGACACATCCAAAGAGTCAGGAAAAAGAGAAACAATTGCACATTTAAAAAACTACTGTCATCCATTATTGGTCACTGGAGACAAAACAAAGACACAAGTGCTCCTGTGGGTAGACACAGGACTGGGTGTAAGGAGATCTGGGATCTGTATTTGGTTCTGCCACTGTGAGACCTTTGACAAGTTATTCAACTGTCCCCTCAGCTTCCCTGTCTTTAAATGGAGATATAATACTTACCTACAGAAATGGGTCTCAACTTTTTCACCACTTGGGACCCCAAAAACACCCAAGGTTTCTTGATATGTCCCACCCAACCACACTATCATATACCAGATATAGATGGCCTACAGAGCTTCCTTTACAGAGAGATACTAGAGATGTGACTTCCATGAGCTACTTCAATGCACTGCCAAGTGTAGCTGAGCTATTCTCAGGTAAGGTATGTTACACAAACCGCCATGTAATGGCAAATACAGTTTAGCATTCCATTACATCCCCCCTTCAAGTTTTACATTCCTATCACTTACAAAATGTTACAAAATGTCCATTATCACACTGTCTTTAAAGATCAGCATATATCACTCTGTCAGATATCTCTGAATCATACTGGCTTTCTAATTATACAACTTGACCATATAACAACTTGGTCATCTGGCTGTCCACAGTTGCACTGACTCTCTGTGGTCGGTTTGGAATCTTTGAGTCATCTTCTTCTTCTTCTACATCTACCACCTCTAGAGTTTGCTCTGTTGATTGTTCTTTCTGAGGAACAAACCCTAGATGTTATTGATTGCTGTTAAACTCTCCACTATCAGCCTCAATCACCAGGGCCGGCTCCAGGCACCAGCTGAGCAAGCAGGTGCTTGGGGCAGCCAAGGGGAAGGGGCGGCACGTCGGGCTCTTCGGCGGCAATTCGGTAAAGGGTCCCTGTCCCTCTTGGAGGGATGGACCTGCCGCCGAATTGCCGCCGAAGAAGAAGAAAGCGGCGTGGTGGAGCTGCCACCGATCGCGATCACGGCTTTTTTTTTTTTTTTTTCTTCACCGCTTGGGGCTGCAAAAACCCTGGAGCTGGCCCTGTCAATCACATATGATCTGGGCGATTCATTCCTTTCCTTTACGCCAGCTGGCATTCCTCATCCTTTTTCTCCATCCAGTTTGATGAATTAGATTAGATTCTAGACTAAGCAGATCTCTAACTAAATGACATCTGTTGTAAAAGTGTTCATAAACTCTTTTTGCCTTTTTATTTGATTTGGCTATTCTCTTCATGTCTGGCCACTTTGGAGATTGGAAAAGAACTTGAGTCAGGACAGTAGTTTTGAGTTCTCCTCCCATCAGGATTTGTGCTGGATTATATCCAGTAGCTGCTGGTGGTGTTGAACTGTAGCTCAGCAGAGCAAGGAATGTATCTTCCTGCTGTAGGATTTTCTTGGCTGTCTGTACAGCTCTTTCAGTGTCTCCATTCACTTGTGGGCAATGCAGGCTGCTAATAATATGGTCAAAATCATATTTAGTTTGGAATTACTTAAATTCTTCTGGGGTGAATTGTGGTCCATTGTCCATCACTAGTTGTTCTTGAATACCAAAATGAGCAAAAGTGCACTTCAGTTTCTTGATAATACTGTGCCATATTAAGTCTTTCAAGTACATTATTTCTAGATACCTACAAAAATAGTCCACTATGACCAGGTAATGATGTCCTCTGAATTCACATAAATCTGCAGTTAGTTTCCTCCAAGATCTATCCGGTAGAGGTATTGTTATTAAATGTTCCTTGCATTGGTTTGGTCTGTTATTTCTGCAACATTTGGATGCAGATACTTTATGTCCTTGCTGATGCCTGGCCACCACACTGGCTGGTTGGCCCATTCACCACATTTAGTTAGTACTTGATGTCCCTCATGGATGAGGTTTAGGATTTCTTTTCTCATTTAATTTGGAATTACAATGCAATCTCCTTTAATCACGAGTTCATTTAACTTGCTAAATTATCCGCAAAGTAGTTTCTTGTCATTTCCAGGTGAAGTAAAAATTTTGCTTATAGTTGAAAAGGATTGTGAGATTGGGACCATGTGGGGGAGAAAATGTCTGTTTTGGGGGGTTGAGTTGTTAATGGGGGGCTGGTGGGCAGGCTGGTACTCTGTGAGCCTATGGGTTCACTGCATGCTAAGCAAGGCATCAAGCAATCCTGAGGTAAGTTAACCTATACTAGTGCAATCACATTTACTGTGCTGTCATGCCCCATGTACTGCTTCTCCTCTCTGATACCTGAGTGCTTGTGATATGTCTTGCCCTGATATTTCAAATTAACAGAGTGGTGCTATAGAGTCACCAGGGCACACTCATGCCATTGGAATCCTCGCCAGTTAGGCAAGGGAAGAAAAACTCCTACAGCCAAATCAGCCCAAGTGAAAATCCACAAAGGACCCCTTTCACTGAGTCTCTCATCCAACCTTTCAAGAAGGGGTTTTTGCATCCACATACCACTCTCAACTATCTCTATTTAACTGAATACCAATGTCTTGAAACAATCAGAGTAACAGTGAGGATCTTTTTATTTATTTTTTTCCAGACAGAATCGTATTGCTTGAAGGGAAGAAGTGGCCTTTCCTTACTCCGTTTAGAGAGAAAATGGAGGCACTACTTCTTCCCCTTCCTCTAGGAGGTCTACAAATAATAAAATGGATGGGGATTAGTCATGACATTTAGAGTCCTTTCAACCTCAGGATACCTGAATTAGTAGTGAACGTAAGTAGTTATGAGTGTCCTAAGTGAAATGAATTAGCTGTCTCATTCCAGTTCCCAGTTAATAAGTTTCTACATCACAAACAACCGCCACAAATTGCCATTAGTTGGCACTTTTGTTGGAAGACTCAGTGGGGAGACAAAGAATTGAATGGCCAAGGAGAGAGAATTATCTTTTTCCCCCATATAGAAGGGCTCTCCCGATTAATATTAAGGGTAATATTGGTTGGTCAATGTCTGGAAGCCTGCATTGATACTGTCCATGGTGCATCACTTCTGTGGATAGAGGACTTCATGATGAAGTGGTTAAAGTACAGCAGTGTGGAGTCAGGAGGTCTGGCTTCTTTGGTTCTGACAAAGGTTTGCCGCATGACTGGGCAAGTCACTTATCCTCTCTGTAATTTGATTTCTCTAAAAAGTTGAAGAAAGTACCAACCACATGGAGTGTTGTGAGGTTAAATTCATTAATGTTTGTTAAGTACTTGGAGCTCCTCAGGTAGAAATTGCTATAGAAGTACAAATTGTTAAAGGAACACCATCAACTTGAAATCTAGTAAATTTTAAAAAAACCCTTTAAAGTGTTTTCTGGTGCTATACTCAGCAGCGGCTCCAGGCAACAGCGCTCCAAGCGCGTGCCTGGGGCGGCAAGTCGCCAGGGGCGCCCTGCCGGTCCCTGCGAGGGCGGCAGTCAGGCAGCCTTCGGCGGCATGCCTGCTGGAGGTCCGCCGGTCCCGCGGTTTCAGCGGCAATTCAGCGGCGGTACGCCGAAGCCGTGGGACCAGCGGACCTCCCGCAGGCATGCCGCCAAATCCACGGGACCAGGGACCTCCCACAGGCGCGCCGCCGAAGGCTGCCTGACTGCCGTGCTTGGGGCGGCAAAAAAGCTAGAGCCACCCCGGCTATACTTGTCTCTGAATCCCTCTCCCAATTTTTCTGGTTTTACAAATATATTTCGTATCTTTTAAAATATTTTTCATTCCCCTGTTGCTGTATGGACAACCCACACAAACAGCAGAAAATTACTATAGTATGCAAAGGGAACACTGAAACTCACTACACACAGAGTATTGTCAAATGCACAAAATATATACATCGAAAATCTTTTTTTCCTCTAATGTCTTACAAATAAGATCTAAGGTGACTATAACTAACAATAAAGTTAAAAATAGCTTCAAAGGTGTTATCTATCTGGCATCTTTCAGAAAGAAAGAAAGAAGAGGGTGCCCTTAATTTTGCTTTTTAACATGGTATCAGTGCACTTGGGTTCTTTGAAATTCTCGAGGACATCCTTTACAAAATTGAAGTTAGTTACAGATTCCATCTATGAAAAAAGTTTCCCTATCAACATTCTGCTCTAGTATTTACATCATATAAAATGAATGTTATTGACTCATGTCACGACATCCACTCTATTAATCAAAGCTACAAAACCCCATGAATTCTCTTTCCATTTGTTTGTTTCACCTAGCAGGTATCCTAACACAGCCTGGGCCTTCCGCTGGGACAGTAATCTTCTTATGGACCGCCAAGAGAACATGATATGGGACAGGAGAGAACAAAACATTGAGCATTCTGAATTATTAAGGGCAAATTACACTTCAGTCTCTCACTTCCACAAAGAGATTTCTTACACTCTCATCATTAAGGTTCCCACCACTCACACACCCATCTGGCTCCTGCCATAGATTCCTCTCCCTATTAGATTCTTGCCATGATCTTCCTATTTAAAAACCAAAAATTGCATTTTATCTTCTCTGCTCTTGGCCCCTCTAGCATTTTGGCATCTGGTCTAGTGTTCTGTTTCCTCTCCTTTTGCTTTCCCACTATTTGGAGAGGTTAAAGCAGTACTGTGTGTAAGGCGGCAATCCCAGAACTCACTCACTCATCCTCAATTCAGTATCATAATCATCATTACTTATGAACACCAGTGGATGATCTGAATTCCATTGTGAGAGGCACCGGGAAGACAAAGACAGTCCCTGCCAAACCACAACCCACTTTTGGGCCAGACCCACAAATTAAGGACCATTGATCTAGCCCATTTCCTGGATTATGCCTTTAATTTCAGATTTTTATAGGCTTCTGAGATTAATAGAGCTTGATTTTACATAATACCTTGCATACTTAAAGTATGTCAAAGAGCTTTGCAAAGCAGTGATTTAGATACTGGGAGTGCAGTGACATCATAAACCCAGAAACCGGTCCAGTAACAGCAATTATGAGATCAGCAAAGTGGGGCTAGATTTTCAGAGGAGCTGAGTACCATAGCTCCAACTGGCATCAATGGAAACTGCAGGTGTTCAGCTCCTCTGAAAAATCAGCCTTCTTGTACGTTCAGCTATAGCTCACATACAGCCATGGACATTATAATTCATTTCTTTTAAGTCTGAGAGAAAATAGGTGACTAAGACATGAGGGTTATAACCTACTCCTTTTAAAAGGTCCAATGGGATCTTTAACTTCCCTTTCAACAGCCATCAGAAGCAGGAAAAAAACCCACCTCTATTTAATATCTTATCCAAACATTGTCACCTGTAACTGTACAGCAACATGTAGCAATATAATGAAGTGTTCACATTGGGCATGTTTAAATACAATTGTGAGGAATCAAATTAGCTGACACAATGCTGGCCAGGACCGATGGGTCTACACTGACCAGCTGGTATTGGTTAAACCCTACTGGGGACAGTTTTCCCAGTGAAGGTAAACCCTGGTAAGAAATTATGAGACCTTAACATGGAGGGATAATTAAAAGGTTGAAATGGAAAACTCGTACCAAGTGGCATTGGGTAGTAAATTGAGATGCATCAGATTAAACAGATGATGGTAGTACAGATGAATACTAAATCCTCATTTTAGCTCTGAAATGCCTTCTAGAGGACAAAGCTACTGTTGTTTAACTTAATGTATTTCATGTTCTGAAATAATTTATTAGTGGTGTGGCTGCTGTGGCATGTTTCCCCATCTCCTCACTGGATACTATCATGTGTAGTTTCAATAATGCTGGATTTTGCTTATTAATTCATACAATCTGCTACTGCTTTTTGACACTTTAGACATAAACTCTGTTTTCTCTCTAAAATGAAATATATTCATTAGTGTATTTTCAAGTACCAGTTTGGATCACAGCCACCTCAGGAAGGATTTGCATTTAAAAATGAAATGATTGACATGAGGCATAAATCTTTTTGTCTACTCTGGTCAGATTCTTATATAGCCTTCATCACAGTAGTAGATGAAATCCTTCCAGGAGCGCATTGAGTAATGTAAGTAGAATCTGTCATGTGTGGTTCTTTCTTTCTCTCTTCTTTTTCACAAGGAGATTTTTTTTTTTGGAGGGGTTCTCTCTGTTTTTTTAAATAATAATATAATATAATATATATACACTGCACTATATGTTTATATTAGCAAAAACAAGGTCAAAGAAATGCATCATCCCTTGCAGCTGATGTTGTGATGGTCCTTAGTTCCTGTGGCTATTTGTTCTATAGTCTTGGACTGGCCCCTGAGAAATTTCTGTCTCCTGCACAGAGGAACTTTATCTCTAGCAATAAATAGGCAGCTCTGTAATGCCTGAGGAGCAGAGCTCCTGACTACCATTCTCATTTTGGTGCTCAAGGCAAATTTCTGGGTATCCCGTGCCCAAACTGCACTTCATGAATTTTACTGGTATGTCATTATTGATTAAACGATGAAAATTGGTTTCTTTCACACCTCTCAGATAATCCATAGAGGGAGCTGTTAAATCCATTCCATTATACTGCTTGATGTGTTGTGCAAGATGATGTAGAAAAATGGCAACAGGGTAGGAGCCTTGTAGCTTTTTCACCTTCCTCTGGACTACTGAGTAGCTATCAATCAGCCTTTAACACCAGGGATCTGATCTTTCACCATTAAGTCAATGGTAGTTTTGTCATTAACTTCAAGGAGTGAAGAACTGGGCCCAGGGAGTTTGAGAATATCACGTACAATAATTTTCTTGCAGTTGCAGACAAGCAAGCTTTGATTGGTCTTTTCTGTGTTAAATAAGGTAGCATGCAAAAGTATTGTATCCCTTGATACAGGTAAGTATATGAATGTTGTGCACTCCACCTACAAGTGGTTGTACATATATTCTTTTAAATGCATAGCTGTTGTTTAATGAATCCAACTCTAAACTTGTATTTCTTAATATATGTACCATTTCACTTTATTATTATTATTATATATGTACCATTTCACATATATTATTCTTTGATTTTGTGAAGCACAACACAAGTTTGGTAATAGCAATATATTATATACTTATTCTTATGTGGCCCCCATTATCATAGTATCTGAGTGCTTCACAACCTTTAATGTATTTATCCTCACAATTCCCCTGGTAGATAGGGAAGTATTATCCCCATTATACAGATGGGGAACTGAGGCACAGAAAGACTAGGTGACTAGCCAAAGATCACACAGGAAGTTTGAGGTAGGGCAAGAATTGAGCCCATGTCTGAGTCCTAAGCTCATGCCTGAATCACTGGATAAAAACAACTATTATTGATTATTATTACTATTAATGTAGTGCTATGAATTTCACAGGGGCATTTTCCATTGATGCCACTGGGGAGTTCTGCTAAAATCCTGATGGCACAATACGACCCAATCATTTCAAAATGGAAGTTCTTTTAATTTTAACAGTTTTATTGTTGTTATAATCAGTATTATTTTAGCAATATAATATCCTTATATTGTCTCAAGCATAACTCATTCTTTATAAATGCATTGGTGCTTACCACACATTTATATCCATCCCAATCATTCCCTCAGAACTAGACGTTAGGAAGTTCAAATCCAAATAGTTTTCAAATCCAAGCTGCCACTTTGATTTCATCACATCAAACCCTTGTGGAGATCAAACCTTTGAAATGAGAAAAGATTTTTAATCCAGTTACACAAGATGGGGTCCAACTCTCCAGGTCCTGAGAGCTACAGGATTAGAATTTCTCAAACCTCCCCTCCCCCCACCCACACATGCACACACACAGAGTCACAAACTTACACACAAATGTACTGTCTAACTCCTTTAAACATTTTTTAATAAGATGTATTCTAAATCAGCCACTGTACAAAAGGTGGACAGCCTTTCTCTCTCTTTTCTGATCTATGAACATTCATACTCACCATATGGTTATTTCTGGCATTATTTTGCATGTCTTACTTTTATTATTCAATCAAATGATTTCAAGGAATGATGAAATTCAAACGATGACTTTAAAGTAAATGTGATACAGCATAAATCTCCATATAACCATGATATTATTTTCAATTGGGTTGAGCAAATTTTGTTTCACACTTTTTTCACTTCCTTTTTACTCATAAATAAAAAAGTGATCTCTGATTCAGTCTGCAATAAACTTTATTTTTTACACTAAATGTTGCATGGAAGTAGAAACTAGCTAGTTCCTTTATCCTATTTTCAGTTATCAGAGACAAGGGATCATAGTTGATGTTCTCAGATTCAAATAAATTTTGGGGGACAAATATTACATTCTAAAGCTGAATAATCCACTAGTATAATTATAAGAACCCACATACATTAGCCATGTTTAGCAATTCCTGGATTTTGGTAAATTTGATAAAATCATATTCAAACTATATCCACAAAGTATGTATATATGTATTGCTACTAAATGGTTGGTATGTTGCTCTGTGACCCATGAAATGGGATCAAGAAATTAGTCATGAGCAGAAAGGCAGAATATGAGATGGGTAAAAGCATCAGTGAGAAAACATAAAGCCGTGTTTAGTTTGTGGCAATTGCAGTTGGCATTCCTCCAAGGTATGTGTGTATTGGGAGGAAGGGTTGTATGTCTGTGTATTTTTTGTTTGTTTGTTTAATCATTTTTGTATTGTCTAAATTATCCAGAACTGAGTAGGCAAGAATTGTAGTTGTTTTTCCGCACAATACAACTATAATTTGTATAGTATCTTTCATTCAAACTGTATCCCAAAATACTTATATAATGTAATTCCCAAGCTATATCATAAGCAATGACAGAGGCAGAGACAAACTAACAGAACTAGGTGGGGGAGAAAGTGGTAAACTTTGTGTCGTTTTGTTGCTTTTCCAAGGAACAAAAAGACAGGCAACAAGTACCTTAAAAAAAAAAAAGCAATATCTCTAAACCCCATGTTTACAAGTAATTCCCCCCCCCCCTTGTGAGTGAGAGTAAAGCAGTTAAACTTTCAGCACAATGAGCAACAGCCCAGATTTATAGGGACCCCTTCCGGACCCTTTGCAAGTCCAATTCATGGGCTCCCCAGATCAAGCCCCAGAACTGTCACTCCAAAAGGGGGGAAAGGGGAGGTTTGTCTCTTTTTTTTTAAATCACCATTTATTATTAGAATACAGGCTTCCAAATGGCTATGGAGAGGAGGGGTAGGGATGGGGGAATTGATATTTCTCCCCTGTCCCTTGTGTGGTCCAGCGTATTTAAAGCGGAGGCCTGTCTAGATTTACTGAGAAGGAGGAATGAGCTGATTTAACATGGATTGCAGCACAACTGAGAGAGAGAGGGGAAGAGAAAAGCTTCCAATCAAACTGTGAACTGTTTTGGTGTGTGTATGTGTAGGCATGTGTGAGTGAGTGAAGTGGCCAGTCTCTAGGCACCTCCTTTCTGAGCACTCAAGGCCAGATAATTACTGTGACAGACAATTCCCCTTAACCCCATGCTCCCCTCACACACCAAGAGCCTCAATTTGGGTCAAGAAGTAAGAAGAAGGCTTCCCTTGTAGTGAATAACAACAACAAAGCAAAACAACAACCCATTCCCTACCCCACACCAACAAGCAGTAATCAACTGAGGAATCCAAGAATATATAAACACGTTATCTTTAAACGTGAGGGAATAAACTATGCCAGTTTAAGCACCTTCATGACTGAGACTAGAGGGTTGTAGTGCCTTAATTATACTGGTATAGTTATAGTACACATAAAAGATGTACTGCTTTAGGGTTGGCAGTTTTGGTTGGACGTGTTCCTGGAGGTTTCATCACATGACATAATCTTTAATTAAAGATTAATCTGCAATTCCTGGAGACTCCAGGACTATCCTGGAGGATTGGTAACCCTAACTGATTTAGCTATACTGGTATAGTTGAAACAGTATATATTTTGTGTGTTGACCAGGCTGTAATGTTTTACACCCACTTTGCACACATGTAGATGACTACACAAGGTGCAGGGCAGTAGCAAATCAGCCCTTATTTTTTCCTCCTCTACCATTTACAGAGAAAAATTATGTCACAGTTTCTGCCCAAAAAATAGATTTACACTAATGTTGCAAAACCAGCATTAATTCTGTATCTATATAAGGGGTGGCTACAAACCCCCCCACCCCCCATCCCATGCACAGTCTCTCAACTGACATTATTTGTGCCAAGTAGCAATTTGTGTGGGAGTGTGGAGCGTGTGTGATCAGGGGATATATTTGCTAAAAATTCACAAACTATATCCACGGACTCTAAGTCCTCAACGTGCATGTCCTCTCTGTGGAAACACGCATGGAGTACCTGTCAAAGACCTGCAGAGCCAACTCTCTGAAGATTTTGAGGGATCAAGCAAAAGAGCAAAACATTTTTGTTCTGTCCTATGTCTGACTGCAGATTTTCTGGTTTACATGAGAGCCCAAATATCAGGTGGAATTTGGCTCATGATGTACTAGACTGATATCTTCGTGGTCCTATGCACTGTCTGAATTATCTACATGTCCTTATATCAAGGGGCAAAAAACTACATAAAGATGAATTCATGTTAAAATATTTGTATTAAAATCTTAAACCAGGTTTTAATTCTTGCTTCTTGCATGCTGAGTCACTGGTGTAACTCACTGCAAAAGTCTGACTATCCCTTCAGCTGACTGATGTTTAAAGATATGGAAAAGTTTTCCTATGGAAGAAAATAACCTGTATATACGGGATGCTTTAATAGCCAGCAACCCTTTATAAACTACAGTAAATTAATTATGCAAGCATCAAACCCTCATGCTCTAACCAGTTAACCTGGAATGGATAGAAATAAAGATACAAAGAGCCCACTTGTGGTATCCTGGCATTGGTGAGCACTGACACAAACAGTCCCACTTATGTTAATGACTCATATGAAGAAGTGATCACCAATATAAATGAGGGCTATTAAGCAATGTGCAAAAGAATTAAGACAGAAACTGTTGACATGCAAATGATTGTATATTGTATGCTGCAAGCATTTTATATTGGTAATATTTTTGTACGTTATGAAATTTGAAAAACTTTAGATTTGGATCTAACTTAGGTCCATCTTTACTTCTTACCTGTTAAACCATAAAATTACCACAATCACGTGATATCAAAAGTGAGTATAAAACCTTTATGCAATTAGAGAATGCGTGCTTTTAACTCAACTTTTATTACTTGTCTTAATTAACTTACAAAGCTTCAATAACAAAGACATGCCAAGTAGCTGTGACTTGATTGGGGAGGGATAAAGAGGGTTATTTCCTGCAATAAGTGGGTCTTCTGAGCTGGGGAAGTATCACCTAGAGCAGCAAGAAACTTGCCACTTAATTCTCCCCATTCTTCATCTCTCTCTCACTCTCACACAGGCAGGCTCCCATTAGAGCTTGTAAAAGGGCTAGGGAGATGTATTTATAGTACTGTACTGATTTCTTCTCTCTTGGTGTGTGTGTGTGTGGGGGGGAGATGGAGGCATACAGGGGAATCTATGACGGCCCAAACGGGTTTTTTAAAATGCAAAAGGCCCAATAAAGCAAAGGAGGTTCTCCCTTCTGAGGCCCCGTCCTGGAAGAAACAGGCATCTTTGGCAATGAGAGATCGTAAAACCTCCTGTAACAGTTTATCTGTATAACTGAGCTGGTCTGGTGTCATGAGCCAAAAAGCTGGGCTGGGGGAGGGGTGGTAGCAAGCTCACTACGCTCAGAGAGAGAGAGAGAGAGAGAGAAAGGTGGCTGGGCATGGTTGTTGTATAGATTTGGAAGGTAAAGGGAAAGCAGAATGGAGGGGTAGGTGTGTTTGTGTGTAGGGAGGGGCGGCTTCTGTGTCTTGGCCTTGCTTAGAAGAGAAGGAACAAAAGCCTCCATTTTGATGGCTCTTCTTCACTAAAGCCCCATCAGCTCCATTTACTAACACTCAATAGCTGAGGCCCAACAGCAGCAGTAGTAGCAGCTCCCACCGAGCTCCCAGCTCCTCCTCAGATGCGCACTTCCCAGCAGAAAGGAGAATGAAGAAGGAGACAGAGAAAGAGAAAGAAAGAAGGCGAGGGAAGAGGGGGAGGGGAGGGAAAGAAAAGGGAAAAAACCCTTGCTGACACGGGGCATAACTTAATTTTCACGGTGCCGGGACAGCTGTATCGTGTAATCTGCCATGGCATGCCATTAAAACTTCAATGCCTTTACTGACCCAGAAGGGAAACTCAGACCGTGGAGAGTCTTTTGAAAAGAAGTGGTGATCTTTCACGATTTATGAGCTTGTCTTAAAGAAACAGACTCCACTCACTTTAAATTAATCACCCTTTTCAGGGTACATTGAAATCTGGGGTCTCAGCTGAAGAGTGTGGAGACCTGGTACCTTGTGAATGCCTGCCCTGTCTTTATTATTATTTTTATTTTATTTTATTTTTCTGCCCACTAAAAAGCTTGGAGTGCAGAGGAACTGTATCTTGCAAATTGAGGTGCAAAATCCAATTACACCGACTCAGTGAAAGTTTGAATGGGGTAGTTGTGGGGCTTACACATTCTTGTCCTTGCATACATTGTGCAAAAAGGAAAAAGGAAAAGAACCTGAGAAATATGAGGAGTTAAGGTCTTGAACACTAATGAAATATGAGACATCATCTATGATTCAGCAGCTAAAAACAAAATTGCAGCTATTTCCCCAGCGCCCATTCTTTCACAGTCCAGAGAACAAAGAGTTCTAAACTCACCCTAATAAAATTTAAACAATTTGGAAATCATAAAAAATGTCTGTTGTAAGGAAGTGTTGATAAAACACTTCCTTACAGTGTTCCTAGCAAAACAGGCAGGATTTACAACAAGAATTCCCAGGCCAGATCCTCAGCTGGTGTCAATAGGCCCATCTCCATTGTCTTCAGTGATGCTATGGTGATTTACCCCAGATGAGTCTCCAGTTCCCTGTCTTCAGCACTTGCCACAGAAGATTTCCAAGTTCACTTGGTTAGGAGCATTTCTTTGTATATTTTTTTAAAAATGCAATGATAATAAGTGACCATGCAATACAAAGATGCAGAGTAAGGTACCAATAATGTACATGTCCTTACAACTTTCAGTGTCTCTGAGCATCAACACTAATTTTCTCTCTGCAGTGAAAGCATTAAGGGGACCCTCCCTCTTGCAACTTAAGCCAAACAAAAAACTTCATTAAGACAGGGTTATTGCAGGAAATAAAGTAAGATATGGGAATAAGATATGAGGTCAGAATTAAACTTATTTGTGGAACCTAAGATATGAATTAATTAAGCAATCACCTACCTTAAGAAACGATTCCAATGACTCTCAAAATGTACTATCATTCTACTCTACCTTTGCTAGAAGTCCATCCCTGTTCAGCAGCCAGTTTTGCCAGTCCTTTGAATAGTTAATTACGACAAGTGTCGTTCGTGATCATTCAAGAGACTGACAAAAATTGGCTGCTCAGCAGAGGTGGGCTTCTAACAAAGGCAGCGCAGAATGGTATGAAGTACATTTGAGGATTCATTGGAATAATCACTTATGGTGGGTGGTAAGGTTCCACAAACAAGCTTAACTCTGACCTCATATCCATGCTAATGTTCCACCTACAGCCAGAAACCCCCTAATCCCCACTCCATTTACATTTCACCATTTTCCACCCCCATACACTCCATGTTGACATGTGTCATAACTATAAAGGGAAGGGTAACAGCTCTCCTGTGTACAGTACTATAAAATCCCTCCTGGCCAGAGACTCCAAAATCCTTTTACCTGTAAAGGGTTAAGAAGCTCGGGTAACCTGGCTGACACCTGACCCAAAGGACCAATAAGGGGACAAGATACTTTCAAATCTTGGGGGGGGGGGGAGGCTTTTGTTTGTGCTCTTTGTTTTGGGGGTTGTTCGCTCTTGGGACTGAGAGGGACCAGACATCAATCCAGGTTCTCCCCATCTTTCTGAACAAGTCTCTCATATTTCAAACTTGTAAGTAAACAGCCAGGCAAGGCGTGTTAGTTTATCTTTGTTTTCTCAACTTGTAAATGTACCTTTTACTAGAGTGTTTATCTCTGTTTGCTGTACTTTGAACCTGAGGCTAGAGGGGGGTCCTCTGAGCTCTTTAAGTTTGATTACCCTGTAAAGTTATTTTCCATCCTGATTTTACAGAGATGATTTTTACCTTTTTCTTTAATTAAAAGCCTTCTTTTTAAGAACCTGATTGATTTTTCCTTGTTTTTTAGATCCAAGGGGGTTGGATCTGTATTCACCAGGAGTTGGTGGGAGGAAGGAGGGGGGATGGTTAATTTCTCCTTGTTTTAAGATCCAAGGGGGTTGGATCTGTATTCACCAGGGAATTGGTGAAGGTCTCTCAAGGCTACCCAGGGAAGGGAATTAGCTTTGGGATGGTGGCAGCGGACCAGATCTAAGCTGGTAGTTAAGCTTAGAAGTTTTCATGCAGGCCCCCACATTTGTACCCTAAAGTTCAAAGTGGGGAAGCAGCCTTGACAACATGTGAATCACTATCCAGCCACCACATTCTGTCCACAGTTGTGCCCATCCTCTATGCTATCAGTTTGCCAGATTTGGATTTTTCCCTTTACAGACAGACAATCTATAAGCACCATTTCCCATCACTCATTCCATTCTGAGCTAGGGTACCAAGTCTTCACTATTCATACTCTATATATAGACTAGAAATCTCACGGTGTCTATCTGATTTCCCCCATTGATTTCCTCCTGGCTAAGTGATCCTGTGCCCTTTAGATACAAACCAGATATACATCTTTACCAGGGGTGAAAGTAATAACAAATTCTTACCGGTACGGGGGCCAGGACGTAGGGTGGAAGGGGCGGGGTTGAGGAGGGTCAGCCTCCCCCAGCCAGCCCATCCATGCTGCCTGGCCCCTGCTGCCCGGGGCTCCGATGGTGATTTAAAAGGGCCCTTGACTCCAAGCCCCAGGCCCTTTTAAATTGCTGGCCCCGGGGCAGCTGCCCTGTTGGCAGCCTGAGGGGGAGAAGGGGCAGCGCCATTAAAGCGCTGCCATGGCAGCACTTTAAGGAGGGTCCTTTGCTGCGGCTGCGCTTTAACATTGCTGCCCCTCTCCTCTCCCCTCCCTCCCCCCCCACGGTCAGCAGCCCTGCCAGTATGGACCCTACCGGCAAGGCTGCCAACGGGGGAGGCAAAAGGGATGTTAAAGTGCTGCCATGGCAGCGCTTTAACGTGGGCTGCATACGGGCTGGTACTGGCTTCTTACCGGTACACCATACCGGCCTGTACCAGCTCACTTTCACCCCTCAATCTTTACCCTGTACTCTCTGAGCAGGTGAAGACTGGCCCCTTAGATGCAGGTGTCAGTGCATTACATTCACTGAAACAGGCTGAGGCCTTATTTCTTTCCCCTGGAGGAAAGTTGGGAGAAAGCATGTGTGAAGAATGTACATGACTCTTTCATTTATAATCAATGGTATGAAAAGTTTCCAGAGTTGCAATACTTTTGAGATCTCTACTTTCATTACGTGGAGAGCGGGTGAGTTTATAGGATTAGAGTCACAGTTGTGTATTTGGAACATTCGGCCAGATTCTGGGCTGCATCTCCTGAGCTTCCCTTTTATTCACCCAGCCCTGTTTGAGTAATCTTGAAATCTTCTGAGTATGGTTGAACACTCCTGGAGGATGGAGCACAAGGCACCCACTGGCTCCTCAAAACCCAAATTTAGCAAGTTCCATTTCAAGACTCAGAAGGTGAACACACAGGTGCACAAGGACACTAAATACATTTTGTTGCCTTATGGCAGGATGATTACATGCATATAGAGACATGGTGATTTAGAGCAAGACCCTCAATAGCACATGTCCACCTGACATCACCTTTGCTACTGTGTGAAGAACAGAAATGAGGAAGCAGAGTTCTCTTTGCATTGTGCAAGAAAAAAGACTTTGTTCAGGAAAACAAAGGAATTAAATAAGACGACAAACCTTGATTGTGCCTTATACACTGAGAAAATTGGTATTTTTATGTAAATATTGCCCCAGCGTGTTGCCATGGTCAGTGAAACTTTGAGTTGTTTCCCACATAGAGTATGTGCAGAGAGTGTAGGGAACAATGCTGTAGGTAGGGGTGAGAAGGCAGTTTTAGCTTGTTCAGCAGAGATTTTGAAAACAGTGCTGTATGTATTTGGGAATTCATTTCACTTGCCTATCTGGGTGAGACACTCCTCTTTTTCTCTTTTCTGTGGTCCTCCTTTGGATTTCTATCTGACCCCAAAAGCATGGAGTTGAAGGAAAGATGGAAAATCCCAAGGTATACCCTAACTTGAAATGAAAAACCCAAATGGCAGAACAGAACAGCTGTTCATGTAATACACACACAGGAGAGATATAGGTAGCTATTTTCCCATCTATAAAATAGATGCTATAAATGCTATAAAATAGAATGTACGAATGTATGAATCCAGTCAAAATTAAGGTCTAAAGTGTAAATGAATTCTTCCCCAGTAGAACTACTGTGAAGAGTGCTGTTTTTTTTCAAGATGAAGGAAACAAAGGTTATTACATTAATAATATATATGTTTTGTTTGATCTTTTAAGGGAACCATGCTACAGTATAAATCAGTGGTCCCCAAACCTTTGAGGGTCACGCCCGCTCTTACCTCTGTCCGCCCCCCACCTCCGAGCCAGGGCCGGGAGCAGGGCCATGGCTCAGGGGATGGGGGTGAAACAGACAAGTTAAGGGGGCCGTAGCTAGGGGTGGGTCTGGTGCTGGAAGTGGGGACAAGGACGGAGCTGGAGCCAGGGGTCGAGACTAGGCGTGAGAGGGCGGTTGTGGGGCCGGAAGCGGAGCCGCACCGAGTCTGGGGAGAGGAACAGGCGCGGGGCCAGGAGCCGGGAATGCAGTTGCAGGCGAGACTGGAGCAAAACTGGGGGTGGGGAAGGGCGGGGTGGTGCTCCCTCCCCGTCCCCTGTGGGGGTTGGCCCAGGCCCCCCCAGAAGGTTCCTCCACACCCCCTTAGTGGGGCACGCTCCACAGTTTGGGGATCTTTGGTATAAATCATGGTAATACAAGTTATATACCTCAAATCCATTTCAGGTGGGCACAAAAATCCAGTCTGATATTTTATCTGTCATCATCATAGGCATATGTCATTGATAATGTCAAATCAGATCACAGATCTATGAAAGCAGAAGGTGCAATCCTGCCATCTTTAGCGCGCAAAAACTCTCAAATAATCACTGTTTTAAAATTCTGGTTTAAGAATCATGATTCTTGCAAGCTACTAAACCAGCTGAGTTAACAAGCCCTGCTAGGTACAAAGCTCAGGTTTAAAGAACCTGTAAGCTGTACAGACACACATGGTAGAGAGTGTAGATTCAGTGAACCAAAAAGCTCAGGTGCAAGAAATCCACAGACACGGTTCCCATAGCAAACTCCAGAAGATAAATAGTTCCTCCTGTTCAAGAAATTTACAAGTTCCGCTGCAGGAACTGGTGGACCTTACATAGTCAATACACCAAACTTTGGTTCAAAGAACATCCAAACTGTGCTAGAGAAACCTTCTGGTAGTGGAACAACCATTTATTTTGTCACAATCTGCACATCGCTTTTTATCCTGTTGAGAGTTGCATATACTTAAAAGGGAAGAGAAATAAGTGCTAGATGTTTGTATAAGGAAGTCTGAACTTCCAATTCAGGTGTTGCATTACTAATTATAATATGAAATAGAAATGCCTTCATGGGATTTATTGATGAAAAATGTAATTGGTTAATGTTTCTATAATGCACTGAGTTTTAAGTATTGTTATATACAAATTATTATGATAAAATTTGAAAAACTAAGGAAATTCTCAAATTTCTTTTTGCTCAGATAGAGGTTAGGTGAGAAATCAATATACCTTCAACAAACAGAACCTCATAAGAATACTCTAGTTTGATTTAAAAAAAACACAGCACTCTGAATGGTTAAAAATCAGGAAACTTGAAGTTAATGGTCCAGATTCAGTTATTATGCACAACATTTAAAATAGACAGCTGCAGGACCTGGTGCTGCCACAGGGCTCAGGGGGAGGGTTGTGGAGCCTGCCTCTAAGGTAGTCTGCTGCTGGTGGGTGGTGAAAGAGCCAGCGCCTCCCCGCTAAATCCTGTTAATTGGGGAGACCACGGAGAACCCTTTAAAGACTCATGCTGGAGATAAAGCATTCTGGGTGATTATGGTGGTGGAGAGAAGAGAGTTCTAGCTCCCGGGAGGTATTTCAACAGGTTCAGCAGTTCTCTGAAAATTCCCATCCAAAGATACCCTCCAAAACACTTGATGTTAGTCCACCACTTATCAGAAGTAGAGCCTTGGTAAGATTTTTGCAGCTGGAACGAAATCAGTGAAATATTGGCTCTTTGCTAGGTATTCCCTGTGAGGCTTTAACCCCTTGGTCCAGTTTGTTTATGGGTCCACCATTCCTTGGTGGGCTACTGAAGTCACACTAAAAACTATCATGGGGAAATTATTCCCCGGCCCGGAAGTAACACTAAGGTCCAGGCCTTGTAGGTCTCAGACTTGAGTCAATTAAAAATCATTCTATTACAGTAAAGACTCGCTACTTGGTGGGGAGTTCCATTCCCTCATTAGATTTTCTTTATCCATATTGTAGGTCTCTCTGTTGGTCTAGTAGTGGGTATCCTGCATTATGATACAGTCTTGCTATTTTTTCCATAGCACCCATGATTCATTCAATGCACAGGCTTGACTGTACTCATTGAATGAATCAGGGCTGTGAAATGAATGAAGATATTGCCCACAGCATTCAGGGTTATTCATTGCAAAAGTTGGTAACTGTGGGGACAGAGATCTGCATGAAAGGAAAGGATTGTTTTACAGTTAAGGTAGTTGACTGGGATCCAGGAGAACTTGGTTATAGCTGTAGCTTTGTCATAGTCTTCCTTATATAGTGATGCTGGACAAGTCACCTATATGAAAATATTGACAGATATCCACTATTTATGTGTCCTTTATTTTCTGTGTGCACATATTTAGACACCTACGGTCTGACATTCAGAAGTACTGAGCACTAGCAAGTCCAACTGAAGTCAATGGGAACTATGAATGCTCACCACCTCTGAAAAAATCAAATCTCAGACTGGGCACCAAATCAGCGAAACATCCAAAATTAGTGGACGCCTACACATTTTGACCTTACCCTATTTGTGCCTAAATTCTACACATGTAAAATGAGGAAGGTAATACTTTCTTATCTCACAATGGGGTTGTGAAGATAAATTCACTAATGTTTGTGAATTATTCAGATACCAGGGCAATGAGTTTCAAAGAAAAGCCTTTGGAGGAAATTAATAATTTGATATTCAGTGTAGGTCTTGGATGGTGTGCAGTAAATAAGACATGGGGCCATAGAATGACTGATGAGGAAAACAGAAATATTGAATAGCTATTTTCTTCACTGAGTACTATCCACCCTGTGCACTGAATGAAGCAGAGGTCTTGTGAGAAAATACTATGTGATCATGTAACTGAAGACTACATTATAATGCATTTGCACAAGGGGGGACAAATTAAAAGTGCACAGGCAACCGTAATTCTAACACTACTTAACTTTTGAGTGTGTGACTTTGCAATCTTAGGGCTTGTCTACACTACAAAATTAGGTCGGATTTATAGAAGCCGGATTTATAGAAGCCGGTTTTATGCAGCCGACTGTGTGTGTCCCCACATAAAATGCTCTAAGTGCATGAAGTCGGCGGACCGCGTCCACAGTACCGAGGCTAGCGTCGACTTCCGGCGCATTGCACTATGGGTACCTATGGGTACCTATCCCACAGTTCCCGGAGTCTCCGGCGCCCATTGGAATTATGGGTTGAGATCGCAATGCCCGAATGATGCAAAGCAGTGCCGCGGGGGGTTCTGGGTACATTGCGTCACGCACCTCCCCCGCCGTCACAGCAACGGCAGACAATAGATTCGCGCCTTTTTACCTGGGTTACCTGTGCAGACAACATACCACGCCAAGCATGGAGCCCGCTCAGCTCAGCTCACCGTCACCATATGTCTTCCGGGTGCCGGCAAACGTGTGACTGCATTGCTAAACAGCAGCAGCAGATTACTGCCTTTTGGCGGTAGACGGTGCAGCATGAGTAGTAGCCTTCATCGGCGCTCGGGATGCTGGTAGCTGTGGGGCTGGCAGCCGTAGGGCTGCATTGCACCAGCCCCTTGCCTTTTGGCAGTAGATAGTTTATTACGACTGGTAACCGTCCTGTCAGTATTGTCTGCTGAGCATCCAGAAGAGGCCGAGGGCAATCTGGGTGCTCAGCAGATCTGAAAGAAGAGCTTTCCTCAGGTCTGAAAGCAAGTAAATTTAGAGGTTGCCTGAAATGCTCATAGATTATTGTAGCCTGAGCGCCTTTACCGAGCCTTCTGGCTACTGTACAGCAGCAACCCCTTGCCTTTAACCGTCCTCGTTGGACAATGATGGTTACCAGTCGTAGTATACTATTTGCTGCCAAGTATTGTCTGCTAAGCACCCAGAAAAGGCCGAGGGCGATCTGGGTGCTGGCAGACATGTGGCTGGCACACGTGGGGCTACATTGCTACACAGCAGCAACCCCTTGCCTTTAACCGTCCTCGTTGGACAATGATGTTTACCAGTCGTAGTATACTATTTGCTGCCAAGTATTGGCTGCCAAGCACCCAGAAAATGCCGAGGGCTATCAGTCATGCTGCACTGTCGTCTTAAGATGTAAAAAATAGATTTGTGTTTTATTCATTTCCTTCCCCCCTCCCTCCGTCAAATCAACGGCCCGCTAAACCCAGGCTTAGGAGTTCAATCTCTGGGGGGGGGGGCATTCTGTGTGACAGTTGTTTGTATTTCTCCCTGATGCACAGCCACCTTTCTTGATTTTAATTCCCTGTACCTGTACGCCATGTCGTCAGTCGCCCGCCCCTCCCTCCCTCCCTCCCTCCCTCCCTCCCTTCTTCCCCTGGTCTTTAGATACTAGTTTCGTGCCTTTTTTCAGACCAGACGCCATAGCTAGCACTGGGATCATGGAGCCCGCTCAGATCACCGCGGCAATTATGAGCACTATGAACACCACGCGCATTGTCCTGGAGTATATGCAGAGCCTGGACATGCCAAAGCAAAACCAGGAGGACCAGCTGAGGAGGAGGAGGCGATTGCAGCGCGGCGACGATAGTGATGAGGAAATTGACATGGACCTCTCACAAGGCACAGGCCCCAGCAATGTGGAAATCATGGTGTTACTGGGGCAGGTTCATGCCATGGAACGCCGATTCTGGGCCCGGGAAACAAGCACAGACTGGTGGGACCGCATCGTGTTGCAGGTCTGGGACGATTCCCAGTGGCTGCGAAACTTTCGCATGCGTAAGGGCACTTTCATGGAACTTTGTGACTTGCTTTCCCCTGCCCTGAAGCGCCAGAATACCAAGATGAGAGCAGCCCTCACAGTTGAGAAGCGAGTGGCAATAGCCCTGTGGAAGCTTGCAACGCCAGACAGCTACCGGTCAGTCGGGAATCAATTTGGAGTGGGCAAATCTACTGTGGGGGCTGCTGTGATCCAAGTTGCCAGGGCAATGAGAGGCCTGGTGATATCAAGGGTAGTGACTCTGGGAAACGTGCAGGACATAGTGGATGGCTTTGCTGCAATGGGATTCCCAAACTGTGGTGGGGCGATAGACGGAACCCATATCCCTATCTTGGCACCGGCGCACCAAGCCACCGAGTACATAAACCGCAAGGGGTACTTTTCAATGCTGCTGCAAGCCCTGGTGGATCACAAGGGACGTTTCACCGACATCAACGTGGGCTGGCCGGGAAGGGTACATGATGCTCGCGTCTTCAGGCACTCTCTTCTGTTTCGAAAGCTGGAGGAAGGGACTTTCTTCCCGGACCAGAAAATAACCATTGGGGATGTTGAAATGCCTATCGTGATCCTTGGGGACCCAGCCTACCCCTTAATGCCATGGCTCATGAAGCCATACACAGGCAGCCTGGACAGGAGTCAGGACCTGTTCAACTACAGGCTGAGCAAGTGCCGAATGGTGGTGGAATGTGCATTTGGGCGTTTAAAAGCGCGCTGGCGCAGCTTACTGACTCGCTGTGACCTCAGCGAAAAGAATATCCCCATTGTTATTGCTACTTGCTGTGCGCTCCACAATATCTGTGAGAGTAAGGGGGAGACATTTATGGCGGGGTGGGAGGTAGAGGCAAATCGCCTGGCCGCTGATTACGCGCAGCCAGACACCAGGTCGGTTAGAGCAGCACAGCAGGGCGCGGTGCGCATCAGAGAGGCTTTGAAAACTAGTTTTGTGACTGGGCAGGATATGGTGTGAAACTTCTGTTTGTTTCTCCTTGATGAAATCGCAGCCCCCCCCCCACGCACCCGGTTAACTCTACTACCCTGTAAACCAAGCACCCCAACCTCCCCTCCCCTCCCCTCTTCAAGCACCACTTGCAGAGGCAATAAAGTCATTGTTACTTCACATTCATGCATTCTTTATTAATTGAGCACACAACTAGGGGGATAATTGCAAAGGTAGCCCGGGATGGGTGGGGGAGGAGGGAAGCAGCACACAACTAGGGGGATAATTGCAAAGGTAGCCCGGGATGGGTGGGGGAGGAGGGAAGGAAAAGGACACACTGCACTTTAAAACTTTAAAACTTATTGCTGTGGAAATCATCTAGGGTGGAGTGATTGGGTGGCCGGAGGCCCCCCCACCGTGTTCTTGGGCGTCTGGGTGAGGAGGCAATGGGACTTGGGGAGGAGGGCTGGTGGTTACAGAGGGGCTGTAGCGGCGGTCTCTGCTCCTGCTGTTGGTTACAGAGGGGCTGTAGCGGCGGTCTCTGCTCCTGCTGCCTTTCCTGCAGCTCAACCATACGCAGGAGCATATCACTTTGATGCTCCAGCAGCCGGAGCATCGACTCTTGCTTTCTGAGTACAAGCTGACGCCACTTCTCCTCTTCAGCCCGCGTTTCAGCACGCAACCTCTGCTCTTCAGCCCGCGACTTCTCCTCTTCAGCCCGCCACCTCTCCTCTCGCTCATATTGGGCTTTTTTAAAATCAGTCATTGACTGCCTCCACGCATTCTGCTGTGCTCTGTCAGCGTGGGAGGCAGTCTGTAGTTCAGTGAACATTTCGTCACGTGTCCTTCGCTTCCTTCTTCGAATATTCACTAGCCTCTGTGAAGGTGAAACATTTGCAGCTGGTGGAGGAGAAGGGAGAGTTGTTTAAAAAAGATACATTTTTGAGAACAATGGGTACACTCTTTCACGTTAGATTTTGCTGTTCACATCACACAGCACATGTGCTTTCGTTACAAGGTCGCATTTTTCCTCTTATATTGAGGGACTGCCGGTTTGGTGTGAGAGATCACTCACGCAGTGCCAGGCCACAGATTTCAGCTTGCAGGCAGCCATGGTAAGACACAGTCTTTGGGCTTTTTTAACCTTGTTAACAAGTGGGGATGGTTTAAAACAGTACTGCTCTCATTAACCATACCAAGCACCCGTTGGGTTGGCCATTTAAAATGGGTTTGCAATGTAAAAGGAGGGGCTGAGGTTTAAGGTTTAACATGCAGCACAAACCCAACTAACTCCCCTCCCCCACACACCCAATTCTCTGGGTTGGACACTTCACCCCTCCCCCCCACCGCGTGGTTAACAGCGGGGAATATTTCTGTTCAGCAGAGCAGGAAGGGGCACCTCTGAATGTCCCCTTAATAAAATCGCCCCATTTCAACCAGGTGACCGTGAATGATATCACTCTCCTGAGGATAACAAAGAGCGATAAGGAATGGATGTTGTCTGCATGCCAGCAAACACCGGGACCATACGCTGCCATGCTTTGTTATGCAATGATTCCAGACTACGTGCTACTGGCCTGGCGTGGTAAAGTGTCCTACCATGGCGGACGGGATAAGGCAGCCCTCCCCAGAAACCTTTTGCAAAGGCTTTGGGAGTACATGAAGGAGAGCTTTCTGGAGATGTCCCTGGAGGATTTCCGCTCCATCCCCATACACGTTAACAGACTTTTCCAGTAGCTGTACTGGCCGCGATTGCCACGGCAAATTAATCATTAATCATTAAACACGCTTGTTTTTAAACCATGTGTAATATTTACAAAGGTACACTCACCAGAGGTCCCCTGTGTGCCCACAGGGTCTTGGGTGAGTTCGGGGGTTACTGGTTCCAGGTCCAGGGTGACAAACATATCCTGGCTGTTGGGGAAACTGGTTTCTCCGCTTCCTTGCTGCTGTGAGCTATCTATGATGTTCTCTCCATCCTCATCTTCCTCGTCCGCCGAACCCGCTTCCCTGTCTCCAGAGAGGGACTGATAGCACACGCTTGGGCTACTGGTGGCTGCACCCCCTAGAATGGCATGCAGCTCCTCGTAGTAGCGGCATGTTTGCGGCTCAGCCCCGGACCTTCCGTTTGCGTCTCTGGCTTTGTGGTAGGCTTGCCTTAGCTCCTTAATTTTCACGCGGCACTGCTGTGCGTCCCTGTTATGGCCTCTGTCCTTCATGGCCTTGGAGATCTTTTCTAATGTTTTGCCATTTCTTTTACTGTTTCGGAGTTCGGCCAGCACTGCTTCATCTCCCCAGATGGCGATCAGATCCCGTACCTCCCGTTCGGTCCAGGCTGGAGCTCTTTTGCGATCCTGAGACTGGGACTGGGACTCCATCACGGTTACCTGTGCTGATGAGCTCTGCATGGTCACCTGTGCTCTCCACGCTGAGCAAACAGGAAATGAAATTCAAACGTTCGCGGGGCTTTTCCTGTCTACCTGGCCAGTGCATCTGAGATGAGAGTGCTGTCCAGAGCGGTCACAATGAAGCACTGTGGGATAGCTCCCGGAGGCCACTAATGTCGAATTCCGTCCTCACTACCCAATTCCGACCCCCATAAGGCCGATTTTATCGCTAATCCCCTCGTCGAGGTGGTGTAAAGAAACCGGTTTAAAGGGCCCTTTAAGTCGAAAGAAAGGGCTTCGTCGTGTAAACGTGTCCAGGCTTAAGTCGACTTAACGCAGCTAAAGTCGACCTAAACTCGTAGTGTAGACCAGGCCTTAGTAATATCCTAAGCAGAACGCCACCCATTTTGCATCCATTGCAACCCATACCACCCTCACCACAGGGTTGTGTCCTACAGACATGAGTGAGTTCTAAATTAGATCTGGGTGAATAACAATTTTTTCAGGTCACTGGCAATTCAAAAAAAAAAATTGTTTCAGGTACGAAGCAGCTGTAAACCCAACTGGCTCCTGTGCACTTTGTGCTGCACCAGCGTGACAAAAACCATCCAGAGTGGACTGATGAATCTAGCCATAAACATTAAAATAAAAAAGCAATTTAAATTCAAATCTTCAAATCATTAGAAATATCACATGGTAACATGCTGAGTTTGATTAAAAATCATAAATAAACAGTAAACATTAAACAAACACCAAGGAAATTCCCAGATAAAAATTATGTTAAGAAGGAGTTAAGGCTAAGAGTATTTATCAGTAATTTAGGATAAAATACTGTACAGCAGTGGTTCCCAAAGTGGGGTTCGCGAACCCCTGGGGGTTCGCAGAATGTTTCAGGGGGTTCGAAAGAAAAATTTCATTAATGGCGGCCAGAGGACTCTGCTGGGACCCAGTTGCAGGGCAGACAGCCGGAGCCCCAGGAAGAGCGGGGCCGGGCAGTTTGAGCAGGCAGTCCGAGCCCTCCCCTGTCAGCCAGGGAGCCGGCAGCCCGAGCCTCGTGGAGAGCAGGCAGTTTGAGTCGGCAGCCCAAGCCCTCCCCTGTCAGCGGGGGAGCCGGCAGCCCGAGCCCCAGGGAGAGCGGGGCCGGGCAGTTTGAGCAGGCAGCCCGAGCGCTCCCTGCCCTGTCAGCCAAGGAGCAGGCAGCCCGAGCCCTCCCCTGTCAGCGGGGGAGCCGGCAGCCCGAGCCCTCCCCTGTCAGCCAAGGAGCCGGCAGCCCGAGCCTCATGGAGAGCGGGCAGTTTGAGTCGGCAGCCCGAGCCCCAGGGAGAGTGGGGCCGGGCAGTTGGGGCAGGCAGCCGGAGTCCCGGCGGTCAGTGGGTGAGCCGGCAGCCCGAACCACAGCGCTCCGCGCAGGGCTGGCAGCCTGAGCCCCAGGGAGAGTGGGGCCGGGCAGTAGGGGCTGGCAGCCCGAGCCCCGCCCCCGTCAGCGGGGGAGCCAGCAGCCCGAACCCCAGCCCGAGCCCCAGGAATTTGCCAAATCTCATCTAAAGCCAGAACCACAGCCCTCCTTGTTACCACCAGCCACAACCTCACCCGAAACTAGAGGTGGGTGAAAAATACCAAGCATTTTTCACAGAAAGTTTTGAATTTTTTTCACATTTTTCAAAATTCCCCAAGAAAAATGTACAAAAAACTGAAACAGAAAAATGGTCCATTTTCAAACACTGTTTTCATGAAACATTTTCTGATTTTTGAAAACCAAAAATGAATTTATTTTTATTCGAAACCATTTTTTTTTTAAAACAAAAGCCAAAAAACCATTTTACTGAAACATTTTTGGTTTCTGGTTTTTCTATGTTCGTTAAAAAAAGTTTCAATTAAAAATATTTTCCAGAGGTTCATAGATTCCGGGCCTGGCAGTTGGGGCATCCATCACACTGAGGAAATTTAAACTTAAATCCCTGAAAATATTCATTTTTAGGAGGGGGTTCACGAGATTTCACAATTTAGTGAAAGGGGTTCACGGGCTGTTAAAGTTTGGGAACCACTGCTGTACAGGGATGTTGTAATTATCCCAAAACCAAGTGTTATAAATTCAGAGTTAAGGTTAAACTTCAAGGAAATCCAAATATGCTAAGGTTATGGAAATGCACAGATACGGCACCCAGACAACCTTATTTCTGTCCTATATTGATATAATGAGGGGAAATAAAAGAAAAAAAAATTGAATGTGTCTTTAAAAATCTGTTTAATCTAATCTGGGACCACTAATGCTAAAATTCCTTAATCATAATCATATAGTTATTGCATGGTGTCACTACAAGGCAGAGTTAAGATTTTCTGGGTGTTCTCACTGTGGATTTCATAATCTTAACAATTTTATATTTCTTTTAAAATGTAACTTTGCATTTCCTAGATTTATAATGCTGGGTTTTGGGATAGTTACTGAAGCAACCGCTATGTTTAGGTTGCTTAACCCTTTCCTAACCTTTTTTGAGATGTTCTAACACCTCAGTCGTTTGCAGCACGTCTTTGCCATTTAACAAGGGGAAAATGCTCATGCTAGAAAGTGCCTTTTTCTTTGTCCCTGGAAATTCCATTCTGGCGTTGCTAAATTATAAACTGTTAAAAATTGCCATTTCCCTTTTCTCATTTACAGTCCTCTGGAAAAAGTAGGCAGCCTACCAGAATAATAAATGGCAATAAACATCGGAGGCCAGACTTATATCACTACCAAAGTTTATATCAGGTAACCGCAAAAACATGGAACTGACACCAGCTTTTGGATACTTTAGGATAGGAACATCTGTAGGTGTCTGACCACAAGAGCACCATGGTAACGAATTGATGTATATGATAATACATTGAGATGATTAATATACTAACCTATAGGAGAAGGGCACCCCAACATTAGGAAATGAGGAAGAGGGGAGAAAGCCCTACTAAATACGCATTTGACAAAACAGCATCAGCATAACACACAGTTGTATCCCAGCCGGTGTGCTGGGGGAAGGGAGAGATGTAGCTCTTGGGAGGTGCCAGGATGATGGCCACTGACAATGGTGCTGAGGAAGGTGATGGTGCTGAGGAAGATGATGGCTAACACGTCAGGTTGTTCTGCAAGGGATGTTGTGAGTATATGGATGTTCAGATGCACATTCTGTACTACTCTATCTACCTTGCTGGCCGAGAGTGTTGGTGACTTTGCCAACTGTACTGATAGACTATTACAAATACAGAAGGATTTTCCTAAGTGTGAGTTTTGCAATCATACACATCAGGGCTCCCAACTGAACAGTAATTTTAATAATACTCATCCTGACCTTGGGACAAGAACCTACCAAACCTCAGAGTGTTAGTGAGAATTAGTAAGTAATCACTATGATTAATACACAACCCATAGATCAGGTAACAAAGGGCAGCAGCATTCACGGATAACATGGGAGCACAGCTCCTGTGTGCAGATGGAGGTGGTGGTGAAGCACAGGGGCTCTGTGCAGATGGCTCTGGTTTCTGGCAGGTCTTGGGAGAGCCAGAGGTTTGGGGGGCCAAATCCCCTTACTGTTCTCTTGCATGGGGGGAAATTATCAGTCAGAATGTCAGAGAATTCAAACTTGCTGCTTTTCTGACTCTCCCTGCCTCCTGCCCAAGTAGAGGACAATTTGCCCCTTAGTTCTCTAAACTTTTCCTAGTATGTTGGTCTGCCCACTTCCAGGTCCTTATAGATTTGGGGAAGCTTAAAAGATAAAGTACATGAGTGAAATCCTAGCCCCATTGAAGTCAATGGCAAAACTCCCATTGGGCCAAGATTTCACCTATGTGTGACTTTAAAAACATGGAACAGAAAATATAGCATTTTCTCACACACAGTTAATCAGAATGGAGGCATGTGGATGCTACAACATATTTTCATGATAATTGAGGGAGCAGGTTGGTGAGTTTTTTTGTCCTGGCCTACAGTCTAATTGGTACTGTATGTACACAAAAAGCTAGGTACAAAAAAACCCCAAAAGACAAAAAATGTTTTTTGTCAATGACTGGAAATAATATAATAAAGTTCAACATTCTCCCAGGGAAAATCATACCAAAAATAGTACCAGGGTACTATCAGAGAGAGAAGTAGCCAAAAATGGATGTGACAGAACAATTTGCGAAACTCAATTACAAAATATCACCAGGACCTACTGCATTCATCTAAGAGTTATAAAGAACAAAATAACTAAGCAGATGGGCTACTATCAAAAATATATAATTTAGACCCCTCCAAAATACGACAAAAACTCAACTGCTATACTGAAGGGTAGTTAGAGTTCTACCCTTCTTTAAATAAAATGCAAGGGATTCTAGAAATTATAGACTAGTGAGATGGCACACAAAATTATACAGGTTTGTCAACCTGGGGAGGATTATGGGGAACTCCAAGAAGAGAACTAGGCAAAAAAAAAAAGGCTACATGAAATTCATTGCTGACAAGATAAAGGTAGTACACATTGCAAGCAATATTTTAAACTACCCATCCACTCAGACTGGTTCTGTGTTAATTGTAACCTCTCAGGAAAATAATCCAGGCATCATTGTGGAGAGGCAGTAGAGCTGAGTTTTCATCCCAGATTACTCTGATTCAGACAGGGTAGGATTTGAAACTGGATGTCCTGTATCCTAATTCAGTGCTCTAGCAACTCTCTGTCCTCACCCACCCCGCCAACTCTTCTGTTTTTGCAAATATGCTCAAAAGATTTTGTTTTCATTCTAATGCGGAATGAAAAGAAATTTTGAAACCTCAAAAGTAGCAAAGAAACCAATTTGTCATCCTCTGGTCATCTCTACTGCCTGCCCACAACGACACCTGGATTATTTTCCTGAGAGGTTACAATTAAATCAGAGCAGAGTTTTTCATCCCAGATCACTCTAATTCAGGCAGAGCAAGGGCTTGCACCTAGGTTTCCCAGATTCCAAGCCAGTGTCTTAACCAGCAGGTTAGAGAGTCTGTCTCTTGTGCTCTCTCTCTCTCTCTTGAGCCAAAAAACCTTTTAGACGAAGTCTTCATTGAAGCCAAAAAGATTTAGGTTTGACAAAATTTGGGTAGGGATAGGGTCCAGAGTGAGCTAGACAAATTGGAGGATTGGGCCAAAAGAAATTTGATTAGGTTCAACAAGGACAAGTGCAGAGTCCTGTATTTAGGAAGGAAGAATCCCATGCACCGCTACAGGCTGGGGACCGACTGGCTAAGCAGCAGTTCTGCAGAAAAGGACCTGGGGATTACAGTGGATTAGAAGCTGGATATGAGTCAGCAGTGTGCCCTTGTTGCCAAGAAGGCAGGAGCATTGCTAGCAGATCGAGGGAAGTGATTATTCCCCTCTATTCGTCACTGGTGAGGCCACATCTGGAGTATTATGTCTAGTTTTGGTCCCCCCACTACAGAAGGGATGTGGACAAATTGGAGAGTCCAGCGGAGGACAACAAAAATGATTAGGGGGCTGGGGCACATGATTTATGAGGAGAGGTTGAGGGAACTGGGATTATTTAGTCTGCAGAAGAGAAGAGTGAGGGGGGGATTTGATAGCAGCCTTTAACTACCTGAAGGGGGGTTCCAAAGAGGATGGAGCTTGGCTGTTCTCAGTGGTGGCAGATGACAGAACAAGAAGCAATGGCCTCCAGTTGCAGTGGGGGAGCTCTAGGTTGGATATTAGGAAACACTATTTTACTAGGAGGGTGGTGAAACACTGGAATGGGTTACCTAGGGAGGTGGCGGAATCTCCATCCTTAGAGGTTTTTAAGGCCCGGCTTGATAAAGCCCTGGCTGGGATGATTTAGTTGGTGTTGGTCCTGCTTTGAGCAGACGATTGGTCTAGATGACCTCCCGAGGTCTCTTCCAACCCTAATCTTCTATGATTTTAAAATTTAAAATGTTCTGACCAGCTCTGAGAGTCAGTGAAGATGCCCAAACTATGTGAAGTGGCAATCAAAAAAAGAACATAGGCTGCATTAGGAACAGAAAAGAGAAATATGGGAAATATTATATTATATACATCAATGTGCCCTGAACTTGAATATTATATTTGGATTTGGTTCACTTCATCTCAAAGAAAAAGACAAAGTAAATATAGAAAAGTCCATACAAGGGCACCAAAAATGATTAGAGGCATGACAGGGATTTCAACCAATGAGAGATTAAAACTACTACGTCTATTTAGTTTAGTAGTTCGCAAACTTTTTTTCGATGAAGCTCCCTTGTGGCGGACGTAAGTCTTCATAACACCTCCTGGCATGCTCCACAACAGATGCCTGTGTTTTGCCTTTCTGTCTATTTCTTCTCTTCAGTCCCTGAATATTATATCTATATTTTCCCTGCCACCCCTACCTTGTACCCTTCTCCATGCACAGCTTCTTGCCTTATTTTTCTTTTCTGTGAATTTTTTCATGATATATTTTTGTTATTATTTATGCTCCCTTCCGCTGGTGGCTTCACTTCATCATCCCTTCCCCAGCCTCCCACTCACCTGAAAGATTACATGCTGCTGCTTGGGGTGGGGGCCTTTAGAGAGCGTTGTGAGGCTTGGGTGCAGGTACTCCTGCTACTGAGCTAAGTGCTTTGGTAGCAGAGAAGACAAAAGAAGTTTGGGTTGCATCTGGTTACATTAGGTCACTACAAGAGCACAGAGGGAAGATGGAGGTGCAGTGTGTGTGGGGGCACATTTGCAGTGGAGGCAGGGCAAATACACACACACACAGAAACCGAAGAAGTGGGCTGTAGCCCACGAAAGCTTATGCTCTAATAAATTTGTTAGTCTCTAAGGTGCCACAAGTACTCCTGTTCTTTTTGCGGATACAGACTAACACGGCTGCTACTCTGAAACCACACAGAAAACTGTATCAAAAATAACAGTCTGCCAAACAAAAATGGCATTTTGATTTGTAGTTGACAGATGGAAAAGCTGTGCCGTGGTTTGAAAGATTTTTCCTAGCTAAGCTGTGGACCAGTTTGTAGAGAGCTATCCCTGAAAGTGCAGTGCTTCTGAATTGAAATGAGTAATTTAGATGCTTAGTACTTTATCTGTATAGCCCCTTGAAAGCATAAAGTGCTACATAAGTGTAAAGTATTATTAAATTCAAATAATCAAAATACACAAAGTAACAAATATTCAATGCCTGCCCCCAAGAGAAACACAAATACAGTACTGTTCTAATACATGCTTAATTTTACAGATCTGCTGCTGAAGTTTCTGACTAACGGTAAGTTATTTGTTCAGAAAGATTTTATGGAGCTCATAAAAACTCAATTACAGTTTTAAAATAACTTGTAGTTTTTCTGTAACATGATGCTGCCATCTCAGTTCCCAGAGGGTATATTAAATTCAAGTAGCAATAACAAATCATTTAAGCAATAAATAAATAACCTGAGACTGTGAGTTGTTAAGAGTTAATAGTCTCCCATACACTCAATAGAGGCTGAGGCTCCACTCTATTAAAGTGACCCCCAGGGCCATGGGCCAAATTGCACCCAGTTGTTTTGTGGAAGGTATTCATCCCTCACACATTCATTTCCTTCTTTATGTTGTCTCTTTTCATCAGTGAAGGCACTCTGCAGTCCCTGAGTCCAGAGAACAATTACGGTACAGTCTCAGAGAAAAGAAAGAAAACTGGGGTCATAAATATGTTAAATGAGTGCGTGGGTTTAAGTGGCTTTGTAAACTAAACACGAAGGAAACCGCAGACTAATTAATGAATATGAAGCAGCATGATAGAAATGTTTTAAGGGGAAATTCACATTTCTTTCTCCCCTAAAGTTATTTAAATTGTTTTTTCTCTTCTTTTTAACATTCATTCCAGCAGGATGATCACGACACGCCAAATACTTACATTTTCCTGAAACAGTTTTCATGTGGGAACTGGTTTCAGAGATAATTGAACTGATAACTCACTAACAACATTTTCTTTGGAACTGAATTCTTTTTTTCACAAAGTCAAATCATTTACCATGATAGTGAAGTTATACAAAATTACAGGAAGATTTAGGACTCAAGCCAAGATCATTGTGATTAGTTTTACATTATAGGTCAAATCCTGACCTGATTTATATCCTCCACTAAAATCAAAAGTGATTGCACAGGCTGTCAATTAGGACAGGATTTGCCCCTACAGTCTTTCCTCAGTCCTATCTGTGTGTTTTCAGGGCCTATTTCTATCTTCCTGTGAGAAAACTGTCAGGAGGTAGCAGAGGGGGAGGAAAATCTGTAAGGTTTCCTTTTGAATGTTTAATCCAAATTCTGGAGACTCCTCTACGCCTGGCTCCCAAGACTCACTAGAGATACAAGGCCTCTGCACTGATTCCTGTCCATCTGCAGTTCTGCAGGGCTGGTTGAAAAATGCTAGTTGATTTTCATGAGAAATTTCGGGGTGGGGGGAGGATTAGTTTAGAAAACCAAAAATTAAACATTGTGACTGAAATTGAAAACACTCTTGGTTTGGGACTGAAATTGTTTTGGGTTTTGTTATGTTAATTGAAAAAAATCAGGAAACTAACATTTTCTGTGAATTTTTTCATTCCCTTCAAAAAAGTAATTTTTTGTCAAAAGTTCTGGTGAAAATTTTTCAGTCAGCTCTACCCAGCTCCCAAAAATGCAGTTCCAATGAAATCACAGTCAGAGATTCTTGTCAGTGGCTGTCCAGAGGGCCCTTCTTTAAGGTTCCCAAGTGTGGAACGGGCACTGCAGAAAAAAACAAGTCTTTGGGTCAATTAACTTTCATAACAATTTCCCCAAGTGTTGGAATGTGTGTGTAGGCAGGTGAGCATATCCCCCTCTATAGTCTACTCTTCTCCCTCCATTTCTCCACAAGATCCCCCAGGCAGAGAAGAAACAGTCTCAGCTAATACCCCTTTTTCACAGAGTGGGGAGACACTTGTTGGTAACAGTTATGTCAGTGAAAGTTCACAGAAGGAAGACAACCCAGGCAGACAATCAGCTACTTCTGTACTAGTGAGGCGAGGCAAAACATGCTCCCAGTGGAAACTCCAAGTTTCCTGTCTCCTACACAGGAAGAATGAGGCAATGAATGTCCCCATATCTTTTGTTTTTAAAAAGTAAAAGAGAAGTAAATAATGCATGTACAGAGTAGTAAGCATTTCTACTCATGAAGGCCTTGCAAGATCAGGCCCAATACTAGGAATTTAATGTTTCCAATTAGCTTTGAGGGTTTTAACTCGTTAAGGTGATTGCCTATGTATTTCCATTATAATCCTCTGTTTTCACTTGATCATAATCTTCTAGTTAAGGATGCCTAACAATTTTAGTTATATCCCTGTCTTCAGTTCCTCATAACTTTCCAATGTGGGTAGTATAGCTCACCTTCTTTAGAGTCTTTGCCTCATTAAATACACACCTGCATTGCTCATAATGTTATGCACCTGGCACATAACATTTTCAATATTGCAGGGTCTTGATCCCACAGTTTTAAAGTCATTGCCATTGATTTCAAAAGAAGCAGGATTGGACAGAGTGGATGTGGGATAGGGTATTCTAATGTTGTCTCACCACAGAGTTCCAGATTATGGAGTTTCCTCTTTTTTAATACAGAAAATTCCATTTAAAATTATGTTAAGAGATCATTAAAGCTACATGGTTAAGCACCGAAAGGGGAGAAATGCCAAAGTTAAAGTTGCACACACAAACTTTGGCACTTTGTGTACATATATTAATGATGTGATTACATAATAGATGTATTACTATTTATTATTAACCAACAAACAAAAATACATTCAAAAATATTTGTCGGTCAAACCTCTAATTGAAGTCAATGGGAATATGTTTTGGAAAAGGAATGAGAATTGTTGGTGAGCTATTCATCAAGAATAGTTTTCATTGTGTATATGTGACCAGCCCCTGAGCTGGCGTAAGGCAGCAAAACTCCATTGTCTTCAGTGCAGCTACACTGATCCATACCAACTTTTTGGTTAATGACTTGTTCACAAACCACTGCTGGTTTTCATCAGCCATATTCATATCTAAGTATTTTCAGTTGTTCACAAACTGTCTTCCTTGACTATTCACTGTTTGTGATTCCAGTGGAGTGGTTGGGTCACCTAACTTACATGGCGTCATTGCAGCTACCTGATTTGATGACTGAAATGTCCTGAACACGAAAACGCGGAATAGCTCAGTTCTTGTATGAATTTATGGAAGAATAATACAAAAGTACAAAAATGTGTGACACTTTCAGGATTGAAGGCAGTTCTCCAAATACTAGTTTATAATGAATAACACAACCCCATGAATCATAGAGAAACAAACTCTGTGCTTTGATTTGTGGATCTTTTTTTTCCACTGTTCATTCAGCTCTAGGAATAAGCAAGGGCTGAGAGAGGACTCCAGGATTTGACTCCTTCACATTAACACAGTTGCAACAAAAACAGAATTAGGGCACTGTCCTGCATTCTTTTCACACCCCAGATACCCCTGATGTCAATGGAAGTTTTATGTAGCCAAAGAAAGCAGAATCAGGCCCTTACTGAATAAGATCCACATTGTGCTTGCATGGTGCTGATGCAGCTATGGAATGGTAAGGAGGAGTCAAAGAGCTGTCTAATTCCAAGGCACAGTTGCAGTACTTGTGCTCGGGGGGGGGGGGGGGTGCAGGGTCTGATCTCTTCATACTGGCCAGTAGATGGTGGGTGGAGAGACTTGTCCCAACCCGTTCCTCTCTGGCTTCCAGACGGGAACTAGCACAGTGGAGGGGGGAATATGCTGTACCCCATAAAGTAGTATAGCAGTGAGTACACGCTTACTAAGGGATGTCTGAGCTCCAGCACTGTGCCTCTGGGTACTCCGCCTGTGCTGGTGTGCCTGGGTACCACCCCACAACCCCAGGCTGTGCCTTAAAAGCACATGAATGCTAAAACATCTCACTTTCCAGAAAAGGTATTGCTGAAGATAAAAGAGAAAAATTAATCAATATCCTTGCAAGGTCTAAGGTAATTTAAACTAGGCTCTTTGAACATTGCTCTGCAAGTCAAAATGTGACTATAATACAGTAGGTGTCATCTTGGCAGGTTTTAACCTTTGGTAGCATTTAAAGGAAACATGGAAACGAGGAAACTTTAGCAATAAACCTCTGTCTCTCTCCCTATTCAAACTGTCAGAAAAGTAAATCAAGTTTTTAATGGCCAGGGGAAAAAATGCAGTACGTTTAAGAAACCAAGAAAATGTCTCTTGTGGCATCTGTAAAAATATCATCTGGTACTATTTAACTCAGGGATAGGCACATGTGACAGTTTAAGAAAATGTCATTGTAGTTCAGTTTGAAATAGAAAATCTTGGAGAACGCTCTGCAAGTTTTCAGCTTGCTTATTTTTTTATTTGATCTTTGGTAAGAACTGCAGCCAGAACTTTCCATTTAGAACACAGCACCCACATGTAAAAATTTCCATATCTACTTTACTTTTTGTATCTAAATATGTGTATCAAGGTGTTTACACTTAATTAATTATGTAGGATACAAAAATCACTGTTAAGATTTCATAATAAATTAGAGTGGTTGATAAGCAATAATGCAGAAGTTATATACAACCCCCCCCCAACTTTACTTTTAAGGTGATTGGCCCAAACCTGCAGTCCTTACTTAGCTATCACTGAAATCACAAGGAGTTTTGCCTAAGAGAGGCTGGGCCCAGTGCAAGTTTATGCCTGGTAGCCTCTCTTGCTTTTTTCTGTGAAAGATTGAGCTGTCAAACTACAAGAAAAATAGACTTCCTGTTCAATACATATCCAAGTCCTTGAATTATCTTTACCAGTTGCCTTTTCACTGAACTGTGAGACAACTTAATTTGAAATTACTCTTTCTGGAAATCCTAAACACTTGACACATTTCATTAGCCACAAAATGATTATAGGTATCTGTTAATTTGTTTGAAGACTGGGTAAACACTTGAGACAAAGAGTTTTAAAGAGATCTAGTAGTTAGCAGAAAAGGGAAGCTGTCTCAAGCCCTTAGTTTATTTACTTAGCACTTATTAAGCACCACTTCTGTATCTACCCAAAAAAGACATATTTTAAGCAAACCGTAAAAGTGGGCTTGACCCTTTCATGTGCACGTCATAGATCAATTGTTAAAGCAAGGGTGAAAACCCTGAAAGAGTTCAGAGGTGGAAGAGAGGTCATCACAGAGAAGGAACAGTGTGAAAAACCACAAAGGGAGGAGCTTGGCAAAAGATAAAGGATGGAAAAAGGAAATTCTAGAAGTAGTAAAGCTGTAACACAACTAAAGCACCAATAAAATCATAGCTATGAAAATACAGAAGGCATTCACAGATCAACTCAAAACATAGTTCCATTTGCTAGAAGACGAGTGATGGTAGTTCGTCTATCTAGCAACAAGAGGTATTTTTTAAACAAAGGATTCCCTTTTTGTTGTTTAAAAAATAATACACAACAACAACAATTCTACAAATTTCTCAAACTCCAGCAGTTCCTCTAGTATTTTTTCCAAAGTAGAAATTATGAGCCTTATCGTGCTGCCATTGAAATCAACGGAAGTTTAGCCCACTGACATTGTCATAATTTCTCTGGAGATACTTAAATACCAGAGAGATGAGCACAGTATAAAAAAGTATGGCCTAAACCTGGAAACAAGTAAGTAACTTTCTCATGTGAATAGTCCCATTGACTTCAATGAGATGAGACTGTGAGTAAAGTTACTTATGTGCATATGTGTTTTCAGGATTGGGTCCTTAGAGCAAGATAAGTCATATAGAGATTTTAAGTAAAAACAATGTGCTGAATATGTCTATAAAAGTACAAAAAAGTTAAAGTGCTATCAAGCATACTAATTTCTATTTTGCCACCTTTTGGTTTCTTCAACTGTTTTTATTGTTATTGTTTAAAAGGAGTATAGGATTCAACATCTTCATAAGAAAAAGGTTATTATGAGATATGAAACTGTAGGATTTCCCTGGATTTATCATCCTCTGTTTATTTTATGTCTGCTTTTAGCTCAGACTCAGAATTCCAATGAAGAGCTCTAGCTAACATTTGTTTCCTTGCAGTGGACTAAAATTTAAATTCCAAACAATCAAAGTTATTCAGATTTAAATGGGAAGATATCCTGATTGTTTTGGAACACCACAATTTATTAGTCATAATGACATTCCTTCACTTTGTCCAGAAAAAAACAAAGGCTGATTTATTTCCTAATAACAAAGGCAAATGGGGAGTTGTATGAAACTGTTTCCTTATTTTCAATGGGTCAATGCCAGGCTGTTAGGTATCTTTGAATCCCCCTTCCCATCTCCATCCTTCCCCAGGAGGCGATATTCTATCCTGAGTACTGCCAATCTATCAAACATACCATATCATGAATCAATGAATACCAAATGATGGGCCATCTGACATAGCCTGGTACCTGCATGTTCCATCACTATACATCTATTTGGTATTCATTGTAATAACTTGGGTTACAGTGACCTACTGATGCATATGCATTCATTTGGCTAATGCATATACTGTACCTTCACTGATGCTGCATTGTAATGTAAATAATAGACTATGATAAAGAGGGATAAGTGTATTTGAAAGCCAGGTATTTTGAGTGTTTCAAAGGGTGGTTATAGTGAAATCCATAACAATGGGGATTAATACAACTAGGCTTGGAAGAATTCATTTTTTAAAAATAATTTCAATGGATAATATCTACATTTCTTTTTAATCATTTTTTCAGTTTTTATTGATTTAAATTTTCACAGTTTCAGAAAATTATGGGAGAGTCAGACGATTATTTAATGACAGTTGATACTGAGATTCAAAAAGTTAAAGATTTATAACCATTAAAATGTCAAAACATACAAAGTAAATATGCTTAAATCAAACTCTAATAATTTCTCAAGCAGCATTTTTCTTATTTTGCCTATCTATACATTTTTGATTATTATCGATGGAAATATTTTTCCATCGGTTTCTGCATGTATGGTGAAATCAACATTTACCAACATTTTCTGATTAAAAAAAATCTAATCCTTTCAAGCCGAAATATAACTTGGGACTTAGAAAAGGTACAATGTCCTTTTAACAGCCTCTGATATAACACTAAGAACTGTATAGAGACAAAGAGTTGTCAAACAGGTAGAATAATAGAATCCTTCTTTTGGTGATGTTGTGAGTATAATTTCATATCTGAGCTTATTTTAAAAATAAATATGTCTAATTAAAAATCATTATTGTTTTTTGGATTTATAAAAATAATAAAAAATACAAATCTGTTACTTTCCTAAAACAAAGATGAAGGTTTACTAAACATTTAGGGTGGAGTTTGAAATAAATGCTCAGTGTTGACCTAATTTTGCTTTCACTGGAGTCGATGATAAAACTTCCATTGACTCCAGTGGGCAGCAGAGTTAGGACGACATGGAGCATTTTTGAAAATCGCACCCTTCAGCTGAATAATAAATTCTATATAATATAATTAATAGTAGTTCAGCCCCTAGTCAACTGAACCAAAGAATACCACACATTTGGGCCTATTTCAAAATATCCTCTAATTCTGAATGCCTCAAATTTTGAATGCCCATATTGAAACTGTTCTTCCCCCACCTCCCAAATTGAAATACCCACAGTCAGAAGTAACTTTTGGAGATTTGGCTCTTAGCCTCTAGGTTTAAGGTAAAACTTTTTGTGCTTTGTCCACAATATGTTGGGGATTGTAATTTTCATTGGCCTTTTAAGGCCCCAGGAGGTAGTCTGAGAGGCCAGTTACCCCTTTCCAGGTGCCCAGGGAAGGTGGATGAAGCGCCAAAGGAATAACCAAAACAGCCAGTGGGTGAGAGGAAGATGGTCCTGGGCAATAGTAAGTGCCTGGGAGGTGGAAGGAGTAGGAAAGCCCAGGCCTTTATTCCTTTAGAACCTGGGACGAGGAGCCTTTTGTAATGGGTGGGACAAGGCTCCCCTCTCTCCCAGCCAGCCTAGACTGGTGTTTAGGATAATTAGACCCACCTGGGAAGGTCAAGGGAATGGTAAGATGACTAGGAAGGTAGCTCATAAAGGAGGCTCTATACCCAGTCAAGGGGAGCCCACTGTGAGGAAGAACTCAGCCACATCACAGTCTTCAGATAGACTGCTGTGAAAACCCTGAACTTAAGGGGACAGTTTGCCGAGCAGGGAGGCCAGCACTGGAACAACACAGTCCTTATAAGGAAGACCATGGAGCCCTGAACCTAAAGGGGGGAGGATAGTACAGGGGCTCATCTGGGAGCTGGACTATGTTTAACAGCTTAGATCCCAGGAGAGGAGGAATATTGTTTTAAAGTGTGAGTTGATTATTTCTGACACTCAGAGGGAAACTGACTGAGACAAAAATAACAGGAGTACTTGTGGCACCTTAGAGACTAACAAATTTATTAGAGCATAAGCTTTCGTGGGCTACAACCCACTTCTTCGGAGAAGTGGGTTGTAGCCCACGAAAGCTTATGCTCTAATAAATTTGTTAGTCTCTAAGGTGCCACAAGTACTCCTGTTATTTTTGCGGATACAGACTAACACGGCTGCTACTCTGAAACCTGACTGAGACAAGGGACTGTAGTGGCCTGGCCTGCTGCAAGAGGGCATGCTCAACACACAAAGACTCTGGCAGCAGAAGTAAAAACCCTGCAACTTCCACTCCACCAGGGGCATAGTGTGTAATTTACACTATCAACAAAGTGGGAGTGAATTAATTCTCTCTCTCTCTGAGAATGTTCAGACATGTGTTTGAGTGATCTTTTCCAAAACATAAGAACATATGTGTAAATCATTACATTTTCCCCATACATATTCATATGGTCATAATTAATCTTCAAACCAATTATCTTAATCAGATCTGCAAATTTTAAGGGTTTTTTGGGAGGTGAGGAAGGAATGGTATTATTACATTTTCTTTCTCCCCTCTTTTGTGTATTTGTGAGTTTATATGTGCAAGTAACCCACTTCCCTCAAGCCCATTTACTTACCAGGCTTCCTAGGATTCCTGAATCATTATCAAATAGCTTTAAAGGAATGTTTAGCCATCCTGGTGTGAGTTGGACTGTTGTGACGACAGCAGCTGCTGGGTGAAGAATGGAGAAGCTGCTTTCGCACTTCAACCAAGTCCATTAGGAGAAGCTGTCTCCAGATATTGGAAAGCAATCTGGGTGGAAGAGTAATTTCCTACCAGTACACTTGCCTGGATTGGACAGATTCATTTGGCCTAATTTCAAGTGAACTCAAAATTCAACTCAGATTCAAATGTTCTTTGTTCTGTTGAGCATCTCTGAAAACGGAGCAGAGTTAGAGATAGAGGGTAAAACATCAAGTGAAAAGATAGGGTCTAAAATGGAGCAGGGTGAAAAAAAGAAATGCAGAGAGACTGAAATAAGAGGTAGAAAGGAAAAGAGAAAAATAAATGCAGGATGTAAGGCACCCAATTGTTGCAGCCTTGCTTTCTGCGGGGGTTCTTCTAGCATTGTCCATGCTTCCCTTTATCTTAAAAGAAAATGAGTTAAAAGAGAAGGAATCTTAGCAAATAAATACATAAAAGTGTTTACTTTTTTGGAAAAAGGAAAATTGCAAACTCTGACTGAAGGGGAGAAAAGACACCAGGAACTTATAAACTTATTCTTTGAATGCCATAGAGTCCATCTCAATAGGGTCTCTTTTTATGCTTTTGCAGAGAGAAGCAATGGTATGGCTAGCATATTTGTAGCTAGACAGATCCACCTGCCTCACCTGTATGGAGAAGACTCTTGTGGCTGCTGGGCAGCATGGAGTACTTCTAAGCAAAATTCCTGCACTCCAGCTTGGTGAGGAGACAAGATTTGGTCCTTACAGAATTCTGTTCTTTCCTCCTTGACAGTTAATTGCATAATAGTCTTGACATGGTGAGGAAGGTTGCAAAAGAAAATGTAAGGCCTTTATGAAGGAACTGATCTGAAGATGTCCCCGTTCTGCCCAGGTCTTGTAGTTTCTAACTCAAAACCATTTCACCTATGTGGAAGGGTGTTGGGGTAAGGGAAAGTGGTACCATAAGAACAGGGTCAGGTAGTGGCTACGCGGGAATGGAAAACATTAGCAGTGGAGAAGTTAACTAAATTGAGAATGGGAGCTGGAAAGCATGGATGAAGGGTAATTGTGGCAGCAGGTTTTGGTTGCCGACATTATGCGCCAACATATGTGAGTGCACACACATCTAGTGAGATTATAGCTTTCTAGCAGATGGTTCAGTTTAAAGGGGATAAACTGGAGCACAAAGCTGGTCATACTTGAACCATTACTTTCTTAACATGAAAGTCAACTTTAGAGAAAAAATGAGCAGTAGAAGAAACTCACTCTGTTTGAAACAGTTGAGCATGGAACATATTTTTTAAAAAGTATCTCATAGAACCAGGAATTCTGCTTCAAATATTTCAACCATTTTCAGAATTCTCCCAAATGGAGTGCTACATGAGTAATCCACATATTACAGTTCTAAGCACAATGTTTTTGCAACAGCTGTTGCTTTCACAGAACTTTAACCCTGCTGCATAAATGCATCACATGGAAAATACTCCGTTGTCTTGGATACAGCCTTCATGCACAGGCCTTTTCCTAGCGAGCTGGTGTCAGCTTTCAGCCTCAGTCACATTCCAGTCTGGCAGCCAGGATCATGGCCTACACTCAGACTTCATCACAGGCCCTGATGAAGGACAGCATTGGAATCTGGGGTAATTATCAGGGCTATATATTACCAGCTTCCATCAACACACCTGATGAGAGAATGGCAAAATTAAGTCCAAAGGGGAAAAATATTAATCATGATTTCCTGCTATACTACACTTTATTTCTTCCTTGTAGAACCACATACAGAGCCAGGTGTCTTTCTCCTGCTAAATTTAGACCAATTTATTGTCTTAGCTGAAGAGTGTTACATTACAGCTGACATTTGGAAGACTGTTCAAGGTATCATGTGACAAATGCCTGCTGTTAAAGGGCTCATGAAACTTCTCTTGACTTTGGAGGAAAGATAATACTACCTAAGGGCTTGATCCTGCAAACACTACAAAGCATAATGCATGAGTAGTCTCACTTAAGTGTTCCCAATAGTAAATGCTGCCATCGGTATATACTTATAGAGATGATGCTTACTTATGTTATATAAAATGTGTTGAAATGCAAGTAGGCCCAAAAATCTATTTCCTAAAAATAGGTTTGACAATAGTCAGGCGAAGCCTGGTAATATCTGAGTGAAGTGAGACAGCTCAGAGGCAAGTTAGAGAGAAGTTAGTTACAACATAATCCCAGGTCATGTTGTAAACATGTTTTGGTCCTAACTGGTTTTTACAAGTGTTTTAGATAAAATGTTAATTTTTGGAAAATGCCATCTATATTAATAGTTTTTGGTGTGGCATTTACACAGATGTTAATTAAAGATGAGCTTAACATTAAATAAATGAGGGAGTAGAAGGTATTTTAATTATGGCTGTAGAAATATAGATATGGTAAAAGACAGACATAATCCTAATTAATTGTGGAGTGTTATTATAACTGATTGTAAAAATGCTAATTTTAGATTAGGTGTGCCTAGGCCAGGGGTGAGCAACCTTTCAGAAGTGGTGTGCCGAGCCTTCATTTATTCACTCTGATTTAAGGTTTCACGTGCCAGTAATACATTTTAACCTTTTTAGAAGGTCTCTTCCTATAAGTCTATAATATATAACTAAACTATTGTTGTATGTAAAGTAAATAGGGTTTTTAAAATGTTTAAGAAGCTTCATTTAAAATTAAATTAAAATGCAGAACCCCCCGGACTGGTGGCCAGGACCCGGGCAGTGAGAGTGACGCTGAAAATCAGCTCACATGGCGCCTTCGGCACGCGTGCCATAGGTTGCCTATCCCTGGCCTAGGCACAATCGAGTACTGTTAGAGAGAGGATTATTCCCATTTTTCTCATTCAGGCACTGATCACCCCTGCATGCATCATTTCATCTTAGAATGTGAGTATAAATGCAGTGTATGGCTATATTGTAATGCCCATTTGCACTATTTTATATTAAATAGGCTTTAATTTTATCACTCATTGGGTCATTCACAGCCCTCCACTAAATTAAATTATCTGTAACTACTCTGGAGGCTCAAACCATAAAAAATTCAGTTTGGTTTTATTCCTTATCTTTAAATTACTAATTGGGAACACATAAATCAAAGGTTACAAATGTTTGTTCTGAATCTCGATTCCTACAGCTATATCTGTAGAAAATTAATTGGGAAATGTTATTCAACTTTGGACTATTATTTTTACTCTCCCTTTCCCATATAACTATCAATTAGATTTAAGTAATTGTGTCTTACACATGAACAAAAGAAGATATTAAGTTATACAATTCTCTCGTGTCATAGCAGGCATGTGTTAATATATTGTAACTGTACAAAGCCTGATCTTGCAAGGTGCTCAGCATGCTTGATGTCAGTGGGACCTAGGAACACTCAGAACCTTGCAGGAAATACTCAGCACTCTGTAGTATCTTGTTCCAAAACCTAATCACCTATTTTTAATTTAATAATATGCATCAACTGTATTTTTCACAAGATTTAGTTCTCTACCAACCGTATTTTCCTTAGTGTCCTTGTAAATTCTAAATAGCAGTTTATGCTCATCTAAAATGTCATTATTAAAGACTCAATTCAGGAAAGTGTTCCTATTCAGGAAACCACTTAAGTATGTGCATAGGTTTAAGCATGTGCTCAAGTGCTTTCCTGAATCAGGGCCTAAAAGATTAGCTGAGTGGATTTTCAAGTTTGTTGAGTAAAAAAGTATAGTTGTCTGAGCAAACGCCTGAAGGAGACAAACTGCAACTGCTTTAACAGAACTGATCTAAAGTAAAAGGAAGAGGGCCCAATCCTACTGCAAAACTTCCATTGATTGAGCAGGACTAAGGGTTGCAAGATTAGACCCAAAATAACTCCAGTACTCTTGGAGTAGATAGAATTAAAGGGATGCCGAGATCATAAAAACAGATATGTTTGGCTGTATCTATGTATTTCAAGAAACCATTCCTTGGAGTAGGTTGAATACAGGCACAATATACACAACAGCCATCTCAAACATTTTACACGTTACTTGTAATGGTAGGCTGCAATACATGGGTATGTGTCTTTGTCACAGGTCTAGCTTAAACTGCACAATCTACAATGATTTCTCCTTACTGTGGACTAGGATGACCAGATAGCAAGTGTGAAAAATCGGGACAGGGGGTGGGGGGTAATAGGTACCTATATAAGAAAAAGCCCCCAAAATCAGGACTGTCCCTATAAAATCGGGACATCTGGTCACCCTACTGTGGACAGGAAGCCAAAAGCATAGCAGCTATGCCAGTTCACTGGGTCCTATCTAACCTACCACTATATTGCATTCATAGTGTGCCTATCATCATGATATCTTACCTAGGTCCCATTAAGAGGAGCCCTTAATCTATCATATAGTGCAAGTGCTACACATTTGAAATTATGCAAAAGCCCCTGCTCCCAGCAACAGTGCTGGGAATTATGACACAGGTGCTACGGGAGTCCCAAAACACACCAGTATGACATCAGTTGTAAAGTGCTCTGTGCACAACATGCTAGACTGTTGCAAGGCCAAGCAAGGCAACCAACCATTTCAAGCAATCGTGTCTGCAACAGTTTCCTTGCTTAGGGTTAGATTGGAACGTTACAATCTGCTGTGACTAAGATGCTGTTGCCCCAGGGGCAGACCAGAGGATGCATTTTGAATCACAATTCCTTCTCAGTTCTTTCCTTGCTCCAAGGAGAGATTACTTCACTCCTTTTAAGGGAGCAGATTACTGCTACTTACCCCTTTTGGTGCTGCCAAACTACTCTACCAGTGAGTAATGGAAAATGGCAGCAGGGCTCCTACACAAAATATCAGGCATGCAGACCCTGCTCTCCATGTTTTATAACAAGTTCATGTATTTATGTATGAACTCATCCTGTTACTTCCAAGCATGAAGTCTATCAAAACAGGACTCATACTCTTGGAACTTCAAACTGGCCTAGGAACATGATCTCCAGAAATGAATAGCTAGCATTTTATGTGCTTAGGTGCCTGACCTACAGCCATAACAAAAATGCCCTCTTTTATTCTCTACCTTTGTTCGTTCTCTCATTTCCTTGCTTTTGTCATGGATTCTTAATATTCTATAATAAAGACCATCGGGAACATTTACTTCTCTTGGCATGGGAACGTTTCACTTGATGCTCAATCAATCTTCTCTCTTTCCCCTTTGGTTCTTTCACCCTGAGCTCCAGAATGAAAAATGAGAGTGTTCTGATCTGGCATATTAAACCATAACTAATCATTATTAAATCAATTTTCATTCTTCCTCAGCTAGAATTACATAGAGAAAAGATTTAAATTTCCAGCTAGACCCATGCTAAGATTAGAAAAAAAATCAAACAGATTGTTTAATATGTAGCTCAATCTATAAAATGCTATGTTATTTACTTTTTATTATATTATTTTTAGCATCATAGGCAAGTACTCTAATTTTTAAAACTCAGTATGATTCTAAAACATCTTCCACTAAATTTTTAGGGTTGGGCAAACAGCATGGGTGGAAAAGTGAATCTGTCTGACCCAGTCTACCGGGCTGACCCTGAACATTGGAAATCTAGTGAGACGGAAACTATTATGATATTGTGTTATGACACTGTTGCATTAAGATGTTTTGTTGTGATGTTTTACCACCACTTAGTGATGCAAATGACATTACATAAAGGGAAGCTGGCTGGTCAGTTCCCACAACCACTAAAGATAATTCCTGCTCTTCAGGAACTAATTACAAGTGCCTGAGTAGGAAACAGCATTCTGTTGTGAGTTTGCTGAACTTTGTGCCCAACAGCAAACCCTCAGCTCAAACCCATAAGTGTGTAAATAGGACAAGCTCCCTTTGAGAGAAACTGTTACATCAGCTGATGATTATTCAGGTAGTCATCAGGAATTTCTATTGGAACACTTTGTCATTGTGCTTAGGACTGTGCACTTATTTCCTAAATTCCTAAAACACTCTCTTGCTTTCTGACACCTTTGAATTCTACTGGCAGCAGTGAAAATCTTCATCCCCAGCCCCTAGTCCAGAGGAGTTTATTTTCCTCTGTTAGATATAGGAAATTGTCCCCTGTTTAAAAGCACAATAACAGTCTGGTAAGCTCCTCTTTTTATAAACCAAGTAGTACTGGTAACTGACGTTCTTCCCTTTGTTTCAAAACTAAACCAATTCCTGAGCATAGTTTTAAGAGAGCCCTGTGTATAGTGCTTTGGATGAGATGAAAAACCAAGGGCATGATCAACACATAGCATTTTTCTCCAAACTAGAAGTGTTAATCCCCCTGCTCTGGCTAAATTCCAAATCAAATAATTATATTCTGCCTGCCTGGCTCCCCTCTGCCATATCAATTGACTATGCTACCCTCCACTTCCTGTCCTGAACTGGTATGCAGTGTGGCTGTGCATTATTAAACAGCTGCAACCTTTCCCCCTCGAGCATTTATTGGTTGGTGAAGTAATTCATATATATAAGATATGTACTTTTGGATCCTTTGGGATGAAAAGAACAAAATGAATCCACAATATTATTATTCATCTTTATCTAAGATTTCTCCAAAGACTCAACCTTCTCTTAGCCCTATGAAGTGGCAAACAAACAAACTTTTTGTAAAGCAATCAGCTTCCCAAGGTAAGAGCCACAAGGCCCATCTGGACACTATCTTGTTTATCATAGTGCTGACTGAAAGATAAAATGTGTGGTGAGATTGAGACAGATCTCTTGGGTGCTTTAGGCTTTTGGGAAATGTGGCTGGTCTCAGAGTCAGCTTGTCCACTCCATGGATTCTAAATTGCTAAAAGGGAGCAGCTTAACTTGAAAGAACAGCTGAGGACTTCATGGCACTTCTTTATCTATGGGTACCGTAGAAATTATATTATTCTTTAAGGGCCCAGTGGGCAGTACTGACTCAAGCAAAATGTCTGTTAAAGTCAGTGGGACTTTTGCCAGAGTAAGGTCTGAAGGACCAGGCTTTTAGGGAAGAAAATTATGAGAACAGTATTCTGCTGAACAGTCTTCCTGGAGAGCCTCATGAGGAAATTCATGTAATTTGGGAAGAGAAAAATTGAGTATCATTTTCTGAATCAAGGAATGCTGGTCTTGATTGTTGCCGTCTGAATGCTGAAAAAAATAAAACTTTTCTTCCAGCCTCTCTGGATTTGTTAGAGTGTGGGAGAATTTTGAATACTTGTTTGCAAAGGTTATCTAGGTCTTTGGTCCTGAAATGCACTTATGCCTCTGTTGGTTAGTCTAATGATCAGAGGGTTTGGAAAAGAAAAGTTCTTCTCTCACATACTTGGATTCAGATCCATTGAGGCAAATCAGGTAATGGCACACACAGGTGGCCAGTTACTCTAGAGGTCTGTCTGACCATGTGCCTTCTTCTGCCATGACTTACATCCCATGCAACTACTTTGACTTCAGTGTGGTTTCATAGGATATAGATTAGGGCAGAATTTGGTCCCTTGGAACAGACTCAGCTTGTGACGGGTTGGATCACAGAAACCCCATGGGAGCTGCCACCTGATGTGCCAAGACTACCTCTGCTCCTGTTTTCCCTGCCAGCTCAGGACTCCAGCACCCTGTCTTGCTGAGCCAGACACTCCCGTCTGCTCCAACAAAGACCCAGGGTCTGAATTACTTGCCCCAAAGCTGCAGGTTTACCTGAAAACCGCTCACAGAAGTGTGCTTGTCTTTAGCACACAGATGCCCAACTCCCAATGGGGTCTAAACCCAAATAAATCCGTTTTACCCTGTATAAAGCTTATGCAGGGTAAACTCATAAATTGTTTGCCCTCTATAACACTGATAGAGAGATATGCACAGTTGTTTGCTCTTCCAGGTATTAATACATACTCTGAGTTAATTAATAAGTAAAAAGTGATTCTATTAAATACAGAAAGTAGGATTTAAGTGGCTCCAAGTAGTAACAGACAGAACAAAGTAAGTCACCAAGCAAAATAAAATAAAATGTGCAAATCTATGTTTAATCAAACTGAATACAGATAATCTCACCCTCAGAGATGCTTCAGTAAGTTTTTTCCTCAGATTGGACACCTTCCAGGCCTGGGCACAATTCTTTCCCCTGGTACAGCTCTTGTTCCAGCTCAGGTGGTAGCTAGGGGTTTCTTCATGATGGCTTCCTCTTTGTTCTCTTCCACCCCTTTATATATCTTTCGCATTAGGCAGGAATCCTGTGTCTCTCTCTGGGTTTCCACCCCCCTCACTGGAAAAGCACCAGGTTAAAGATGGATTCCAGTTCATGTGACATGATTACATGTCACTGTAAGACCCCAAGCCTTCATTCCTCCCAGCCTGACTCACAGGAAGGCTTGCTTGCAAACAGAGCCCCAGTCAATTGTCCTGGTTGATGGGAGCCATTAAGATTCCAAACCACCATTAATGGCCCACACTTTCCATAATTACAATAGGCCCTCAGAGTTATATTTCATATTTCTAGTTTCAGATACAAGAGTGGTACATTGATAAAAATAGGATGATCACACTCAGTAGATTATAAGCTTTGTAATGATACCTTACAAGAGACCTTTTGCATGAAGCATATTCCAGTTACATTATGTTCACTCATTACCATATTTTTATAAAACCATATACGGTAGACTGCACAACATCACACAGCTCTTGTGGGTTGCTTACAGGTGCAACTCCACTGAAGCCAATAGAGTCACATCAGGGAATAATATAGCCCCTAACCCTAGATTTTCAAAGAGTAAATGTGCCCAGCTTAGTTCGGCAAATCCTCTGATACATGTGCAAGTTGTGCTGTCATGTACATACATAAGTGTGCAAAGGTTAACAACATCCAAGCTGAAGTACATAAATAGTACAACTAAATTAGCCTACAACTGCATCTGAGGAACTTCAGTGATGACAACAGAGTGACACCACTATAAAACCAGTGTAGTGAGATGAGGTTCAGTACCATAAGATGTGTATATACATTTAGCTTGCTCTTAACATTCCTCACTGTTGCATGACCACTAGTCAGCTCCTCTGATGGAAGCAACAGTAGCAGTGCTAGTCTAGAGAAGGAGCTAGTGATCACTGGGGATTTTAACTTTGCTATCTAGACCTGTTCTGAACAAAGTTAGATGAGACAGTGGCGAAACCACAGGTGATGTTTTAACACTATCACTACTCTTACCAGTGGAGCTGCACCCATCATAATGCAACATTGGCTAGTTTTAAATAAGAGCTTAATGTGTCCACAGCCTAAAGTGACTTCAATGGAATTCCTCAGATCAGAATCAGGCCTCAAGGCTGTAACATGGATCAGGAACAAAGTTAAAATACTCTGCAATCCTATCCGCACAGAAAGAGTGAATCACGTTTTTATGATATCAGGGAAACCGGTGGTGTTTGTAGCTGTGCCTTCCAGCTCCTTACTTGTTACATCGAAGGCTAGTCCGGCTGGTAAAATTGCGGTTAGCTGAATGTGTGATTTGAAATTTCCACACTTTCCTTGTTTGTTATGATTTCAGAATTGAGACCCTGTCCACACTGGGTGATATCAGATATAACTGTATTTAAACGTGTCATGTTATTGCTAGCAAGGTTCTACGTGACTTCAAGGAGTGTGGAGAGTGTTCAACCCCTCACAGGTTGGGCCATTAGTCTGAGTTACTTTGCTTGCTCTTTTGCCTCTGACTTCACTTGTGGTCGATGTCCAATGAAGGCTAGAGCTGGCAATAAAACAATAAAATAAAGCATAGCAGCTGGATCTTCTATTGTACTAATATGAATTAAGAAAACATGATGAAGTGAATTCCTTCACCTCTTTTCCTCAGGCAATCACTTCTCACATACCCTAGAGTTGCTGACAGACTTCTGTCCTGTTTGTTTAGGCACAACCTACCCAACAGTTGATTAACTCCTTTTTTCCTCTTGAGAACCCAAATGTTGCTCTTTTAGCACAGATTTTGTTAGGTTACCGCCCCTCTGTCACCACCGGAAAAAGGGAATCAGCAGCCAGTCAGGTGCCCCAAAACAACACCCAAAATAGAAGGGCCTAGTCTGCTGGCAGTTACAATCGAGCTTCAGATATTTTCCTTAACTAGCATTACATTTTTGTTTAGATAAGCTGATTGTGTTAGAAAGTGTTCTTTGTAATCTGTTTTTTAAAAACCTGGGACCTTGAGTTTTAAATGAAGACTTAGTTATTACAGTCCTATTGCAAGCCCCATGTTGTGGTATTAGAAAGGTATCATCGTGTATTTTGCTTTTTTAGTAAGTCTAACCTCTGACTGTGATACAGTGTGAAGATTAAAGATCAAACCAAATCTTGGCTTGCAAGGTATATTGATATGTAAATTGATCAATGAACTAGCACATTTTTTCAGGAGTTGGTTATTTCTTCTTACCTATTGTGACCAACTTTGCTCCATTATGAATAGGAAGCTGCAGTACGACAGTCTCTCATGTTAAAGACTGGTCCTATTTTTTTTAGCAAAAGCTTTGATATTCTAAATTTCCAATTCCAAAAGCGTGTTACAATAAAGTATCAATATTTTCACCAAAACATTTTTAAAATGTAATGTTTTGACACAAAACCATTATTTCACAAAACACACACATACAGCAACATTTTGTGACTATGAAATGGCCTGAAATGAAATTGTAAACATACAGTGGGCAGGTTGTGACATTAATTTGTTTCCCTATGCTAGGAAATTATATATATATAAAATATTTCCTATTTTTATATTATATATTTTATATACACACACTGAGATATACCACGGTATGGGCATAATTTACACCTAGATTTAAGGGATGTGCTCACATGCTACTGTTCTACTTTTTTGTTCAGCTAGCAGACTTGGCAAAGCATCTGCTTCACATGGGGGAAAAGTTGGAATCAAATTGCCCAGGTTTAAATTAGTTCACTATGTGCTAAGTAGTGGTTTTAGAGCTGTGGGTGTAATTATTTTGCAGTGTTTTCTTTCTCTATAGAAAACTAGGAAATTACCTAAAGAAAAGGTGGAAAATATTAACTAAATGCCAGCAACAGTTTAAAAGAATGCCTTGAGGTGTTAGATCTTCAATCAATGAATTATGCTGGATTATTAGTTCTGCTGTCTGAGGTGCACCTGTAACTGCAGGTTTTCATTGAGAAGTTGATTTAAAAAATATGTGAATGGCAAATTAGAATATGAACTGTACCTCATATAACCACAAAATTTAACACCTATTGCTAGATCCATTGCAAATTGCTGATTTGTGTGACTAGAAAGAGAATCAAGAAAAATGGATATTCCTAAAGGAAATATTTGTCATATGCTTAGACATTTTATTAATAGTGATATGAATTTACCTTCCTGTACAGTACATGGTTTTCTATCACAAACTATTGTTATAATAAAACTAGTATGTCTGAGGTTAAAGCAAGAATGTAGGATTATTTGACGTCATTGGCTTTCATACTATGCTGGCTGGAGTGCAGTAGACACACGGTGGCTGTGGCTCCTCATGAAAAGGCTGAGACCTTTAGCTGTAAATGATCCCCCAGCATGAATATAAAGTCTCTGATCTGTGACCACGAATAGATCATCCATCAGGAAATTGCCAAATAATAAAAACTCATACTCTGCATATGAGCCAGCTGGCTAGGTATTTGAGAACCAAGCTGCAAAACATTTGTTGTCTCATGGAAAAGAAAAAAAAGGCATCAGTTAAGAGGGACCAAAAGGTTGGTTTTTTTAAACTTTCTTAATTGTACCTTAAAACATTCCATTTACAGCCAATAAATGGCACAGTCTGACCAACCACCCTTTGTCCAGGCTGCTACTTCTGCTCAGAAGAGGATGATGAAACATTGTCATTTGTCAGCTTTTGACCTGGCATGACAGCTCCCTAAACAGAACCTATTACAGTGATACCAACTTTGGATCATATACACTATAAGTCAGAAACAAGTCTCTCTAGCTACACATTTCTGTCTAGACTGCATCAATTTGCCTTGTATAAATGCTATTATTCATAATTTTGTTACCCTGGACACGTCAGCAAGAATTGTCAACAGCACTGTAAAAACTCAATGCTCTGAACACTTTCTAACTGCTGGGGGTGCATCTCTGCTCCTTCTGCTTCTTCAGCTAAATAAATCACTGTCAATCTTCTCTGCCAAAGCAAGCACATTTTCTAGCGGACCTCATTACTATCACTAGATCTCCCTCCTTCTAGAGGGGATGGAAAGTGCAGCTGCTATGGTTCACATTCTGTCATTCACTCTGGATGGGATGACCATCTAAGGACCATAGATCCTGATGCCATACCAATCCTGTAGCTGCTCACATCTTCAATCTGATGGGAATCCTTTCAAGTAGGCCCTCTTCCAGGAAGAGGCATGTTATGCTCAGAGTCACTCTACCCCACACATCCCATTCTTGGTCAGCAGCCAGAACTCCAGTAGAGTCTTCCAAAGCCAAGGAGGGAGTGAGGATCTCTAATATCATGCTTGCAATGTTCCGCCTGTAACGTGAGCTGCAGCACGGAAACCCATATCATGAGAATCTAAAGGTTTCTAGGAAATATTCAAGATCTATTCCCTTTGATATCACAACACAACAAGCATTCATGTTAAATTACGTCTCCAGAGAAGGATGCCTGCAGTGCTCTTTGGCATCTTGGCTTTGGTCTAATTGTAGAGTAGCTACATGATACTAGCAAAGTCTCACAGTTCTTATTGCAGCTTTACATTTCCTTGGTAGTGAAGCATCTTGATTGCAGTTCACTAGTTTCTTTTCTTTTCTTTTCTTTTCTTTCTGGTTGGGATAACAGTGTGCCTGTCAATTCTGAACTTTGCACACATGGCTGCATAGGAAAACTTGCACTTTTGAAAATGAGTCCCATGATAATAAGTTAGAATTATGATTCTTATGGATTTTAACATTTGTGCTTGTGCCACAAGGTATTATGATTGTTGCACTGTATAAAAATTACTGCTCCCTTCATCACTTCCACACTCGTGTGGCTTTGCCTCTCCTGTCATGTTGTCCCTTGCACTTGGGCCCATCTCCCACTGCTCCTTTCCAATCTCTGCTTAAAACCCATTGTGTCTCTCTTCCCCTCACCAATCAGCTTGCATGCTGATCCTTTCCTGAATTATAGGCCTGTGTCTTGTCTTTATTTGGCTCTCTTGTCTATCTTATATCATGAGTTGTTTAGGGCATGGAGCATCTCTTATTCTATGGTCATGATCCTGCAGGTGACACCATTAGCAGGAACCCCTTCACTTACGCAGAACCTCATTGACTTCCCAGGGCAGTGCAGATCGGGGAGCAGGGGGCGGGTCACCACTCTGGTTCACACATTCACACTAATTAATAAGATTGAAAGATTGGGGCGTATGTCTGTCAAGACATGCACATATATAGTGTTATATTTTCACAAATGAACACATTAATAATATTGTAAGTACGTCAACAAGGAAACTTTGATAAACAGTTCTGTCCTCTTAATTACTTTTTATACGTGTGCTGTACCATTAGTATTGCAGATGAACATAGTATCAAATGTTCCAACCTAACATATACTTCTGTATGCCACTGATGGAGGAGACCCATGGATTCATAAACCCGACATCTGAATCCATGAGGTCATTCATTCCTTCACAGTTCTGGCTTCCCTAGCCCCAGACCACCCACACAGCTTGTCTGCTCTCTCTGTGGTAGTCAGGGAGAGACCTGCTTGTACAATTATTCCAGAGAGAAACAGAGCAAGTTGAATTGTTATACAATAGTCACTGTTGTACACAGGGTTAAGCATTTGTAGATGCAGATTGTGGGAGAATGTATTATTGTGGCCCCCGTAGCAATTGCATTTGAAGTACAGTTTAAGGTTTGAAAAACCAGAAGGTGAAGTCTATGTTGGTGCTATTCTGTTAATAGAAGAGATTTGAAGGGAGGAATCTGCATTTCTGAAATAATTAACACAGGGTTTTTGCAGGGAGGGGGTTAGTGTGTGTGAGTGTATTAGAGCAGATCTTCTACAGATTTTTGATATAGCTGAATAGAGGATGTCCATGAATAACTGTGTATTATGGATGTTTATCCACCATTTTATTTACCTAGGAAGAGATTGAGTGCTTTACACAAACAAGAAAATTAAAGATCTGATTCTCTCTCACACCAGTTTTAAACTGTTGTAATTCCAATAACTTCACTGAAATGATTCTTCATTTATAATAGTGTCAATGAGAAGCAAATCAGAGCCCAGATGTTATAGTTAGTTTAAATTGCATCTTTTTTTAGAAGACATTAATGTAGGGCCCAATTCTGCTTTCATTGAAATCAGTGGGAAGCTTGCCATTATGATAATTGGGATTAGAATCAGACCCACAATAACTGATGCATTATTCTTTTTGTACTGGCTCATTCTTGCCAATTAGCTGGGGAAGCTCCAGACCCAGTGGAGCTAATTGGTATTCTTTTTTTAAAAAGTGGACAATAAAATCATAGACATTTAAACACACTTTTGGGGGGATAAATATCACATCAATCCAGTTGCATTTAAAAGTTCATTTTATAAACTGAGAGCAAGATTCTCCTCTCAGATACACTAGTGTAAATGAGAAGTAACTTCAAGGAAATCAATGGAATTATGCAGGAGAAAAACCACCCTGAAAAGAGAATCAGACCCTTACTGACTCCAGCAATGCTGGATGCAGAGGTAGGTACTGAAGGCATGTATTCCCTAAAATAACGGAAGGGTGAGCTTGTGGTTAAGGCACAGGATAGACAGCCAGGAGATCTGTAATTTGTTCTTTGTTTCTGACACAAACTCCCTGTGGGACCTGGGAAAGTAGCTTAATGTTTCAGTGCTTCAGTTTTCTGTCTACCTCACAGGCGCATTGTAACGCTAAGTTCATTCATGGTGACGGAGTATGCACTTATTTTGATGATGAGTATCAAAAATGCCTATAAACAAATCAAAAATAGCAACAATCGTTTTATGCCAATTTTCTCATTTTCCATCAAACACTGACACAATGTGCCTTACAGTAGTACTAGCCATCAATATATACATCACTAGTCAGGAAATGCAATACCCGCTTCATATTTTCAAGGTTTTTTCTATGATCATTAAGGACTAGAAACATTTTTTTTTAAAAAGAACAATAGATTCTGGAGAATTCATTCCATGTGAAAAGTATTTGTTGATCAACACTGTGGCCAAACAAAAATATGCATGCTACATATTGCCAATAAATAAATAAAAAACCCACAAACGTTAAAATTAGCTTTTCCCTTACATACTGCTAAATATAAAAAACAGTCTTTTTTTCAGATCTCAAAAATCAGTAATTAATTGCTAAAGGAACCCAAAAAATCATCAGATCCAAAAAAGTAAGCTGTCTTGAATTGTCCATTCTTCACTAGCCAATTTTTCCTTTTAATTTCCTGCCCCAGAAGTTTTAAATGGATGCTGTATCATGTAAATTACGGGGAGAGATTTAATTGATATTTATTTATTTAAATGCAAAGAGTTTTTTCAAATTATTTTCCCGGCTTCCTTAAAGTATGTAATTTTTTTTTTAACATTTCACAAAAATAAACCAATTTCTTTTTCAATTTCAAAGTTTTAAGTTTTGAAATAGCTTCAAAATTTCAAAATGCTGTATAAATTACTGGATTTACCTGAAAATCCTCAGACTATTCAGTCTTTACTCATAGATTGAATGGTATAATTTGGGAGAAGATACACTGAAGTCAAACTCAAACAGCTTAATGGGACTAAATCAGGGGGCCTGGATAATCTCCATCCAAGAATATTAAAGAAACTTGCACATGAAATTGCAAGCTCCATAGCAAGGATTTTTAATGAATCTGTAAACTTAGGGGTCGTACCCTATGACTGGAGAATTGCTAATATAGTTCCTATTTTGAAGAAAGGGGAAAAAAGTGATCCAGGAAACTACAGGCCTGTTAGTTTGACCTCTATTGTATGCAAGGTCTTGGAACAAATTTTGAAAGAGAAAGTAGTTAAGGACATTCAGGTAACAGTAATAGGGATAAAATATAATATGATTTTACAAAAGGTAAATCATGCCAGATCAACTTGATCTCCTTCTTTGAGAAGATAACTGATTTTTTAGACAAAGGAAATGCAGATGATCTAATCTACAGTAAGGCATTTGATACAGTTCCACATGAGAAATTATTAGTTAAATTGGAGAAGATGGGGATTAATATGAGAACTGAAAGGTGGATAAGGAACTGGTTAAAGGGGTGACTACAATGGGTGATACTGAAAGATGAACTGTCAGGCTGGAGGGAGGTTACTAGTGGAATTCCTCAGGGATCGATCTTGGGACCAATCTTAACATTTTTATTACTGATCTTGGCACAAAAAGTGAGTGTGCGCTAATAAAATCTGCAAGTGATACAAAGTTGGGAGGTATTGCCAATACGGAGGAGGACCGGAATATCATACAAGAAAATCTGGATGACCTTGTAAACTGGAGTAATAGAAATGGGATGAAATTTAATATTGCAAAATGCAAGGTCATGCATTTAGGAACTAACAACAAGAATTTTGCTATAAGATGGGGACTTATCAGTTGGAAGTGACAGAGGAGGAGAAAGATCTGGGTGTATTGGTTGATCACAGGATAACTATGAGCTGTGAATGTGATGTGGCCATGAAAAAGGCTAATGCGGTCCTAGGATGCATCAGGCGAGGTATTCCCAGTAGAGACAGGGAAGTGTTAGTACCATTATACCAGGCACTGATGAGACCTCATCTGGAATACTGTGTGCAAATCTGGTCTCCCATGTTTAAGAAAGATTAATTCAAACTGAAACAGGTGCAGAGAAGGGCTACTAGGATGATCCGAGGAATGGAAAATCTACTTTATGAGAGGAGACTCAAAGAGCTTGGCTTGTTTAGGTTAACCAAAAGAAGGCTGAGGGGAGATATGATTGCTCTCTATAAATACATCAGAGGAATAAATACCAGTGAGAGAGAAAAGTTATTTAAGTTAAACCAATGTGGACAACTGGCCATCAACAAGTTTAGGTTTGAAATTAGATGAAGGTTTCTAACTGTCAGAGGAGTGAAGTTCTGGAACAGCCTCCCAAGGGGAGCAGTGGGGGCAAAAAACCTAACTGGCCTCAAGACTGAACTTGATAAGTTTATGGAGGGGGCAGTATAATTGGAATACCTACAATGGCATGTGGCCCATAGGCAACTGACAATAGCAAAAATTCCCAATGGCTGGAGATGGGCCACTAGATGGGGAGTTAGTACAGAGAATTTTTTCCCGGTATCTGCTTGGTGGGTCTTGCCCATGTGCTCAGGGTCTAACTGATCACCATATTTGGGGTTGGGAAGGAATTTTCCCCAGGTCAGATTGGTAGAGACCCTGGGGTTTTTTCGCCTTCTTCTGCAGCATGGGGCACTTGCACATTTAAACTAATGTAAATGGTGAACTCTCTCTAACTTGATGTCTTTAAACTATGATTTGAGGACTTCAGTAACTCAGCCAGAGATTAGTGTTCTATTATAGGCGTGAGTGGATGAGGTCCTGTGGCCTGCAATGGGCAGGAGGTCAGACTAGATGATCACAATGGTCCCTTCTGACCTTAAAGTCTATGAATTCTTCATACAAAACTAAGAGGTTGACTTCCTGCTTTAAGTGAAAAAAAACCTTAACCATGGAGCTGCAACAAAGCATCCATAATGAATATATACAAAGGATTAGCATAGGTATTGTGATAGACCCAGACCAGTTGGGAACAGCAGAGTAGCAGAAGGGAGATATACTGGCCACTGGATAAGTAGTTTTCTGTTCCCTGAGTGACCAGAGCAGGGGCTGTTCCAGGCTAATAGACCACCTGACTCCAATTAACCTGCTAAGAGTCAGGTGAGGCAGTTAAGCACCTGACTCTAATTAAGGCCCCTCTGATGCTATAAAAGGGCTCACTCCAGTCAAGCCAGGGGGAGCCAGGGAACCAGAGGAGAGGAAGTGTGTGAGAGGAACTGGGAGCAAGAGGTGTGCAAGAAGCTGAGAGTGAGTAGGCGTACTGCTGGAGGACTGAGAAGTACAAGCGTTATCAGACATCAGGAGGAAGGTCCGGTGGTGAGGACAAAGAAGGTGTTGGGAGGAGGCCATGGGGAAGTAGCCCAGGGAGTTGTAGGTGTCGTGCAACTGTACCAGGAGGCACTCTAAACAGCTGCAGTCCACAGGGCCCTGTTCTGGAACCTGGAGTAGAGGGCGGGCCCGGGTTCCCCCCATACCTCCCAACTCCTGATCAAACACAGGAGGAATTGACCTGGACTATAGCTTTTACCAGAGGGGAAGGTCTCTGGACTGTTTCCTGACCCACAGGGTGAATCTGTGAAGCAAGCAAATCCGCCAATAAGCGCAGGACCCACCAAGGTAGAGGAGGAACTTTGTCACAGTATGTTACTATTAGTTTATGTATATTAAGAATATGCACACTCATATCATTGTGTTTTTATAAGGGGTTTATCTGTAGAGTCACATCTATATTCAGAATGAAAACACATAACTGAAATTGGGATTACATTAGGTGGGAAAGAGAGAAGATTTTCAGCGACGCATACCTTCTCTTCCAAAGACATGACAATCCTCACAGTGAAGAGCCCAGATTCATCTTTTAAGGAAGATGGTTGTATTTTCGTTTGATGTTGTACCCTGCAGTGGATGTGAATAGAGCTTCATTTCCTGTCCAGTAAAGAAAGAAAGAAAGAAAGAGACTCTTCTCTGGGGGCTGACTTCTGTTGTTCTGTGTATTAACATCTGTCAAATGACTGTTGGAATAAGCACACTTCAGCTTCATGGCTTTTTTCCACACTAACAGCTGGTGAGTCACAGGTGCTGGCAAAGGAAACCACCAGTCCCACTGAAATGTACTGAGGAGCTCTTTGTTATTTTAATACCACATTGGGAGAGTACTTAATTTGCTCTGATTTGAAATGTTCCTTATAGACAAGGTGTTATGTAAACAGTATTCCAGAAGAGACTCAAGTCAACATAATTTTTATTTGCAAACAGAGAACTTTAAAAAATGAAACAATTGTGCAGTGTCTCCACACTAGCTGTGCTATTTTTGGTGCAGGAGAGTTGTAGTTTTGCTTCATGTCCACACTAGTGCAGTAGTAATGCCCTTCCAGCTCTGTGAAGTAGTGGCTTTTCAGAGTCTGGAAGACCTTGTAGCTCAGGAAAATTGTGGGAGAAGAAGTCAAATTTCCATAATTCCCTTGGGGAACTCCTATAAACTCTTTTATGCCAGTGCCATTTCCTAATTTTTTCCTCAAAATGGAGGCCAGGGTGAAAACTCAGCTCTCACTTTTGGCACAGCAGGTAAGATTTCTACTGGAGGTCTGGGAAATCAATCATGAGATATCTGAGGTGGCTGTGGGCAGATGGTCCCAGCAGTACCTACTGAGAGACAGATTTCAGGTTATCATAGTGGTGTCCCCACCACCACCTCAGTAGAAAGCATCGTGCTTGTATTTGTGGATGGTCTTCAGTGGGTAGAGTACAATTTTTTGGTCATGACCACAATCACAGACTGGTGGGATGGGCAGCAGTGGTTCCATAATTTCAGGATGAGGAAGGAAAAATGTCTGTATTTCTTTGGTGAGCCAGCCCTGACACCATGGAATCAGATCACCTGGGAGAACGCTGTGGAAAACAGTGGCAATTACTCCATGGAAGCTGGATAGTCACTGTTCAGTGGAGCACCAAGTTGAGGTTGGAAGCACTTGTGGAGGAGGTTTGCAAGCAAACTAGGTAGTATGTTGCAGGATCCTGTGTGGTCAAAGTGGCCAAAATGCCAGAGAACATTGAAAGATTTCATAGATTCACATTTTCTAAGGTCAGAAGGGACCGCTGTGATCATCTAGTCTGACCTCTTGTACAGTACAAGCCACAGAATTTCCCTAGAATAATTCTTAGAAGGCATCTTTTATAAAAACATCCAATCTTGATTTTAAAATGGTCAGTAATGGAGAACCCACCACAACAGTTGCGGTTCTTGAACTATTAAGGTACCAGTGATAAAACCCATGTACTGGTTCTGTGTGTCCCACAACAAGCCCAGACGTATATTAAGAGAAAGGAATATTAGTCAATGGTGATGTAAGTTTTAGTGGACACAGTAGATTTGCAGTGATTACTGTAATCCTGTGGCAAAGGAAATTCATTAGAATGAGAACCCATTTCCACATTGCACATTCCCGGCGTTTCCAGATAGCACTAACTGAATATCAGTGTAAATGAGCCATTTTGATTAGCTCACTGCTCAGTCAGCAATAATTTTTTTTAAAAGATAGAAACTGTGTTAGAAGCAGTTTCAAAAGGGCAAAATATGTTTGTCCAAAGTAAGTAGGTTTTAATCTGAAAGAGACAAAGTAGGTGAGGTAATATTTTTTTCTTGGACCAACTTCTACTGGTGAAAGAGACAAGATTTCAAGCTCCAGAGAGCTCTTCTTTTATGGAGTTTGAAAGCTTGTCTCTTTCACCGACAGAAGTTGGTCCAGTAAAAAAGATATTATCTCACCCATCTTGTCTCTCTCATATTCAGGGAACAACACATTCACAACACCACTAGTTTTAATCTGCTTACTGGGGAAGCAACAAAAAATGATTAAAGGTCTAGAAAACATGACCTATGGGGGAAGATTGAAAAAACTGGGTTTGTTTAGTCTGGAAAAGAGAAGACTGAGAGGGGACATGATAACACTTTTCAAGTACATAAAAGGTTGTTACAAGGAGGAGAGAGAAAAATTGTTCTTAACCTCCAAGGATAGGACAAAAAGCAATGGACTTAAATTGTAGCAAGGGAGGTTTAGGTTGGACATTAGGAAAAACTTCCTGTCAGGGTGGTTAAGCATTGGAATAAATTGCCTAGGGAGGTTGTGGAATCTCCATCATTGGAGATTTTAAAGAGCAGGTTAGACAAACACCTGTCAGGGATGGTCTAGATCAGTGGTCAGCAACCTACAGCCTGTGGGCTGCATGCGACCAATCAGGGTAATCTGATTGGGGGCCACAAGACATTTTGTTGACATTGACCATCCGCAGGCACAGCTCCCCGCAGCTCCCAATGGCTGCGGTTCGCTGTTCCCAGCCAATGGGAGCTGTGGGAAGTAGCGGCCAGCACGTCCCTGCGGCCCGCCGCTTCCCGCAGCTCCCATTGGCCAGGAACAGTGAACCGTGGCCACTGGGAGCTGCAGGGAGCCATGCCTGTGACAGGCAACATCAGCAAAATGTCTCATGGCCTGCCATCAGATTATCCTGATGGGCTGCATGCAGCCCGCAGGACGCAGGTTGCCCACCACTGGTCTAGATAATACTTAGTCCTGCCATGAGTGCAGGGGACTGGACTAGATGACCTCTTGAGGTCCCTTCCAGTCCTATGATTCTATGAAACATTGTGGAAATATGCTAGCTGTTGGTTGTCCATATTATTCTTAGTTAATAGCCTTGATAGCCCAATTCTGTAAACACAAGGAATTTTATTCACTTGGATAAAGTTATGCTCCTGCTTACTGTTTGCTGGATCAGGACCTATATTTCTTAAATTCTGTAGGCGTTTTTCATTTGCCCTGGTAGTATGTGTAAATGTAATGATTTCTGGTATTGCTCACATCTTTCTGAGCTGATTCCCAGCCTTTTCCCACCTCTCCTTTTTCAGATCAGATTAAAAAAATAATGGGAGACTTATTTAAGGATGCAGTGGAGGACAAGAGCAGTGTAGCCTTAACCAAGGCTTTGGTTCCATGTCTCTGAAGAAAAACACATGCAGTAATGTGATATACAAAAATTCCATCTTGAGGTTTGGGTGACAAACCACTTTAATGTGACTCTCCAGGTTTGTGATGACATCCGAAACTTTCAATCGGATTATAGCCCTACATTACTTGGCTGCCTACCCTTTTTTCTTCGTGTGGCTATGCATAAGACCTGACTCAGATTCCTCTGACATAGAGGCAAAAGATTATTATGAAGATATGGGGTTTTTGGCCCCCAAAATAAACTTGGTGGCCTCTTTTAATTCAGCTTATGGGCTACTACCCATATTATGGAAACCACCAGCTGATATTGTGGTGTGGGTTTTTTTCCTCTCCTTTAAGTAAGAACTGGATTGAATTTGAATGGTGTTAAATCCATTTTAACATCCCACTAGAAAGCTTCTTCTCTAGGTCATGATGGTGCGCAGACAGAGCCATGGGGGAAGACTGTGTTCACAAGAGACCTGATCTTCAAAGGTGCTAAGCACTCTTAGCTTGCATTGAATTCAATCAAGGTTGTGAGTGCTCAGCACTTTTGAAAATCAGGCCCCATGTGGCCTGAGGAGAATCCAGTATGTTTAGTGTCTCATTATTCAGGAGCTTAAAAATGATTGAAAGAGAGGGGAAAAAACCGACAAACCCAAACTTCATAAACATTCATTAAAGTCCATCATCAGTGTTTAAGCAGCACAATAGCATAACAATATGTCAATTGTCACTTTGTACCATGCACATTTTATTCCCAAATTACCCCAATAACCTAAATAAGAAAGGAGAAAATGTACAAAGAATTCATATGGCCATCTGGAATGTATAATGTGGAAAGATCTGGAATGCATTACATGGTCTGGAAAGTGGCTGGTCGAATTCCAGAGAGCTAAGATAGACTTCAAAGTCTGGCCACACATCAGTGAAACTGCTGATCAGCTCAGATATTTAAAGTGGCTGTAGATGAATGAATTTATTACATTTTTTATCTGTTGCATTCAGATGGGAAAACATGACCATAGACAGGTACTCCATTAATTTCATGCTGGATTTTTTGTTTAACTATAAACCATATTTTCAAAATCTTATGTTGTCTCATGACTTTAAAAAAAGGTGTTTCCTTTTCCTTCATTATATTGCTGTATTACAAGGGCAATACAAATTTGCAGAAAAATATGGCATGATTAAAATATGCTTTTTATAATAGAACACAGGTAACAAAAATAATCTTTTCAAGGACAAGGCAAGCCAATGTTTTTTATTTGATTTTTTTTTAAAATAAATCTATCATCTGAGCTCTTCCAAATGTTAAAACATCATCCTCCAAAATTAACTGCTGGACCTGAATCCTGATGATCCAAATTCCTATCATTTTTTTTCGAGTGTTGATGAAAAAAATGGACCTTGCTACTTTTATTAATTTAGCTTCAGAATCAGGATGGTATGTATTCAAGGAATATTTTACTCACCACTGAAAAGAGACAACCAATCTGTGGGATCTGATTTTCTATAATGGGTAAATGAATTCCCCCAACTACCCAACTCTCCTTTTTCCTTCTTTGAAAGTTGAAGTTGTTATAGCACTTGATATAAAGAGCCCTTCGCTCAGATTGCAAGGCTAAGCTACTGTATCTGAACTACTGCTCTCATGAACTGCACTATGTACTGCAAGTAGTCAAACATCAACCTTCGTTATAAGCAGCAAAAGAAGTATTTCCTCTAATGTGACACAAAAATGCTACTCATAACAGAATCTTACCAAAGTAGTTACAGTGTGGTTTTTTTCTACTGAATATTCTTCACTAACCAATTTTTCCTTTTAATTTCTTGCTCCCATTGATTTAAGTGGTTACGGTATCAGGTAAACTACTGGGAGAGATTTAATTACTATTTATGCTAATGTAATGCACGCCCCTCGCTTCTTTGACTAGAGGCAGCCCCAAGAAGTTAACTTGCTCTCTACTACAGATAAGCTCAGGTGACTGTATGTTTGTGTTTTGTTTTTGGCAAAACCCAAATAATCATGTTTTACCTTTCCAAGAACAACACCAAACTCCTACTCTTGGATCATGCACTTAGCCATCCCCCAGCATTGCCAATATACACATAGGCCCATGCAGCAAGTCAGCCCTTAGTGTTTTAGAAGCATTTGGTAAACAAGTACCCATATTGTCCAAAAAGAGAGAGAAGCATGCAAGAATTCATTCCCTCCTTCAAGATACCAACACCCTCTAGCAGCCTCCCGCCCATCTTTCCACCCAGGCAAGTAACTCCTCCTGCCTGGCAGCTGAATGACCAATTTAGGTAAGTAATCAGCCAATCTTGGTCATTTAGTCACCTTCCTTTTCCCCCTGCAACATTAAGGGACCTTGAAGGTGCTTTTCAAGGCCTAGCTCCTATTGGGCATTACTATGGACCTGATCCAGTTCTCTTTAAAGTCAATGGGGGTTTTGCCCTATGACATTAAGAGGTGTGGCAGAAGTATCATCATCTGGAACAGCACGGGCTACTTGTAAACACAGGCTCTGGCTGTTGCCCTAAAAGTGGGCAGTTTGTTTAAAAGCAGAAGACATGCAGGACTTGTAGGTGACTCTCTGGGAACTGATGCTTTTCTGATCTCCTTCCCTATACTCTTTAAAATTCTTCAGTGGTGAGTCCCCCTCTGAAGGCTCAAAAGTCGAGGTGTTTCATCTCATTATCACCAACAATATTCAAACATGCAATCATCCCATTCCCATGGTAATTTGGCACATCAGCTTCTGGTTCCTTCTGAAGCCCAGATGTGTAGGGACACATAATAATGGACAATAATGAAAAAAGAAAAGTTAACTGAACATCTTGGAACCTCCAAGTAGACTCAGTTGTAGAAACAGGCAAGGATCAGGTGCCATTTCACTTACCCTTAATTCATACCTTTAAAAGAGGAGCAAAGTAACTTACATACATTTAATCAAAGTCCCAGCCATACTTCCAAAGCACCTGTTTTTCACAGATGAGACTATTCTGAAGACATTGCAGATTGACTTTAAATCAGCACTGAGTGAAGAGGAACATCTGTTTCATGTAGTAAAAATTTACACTTTTTATCCTAGCTTTGGGCACAACTATGGTCAGCATTATGGTGTCCACAGTAGGGGAAAATATGACTGTGAGACTACTGGAAACATAGCATCTGGATGGAGGCTGAATTGTGATAAGATGACAGTCTGAAAGATCACCAAGAAACCTCACTACTAGATCCTTCATTTAACTTCTTGGTTGAGAACAGTGAGTAAATGGGAACAGTAACTAGGCAAAACATACTTTCACCACAAAGCCCATATGTCTTAACTAAAGACACAGCCAAATCAAATCCCTAGGTTTGAACAGCTACACATTTTGGAAAGGGTTAAAATCTAGATCTGAATTTTCTGGACCAGGCCCATCTCCAGTGGTTTAATCAAATGAATAAAGTTGCCTGAAAAAAATAGTGTTTCTGGACATTCATTAAAATTCCCAATAACTGCTTGATTTGACCATGTTTATAGACCATATTACTTGCTATTTGTAAATATTTGCATGGAGGGATTTTTATTTGAACAGAAGGAATGGCTATTCTTCATACAGATACTTGTATTTGTAAACAAACTAGGCTATTCATGCTTGAACTACAGTATTAGCTATTAGTTATTCATTATTTCCCATTGTTATTCTCTTATTTTAAAAAAATCATTTATCTAATTAGGGAGCAGAAGTAATACTATGTGTAGGCTAGAAAGGATTAGATTTTTGTTGGTAAACATCAATTTCATTGTACACACACAAACTGATGAAAAATATTTCCATCGGTAATAATCAAAATTTACAAATAGGCAAAGAAAGAAAAATGCTGCGTGAGAATGTATTCGAGTTTGATTTGGGGATACTGACTTCATATATTTTGAAATGTGATGTTGACAATTTGTTTTAATGGTTATAAAGTTGTAACTTGTTGAATCTCAACATCTACTTGTGACACTCTGTATCTCGGGGGGAAACCCTGCACCCCAATGTTCATCCTTATAATATGATTGTGTGATATCCAATGAAAAGTTTGTCATGTCGGGTGTCTCCAGAAGGCTCATGATGCACTGAACATTGTTGTTATAGTAATGTTATAGGTTGTAATTTCAAGTATATAGTTATGAGGCTGCAAATGTGTCCTCATGGCTTAAAACAAGCCAAGGCAAAACTCTCCAGGAACAGAGGGGCAGTTCACACCTCATCAGGGCATGTATGGTACAAACCCAGCCCAGCCTCAAAGGAACAAAGGACACAGGCCTAGGCAGCAACATAGGATCTGTTGGACTCTTCAGTGAGTCACCCCCCTTCCCTTGGTCAGTTTGGAACTACGATGAGGTAATGCTCATCTGACTCAGAAGGGGGTGGGGGCAAAGCCAAGGGGGAAGAAAGAACATGATAAAAGGGAGAGACGTTTGCCATGCTCTTCCTCTCTCTTCCACCTACATCTACAGACACCACCACCAAGCAACTGAAGCGCTGATCAAAGGGGAGAGCCTGGCTGAAGGGCAACCAGCCAGCCTGTGGTGAGAAGCATCTAAGTTTGTAAGGGCACTGAAAGTGTTAAGATCAGCTTAGAATGCTTTTATTTAATTTGACCAAATCTGACTTGTGCTTTGACTTATAATCACTTAAAATCTATCTTTTGTAGTTAATAAATTTGTTTATTTATTCTCCTACCTGAAGCAGTGCATTTGGTTTGAAGCATGTCAAAGACTCCCCTTGGTATAACAAGCCTGGTACATATCAATTTCTTTGTTAAATTGATGAACTCATATAAGCTTGCAACATCCAGCGGGCATAACTGGACACTGCAAGATGGAGATTCCTAGGGTTGTGTCTGGGACCAAAGATATTGGCTAGTGTCATTCGGTTGCACAATCCAAGCAGTGGCTGGCCAAAAGTGCTCACTCACATTCTGGGAGAAGCTTACATGCCAGAGACTGTGCATGAACAGCCCGGGAGTGGGGGTTCTCACAGCAGAGCAGGTAAGGCTGGCTTCCAGAGTTGAGGATTGGAGTGACCTAGCAGATCACCGGTCCGGATAACACCAGGGGAACGTCACACTACTGTCATCAAATTGTTGTTTGACCCTCTCCTGCATAATTTCCCACTACTGTGAACATTTAAATTGATAAAAATAAAAAAATGCTTAAAACCCATAATTTTGTGCAACTGTAAAATTTTAAAATGATAAATTTTTAAAAGCTGAAAAAGAAACATTGATATTATTTATCAAAATTATATTTAACCCCCTCCATCCCTCGAATTCTTAGAAGACTAACTATGTGATTTAGGTGAACACGAATAACTAAGAATGAACAGTCAATGTGAACAATTTGCAAATTCCCCATACGCTGAAGTTTGTTCATAGATTTCATAGATTATACGGCCAGAAGGGACCACTCTGATAATTTAGTCTGACCTTCTGCATAATACAGGCCATAGAACTTTCCCAAAGTAGTTCCTGTTTGAACTAGAACATGTCTTTTAGAAAAATATCCAATTGTGATTTTAACATTTCCAGTGATGGCAACTCCACTACAATCCTGGGTAAGTTGTTCCAGTTGTTAATCACCCTCACTTATTTATTTCACTTTATTCTATTTAATTACCATCACTTAAATTATCCAGTGCACATGTGCAAATAATGAATGAATTGGTAAAAATCAGGATCAGTTTGGGAATGATTCACCAATGAAAAAAAAAATAACTAAATGTGCTGGATATTTGACTCCCAACAAAAAAAATTCAACTAGCTGGGCAAAGGAATAATAGAATTATCACATGGCCTAAGTGTGAATGATATCACAAATGTAGATTTAATAAACTTCTGAACAATCTTAAATGCCCTGGATGTAGCAGCTTAGGAAAGTGATCTGGAACTCAGATCAGAGGGCATGGAGGAAGAGAACCAGGCCCTCTGAGAGGTGAGAATTGCTCCCAGTAATCACAATGGGGTAATCACTCCAAAGCCTAATGAGGGATACTTAAAATGTTGACGTTAACTATTCCATTGCTGATTATTTTGCAGAAATGTCAAGCTTAATGTACTTCTCCATCCTTGAAGAAAGTATGCAGATATTAGGTCAAGGTGCAGTGTGGCAACTAGTTCTTGCTGGAGTGGAGAATGAGGATTCAGCCTCCTTAACTAAAATGTGGGATGGGGTTGACTAGGAGGCCGATGTGTTACTAGAATGTGTTAGCTAGCATGTTCTAACATTCTAGTGTACAGAACCCAAAGCTGTACTTTAGCATGTGCTAAACTGGTCAGTTTAAAGAGTAGGGGATTGAAGGCTTCAACTTGATGCTCTAGTACATGTTAAAAGTAACACCCTGCCTTGCCTACGTTAGAATACTCTAGTTGGAAAGCTACCGTTTTCTAACGACACACCTTTAAATCCTAGTCAAGACAAATCTTACATCACTGTCCAAAAGCGGGCTGGGGGAGAGGGGATACATCCCCCCTCCCTACTACAAAAGCTTCAACTATCTCCTAGCTGCCCCAAACCAAACCTGATTCCCACATCTTCCTGGGTCCTAAATGATCCGTACATCCCTTAGCCAAGGGTTACAACTTCTAGTTTTCCTCCAACAACTTCTAAAGCACAAAGAAGCACTTCAGTATAAAAATCTGTATCATACTGACCGGAGGAGAGAGGACAGTGAAGGAGAGAGGACTTGGCGGACAGTGTCATGTAATTCTAAGATAATGGGCTACATAGTGTATGAAGTCTGGTCTGTAACTTAAAATCTTATTTCTCTGTAATGAGAAGGAGATGAAATCATCAGTGAACATTTACTTCAAGTCTGAATACAGAAGGATACTTATCTGTTAGGTTTGGCTTTACCTTTGTGCCTTTCTCATTTCTCTTCATGGTTTGTTTCATGTTCTTCCCATTCTCATTTAAGTGTTTTATTTTTTTAGAATGGTTTATTTATCCTTTTGGAGCATTTAATTTCCTCTTTGCCAATCTAAGCCAAAACACAGCCAGTTTCCTTTGCCTGATGTTTGACCAGGAACATATTTTTTTTTTAATCTGTTATGAATTTGAAAACAAGCTTCAGCCCAAATTCTGCATGAGATCATGCGTGGACTTTTTAATGGCAAAACTAGGAGTGGTTGTCATGTTCATAATTATCTAATGAGGAAATACATAAGTTGTTTTCAGAGCCACCCATCATCTGGTGTGTGTCCCATTAGAATGCCAAGTTTTTTCTGAGAATCACTGATTATGAAAAGCCATAGATATTTTGCCATACGAACTATGTGATTTAATATGTACTCCCCTAAGGAACTGTCATGGAAAAAAAGACCTTAACACAAGTTTTCTGATCTAATGCCCAGGATATAATGTGGTTTTGTTGCTTTCTACATATTTTTATGAAAAAAATATTTTAAATTGTGCATATTTAAACATAAAAGAACTCAAAAGACTAAAATAATTACACTATAAACATTAATTCTACATAAAATGAAGCAGTAAAATATATAGAGAAGGTATATGGTACATTATCAGGCAAATACCCTTTTTTCAAAGATGCATTCCAAAATTATTAAGCATATTGAAGAGCAAGTCAGAACATCTTTGAAGTGATCATATTTTACTTTCCCCAGACTTTAGCTGAGTTGTCATCCCCTTAAGTGTGTCTTTGGGTAAATCTTACATAATATATAACCATACTTTCTTTTTATGGTGTATAACACCTTTCATCTGAGGATCTCAAAGTGTTTTTCCAATCTCTAATTATCCACTCTGTGTGAATGAGCAGAGGCAGGTAGGTAGGTATTATTTCATAAATGTGTAACCTGAAGCACGGAGAAGTTATGACTATCCACGGTCATAGAATGAGTCGGTGGCACAGCTGGGAAAGGAACCCAGCAAGCTAAATCATTGTACAGCTCTACTCACTAATAATGCTCTTTCCTTTTGGCCTAGTGGAGCAAGCACTGGCTAGGGTTTCAGGAGACCTGCGTTCTGTTCCCATTTCTGCCACTGGCGTGCTGGGTGACCTTGGGCAAAACACTACCCCTCTTGTTTTGGGGTAGTGTTTTGCCCAAGGTCACCCAGCACGCCAGTGGCAGAAATGGGAACAGAACGCAGGTGCCTTGGTTTCCCTTCTGTAAAATTGGGATAATAGTATTGACCTCCTTGGGAAGCACTTTGTGAACTACTGATGAAAAGTGCTATATAATTATAGCACTGGTATTATTATTATTCCCTTTAAAGTGTATCCAGCATGCCAAAACCATACAGGAAAATCTAAGGGCAGCAGCTTTAAAGACACAGCAAAGCTAATCAGTCCGAACACTGCATGAGTTTGTTCTGTGACGTTGGAATAGGTTGTTACATTAAAATGGGTGCTATTTAGAACAACACATTTTTTCTTGACAGATTCAACTAGTGCAGTCCAGCAGCCAAGCCTTGCACAGAAAGAGCTTTTCTCCCAAAGGTTTGACAGGAACCTGAGGTAACTTCAGTGACCTTTATTTCCATCAGTGATGAGGGCTGCCCCCACTGGGTGGTTACAGCTGCCCCAGACTTTGGAGGGGGTTCTCCAAAATCATTCTGATTGCCTCTGGATGGACAGTGGACAGAATGCAGTGTGTGTAATACAGAGGCTTAATACAGCTACTCCCAGATTCTGGACAGCAATAGGGAGCAAGTCAGCTGCCTTTCAATCTCCCAGTAAAAGGAGAGGACTAAAGTGGAGAAAGGAAAAGCAGGGGGAAAGCTTTAAAAAACAAACCCACCCGTGGCCCAGTATAAGACACTCTGTATCTTATCCCCGGGAGCCATTAGTCTAGGATTCTGTGGTGTAAGCCCTTAGCTCCACATTAATTCCATTGTGGCGACCTGCCTCATTGCCGCACAATCTGTGTGGCTGTGGGCAACCAGAGACATGAGGAAGGAATTAACTCCTTATCGGTTGGATCCAGCACAGAACACCTACACTCTCTCAAAAGCACATTTAGGTTTGCTGCAGCCCTATGTTTTGTATCCTTTTGGGAGAGGGGGGGGGGGAAGTTGAATAACCTTAATTTTGATCTGCTTGGAAACAGAACCCTGCTTGGCAAAATATTTATTATTGTTTCATATCCAGCTTCATATAAACACAATGTATGGGGGAACCAAGCCTGAGGCTTTTAAATGCCAATAATATGCCTCGATCCAGTTGAACATGTTGCCCGCCTAAGGGGCTCGAGGGGACAACAAAGGTCCGTGGCCCAGTGTGCTTGGCACCAATAAAGACACCGAGGGGAGAAAGCAAGCCAAGTTTATTTCAGAGCTCTGAAATGGCACTAGGAGACCAGCATGTCTCAAATCCAGTGCAACAAATACAAACAACTTTTACCTTTTATACTCCAAACTGTTTGCATACATCTCTTTGTCTGTCTGTTTCCCCTACCCCTCCCTTTCAGACAACTGTTACAATAAACTCTACATAAGCTTGTGAGAAAACTTTCCCAGTCTCTGCGACCTTGAGTTAGACATCTGCAATCTAACTACCCCTCCTTTTCCCTCGCTCCTTATCTGTATTATTTCTGCTAGTGTGAGTGAAACTGCAGCCATCTGCTAGAAACGCTGACCAATACATTTCTGCTTTAGCCTGCTTCAGAGCATGTAAGCAGTTAGCATAGAAGTAGGTGAGAGTGCACAAGATGGAGTTTGGGGGTTCAGGTAGGCCCAGAGCAAAAGAGTTTCATCGACACTTTGGCCTTCCACTCTCCCGAGTTACCTGGTAACTATGCCTAGTGGACCCCAACAAACACATATTTCCATCTCTCTCTAAATGTTGAGTTGGCTGATGGCTCCTTTGTCCTGGAGCTCATTTCAGAAAGGCCCATGGTTCTGTGACAGAATCATACACAAGTGTGCAACTGACACTTCTCTTTTCAACTACTTTTCACTTGAATGAATTGGTGTCTGTAGAAAATATTGGGCCAATCCTAATCTAAAAGGCTCTGGAATCATTTTATCAATTACTCAGGCATTTTAAAAAGATTACAGGATGATTTCATAAGGATTGTTTGTAAGATTTCACTTTTTTTCTTATTTTCCTCTGAAAATTTGAATTCAATGTAAAAATGAGCTATTAATGCAATTTTAAATTTAAGGTTTAACACCCCCCAAAAAACAGAAAATTCAGAGCTCTTGACTCTGTATAGGCAAATGTAGTAGAACCAGTCCATTTGTGCAGTGTGAGTGGAAGACACATTACATGTATTACCTGCAGCCTATAGAGTTCTGCTCTACAGATTCTTGGATTCTGGGCACAAGCATGTGGCTACACCAGCTATAGAGGAAGGTACTTTTGTGTAGTAGAAAAGAGAAGAGGAGGCTATCAGCCTAAGTCAGACAAATCCAAGGCTACTATCATTCTCTACTGGAGTGTTTTTTCATGTAAAGAATGCATCACAGCTTATACAGAAGTAAATATATCTTTAGAAATCATCAAAGACATTATACCCTAAAGAATGTCCTCTGCTGAGGAAGAGGAACACTTCTCCAAACAAACCACCTCTAAAGAAAAGACACTACTAGAGAACACCTCTAACAAACGTCTACTAAATGAGCTACTTTCTAGGCACTACCTCTCCTAGCACAACCCTTACTAATTCTACTTCCCTCCCACCCCCACCCCCTGAGGCTTTTATAATTGCAAGCAGAACCCAAATAGCCCACAGGTGAACTTCCTCTTAATTTACTCCACCCTAATTGGGGCCAATAGAATCCTTTATCAAACTGGACACAGGTGCCTTAAAAAAAAAAAGATCACAGATATTTATTCTGCTTTACAGTCTAATTCAGCTGTAGGAATTCCTGATATTCCCCTTGTAGACCTCCACAGGGAATAGTCTAATTATTTAGATGATACACTGGGGGAAAGGAGTTGCTCGTAGGAAAATAAGATTCATGACAGGGTTGTCCTTTGCACTGGACCTGCCATTCAGTGGCATGACCTATTAGGATAAAGATCAATTTAACATTCAAGGCCAAAAAGAACAAGCAAAACCTCAGTTGTACAGTGGATTGGGCTGGGTGAAAAGAGCTCATGTTAAAGAGGTCCCTGCTTCTTGCACACCACAACATCCTATTGTTCTAAACTCTAGCCCTCTCCTCTCTCAAAGGGCTGCACAATAGTGGAAATTGCTATAGCTTTAGGGTAATCAGTGCAAACTTTAGGCATGGAGTTTGGAAACAGACAGCTCTTAGGTTCAGCCCTTATATTTAATTTTAATTAACTTCCTTACTTTTGGTTGGAGCTATAGGCTGTAATGGTTTTATGAATTTTTATTATGCTGTGCTTTTGCCTTTATTCTGCTACTGTGCAGCTGCTTGAAGTAACTACACTAAAGTGCATGTTCTGAACAAATAAAGATGTTGTTCAAAGGCTCCCAGAACAACAGATGTATGAATGGCTTTTGGCTTTCTCCATTCACCTGTTTGCATCCAATATAACACCAGAAATTCTCCCATTGAACACTGTTGTAGAGATTTGGGAAATGTAACAATTTTAAGACAAACTCTTTTAGCTAAAATTGTCTTTGGTGTAGCTCCATTGAACTAAACATGGTTAAGCTTAAAAGAAAAGGAATTACCCATTGTCTAATAAAGTTGAAAGATGACAGTTCCTGTGGCTTTTTAAATTAAAATTAAAAAATACATTGAGTTTTATATTGTTCTGTAATATTTGTATTCACTTTTATATACACATACATACATGTGAGATTTGAATGTAAAGCAGCATCAAATCTTATTAAAATAATTGGCCCTGATGTTTCTTAAATGATAAATCAAATGAAAATTTTAATTAAGATGATGTAGATATGAATAACTTTGGAACACTTTGGACCTGGTTTTTAAAATACATGTACACAACTACATTCTAATTGGCATGTAGAGTTGTACAGGAACATTGTGTAAATGGACAGCTAGGCGATTAATCAGTCATATGCACATGCATGCATTTTGTACATTAGTTTATAAAAATCAGTTACTTTATTTCAACTTATATTTTCTATAGAAAGAGAAATCATTAATATAATTAAAAATACATACACAACAGATTTATTTATTAGGGAAAATAATTTCCCATCACTTTCCACAGATATTTAATGATACCTGAGTTCTCATGGGTGTGTGAGAGAGTGCTGGACCCATGCAAAATTTCCACTGAGACTAGAAATCTATGGAACAAACATTTGGAAGACTGCTGTCATTGGTGTCTTGATGAGCTTGTCTTTATAACTCCTCATAAAGCACAATAGGGTTGTTGTTGTTATTATGGTGAGATTTTGTTTTGTGGGTATTGCCCAATGTGGAGAGTAAAACATTTGTGCTATAAAAGTACAGCAAGCAAAATGTTTCAAAACCCTAGCCTAGATGACACAAAACACATCTGGTTTCAGGTTTTGTAACAAACTCAGAAATGAGTTCTGATTACTTAAAGGTTTGCAGACGTGGGGCCAGTTTCTAATAAAGCAGGGCCAATTGATGGTATTGTGTTGAAAACCATGCAAAATTTTTGTTTCACTGGCTTTGAGAAACTCAGTGATTTTGACTCAGTTTCACTTTGATATTCTGGTTTCATTTAATGCAAAACAGAAAGCAAAATTCAGGGTTAGAGAACCCACATGGACTGAAACCATAGAAATTTATCCATGAACTGACTACATCTTCATCTTCACATGTGCATAATTTTTTAAATTTCATTATTATACAATTAATGTCAGAGGCACAAGCCACAACATTTAGATCAGGATTTCAAACTATTAAAAGTTATTTGTCATACCATAGCACCTAGGAGTCCAGGTCATGAACCAGCGGCCCATTGTGCCAGGCACTGTACAAATACAGAACCAAAAGACTGTCTTCACCCCAAGTTGCTTACAGTCTAAGTCTGGGGTTCAGATCTGGGGGTTTGATTCAGACCATTTTCCAGACAAGGATCACTCTGCAAAAGTCAGTTTTTGATTCTGACCACCCTCTTGGGCCTGATTCATCACTGTGTTACTCCAGTTTTGCACTGGTGTCATTTCAATGACTTCAATATGTGCTGTTTCTTTAAATCTGTCACAGGAAGCCAGGTAAGAGGGAGATAGGAACGATTCTAGTTATAAACTGTTTAGGGAATCAGAGAGAGAGGCAAAGAGGGTAGCTTTAGGGCTAGTACTGATTACCTTACTGTGGAATTTCTTGTTCAGTCTTAGAAGAAAACACCTTCCTGTCATACAACAGGGGCAGAGGTAAGTTGCAGCTGGAATATCTTTACTCTCAGTTCCCATCTGGCAGTAGGAAGGTGATCTCAAGGGAGAGGAGGTTGCACCTGTTGTGCAACAGCAGGGGTCTAAAGAAAAGAAAAGGCAGTGGGCAGGAGAGGAGGGGGTCACTTGGAAACAGGGTACATCATCAGGAAGTAAATTTCCAACGATATATGGAGTTAGGTAAATGTAATGAGACGAGCAGTTCTCATGATATTAAAGCCCCCATCAGAACCAGAACCCCAAAATAGGCCATAGTGTTTCACTTCTGGTTGAAAATAGACCTGGCTGAATAATGGGGAAAAATCATGCAGTGAAAATGTGCTCAAATTGCAATGAATATTATTCACAATGAGTTATACAATCAACTCCAGATAGAGCACAAAATTGGGATATGCAAACCTTTTATGAGAAACAGCAAAATCGCATGTGGTGTGAGGAGGCATGGGGAAAATGGATCCAAATACAAGATTTTGGGTTTGTCCCTTATCTAATTTTATTTATATGTGTGAGTACTCTCGAAGAAACTATATGGGTCATGTACATTATGGGATGTTTCACACACATGCCAGATGTCAGTTACCACTAAAAGGAGAGGGAAATCTGTTTGCTTAAGGAAAAGCAACAGTCATTTGCAATTTATGATCTGACAAAATAATAGTTAATTAATAATACCATATTTCATGGTTTTACGCTCCTTCACATCTTCAAACCACTTTACTGACATTAATTAAAATGCTTCTTCTCATGATTTCAAAACAATTCTAGAGGGGAAATGAACCAAAGAGAGGTTGAGATATATAAAACACACAATCCCCACCGCTAGTTTGCCCAGCTGAAAAATTGCATTTTTAAATCATGAAAATCAAAACTAAACTATGCTGTTGTTTCTGATGTTTGGGCACAACATTAAAAAGTACTTGATTTTAATGAAGGTCAGATTCCTTCATAATAGGAAAACATCTGTCCCACATGCAGAAATTTGATTGAACTAAGCAGGCACTTCCCCACCCTCTAAATTGCACTGACAAAAACAAAAATGGCAAAGGAAGAAAAATATTGAGCTCAGATCTTTGGCCCTGTCTAAGCTACAAAAATAACCAGAGCAGGAGGCCCGGTTACAATATGTTTGCCCTCACTGCAACATGGTTAAATGTGTAGTGCAGAGGGGACCATTCTGCATGCCTAGGTGTTAGGCGTTATCCAATCTTCACTATAAATACGCTACCCTATAAAATTTTAAGTGTAAAAGGGTCCTTTGATAAATGTTTTAGACTGAATAAACCAGAGGCCAAACTTTACTCTCATTATTAACCAGAGTAATCTCACTGAGTTGTGCTAATAGGGTCACTAGCACTTGAAGTAAGTGGGTCTACTCGTATAAGGGAATCAGGAATAGAAAGTCTTGAAGTCTGTTTTCACTTGACAAGCTGTAATTTGTATTACATTGAAATTATGTTCAGTGATGTCCCCAATCGGGATACAAACATACAAGACACAGCCCTGGCCTTACACAGCTTACAGTCTAAGAAGACATGTGACTTAGGAAGGGTATGTATGCAATATGCAGACGCATATTTGTAAACTTTTTAAAATAATTGTAAATTAAGTGCATCTTCTTCTAGAGCCATTATTAATCGGATGATTTTTTGTAGGTATCATCGCAGAGGTGGATCTGGAGGAGGAAAGGGAAATGGCCTAATGGATCACTTCAGACAGGGAATTCCATGTGCAAGGGGAAGTGTGGAAGAAGAGTTGAGGCAGGTGGATGAAGCTGGAGGAGGAGAGGAGGCAGGGCTAACATGGAAAGAGATAGAGAACTTTAAACAATGCTTTCAAAGAGGTCTAAGATGGAGTTAAAATAACAGGCAAGGAAGCTGATCTTAGCGACTGCATTCTGTATGGACCATTTTATATGGGGTGCTGTAGGTGTTAGGAAGGCCAGGGATGTATATGTTACAGTAATCAAGAGTTACAATGAGAACCTGGATGATAGTTTTGTCTTTGTGACAAATGTAGAGGTGCTCTGTCATAACTATCCATCTGTATCTCAAAATGGGATTTATGTGCTTATGTGAAAGGCCTGGTCTACACTATGACTTTAATTCAGATTTAGCAGCGTTAAATCGAATTAACCCTGCACCCGTCCACACAACGAAGCCATTTATTTCGAAATAAAGGGCTCTTAAAATCGATTTCTGTACTCCACCCCGACGAGCGGAGTAGCGCCAAAATCGATTTTGTCATTTCGAATTAGGGTTAGTGTGGCCGCAATTCGATGGTATTGGCCTCTGGGAGCTATCCCACAGTGCACCATTGTGACCGCTCTGGACAGCAATCTGAACTCGGGTGCACTGGCCAGGTAGACAGGAAAAGCCCCACGAACATTTGAATTTCATTTCCTGTTTGCCCAGCGTGGAGAGCACAGGTGACCACAGATAGCTCATCAGCACAGGTAACCATGCAGGCCGATAATCAAAAAAGAGCACCAGCATGGACCGTACGGGAGGTACTGGATCTGATCGCGATATGGGGAGAGGATTCAGTGCTAGCAGAACTTCGTTCGAAAAGACGAAATGCCAAAACTTTTGAAAAAATCTCCAAGGGCATGATGGAGAGAGGCCACAATAGGGACTCAGATCAGTGCCGCGTGAAAGTCAAGGAGCTCAGACAAGCCTATCAAAAAACAAAGGAGGCAAACGGTCGCTCCGGGTCAGAGCCGTGGACATGCCGCTTCTACGCCGAGCTGCATGCAGTTCTAGGGGGGGCTGCCACCACTACCCCACCTCTGACCGTGGATTCCGAGGCGGGGATAATCTCATCAGCTACACCTGAGGATTCTGCGGACGGGGAAGAGGAGGAGGAGGAGGAGGACGAGCTTGCGGAGAGCACCCAGCACTCCCAACCCAGTATCCAAGACCACAACCCCATGGAAGGGACCTCAGGTGAGTTTACCTTTTAAAATATAAAACTTGTTTTAAAAGCAAGCGTTTTTTAATGATTACTTTGCCCTGAGGACTTGGGATGCATTCGCGGCCAGTACAGCTACTGGAAAAGTCTGTTAACGTGTCTGGGGATGGAGCGGAAATCCTCCAGGGACATCTCCATGAAGCTCTCCTGGAGGTACTCCAAAAGCCTTGCCACAAGGTTTCTGGGCAGTGCAGCCTTATTCCGTCCTCCATGGTAGGACACTTGACCGCGCCATGCTTGCAGCAAGTAATCTGGTATCACTGCATGACAAAGCCTGGCAGCGTATGGTCCCGGTGTTTGCTGGCATTCAAGCAACATCCGTTCTTTATCTCGCTGTGTAATCCTCAGGAGAGTGATATCGCTCATGGTAACCTGGTTGAAATACGGGAATTTAATTAAGGGGACAGAGGTGGCCGTTCCTTCTGGGCTGTTTGCCTGTAGCTGAAAAGAAATCCTTCCCTGCAATTAGCCAAGTGCGGGGGGGGGGGGGGAGAATTGGCCCAGAGCTTTTCACGTTTGGCTAGCAGGGATCTTCCCTGATACCAGCCACGTGGTGGGGGGAGGGGTAAAGCGATCATCCCAGAGAATTCATGGCAGAGTGGGGGGTGTTAGTTTGGTTCCTGCAGGGATCTTCCCTGATACCAGCCACGCGGTGGGGGGAGGGATAAAGCTATCATCCAGAGAATTGGATGGGGAGGGGGGTTAGTTTGTTTTCTGCTGCTGAAGGTTAACAGGAAAACCGCAGCACTCAATGGACTTTGCTTGGTATGTGGGAAAGGAGGGCGCAGAAGCCGAAAGACAATGGCTTACCATGGCCGCATGCAAGCCGAATTCTGTTGCCCTGACCTGCGTCTGTGATCTCTAGCAGCAAAGCCACAGGCACTCAATATTAAGAGGCAAAATGCGACCTTGCACAGAAATCACATGTGCTATGTAATGTGAATAGTGTTGGTCACCGTGAAAGAGTATAAGCATTGTTCTGCAAAATGTATCTTTTTTAAAAATTCTCTCCTTTTTTCCCTCCCCTCCAGCAGCTGCAAATTCTTCAAGCCTCCCTCCTCCGTCCCGAAGGCTATCTCAGATAAGGCGTCGGAAAAAGAAGATGCGAGACGATATGTTTGCAGAAATCATGGAATCCACCCGCAGTGAAAGAGCTCATCTGAATGAGTGGAAGGACACGGTTTCAAAGTATAGGAAAGAAGCCAGTGAATGTGAGGACAGGAGGGACCAACGTGAGGACATGAGGGACCAACATGAGGAGAGGAGAGACGCTCGAGATGAGAGGTGGCGGCAGGAAGATCAGAGGAGGCAGGATGCAACGCTGGGGCTGCTGCGTGAGCAAACAGACATGCTCCGGCGTCTGGTGGAGCTTCAGGAACGGCAGCAGGATAACAGAGTGCCGCTACAGCCCCTGTATAACCCCCTCCCCTCTCCCCATGTTCCATAGCCTCCTCACCCAGACGTGTAAGAACACGGGGGGGGGGGGAGGCTCCGTACACCTTCCCATTCCATCCCAGTGGACAGACCAAGCAAAAGGCTGTCATTTTTTTAACCTTTTTTTAGTGGCCTTTTCCTTCCCGCCGATCCTCCTCCCAAACCCCACCCGGGTTCCCTCCCTCTTTTTATAATCAATTAATAAAGAATAAATGATTTTTAAACGATAGTGACTTTATTTCGTTTGAAAGCAAGCTGGGGGAAGGGGGAGGGTGGGTTCCTTACACAGAATGAGTCAATAAAGGGGGCGGGTTTTCATGAAGGAGAAACAAACAGAAATTTCACACTGTAGCCTGGCCAGTCATGAAACTGGTTTTCAAAGCTTCTCTGATGCACAGCGCTTCCTGGTGTGCTCTTCTAATAGCCCTGGTGTCTGGCTGCGCGTAATCAGCAGCCAGGCATTTTGCCTCAGCCTCCCACCCCGCCATAAAGGTCTCCCCCTTACTTTCACAGAGATTGTGGAGCACACAGCAAGCAGAAATAACAATGGGGATATTGGTTTGGCTGAGGTCTGAGCGAGTCAGTAACGATCGCCAGCGACCTTTTAAACGGCCAAATGCACATTCTACCACCATTCTGCACTTGCTCAGCCTGTAGTTGAACAGCTCCTGACTCCTGTCCAGGCTGCCTGTGTATGGCTTCATGAGCCATGGCATTAAGGGGTAGGCTGGGTCCCCAAGAATAACTATTGGCATTTCAACATCCCCAACGGTTATTTTCTGGTCCGGGAAGTAAGTCCCTTGCTGCAGCTGTTTAAACAGAGTAGTGTTCCTGAAGACGCAAGCATCATGAACCCTTCCCGGCCAGCCCACGTTGATGTTGGTGAAACGTCCCTTGTGATCCACAAGTGCTTGCAGCACCATTGAAAAGTACCCCTTGCAGTTTATGTACTGGGTACCCTGGTGCTCCGGTGCCAAGATAGGGATATGGGTTCCATCTATCGCCCCAGCACAGTTAGGGAATCACATTGCAGCAAAGCCATCCACTATGACCTGCACATTTCCCAGAGTCATTACCTTTCATAGCAGCACCTCAGTGATTGCTTTGGCTACTTGCATCACAGCAGCCCCCACAGTAGATTTGCCCACTCCAAATTGATTCCCGATTGACCGGTAGCTGTCTGGCGTTGCAAGCTTCCACAGGGCTATCGCCACTCGCTTCTCAACTGTGAGGGCTGCTCTCATCTTGGTATTCTGGCATTTCAGGGCAGGGGACAGCAAGTCACAAAGTTCCATGAAAGTGCCCTTACGCATGCGAAAGTTTCGCAGCCACTGGGAATCGTCCCACACCTGCAACACTATGTGGTCCCACCAGTCTGTGCTTGTTTCCCGGGCCCAGAATCGGCGTTCCATGGATAGAACCTGCCCCATTAACAACATGATCTCCAAAGCACCAGGGCCCACGGTTTGAGAGAATTCTGTGTCCATGTCCATGTCCTCATCACGCTTGTCGCTGCACTGCCGTCGCCGCCGCCTCCTCGCCTTGTTTTTCTGGTCCTGGCTCAGCATAAACTGCACGAGAACGCGCGAGGTGTTTACAATGTTCATGACTGCTGTCTTGAGCTGAGCGGGCTCCATGCTTGCCGTGGTATGGAGTCTGCAGTGTTCACCCAGGAAAAAAGGCGCGAAATGGTTGTCTGCCGTCCGTTGCTTTCATGGAGGGAGGGAGGGGTGAGGCTGTACCCAGAACCACCTGCGACAATGTTTTTTGCCCCATCAGGCACTGGGATCTCAACCCAGAATTCCAATGGGCGGGGGAGACTGCGGGAACTATGGGATAGCTATGGGATAGCTACCCACAGTGCAACGCTCCAGAAATCGACGCTAGCCCTGGTACATGGACGCACACCGCCGAATTAATGTGCTTAGTGTGGCCGCATACATTCGACTTTATACCATCTGTTTCCCAAATTCGAATTATATAAATTCGGATTAATCCCATAGTGTAGACATACCCTTAGTCTATCAGAGGAGATCAGACAGTTTTAATACCTTCATCCACAGGTAGATACAGTCACAAGACCAGACTATGCCTACACTTAAAACACAGCAGTGGCACAGCTACAGTACTTCCATGTAGACGCTCACTACAGCCATGGGCGGGATTCTCCTGTCTCTGTCATTAATCCACCTCCCTGAGAGGTGGTAGCTAGGTCAAGAGAAGAATTCTTCCTTCAACCTAGCACTGTCTACACTGGGGGTTAAGTCGGCTTAACTATGCTGCTCAGAGGTTTGGATTTTTCACATACCTGGGTGACATAGCTGGGTTGACCTAATTTTTCAGTGTAGACCAACCCCCAGTGCTTACAAACCAGTAAAACTAAATGGGTTTATCTACCCAAACAATGGAGTTATCATCATGGGGCATTCTCCTAGATAGCCTGGCTATCTGAGTGAGAAAAACCAGTCCAAGGCAGAAGAAAGACATCACATCTGAGCCCTGTAACAAAGACACCATTCAGCAATATGGTAATTGGGCCCAGATTCGCACTAGGGGATGGGGATGGGAGAGGCGGAGGCTCTAAAAAAAAACCTGAGAGAGGAGAGGTGGTGTCAGGAAGTTAAACTGAAACCAGGCTGGGGCCCAAGAATGTAAGTGGATTCTGTTCTTGTAACTAAAGGGAGGAGCTGATTAACTTAGCTTCATAGGCGTGCGCAGAACATTAAATTAGGGTGTGCACCCAGGGAATTTTTTTTTAAAGGTGAACATCATAAAGGTTGGGATGTGGGAGGGGGTACGGGGTGTTTGTGGGGGTGCAGTGCGCAGGAAGGGGCTCAGGGCAAGGGATTGGGGCAGAGGAAGGGTGCGGGGTGTATGAGGGGGCTCAGGGAAGGGGATTGGGGTGCAGGAGGGGTGCAGGGTGCAGCAGGGGGCTCAGGAAAGGGGGTTGGAGTGCAGGAGGGTGCAGAGTTCAGGAGGGGGCTCAGGGCAGGGGGTTGGGGTGCAGTAGGGGTGCGGGGTGCGGAAGGGGGCTCAGGACAGGGAGTTGGGGTGCAGGAGGGGTGTGGCAGGGGGCTCAGGACAGGGAGTTGGGGTGCAGGAGGGATACAGGGTGCAGGCAGGGGGCTCAGGGCAGGGAGTTGGGGGCAGGAGGGGGCTGAGGGCAGGGGGTTGGGGGGCAAGGTGCAGGCAGGGGGCTCAGGGCAGGAGGTTGGGGGTCAGGGGGAAGGAGGGGGCTCGGGGCAGGGAGTTGGGGTGCAGGAGGGTAGGCTGTTTGCAGTTGGGCCCCGGGCTGGGGATCTGGGCTCCCCCGTCCTGGCGGGAAGGCTCGGGGGCCGGGCAGAGAGGGCCGGACTGGGCGCTTGGGGCCAGGCCAGGCAGAGGCAGCCGGGGCGGATTGCAGCGGGGCCGGACTGCTCCCGGAGCTGGATTCAAGGCCGAGGAAACCGGGCCGGAGCCCCCGAACAGCGCCAGGGAGCTGAGGTCGCAGCCGGGCTCCGGGGGGTCCTGTGGGCTGGGCTCGTCCCCTGCTCCGGGCCTGCTGTTTTCCGGGCCCCACTTAAGGTGGGCTGGGCTCGGGGGCGGCCTGACCCCCCCCAGGCGGTGCCCAGGCCAGCGGCCAGTGCTGGGAGCCGCAGACGGGTTTGGGGCCCCGGGCACTGGAGGGGGGCTGCGGCAGCGCCCCCGTGAGCCCCACAGGCCACCTTAAGCGGCTGTGTTGGTGCTGTTGGGTGGGAAGCTGCCAGTGCACATGGGGCTGTTAAAGCAGCCGGGCCAGGCCCTGGGGAAGGGGAACCCGGCTCAACAGGGTGCAGGCGGGTGGGGGGCGGGTGCAGGAGGGGTTCGGGCTCTGGCCCGGCGCCGCTTACCCGCAGTGGCGTGCTCCTTGCCTGCCAGGGCCCCACGCTGCTCACCATGTCCCCATGCAGCCCTGAGGGAAGCGGGGGGGTGGGGGGGGGCGGCACAGGGCTCTGCACGCTGCCCTTGCCACGCCTCCAGGTACCTCCCCCAAAGCTCCCATTGGCCGCAGTTCCCCGTTCCCGGCCAATGGGAGATGCAGGGGGCGGTGCCTGAAGCAACCCTCCCCCCAGCCCCAGGGCCATGGTGCCATGCCGGCTGCTTCTGAGAGGGCATTAGGGTGTGCCGGGGCACACCCGGCACACCCCATGCGCACGCCTATGCTTAGCTTATAGTGAAATGTAGTGTTAGATGCAACTAAATAGATATCTAGCCAATTTGTTGTTTTAAATTCCTGATTTTCTAATATTTTGTGCTACCTGCTAAATAAAATACTTTGTTTTAAGAAGGCGGTTGGTCAGTATCACTGTTCACAGGCTCCCAAGAGGAGGAAATGCAGGTGCCCCAACCCGTTTGGGCCTGCAGAATGATAAGCCATGGATACCCAGCTATTGATGCTGTATCCAGGCCATGGTCTACAAGTGGAAGAATCGTCTGATTCCGGAGAACAGGTAATTGCAAGAGGCCTATCACCTGCGGAGGTACACTCAGCGAGACCAGAAAGGGGACAGAGGTGCAGCTAGCTCTGTAACTGTCTCAGGCTTTCAGAGTGGAAATTAAAAATATAGAGAAAGAGATCTGGACACAGCCAGTGCATGCAGACCAAAGCAAAGGAAGGCTTAAAGATGACCTCCTGGTATGGGCCTAGGTGATGGGCGGTAGAGGTGTTATCAACAGTGGCAGAATGGGGGAAGTGGAAAGGGCTTCACTAGAAAGCTGAGGAGATCATTTTTGACTGTTAAATTTAGGCTGATTACGAGACAGGCTGAGATGTGGGAGGGATGGAGGGAAACCTTTCAGGAGCTAAAGGTAGATGTGTGCTGAGACATTGCTGTAGAGAAGTTGTTGAAACTTTGAGCCAATGAGATCACCCAGAGAGATGTTAAAAAGAGAAAAGAAGAGGGGGCCAAAGATGAGCCCAGTGGGATCCTCTAAGAAGGAGGAGGGGCCAGAGGAAGAGTGCAATCAGAGAGGGAGGTGGTGGCCCAGGAGAAGATGCAGGCACAAAAGGTAAGAAAGGACAAGATTTCAAGATGTGTGAGCTCAGTAGGGACATTTAGTAGAGACCCTAAAATTTAGTGGGGAAAAAAAGCTTATTTGAAACCTTAATGGGAGTATCTGTGCATGTTTTCCTTCTATATCTTCCAAATGCCATAAATACTGGATAACTGCATGGCCCAGAGCACATCCTTCTATTTAATCTCTGACATGTTGTCATACAGTTGCTAGGTCTGTTTGACTATTGTTTATTTACTTTCCACTTGAACTATTGCATCCATTTCAGATTCCTAGGCGTGTATCTGAAGAACTACTGCTACACACTGGCTACACTTTTCATCATTGAATCCTTGTTTTAAAAAAAGGCATGTATTTCTTCTGCACATACTTTCCTATCATGGCTGGTTACCAAGATGTATGCTAATCACAGAGATGGGTCTATGCTGGAATAATACACGTTAGCCAAACTGCATCCTCACACCCCCATCAAACTTTGGGAGTCCTCTTAAAACAGGGTTAGGCTCTGAATCACCATTGGTTTTGCAAAATGAAAATCCACCCCCACTCCCTCCTGCAATGTTGTTCCTATTTAGTGATTGTCAAATCTCAAGAAGTGTGGAAATTTAGTTCAGTGTGGACAAATGTCCAAAAATGTGGTTGATTATCCAACATTTGAGGCTATTACTGTGTGTTATGACCTTCCCTTAGATCAGTGATTAGATTGAGATAGGAGGGGAGCTGTCCCCACACCAATTAAGGTGGTGGGGGAGCTTTTGGGAACTGCTGATTCTCAAACCAAGGAGAGATGGGGGTGCTCCCCTCTGCCTTTAGCAGAAGAGCAGAAGCTGGGATCCCTTGTTAACCCTTGCTGTAACACCTGCCCTGACTTTCTACCTCTTTCTTCTCTGGTTCTCTTTGTTCCCTGATTAATTTCCCATTCCTGCTTTCCTGCTTCTCAGTCACATTTTGGGCTCCTGCAGCTGTTTTGTGTTCATGGGAATTCCATGCATGGAAGGGCTGATTGGACCTACAGAGAAAAGCCATAGAGGCTAGTTGGGCTCTCACTCTGTAAGTAGGAAGGGTGCTCTTGTGGTTAAAGGACAGGAATCAGGAGAGCTGGGGTTCCCTTCTGTCACTGCCACTGTCATATCCTGGGCGCTCAGGCAGATTGCTTAATGTCCCTGGCAAATTCTGTCAAACGGAGATAATAGCAATACTTCCCTTCCACTCAGGAGTATCATGAGGCTAAACTATGCTTGCTCCTGTGCAGGTGCACTAGCAGTGGAGAGAGCCCAGGGAGCCCTTTCCTCCCACCCCCCATACACACACAAAGGCCAGGCATAATCTGTCTTCTAGTACTGGGGAGGGGATCAATTAGCATTGCTGTGCTCCAGAAGAAGCTTTTCTGGGACGGCATGAGCTGAACCATATCCCTGGACACCAGGAGTCTTCATTTGGTTGGAAGGAAAACTTTAACAAATCTAGATTATGCTTCTTAGGACAGAGAGCTCTCAGTAAAGGGCAATGTAGAGCCACACGATCCCTGTGGGAGCGTGGGGAAGGCTTGTGCTTCTGGAATCGTCACCATGCTCCCCACTGGCACAAGACACATGCCTTTCAAAAGCAAAATGCCACCAGGCACTACTGACACTCGAGTGTGCATCTCCCCAGCGCAACTCAGCGTCTGGAGAGGCATACATGAGCCCTTAGTGTTTGTAAAGTGGGCTAAGATCCCTGGTGGGAGTCACTATAAATGCAAAATATTATGAAGGTACATTTTACTTAATCATGTGACATTTGGTGGAATGACATGCCTGGAATTCTCACTCACTCTGTTCCAGTTGTTTTGTAAAACGTGCAGGATGCTCCATCCACCTCTATTCATATAACCTTTCAGAAGAGTGCCAGCAGAATGGTATTTCAGCTAATCCTCACCGCTTTTCCTTACCTCATCATAGGCATTCTTCAGTATATACTTCCTTAGGTGCCTCATACGTGCTGCTCACCTGTTTGAAGAGTAAAAATTGCTTTAAACAAAAAAAGACCTAAATGTCTAACAGCTGCCCTAGTGCACTGTGAGACAAAAATGTTAGAACCATCATCGTGCCCCTCCCAATCATATTTTATTTCTTTCACCTGCTCATGTGGCGCACACGTGGCAATACACTTTTTCCAGTTTGATTCTGCATGTAGAGCACTCTTTTGATGAAATAAAACATTTCATCTAACCAAGTCAACGGTAACCGGTTATACAAGTGGGATCCAGCTGCATGTATTTAGGCATATTGTTTGCATGCCGCCCGTCCTGCATTTATCATTTGGTAACAACTAACTCAATATTGTTCATGAAGCACTTGAAGAGGCCAGGGAGGCCGGCTGGCCTCATGTGCATTCTTTAATTACAAGCAAAACAACATTTTGATATATGCACTTCAAAAATTATAAATTTCAACTGGAGGCCACTGTTAGTGGAGAGTAATTAGCATCCTTGCCTATTTCAGATGTTCAGTGATGCCATTTCACAGACCCAGTGAAAAGTGAAATCAAAAGGGTAAAACATCATGGCCCCATTCAGCCTTTAAACACGTGCTTAAATCCATCCTTAGTCAGCAAAGCCCTTAAGCACATGTTTAACTTTAAACATGTGTTTAGGTCCCATTGAAGTCAATGGGAGTTTTGCATATGCCAAAACTTAAACACAAGCTTAAGTGCTTTGCTGAATAGGGATGAACTTCTGAATCAAGGCTCTAGTCAGAGCAGGTATTATTATTCTAGTAGGTGATTTGGATCATTTTAGTGGTGAGGTTACTAAAAGCGGGCTGCAGTTGTGTAATTGCTCTAGAGCTGCCGGAGACCAAATGCAATGGGTTGTATGGGAAATTTGACAATTATAGTTTAGTACATTCCTTACTCTGCAAGATTTTTCTACTGGTAGCTTCTGAGACATTCTTAGTTTGTCAGGGACTTCTGGGGCCTGGTCTGTCACCATCCAACCAAACTCCTAGGGTACCTTTGTCATCCACACTCCCTTTAACCTCCTGCTCCTGTTTCAAATATTCATGATATTGAGAGGCTGGTTGTTCCCTTTCTAATGGTTGTATATTCACATGAAGAATTTTTCACCCTGAGGGGCAATTGCTTTCGACAAATTTAACATATCTGAACAAGTGTTAACTGGAAAAACTGCACATAGCTCTCTCTGTGCATTTAGGGCAGAGAAGTAAGGACACACTTTATACTATGACATGAATAGAGAACTCACACAATTTCTTTTCAGAAAAAATTACTTTTAAAATCAGGGATTGAAACATTTTCTTTCTATTCAGTGGCCCAGGACCAATTCTTGGAAGTGTTTACTGGCCCTGAAAGTATTTATACTGGTTTGCTAAATGTTTTTAGCCCCAGCAGGTCACTAGAAAGTGGTCCTTAAAATCATGTCATCCAGATAACCATATTGCTTTTCTTCTCCCTGAGCCCCATTTCATTTCTAACATGAATGACTAGTAGAATTAAAGATGAATATTTTATAGCATTTGAAAGCTGGGATTAAGGTTTTATACCATGATAAAGCATGGGTTTGTAGCTCTAGCAGGCAATTCTTGAGATATTGACTGCTGAAGTTGGGCTGCAGTTAAGGAAAGCAGGATGGCAATTGGAATTAAGGTCCTGTTGGCTGGTGGAAGATGCACCAGATGGGGAAGTCCAAATGATGCCCAAATGCTTGAGTCAGATTGCACATACCTTTTCTCAGGGCAGGAAGATAAAAAGGCTCCAAGTAACACAAAACTCTGCATAAAGAATACCTTTCTGCCATCTGGGATTAGAAAAGGACAGTTCCTTTCCCTACTCCTGTCTTTCCTGACCCTAGGTCTCCTCCTACTAGCTGTCTTTTTATAGCAAGTAATGCTTGTGACCTGCAGTCATATGACTCTTGTTGTTCGCTCCCTGGACTCAGTCTGGAGTCTTGATATAAAAAACCGTCTCTCATTAGACGACTTTTCCTTCTGCATATTTTTTTCCCCAAGAGGAGAGGTATTTTCCAAGAATATTCATCTGTATTTTTTCCCCCAGTGGATACAAAATACTGATCTTTCTCTGAAAGCAAAAATATCCTTGGATCTTCCATCAAAGATTAAAAAGAGGGTTCTGACAGTATTTTCCACTGGCATATAATTGGAGAAAGATCTTCATGGATCTATTTTGTTTAAATACAAAATGACAGTTCCCAGAAGTTCCTACTCAAAAAAAGGCTTCAACATTTTTTTTTTTTTCCAAATCTCACATAGCTGTAATAAAGCAAACATTCAGGCTAATAGATGACGACATGACACCTGTGAAAATATAGGACCATGACTGCCACGATGTCATCTTAAATCTACTCCAGTTAAAATGAAATTAAGGAAATTACACTGATTTTCTTCAAATTATTCACACTGCAAATTACCCACAAGACACTCCTGAAAGAGCTGGTATTGAGTAAATAAATGCGTAGCTCAGATGCTTGATGGGGTGGATAGAGTTCACACCTAAATTGTGAACTATTGTTATACAACAATATGTTGTTAATACTAAAGCTACTGAAGTCAATGGAAAGATTCTTGTTAACTTCTGTGGCTTTGGTTCAGGTCCCAAATACACAGTTGTTAGTGCCATGTTCTGCATATGTCTTATTCAATCTGTTTTAGAGGCTTCTTCAACTGACTTTGCAAGTGGCTATCAGCTCTTCTGCTGAGACAATGCCATAAAGCCTAGCTGGCAGAGTCCTTATGACTCCAAGGGATGTCTGGATCCTCATTCTGCCATTGAAAAAAAACTTTCAAAACCAAACTCTCATGCTTACCTAATTTAAGTGCTTTCTTACTTGCTAGAAAGCTCACTTTGAAATTTGGGAACTCCACTAACCTTTTTTTTATTTTTAAAGAAGCATGTGGGTTTTTATTGTTGTTGTTTTCTTCAGTTTCCTTGAGGCCTGCCTTTTTGAATTGGAACTTTCTGGTAGTCTAGAAAGAACTGGAGGCATTTAGGATCAAATTTTCAAAAGCTGATAGATACTTATGCTAAGGCATACAATATTTGGATGTGCACTCATTGCATACATAATCCCCTTCATTTGCAGGAGCAAACGGGCATATTTGCATGTGTAAAATGATCAATACATGCCTAAATACTCATATTGCTCATGCTTCTCCACGCTTCACCCCCCCCCCCCCCCCCCAGCCTCCGCTTTGTATGCACTTCTGGTTTGCGTGTGTCCATTTTGCTCACAACATGGCTGAGCATGGCAATTTATCAGGAATAAATTGGGCTCTAACCTTTGACAGTGTAGCCCTCATGCCTTTTTGAGCTATCTGTGCCCTTGTTGCTCTGGCATGACTTCTGTTTTACAGCTTCTCTTGGGGTTTGGTGGCTTCTGCTGTGCCTGATACATTTGTAGTGAGTAATTTCTTTGTGTCCACCTCTCAGGAGACTGGAGCTTAATTAAATCCTTTCTCACTCTCATGCACTCCAGAGACCTCACAACTAGGGGAGCAGAGCAGGTGAAAATCCATTCTAAACTGCAACACTGAAGGGTAATATTAACAGTAGGTTCAGATTTGAATACTGGAATCCATGATTCAAGGCAGGCTGATATTCATGTAGATGCTTTCTCCATGAATGGCTAAGGCAGCCCTAATTAAGATTTTCTGCTAAATAAATACGCGTAGCAAAAAAAAAAAAAAGAGGGGGGGGGGATAATTAGAATCCTCTTTTATTGAGATAAGTGGACTGACTTTACACTCTTTGTACAAAGCTTCATGCTTCATTCCCTTAGGAGACATTCACAGGCTGGTTTACAGGTCTTCTGCTCTTTTCTCAGTAAATATAGTATCAGACTCAAGATCCCTTTTCATCATGATGCCACAAAGTTGGGAAAAAAGATTAGCAAATTCTAGGAGCGTATATATATATAGACAAGGAGATTAAATCACAGGGAGGGATATTACTTGGGATAAGATCTGTGGGTGGAAGATATCTATCTCCATGGCAGCACAAAGTTTACAAATATACCAACTGTAACACAATCGACTCTTTTACTGGTAGAAGCAAGTGTACTGGATGTTGAGAACAACTAGTAGGTTGTCAGACTTGTAGTTTTTAAAGTGTTAAAAAGGCCAGAGGCAGTGTGAGAAAGCTCTTTTTCATGACATTTCTAACAAGCTGAACAAAATCCAGGCCTTGTGTAATGAGCACATATTTTATACAAATAAGCTCTAACGAGCTTACCCATCTCTAATTAAACTAGAAAGGAAGAATTTGTCCTAATTGGACTGCATAGCTGAAGAATTAATTGTGAGACTGTTTAGAATTGCAATCTTATGGCCTAATTCACAGAAAATACCTTTGTGATTGGGCATACTATATGCAAGTTCACACAAGTCTTTTTTTCCTCAACATGCAAACCCATATGCAATTTTGATGCTTGATTTCTTTTTTTTAAAGAAAGTCCATTTACACAAACACATATAGGCCTTGGCAGAGTTTAAGGCCAGTGTACAGTTTAGTACAATATTCTAATTTAGCCATGAGAAAATACTCCTCTGATACCATAATTAAGGACTTACTCTGTTTCCACAGAAAAAATTGCATGCTAACTTATTGACAAATATGAAAAGAGTCACTATTGTGTTCAGTTGTCTGGGTCTGCAAAAAAAAAAAAAGAACAGCATGGAAATTCATTTTCCTTCCCAGCAATGCCAGACACTAAGTAGGATGCTGCCAAGGGTTTAGAAGTTTGCAATGGAACATCTGGCACATTTAGACGGCATTCATTAAAAGAGGGTTTCCAAGCAGTGACATGCCAGAGGATGGACATTATTAGATATCTTCTCCCTGTTTGTCTTCCAAGTCCCATCTGCTTAGTTTACTGAGAAAAGCAAGTTTCAACGACTGTCCGTGCTGCACAGCCAGTAGAGTGAAGTGGAATCTATTCTGCCTCAAGCATCATCAACAAAATTGTCAGCTAAGTTCCGATTCCAGAATCTTTATTGATGATGGTTTATGTGCAAGACAGAAAGAGCATAAAGTGGCTGTCAGATACAAGCTTGGGCATGTGGCATTTGGAGAAATTTCATTCTGACATGTAAAACAAGTATATTTTGTGGACCCAGTCCTGAAAGCTTTAATTAAACCTTACACTGGATGGCCAAACTCCTATTAAAATCAATTAATTCTATAATGACATAGAGTGGGGTTTTTAAAGGAGCTTAAGGGATTTAGGTGACTGACTGCCATTCAACTGTAATGGATGGGGTGTCTAACTCCCCTAGGCTCCTTTGAAACTCCCATCTGTAATGATCAGTAAAGGGAATCTGTGAAAATGACACTTTGATATTTCATAGTTATTCTCCAGTGCTGACACTCATCTTGGGCCAATGGGAGTTTGGTCTCAGGAACGATCAAATAAAAACTGAGACATGACTTCAGGATTTGGCCTTATATGAGTGCCAGTGCTGGAAAATAAACTATGCAACATCAAGGCTTCATTTTTGTATGTTCTCTTTTCTGACCATTGTGCTCCATAGGACAGCACTATCATTTTGCAGACCCTACAATCATATGCATTCTATTAATGCTCAGCTTTTGATTCCATTTGATCTTTCAGTGCGTAGAAAATTTAGGAAGTTTGTTAGGCCATGTTTCTTCTTCCTGTATTAGGTTTTCATTTGGAAGGATTTCAGTGTCTTTCCTTTTCAGAATGTAACTTTTACTGTTTGTACGAGATCGGTTTCCATTCATTTTTTAAGTTACTGAGGGAGGAGAGGGAGGATAACATTTTCCAATTTCTCTATAGAAACACAGGGTTGAACAGGATATCAAAGAAAATATTCTGAACATCTCAACCACTATTTCAAATCTCGAGGGGCCAAATTCAGCCCTTTAGGCACAACTCTACAGAGGCTCATGGAATTTTCCCTCTCGTTCCAGGACTAAATTTGTTCCTTTATTTGAAGGTTTGTCTAAAACAAAAATCAGTTCATTTGTCAAAAATAATCATACACAACAATTATGCTAAACCATCCCAAACTGGGAATAATGAATGGGGACTATACAGTGAACATATCATATTTACTGTGGACCAAGTTCTGCCACTCTTAGAGGCTGAGAGCACTCAGCGCTGACATCCAGTCTCTCCCCCTCGCCGCCCCGACCACATTAAAGAAGCATGTTCGTGATGAAATCTGCTGTGGAGGTCTGATAGCATTTTATCCTTAGGTAGAGCCAAAGGTTGAAGTCCTTGGCTACACTCGGGATTTCACAGCGCTGCCGCCGCCAGCAGCAGCGCTGTATGTACTCCACCTCTCTGAGGGAAGTAGCTTGCAGCGCTGCAGGCACTGATTACACTGGCGCTTTACAGTGCTGTACTCGCTGCGCTCAAGGGGGTGTTTTTTCACACCCCTGAGCGCAGCAAGTTGCAGCGCTGAACAGCGCCAGTGTAGCCAAGGCCTACTGTTTTTATTCAACCCTGCCTCAACTAAACGTCCATTGGCTTCAATGTGTTACTGTTGACTTCAGGTCTCATTGACGTCAATGGCAGTCTTGCCTGAGTAAGGACTACAGGATTTGGCCCCAACTGTGTGTGTTTGTTAATACCATAAGGCCTCATGTCAAGCTTTTACAGAGCTTCAGAAAAAGACTGAATGCCTGCCATTGCGAAGGGTGAAGTAGGGCAAAGGATTAAACAGACATTTCCATTGTAAAAGGAAGAGACTTTCACCAGCATAAAACAAACTTGGTTACAGTATTATCAGAACTAAATGTGGATGGTGCAGCCATTCGCCAGGTTAAGATAATTACTGAGTCATTAACACATGCAGAAGGTGTGTGATGACAATAACATAGTAAGTTCAAGTGTTAAGTGGTAGTTAATGGCTTTTTATCCACAGCTTAATGGTTCAAATCCAGCCTGTGCCTTAAAAGAAAAGTACAATTCTCTGCTCAGTATTCTGTGGTCATGCTGCCAAAACCACGATGCATAATTTAGCACAGTTGGTCAGTTTGCTGCGGAGAGAGGAGCAGAAGTGAGCCAGCTTGGAGAGTGAATTGACTGTCAGTGTTAGAGAGGATGGCTGGTCTCTGGAGATAAGAGTCTAGTCTTGGCCTGGCAGAATCTCCTTTCCTTACACAATTAGTCCTGGCACTAGAGGACAGGACTTTTTACTGATCAGCTATCTGGAGTTCAGTACAGTATCTGTTAATAGATTGTTTTTTTCATGTGAGATTCCCATGCAGGATATTCTTATCAAGTCAAATCTGCTACAGTGAGGTACTGGATAAAGTGATGCATGTCAGACACAGCCCTTTTCCTTAATACAGCATATTCAGGAGAAAGAATTGTGATATTTATTATTTTTAATTGTCTCTTTCATATTGTTATGTAATATTATTCATTAACTTCATTTCCAATTCAATATGTATGATTTCTTGATACTCTGTCACATCGGTCTCCCATCTGGGAACGTGGAACCTAATTCTGATGTCATTCACATCAGTGACAGGTTTCAGAGGAGTAGCGGTGTTAGTCTTTTGCATTCACATCAGTGTAAATCAGAGATGGTAGAAGCCTGCCTTGAATGGGGAGAGGGCTGAGGTTTGGAGCAGGGTGTGTGTGCGGAGGAGCCCAGGGTGCAGAGGGAGCTCAGGCAGCACCTGGGGTTCTGACAGTGGTGGGGTGTGGGAGGGCGGTGGGGCAGGCACTCACTTTGGCCTCAGAGATGCACAGTAGGTGAGGAAGTGGCATGGTCAGGGTGACTGCCATGGCATGGTGTCCCATCTTCTCCACCTGCCCGGCTCCCTGCTCCCCAACCTGGCTGTTGCTTTTACACAACTTCAGCAGCTCCTGTCCTGGAGGAGAAACAGCCCTCCATCTCATCCCCAAAATAACACAGCTTTGCCCAGCCACCCCTTCCCTGCCTCGAGGTACCCCCTCTCCCTGATACTGAGAGGGTTGGGCCAGAGGAGGAGTTGGGCACCTTCCCAGAGAGAGGAAATATTGCTGGGGCAGAAACATAGATCAGTCCCCACAATATTTCCATTGCAAGAATGTTAGCCCACACTTCCCTCCCTGATTCTGCTGCCCTGGTGTAAATACCAAGTACCAATGCTTTATTTCAGTGAAGCTACTCTGGATTTATATTGCTGTAACTGAAACCAGAATTATTAATGATCATTTATATAGCTGTTTAATACCAACAAAGTCCTCAGTTCAAACCGCTTTATGACACAAATACCAGTTCTGAATTCTTTGCTGGGGACAAGTTAAAACAATTTACAAATTTTTAAACAGCGGGGTATAATCTATCAAAATCCAGTTACAAAAGCAGCACAAGAGAAAAAAAATAGACTAAAGAGGGAATAAAGAGCCACTGATAAGCAGAGGCGGCGAGTTGTATGGGCCTGTTCTGCCCGGGCTCCAGGAATATTCAGGGCCCAGGGGCCCAGCTCCACCAATGTTCGGGGCCAGGTCTCTCCCCCGGACCCACCTGCCAGCCCTGCGTGCCTCCCCTGGAGCATCTCCCGGCCCCGCCTGCCACCCCCGGGCGATTTAAAAGGGCTGCTCCCAGAAGTGGCCGACACATCTCAGTGGCCCCTGGAGGAGGAGGGTGTCTCCCCATGCTGCCCTCATCCTGAGCCGTGGCCAGAGGGGTGTGCGGGTCACTTTTGGGAGGTAAACGCCGGCCTCCTGACCCCCTCCTGCACCCCAACTCCCTGCCTCATCCGAGAGCCCACACCCTGCAACCAAACTCCCTCCCAGAGCCCAGACCCCCTCCTGCACCCCAACCCCCTCCCCCATCCCAGAGCCCACACCCCGCACCCAAACTCCCTCCCAGAGCCCGAACCCCCTCCCACACTCAAACAACCTCCCAGAGCCCGAACCCCCTCCCGCACACAAACTCCCTCCCAGAGCCCGCACCCCACACCCAAACTCCCTCCCAGAGCCCGAACCCCCTCCCACACCCAAACAACCTCCCAGAGCCTGAACCCCCTCCTGCACCCCAACTCCCTGCCCCATCCCAGAGCCCACACCCCGCACTCAAACTCCCTCCCAGAGCCTGAACCTCCTCCGGCAACCAAACACCCTCCCAAAGCCTTAGGCAGGTGTGGGGCGGGACTTGGATCCATTCTGGGCACCACCAAAAATTATCCAAACCTTCTGCTAGTACTGATAAGATATACAAAAAAAATCTCAAGGTCAGGTATGGTAAAGTCCTATCTCTTCATGAAACCTGTTTTTCTTTTTTAGTGGACAAACGATGATAAATTTGTGGTGTGAAGGCTGCTGCCTTTCTCGGGCTTCTGGGATATAGGCAGCATGAGCTGAAATCTAAAATCACTGAGATTGCCTGAAGGGAGAACAGGCCCAGACTATATTACCTCTCCTACCTTGTCTCTATCTATTTGGAATGGCATATCAGCAGTGATTTATGTTTAATATGACAGATACTGAGGAAGAGACAGATTTTTTGTTAAAAGGAATCTCTTATGGAACAACATGTTCCATGTATATCTCTAATGTAGGACAGCTTGGGAGGTACAGTGTAGGTAATCAAGATGCAGCTGCAGGTAACATTGTAATCCGTGTAGACATGTTGATCATTGGCCAATCTATGCAGAGCCTGAGGTGGTATTTTCTGTGCATATCAATGAGGTCTTGCCTCAGACTGCCAGTGATAACTTGTATTTTGAACCAATTTCACTTTCAGAACAATGTATTGCTTCTGGGACTGCACCTTTCCAAGGAGAATAGTCAACAATCTTTGTGACTCTGGGAACAGATAAGGGATACTTTTTTCACATTGTTCACCATTCTTTCAGGAGAGAGGATGTATCCTTATAGCGTAGGATTTTCAGAGGCGCTAGGACAACTTATACCAGCTGAGGACCTGGTATACAAGCCTCTTCAAAAAATCAACTCTCCTTAATATGGAATTGTGATTCCTCACCAAATAAATCTGGAAATTTGAAATGGCTTCAAGACATGGTATCTAGCTCTAGGCCAATTGCACCTGAAAATGTGAGTCTGTGAAGACATGAAACCCATGGCCCGTGGGTGCCCAGAAATACATAGATTAATCTATCTTCTAATGTAACTTATAATGCTGTTTTCCTTCCTTTGCACCCCCCCAGTTTCTTATTTACCCATGTGAGTCTGTACTGTACTTCAACATCAACATATCCTGCAGCTTGAGACATAGAGACAAAGTCTCCAATTGTTCAACTTAATGGCACCAGCCCATTGCTCAAGTGACTGTTGCCAACTTGATTCCTTCACTTTTATGAGCCTTTCAAGACTGGTCTTGCAACAACATGACAACATGGTAACCTCTCTTCTGTGGAATCTAATTTGAAATTCTTCATTTTGCTTATTAGTGATTGATGTCCTGATCAAGGAAGGCCTTTCTAAAATAAAGATATTCGATTAGTATTTTCAGATGTGCATACTGGGAAAAGTTGATTCAAACAGATGAAGGAAATCAGACCCACAGGAAAATCAGGCTTCAGTCAGATGGCTGAGAAGAAGAAAGAAAACTTCAGCAGAGCTTAAATGAGCCCTTCCTGGTTGAGATAAGGCTTCAATCTTATGCCAAAATATAGGGCTAAGCTCTGATAATATCTTTCATAAATTTAACTATAAAACATTGAAAAACAAACTTTCAGAATGTAAAAATAACTTATTCAGGTCAGTGGAAAACTGGATTAATGCAAGTGCTACTCATTTTTTTCTTATACTGCCAGAACGGAAAGTAAAAGAAATTGCTATAATACTTCAGTTACAGCTGTAACATACTGCTGCTTGAAGCAATAGAATATCCAGCTGAAGTATCTTCTCCTTCACACCTGGGTTGCCCTCTAAACTGCATTCCCTTTGTGTAATATGTAAGACATTACATCATATATATAATATTTTTAATCTTGTCATTAAAGGTCTAGTTGTCCCCTTCCTCTGATTTTTGTGGTGTTAATTGGTTGCACAGTATAAAACAATCTCCTATGAAGGTGAAGGGAGTGTTAGATCCCTGGGCATATTTTCCATTCCGTGTCCAATGTGGCTCAGGGGAACAATCATTTGTCCATGGTTAACATGGGACAATGTGTGCCACACAGGTGCTTTAGCAGCAACTCTTATAATCATTCATTGTTTCAGTGTTGCCACAGCACCTAGAGGCCCCAGCACAACTGTGCTTGGTACTGTACCAACATATAACAGTAAGAAGGTCTCTGGCCCAAGCATAGGTGCTGACTTCTGCTCGCGCCAGTGGGTGCTAGACCCCCCCCCCCCTGCTCCCGTCCCCGTCCCCTCCCGCTGCTGTCCCACCCCCATTTCAATCCCTTCCCCAAAGTCCCCGCCCTAACTCCGCTTCCTGCCTGTCCCTATTCCGACTCCTTCCCCAAATCCCCACCTCACTTCTTCCCTGCCTCCTCCCCTGAGCATGCCGCGTTCCTGCTCCTCCCCCCTCCCTCCCGGAGTGTGCTAATGCTGCCAAACAGCTGTTTGGGGGCGGTACGGGCTGGGAGGTAGGCGGAGGAGCAGCGGGGACATGGCGCGCTCAGGAAAGGAGGCGGAGGCGGAGCGGAGGTGAGGTGGGGCGGGGAGGGGAGCTTGTTTGCCAGTGGGTGCAGAGCACCCACTAATTTTTCCCCGTGGGTGCTCCACCCCCAGAGCACCCACTGAGTTGGCACCTATGCGCCCAAGAGCTTACCATCAAGGATTAAGACAAGAGGCAATAGGTGGAGACAACAAACAGGTAACAATGCAATTATTCTGGTTAGCATGATTAGCAGCACAGCACACCAGATGCCTAACCACAGGGTTCAATTACAGGGACTATGGGTTTTTAATTTTCCTCCTCTACCAATATGGGTACATCTGTGGAACACAAGCTCCCCTTCTTGAATGAATGGAGAAAAGGGAATGAAATTATATGGAGTCCCAAAACACTTCTCTCCAACAAGCTTGTCAAAGGGTGGAGCCTCCTTCAGTTCACTCTGCAGTTTGCCAAAGAACTAAAATCCCCAGCATGCTTGGCAAAAGGGACTTTAAGTCTCTGACTCCCTAATAATGAATGCTATATAAAAAGGGCCCGTGTCTCCAGACCAGATTTTGGCATATATATTCAGTGGTGATAGTTGCAATACAGATATGTATCATTGACTTCAATGGGAGGTTTACTTGAATAATGACTGAATAAGAGAGTAAGGATCTCAGGATTTGACTTTGTGTAACTAGAGGAATCAGCATTACAACATTTCTTTCTGCCTCTGGCTCTAAACGTGGTGTTATGTAATCTTGGAGAGCTGAGCCAATTAAATAGCAACTCTTCTTAATTATATTCAAATTAACAGAGCAATCAGGTACTAAGTTACAAAAGCAGTGGGCTGTTATCAGATTAGGAGTGCTTTTAGGATTTTAGGGAACTTGCCTGAGAGGAATGAGTTTGAAACCCCTACAGAATTCCTACCTGCTGTTTCCAGGACAGTTTCTGTGCATTCAGCATTGCTGAAGAACATGGATGTGACATCAAAAACAGGACAAAGATTATAAGTTTTACCCCCTTTCAGTTTCATTGAGATATTGATGTGATGTCTTTTTCCTGCCATAGGCTCTTACTATTCTTTCCCCTTTCTTTCATCTTTACAGTCCTCTCTTTATGCTCCTTCCCCATCAATGTCCTCTCTTTTCTCCATGCTTCTTGAAGTAATGACTCCTTTCTCACTGCTGGCCAGAGGTGAAAGTAAGCCGGTCCGGTCCGGTACAGCGTACTGGCAAGAGCCGGTACACTGTGCCAGGCCGGACCGGCTTCCCCAGGCCAGCGATTTAAAGGGCATGGGGCTCCCGGCAGCAACCCGAGCCCCGGGCCCTGTAAATTGCCATCAAAGCCCCGCTGCCAGAGCCTCTGGGTGGTAGAGGTGGCTCAGGTGGTGATTTAAAGGGCCCTTTAAATCTCTGCCAGAGCCCCAAGCCTAGGATAGCGGAGGCAGCCAGGAGCCCCTGGGGCTCTGTCAGTGATTTAAAGGACCCGGGGCTCTGCTGTGGTAGCGGCAGCTGGAGCCCCGGGCCCTTTAAATCACCCCCTCGCCCCAGGGCTCCCAGCCGCCTCTGCAGCTGGTAGCTCCGGGGGTGATTTAAACGGCCTTGGGCTCCCAGCCGCCGCTGCTCTAAACGTGGGGCTCCCAGCCACCGCTGCCGGAGCCCTGGGCCCTTTAAATCTTGATTTAAAGGACATGGGGATTTAAAGGCCCCGCCTCTTCTGGTTGAGGCCCCGCCCCCTGTGCAGGACTCTAAGTTACTTTCACCCCTGCTGCTGGCCCTTCCCGAGGTCCACTTTTAGTCTTTCCCATAAAGTCTTTATCTGTCTTGTTGTCTCCTAAGAGAGACAGAGACCCCAGAGGAAGGCGGTACCTCTGTTTCTCCCCAACCCATGGTTCCTAGTGACCCTCTTGTCTCCATCACTGAATGTAAACAAGAGGGAGAGCCTGATCCTACTGCTAACTAGAAGAGAGAGAAAGTGAGAGTCCCACTGGCTGCCACCTCCTTCTCCTTATTGTTACTTCTGTCTCCTGTGGCTGCATTTCATTGCAGCTGAGATAAGTACAGAGCTGGCAGGGAAAGTTATGAGTGGGATAGGATGAGAAGCAATGACAGGGTCCTATAGTTCAGGCAGAAAAGCATCCTTTGGCATCCTAAGAACCAAATGATAGGCAGTGCAAGTAGAGCAGCAAAGTAACCCCACATCTAAATAACGCCAAACCTTTTGGCCATAGTGGAGTTAGACCTGAATAAAAATTTTGTGTCTTGAACCCATTTCAGTTTTTCTCTCCTTAATTTCCTGTAACCCTCTTCAGTCTTGAATAATTACTGATATAGTGAATATACTGAAAAGAATTACTTAATTATAATTCGTGTCCTTGTCTGGACACTTGCCCTGGTTTTACACTTTGTGGAGTTCTTGGCAAGAAGTGTGGAGGGGACACATCAGGAACATCAGTGCATCTTATTCTCTGTCTCCTGAGGCGTTCTTGTGCTTTGGCATAACTCATAAATGATCAGCTTAATAGTCCTAAAGCAAAAATCTCATGGAAATGCCATATCTGAGTGGCTACTACACTTGCTTGTGTAAGTAGATCTTTAGCAGTAATACGTTTCTTTCATTTCAACTATTGCCAACTCTGTGAAATTTGACAGTAAGGGACAAATTCCACTCACCTTATTTAGTCAAATAAAGTCATTGGGGCTGCTTGTGTGGGTAAGGATGGCAGAATAAGTTTTTACTTGGTCTTTTTTTCAGCCAAACTCCCACTGATATCATTAGAATCATAGAATATCAGGGTTGGAAGGGACCACAGGAGATCATCTAGTCCAACCCCCTGCTCAACGCAGGACCAATCCCCAATTAAATCATCCAACAGATTTTTGCCCCATATCCCTAAATGGCCCCCTCAAGGATTGAACTCACAACCCTGGGTTTAGCTGGCCAATGCTCAAACCACTGAGTATCCCTCATTCATTAGTGGGAGTTTTACCCTGCTAAGAAGTGAGTGAAAATTTAGTAAGGACCTCAAGATTGGGCCCAATGCTCTTTTTAAAATATGATGCAGCATGTTATGTCATGATGCCAGGCATATACACATTAACATCTTAATATTTTGGGCCTAATTCTGTGGGGCCAGTCACAAGAGTGAAGCTACTTGTGCGTGAGTGTTTGCAGCATTAAACCAGAACGTACCATTGTGGTGACGTGAATCCTTATTTAGAAAGGAATGCTAGTGTACTTTTCTCAACAGCTTCCAATATAGATACCGATAGAATAATTATCTGGAAGACCACAAGAATATATTTAAATGCAGTGTTGCCAACTTTTATGACTTTAGCACAAGTTTCATTATATTTTATGTTTTTATTAAAGCCTCAGCTCCTGAAGTTGTGTGATCATGTGAGAGTCTCACTTTCATAAAAAATAAGTCAGGCAGTTGATATTCACTCATGTTGTGTAGTGATTTTGTTATGGTTTTGCTGATTCCCTTTTTTGTAATTGCTTTTTATGCAGTCAAGTTTTATTGGCACAAACATTCGTGGAATGTGAATTTCAAAAGTGCAGGCATGAGAGTATATGCTGAAGCTATCTTTTAAATTCATAGGAGCAAGGGGTTCCCTCCCCCACCCCCAGATGTGCTTGCAAGTGTCCAGTTAGGAAAAAGAAACAATGCCATTTGACATATGTGACCAATCACTACTACTTAACACAGCTTTGATAGCGAATAGTGAATTCTTGCAGAGAACTGTTTGCGATCAACCCAAAATGTTAAAAGTATTTGCAAAAAATTACTTGAATGCTTAAGAAAAATAAATATTCTAGGAAAAGCAGTTCTCACCAACAGAAACAGAGGCTAAATTCTTTGGCTACATTATGTGTGGTAAATCATTTGCTCAGCTCTACTAGAAATTCACCCTTTGCAGGTGCAAGATGATGTCAAATTGTACGTTTCCTGTATACACAAGAGCAAATGAACAGGAGGAAACACACACTTTCAGGGGAGCACAGAATATGGGGTGCAGAGGGTATTCTGCCAGGAGAGAGAAGCTTTAAGCACCATCTTACACAGGAACTCTGCCAACAAATCTGCCTGGGACATGCTGAATCTCCCAGTCAGCCTGGCCAGCCCCACCCATTTTCTGTGCAGTGTGGACCAGCTCTAGGCTATCTTGCAGAGCCGGGGTTGTGGATGGTTTATACTGCTGAGCCCTTGCTCCTGGCAAATGTGGTACTGCCAGAAGCCCCGTGCAAGCTAGGCAGTGAATCAAACCCACTGTCTCCAGAAACTAGCATGTGGAACAATATAACACAGCTTGGAATTCTCAGATAAAATTAAGTAGATCAAAAAGAAGGCAGGGTACCAGCCCTTTATGGTTTTTAAATACAAGGGGCCACAATTTGTTCTCCATTATACCTTGGTAATGCTACTGTCCTCAATAGGCATGCATGAGTATAAATGAGAACAAAATTAGAACCACTCACTGCACCGGTCTGTAATGTCACACAGACTGATATAATTTGCACTGTGCATGTTGCTTGCAATATGTATATTGGCGGATACCTTTTTACATTGCCAACATTACACCAATTTGGTTATTCCGTTAAAGAGCTATAAAATATTGATAGTTTAAAAGTTCATATAAAATCTTTACCCACACATGTTGTGTTATAACCTGCCCTTCATCTTTGCTCTGAACTCCCACTGACACTAGGAGTTTTTTTTAACAGAATGCAGGTAGAATATGGTCCTAGGAATAGCCCAGGTGATGCTATGGAGATGTAGTGAATATGTTTGTGCTCTGTTTGAAATGACACGATTGGCTCTACTACGTAAAATGGAGAAATGCAGACTCTGCAGTCTCAGAATGACTGAGATCCAGGAAGAGTCCAAGATAACAAACACTCAACAGAATGACAACTTCCTTTCTATGCAGTGTTTTTGAAGCCATGTTGGTCCTAGCATATTAGAGAGACTAGGTGGGGGAGTTCACATCTTACATTGGACCAACTTCTGTTGGTGAGAGGAACAAGCTTTTGAGCTTACCCAGAGCTCAAGAAGACCTGAAGAAGAGCTCTGTGTAAGCTGGAAAGCTTGTCTCTATCATCAACAAAAGTGGTCCAATAAAAGGTATTTCCCTCACCCACCTTGTCTCTCTAACTTGTTTTCTAGTAGGTTTTCAACATTCGTAGGAATAATTGCTTCTCCTTGATACAGCAGCAGCTGCACCACTGGTCTGATAGAACCTAATCAACAAAAGACTGTTGATTCTGGGCCAGCTTGCAACACTATTTATATTACCAACAATCACCTGATTCAGGGCTTCTTCTACAACCAAAAGAAGCTAAAAAGAGAAAGAAAAAAAGTGTTCAGTGAAATGAACATCTGATAGTTCAACTGGTGACACATCACTGATGTTCTGTCAGAGACCAATGGAGATGGATGGGAGCAATTGCTAGCATTACAGAACTTTAGACAACCCATAAATAATACAGTCAGTTACCTAGTTCTGACTGGGAAATCTCCCAACAGGAAGCCTTTTCCAAATTTTATAGCAATCACAGAATGGAAGAGTCACAGCAATCAAAATGACTATATCCTGGCCCACAGGAAGCAGAGCGAGCTAATTGATCACATATACTATTGCAAACATGTTTGGAGTAATTTTCTCTCTTTTAAAACATTCTTGAAATACAAAATATTTGTTTTAATCAGTGCAAATGATAATTGCCAGATGTACTTTGTCCCAGTTCCTGGATTTTTCAGAACCAAAGTATTGCATGACAGCCAGCATGATGAGACAGATTCTTGACCCCACTCCAGCAGTGCAATGGGGACTGTAAGATGCTCTAAACAGGCCAGTGTGGGTGGTGTTACACTGCCAGAATAGGGGATATATCAGGGAGGGAAGGAGTATGGCATTCCAGTGATTCAAGGCCACATAACTGCTATCTGGGGGCTGGGACAATTTAAAGTAGTGACCCAGCAGCCACGGGGACGGTGGAGAGCAGATGTGTCATTAAGCCAGCTTTGCCCCTTGGGTCCTGTATTGTCCATACAAGGAACAGGGCCAATATCTTTTCAGTCACAAACAGAATTTTCCAACTCTAAATGAAACACATATTGTGGTACCAATGTCAATACTGTATAAAAGCAAGGAAATAGCAACACACCCACTTTGACATCTTTCTTCTTTATCCTCCCATACCCTCAGTGCATAGGGCATCAATTAGTTTCTGCCATTTACTTTGGTGTTGTGCTGGTCTGTTCACGCTTCTGAATATCACGTTGAGAGACTTTACTTCTTTCTCTATTGTTCTGCAAAAACAACAAGGAGTCTGGTGGCACCTTAAAGACTAACAGATTTATTTGGGCATAAGCTTTCGTGGGTAAAAACCTCACTTCTTCAGATGCAAAGAAGAAGTTCACTCTCTTTTCTCTTCCCAGCTGGGATCCTTGTTGTCACATCTATGTTATCATGTTTGTTGCATCCTTAAAGCATGTCCTAAATATGTCATTGCAGGCAGTGTTACATGTAGCATTTTTTAGAAACTCCAAGTATGTTTTTTTTTTTAGTGACAGCATGAGACCTCCAATATATGTCTTCCAAACTCACACCAGCCCATGCAGTGAGAACCCAAACTGGAAACCAAGGGGTTTACCAATGAATATAGAAAACTTTGGATAGTTTAGTTAATGAAATCTAAAATAAAATATCAGTTATCATAACTATATAGTTATGCGAGTTAATTTACCCAGATTAGAAACAGCCCTGTTGACAAACCACATGTTTTACCTCTTTAGAAATGGCTACAGTGGAACTAATTCTCAAAACCTCTATTTAAAAAAAGGCCAAAACCAAAGAAAAACACTGCTTCAGACTTATAGTTTGCTCCTCAGGGTAGTGTGGGGGAGTGGTGGGAAGAGAGAAAAAGGTCTTGTTTCTCACTTTCCCCCCATTTATTACATTCTAACATTTCTAAAAACTACCAGGGGGACTAAATAAAAACCAGGCACATATTATCCGTGGTTTTCTACATTAGATCAACTGAAAACTGTCCTCCTTTGCTAGGAAGTGTCTGCATTTGCCAACAATTCTTTGTGTCTGACTCATTTCCTTATTACCTCTCCTCCTCTCTCTTTTCCCTTATGGGATTGACTTTCCCCCACCTCAAACAAAAAATAATTTCTTTGGATCAGGAAGACTGAGGACAGCATTTCTAATAGAATCTATCCATCTCTCTATCTGAAGTGCTTGTCACCATAATATCTAGACTCCTGGACCTCATACAACAGACTCCCCCTCCCCCATATTCTCTATTCACCTCTTTCCTTTTGAAGAAGATGAATCAAGTTCTGGCATTAGGGATTTCTACAGCAAAAGTTGATGCATACTGTAGGAATAATTGCTCTCTGCACACTTAACTCAGATGCTCCAGAGTGAAGTGTAGGAGTTCACATAAAGTGCTCAAGGAAAAAAAAACAAAAAACTCTTTCAATTATCTAGTTCAACTCCAGCGACCAGATCCTGGCAAAACCAGACACCTGGCAGATCTGGCTCCTGGAGGATTTTCCCTGCATGGGGACATCCTTGAGGGTTAAGAGGCACTGTAGTGACTCTTAGGGTATGTCTTCACTGCAATGTAAGCCCAGGGTTCAAACTCAGGTTCAAGCCTAAACCCCACTTCCACACAAATCGCACTAACTCAGGGCTCAGACCCAGGGTCCCAGAAACCCACGGTGAGTCGGAGCCTGAGTCAAGCTGGGACCCAAGGTTCAAGTCCTATTGTTTTTCAGTGTACACGCAGTCCCACTGGACTCGTGCTCTGGAAGTCTGTCAAAAGTATTCCACAATCCTACAGGCCAACTTTCTTTGTCCTCCAGACAGACAAGATTGGGCAACAGTCAAGTTTTCCCACACTGCGCCAAGAACAAAGGCTAGAGCGGCCACATTTTGGGAGGGTGCTAAGAAGTCTGGGTTATGGTGGTTGGACTTGAGCCCACATAATGCAGTGTAAATGCTGGAGCCCCGGGTTGGAACCCAGGGTTCAACAATTCCTAACATGAAGTTACAAGTGAGTGTAGATGCTCAAGCCCTAGGTTAACAAACCCAGGGTCTGCTAACTTAAGTTCTGCTAACTCTGGGCTTACATTGCAGTGTAGTTACACCCTTACACCACTACTCTCTCCCTGCTCCCAACATAGGGGCATATCCAGGAGAAAGCGGTGATTCCAGGATGCCAGAACAAACTTTGGGAGCCATTGGAAGCAGTGCAAAGTAATACTGCTTGGAGGCAGCTTTGCATTCTCTCTTCCCAAGCATCATTAAATGCAGCTTGGAGATAGCCCAAAATCTGGAGCCAAATGGACTGCATATACAAATACAGCATCTGGCACAATCAAGTAGAGCACAGTAGAGGACAGTCTATACCAGGTGTGAGATGGACCAGATGACTGATTAGAATGACTTTTTCCTAGTACTTCTTTGATTTAAACAATATGGGAGTGAGGGATGGAGCACAAATACTGCTTTCTTATTAGCTAAGAAAACGGATGCCAAACCAATTAATTAAAGCAGAACAGAGAAGAGCTGAGAACAGATTAGTGATTATTTGAAAAAGGGGAGGAAAAAAGGCAATTCCAACATTCCAAAATGAACACTACCTGAACTCCAAACATTCAATAGCTTCCCAATCAGAGAATATTTTTTCCCCCTCCTCCACATTTTCTTTGGTTTGCATTATTATTTACTAAATGCATTAAGACATATTATTTATTCACGTTGCAGCTTTCAGACTTTTTTCCAGCTCCTCACCCTCTACCTCCTCATATATAAATGTCATAGATAAATCAATTAATTGGCTCAAGACAGGAAGGAGAGAGAGAAAGTAGCATAGCTGCAGAGCAGAAAACGAGTTATGTGATGCATATGTTTTAGTTGGCAAACTGGAGATGCTAAATCCTACTTTGGGCCTTTAGTCCAGGAGTATATTTCATCTGGTCGTGGGTGTCAGAACAGCTGACTCCAAAGTGACTAGTGATTTTGGATGCCCAACCTGAGATGCATTAAAGAGGCCTGATTTTCAGAAAGTGCTAAGCCTCGCTCTCTGAAAGTCTAGAGACTATGCTTTTAGGTGTGTCAGGTCTGGCACCCAACATCACTAGTCTCTTTTCAACTATAAGCCACAGGGTACGTCTGCATTTGAGCAGAGAGGTGTGATTTCCAGCTCCCATAGATATGTCTGTGCTACCTCTACTCAAGCTAGTGCACTAAAAATAGCAGTGTAGCTGGTGTAGCAAGGATGGCAGCTCAGGCTAGCTGTCCAAGTATGTACCTGCCTAGGCCCGCTGGGTATGTACTTGGAAGGGTAGCCCAAGCCACAGCCTGGGCTACCCCAGCTACACTGCTATCTTTAGCATGCTGTCTTGAGCAGAGCTAGCAAGGGTACATCTACACCAGCTGGGAATCACACCACTCAGCTCAAGTGCAGACATAGCCTCAATATACAAGTAGATTAGAAGTTAAAAAACTGATTTCACTCCAACTGTATTTGTGCCCCTTTTGTGTTCACTTTCCATGAAGATTCTGACCTGCAAGTTTACTGGCAGGAATATTCAAGGAAACAGTTAAAATGCTAAGTGAGCTTAGGAAAGTTGGCAGAAAGAGATACTGAAGTCATAGAGTATGACTTTCACACTGGAAAGCTGATTCTAAGATTTATGTTCATTCAATCTGGAAACAGAAAACATGACTTGTGATGTGTGTTCAACCAAAACTAACGTCCTTCCAATATTGATCTATACAATGTTTTATTTATTCCCAGGGATCTTAGTGATCCACATAATTGTAAAATGGCAGATTGCAAATCATTGGATACCTTAGAATGGATTTCCATTGGAACTGTTAGAAATTAGAACATAATCTTGTGAAGCAGTGTCATTTTTACCATTCCTTAGCTTGGCTCCCCAGCACCTTCAGCTCCTGGTCACGTACACTCCCTACTTCTGCCACCTTTTCACTTTAGCCTCTACTCCTGTGGTCCTGCAAACATCTTCTTCCCATCTTAGCCCCATTCTCCTCCAGCATCCTCCCCAGCATCTCTATCTCTCTTCACTACTGTAAAGGGAGAGTGGTAAGGCACAGAGCTTTGAATTCTGCACAACCTGCAATGCAACCAAAGACATTCAAAGTACCTGGAACTGTGCAGAGGACTATGGAACAAAGTGAAATCTTAAGGTTTACAGAAGGACAATCTAGGACTGGTTTGAGCCAGCAGAGCAGAGGAGCATGAAATGGTCCCTAGAGACCAGACAATATGGCAGCCCCGGTGAGTGTGCTGGAAGAGGCAGCAGCTGCCCTCTAGGTCTGACAGGGATCCAAGCTCTACCCAAGACTCCTGACTTTATGCACTTCTTAAATCCTTTTAAAAACCTAATGACAAGAGCTGGTTGGACAATGGGCCTTTTTTCCATGGACATTTTTGACAAAAATGAAAAAAAAATTGTTTTTGTTAATATTTTCCACATTTATTTTTATATTTTGGCAACAAAAAAAAAAATCAAAACCTGAAATATTTTGGCTGAAAACTGAAACATTTCAACTGAAAATGAAAATATTTTGATTCAGAAATGCTATTGTAGTCAGATCAGGCTTCTATTCGCCTTTCTAGACTGGGTCCTTGTTCACACTACATCTCCCATGATCAGGGCCGGCGCTTCCATTTAGGCGACCTAGGCGGTCGCCTAGGGCACCAGGATTTGGGGGGGCGGCAATTCGGCAGCGGGGGGTCCTTCCGCGCTCCGGGTCTTCGGCAGCAATTCTGCAGCGGGTCCTTCACTCGCTCCGGGACCCGCCGCCAAAGTGCCCCAACGACCGGGAGCGCGGAAGGACCCCCGCCTAGGGCGCCAAAAACCCTGGCGCCGCTCCTGCCCATGATATGCCACAGTCTCCCTTCATGGTGATTGGAGGCAGTGGTATCATAGGAGTCTCTGACCACAGTGTATTATGGGAGATGTAGTCTGGCTGGAAAGCCCACCCCATAGAGGAGAATGGGGACATTACGAAATTGAACTACAACTTCCATTAGGCACTGTTGCAGGGTATTCAAATCAAACTATTTAAGTTTTGGCCACAATATTTCAGTTTTTAAACTTTTGATAGAAAAAACAATTTTCTGGAGAAAGACACTTTTTGCAAAAAATGTTGATTAGTTAAAAACCTAATTTTTTGTCAAAAACAATGTAGATGGAAAATTGTCCACCTGCCCTACTAAGGACATTCACAAGCAAAAAGCTGTGCTAAATTGGAGTTAAAGTTGAGTGTACATATCCAAGAACCTCATAAGATTTAAAAAAAAAAATCTACATGAATGCTGTAGTCAAACAGACATCCAAACAATTAAAAGCTAAAGGTTAAATTTTAACTCACTTCTTGGAAAGTATGGAAATGCCATCACTAGATTATCATAGACCACTGCCCCTTTAAATCTGTTAATTTAGATTCACCATAAAATATCCCTAGGGATGATCACTTTTAAATGCAATATTTGCATTTGCTATGTTTTAAAATAACAATCTGGGTAAATTAGTCCCATTTGGACATCTGCTCTTTTACAGTTCTCTGGATACTGGTGTATCAGAAACAAATGTGAATAAAAGATTTTGAAGCCATTTTGTTCCCAAAAAATGAACCACTTTACTTTAAATAAGCTATATGATGATAATGCTGTACAAGTATAATTTTGGGCAATAACTTTTTTTCTTGTGACTACAGCACCATGTGTTCTGGATATAAAACTGGCTCTGGTTACCCGTATCATTAAACTGGAAAACAAAGCTATGCATGACTCAACTGTGCATGAAAAAAAGATTTCATCGTGTCCTGCAATAAAAATACCATTACAGAAATGCACTGATTTTTTCCTGGGTAGAGTTCTTTTTTTTTAAACCGGCAATAAATGAGAAGTGGGGGAAGGTGTTTATGTGCATGCTAGACCAGATTGTGGTGTTAACGCACAGGCTTGAATAGTGTAGGGACTATTGTCGAGCTGTGCTGCCCCATGGGGAACTTTAGGAGGCCATCTGAATTCCAGGCACAATGTGTCTAGAGCTCCTGGGGAGCACAGCCATTGCCCCATTCCTTAGGCAGGTGCAGCTTGCACTCCCCTCCCTGGCCAACCAGCTGTTAGCTAGTGCAAAAGAGGACCTGGAGAGAACGGTGGCTCTGTCTCCTCCTCACCTCTTTTTGGAGAGGCCAGACACCTTTGCTTTTAAAGACAAAGGAATGACCTTCAGAGTCAATGGGAGCAGGGCTGCAGCTGAGCCACTGTAGAGCTTGCAGTGTAGCCATGGCCTAGAGGATCAATAGTTCAGCTGTTTGTGAAGTGCACCTCCACTACAAAAATGGAGACTCATGAATATGAAGTAAGATCACCTTTTACAGAGAGGAGCATAGAGAGTAGTAAAAGAAATCAGACCATGTTGCTATAGAAACTTGAGGAAAAGGTTCCAAAAAGAGTGAGGGAGTTGGAGACAGTGTGGGAGTAGAAGATAGAAGAGATTAGCCTATTCATTCCTAGTTCTTGACACTCTGGGGCGGTGCCATAATTAATTCATAATAATGCATACTAGTGTGCAGTTATATAGGTAACTGTTTGCACTGTTGATCAAACAAGAATGCCAGGAGCAAAGGAATAATCAGAAGTTCCTTTATTGGCAAACTGTGAATTTGACTATTTCTTACCATGACTGCTTGAGTTTCAGTGGGTATGTCTACACCTGTGGCAGGCCCATGGCAGGAGACTCAGCCTCACAGCCCAAGCCCTGAGAACCTCTAAAATTGAGACAAGGGGGAGGATTAAAGACCCTGGGCTCCAGCCAGAGCCTAAATATATATACTGCAATTTTATAGCCCTGCAGCCTGAGCCAGCGGACGTGGGCCAGCTTCAGGTATTTTATTGCACTGTAGACATACCCAGTATGTATCACTGACTGAAGACCTGGAAGTGTTAGGGGAACTTTGTGCTTCAAGGTGTTCTGTAGAGGCAAGCCAGTGGGAAGTACTAATCCATTGTTATTGGACCAATGCCTCCACTAAGAAGGACAGGATGCCATTGAGGTTTGAAGGAAGCTTGCATGAGCTGTCTGCTCAAGAAATCACTGCTTGACATTGACAATCTGGCCAATGATTGAAGTTTTCTTTTTTGAATAAGGTGATCAAGAAAGTTATGGCAAGACAACTCTCAGGGTACAAGCTTCCTCACATGGCAGCCATTTTGAAAGAGGACAGTTCTTCGTGGAATTCTCTGAAGTGGAACATTATTCTTCAGTCTCTGCCAAAAAAGAAGCTTTCACTTATGAACAATCGTGAACAAAAATGACCAGTAGACCTAAAAAAGGCTTCAAATGTAGCTAGTGCATGAGATTTCAGTAACTTTTAACTATATGTAAGCTTAAAGAGTCTGTCTGATTCCATTATTAGGGATAAAAGAATGATCTTACCTAATGTTCTTAAATGGCACTTTTAAAAATTAATTAAAATTCATAAACTAATTCATAATTAACAGATTTACTTGTAAAATTTCAGGAAGTTCATTTTGTGCCCAAAGAGTAAGTGCTGCAATTCTGAGGACGATATACTGAATTCTTCATATGTAACAAACTGGTTGAGTACTTATTTAAATGCAAAACTCATCTCAACCTTAACTATGGAACCACAACTGGCGTTTCCATAATTAAGTCCTTCCCCCTGCAGTCCAGTCATTGCAAATTAGTAGTTGGACTCTGAGGATCCATCTAAAATACAAAAAGAGACCTGTGGCAGGGAGTCTCAAAGCTCAGGTCAACTGACTTGTGCTCATAGGGCTTGCAATACAGGGCTGAAAATAGCAGTGTAGATATTTGGGCTTAGGCTGGAGACTGGGTTCTGAAACCCAGCAAGAGGGTGGCTCTCAGAGCCTAGGCTCCAGTCTGAGCCTGAACATCCATACTGCTATTGTGAGCCCTGTACCATGAGCCCCGTGAGCCCCAGTCAGTTTACCTGAGACCTGAGATTTGCTGGCTCAGATCTATTTTTTTCCAGTGTAGACATATGCTTAGATGTGGTTAAGAAGCCAAAGAGAGCAAATTTTTTCCTCCTTGATAATGTGAGCAGAAATGGACCTGACATAACCCTGCCAATAGCAAAGACTTACAGCTCTATCTGCAGAAGACTTCAGGTTTGGGGAGGACGAGTGACAGCATATTTCTGAGCTTGTCAAGCTCCACTCTGAAGGAATATGTTGAGAAGGGGGGGGGGGGAATAAAAATAGCAGAAGTCAGCTCTTCCACACTTTGTGCCAAAACCCTCTTCAAACACTCACTAGAATTCTTTCTTTGGTGGGTTGCAAAAGTATGAACAACTGTCAGCAGTATGTATATTTGTACTTGTTTGGATGTGAATCAAATGTTTAGCTGTAGCCTAATTAAAAAGAATAAGGATTGTGCTGGGCTGACTACTGTGCAGCTGTGTGTTACACCTATAGCCCCAACTCAGGAACCCATCTCTATTTAGGACAGCATTTCAGCATGTGCTTAAGTCTTTTCCTGAACTGTGGCTCATGAGTAAATGGACGGTAGTTGTGTTTTCCTTCCTCTTCATGTTAGTCTCCAGCTCTAGCTAGGGCTCCCTCCTGGTGGCTCCCTAGCAGACGACTGGGGTGAAGAGTTCCAAGAGCTAATTATTGAGGACTGAATGTACAGGACAAAAATTAGGAGAAGCTAAGAAGCCCATGTGCTAAAGGAGGTTCTATAATTATAGCCAATTTTCCCGTCCATGCTGGGACCCAAAAATATTTATATAAAAAACTAGAGATGAAACATTCATCATCATGCAAATAGATCATGTTCCTTGTCTTTTAACATCCTGAAATAAAAAATAAAATTGATTTAATGCTTCCCCACAACCTTGATTCTCTGTTTTTATTCTGTGGGGTTACATTTGATAGAATTTTCATACAGTGGCTTAAGCCTCAGTCCAGCAAAGCACTCAAGCACTTGCGTTACTTTAAGCACATGAGAAATCCCATTAATTTCAGTAGATTACTGACATGCATAAAATTGCACATGTCCTTAAGTGCTTTGCTGGACTGAGAATTTAGTGCATGTGATCGCATCTATTGGGGCAGCCAGAACAAGGGAACTATAACAGCCTACTGCTTTCTCATAGCTAAAGGAGTTCTCCTATAACTCAGGCAAAGGCCCGTGTTGTTGTTTAAAGGTCCTAGGTCTAAAGAACCCTTCTGCTTTGGAATTTCCTCAGAATTCTTCCTTCAGGATAGGAAGGAGGGGTTTCTCCCCATGGAAGAACCAAGCAATTCACTCCTAAAATCCAGTGGACCTCAAGAGATCTGCTAGAAGTATAAAGGCTATTTAGGTGGAGACCCTGTGCCAGCACGCTGTCCTTCGCTATGGCTCTCTCCAGTTCCTTTTTAGCATGACTATGAGCAGTGCTCCATGAAAACCTCGTTAGAGGGAGATTAAACAGCATAGAGTGGCCCCACTCAAGACTCAATAGAGCCTTAATATTAACTCTTGATTGGATTCCCACTATCTGGGGAGAGATATTCCATGTTCACCTATCATGGCCCTCCTATCCCTCACCCTCCTTAGGTGTGGATCCTACATCTTAAAGAGACCTTTGTCCATGAAAAGGGGGTGGAGGGTGAGAAATGATGCCATGTGGGAGGCTGGCCCTCCTTCCTATGTATGCAGATCTGTTGTGTGAAGGGGGAAAAATCAGGGCTTTGAGGTAGTTTGGAGCAGAAAGTACTGAATGTATGGAACTGAACAGTATGATATGTTGGATGAGTATGTACCAAATAAAGCTATGACTACAAAGTCAATAACACATATAGTTGGATAACTGATAACTTCCCTCTTATTGATTATTTTAACCTGAAGATAAATGGCTATTAATCTTTGGTAGATCACATATGAAACAGACAATAAAAAGGGGTGTATTTTGTGTCAAATTTACTCACAAAATGTAAGTGTTTTAAATATAAATTGGTTTTAGGCACCAGTAGTGGATTGAAATATATACACTTACATCTTACGTGTGTTATTGTGGCTTTTTTTATTACTTAGCAATTTGTTTAAAACTATCATGTTTGCTTCCTTTGTGTTTACAAATTATTTCCTAAGTGCAAGCCTTCACCATTGTATTTTAATAATTATTTGCATTGCTGCTGGATGCTAAAAGAGAAGAAAAATACATGGCTTAGAGAAAGTTAGAAATTGCTTGCCTTTGGCTGCTTTAGAAGTTACAGATGTTTGTGTGTTTCATGCTTCCTTTGCAGACACTGGCATGTAGCATTTGAACTATTTTAGCCCTAGGATCAAAAAATATGAGTGTGCTTAGTTGCCAAATGTAAGTGCATCATTGGTTTTTGGAACAGCCTTGTTTCACAGGATTTAAAAAAAAAAACACACCCTGGTACCAGTTAGGAACATATTAGTACAACACTAATTATGAACTGGAATGTGTCAGAATTAAATGAGTTATGATCTGGCGAGGACCTGCAAACTATAGTCAGATACTTAATAAAATTTAGACATGCAGCTGCAAAGACTCCTGGATCCCTGCCACCTTTTATTAGAGTGGCGCCCAGCAACACCGCTGTAGTTAAGGGTCTGTCAGCGTTTCCATTAGAAGCCCCCACCCCCACCTTTTTTTTTTTTTTTTTTTTTTTTTTAAGAGCTTTGTAGCTTGCCCATTTTAAATCACATCAAGCTGAAACTTGACATGAAAATTGTCAGGAATACATTATTTTTTATAAAAAAAAGTTACTTGAGTTAGTTCTACCTTTGTTTTAGACCCAGAGAGATCTGGGGTGTTTTATTATAAACTTCTTTATGTCATTCTTAAAAAGAATACAAAAGATGGAGTTTCACCCTAACTTCTGATCCTACTTTCTTGAATCAGACTTGTAATTTTTTTTTTAAATTAGTAAAGTGGTTTGAATAAAACTCAAAATGGTTTTCATTATTTGGAAATAGACCTTTCTGAAAACTGGAAGTGAATATTGTTCGGTTTTTTGAGTTCCAAAAAGTTCACTATCAGCTGATATAAATGTGTGTAGCTGGGAATATGCCAGTTCACACCAGTTGAGGGTCTGGTCCTCAGCTGACATTTTAAAAAAAAAACATTTTTCATCTACCTTTATCTTTGTGCTCCCGGTGTCTATCTTCATCCAGAAGTGAAAGTGCCAAAATACTGCAAGAAAGACCATTCTTGGGTTATTTCTTGCTTGACTGGAAGCAAAAAGTGTAGTACATGTAGCCATGATCTTTAACAAGCTATAATTTCTGAGCTCAGCAGATTTACCAATGAGCTTAAAAAAAAAGTGCTTATCTGAATAGATCCAAAAGACTGCACCTTTGCATGTCCATAGCTTCCTCCATGTAAAAATCTCAAAGTGCTTTACAAAGATTAATAAATAAAGACCAATGATGAAGTCCTGACCCCACTGAAGTCATTAACAAAACTCCCATTGACTTCAATGGAGCCAGGATTTCACCATTAGTCTCCATAAAGACTTGCCACTGTACTCCAGGAGGAAATGGGTCTCAGGCAGTAGCAACCTACCAATATGCAAGTGAAGTTGGGGATATCAGTAGAACCTCCACTCTGTATCTTACCTTAAAGATTCAATGCCCAACATCTCACTTTCTTTGTTTTGTTTTTTAAAAGTGATTTTAAGTGGGGATCCCTTCCTTTTTTTCTCCTTTGGCCTGTATATTGAAACAGATCAGCTACTGGCACTTTCACTGTTACCACTAAGGGCTTAGATCCGTAGAGGTGCTTCAATAGGAGTCATGAATGCTTAGCACTTCTGAAAATCAGGCCCTCAGTGCTGGCTTCAGATAAGCTATCTGAACCAGCTTCAGAAATTAAACAGTGAAGGTGAATACTTATGCAGCTGTGGATCACATGCTGACCAGGGTTAGATCAATGCTCTTAATTTGAGCTTGTGCCAATCCAATAAGCCCTGGTTTTAGTTTGGCTGCTCAGTCACAGTTAAAGGAGATATGAATCTTTAATTATGGGGCCAACTGCATCGCCATCGTAATGGTACAACAAGGATCCCAAGCTTTACCCTAATTTTCAGGCCCTTTAAGCTTGGCAAAAACCTCTTTTAGCTTGCAAATTGGCATGCTTGCTTTCAGGTCAGATAGTAATTGTTTGGCCAAGTTTAAAGGAAATTGATTAAACTATTTTTTGACGTAGAGGAAAATAAAAGCTTAGCCTGGTTTCAAATTTTAACAAGTGTCTAATTTTTTTCCCATACTCCTAACTCAAAAATGGCATAGAGTTTTGAAAAACAGTGCATAGAACAGACCTGAAAAAAAGCCTTACAACTGAATGCTCTTAAGGGTTGAATTCTAACTGACCGGTTCCACGTGAGCAGCTGTGGTGATGAAATATTTTGTTAATGTTTTGGCAGTTAACCATTTAGATTCTTCCCTCGCTTACATCCCGGACAATCTGTTGTGTCTTTTGCTCTTTGCACAAGGACAAGAACATAAAGAAACCACAGCTGGGTCCCACATAGCTGTGTTCTGGCTCATTTCTGGCAGATTCCAAAATCTAGAACAGGCGAGCACCACTAGAGAGCTCATAAACTATTTAAACTAAAGGGATGCTATTGGGTTCTTATACATTACACAATCCCATTCTGCAGCTCCCCAGGGTTTCAAAATGGGCACTGCTACCAAGTCCCTGAGCCAATGCTGCTTCACACCTCTCCTCCTTGGAAAGATGGAATCTCTTTGAAGGCTAATGAGGGGTCATGTTTCCTGCTGGCACACCTAGATAATGAAGAGGCAGCGGCTCTGTGCTTACTGGAGACGGGACTGGGGCAATAGCTCTCAACCATTTCCTTCCTCAGAATCCCAGGCACTGAACTTTCAAGCCTTCTCCTCACAGCAGCAGTCTTGTTTCAACAAGATTCCCTTAGATGCAGCCTGTGCTGCACTTGTTGTCTATTGGTCAACTCATCCTGGTCACAAATACACACTTGGCAGAATCTTCACACATCCCCTACAAAAGAGCAGGTGTAGATTTTACAAGCAGGTATGTGCGCGCACACACACACACCTCTGAAGGGGGCAAAGACAGAATCATCCTCCTCCTCCACAAGGAGAGGGCTCGTGTGACATCTTCTCTGTCATTGGTACATCTTCAACCTGCATCGAGGTTTATTAGAAAAAAAGAAAAAGTCAGAAGAAAGTAGAAATTAATAAACCCAGGAACAATATGAGGGCCTAATCCTGAAAAAAGTCTAATCTCAATTAATCTGGTGGATTTATTGTGCCTAGAAGGAACAATGCTCTCCTCAGATTGGCTCCTCCCAGCCTTCCATCACTTGCAGAGAGTTTTTGCAGATGGGTCAGAGATAGTGGAAAAGGAGAAACATCCCATGAAGCTGATCTTCTCTACAATTTCTTCTAGCTTTTTTCCATTCAGACTGCATGGTGGAAAGAAGCACAGTAGCCATAGGCTGTGAAGTATTTAAAAGAAGACAATGAACCCTGTTTGTTTGAGGATATGTTTTATTTATATATAATAAATTAGTAAAAAAAGATTATGGGCCTGATCCTCATTTACATTAAGGCCCCTTCATATTACTCTGGCAGTGCAAAGTGAGTGTAAAAGTGGGTGTAAATATTTGCACCCTTGTAAAGGCCTCTTTACACTGTCAGAGCAACATAAAAGGGGCCTTGCCATAACTGAGAATCAGGCCCATTATTATGGTCCAGTGGTAGCAATAATGACTTCAGCGGCATTATGGCAGAATAACTTCCCAAACGCATGGAATACGTGACAGTCAGATGTGCTGATCTGTTGGTATAATTTAAATAAGAGGATATAAGGTCACTGTTAAGATTTTGCACTCATGTGCAAATTTGATGAAGCGGGGGCACATACTGTCTTTGATATCTATTGGAGGTGGAAGTGAAAGCTTCATTGAGCATCGGAGTGTTATCATTAGTCTTGTGGACGATATAAAGGTGGAAAAGAATGCACAAGTCTCTCTCCTTAACTGCTCATTTCCTTGTTATTCTTATTAAATTCTTATTCTTTCAAGTTTTGGGGTGGATGGGGTGTGTCCTGTGGTACCTTAATTGCCACTAAATATAGATTATTTGCTAATTTTTAAAATTCCATTTTAATAATCCCTCAATGTGGTTATAGCTTTATGAAATAGATATGAAGAAAATTGCATCCATTCGTGTTACCTGCGTAGAAGCATAAGTGGCTCAAGTTCTTCATCTGTTTCTCATGTTGTTTTGAACAGGGAGGTTTTATTTTTAAGAACATTTTGTATAGCCCAGCAGTTTTGTATTCTCTTTGTGTTGGAATGAAAGAAAGTTTTTGCCTCTTTCCTTTATAGAAATTTTTGGAAGCTGATATTACCATTCTAGCCCCCCTCTCCTTAGTGCATCACCATGCTATGCTTCCCAAATAAATTCCTGCACTTAAGTTGTGGCTAATTTAAATGCAAGAAATACAGGATACCAGTATGGAAGAAATTAAAGCCTAATCAGACAATGTCGGGACTGTTTTGAAAATAGATGAGTTATAGAAGATTTATTACTCAGTACATGTAAGAACAAACTACTTAGGTCCTGTTACACCCATTGAAATCAGCCCCAGCCTTCCTGTGACTCATTTATATGTAGAAATCACACTTCATACTCATTAGTATCTGTCGTTAACTTATATATGCAATACCTCTTACTTTCTCATACACTTGTATGCACTAATGGTTCCATATATACATCTCTTCTTGCACCAAAGCAAATGCTGTGTATGTGTGCAACCATTGATACTTAGCAACTGTGCTGGGAATCTGCAATATATATTTTTTGAAGTGACTAGCAATTTTGGGTGCCATGGTTTTTGGGTTCCCACCTTGAAACACTTTGTGGGGGCTGATTTTCAGAGGATGGATGTTCAATACTTTCTGAAAAAAATCAGACCCTCTAATCGGTGTCAAGCAGGGCCGGCTCCAGGCACCAGCTGACCAAGCACGTGCTTGGGGCAGCACCTTGTAAGGGGCGGCCAATCTTGGGGTGGCAGGGGGCGCTCGGGTTTTTTGTTGTTGTTGTTTCGGCCGGGCGGCGCTCGGTGGGGGGTGGGTTGTTTTTGTTTCGGAGGCGTGGCGTGGCGCTGGGGGGGGAGGCTGTTTCGGCGGCACGGCGCTCGGGGGGGGGTGTTTCAGTGGGGCGGTGCGGCGCTCGGGGGGGGGTATTTCAGTGGGGCGGCGCTCTTTTTTTTTTTTTTTTTTTTGCTTGGGGCAGCAAAAATGTTAAAGCCAGCCCTGGTGTCAAGTTGGATACCAAAAAAAGGTGTGTCTGTGCTAAATATGCATCCTAGTTATATAACAACCAAGTGATAATTAATAACTGATCATTAATAACCTAAGTGATAATTAATAACCTAATAAGGTTCCACTGACCTTCAGTGAGATTTGTGCTCCTGCATACCATAGGCACATGTGAAATTCTCCCCTCTGACTGTACGTGCCTACTTACCTATAGATAACATTCAACTGTTTATCTATTCCTGAAACTATAGACTTGGGGGTGAAATCCTGGCCCCAGTTAAGTGATGGGAATTTTGCTATGGTCTTCAGTAGGGCCAAGATTTCACTTTAGATTGTTTAAATATGAGGAACTCCGCTAACTCTAATACAATTGACCACTGTAATACAAAGAAGCCATTTTAAGAAACATAAAAATCGCATTTTTAAAGATTTATAGGCTTGGATTTTCAAAACAGCCAAGTGAGTTAGGTACACAAATCCCACTGAACTTGGCACATTACTGTTGTAGGTGCCTTTAGAAATCCCATCTTTAATCATAACTTACAGACTCAGTCTTGTACTAAATAAGAGAGGTCTGTGTGTGTCTCTTTAGCTACGTTTTTATACTGCACTCATCACCATGGCATCTTCAAGATACAAACTTTCCACCCTAGTGACTGGTTTATATTTTACTATATTTCAGACACTGGCAACTGAGACTTAGTTTGATGGAAGATTAATTTTTTAGTTTCTTATTCATTTCTCTCTCCCCTCCTTCTGTGTTACCCTAGTTACACTGTCCATATTGGCTCTATGTTCCTCTGGCTCTCTGTGGTGTACCACAACTGTCCCGGGTAGCACATACAACACATATTTGGATGAAATTTATTGCCCTTTAGAGCTTTAATTGTATGCAGCTAATTGTTATATCCAGCTTCTAATTTTGAAAAAAGTTAGAAATATTCCTGTGGCTAAAATACCAACAATGTTTTGCAATGAATTATTTTCATACTTTGCCCAAGCATCATTACAGACCTTTTCTGAAGAATCATCTCATATGACACCTGGGATAACCTGCTCTGCAAATATAGTAGGCTATTAACCAAACAGCAACTCTTGCCAACCGCCCAATGAGACAATTTAGTAGGATTGCTTTAATGATTGGTGTAGTAATCAGTGACTAATAATTGGTGCTTTCTTAATCAGAACAAACAAAATAAAAAGGCTGATAATTTCCAATTCCAGATAACTATATAGTAACATGAAGTGTACCAAGATGTGAAAATATTTGTCTGAAAAGGGGCTGATATTCCAGGAGAAAATATTAGAATGAGGCCTGAGGTCCACATAAATTGTGTGCCTACATTTGCACATGCATTTATAGCGACTGCTCTCACTGATAGCAGGAGCTAGTGTTATGCCGCATCTTGCGCCACATAATACTGACCAAGCTGAATAATGCTACTTAACTAAGGAGATACAATGAGATCAAAACCCATCTTGAGACAGATTAGAAAGATGACTCCAGTTGGCCTCAAGATGTCAAGGTTTCATTCACAGCTTTAGGACCTTTTTGTAGGATATGGTCTGAGAAGGTTCCCAGAGGCACAAAGCTTTGACACCTTGAACTTTCATCTGCAATAACCAGGATATCAAATAAAGCGAAACAAGTCGTAAATACTAGTGGCTGAGATGAGTTGTTGGTCAAATGTTCTCATAATCTGCTGTATTAATGCTTCTGGTGGGATTGGGGGGTGGGAGGGTGAGCTTAACCACCCTGCAGAATCTATACGTTCTGGAACCTTAGTGACGCTAGACCTTGTCTCTTCATTGTTTGACAGAACTTTAATAAGAAATGACTGCTGCTGGTCTGCACACACCAAAACCTTTGTGGCAAGATCCTAGTGTGGTTTTTATTTACATTAACAGCAAGGCACCTTCATATTGCCAGAGTAGTGCAAAGAGGATTCAGTATAAATAAGAAATCAGTCCTACTACAGTCTTGTAAGTACAAAGCTGCTACTCTTTCTGTGCCATGCTGTGTGTATGTAATAGCCGAACAAATTAGGTAGGAGATGCCAAACAGTTATAACCAGTTCTCCCATTTACAGAAAATTGGACTCAATGCTATGGGCCTGATTCTCATTTATAGTTGCACCCTCTACACCACTCTGGCAGTGTAAATGAGTCAAAGTGGATGTACATATTTACTTCCACTTGAGATTCCCTTTGCCCTGCCAGAGCGTGTGTAAAGTGTAACTGAGCATTTGGGTCTACAAATTTCTGTGTCCCCTCCAATGGAGTTAAAGGTACTCATCCTCTCTAAGGACCTGCTCATCATGTTGCAAGATCAGACCCATTTGTATATACTATCATTTAGGCCTCCAGAAAGAGAACAAACTACCACCCACTCTAGGATGGATCCCATTTAAGAGAAGAAGAATTCAGACTTTAGAGGGCAACCACAGCTTTGACATGTGGTGGATTGAAATAGAGCCCATATTCATTAGTGGAGGGCTGGGAATACAAATGACGGAGATGTTTGTTTTTCATTTATTAGGGGTTTAATATGACTACAGTGCATACTTAGGGTATGCTGCAAATTTGTAGATTTTTATTGTAGGGTTTTTTCTACAAGCCTTTTACAGAGATAGAAGTTGTTCTAGTGATAGTACTTATTAATTTCTCCCCTTCCCAACTATCTAGTACCTTCTAAAAAAGAGCCAGCTATCCCAAGCCTTTGGAAAATGTGACTTACTCATAGGCAAATCCCCACTCCAAACTCACGTTTAAATCTCAATTAAACAACATTTTAGGAGTCTTTTTATAGCTAATGAGTTGGGGGTTGTCTTCTTACTTGACACTGAACAACAGCATCTAAAGTCAGAGACATTCTGAATTTGGCATCTGTCCATGTTGGGAGACCACAAACTCATGTTTCCAGTGAAGTAAAAATTTTCCACTCCAATGAACAAAACCAAACTACCTTTCTTTGTACACCTCTACCCCGATATAACACTGTCCTCGGAAGCCAAAAAAATCTTACCACATTATAGGTGAAACTGCGTTATATCGAACTTGCTTTGATCCGCCGGAGTGCAAAGCCCTGCCCCCATCTGCCCCCCGGAGCACTGCTTTACCGCATTATATCCGAATTCATGTTATATTGGGTCACGTTATATTGGGGTAGAGGTGTAGTTATACTGTGCTTGAGCAGTGATGCTCTAGCCTTTATGACTGCAACATGTATCCATTGGCCAAATGCCTGTTTTAGGACAACATGGGAGAGAGGTATTGTCCTATAAAAACTCAGTTTCCTTATGCAATTAAATATTCTCAGCACTGTCACAGTATCCCTCATCACAAATATGGGAAAATACTTTGCCTGCTGCTGTTGAATCAGTTATTGATGGCTATAGCCATTCACATCTTTTCAGAAACATAGCTTGTGTAGAGCAGTAGAATACCCTTGAAATACAATTGAAATCTGGACAGTTAGAGGAAAAATATTCAAAAGAAAATATGGATATGTATTTATTGGCTTTACCAAAGTTAGACACCATCAGCCAACTAGAATTCTGGAAACTCCTTTCAGAATGCACCTGTCTGTAGAAGTTTGTGAAAATCATCTGCCAGGTGCATGATGGAATGCTGGGTAAAGTCACTGTGGACAGATTTTTACAGTTCCATTTGTAATGTCAAATGACACCAGCAGGGCCGGCGCAACCCATTAGGTGACCTAGGCGGTCGCCTAGGGTGCTGCGATTTGGGGGGCAGCGACCACGGCGGTATTTCGGTGGCAGGACCTTCCGCTGCCTCTGTGGGGGGGTGGGGGGTGGCGGCATTTCTGGGTCGGACCTTCCACCGCCTAGGGCGATGGAAAAGCTGGCGGTGCTCCTGGAAGCCAGCCAGGATATGTTTTGATGCCACATCTCTTCAGACTCATCTTTGCAGTGATAAGTATGGCCCAAAAATATCATGCAAAGAAATTGTATTTTTTTTTAATTGGTCAATTCTTCATCCTGAGCAGATTAAAAACCACTAAAAATAGCTAAGTAGGTTAACTATGAACTGCTCAATGCATATGATTGTGCCCTTACGAAGCACGTCAGGCAACCTCCAGTTCCTCTCCAGCAAGTTGGCTAAAAATATTAAAAGCTATAAATTTGCTATTAGTCTTTGTAACATTCATGTATCAAGCAGCAATGGGAAAAGCATGATACCTAGCACCACCATTCACCAAATGAAGCTCCAATATAATGGACTTCATTTCCAGAACCTTAAAGGAAAGATTTTTGTTACACACTGTCTTCGCTGACCATTGTCAGAAATCATTGTTACTTGACTTCAGTGGGAATTTTATTGAACAAGGACTAAATAAAAACTGAAATAGGAAATTAGGATATAGCTATGATGTTACATCCCATAACCTTCATAGAAGGTGTTAGGATCTGAATATGGCATAACTAAGATATGTTTTATGAAAGATGGGTCATGTGAGGTATCATTAAAAAGGTTATGATCTACTAAATGCGTTTACTAAATTTGTATGCATGTATCATTTCTGTATCTGAAGTTTGTTACATAGTCAATATTCCTATTACAACTGTGTGTGTACTTGGGGGAATGCCCACCAGACAGTAGGCAATCAGCCTGAATGAGCCATTTAAGCAGGACAATAGAACTTTGGAAATACTAACCTCCCACCTTCCTGAGGAGCTTCCTGGGATGTTGCTTTGACACTGCAGGGACATCTGATGATGTCACCTTGTACAGAGTACCACCTTGGACACTGCTGGTATTTCCACTGGAAACAAAGGGTTCCCGCCTTATGTAAATTCTACTTAAGGCTGGGGAGTAAATCAAGCAGGACTCTTGTCCATTGCCTCCCCATCCAAGAATGAAGATTACTAAAAACACCTGAAGGGATGGCAGGGACTGAGTCCAGGCTGAGACAGGGGTCCAGTCTGTAAAGAGAAATAACTGGAACTCTAAGCTACAGAAACTCTGCAACCTGCCTAAAACAAAATTTAGGGTGAGAAATTACATTTTGTAACCTGTTTCTGAGTGTATTAAGCTTAGTCTGCATGTTTTGTTTTATTTGCTCAGTAATGTGCTTTGTTCTGTTTGCTATCCCTTATAATCACTTAAAATTTGCCTTTTGTAGTTAAACTTATTTCAAAACCCAGTTTGTGCCATTCATATCTGGGGGCAAAAAGCTGTGCATCTCTCTCTCCACATTGAGGGAGAGGGTGAATTTTCATGAGCTTGCACAGTGCAGATCTTTCTATACAGCACAAGACAATATTATTTTGGGTTTATACCCCAAAGGAGGTGCACATGTGAGTGCTGGGCAATCCCCAAGCTGATCTTCCCACACAGAGCTGATCTCAGTGTCTGTGTCCATTTGCAGCTGGGTGTGTCACTACCTGTGTGTGTGCTGGAGAAGACTTGAGGGCCTGGCACAGCTAGGACAGGGTGAGGAAACCCAGGCTGAGGGAAATGGGTGGAACCAGCAGGAGCCCAGCACATCAGGTGGTATCCTGGACGAGGGGTTCAACCCATCACAATAGCCCATAATGTTTGCACCTTATCTGAGGACAGAAACCCCCTTCAACTCCATGTCACATTAAGACTGACAGAGGAGAGGATTTGTCCCATAGAGATAAGCACAGGGAGAAGATTGTTTTCTGTGCACTAATATACCACCAGTTGATTTCAATAGGAGTTATGAATGCTCAGCAGGCACTCAACTTTCAGGCTTTGGCCTTGTATGTTTAATTATAAAAGCAATGGAAAAATTTTGTATGGAGAAACAGCAGGTCACTCATATTCGAATAACTCAAAGCTAAAGATGCTTAGTATAACTGACATCTGAGACACAATAGCGCTACATCAGGCAGCCTCAGACCAAAGAGTTTCCTTATTGAAATGCATCCTGACACCAAAGGGGGGGGGGGGAGGAGGAGAGGGGAAGAAGAAGATTAGCTTCCCCCCAAAATGGTTCAAACATCCAAATAAATGCAGTGTAAATAATAACCAAGGGAACCTGGGAAGTGTGCCAAGATTATGTTAGTAAAACTGGCTAGTAAGAACAGAGTTAATCCTTGGGACACTCCTCAATATGCAGTGTTATCCTGGATCCCTGAAGCACTGAAATGCTCATTGTTTCTGCTGAGACTGGTCTTATGGTGAGTCTAGGTAATCATTCCATAATTCACTATATGCATCTACTTGTTATATGCTTTTATTACTTTCCTCTGCAGAAGTTGCTGTTTCCAATTAGAGATGTAACTCCTACCCCTGACTGTTAATAACTATTTTGCCTTGAGACATATCTTATTTGCTAACTGAAAAAGGCACTATGGTATATTATTATTAGTAAGTTTGTGAAGTAAACTCCCAGTGACTCTAATCTCTGGAATGCTGACTCCTTCTGAGGTCAGTAATTGGGTATTTTGGAATTTGCCATAGCAGCAGGCCTAAGCCTGTCTTCAGCCCCCTTTGAAATTCAGACCCAGGGGTCAGCAAAATAATTGGTTCATTTGAACAGAAAATCAGAGAAGGAAGGTTACACTTTTCTTCCAATGCCTTCATTTCTATACACCAAGTATTTTGAAATACATCATTGTACTCAAAATATTAGAACAGACTCAATCTCCTTCCAATTTTATTTCCATAATGGTTCTTGTCAATTTATTCCCAAAAGATCAATAATTATGCCTCAGTTATGAAATAATTTCTAAACAGCCAATGGAAAGCAAGCCAGATCACTCTTTCAGGCTAACAATTGTCCCTTTTACTGTATATAAACTTTCATTATAGCCCCATGTCCTGCTGTAATTTCAATATTTTCCAGTTTTAAATATATAATATGATAAAGTCAAAAGGCCCTGCATTGGCTTTTAAAGCCTTTCCTTGGATCTATCTTAAGGCCTAGCTATGGTTATCAAGGCCTACATTTGGCTCTCTCTCAAGGCTAGGCTCTAGATCTCAAGGCCTACATTTGGCTCTATCAAGGTTTTGCTTTGCTCTTAAATCTCCCCTATGCAGAATGTTGATCATGAGTAATGATTATGCCTAATTTCTCATTCATATCCACTACTGTATGCTCTAGCACAGGTGTGGGCAAACTACAGCCTGCAGGCCAGATCCGTCCCATTAGCCGTTTTAAGCTGTCCCATGAGCTCCAGCCAGGGCGGGGGCTGCACCACACGGGTTGGCCCTGCTCCAGCCAGGGGCCACACCACGCTGCTCCTGGAAGCTGTGGCATGACCCCACTCCGAGGGTCAGGGGCTGCTCCACACCTAGGAGCCGGAGAAGGGATATGCCACTGCTTCCGGGAGCTGCTTGAGTTAAGTGCCACTCGGAGCCTGCACCCCTGAACCTCTCCCCTCACCCTAACCCCTGCCCCAGCCCTGAAACCCCCTCCCACTCTCCAACCCCTCAATCCCAGTACAGAGCACACTCCTGCACCCCAAACCTCTCATCCCTAGCCCCACCCCAGAGCCCACACCCCCAGCCAGAACCTGCAACCCTGCCCCAGTCCTGATCCCCCTCCAAACCCCTCAGTCCTAGCCAGGGCAGGCTCCAGGGTTTTTGCTGCCCCAAGTGGCGGGGGGAAAAAAGGCTGCAATTGCGATCGGCTCCACTTTTTTCTTTGGCGGCAATTCGGCAGCAGGTCCGTCCCTCTCAGAGGGAAGGACCTGCTGCCAAAGGACCCGCCACCGAATTGCCGCCAAAGAGCCCGACGTGCCGCCCCTTCCCCTTGGCCGCCCCAAGCACCTGTTTGCTGGGCTGGTGCCTGGAGCCGGCACTGGTCCCAGACCAGAGCACCCCAAACGCCTCAAGCCCAGCCCCACCCCAGAGCCTGCATCCCCAACCAGAGCCCTCACCCCCTCCCACACTCCAACCCCAATTTTGGGAGCATTCATGGCCTGCCATACAATTTCTATTCCCCGATGTGGCCCTCAGGCCAAAAAGTTTGCCCACCCCTGCTCTAGCACAATGCTACTGGTAGTTATCTAGTACATACCCAGCACAGTAGGGTTAACATGGCATACAGAAATGTACTTACCTGTAACTTGAGGATACCCATGTATCATAATCACCCTCAAAATAATCCATCTACTGATGGACACTAAAAACTAGTTGGAATAGCTATATGTTTAACTCCTGGAAATGCCCTCACACAAATAGCATAGAATTCAGTCAACACAGTATGCCATGTCTTCCAGTAATTAAGACATTGAAGATGGCTCAGCTTGTGCTAAGCAACTGCAACCCAGGAGCCCTCATTCTATCCTTAGTGAGGAACAGTGGGATATGGGTACAAGTATGACGATTCAAGTAGGATAGAATCTTAGGGGTGAAAAACAACAAATAGTTCAGACACTGAACAAAATATATGATTTTCCCATTGCTAATTTTTATGGGAGTGTGTGCTTTAGAGTTTAGCAAAATATAATAAGTGAAGAAACCAGTTTGACAAAAAGGTGTTAGATATTATGACAGGGTGCAACTCAGCACTGCAGCACCTCCTACTAGCTGTCTTGGGACTTAGATCTGCACCCTCTTCTGGTGCGGTCTCACCCACCATCACCTCTGCTCCTGGACCCACATCACACCCAGGACCGCAGTATCCTCTTCATGACACTGCCCTCCACCTGTGCCACACTCTGTGTTCTCCCCTTCCAGGGGACTTGTAAACTCCACCCAGCCACTTCCCTCAGTGGCAATTGCAGTCCATTGTCCCAGGGACACTTCCCATGCAGCTCTAGCACCCTCTTCTTCCCTTACCTCAGGACCTTAGCCTGCAGGCCCTAACAACCAGCCAGGGGCTCTCTCTAGCTCCCCAGTCCCTGCTTGCAGCACTGAATTATCCCAGGTGCTGGGCTTCTTCACCCTGCTAGGAGCCTGCTCTTCTCCCCACAAATTCCAGTCAGCTACTGAACTCTGCTCTGCCTGCAGCCCTTCTTATATGGGCCTGCCGGGCCATAATTGGCTACTCCTCTCAGCCCCTTTCTAATTGGCTACCTCCGGCATAGCCTCTCTAGGGCTGCTTTTAACCCCTTTTCTGCCAGTAAGGGGCAGCCGCTTGCCCATCACAGATATATATGTTACAGACAGACATGTGTGTTATCATCGGCACAGCAGAGGGAATCCATGTGTAACTTCGACTTCTTCTGACAGTGTTATAGTATAAATAAATGTTGAGTCAGATTCTGTCCAGCAGCCAAGCTCTGCTTCACAAGGTAGAGGGGACATCAGGAATCAGCTATGAATCCCTGATCTTGAAGATCACACTGCTCCAGCCTTGGTAAGAATTAGAACAGCTATGGTGCTGCTGTAACTTATGACACTGGTGAGTGGTCTTTAATGGGGTTAATAGTAAAAATAATAATTATTATTTACACTGGTAAGGCCAAATCCTGCTGTCCTTACTTAGATTTTACTTAGTCCTCACTGAGGTGAAAGTCTCATATAAGTCATTTCTTCTAATGGTATCTCTTGTGATTTAATGAAGTCTTTTTCACTTATTTTGTCATTGGGTAGTTCTCATTATTAGTGTCATCTTCATATGCTACAAATGTTTGTGTATTTAATAGAATGAAAAACTGTTTTGGAGACGCAAAAGCCATATGCAGTGACATACAATGGATTTTTTCCATCTTTTTCTCATTTGCCATTGTTTTTGTTTGTTTTTCCTGAGTTATTTATTACTTTAAACTTTCATTTTCCATAAATTTCCAAGAAGTTCCAAAAGTTTCTATTATTGCCAGATTTTCTAGTCTACAGCAGAGCCTGAGTCAGGATCTAAACTTCACTGGGATCTTCATCTCTCACATCTCATCTGCCCTTGATGTAAACTTCTGCTTCGAATTGTTAGGCTCCTCATATGGTTACAGAACATAAGGCTGCAATTATGAAGCTACTGTATACCTCTGAGGTAAATGATCAATTTGGGAAGGAAATTAAAAACTACTATGTTCTTAAACATGCTTAAGTTCTTTCAAGTATTACTCCTAACTTGTTTTCTTTGTCACTAGGATTCCTGGATCTGTATACTCTCCTTGTGCATTTTGTCTTCGAAGCTTAGTAATTCAATCAAAGGAAGGAGCCAGACTGTGGATCTCTGAAGGAAGAAAGCAACTCCACAGCAGGTGGGTTTTTTCGCAGGAATGTCTATAAAATCCTCACGAGTGAAAGTAACAACAGGATGCCCAAATTGCCAATGCCAGAGATTTATTATGGCATTCAGCTTTCTGTCAATACCTATTAGCTATAGCATAGAACCAAGAGCCATGGAAGTGTTGTGTACACCCTTCTTATTATTTTATTATTTGTATGATGGTAGTTCCTATAGGCTGCAACTGAGATTGGGTCTGAGATGCATTTGGCACAGCTCCAGATAGCTGGGGAAAGGTGGCATTAAGGCATCCTGTCCCATTCCCACCCCACCCCCCGAGTCCTGAGGGCTGCTCAACTTTGTGCTGGCTGTCAACAGCACTTAAGGGCTAGTCTGGCAGTCAGGGATTGCCAGGGCAGAGAGCCATCCTGGAAACGCCTCCTTTCTAGCAGCCATATCCCTTAATGCTAGGGTGCTAAAAGGGGTTGGCATGGGAATTTTTACCGTGACTATACCACTTAAGGATTATCCTACAGAGGGGAAATCCTTAGGGGGTCAAACAAAAAGAGGGGCCAGAATCTGGTTCATTGGAGGAACAATATAGGGAAGCTTGCACTGCCACTGCCACTGCCAATGGGGTAGCTATTCCAGGACAGATGATTTCATTCTTCAGATCAGTCAAAGCCCTATCGCCCACAAGCAAAACAAACAGAAACTTATCCAGGTCTGCTGGATTATAATGGTTACCATCACTCCTGATTCCTGCAGTGTTAATGATTCCATAGACACTTTTTCTGTTTGGCAACCTTTTCCTTGACTCCCTTCTTCAAATAAATCCTCTGTTCTTAACATCTCCATTTCTGCATCGGGTTGACTAAGATTTCTGTGGGAAAGTTTGAAATTTTCTTTTTTTCATTGGCGGAGTTTCACCTTTTCCTCCACCCCACTTTTTGGACATATTTCATTTCCCAAACAGATGTGTCTCATTTTTGAAAACCGCATCTACAAAGATGTAGTCAGTTTATTACTCATGTTTCTTTGTCTTTCTTTCTTTCCTTCTTTCTAATGTGATTTTCTGTTGATGTTCTGATTGTTTGCAGCTCTTGGCACTTTCTGAATCATGGTTTATATTGTAGTTTCAACTTGCAAATATGTACTCTGGAGCCCCCAAAATCTACATTTGCCTGCAAAAATGTCGTAAATATTCCTGTAATATGTAATTAGTGTATTTGCACACATCAATGCCCAAGAACAGGTGCATGGACATTTTCAAGGGTGCATTCCTTATATCTAAATTTTAGTACTTACTGGAACCAAACAAATCTGAAGCAGATGGCACTAACTGAAAAGGTGTACTTCCTGGAAAAATAGCCACAGATTTAGGTACAAAATGCCTGCATTTCCAGGACATACTGTACATCCTTGCAGCTGTCACTATGAATGTATGATGGGGGCCAGGCGGGTAATAATTCAACTTCTAACTTTGAACCTGCAGATTTTGTGCGCCCACAAAAACAGGATTTATCCACACACATTATATAGATACCAGATTTTTGCAGGCTGATCTAGCTATTGGGTTTTCTTGTAGCACCTTACATGGTGATATCCAAGCATTATTACCTGTGCCCTTTCTTTCTTTCTTTCTTTCTTTCTTTCTTTCTTTCTTTCTTTCTTTCTTTCTTTCTTTTTGTTTTTTGTTGGTATTCTCAGATTCTGGCTTTGTGAGTGCAAATGACTGTGTCTGTCAAATTGCCAGCATAAACTTGGGACCTGCTGTAAAGACTTGATTAATTTTGGACAGGAAGCATTGTCTAATGGATGGTGCAGAGGACTTGGATCCAAAAGAGTTGTGTTCTAGTCCTGGCTCTGCTGCTGCCCTGCCCTGCAACCCTAAACAAGTCCTTTCAGCTCCCACTTATTGTCTGTCCATTTACATTGCTCTTCAGAGCAGGGACTGTCTCGTACAATTTGTTTGCACAGTGCCTGGCACAACAGAGCCCCAGTCTCCATTAGCACCTCACGGTGCTACCATAACAAACACTAGGTGCTCTCCATGAACTTGTGAATGTTCACACCACTATTTATTTTGATCTGTACATGTTACTGCCCAAAAGTAAAGTGAGAAGTTGCCAAGCTATGGTAAGATATGTAGGCCCTGCTCTTGCAGTCACTGAAGCATGTGTTTAACTTTACTCATGTGAGTGGTGCTATTGCAGTCACATAAAGGTATGCACACATGAAGAGTCTGCAGGACCAAGGCTGCATTTTGAGAACAATAATTGTATTACTTCATGGCTCACTTCTAGTGTTCAACTTATTTCTGAGCTGCTAAAATAGTAACAGGACTATAGAGGAAATTCATGTGTTTATCATTGAGAGGGAAACCAATTCCATATGTTCCACACATACACCTCATTCTGCGTCTGGCCTTCAGACAGGCAGCATCACATTGTGATGTCAAGGAAACAAGGAAAGAGAAACAGCAATCTGCTTTTGCTTAAACCTACTTAAAAGAGAAAATACATTTAGATGACCTATTCAGATGCTATTTAAGTTCATTCCAAGTGGCCAACTGCAGAGCTCATGTGTGGAAGGAGCTGCCAATTTTCTTTCTTTCTTTCTTTCTTTCTTTCTTTCTTTCTTTCTTTCTTTCTTTCTTAAGAAGTCTTTTCATAAATCTGTGCTCAGAGTGCACGGATGGCACCTTGCAGTTCTTTCAGGTTTGTCTTTTGGAAATGGTATTGAAAACAGCTGTCTGTCCCTGTGTGAGAAAGATAGCCATGCCTGTCCAGGAAAGGGGAAGGTCAACAAGGTAAATCACCATGGAACTGTAACCAGACATGAAGAGTAAATTTACAATATATTAACAAGTGCACATTGAAAAACAAATGGACCCAGTCAAAAGCTTCAATAATTCCATTGCAAATACACAGTGACAGGAAGCAGGAATTATTTTGCACAAAATATTTTTATGAGGACTCTACTATAGCAAATATATTTGCAGAATTAGAATGACTGTTGTTTTATTCCCTGCCTCAGTTTCCCCAACATGGTCTCTCGTGAGCCAAAATATCATCAAAGCTATCTATCTTTCTATCTAGTTGACTGGTCTTAAATTAGTGGGGAACTATTGTTTAAAAATATGTTTAATTAGCAGACAGACAAACAAAAACAGACTACCTATTCAAATTTAACAAGAACCTAGTTGCTCTTAGGGAAAGCGCAATCCACTTTAACCCCAGTTAAACACAATTTTATTGCTCCTGCTTGTGGTAGCTGGTATAAACACTTTGCAATGTTCTGAGCTCCCATTCCTCCACTCAGTATTTTACAGGATCAGTCTCTAATGTCTTGGAACAGGTGGCCAGCACTCATACGGGGGAAGATATTTCCCTCTGCTGTAAGACTGAAAGGGGAGGTAGGGTGACCAGACAGCAAGTGTGAAAAATTGGGACGGGGGTGGGGGATAATAGGAGCCTGTATAAGAAAAAGACCCAAAAATCGGGACTGTCTCTATAAAATTGGGACATCTGGTCACCCTAAGGGTAGCATATTCTCCCGCCACCCCTCAAGTAAAGATCAGTTCTGTCATCAATCCACACATTAGCACTAATAGGAGTTATATACACAGAACACTACTAGGTGTTATTACTCTGCATCAGTCTTAAGGAATTCTTTTCTGTGGAGTCAAATTTTCTACATTTATATGTGGCTTTTTTTATACCAGTTGAAGAACAGAGTTTAAAAGGGTATTGCTATATACAAAAATGCAAAAATGGGTTACTAAGTGCACAACATTATTTCCACAAACAAACCTCCTGGTTAATTTGTAACCGTGCATGTAGACTATTGCATGTGACATTCACCCCTGTGCAAAGGGACAGCACACGTGCTATACACCACTCAATTCCCACTTAAGCCCTCAAAATAGGGCATAAGTGGTCCTTATGCATTGCATAGTCCTGCACAGGAGTGGATTTCTCCCTGTGTAACTGAAAAACAAACAATAATTGGCCAAAATATCAGTCAAAACAAAACACTTCAGTTTATCAAATTCCTTAGCTTGTGGAAAACGGAACATTTTTCTGGATATGGAGAGTCACTCATACTCATTTGTGCTTTGGAAATGCATCCTTTAAAATTCTGGGTTTAGCCAAACTGCAGTTCTTTAATGTTGTGAATGAGTCTAAATCATTTCAACATCCACAGACTCACCAATTGATATCACTAGAATGTATGACAACTTTCAAATGTCTAACAGAATTTGATGAAGAGGAGTATTTTGTGCCAAATAAAACCTCATTCTTTACTTGGGAGGAAAAATGTGAAGTGCATAGCAACCAAGTTCAGGCACTGATAACTAAAATAGTTTTCTACAGCAATAAAATATCAAATATCTCCCTCATGCTGCACCTTCTGGATAAAATTACTGGAGCTCTAAGCCCTCTGAGGAGGACAATCAGGGTGTGTATAGGTGTGGAGCTGATGCATGCAATAGCAAAAACAGCATCCAAAAATCCAACCAACAATATGGAGACAGTGTGACTCTCTGACTGAAACAACTATCTGTGGGGAGTCCATTTGCTATTATAATACTGGAAGGCTACACAATAACAGAGCTGTAGGTGCAAGGCGTCCTGACTCTCAAATTTTATTTAGAAATAGAAGATGCCTGTTGCCAGGATCATCAGAGATTGTTATTCTTCATTAAAGCTGTGAGACCTTGGAAAAACCTGCCTGGCTCATTTTTTAAAAACAAATAAACCCTGCAAGAGCCTAAAGGGAGGATAGAGTTACTTATTGTTACTTTAAAATACATTGGCTGCCATGTCAAAGCAGCAGTGGGTATATTTTAAAGTGACAGGTCTAAAAAATATTGTTCTTGCTCCCACCTCTCCCTGAACTCTCCCCATTCCAACAGAAGAATTCTACTCTGGTCCCCAATTAGTGAGCTGAAGTATTTAAAATGCAAACAAGGACCTTCTTTTCTCTCTCATACTCATTAGCTCACTCAAGCCCTCCTTAGCAGAAGGATTTTCTAAAGAGTACATTTAGGAGTGTTAATAATAGTAATTAGGGGTCGAGAAACCACCCTGAAACTTGACCCAAATCTTCACCCAAAACTTGAAATGAGCGAAACCTTTTTTGAGGTTTGAAAAAGTTCTGAACTTTGTTTCCCTATTAAAAATATTGTTTCATCCTTGCACCACAGGCCCTTACATGGTCATTTGAATGGCAGGGTAAAAAGCACTTCTGTTTAGGAAACTTCTCAAAGCATTCGTTCTGCTTTTCCTTTAGGCATATTGTACATTTGTTTGATATTTCTCAGGCTATCATAGATTGTGGCTCTCAGTCTCCTCTCACGCCAGTTTTACAGAAGTGTAACTGCAGTGGGCCATAGTTTGTGCTGTGCTGCTCAGGGGGTGCAGCATTGAATTAGCAGCCCAGGAAGGGGGATGCCAATTGGGGCTGTACCTTCCATATTCAGGGGGTGCTCTGGGCTCCAGTTTGACCCCAGAATGAGTTAGAGCAGCCCAGTGGCTGCTTTAATTTACAGCAGCTTTGCATGGCTGACTGTGAGCTGCTTTGCAGCCCAAAATAGCCAGAGCACAGGGTGCTCCAGCCACTCCCCTTCCTATGCTGATACACCACCTCAGTTATCCTCAGCCATTCTCCCAGCATTCACCACAATACCAGTCTGACCTCTTTATAGCCTCTTTGCACTACAGAAGTGACATAAAGGGGCCATAGTGGGAGACAGAATCTGGCCCATTAGCATCAGTGGAGTTACTTCTGATTCATACAATTGGTGTAAGAAGACAATCAAGTTCCCTATCTTCAGGTGATGGTTTTTCTTTCTTGATCCTCTAATCACTCTAATCTCTTTTGTATGTAGTTGACTCCAGATACATTCAGTAACTGCAGAAACAGAAGAAGAAATCACTTGGGGCTGTGAGTGTTTTCTACTAGTTACCTAGAGTTTTCAGCATTCAGAGCAGAAGTTCATGTCTGAGAATCCTAGAGCTGTATTTACACCAAAGTAACAAGATCTGAATCTACACTCTGTTCTTCTATACAACATTGTTAGTGTTTTATAGACAGAAGGCAAGCACTGGGTTTCATTGTGACCTTGCTCTGCCTAAATAGGTTGTCCTATAAATCTTATTTTATGACTGCACCTTAAAGCTTCCGGCAGATTATTATAAATTCATTATTCTGGCAGAACACTTGAGAACAAAGGGACTCTCTATCTTGTAAAGGACTTCCAAAGTCATTGGCAAACTTTCTCTTGTAGTTTGGATAAAATAAGAACCGGCTTGAGCCTTCATGCACAACTCAAATATAAGCCAAAGCTTTTTTGAGATTCAAATCATCTTGAATAACTTTACATTTGGTTTGCTATCAGAAGCTGATCTGGTTAAAAATCAGAATTTCTGTCCTCCGGGAAATTCTGATAATCTGGCATTTGTTTTTGTCCTGAATTAAGGCAAATAAATTGTTTTTGCTAAATGGAATGTTCAGAAATATTTTGATTATGAAATGGCAAACATCTTTTTTCATCATTTTCCATCAAAATGAAATGTTTCAACATTGAATTGCATCCACCTGAGCTGCCTTGGTGTCTCATGGGAGTTGCAGTTTGGGTGCCTCATTCCCCCATTTTCCTCTTTGGGTTGGGGTCATTGGCCATTCTACATTTCCTCCCATGATGCACAGCTGTTTTGGGAGTTCCATGAGGCACTTCTGTAGTTCAACCAAAGCAGAGGTCAGAACATTTTGTATCTCTGTTGCTGCATGGGCATAGAGCTTTGATAATTTTAGTCTCTGCTGAGAGAATCAGTGCTTCTCAATGGCACATGAACTATGTACTGTTTTTAAAAAATCCCATCTATGCTCCTAACTGTAATAATACATTTACTTGCAGTATATTACTATCTATACTGTATAGCGGTCCAGAAAGAATGTGGTTGATGGTAAACAAGGGAGACAAAGTTGGAACTTGGGCTGTGCAAAAGGCTTTTTATTGCCTGTAATTTTTTTTCTTTAATAAATGTGTCTTTAAGAAATAACACATGAAGCTTGGCTAATACAATTCATGTGCAATATTCAGTAGAGTTGGAAGAAAATTTTCTATAGAAATATTTTTGAAGGAAAATGGTTTTTTGACTAAAAGTTAATTTTAATTAAAAAACATTTTTATCAAAATGTTACCTTTTGGAGGTTTCTTTTTAATGAACCCTGCCTCCTCCTCCCCTTGTCCCCTCCCCCCCAAAAAAACTTGAGGAAATTTTTAAAAAATGGTTTTATCAAAACATTTTCCAGGAAAAAATAATTTCATAAACAGCTCTAAAACTCAGGCAAAGCAGAATATTAGTGTTTAGTTGAAAAAAACACTGAGCAATTCTTCTCCAATCAAATACTTTTTACATATTCAATACAGACATTGCCTGCTCCAGGGTCAAGTATTAGTGCTTTGATTCAATAAATTCTTGGGACTGTACAAAACTGGTATTACATCTCTAGTTGGGAGGGAAGTAATTTTTTTTATACAGGGCTGATTAGGTTGATTCTTCTGAATGACGCCATTACAAAAATGGCACTTGAAATGTGATATAATTTACATAATAGAAGACATGAGTTTTAAGGGTGAGTAGCCTGGAATCAACTGAGTTTAGTTTAAGTTTTATATTTAGTTCCAACCTTAAATGAATCATTTCTTGCCTCCTTATATTACTTACACTAAAACCAATAGGTATTTAGCAAGGACACATACCAGCAGAAGTCATGAAAATATTCTTTCTGAACAGAAAGCTTCGTGGCAGAGAGAGCAAATTTCCCTGAGATCTTGAAGAGCTGGGTGAACCTTCAACAGTTTGGAACAGCATAAAGGGAAATGGAGAATGGGCACCTAATATTTCACATCAGTGCTAGACACTATCAGTTTCTTAAAACATTTTGTACACAGAGGGCCTGATTGTGCTCTGACTCACATGACTTTTTCCTGATGTAACTCCATTGACTTCAGTATTACCAGCTTTCATGAATTTATTGCTAGTGTCACAATATTTGTTGTTTCTCTTAAAGACTCAGCTCCTGGAGGTCAAGTGATTATGTGAGAATCTCAGCTTTCACTACAAAAACAAAAGCAAAAACAAAAGTAAATTTCTAGCCCTTTTGGTTTCAGAGAAAAATTTAAGATTATGAACCCTAAAGGCTCAAAAACCAGAAGGCAAATCAGAAGATAAACAGTCTCATGATTGTATGTTATAAACTGTTTGGCATGCCAATTGTCTGTGTTTTACAGCACCTAGCATGATGGGGTCCTGATCCGTGACTGGGGCTCCTAAGAATGATGGTAATACAAATAATACAAAATACCAATCATGTTCAGAGGCCTCACTCATGATTTCTGAACACTTCTATGTGACTCCTATAGAGTCTGAAAAACAGCAGAATAAGACTTACATTTGATAAAGTGTTGGAAATCCTGCAATTCGTCTGATCTCTCTAAAGATCTGATTTGCTTTTGGTCGGTGAAGGGCTTTTACCCCAGTGACTGAGTGTGAACCATCTGAATGCCAGGGGAATGAATTATAATCATATAACTCATAGCCCTACATTTTCACTTCTTCTAAGGAGGACGTTCATCATCTCCCACTCTCCCTTCCAATGACCCACAGTGCCTGGCCCAAACTTAATTAATTTCTCTCAGGATGTGTGTTTCTCTTTGTAGGACTGTATACTGGGGTGATAGGGGAAAGGAAATGCTAACCACACAAACATGAAGCCAGGGCAATTTTGAATATGTTAGGGCTAGCAGTCTCCTCATTAAACTCTGATTAGCAAGTGGACTTGATCCAGGCTAATGCAATGCTGAATGAGATTTTTTTTTTTTTTTTTTTTTTACTGCCAATTTATCAGAGGTAGGCAATTAAGAGCTCACACACCTCCAGGTCTGGTAGTGTTTTTGAAGCAGAGATCTCATACCCGTCCAGCAAGACCTATTGTCCTTAGAACAATATTCCCTACTAATCTCACTTCTGGCAATTTACTTTTTCTTTCCAAGCAGATTGAGAAACAAAAAAGCTTGAAAGAGCATGGGGGAGGGATACCCTATGAGTATTTAATCCCATCCCCTAAGTGGGAGTTTTCTCATTCCATTCAGTTTTTCTTTTAACGAGCCCTGGATAAATAAACTTTTACTGCATCACTACTTTAATTCAGGAGATCCAATTATGCATCCAGTGGAGAGCAAGGGCATTCTGTTTTTCAAAGCAAACACAATGCTGCAACACAAGCGCCTTGTAATTATTGCTTCACTATAAATATACAAACCCAAAGGTGAGATTTGCTTTGGTTGATTGTTTAAATGTAATTATTACCTTTCTTTCACTTTCAGCTTGCAAGAAGGCTTCCCAAAGGCAGTGCTTGGTGTTATTCTTCATAAGCCCTAAGATCCGAAAGGTTGAACGGGAAACCAATCCTATGGCCTCTGATTCACTGAATGAGTTCCCTTGCACAGTCAGGGCTGGCCAAAGATTTTAGCTCAAGAGCCAAAAAGTATGAGAGGCACCTGCTGAGGGCCACTTCCTAATCAGACAAGAGAAAGAAAGAGATGAAGATGAAAAGAACAAGCAGGAGACAGATGGAGATACAAAAATAAAAAGCAGGAAAATGAGAAGCAGCAGTGGAATGACAAAGGAGCTCAGCAAAAGCTTCCCCCTCCACCAGATCTTTGTGAATTGCTAGTGGTATTTGTATTTGTGTCATGCTGACTAGGGGACACAAGCATAAAGACCCATCCTGCCCCAGAGAGCTTGCTGACTAAATCTACAATGTAACATGTTGTTAAAAAAAAAAAAAACTAAAAAAATCCCTCCCGTGTTTTAGGGACCATGGACAGATTCACTGTTGCCTCTGCTCCTTTGTGCTGGCCCTGACAGCACACAGGGGCCATAAGGCAGGTGTAAGGGCAGCCCAAAGGCCAGCTCTGGGTTTCCTCCTCTGAAGCCACTGATACAGAGGATGGGGTGGGCCAGAGGAGAGAGAGAGGAGGCACGTTGGGGGCAATAGAAAGTATGGCTGTAGCTGTGATTCTGTACTGGTGATTCCCTACTGCTGCAAGCCCTCTACAGACCATGGCAGCAGGGAGACTAAGGGCAGCCATTAAGGATGTCCAACCCAGCACCAGGTGCTGAACTTTACCCTGTTATCCCTTTAATAAAGGGAGGCACAAAGCTCACTACAGAAGTGCATTGATCCCAAGAGATTGTGTTGCTCCATAGTTTCTTCCTCCCATCATTAACTCCCTTTCCTTTCCCTCATTCAATCATTCTTTTTTACTCATTTCCCTCCCTCTTGTTCCTTTTCTTCCTGTTCTTTCTCCTTCTTGCTGTCATCTGCTGCTATGTTCTTCACCTTTACAGACATTAACCCTCACCACACTGCTTAGAGACAGCTCAGGACATTTTAATATCCTCATTTCGCAGGTAGAGAAAAAGAGGTAGAGAGGTTGTGTGTTGCCCAAGGCCATACAGCAAATCAACAGTAGAACCAGTGCATAGCACTCAGAACCTTCCAACCCTATGCTCAGACCTCTAGGGCTCTCTGTATATACATCTCTTATATACAAATACTATATAAGCACACTATGTGTCCCTGTTCTCATTCTCTAAACACAAGAGCATACTCCTACACACATACACACATGTACAATAAACATGTGTTATATCTAAATAGAATACTTCCCCCACAATCCTCTTGGTGTTGGGCATCTGTGCAGCCATGTAGCGGGGCAGTAACCCCACTCCTGCCCTGAAGGGCTTAAAACAGCCCTGGGAGAGGGCTGTGGTAGGGAAAAACCTGGGCTGATTGGGGAAGTAGCTGCAGCTGGGCTATGCCCCCATCAGGCTGCAGCTGCGCCTTATGCGAGGGCAGTGGACCTGGAGCAGTCAGTCTCTCTCTGCTTTCAGAGGGAGAGGGGCCTGGCTGCTGGGAAGCTCAGGGTATCTAGAGTGAGGCAGGGTTGGGGAGCTCCAGGCTGGCAACTCCCCAGGCTGCAGGGCCTTGTCCAAGGCCCCATAGAGGTACTGGGTTGCAGAGAAAGGCAGCAGGTCCAAAACCCCCTTGCCTGTGATCAGTGGCTTATACTGCAGTCTGCCCCAGGGAGCGGGGGCTAGTTGGTGACTGGCAGTAGCCTACGACTGAGGTGAGGTGGGGATAGGGGGGTGGAGGTTCCCTGGGGAGGGGAGACCCTGAGACTGAGGGGGTGTATGGCCAGGGGGCAGCACCCCAGATAATGGGGCACTGGAGTCCGGGGAGGGACACTGGGGGCCAAACGGCAGTGGGACACTGGCCTGCAGAGGGTGCTCCAAGGCTGGCAGAGCTAATTCCTGGAAGAGACCAGCAGGAGGTGCCGCAGGGGTGAGTCCCACATCGCTACAAGCCAGTACTACAGTTCTATCTATCTCATAGACTCATAGACTCATAGACTTTAAGGTCAGAAGGGACCAATATGGTCATCTAGTCTGACCTCCCGCATGATGCAGGCCACAAAAGCTGACCCACCCACAACAGAATCTTCCAGCCTGCGACCCCTGCCCTATGCTGCGGAGGAAGGCGAAAAACCTCCAGGGCCTCTGCCAATCTACCCTGGAGGAAAATTCCTTCCCGACCCCAAATATGGCGATCAGCAGAACCCCGAGCATACAGGCAAGATTCTACAGCCGGACCCTCATTTTACCCGCGATGGCACGTTAATGCCTAATTAACTAAAATCACGTTATCCCTTCAAACCATTCCCTCCATAAACTTATCAAGCCTAATCTTGAAGCCAGAAAGGTCTTTCGCCCCCACCGTTTCCCTCGGAAGGCTGTTCCAAAATTTCACCCCTCTGACGGTTAGAAACCTTCTTCTAATTTCAAGCCTAAACTTCCCCACGGCCAGTTTATATCCATTCGTTCTCGTGTCCACATTACTACTGAGCTGAAATAATTCCTCTCCCTCCTTGGTATTAATCCCTTTGATATATTTAAAGAGAGCAATCATATCCCCCCTCAGCCTTCTTTTGGTTAGGCTAAACAAACCGAGCTCCTCGAGTCTCCTTTCATAGGAAAGGTTTTCCATTCCTCGGATCATCCTAGTGGCCCTTCTCTGTACCCGTTCCAGTTTGAGTTCATCCTTTTTAAACATAGGAGACCAGAACTGCACACAGTACTCCAAATGAGGTCTCACCAGCGCCTTGTATAACGGAAGCAGCACCTCCCTGTCCCTACTAGAAATACCTCGCCTAACGCATCCCAAAATCGCATTAGCTTTTTTCACAGCCACGTCACATTGCCGACTCATAGTCATCCTGCGATCAACCAGGACTCCGAGGTCCTTCTCCTCCTCCGTCACTTCCAACCTATGCGTCCCTAACTTATAACTAAAATTCTTATTAGTCATCCCTAAATGCATCACCTTACACTTCTCACTATTAAATCTCATCCTATTATTGTTACTCCAATTTACAAGGTCATCCAAGTCTCCCTGCAGAATATCCCGATCCTTCTCCGAATTGGCAATACCTCCCAACTTTGTGTCATCCGCAAACTTTATCAGCCCACTCCTACATTCGGTTCCGAGGTCAGTAACGAATAGATTGAATAAAATCGGACCCAAAACCGAACCTTGAGGAACCCCACTGGTGACCTCCGTCCAACCCGACAGTTCACCTTTCAGTACTACCCGCTGCAGTCTCCCCTTTAACCAGTTCTTTATCCACCTCTGGAATTTCATATCGATCCCCATCTTTTCTAATTTAACCAATAATTCCTCGTGCGGCACAGTATCAAACGCTTTACTAAAATCGAGGTAAATTAGATCCACCGCATTTCCTTTATCTAGGAGGTCTGTTACTTTCTCAAAGAAGGAGATCAAGTTGGTTTGGCACGATCTGCCTTTCGTAAACCCATGTTGTAATTTGTCCCAATTGCCATTCACCTCAAGGTCCTTAACTACTTTTTCCTTCAAAATTTTTTCCAAGACCTTGCATACTACAGAAGTTAAACTAACAGGCCTGTAGTTACCCGGGTCACTTTTTTTCCCCTTCTTAAAAATAGGAACCACATTAGCTATTTTCCAGTCCATTGGTACCACCCCTGAGTTTACAGATTTATTAAAAATTATCGCCAAGGGGCTTGCAATTTCTCGCGCCAGCTCCTTCAATATTCTAGGATGGAGATCATCCGGTCCGCCCGATTTAGTCCCATTTAGCTGGTCAAGTTTGGCTTCCACCTCTGATACTGTAATTGCAATCGCCCCTCCTTTATTCCCCTCTGTCCCGCTCCCTCTATTCCTAAGCCCTTCATTAGCCTTATTAAACACCGACGCAAAATATTCATTTAGATATTGTGCCATGCCTAGATTATCCTTAATCTCCACTCCATCTACATGCTTCAGCGGTCCCACTTCCTCTTTCTTTGTTTTCTTCCTATTTATATGGCTATAAAACCTCTTACTATTGGATTTAATTCCCCTCGCGAGATCCAACTCTACACGGCTTTTGGCCTTTCTCACCGCATCCCTACATGCTCTGACCTCAATAAGGTAGGTTTCCTTGCCGATCTGTCCCCTCTTCCATTCTTTGTACGCTTTCTGTTTTTTCTTAATCGCCCCTTTGAGACGCCCGCTCATCCAGCTAGGTCTAATTCTCCTGCCTACTAACCGTTTCCCCTTTCTCGGGATACAGGCCTCGGACAGCTCGTGCAACTTCAGCTTGAAATAATCCCAGGCCTCATCTGCCTTTAGCTCTCTAAGTATGTTAGCCCAATCCACTTCCCTAAGTAGTTGCCTTAATTTATTAAAGTTGGCCTTTTTGAAATCGTAAACCTTAGTCACAGTTTTATTTCTGTTAATCCTTCCATTTAGTTTAAACCGAATTAGCTCATGGTCACTCGAGCCAAGGTTGTCCCCTACTACCATTTCCTCAACGAGGTCCTCACTACTCACCAGCACCAAATCTAAAATGGCATCCCCCCTCGTCGGTTCAGCTACTACTTGATGAAGGAATTCATCTGCTAGCACGTCTAGGAACATCTGAGCCCTATTATTGTTACTAGCATTTGTTCCCCAATCTATGTCCGGGAAGTTAAAGTCCCCCATGATTACACAGCTCTTATTAGTTTTTACTTCCTTAAAAACATTAAATAGTTCTCTGTCCGCATCCAGGCTAGATCCCGGCGGTCTATAGCACACCCCAAGCAGTATCTCAGGGGAGGCTCTAGTAGTTCTTTTACCCAGTGTAATCATTGCCCAGACAGACTCTGTCTTATCCAGAGGGGTACTTCTCTGGCCCCTCTTGCCATAATACGTGTGCATCTCTCAATACCCCATGAGGTAGGGAAATACTATTATCCCCATTTTAATGATTGGGGACTGAGGGACAGAACAATTAAGTGCTTTGACTGGGGTTAAAGGAAGACCTTGGCAAAGCAGTGAATTGAACCTAAAGGTTCTGAGTCCCAGGTGAGTGCCCGCCCCATGGTACCATCCTTCCTTTCAGTTCATGGGACGTAATAGTATGTTGGTCTATATATACCAGGGTTAGGCCTCCAAATCCCCTGGCCACCCCTCATCCCACACTAAACTCCCATTCCACTCAGCACAGGTGAGAGGCTATTCAGAGGAAGACAAGATAATGTGCAGACAGTAGGTACAGAGTCCCTTGGCACAACTTTTCTCTAGCTTACCCCTATACAGTGAAATCATAGTGGCCCTGCTGCCTTAGGGCCTTCTCTGCCTGAGGGGAGGGGTAGTGTTGTAAACAGCACAAAGGAGGAGTCAGACACCTGAAAAGACATTTTCCCCTCATCAGTCTCATCTGTTTTCCATGAGCTCTGACTGCCCTGCACTATCAGCCACATAATGAAAGAGCATGAAGAAACCATTTGTGGCTCCTCCCATAGGCTTAATGTTACCAGCACAGTACAGTGCAACAACAGCACATGGGAAAGGAGCACAGGATGGGCAGGCATGTGGGCTGCCTCTAGCATGTGGGTACAAGATAGTCCTGGCACTCCCCTATGCACAGTGAGGCAGACTTTCTGCCCTGCTCTGTGGCTGGCCACATCTCCCTAGTTGGCCACGTTCATCTGGTATGGGGAGGTGTCCCCAGCAGGCATAGACCTGGCTTAGCCGGCTCCTGCCCTACTCTACCCACAATCTCTGATGCAGGGTGTGTGTCGAGGGCAGGGAGGAGGAGAGACCAGAGAGTGCTATGCTCCAGCTATCTTCAGCTGGCAGAAGGGTCCTTGAGGATCTGAAGGATGCTCCAGCCTGCACCATGCTCAGGAGCTGGGTTGAGAATCAAGGAACTATAACCAACTCACTCACATACAGCACACACGCACTTCAAGCATAAACTCAGCAAAGCTAGGGTGACCAGACGTCCCAATAAAATCGAGACCGTCCCGATTTTGAGTTGTTTGTCCCGCATCCTGACCGATTCCTGGTCAGGACGCAATTTTTGTCCCGATATTTTGCGCCGCCGGGATTACTTTTTTTTTTTTCTGCTCAGCCGGCCGACAGCACTCTGCTTTTTTTTTTTTTTTTTTGCCCCCCCCCCCCCCCCCCCCCCGGTGTCCTGATATTTTCTTCATCTCATCTGGTCACCCTAAGCAAAGCAGACAATCTGCCCAATATTTCTGCAATATTCTAGCTGCTCCAAAGTAGGCCAGGAGGGGGCAGGGCCCACCCTCTACACATGGCTAGCACAGCTAGAAGGCTTCTTTGGTTCTGTTATCTGTCTCTTTGCACAGCAGAGTCAGCATTCAGAATTATTGGGCATTGCTGACCATCACAAAGTTTACTGTCTCTGCAGCATGCCCGCACTCCTTAGATGCAATACTATAGCTCTTGCACCTGCTTTTCCCCTCATTTACACCTGTGTAAATCAGGAGTTACACTGGTGCAAAATTGATGTGCACAGCACCATAGGTAGAGTTTTCTCTCATGCACTCTTTCCTCCTCATCTGTAGAGCTGACACTGAGCAAGGCAGCAGCTTCTCCTCATCTGAAATCCATTTTCCTTGTTTTTAACCATATGTGATAAATTCTTTCTTAAGCTACATGTCTCAGAACAAAGCTTGCATACAGTATATAGCTATAACTAAGAGAACAGCCCCAGCCTCCTTTGCTGATTCTTGAATGGTCTTCTTGATGAGTTCAGAATCCTTATATCAGTCAGACTCAAGGTGCTCTAGACTAGAGAGTTCTCAAATGATCAAGAAATTTCCACTGAAGTTCTTCAGAGAACTCATGAATCTTGGCAAATTCAGAGTGTTGTGGAAGCTTTAATGTAAGACTCCCTTAGACTAAAGAGCAACAGTTCCAAATTGCCACACAGTCGTAATGTGCAGCCATCTCAGAGGGATCTACTGCATTTTTAAGGCAATCCTTGATATAAAACTACACAGCCCTGTTATGAGTTCTCCTTTAGAACCCCACCCAGACCATAACATGGAAAGCCTTTAGCTCTCGAACACAGCCTGAGAGAAAGGAGCAGAACTATATGTATTTGGCACACACTACTTTCCTAACTGGCTTTAAAGCCCACCCAAATGATCCTAGTGTACAGCCCATTGACCATCCAAGTTTCCTTTGTAAATCAGAAGTAAACTTCACAGCCTCTTTGCCATGTAAAAAACAGCTCCTGGCTTGCATTGCATGGGTTGTTTCTTTAAGAAAAAGATCTTTAAACTTTTGCCGAGTTCAGATTTCAATCAAATGTAATGTGGCAATCTAAGAACTAACAGATGAGAGCTGTTTCTCATGTTTTCCCCTCCTAAAAAGAGTTCACAAACATCAGATATGGGACTGGCAAGGAAGAGTGTGTGTCTCATGGATAGAGCAGAGTACTGGCTATACTCATAGCTTCAGGTCTCCTAGAAATTTGTTGTGACTTGCTCTTTAAAATAAATGCATATAAAAAGGAAACTAACAGCAAAATTCTTTTCTTGTTTCTGCCCATTTAGGGAAAGCAGAGTATTAAAGCTGAGCCCATTGGGCAGAAAATTTCACCATTAGTGTGGTTTTTTTAAAACTTTCTCCATCTCTTTTGGTAATATCTGCCATCCTCACTTGCACAGCAATTTTCCTAGCCAAGTTAAGAACATAAGAACGGCCATACTGGATCAGACCAAAGGTCCATCTTGCCCAATATCCTGTTTTCCAACAGTGGCCAATGCCAGGTCCCCCAGAGGGAATGAACAGAACAGGTAATCAGCAAGTGATCCATCCCCTGTCACCCATTCCCAGCTTCTGGCAAACAGAGGCTAGGGACACCATCCCTGCCTATCCTGGCTAATAGCCACTGATGGACCTATCCTCCATGAATGTATCTAGTTCTCTTTTAAACCCTGTGATAGTCCAGCACCCCACCAAACCCATATGCTGGTTACTTTAACAAGCAAAGAAACAAAAAAGCATCTGACGAATGTTTCACCTGGCAACAGATGAGTTAAATGGAAATGAGTTAATATAGCATTCTAAAGTTACTTCCCTCCTTCAGAGCTACTATCCAGATCCTTTAGGGCTTACCCAAGTGAAGGCTGGATCACCACACAAACAGGAAGTACAGCTGGTTCCCCAGCTCCAGTCCTGCAGTTATGCAAGAAAATTTGACCGGAAACTCCAGCTTCACTAACGGTGCTGCTGGGACGAGTAACATGTATGTGTGGTGGTATGGCATGTACTGTATGCAATTTCTCTTCAGGTCTCATGAGATCTAATTAGAGATGAAGGAAGTCCAGAGTGACGGATCAGCCAGCTAATTGAAGGGATAGGTTTTACCTTGTGAGCCATAGCATAACAAATGATTTGCACAGATAGGGTCAAATTATCCATGAATTCTGTGGGGAAAATACTTTGAGTAAAAATAGGCTCATTTTTGAGTGGAAATATTAAAATTTCACAAGTGTTGAAAATACTATTGTTAGGGCTGCCTATCTTGTTTATTAATCTATAGATGGTATTTGTACTACACCCAATAGCATAGAATCTGGATTCAAATCCTTTATATTCCTTTGTAAAGAAAGCAACATAAGGGTCCTTTAGAAAAAAGAATGCAGTTTAACTTTTTGTAGGGTTCTATTGTTATTTGAAACTGATCTTCACTAATGACTCTTTGGTTTGGAAGCTTGGCATCATCTGCCATAAATGTATGTCAGAGTGGAGGGGAAGACAGTCAGTGGGAGTAGCCTGCTGAAGCTGACACTCCAAAGGGCCGCATGAGGAAAACCAGAACAAATGACTGGGAACTGGTTTTCTTTCTACCAGTTAGCATGGGATGCCTGCCATTCTGTCTGGTAACCATAAATTAGCCTTCCACCATAAAAAGAGGCAGCTGAGAAAGCCGTGATCAAAAGCAAAACACAAGAAAAAGTTTCAACAAGTGGAGAAAAATATTTTTAAACTAGCTGAGTTTATGCAGAGAATTCTTTGGGCGCTATTCATAAAAATGTTATGCTCCATTAATGCGGCGTTTCATAAAGTGCACTCATATACAATGAGTGATGACGACTATAGTTTCCTACTCAACAAAGCCCTCCTATCACAAGGGCAGGAGCTACACTGCTGTTACACCTGAAGGGAGGGCACGACTTAGCCATCTATTCATTACTGGAGCACAACGATGATTGCACAGAAGTAGTCATGGGACACAGTAACTGGTTCTCCTCTGAAATAAAATGCAGCACACACGATGCATTGTAACAGTGTTGCTATTAAAATGTATAATGTTTAATATCGTCATCAACACAAGCACAATTCACTTGCCCCGATTTGCATAACTGTGATTCAAATTGACCTTCTAAATGTAGGAGCAGCAAGTGCGTTAGAGGACTCCAGTCCAGGGTGTCAATTTGGTACCCTTCATGAGCACTAAATTCACACACAAACTTGAAGGACCAATTATGGCTACACTAGCATACATCCTTAGGGTGCGGGGAGTGTTCACTGAGAGCTAATTTCCTCTAGCATTCCCATATAAGAGGCAACCATAATTTGGATGCTTCTGCTCTAGGAATACACAGGGGGGAAACAGGCCTACACTACCACAGCCAAAGGCAGTGCCGTAACAAGGGCGAGGCGAGTGACGCACTTGCCTCGGGCACACAAAGTCAGGAGGGCGCAGAAAGTGGTGGAGAGAAAAAAAAAAGCTGCTGGCACGGAGATATTTATAACCCAGGTGATCTCCCCCCCGGCCTCACCTGCGGCCCCCCCACGCCTCCCCTGAGTGTCCCCCGACCCCGACTTGCTTCCCCCCCTCTTCCCAGCCAGAGCAGAGCAGCTCCATGCTGCCTCCCTGCAACAACTGCTGCCGCAGGGTCCTAGTGCCCCCCTTCTCCACTGCCAGGGCAGACTGACTCTGAGCCTGCCCTTCCCCCTCAGACCCTTTCATTTTCCGGCAGGACCCTCCAGCAGCACAGGAGGCCCCCCCGCCCGCAGTCACCGCTCCTGCCCCATGCTGGGCAAGGAGGCAGCCCCATCCCTCACCCCCAGTGAGGCTACAGTCAGGGGCAACAGCAGGGGAGGAGGCGCACGCAGCACCCTCCGGCACCCACCACGGGGGAGGCGAGGGTGATTCCTGGCACCTGAGAGGGGCCCTAGGAGCACATGCAGTGACAGTGGTGGGGGTGAGTGTGCTGCTGGGGGGGCAGGAAAGGGGGGCTCCTCCCCCAGAGCTTGCTGCTGCCGGCAGGGAAAGGGCTGGGGGGAGTCCTCCTCTCTGGCCCCTGTCCCGGAGCAGCCTGCCTGTACCCCAAACTCATCCCCAGCCCTGCCCCACCCCAGAGCCCACACCCCCAGTCAGAGCTTTCACCCCCCACCGCACCCTCAACCCTCTACCCGAGCCCTGAGCCCAACACCCCAAACACCTTATCCCCAGTCCCAGCAGAGCCCTCATCCCCCCACACCCCAACCCTCTGCCCGAGCCCTGAGCCCCTCCAGCACCCCAAACACCTCATCCCCAGTCCCAGCCAGAGCCCTCATCCCCCCACACCCCAACCCTCTGCCCCAGCCAGAGCCCTCACCCCCCACACTCCTACTCTCGCCCTGAGCCCCTCCCACACCCCAAACCTCCCATTCCCAGACCCAGACAGAGCTCTGGCCCTGAGCCCCTCCCACACTCCAAACCCCTCATCTGCAGCCACAACCCACTGTCCTCACCCCTGCACCCCATCCCTCTGCACCTCTCCCATCCCCAAACTCCCTCCCAGAGCCTGCACCCCAATCTCCTGCCCCAGCCTAGGGCCTGCACCCCAGACCTCCTCCCTCACCCAAACTCCCTCCCAGAGCCTTGGGCGGGTGGGGGGGGGCGAGTTTGGGTGGGGGCGGGTTCTGGGCACCACCAAAATTTCTACAAACCTGCCACCCCTGATCCTGCCCTGCAAACCTGAACTCCCAGCATTCTCAGGACACATGCTGATCCCTAGTTGCCACTGCTGATATCCAGCACCTCCCTCCTCTCTTAACCTATGAGTCCCTCTCTGGATTGGAACTGGACTGGAACCAAAGACCATCTTGGAAGCAACATTACCAGCCCAAGCAGTCAAAAATCATGAGTTAGACCCCCCAAAATCACAGGCTCTATCGCCGCCACTTCATTCAATCTTCGGCGTCAATTTGGCGGCAGGCCCTTCCCTCCAAGAGGGACTGAGGGACCCGCGGCCAAATTGCCACCAAAGAGCCGGCCCTGGGGGAGGGCACAATTTTATATTCTTGCCTCGGGCGCAAAAATACCTAGTTACGGCTCTGGCCAAAGGAGTATGTCTGGGTTGGGGAGGGCATATGTACATTGACCAATGTAGTGTACTCTTCACTTGTAGCATGGTGGTGGTGTTCTGACCCATCTAGTGGCAGAGAGAGAGAGAGAGAGATTAATGAATCTGCTCTACAGTTCATTTCCCAGTTTATCTGCAAATCCAGTGTGTGACTTCGGGTAAATCACTTAATCTACCCTGTGCTTCAGTTCCCTGTCTGTAAAATGGGGATAATCCTTCCCTATCTCGCATGGGTGTTCTGAGGATAAAATCCATTAATGATTGTTATGTGTTCAGAGACTGTGATGAAGGCCATAAAAGTACCTACATAAATGCCAAAACACTAAGTAAATGCCATAACATTGCAGGTATTCTGCAGAACAGGACATTACTGCCAACTGATTTCAGTGCGGGTTTGCCTGAATAAGGCTGGAATAAAAACTGAGTAAGGAGTTTAGGAGTTTCATCTCAGTGGGTGAACGTCATCCCTGTGCAGAGGTCCAGCAACAGGTCCCCTAGGTACCACTTAAGTTCTAATTAAGATCCTCAACGACATCAGTGATGCCTCGGACTTAGTTATACTTCTTTAAATAAAAAAATGGTGTCCAACTTTCCTTCAAGCACCTTTGTTCTTTCTCCCATGATGCCTCTTATGCACGGGAGGAGCTCCTCATAAAAATCAACAAAGCCACCATTTTGTCCTTCAAATCTCTTGCTGAAACTCACCTCTACCACGCACAACATTTGACAGTGGCTAGGCAGTGGGTGCATTGTGCCTGCCCCTTATCATACCAAACACAAGTGTTTCACTGATACCTCTCGGGGTGGGGGTGGGGAAACAGGCCATTTTTATTTTAGGGGACTAGCTATGGATTTATATGCCTAACTGTAGAACATTTTTGCCTAAATAACTGGCCGAAGATCACAACAAAAATGATACACAAATTCTGCTCTCAGTTACAGAAACGATGGTGGGATTATTCTGGATTTATGCCAGTTTAAAATAGTGCACAATTTGATTCACTATATTCTCACAATATGCCTGGTTCTGCTTCTGTATCGTCTGTGACAAATCTGTCAGAACCCTGGCTAAGGCAAGATATGCACTGCCTATGTGTGCACACTACATTTATAGCAGATAAATTTAAACTTTGTTGATCCTCTTTTTTTTAGGAAATATTTAAATCATTATAAAAAGCATTTTTTCATCCCAGGTGTTTAGATTGTCTGTGAGTTTTGAGAGAAGTGCAGCTAATAGTGATAAAATATGTCACTTTGAGCCCCATATTATATTATATTATATGGGGCTCAAAGTGTGTGTTTCTGTTATTAAAATATGCATACAAATTTCTACAACCTTTAAGGCCATTTGGCTGTTTGTGTGTATGTGCACATTGACAGCACTGAGATATCTGTCAGTAACTTTGCTGTAGACAAGGACCAGATCCATCTCCAGAGCAGTTTTTGACAGTTTCCAGGCTTCACTATTGAAACACAAGTTGTTGCTGAATGTGGGAAAGACTAAAGCTATGCTGTTTGGCTCAAAGCCCAGGACTGAAAGATTTGGGTCCACTTTACCAGCTAAAAACATGTAACATGGTTACTTTTAAAACTTTAAGGGCCAGAATCTCAGCTGGTGAAAATAGGTTTAGCTCCATTGAAGTCAATGGAACTGCACTCATTTATACCAGCTGAGGATCTGATGCGTATATCTTCCAGGAACTAGTTGGACTATAATTCACTAAAAATGAGTCAAACATATGAGTACCCACCATTAAAGAGAAGAATAGGCATTTTCCACTGCCAGTCTTCTGTTAACCTGCTCATATTACTGTATAGGACAGGACATGATTTTCCCAATATGTGAGAATTTTTTACATTTTTGAAGTTTTTTCCATCCTTGAACCAGGACAAAAAATCTCAAATCACTCAAATCTCAAACATTTCTTGGGAACCAAAAATCTGATTTTTTTTCAGTTCAGGTCAATCAAAATATTTTGTTTCACTAATTTTTAATCATTTTGTTTTGATTTTTACATTTTTTTCTTTTTAAACTTTTTTTCCAGTGTATATGTAGTAAAATTTTGAAACCAGAAGTCATTTTGGTTAAAAAAAAACAGGACTTTCCAATTTGACAATGTTGAAATGGGACATTTTTGATAATCTCAGACCTCTCTTTTTTCTTTTTAAACTTTTTTTCCAGTGTATATGTAGTAAAATTTTGAAACCAGAAGTCATTTTGGTTCAAAAAAAACAGGACTTTCCAATTTGACAATGTTGAAATGGGACATTTTTGATAATCTCAGACCTCTCTTTAACCAAACTTTTTTTGAGCCTGGTGTTCTGTTGATGTACTGTTGGTGTACTGTTCCATGATGGTTGATGGTTAAGATGAATCAGCATTTTTAGTGAAAAAATTGTTTCAATGACAATTCCCAATCACCTTTACTGTAGTTGTCTGGACACTTGGGGCCTGGACACTCATTATCCTGGATACTGTTGACCCACATGAGAAGTAGCTTATACTGCTACTGCCACTCATGCTGTGCTTTCTCTGTTGATGAAGATAGGGCCTCAGCATCTCTGGCTGTCTACCAACACCTTTCACAAGCACTACATCAAGTTCAATATCACAAGCTGTCCCAAAAATTAGAGCCATCTTCTCAACAGCGTGTAAGGCAATAATGAAGAAATATAATTTCTCTTGTTGCTCAAATGCAGTACTTTCATTGAAAACCAAGGTACCTCAATAAAACAAATGGCTCGTGGGTTAACATATCTTTGTTGTTTCAGTTCTCCCATTTTTTTTCTGATGTGTTTTATATATTTAAGTGAACTCTTATTTCCAAAATACCCAGCCACTGGTTACTATGGGTTTGTAAAAGCTGGGCTTTGACAGCACTATTAATCATCAGCTACTAGCCCATGTGGGTTGCAATAGGTCAGCCTCTGTACAGACTTAGATCTTGATCCTACAAGTCCTTGTAGGGTATGCAGCAGGAAGTGCCAGGTTTCGCACCCCACAACAAACCTGAATGCAGTTTATGCATGGGCACAATAAAGTTCATAACTAGGTATAGTCTACCACACTGCCTGGAAGGAAATCTCAAGCTTCTTGGCTGCCCACTCCTCTACTCAACAGAGCACAGGGCAAGATAAGAGTGAGGTCTGAGCACACAGTAAGTATATCTATGGAAACATGGGATTACGTTGGATCCTTCCTTATCATGCAAGTGAAGTGCTTAGCTACACACTCCACTTTTGGCTTTATTCCTGCTGCTCGGCAGGAATAACTTGGTGGCAGCACAGCAGCCTCCTCATGGAAGCATGATTTTGTTTCCTCCCCCCGCTGCCTGTCTGCCTGCCTTCTTCATCACTTTTTACCTTACACTTTCCACAGTCTTTTTTTATAGACCCCGCTCTCAGACTTTTGGGGTTCTGCTGGTTTGTCAACTGTATTTCATGTAGGCTCAGGTACCGTCTCTATTGCTACTGTATGTAGCACTGGCAGCACATTCAGTTATATTACTCTGTTTCTCATGTCGCCTGGTGTGTTTTCATGTTCTGAACACCATTGCTCTAAGGAGAATGGAGGAAGCAGGCCTAGTTAAGGCTCCTGAGAGGCAAGAGCCTGAAGGCTGGGAACCAGGATGGCTGCTCTGTCTGACTGTGTTGGATAAAATGGTCCAGGAGCCATTTGTTAAGTGTATCGTGTAATGTTATTGCAAACGTTTCAGAGGAGGAGAATGTAATACTGCTCTGTCTAGTGTCACCACTATTAACAAAAACATGTCTTGTTAGAATGACATGGTGTTAGTTTTGGCTGCCAGTCCTAAAAATTCAGTCATACTTTTGGAGTAATTCAAATGCCCACTCATCCTTCCCTCCTCTACTGCTAAGCTAGACAGGTAAGGATAAAGAGCTGTTATAGCCATAACACTGCAGGTATTATGCATGGAGGCACTAAGTCCATCTAATTGCAGCCAAAACAATCATCCACCTCATTACGAAGAACATTCAAAGAGTCTGAGGGTAGGAGTCAAGAAGGGAAAGTGAGATTAAGGGCTCAGTCATCGAGTCTAGAGGTGAGAAAGAGGAGATAGATAGTGATGAGAGAGATACTTTTAAAACTGCATGTAAAGAGGAGTATGTGTCAGAAACAGAAGGGACTTTTTTCAGTAGTCGTTGGACAGGGAACTGGATGTCTTAGGGAACTCTTAAGGGTCTATAAAGTCTTTGGCCATTCCAGACTGCCCTAGACAGAGTTGTCATTATTGATGGCCAAAGCTCAGATTTCTTGCAGGTTCCATTTGGAGACGCATTGAAAAGTATCAAGACTATCCCAACATCTTTGTTCCAGCAACTGGGCCAGAAATCTAGCCATAGTAGATTCTTGAGATCTGTGGAAATGATTGGCTCCAGCCTGGCTGGAAATACCCAATCATTTTTCTCATGGTATGTTTTGGAACAGCCAGTTCCACACCAGGGTAAAAATAAGAGGCACGTGATATTGTTTGTTTGAAAAGTGAATTGGACTGTGTCATACTTCAGAAACGATTCAGTTAGAATTTCGGGAAGGTTTGGCTAAGTTCTTACTTTATACAAATCACTCACCCATCCCTAGTGAGAAACTGACTTCATTGACCACAAACACAAGGAATCACTGTAGCTGGGGCTGTTATTGGTAAAAAGGAACAGGGGTCATCTGTATTGCTTCTGAGTCCTGGAAGATTATCTACAAGTTTTTTTCCCTAGCTGCCCCCATTCCTTACACGTTACCATAGAAATCCTGTTTTTGTGGCACTTTAAAAAGCCACACCAAAATCCATTCCCTTTTGCCCATTCCCAGCTTCTGGCATTATATTATTCACTCAGATACAGCAGCAATTTTTGCCAGCAGTTACCATACAGTGTTGTTTGAGATACTGCTGTGTTCCTTGTGGTTAGAATAGTAACCACAGTTATACATTCTGTCTATCTATCTTTTAGGCATTTATACCATACTCATCACCATGGTACCTGAGCGTCTTAATCACTGTGTAGTAACGATGCAACAGATTGTGACTTTGCTTATTTCAGTCTATTTATTGGACGTTAAAAAAAGACTCTCGGTAGTTATATCAGAAAAAAAAAAGTTGAGTCCTTAGTGTTGGCCATTCATTATACAATGATGACAAACTTGCACAAATGTGTAATATTTTAGTAACTGCATTTCATCCAAATATTTCTTTATATGAGAATACTGTGTAATAATAGGGGCTCACACAGTGGGCATATTTCAATATACCTTGTCCAAGAGAATCTCCCACTATTATTATCAACAGGAGATTTTCTTGCCCAAGAAGTACAGATATGGAGCCACTCTCAAATTTTAACCTGAAATATTGTTTCAACTATCACACTTACAGCTTTCACATGGTAGATATTGAATGGTTGCTTGTCACAGCTATATATTCTGGTACCTAGTTATTTGTTATGAGCCATTTGAGAGCACTTTAGCAGGCAAATCATTTCAAGAACTCTATTCTTGATTCAATCAGATATAACATTCCAGTAATTCTTCACAACAAACCTGGTAATGAATCACTCACTTTGTGCACCACTATAAAATAATATCTTGATTCTTATCTAACAATAAGAGACACAATATTGTCCACTATCATCTGTCTTCTATGTATACCTGCCCCCGGGGATGACAAGATCTATATTTGGCCATTTTTTCTTCTCTTCCTCTGTCAGGATCACTTGCTGTTAAAAGAAAATATCTGCAAACCAGAAGCAATAACAAAAGGAAGGCTTTAGGCACAAAGTACATGTATTTCACTTCAAAGGAAAGATACAAATAGCAGCTCTTCTCATCACATAAGTTGGTATTAGGATCACTGACATACAAACACAGGATTCTAGAAGCTCAGTAGGAACCACTAGAAGATACTGTACATTTAAAAAGACAGCAGTACAAAATATACAAAAGAGGGGGAGGGGTGAGGTTGAAGAAGTGACATGAGGGAAAACAAACAGGATAGGATGGAAGAGTGCTTGTGAAGAAAGGTGGCCAGGTGAACCAGTGGATAGTAACTGAGAGCTAGAAGACTGGGGTTCTAATGCCAGCTCTGCTACTGATCTGTGACCTTGGGCAAGTCACTTCATGTCTCTGGATCCCCTCTCACCATTTGTATGTCTTGTCTATTAGACTGTAAGCTCTTCAGGGTGAGGACTCTAGGTGCTGCTCCAATACACAGTGATAAGATGATCTTTTTCTACGTAGCCAATATAGATTTTATCCTTGTTTTAAAATGAGTGAAATTTGTAGTACAATATGCATGTGTATTGATCATTTTTCACTATGAGGTTAGGTAATTACAAGTTTTTTCTGTAAGGATAATATAATACTCATGTAGCCACCCTGATTACAATTACACAGGACTTTCTGGGCCTCATTCCAGTTTTCCACCAGTACAAGTCCATAGACTTCAGTGGGGTTACTCCTAATTTATACAAACTTGAGTAGAGATTCAGTGTGTTTTAAAATAAAATGTACAGCTGTGAATTAACTTTGTCTCATAAACTTTGTCCTTTAGCACTGAAGTGGTGCACCCTTTATGACTCTCTTCCAGTTTGTCTTTAAAAGGCCGAGGATACTGGAGAGAGGGAAATGCTGAAATGGATCTAGCTGTGGAATCCCATGACAATCTCATTTTGTACAGTCTGCAGTGCATAAACTAGCTAGATAGGCTACAAAGTGTACAGCTTTAATGGCTATCAGTCAATGTCCTTAGTTTCTGGTCTCATGATTTCAGTATTACCATCCCCAAGCCTTCAAAAATCATGCATCAGACCTCTAAAATCATGAGATGGCTTAAAAATCATGAAATTTTAAGAAAATGATATATTGGGGGAGGTTATTTGCCTTTTGGTTTTTAAGTCTTTAGAGTGCACTCAGGTCACATTTTCAAGCTTTTCTTTTCAAACTTAAGGGCTATAAACTTACTTTTTAAAAACAAAAGCTGAGATTCTCACCTACTCACATGCCTCCAGGAGCTGGAAAGTTTAAAAAAAAAATCCACAGAACATCAGGAGACTTGTGATAAAATTGTTAGAGCTGGCAACGCTGGCTTTGCTTAGCCAGACTGTATTCTTTCACAAGCCACCTGGTGAAATGAGCTGAATAAAATAGTACAAGAACTTTAACAGCAGAAAGATGGAAACATGTTAAGGGGTAGAGTGGTTGTCTCTGACTTAGCACTTGCTGGAAAAGACTAATGGGAAGTAATGAAGTGGTGAGGGGATGAGGGGGTGGAGATTATGGAATGGGTGAACCAACCCTTGTTAAATTTATGGCCAATTAATGTTTGCCATACTTCTGAATCAAACGTTTAGCAAGCATTTTTCTATATTAAGGGCAGTTCTTTGAACAATAGGGCCCTTTTTCTGCAATTCACAGCTGTCAGAGATCATTTCACTCCCTATATAATTCAAAAAAGTGATGCTTTTAATTGACAGCATAAACACTGTTGAGCTAGTGTGCACTGAGCTTGGATTTAAATGTTGAGTAGTGTGGCATAATTTGCATCTGTCTGAATTTTTAAGGAAATGTGGCATAAATAATGTGAGACCTATATTTGAAGATGAAAAAAAGTAGTATTCTGAAATGTTATGGGAGTGCTTTGAGCCCATAAAAGCCAGGAAACCAAGAGTTAAAGGTAAAAATCGTTCCTGAAGCCCCTTTCAAAATAGCCACTTCCCATGTGAAGTGCAGCATCTACCCAGAAATGGGCTGAGTTAAAGATGGACTGGCAGCCCTAACTCTGCATTTCCTGGCTTTTGTAAGTTTAATAGGACCCTTAATATTTTAACACAGTTTATATTTAATGCCTAATTGGTGTTTGTTTGTTTGTTTGTTTTTACAGCTTCTCATAAAACTATCACACAAGAACCACAGGCCTCTGTGTTATTCTTCCCACACTTACTAATTTTACTGTTCAGAGTCCCACCGAAACCAATGGTGTGTAAATGTCCTATTCATTCCACCAAGGCTCTGCAATGTACACATACAAAATACAACTAGTAAAGAACATGAAACTGCCACCTAAACAGCTTAGCAACACTGTGCCTGCAAGTGTCCTTCATTCCAGGTGATGTTCATTTGAACTCAAAGTAAAATCCAGGGTTTATGAAACCTTGCAAATTGAAAAAGATACTCCCAGAGGGGGAGACACACTCCATTTTGAACAGCTTTAATAGTAGTTACAAAGCAACTGATGACTCAAAAATAAAACTCTATTCAAGGTGTATGATTGAGAGCTCACTTAAATACTTTAAAGTTTGGGTTTGGGGTGGGGTTTGTTTCTTTGTTTTTAGTTTGTTGGGGTTTTGTTTGTTTGGGAGTATAGTACAACTAAAGTCATGGAGCCAAATCCTCATCTGGAATCAATCAGCATCACTCTATTGAAGTCCATGGAACAATGCCTGTTTACACCATTTGAAGAGTTGATCCATTCATCCAACATCACTTTATACTTACCTCCCTCCTGCATTTTTGAGCCCCGCATTGTAATCTTGCAAATTCAAACAACCTATCCACCGTGTCAAGGTTCACCTTCTCTCTTGTTTGGAAAGTTCTGAACTGAATTGTTTTGGAAAATGTCATTGCAGAAAAAAAAATTGATATCTTGATTTTTCCTCTCGATTCGGGTTTTAAACATATGGTGGAATATCAGAATTTCCTCGGGGATGGAAACACTGTTTTACAACAAGCTCCAGTGTAGAGTTAGCATGTGGGAGGCAGGAGGGAGTATGGCCAGAGTGGCTTGTGCCCCAGTGCTCCTGGGACAGCAGAACAGTTCCTGGGGACTGTTCATGTCAACATATGTTAGAATACCCCTGAGGCTGCTCTAACTTGCACTGGATACTGGACTGGCTCCTGGTTCAGGGGAACAAGATCTTTTTGGGGATCAGGAGAGCACAAAGATGGCTTTAAACCATGTTATCTCCCCCACTCCCTTCTCGAAGCTTAGCTTAGCTGGAGCTGAGGCACTCCTGGCCTTGTGCCTTTTCTCACACTGTTCCCTGTACCTGAAATAACCTCCCTGATCCTGTATAACACACAACTAGGTGGGAATTCCCCACAGTTCTTTGAAGCAAGTAAAGGCATCTTACTTGGCTTCCAATTTAATCACATCGCGCTCCTCTTTGAATCCTTCACCCTCCCCATATACTTACACATCACATCTAAACTGCTGTTCACCTCTTTTAATGTTCTATATTAATCTGCCCCTCGAGCTCTTCCCTTTTCTAGCTTTGCATTGTCCTCTACCCCCTCTCCTCTGCCCATGTTCCTTCCTTTGTCAGTCTCTTGAATAATCACCTCCATGCCTTCTTCTACATGGTCCTCTATGCATGGTTTAACCTTCCTGGATTCATCCAGAAGAGTCAAATCCATGGTCCCTCTTAAAAATCCACTTCTGCTGTCATGCCTACAGTGGATCCTGTTGATTTGTATAGAATATCCCTTTTGTTATTCCTCTTCCCTGATCTTTGTCTACCTGTCTGTCCATACTTGAACTCTGAGCTCCTTGGGGCAGAGACCATGCCATCTCGTATGTCTCAAAACTGGTGATCACATTGTTTGTGCTATAATCCCGATCATCTTCTTGCTGCTCTCCTACACATCCCTCCTTAAGACTCACTTCTTTCAGGTAACTTTACAGTGCTGTCTTGTAATCCACAAACACCACTTCAGCCTCTCTTAGGTCTACTTTTATGTTTATACAGCACCTAGCACAATAGGGTTCCGGTGCGGTCGGGGCATGGGAGCAACCATAATATAAATCTTAGACCCCATGACTGAAATGTGAATTAGCATATTTTAATACAAATGTAAAAATGGGCCTGTTTCCTCTTTTGTAAACACCAGTTTCACACTGGTCTGTAACTCCATTGATTCCAACAGAGTTGCTTTGATTTATACTGGCACATGAGGATAATCTATATGTGTTTAAGTAAGCTTGAAAATATCCATTGTGTACACCTTTGATTTTTTTTAAGGGAGGCTGTAAGACAAGCTCAGTAATTGTCAGGCATTTTTCAATTACAGGCACATTCCTGACATTTGGCCATCAGGCCTTTTTGCAGGGAAATGTCAGGAATGTGCCTGTGAGTAATAAATGCCTCACAATTACTAAGCTTATCTCTCAGCCTTTTTATTTGAAGGTGTACACTTGATACTCTGATACTTATATACACACATGTTAACTTCCTAGTACTGTTGCATATGTCAAATATGACACATTCACACACAAATAAAATAATTTTAAACGTACAGGACAGGGAGGTGAGGTGCATTTACAGTTGTATACACAGCTCCAACCACTCTCTGATGAGTCCAGATTAGAGCCCTTTAAATCAATTACAATTTATAAAGATCTGATCATTTAAAAGAAGTACATGGGACACTGGAAGCTTTGTCTACCTGAGAGTACTTTAGTGTAATATTATCTTTACGAATAGCCTACTAACCAGGGTTCATATTCAGTCCAAGGTGCTAAGCACCTCCTGAGAGATGCTCAGCACTCTCAGCTTCATTCTCAGGAGGCATTCAGCATCTCACAGAATCAAGCCATAAGGATCAACGCTTGATCCTAACAGAGTAAAGTGGAGCGTTGCCACTAACTTTAATAGGGTCAGGATTTGGTCTTAAACAAAAGAATTAGTGGTACTGATTATTTTAAGGAAAAAATGGACCAAATTCAGACCTAGCATAATAGGTACCATTCCATCAAAACCATCTCAATTGCACCTGCTTACTCCAGGCACTAGAGGAGAGGATTGCTTTTGCAAGCTTATCAAACATGGGAAGGCAACTTCACTAAACCAAGCTGGCTATTGCAAATCTATTCCAGTGCCATGATTTCTATTCTTGTCCCAGGAGGCAATATTTTCTTCCATTCATTACCCCTGGATTTCTATTTTATATTATTGTAGATTTTATAGATTCTGCTCTCAATTAAACTGGTGTAAATCCAGAGTACAACCTCTAATGAAGTCAATAGCTTTAGTCCAGATTTAGAAGGGTGTGACTCGGAGCAGAACTAGAGCCTAGGAGGCAATTGGCAATTGTATGGTCCTATTGTTTTGGACTTTCTAATGTCAGTGATGACAAAGGCAGCTTACTTGAATGGCTGCACAGCTGGGGTAAACCGGCCATTAGTTGGCTATGGGCATGTCTTAAAAGTGATTAGCTGTTCAAAGGAATGGTTTCAAAATAAATATCTGTCAAGTGTGTGCAAAAGAGGAATGTGACAGAAAAATGCGGTGTTAGTATGTATTTCGGTATAGTGTGTGTAGAAGAGTTTCTGTCGAAAGAGTTAGAAAAAGTCTTACAACACGTTCCATTGGAGACCAGGTTCTTAATTTTTGCAACCCCATGCCCTCGTCCTTAATATTTCTCTCCAATAATACCTGCACATAACATTTATCCATCTACATATCTCAATCTTTCTATTAGAAATATCAGCGGACTCTCCAGCCAAAAAGCTCCTTTGCTGGAGCACTGGCAGAAAAATGTTTACATTCACTTAATGCTGAAATCCTAGCTGAGGATAAATCTCACGATGACAACACAATGGAAAGGATCTGTTGACAATATTAAACTCCCTAACTCTCCACAATCTTTCATTCGACAGCTCTCATTCTTACACCCACAATATCAAACAGGTGAGATCATGCTGCAGAGGAATTTTTCTTTGATGAGGCTAAATAAACCTCTATTACAACAATGAAGGCTTCCTAAACAAAGGATTAAGAACAAGTGGAAAGGAAATGAAGTCTTGTGCTGCCACTCATCATTCATGCCAGTGCAAAACAAGAGAGTTGGTTTATTTAAACTAAAGGCTCTGTTGCATGTAATTTTCTTAAATCTGACTGAGATAATTTTGGCTTTTCTAATTACAGCAGTTTCAGAAAGTCCCACCCAGCACCTGCTTACCTATGAGTTTTCTTCTCTATTTCCTTTTTCTACACACAGTATAATGTGATGTCCTTTACTTGCCAGAAGAACAGAGGCAAAGATAGTGCTTTCTGTCCCTGAATAAGAAGTGGTAAGACCAGTAACAATATTTCATTGCCTTTGCATGGCAGTGTCACTTTCAGAATAGGGCTGTGAACTTGCAGAGTGTTTGCTCCAAAGATGAGTGTAGACGGGCTGCTGTGGTCAGAGTTGCTGAACCAGGACTGGCTGCAGTTACACACAGAAACTCAGGGTTACAAGGTTAAGAGGTGACACAACCCCATACTGGTCAGGATTGCATTCAATTCACTCAAGTTGTATTCTTTATTTCATATTGAATCTTTTAATGTTTGATGCTACTTCCCAAAAATTCAGAGGTCAGTAAGGACAAATATAAGTAACATCAGTTTCAGGGTGAGTCAGATGTTCCCTCTGTTAGAACACTCTAATGATAACAGTATGTTTCTTTCTCATCACAAGGCAGAAAATTCCAGTTCTACAAAGCTCCTCATTGGCAACCTGACCTCTTACAGTGGATTCAGATGAACCTCTCTGTTAAGACCCAGGCATCAGACTTTTGAGGGCATGAGAATGTGTCACAAAACTGAAGAGAATTCTTGAGATAAAATATCTTCCTCTGATTCAGATAAGAAAACCAGAGCGCCATGACTTTGATGTTGTCAGAGTTGGCTCTGTCTCTTCTACCGCTTCTGAAGATAATCCAACTTCCTCTGGACTGCATTGGACAGAGGTTTGGAACTAAGGTTTGGAAACCAAACTTTTATTTTATTTGGACACTACACTTTATGCAGCACTATAGGGAAGAAGAAGCCAAGATAACTTTACCATAGAAATGTAAACAAAGGGGATCCAGAGTCGCTGGTCTGAGCCGGTTCCAGTCCTCATGAACCAGATTCAAACCTCATTAAACCTTTTTTCATAAAATCCCATCCACATACTGTGCAAGTCATTTGTTCTACTCCTGCTGCATACTCATATAATCAGTTAAAAATTACTTTGTGTTCTATTCTTTCTTTCTAGAACTAAATATTTGTAACAAACCCCCCAAATCAGACAAAATTCTCCAGGTTTTGTTAGAAATTCAAACTTTGTCCCCAGTTTGTTGGAAGATTTCCTAAGATTTGCACACCTTTGGAGTGTGCTTATAAGTAAACTTCGACTGATTTATGGTTATGTGTCATAATCAGCTGAAATGTAGCATTTTCATTGGTATTTCAATTCAGAGAATTGTGAATCCATGAAAGGCAAAAACATAAACAAGATTCAAACAAATCCCCATATTTTGCACATCTTTATATATTTCCTCATGAAGAATTTCAAAGTAATCAATTTGTTAAGGTAATATACTTTTAATGTGTATTTGTGGGGCTGGGCCCTCAGTTGATGTAAATTGGTGTAGCTACATTGACTTTAGTGGCATTGTGCTGATTTACACAAGCTGAGGAACTAGCCAACCATTTATAATATTTGATTTATATCAGTAAGTGATGGTCCCAAGCCACAAAGTTTTGATCTGTTTCAATATCAGAATTTTCTCAAAGTTTAAGAGTGCTCAAACTTGGGGTTTTGGCTCATCCCATTATAGAAATATGGCCAGCAACATTCAAATACAAATCCAGATCCAAATCTCCCCAAAGTGCAGGAACATTCAGATCTAGAGTTTAAGTTTGGGTCCATCTCTAGAGACTAGTGGTTCTTTCTGCCTCTATTACAAATCATGCACAGAAATCCCATGTAAAAACAATCGTTACAGTGAAAATTCAGAGGCAGTCTGGGGCTGGTTTTCTCTCCCTTATGCTGGTTTTACACTGATGTAGCTCCGTTAACTTAAATGGAGTTAATTCTGAATTACATCAGCGTAAGTGAGGGGAGAATCATATTGACTAATTGTCATGTCACCAGAAAGCTCATTCACTTTGGGGTGTATTTTTCCAAGTGACATTTTAAAGTTTGGTGGGAGGAGGGGGGAGTACTTTTTACATCCTTCCCAAAAGCTTAAAACATCTGAAAAGGATGAAGAGCGAAAGTTTGTGTGACTGGTGATCCTTCTTTAGATAACTTATCTCCAAGACAGTGGGAGTTTTTGATGTCTTACACCCTGTCAGTAGGAATTGGCTTCCAGATACAAGAGATTAGTAGAGCTTTTAATGACAAAGAAACATAAACCAAAAAGAATTTAAAGAAAACAAGAGTCTTTATCCAGCTCACATTGATGTTAATTTTCTCAGTTCTTTATTTTTTATTGTAAACAAACATTTTAAAAGCATAAATTAAGTACATTGTTAAACTGATGTAATCTGTTATAGAGTTAATCACTTTCTCAATATTTGATAGCTTACAATTATCTTCTCAAAGTGATTAAATAACACTTGGCTTCTTGACAACAAAAAGATGTCAGGGAGACAAACTTATTCTCTCTGTCACTCTCCCTTCTGCAAGATAAATCATGAGAAATAAAGTAATAAAGTAGATTTGTAATCAGCTCTTCATAGTCACAAAAGTTGTTCATAAAAATCATTCTAGGCTACAATTTTAAGTCATTGCACCAGGTAATGAGGCCATTGTTCCTACACTAAGAGGAGGGTGACCAGATGTCCCGGTTTTATAGGGACAGTCCCAATATTTAGAGCTTTTTCTTATATAGGCACCAATTACCCCCCATCCCCTGTCCCAATTTTTCACACTTGCTATCTGGTCACCCTAACTAAGAGAGCACACATTGGGCTAGATTCACAACGAAACATAAGCATGGGCATGTTCCTAGTCACCCACCTAACTTTTAGGCAACCAGAACGTCATTGGGATTCACAAAGCCTGAGTTCAGTGCCTAGGCTGCTATATAATAAATGGGGAGAGATAAGCACCTTAGAATGGGATTCACAAAACTAAGCAAATTAGGTGGTGCCGCTCCTAAATTAGCCAATGGAAGGTGCCAAGACCTGGGATGTGTGTTAAACCACACCCCTCTCTCAGAGGGAGGTATATACATTCAGGCTGCTTTTCTCTGCTTTGGATTCTCAGCTGCAAACCTCTTCTGGGTGCCAGGCACCAATGCCATTTAGCGAGTGGAACAGCCAGGCAGCTAAGGCACCCACCTGAGAGGTAGCAGATCCCTATTCAAGTCCCCTCTCAGGTGGAAGGAGGACTTTAACTGAGGGTCTCCCATATACCCAATGAATACCCTAACCACTGGACTAAGAGTTATAAGGGAGAATCATAGAATATCAGGGTTGGAAGGGACCTCAGGAGGTCATCTAGTCTAACCCCCTGCTCAAAGCTGCCATTTTGTGTAAAGTACTGCTGCCATTTTGTGTTAACTCATCTATACGGGCCCAATCCGGTAGGCGAGCTCTGAGCACACTTACTAGAGTGGGCCCCACAGGTGAGATAGGTGGATGAATGCCTATTGTTCCCCAGTTCATGAATCTGGCTTAGGGACCCAGACACATGGCACGGGGCTGCAGTGCACAAGCTCAGATATAGAAACATAGGCGCCTAGGAATTTCTACTGCAAAAAAGTAGGTATTGAGTGAGTTTAAATGCCTACCAGGGTTCAGGGAGAGCTGAGTGTGAGTTTTCAGAATCCCTATGGGGCCTGATTCTGGAATTTAAGTGCAGGTAGGCACCTAACTCCTTTTTGTGAATCTAGCCCATGGTGTTTCTGCCCAGAACACACTTTTACAAAAAGGTATAAATTCGGTGCAGGTGGTTAATGGAGCATAATATTTTACACCAGAAAGTGCATCTGAAAGTGAAGCAGCTCAGACCAGCTGCATTACATTGCCTCATTAAACCAGCCATTTGACAGAGAGCAGCTAGCCTGATGCAAGCATTCAGAGTGGCAGGTTGTGGCTGCTCTGCATAGCAGTAGAGCTGAATGAATAGCTTGATTTTTTTTCCTCCAGAAACATTAACTCAAATTAAAAAGCTGAATTCACTTCAGCTGTACTTGAACTCCTTTTTTGTTTGCTTTTCTCAAACATTCTGGTGAATGATTCTAGCAGGAATGTTCATGGGAAGAGCACATTTTATGGGAATATTAGGGAATATTCATAGACACCACATTTTTAACTCACAAACACAAGCATTTGTATTGGAATCTTGATTTTAAGTGTTATGTTCATCCAATCAGGAAACAAGAACTTTTATTGGACACTTTTATTGGATAAGTGTCCAATAAAAACTAATCGTCACAGCTCAAATTTTGATTATTGAATACTCACAACCAGCAGCTCATAAAGTATCTACAGGCCAAGAATTATTCATACAAATTATTGGGCAAATAATTTTGAATAACAAATAAATTCTGCAAAGAATCACAATCTGCGTACAACCTGTGAACATAAAAAGGTTTTATTCATTCAATATATTATCTGCTAAGTGTTCACTCAGTTCTGCATGACGGAAATGTGCTTCAGGCTCATACTTTTGTCAACTTTGAGCTCAATGAAAAGGACCACAGACCTTTAAGCTACTATATCCGTACAACAGGATTTACAACCTAGGCTACGTATTAACTTCTTTGATTTGCCAAAGGAGGAAGTCTTTCCAAGACACAGATCTGACACCCAGGCTATATGGAACCTGTACAAAGAGTTATGAGAAAATCTGACAGCTCAAACACACAGGAGACACAATAGACACCATAGGCCTCAGAACCAGAGAGACCATTTGGGCCTTGACCCAATCACTTTTTGAACCAACACAACCCAGCTCGGGGCAGGCAATACGGAAGTGCCAGGGCTAGGAAGCAGGGGATGGAGCATCACATCACAGGGGGAGAGTCCCACCTGAAAGCTGTGATGACAGCCAACAGGCCAGAGAGTGCTGCTAAGAGCTGAGCCATCCTCACAGGACAGGAGACACTCTAGGGTGAATGCAGGGTAGACTTACTCTTCAAACCACCACCACCCTGGGCCTCATACCACCCCCAAGGGCAAGACCCTGATGACATTATTTAATTGTATAACATTAGGCATATATATTCTGTTTTCCTGACTACTTATTCACTTGTGTACCTTCCAGTAATTATCCCCTTGAAACACAAGAAAAGATTACAAAACATAAAGACATTGCTCATGATTCCTGTTTCAAATCCAGAATCGCTGAGAAGAAAATTATAATGCTAGCCACCAATCCACCAGCTTCATCACTGAAAGAATTTTTGACTTCTTGGAAAAGAGATCCGAGTACCTAGAGGACATAGTTTTGGAATTTTACATTTTATACAATGTAGCCACGATGTGTGAATGCACTCGATGTGACTCATTAAAAACTCATATGTAGGCCCAGAATCAGACTGAGTATGAACCAAAAAGACACTTGTGAGTGAACCCAAACACTTCAGCCTAACATGCCAGAAAACACCAGACAAAAACAGGTTCAACACAGTTTCTGAGGTGAGTATTATCAAGATGCGTCCTTGCCAATCTATCCCAAATTCATGCTCAAGGGGGATGATGTGATGTAGTGGGCAAAAAGAAAGAAATGAAAGAGACACTTAAGTCAAGAAATCACTATATTTGTAAGTAAATTAATGAATGCCTGGCATAGGGTAAAATACCACAAGCTGCTAAGTATAATTAAGTTTGTCTCAATATTAAAGTCAAAGACCACAGGCAACCACACTGTAAATACCACAAGCTCACATTGGTAGCAATGCAAACACAATTTAAAATGTTAAACTAATCCAATTGGCCATATTCACAAAGGACAACAAGGATTTTTTTTTATTTCCAGACCCTCTTAGCATTATTATTTTAAGAATTTAAGAATTAAAGAATTATAAATTAAATGGACAAGCGCATATTTTTTAAAAATCACTCTTTATGTGATATTTACTTTTTTTTGCCCTCGTTTCCTTCCCAGCATGCAGACACGGGCAATGAGATCCCTTCAGTTCCGGCTCTCTGCAGCCAGCCACTGTGATGTGTGGCATAATATCCTGTGGTGGCTCTAGAGAATCAGCCTCCATCCTGTGGTAAATAGATAGTAGGGACTTACCAGTCTATGCTGAAGTTCTGGTCACCTCAACTTTGGGAGATGTGTCTGTGACAGATATGACAATTTTCTGCAATATCCTGGACAAACCTTGCTGAATGAAGTTAAACCTTATTTAATTAAGTTTAAGTATCTTAGGAGTTCATTGTATAAAAAATGCAAAGATTTATGTATTACTGTGGGATTGTATGTCTCTAGGGAGGAGACCTGACTGATGAAAACCCTGGGAAGTGTTATAACCTTCAAAGGACTATTTGAAGTAATGTGAACATTTAAAGGTTAAGTGGGTTTCCAGGAAATATCTAGGGGGAAGTGTATGCAAATGTAATTCCTCCAGTTGCGCAAAAACTCAGGCTTTTGAAGCTTTATCCTGAGGAGTGGACATTTTGTCTGCTGATCACCTTTTACTTGAGGATAGATCAAAGTCCCAAACTGTATCCAAACTGTATAAAGAAGTGACTGTCAGATTCATGGATATGCTTGTTCCAAGCAAAGGTGGTTATCAACTTGTAACCACAGAAAAACCCATGGGTGGGAGTGGGGTTTGAAGGACAGTTCACCTTCTAGGCTCTTGTTGGAGCTGGGGTGATCTCTGGTAAACTTATTGGCATGTATGTAGGTTCTTTTACTGTTTCAATATGTTTTCTTTGTAATTATTTCATTTTAAGAATAAAAGTGCTTGCTTAGAAAGAGCTGTGTGGTAACTTAACTGTGATCAATTACACTGTTTATAGCTTCTGAGGAAGGTAGGCAAAGCAGGTCAGCTTAGGCAGTCTGCCTTATTGGGGAATTCAGAGTGTAGGCATGGAACTGCAGCCTGGAAATACCTCAGTCAGGAGGAAGAGAGACACGTTTCTCCACCCAAGAGAGCTGTGGAGTCAGAAACCTAAGAATGGGTGCCCTTGCTGGACCACGGCAGAGGAATACAGACCCAGTTGAACTGTGACAGGGTCTTGGAGAGACAAATGCCTGAGAGGAGGCACCATGGAAATCCTAGAAGCAACAGATGCAGACAATGAAACCATCCTCCCCAGCCCCAAAGCAGCTCCAGAACCAGACCCACAATATTCTTCTAACTTGCAGCTTGATGAAGGTGTTGCTCCTGGCACCACAGGCTTCTGTTTCCCTACGTTAGAGGGCTTTGAAGCTGTCTCTGTAAGGGAATGGAGCCATGACCTGAGGACAAATCCAAAGGCTTGGCTCATAGGGCCTCCATCATGAAGAAGACTACCATCTGAGTGTTCTGTCCATCCTGAGTTGTAAAGACCCAACATGCTGAACTGTGATCTGGGGAATGGCCATCCCCAAGACACATTAGGCAGAAAGTATGTGCATCCAGTTCTGAAAAGGTGGAGGGGACACAAAACTTACTGCTTGAATCTACTCTTCTGTCTCCTGGCATAAAGGCTCAGAACCAAATTACGTAAAATTATCTAGCTAGCTAGCTAGCTAAAACACCTAAACTACAACGAGTTAAGATGAGATTTGGGTTAAAACCAAGACATGCTCTCCTGGAATGGAGTGGAGTATATACACACAGCTAACCATAAAAAGGAAGGAACTGAGGCAGCTGTGGATTGCATGGCCTCCTATAACCTCAGCTCCAAATATTCACTGCCACCAAGTGGTACTTGCAGCCCTAATCGGTACTGCTAGGTTTTCAGAGTTCAGCAATGCCAGGAGGCCCATCCCACAAGTGGGAATGCTGCCTCGAACCAGAAATACACATTTCGCTAGAGGTGTTCTTTTAGTTATAGACATCCATGACCATTTTTTATTGACAATGAGACTCACAATCATGGTGGCAGTGTGCAGGTTAATTATGGAAGCAAGAAATATTGGTGGTATACAACAATTGGATGCCGAGTTTCCTGAACACCCAAGGATAATACCACAGTTCATTCCAGGAACATCTTAGCAACTGACTGGTAGAAAGTAAACAGATTTAAGTGTCAGCGTGCCATCCCATAGCATGCCATTCCAACATGAGCATTGTTCCTAAACATACTTCCTGTGAGTAGAGAAGTAAAACAATCTAATTTCAAAAAATTAAGAACAGATATGCAAAAGTATTTTTTTAAAAGCCATTGTTTATTATAGATATCCTGAATGAATAGAATCAACATATAATTTGCTATAGCTTAGATTTTTAGTAACTCCTTTGTCATCTGGGTATACCAAATACACCCATTTGCTCTTCTTCAGTTTCTCAGAACACACCATATGAACACAGAAATATAACAAATCCTTACAATTGCTGAGATTTCTGGGACTCATCAAAATGACTATATGCTGTCATGGTTCTAGTTACTGACAATGGAATGAAGTGCTTTGCCATATTATGAAAAACCGTTCAGTGTACATATAACTTCTTACTGTATAACAAGCACCCCCCAAAAAAAAATCTTTATTTAATATTTGCTGTTAACAGTGCAATAAGGTTCTCTGTTCTGTTCAGTGATAAGAAACCATCTACAGAGTTTCAGGACAACTGGAACTAATACTCTTGATTGCCAGCTAATTTTTAAAGGCATAGTATTTTAATGAGACAAGTTGGGTGAGGTAATATCTTAATATTTTAATGGTTACCTAAAACCCACTATACATGATCCTCTGTCATATCAGCTACTAGGCCTGTGGATTAATCTAAATCCGATGGTATTATTTCTGCTCCCTGATTGGACAACAAAGACATTGTTAAACAAGAAGAGGCTTTGGATAAGTGTGACTATTTGAGCAAACTTCTTTTTGCACCAGTGTTTACAAGGATTTCAATTTCTGCAATTAGTCTTATGACTAAAAATTCACTCATAAAGATATTCACAGACACCTAATTAAAAGAGTTGCAAATGCCATTAAAGCCACTTTGCAGTTTTTACTTGAATTATATTTTTTTTCTGTATTTTCCCATTGGGGATGATGGCACAAGAGGCACTGAAAATGAAGCACTGTGTCTTTTACCTATTTGACTATCAGGCAGCCACAGAGTCTGCATGAGGCCTTGTGACTCAAAAAGGGAACTCCCAGCTGACAGCTCAGAAATGCAGCTACCTTGCATGGAGGGAAAAGTACATCAGGGGAAAGATGGGGGAGGAAAAACAGGAACAGAAAATTCTCACCTTTCCCAAGAAGCTATACGTACTATAATTTCTTCTTCTGTCCCATTCCTAAGAGTCATGCAAAGCTTACCGCTACCCATGACCTCATTCCCACAAGAGAGCTCCACACAGTCCAACGATATGGCAGGTGCATTTCCCTGCTGCCCTGCCCATACATGGAGTGGGTTAAGTGTCTCCAAAAACTGAGCTAGTACCTCAGCTGGTGTAAATTGGTGTAGCTCCATTGACATCAGTGGGGCTAATTTAATTTACACCAGCTGAAGATCTGATCCATTATGAAACAAATTTTTCATAGCTGCATACACACTTAATTTGTGCTTGCAGTTCCCACGATTGTGTGCAGAACTGTGATAACTGCATATGGAAATGACCAGTTAGAACCTAAAGGACTGTATGTATACCAAGATTTTGCACAGCCATGGTAATTGTGTGTGCAAATTTATACAACTACAGTGTTGTGCACACAACTATGAAAATCTGACCCTCTTGTTATTGGAGTGGATTCTTGTAATATTCAACAAGCATAGGGAGCAGGCTGTTTGAATGGAATGTTGGAATTCCTTTTGCGATACTCCCATCACTAGTAATAGCTAATAGATAATAAATGTTTCAGGTGGTATATTTGTCTCAGACATGCTCTGGACATCTCCATACGAAGATACTGCAGTTATGTCAGTAATATAAATGTTATATTGGGGAAAGAAGACAAAAATGACTTGTCACTTTACTATGATGTCATCTCAGGACTACAGTAGCTAGGAATGGGGAAAAAACTATTAGATCACTGAGTCTCTGCCCCTTGAAAGTGAGAAGATAGTTCCTTAGCAAGGACACGTCAAATATTAAGTTGTTGTTACCCTTAATCTTAGCCTAGGGGCCAAGATACCATCTGGCAGCTTTCACTCTGGGAATCTGTAAAGACTGGCAGTTCTGTGACACATCAGTCCTGGAAAATTCTCAAAGAGATACAGAGCATATGATAAGCAGTAGATTTCCCTGTTATAACCCGCAGTGCTGGGATGGATAATGCAACCCTGTTTTTGACTAATGCTTTTCAGGGATTGGCTCATGTCAGGTATGAAATGGATCAATGACATTACAAGTTTTAATGCAGCAGCTAAGCTTTTCATCAGCATGTACAGTACTGGAACGTTAATATTTTCTTTTGATGTGTATATTATCGAGCCCTGACCTTCACTGTGTTTTCAGTTACAGACGGCAGGATAAAATTCCTCAACATTAGACAGGCAGCACGCTAACTCTTTAATGATTGCTCTGTCCTGTACAAGCTTTTCACTCTACTATACAAGAGGTACTTATGCTGAGCCAGAAACCCATTTCCCTCTTCTCCCCCTTTCCTCCCTCCCACTAGATTGAACAATTCAAGGAAAGAAAGGAAGGAAGAAAGCTGGAAGCCCTATGAACAAATAAAACGTGCATTCAAGGCTGCAATCATTGATGGTGGAAAGCACTAGACACCAATATCTTTCTTTACCTGTCAGGCAAATAAGTTGAAAGTGGAGTGTAGAAACAACTATACTTCCTGAAAAGGAAGATAATGTGAAGTGCTTGTTATACTAACAAGAGCAACAAAGGGTTAAGCAATTTGCATTACTGTACTTATGTGCATGCCTAGTGTGACTGCAGGCCGCCCCTGAGCTGTGCTTGGGTGGTCTACTACAAATTCTTATGTGGCAATCTATTAGTGGTATCTAGCCGTGATTTATGCAGCTGTCAAGCTGCCTTCATCAGTACAAGTGAATTGTGGGCACCATCAGCTAACGCAGACTCCTTCATAGCATTTAAAGTAAACGAGGGCCAAAGTAAAAGAAAAACAGCCCAAGGTACCACCCACTCATCTTCTCAGTTCTTTAATGACAAGTTCCCTCTATAGAAAAAACATACAGCTGCTCATATGAGACCACACTTACAGAGACCCTACTGTCTAATCACAGACAGCCTGTGAAAGTTAGCTTTCAGGGCCTCAGTTGGAGCAAGTAGAACAGGAAGGATTGGCAGAGTTCCACCAAAAACTAAAGTAGTATTGATGGCAAATAAAAATTGACACAGGACCAAATCAGTTGGCTTTCATAATAAATACTGATGCATTATTTTGTCACAGAATATTATAAACCATCTGATGACAATTTAATATACCCCTGCAGTGTGGCTTTTTCTTTTCTTTTCAATATACAATCTTACTGTACTGGTACATATTGTATGTCTTGGTCTAAGCCACAAAGTCAGTGGCAGCAACCTATTGTTTGCCATTTTGTTCACACAAACATACCAGCAGATTGAAAAATATGGGAACAGCTCAGCACTCCTGGGACAATGTATAATTAAAATGTTGATCCTAGTAATAATTCTTGACCAACTTACGTAGAGGGGGACTGAGAGATACTCTTTGCCCTGAATTATTTTGATGCACAGGTGGATCATAAAAACTATCCAGCCACTTGCAGGTATTGTTTATGCACATACACTTTTTCAGAGTAGATTTGCTTGATTAAATTTGCTTCTGAGCTTGGAAAAAAACCTCTCTTCAAGATTGCCATCATGAGCACTCTCAGGACAAACTTTATCTAAGGCCATTTTAAACCAAGGGGAAATAATATTTATGTAACAAAAATGCATTGTTTGCTTCATAATTATATATGAACCCTTTCTCTTAACAGACCCCCTTTTCCCAAACTAACAAGTAAAGCAACTTGCAACTGGCATGCTCTGTGTATGGTTCAGCATTTCCAGGCACTTTTTAAATGTAGGTAGGCAGAGTGGAGGAATCAGTCATAGTTTTTGAAGAGTCAGAGAGCTGTCTATTAACAAAACATTCATAATAGTCTCATTCTGCACCATGATCTAAGTCAGACTCAATAGTCTCATTTTCTACTTTTTCCTAAAGACCTGATCCAAGTCTTAATGAAGTCAATGTGAAGATTCCCATTGACTCAGTTTGACTTGGATCAGACCATATGTCATTATTCTAATCTCTACCCTCTTCCAAAAAGAGAGGACTGCTTTATCTAGCATCAGATGAGCACCTGATGCAAACCTTGATCTTGGCTGTGTAATAGTCCTCGTCCTTGATCTTTTAACAATTCACTCAAAAGTGGCGGAAAGGGGCAATGTGGCTTGGTGTTGTTCATTAGCATCCCTGGTGATTCAGTTAAGATAGGATAGGTACCACCAGTACTGTACAGTGGAAGGAGCATAGCAAAATGGTGCTTATGGAGTCTATACTCTTTGAGCCAAAGTCAAGGAGTGGCCACTGGAAACAATTGGAACTACATCAACTTACAGCAACAGTGAATTTGTCCTTCAGTCTTCTGTTGAAAAATTCAGGAAATAGACTTGATCTTGACTTTCACATCACTGTTTTAATTATTTAACAAATCCCATTGAGCTATTTCAGGACATTTGCTGCCAAGTGCAAGCAGCCTTACAGGTTTAGTGCTAAGACCATGTTCTTTAGGACATTTTCTTTATCTCTGGCACTGACCGCAGTGTGAACAGCTGCAGTGGCAGTAAAAGTCATAACGGGGATTGTGGCCAACTTTCCCTTTTGTGATTTCCCCCTTTTTTCATTATTGTTGAGTCTTGAATTACCAAGCTTTATTCCAGACTCAAAATCACAAGTATTTCTCCTTTCTTCTCTCTCTGGCAGGTCTCAGATGTAATCATACAAAGAAAATCTCTGAGCCTTACTGATTTTAGAAGGAGCTCTTTTGCTGGACAGTTCCCTAGTGACCCTACACAGAAAGCAACTAGTTATAGAAGGCAGTTTCTGCATTTTGAAGACAAAAATGCACTTACTGATTGTTTTTGGTGTGTGTCTAATGTACTAATATGGGAGAGAGGAAGACAAAGTGCCACACAAATGTCAAATGCAAAAGTCTCTTACAGTGCAGACCACAATCGACCTATCTTTGTTACTGCACAGTGAGGACAAAGCTGAGCAACTGTAAGTTTTTCACTCATGAATTGAAACCGCAAACAATTTCCTCTATTGAGAGGAATTCTAATAGTTGTGTCTTTTGATTTTTTTCATGTTCAGATGTATTTAAATTGACTAACAAATCAAGTATTGCACTTGTGATCCTGCCATGTTGATAATGCTGCCCTCAGGTTTGCAAAGTCTGGGTGACTCCTGCACTAAAACAAAACAAAAATAGCATGGAGCTTGATCCTGCAAGGTTTTGAGCACTTTGGTCCTGATCCAACAATGCACTTAAACACGTGTAATCCTTCTGCCGGCTGTCGTTGGCTGTAGCTATGGCCAGCTTCAAGTAACTAGGAGTCTCTCTTAGTTGGTCAAACCGGACAGTCTCTACGCAAAAGAATAAATGGACACAAATCAGACGTCAAGAATTATAACATTCAAAAATCAGTCGGAGAACACTTCAACCTCCCTGGTCACTCAACTACAGACCTCAAAGTCACATTACTCCAACAACAAAAAACTTCAAAAACAGACTCCAATGAGAAACTGCAGAATTGGAATTAATTTGCGAACTGGACACCATTAAATTAGGCTTGAATAAAGAGTGGATGGGTCATTACACAAAGTAAAACCTATTTCCTCGTGCTAATTTTTTCCCCTACTACTACTCACACCTTCTTGTCAACTGTTAGAAATGGGCCATCCTGATTATCACTACAAAAGTTTTTTTTCTCCTGCTGATAATAGCCCACATTAACGGATTACTCTTGTTATAGTTAGTATGGCAACACCCATTTTTTCATGTTCTCTGTGTATATATAGCTTCCTACTGTATTTTCTCCTGCATGCATCCAATGAAGTGGGTTTTAGCCCATGAAAGCGTATGCTCAAATAAATTTGTGAGTCTCTAAGATGCCGCAAGTACTCCTTGTTCTGTTAAGACTGACAACCAACACCCAGAAACCTCAGAAAACTAAATACCTTCCCAGGGTGCCTTAATAGGCAATACTTTCCTACTCACAAGCAGTGAGTCTTTTCATGAAACAAGAAAAAGTTTATTAGGGGGAAAGGGAATGGTAAAAGGGTGGCTTGTGCCATGGATTGGAGACCCTGAGGCTAAGCTAGCCCTGATTACAGGATGAGCCACACCTTGATTGGATAAGTGCTGCCAGGATATAAATGTGACACTGCACCCCATATTCTTCACAGTGATTTTATGCAAGATTTTATGCAAGATAGGTCATGTGAGATATCATGGGAAAGGTTATGATTTACTGAATATGATTATACTATTTGTATGCATGTATCAATTTTGTATCTGAAGTTAGGAATATTGACTATATATCTGTATTACAAATGTGTTTATACCTGGGGAACGCTCATTAGGCAAAAGACTTTCAGTCTAGATGGCTGGCTGGGAAGGACCCATTCAGGTTAATAAGCGATTAGGAAAACAATAGGCCTTAGAAGAAGCTTGTTTCCCACATGGAGGCCTTCCTGAGGCCGCTACGAACAGCCTCCGACTCATGGCTGCTGCAACACTAGAGGTAGATGTGATAAGGTCACCTGGTGCTGATCTCCATCTTGGGATATCAGTGTTTTTCCACTGACTGGAGTGGGAACCAAGCTTTGAAACAAAAGGTTTCCACCATATGCAAAAGCTATTTAAGGCAGGGGAGTGACATCACTGAGGTTCTTCACTGACTCCCCACCCAAAGAAACTCCTGAAAACATCTAAGGAACAGAGAGTCTGAATGGGGGGAAGTGCTGGACCCAGGCTAAAGGGATTTTTAGCCTGTGAATGGAACACCTGGGGTTTCTAAGCTGTAAGCCAGTGCAGTTTTCCCCGTAAGAATCTGCAGCCTGCTGGTATCATCACTTAGGGTGAGGATCTGCTATTCATATCCAATCTCTTTAGTATATTAAGCTTAGTTTGCGTGTTTTGTTTATTTGCTAGGTAATCTGCTTTGCTATCCCTTATAATCACTTAAAAGCTATCTTTTGTAGTTAATAAACTTGGTTTTGCTTTGTCTAAAACCAGTGTGTGTGGACATCATAACTCGGGGCAGAAAGCTGTTGTATATTTCCTCTCCACATTTGGGGGGAGGTGTGAATTTCATGAGCTTCCACTGTACAGTTCCCTGTGCAGCGCAAGATGGTACAATTTTGGGTTTACACTCCAGAGGGGGGTACGTGCCTGACTAGCTGGGAATTTCCTTGCTGGAGCCTCCGCATGCAGAGCTGATCACAGTGTCTGCATGTAACTGCAGCTGGGTGTGTCCCTACCTGTATGTGTGTTGGTAAAAGTGCAGGCTGGAGCCTGGGACAGGGCTTGGCAGGCTGGACATAGTAGTACAGTGTAAAGGGAGCCCAGGCTGGTGGGTCATGGGGGCTCAGTGGTACCCCAGTTCCCGGTGGCACCCCGGCAGGGAATCCATCACAGTAAAGTCCTGGAAGTTACAGTGAAAGGGGAAGTGCAGACAGTTGAAGTTATGTCTTCAGAGAGCTAGAAGGCTCCTGAGTCAGCTGGGAAACAGCTGAAGAAGCAAAAGAGAGTGTGACAAATTTCTCCAGACAGGAAGACCTGGGAGAGACTGTGAAGGGAAGCAGGGATGAAGACTGTGTGAGTTTATTTTTTGTGTTATTTTGGATGAATCTAGAGAGAGACCATGTACTGGGCTTGAGGACTAGACGGCCGGTTTGTACTACAGAACTAAATAAATGCGTCCTCTTGTGGAAATTGTTTGAACCCCGATTGAACAGGGAGTTCTTAAAGAGCCCAGAAAGGGGAAGAGGGGGAAGGGTTTCATAGCGTGACCTCTGGCCACAAGGGGTGCTTGGGAGGCAGCTTCATGATGCTACAGAAGCATAGCATTAATTAAGAAAACACTGCAAGATCATAGCTATATACATGCCAAATAAAACATTTCCCCATGGTAACTTTGGCAGTAGTCTTGCTGGTGTGAATGTCCAAGGGACAAATTTCCCTTCTCCACATCACTTCCCCCTTTCCCGTCTGCTAAAGCCCACTTGTGGTCTGGTATCAGTGGTTAGTGCAGTCCTAGAGAGCTGAAATGCACTCAGTCAGGCCTGTCTCTAATCCCATGGGAAGTGTTGCCTGGTCCTGGCCTGAGGTTCCACCACCTAACTCACCTACAGTGATTTCTGCTTTATTTAGTGGTTGGATGGGAAGGGCCCCATTGGAGTTCATTCAACTCTGCTGATGTCCTCTGCAGCTTCAGTGAAGAGCCCTCTCTGCATTGTACCCCAGCGAAGAGGCCTCTCAACACCGCAGGATCCTTAGTGGAGGGAAACCAGTAGCAGTAGCATATTGCATATTGTGCAGAATTCTTGCAAGCAGGGACTTATAAGATAGAAGCCCTATTCCCCTCTCATTTCAGTTTCACTGCCCAAAATTCTGAGTTTGCATTCAGTTAGGGTGACTCCCAAAGTGAAGAGGATTGCTTTTGCAAGCTTATCAAACATGGGAAGGCAACTTCACTAAACCAAGCTGTCTATTGCAAATCTATTCCAGTGAAGAAAGCTTATGCACATGAAATTCACTCTGTATTTCTCCCCTCTTCTGCTCCCCCAATCACCAGTGGATGGAGACAGAGAGCTCCTTCCCCTCTAGAGCTTCAGGTCACAGGTCTTACCCATGTTTAACTTTAAGCAGGTGAGTAGTAGAGTGACCAGATGTCCCGATTTTATAGGGTCAGTCCTGATTTTGGGGGCTTTTTCTTATATAGGCACCTATTACCTCCCACCCCCATCCTGATTTTTTACACTTGCTATCTGGTCGCTCTAGTGAGTAGTCCTATTGCTTAAATTTAAATGTGTGTTTAAGGACTTTATTGGATTGTGGGCAGAGTGCTCAGCATCTTGCAGGATCAAGTTTATGGAGTGCAAGACCATGATTAAGTGAGCTCATGGAGTCATTCAGTCACACATACACAGTAATGCAAACTCTTTCATAAACAAAACTCTTTCATCAACAAAAAATTAAAGTAACAATAACTTTAAAAATAAATTATTTCACCCTCACTGAGTACCTTACTCAGCAAGTAGTTAACTTCCATCATTAACTCCAATGATGGCAAAATCTGACCCTTCATCATTTTGCTTTTCCTTTAACAGTGGTAATATTTTGTTATGCAACTCACTTTCACTCGGCATGGGTATATTCACTGTATTGTTTTATGTCTTTATAAAAGTGAATTGTTCATACATGCCAGCTCTGAAATACAGCATGCGGCTTTGGGAGGCAGTCAGAATTGCTCAGTCTACTGAACACAATGTTTCTTTTAAATTTAAGTTTACAGTTATTGGGGTTATAATATTTAATGTAACCCAGCATGACCCCATTGAGAAAAGACTGTAACACCGTATGGCTTTCTCCTTCACCAGGGATGCTATGGCTTGAATCCAGGTAGGCTCTGATTCTGCATATGCCTAGATTTAAGTACATGCTTAAGTACCCCACTAGGACTACTCGTATGTTTAGGATTAGGCCTGAATTTCAGTACCTGGCTGAAGCAGGTCCTTAAGTAACATGGATTCTTAAGGACTGAGGTTGAGCACTAAATGGTGCCCATGGTCCAGAGGTAACATTGGTGAATTGTAGTGGTAGGTGTGAAAGGAGAAGATGGCCTTGAAGAGACAGAGATCCTAGAAGAGAGCCTTAAACAGAGTGAAATGAGATCTCTCAGAAAAGGTACACACACATTACCAATGCCTGAAACAAAGAGCAAGAGGGCTTGTCATAGAAATAGGGCAGGGAGAGTAAAGGAATGGAGCTTGGAGTCCAGAGAGAAGGGTCTTGGTCTTGCAGCAGAGACCCATGTGACAGGCAGAGCTGATAGCTGAAAGAGACCCTAACAACATAGATAGAAAGATAATCCTCTTCTAAAAGAGAGACCAAGCACCTTGGAATCAAAGAGAGTGAAACAGCACAGGAAATACAGAGGAAGAACAGAACATGAACAGAGTGCTCACAGGGGCAGAGATTAAAGGCCTGGAGAGAGAAACAAGTCTAGAAAGGATTGTCAAAGTTTCCAACCCCAAGTAATTTGTTCAGCCAACAGAACTGTAAATCAGATGATTTTATTTTGGCAGAAGATATAAATGAACCCTTTTTAGTCAGGAAAGTGTTTTTCATTGTGTTCTGTGTAATTTCTCATAAGCAGAAGCATCTTTAAATTTAAAAATAAAAACTTGTCTAGAATGTTTTGCAAAACATCCTGACTTTCTTCACATTCTTCTACGAGTCTGCTGGCAGCTCATCTTCCCTGGATTCTTTTATCCCTGTTTGTTTCCCACAAGATCATGCTCAAATGACAGAAGAGTTGTTTGGCTGAACTCCAGTGAATTGAGCCTACAAAAAGCATATTTTTATAATTTATTTTCTTTTAAATGGTCTTTGCTGTCCCATTAAAGGCAGAGATGACTCAATGTGTCGCAAAGGGATAGAAAAATCAGCCTGGGTTTCCTGGTTGTTTTGCTGTGTGTTTTTTTTTTTTTTTTTAATTTGCATCAGAGTGTAAGACAGTTTCTTCTAAGGACTAATTGGATCCTAAAAGACACATAAAATAAAATGAGGCCCCTGTGAAAAAGCTTTATGAGTTCATTCAAAAGCAGCAACAGCGTCAGAACACCAAAAATATTCAAGGCTTCAAATACTGTTTGAAGCACTTTAAATCTTCAATGTGTTTACTATTTGAGCTGCACCACTCTCACATGAAATAATAAATTAATCCTTAATTTAAAACATATTATTCTTATTGGAGTATGTTTTGCCTGGTGCTTAACAGTAGTTTCTCTCTCTATTTAAATATATATACCCGCTCTCTAAGGCCTGGTCTACACTACGAGGTTAGGTCGAATTTAGCCGTGTTAGGTCGATTTTATAATGAATGCATCTACACAACCAACCCTGTTCTGCTGACCTAAAAGGCTCTTAAAATTGACTGCTGTACTCTTCCTTGACGAGGGGAGTAGCGCTAAAAACGACCTTCCTGGGTCTAATTTGGGGTAGTGTAGACACAATGCTGCGCAATTAGATGGTATTGGCCTCCAGGAGCTATTTCAGAGTGCTCCAATGTGACCGCTCTGGACAGCACTTTCAGCTTCGATACACTAGCCAGGTACACAGGAAAAGCCTTAGGAACTTTTGGATTTCATTTCCTGTTTGGTCAGTGTAGCGAGCTCAGCAGCACAGGTGACCATGCAGTCCCAGAATCGCAAACGAGCTCCAGCATGGAGCGAACAGGAGACACTGGATCTGATTGCTGTATGGGGAGAAGAATCTGTGCAGGCAGAACTCTGATCCAGCAGAAGAAATGCTAATATATATGCCAAAATCACACAGGGCATGATGGACAGAGGCTACAACAGGGACATACAGCAGTGCCGCGTGAAAATTAAGGAGCTCAGGCAAGCCTACCAAAAGACAAAGGAGACAAATGGTCACTCCAGGTCAGAGCCTCAGACATGCCGTTTCTATGATCAGCTGCATGCCATTCTAGGGGGGGACCCTATCAGTACCCCAACATTCTCTGTAGACACCTGCAATGTGGCAGCCTCATGCAACACGGATGAGGATTTTGTGGATGAGGAAGAGAAGGAGGAGGACGAAAATGCGCAGCAGGCAAGCAGAGAATCCGTTCTCCCCAGCAGCCAGGACCTTTTCCTCACCCTAGAGCCAATACCCTCCCAGGGCCTATTGTTCCCGGACCCTGAAGGCGGAGAAGGCACCTCTCGTAAGTGCACATTTGTAACGACACTACAGGGGTTAAAAGCAATTGTGTTTAATGTTTGATTTGCCCTGAGCAATTGGGATGCATTCGCGACCAGTACAGCTAATGGAAAAGTCTGTTAACGTGTCTGGGGATGGAGCGGGAATCTTCCAGGGACATCTCCATGAAGCTCTCCTGGAGGTACTCTGAAAGCCTTTGCAGAAGGTTTCTGGGGAGGGCTGCCTTATTTCATTCTCCACAGTAGGACACTTTACCATGCCAAGCCGTAGCAAGTGGTCTGGAATCATTGCAGCACAAAGCATGGCAGCGAATGGTCCTGGGTTTTGGTCACATTCATGCAACATTCGGTCTTTATCTTTCTCTGTCAGCCTCAGGAGAGTGATATCATTCATGGTCACCTGGTTGAAAAGGGGAAGTTTTGTAAGGAACAGTAATCCCCTCTGCTTGCTGATCCCCGACACATTAGACCCTGGGCATGCTGGGCTGTTTGCGCTTGGCTAAAAAGGATCATTCTGGAGAATAGCCATGCTGCAGGGGAGTGGTGTGCTGCACATCCATCCCAAAACCGCAGCCCCTCCTTTTAAATGGCAAGCACAACCGGCATTGTTTGCTATGGGAAAGGAGGGCGCTGCAGTTTGAAACCATTCCCACATGTTATGAATGTGGAAGAAGCCAACCCCACGTACCCTTTGGCTTACCATGGCTGCCTGCAAACCGAATTCTGTTGCCCAGCTGTGTGATGTGTCACCATACCTGCAGGCACTCAATATAAAAGGCAAAATGCAACCTTGTACCTAAAACATATGTGCTGTCTCCTGTGAATTGCTTGATTCACTGTGAAAGAGTCTCCCTTTTGTTCTCAGAAATGTATCTTCTTAAAAGTCTACTCTCCCTTTTTATCCCCCCTGCAGATGCAAATGCTTCTATGCTCCCCGCATCAACTCCATCCCTGAAGTTATCGCAGATTAGAAGGCGAAAAAACCACACTCACGATGACATGTTTTCAGAGCTCATGCAATCCTCCCGCACTGATAGGGCACAGCTGAATGCATGGAGGCATTCGGTGGCAGAGGCCAGGAAATCATACTGTGAGCATGATCGGAACACGAAGGAGGAGATGCTGAGGCTAATGGGGGAGCAAACGGACATGATGAAGAGTCTGGTGGAGCTGCAGGAAAGGCAACTAGAGTACAGACCACCGCTGCAGCCATTGTGTAACCTCCTGCTCTCTTTTCCAAAGTTCCATATCCTCCTCACCCAGATGCCCAAGAATGCAGGGGGGGGAGGCTCCGGGCACCCTGCCACTCAACTCCAGGGGATGGCCCAAGCAACAGAAGGCTGTCATTCAAACAGCTTTGATTTGTAGTGTGGCTACAATAAGCACTGCGGCCTTGTCCTTCCCTCCTCCGCCACCCCACCCCGTTATCAGTCCCTTCGTACACCCCGGCTTCCTTTTAGTAGTCAGCGTTGTCAGTAATCTCATGTATTTTTTAATAAATAAAGAACTAATGGATTCAGAACAATAGGGACTTTATTTCCTGTGCCAGCTGTGGTTGAAGGCAGGAGGGGGATTGGTTTACAGGGAAGTACATTCACGAAAGGGGGCAGCTTTGCATCAAGGATGAACACACACAACTGTCACACCGAAGCCTGGTCAGTCATGAAACTGTTTTTCAAAGCCTCTCTGATGCGCAGTGCGCCTCGGTGTGCTCTTCTAATTGTCCTGGTGTCTGGCTGTTCAAAATTGGTCACCAGGCGATCTGCCTCAACCTCCCACCCCACCATAAACGTCTCCCCCTTACTCTCAGATATTATGCAGCACACAGCAAGCAGCAATAACAATGGGAATATTGCTTTTGCTTAGGTCTAACCTACTCAGCAAACTGCGCCAGCGCCCTTTTAAACGTCCAAAGGCACATTCTACCACCATACTGCACTTGCTCAGCCTATAGTTGAACTGCTCCTTACTGCTGTCCAGGCTGCCTGTGTACGGCTTCATGAGCCATGGGAGCAAGGGGTAGGCTGGGTCCCCAAGGATAACTATTGGCATTTCAACACCCCCAACAGTAATTTTCTGGTCTGGGAAGAAAGTCCCTTCTTGCAGCTTTCCAAACAGCCCGGAGGTCCGAAAGATGTGAGTGTCATGCACCTTTCCCGACCATCCCACGTTGATGTCGGTGAAATGGCCCTTGTGATCCACCAGTGCTTGCAACATCATTGAGAAGTACCCCCTTGTGGTTTATGTACTGTTTGGCAAGGTGGTCCGGCGCCAAGATAGGGATATGCGTTCCGTCTATCGCCCCGCCGCAGTTAGGGAACCCCATTGCAGCAAAGCCATCCACTATGACCTACACATTTCCCAAAGTCACTACCCTTCTTAGCAGAAGGGTATTGATTGCCCTGGCTACTTGGATCATGGCAGCCCCACAGTAGATTTGCCCACTCCGCATTGATTCCCAACTGACAGTCAGCATTCAGGCATTACAAGCTTCCACAGGGCTATCACCACTCGCTTCTCAACTGTCAGGGAAGGTCTCATCTTGGTATTCCTGCGCGTCAGGGCAGAGGAAAGCAATTCACAAAGTTCCATGAAAGTGCCTTACTCATGCGAAAGTTTTGCAGTCACCGGGAATCATCCCATACCTGCAACATTATGCGGTCCCACCAGTCTGTGCTTCTTTGCCGGGCCCAGAATCAGCATTCCACTGTATCAACATGCCCCAATGCCGCCATGATATCCCAATTGCCACATCCTGTGCTTTCAGGAACGTCTGTATCCATGTCCTCCTCACAATCTTCCTCGTGCTGGCGACTCCTAGCTAGGCTCTGCACATACTGCAGGATAATGCGCGAGGTGTTTGCAATGCTCACAAAAGCAGTGTGCAACTGAGCAGGCTCCATGCTTGCCGTGATATGGCGTCTGCATGGATAACCCAGGAAAAAAGGCATGAAAAGATTGTTTGCCATTGCTTTCAAGGAGGGATGGAGGGAGGGGAGACTGACGACATGTACCCAAAACCACCAACGACAATGTTTTTGTCTCATCAGGCATTGGGAGCTTAACCCAGAATTCCTATGGGCAGCGGGGACTGTGGGATAGCTACCCACAGGGCACCACTCCGTGAGTCGATGCTAGCCACGGTATTGAGGACGCACTCTGCCGACCTAATGCACTTAGTGGGGACACGCACGATCGACTGTATAAAATCAGTTACTAAAGATCGTCTTCTATAAAATAGACCTAATTTCATAGTGTAGATATGCCCTAAGGATGGCTTACTGGGTAAGGCATTGCACTGGGAGTCAGGAGAGTTGGATTCAGTTCCCACAGACCTCCAGTGTGACCTGGGGCAAGTTACGAGCCTCAATCTGCAAGATGTAAGCATGTGCTTAACTTTAGGCACTAAAAGGCTCACAGTTTGTTAAATTAAGCACATGCATGAGCCCTTCGGGGCAGGATCAGGGCTTTAATTTCTCAGTGCCTCCTCTGTAAAACTGAGAGCTATCAGATTTGTTTAAATTGTAAGCTCTTTGGGACAGAGACTGTGTCTTACTGTGGCCTGGTCTACTGAAAAGTTTTGCTGGCATAGCTATATCAGTCAGGGGGGTGATTTTTGTTCCACCCACCATCTGCGCCTCCTCCCTCTCCCTGCCCTGAACTTACATAGCTATGCCGGCAAAAGCCCTAGTGTAGATGCTGTTATACCGTAGCTTATTTTGTTCAGGGAACAGGTTTAAGCTATACTGGCAAAAGCATTCTTTTGTTGTTAAATACTGTTTCTGCTAGGGGAAGTTGTATGGTTATGCCAGAAAACATGTTCAAGTGTAGACAAGGCCTGCATATATATGTGATGTAGCACAATGGAAGCCAGTCTCAAGTGGGGCCTCTAGGTGCTACTATAATATGAATAATAAAACATAATACTTGCATATCCATGTATGTATATTGAGCCCTTACCTAGAAAGGGGCAAAGGAGCAGAATGAGGTATGAGCTCAATGATCAGACTCAACAGTTGAAATGACTCATTCAGTTACAAGCACTGCAAGGTCGCCGGGTCTAACCTTTCTGAGAAAGAACTTGTCATAAAATTCAGACTTCCTTATCAGGCTCTTCCGAGAAATGATGTGGGGAGGGAAAACTTAGCCTTGTAAGTAAAAAGATTAATTGTTCAATGGTTTCTGGCCTCCTCTTAGATGACCGGGCAGGGAGTGGGGGAGAGAATAATCCACTCTGGAGCTGGTGCTGGAGGAGGTGTGTTTATTGTTAACAATTAACCACTTTTCACACTTCTGAATCAATCTATTATCAAAGACGTATAAATAAACTGCTTCTGCTAATGTTTTAGGGCTGGACTCTTTCCCTTCTAATCCTAAAATAAGAGTGTTGCAGCAAAAAAAAAAGTAGCACAACTATGTTATTCTTATGAAATATTACAACCGCGTTGTGCCCTTAAGTCACAGTCCCATATTGAGGCAGCGTGGAGGTGCAGTACCCCCTCAGGAGTGCCAGGTCAGGGCTTCAGCCTGAAGGATTGCACAGGGATGCTGGCATTGCCACTGCCTATAACATAACATTCCTGTAGTCTAGAAAGAGGGCTGCAAGCCCTAAGGCTTCGTGAGCACTACATTCACTGGGGGGGGGGGGAATAATTGCTGATTCTTATTTCTAAGAGATGTCCCTAAATGTACATGACTTGAGGTACATTAGCACAGCAGAGCCCTGATGTTCTGTATAATTAAAAAAAATAAAATAAAGAGGTTAAAACCCATGATGAAAACATTCCAATTAAAAGCCTTTCTATTTTGACATTGACTATTTTGTAATGTGAAGGACGGCATTGGTTTGGGGTAACTAATGACCCCAGAATGCTGAGGCTAATTTGGGGTTTACTTTTAAGAAGAAAACATCTCATTTATTTCATGTAGAGCTAAAAATTGAAGTAAATTTAGCATCTTTATCTGGGCCTGATCAATATTCTATTTGCATGGAAAGACTCCCTCTGATTTCAGTGGGCTTTAGATCAAATCCTTCAAAAAAGAGGGTGCTGGCTCTTCAAAAGTGATGAGATAGGCAATGAAGATTAATTATTACTAGTAACATCAATTATTTACCCAGTCACAAAGACATGGTCCTTGCCTGTAAGTGCTTTGCAATCTAAAACCTGTGAATTACAGCTACAAAGGGAGGTGGGAAAATAATAGTAGCATTGATAAGAGGAGTTAGTTATTTAATTACCTTTGGTCCTGACTGCTGTTGCTCCTCTCTCAGCTCTCAGAGGAGTCTCCGATGTTCTTCCGTGCCCTCCCATCCATGTGACTTGTGGAGGCACAACGTGTTAATATTTGTTGGGGTTAGGGTGACCAGACAGCAAATGGGAAAAATCTGGACAGGGGGTAATAGTAGCCTCTACAAGAAAAAGACCCAAAAATCGGGACTGTCCCTATAAAATCGGGACATCTGGTCACCCTAGTTGGGGTGCATGGCAGGCACTACAGAAAAAGAGCGTGCCAGTTGCACACCCCAAACAACATGCAATCTAAGCTGTACAATACTAAGATACTTACTTAAAACAGTCCTCTGATGCTAAAGACACTTTTCAGAAAGTTTCTGTTTAAACATTCTAGCTTTGCTGTGATATTAAAGAAGAGAGGGTTACGAAAGGCCTTGGCAAGTGCACCACCAATATACCAGCCAGAAACTAGAACATAATCTGCCTGCTAACAGAATGCTAACCAGATATTTGCCAAATCTAATATCTTATACATATTGAATATCTAAAACTATAACAAAGGCAAAGAGATACTGATACTTCATATGCAGTGCCAATTTTATCATACTGCATTGTCCCGGTGCTATCACTTTATAGGCTCTTGTTTATTTCCCTTTGATCTTTATAAATGGTCACTTATATTTCCCCACTAAAAATCATTGGCCACGACCTCTGCTGATGTAAACTGATACAGCATGGAGCTATGCTGATTTACATCAGTTGAGAATCTGGCCCCACACATATCTCCTTTATAGATAAAGGGGTAGTGCACTTTAGGATAAATGTATCGGAGAACTGACGTCTCTCGTCTTCACAACCACAATTTCTTTTCCCCATGTAGCTGACACTTATAGTACATCAGCAGGACATTTATTTGCCAGTGTGGAGGACTCACCTGATCAATTGCAGCATAGTTTAGCTGGCATCTCTTTTCAGTTTTAGTTTATCTGATTCAGGGTTAGCCATTGCAACATGTTGACAAATCAGTGAACCAAAAGAACGGGGAATTTTAAAGTTTCTTGCATGTTTTGAATTAAAACCCAGATAAAGGAAAGCACCTAAACATGTACTTCAGTGCCTTGCTGAGCCAGATTGGTATCACATGATGGCAATTGAGGTTCTCCAGCTTTGTGCATCCAATAAAGATTTTTCACAGTTCAAGTTTCACTTACCATTTTAACAGGATTCTGTTGAACTTCTGTACCTTGGCAAGGCTGAAGCAGCAACAATGATGAACGGATTGTCCATGTTGATCTTAAAACAACAAACACCCAAAGTTCACAAATGCTTGTTATGTTAAAGTTATTGGTCTCTTCTTTAAATGTAATGTTTTCATTGACTCTTTCTCACCATTCTGGCAATTCTGAAAGCCGCCTAATGATCCCAAAACATGACCTATAGCAATTATTTTATCAGCCAACAAAAAAAAAAAAAATAAGAGTATGTAGTCTCTAGTATTATGGTGTAAGAACAGTTTGTTTTGCCAAACATTTCATTCTGATTCAGTAGGAAAATCTTTCCCTTAATACCCAGGACATACACCCAGGCCAGATTTTCAAAGGTATTTTGACACCTAAAGATAGGCACCAAGTAGGATTTTCAAAAGTTCAAAGTTCAGACGTTTCAAAATGAACTTCAATGGAAGTTAGGCACCCAATAGGGTTGCCAACTTTCTAATCGCACAAAACCAAACACCCCTTCCCCGCCCCCTGCCCTGCCACTTCCCCAAGACCGCACCCCTGCTTGCTCCATCCCCCCTCCGTCGCTCGTTCTCCCACACCCTCACTCACTGAGGCAGGTGGGTGGGGTGTGGGAGGGGGTGAGGGCTCTGGCTGGGGGTGTGGACCCTGGGGTGGGGCCGGGGATGAGGGGTTTGGGGTGTGGGAGAAGGCTCCGGGCTGGGGCAGGGGGTTGGGATGCAGGGAGGGGTATGGGCTCTGGGCTCCAGGTGCGGGCTCCAGGTGGGGTCAAAAATGAGGGGATAAGGGTGCAGGAGAGGGCTCAGGGCTGGGGCAGGGGGTTGGGTTGTGCGGGGTGGGTGAGGACTCTGACTGGGGGTGCAGGTTCTGGGGTGCGGTCAGCAATGATGGGTTGGGATGCAGGAGGGGGCTGGGGCAGGGGGTTGGGGTGTTGGGGTGGGATGTGGGCTCCCGGAGGAAGTTTGGGTGTGGGAGGGGACTCCAGGCTGGGGCAGGGTGTTGGGGTGCGGGAAGGGGTACAGGCTCTGGGCTGGGGGTGCAGGCTCCGGGTGAGGTCAGAAATGAGGGGTTATGGGTGCAGGAGAAGGCTCAGGGCTGGGGCAGGGGGTTCAGGTTTTGGGGTGGGTGAGGACTCTGGCTGGGGGTGCAGGTTCTGGGGTGGGGTCGGCAATGAGGGGTTTGGGAAGCAGGAGGGGGTGGGGTGTTGGGGGGGTGCAGGCTCCGGGATGAAGTTTGGGTGTGGGAGGGGACTCCAGGCTGGGGCAGGGAGTTGGGGTGTGGGAGAGGGTTCAAGGTGCGGAGTCCTGGCGGCGCTTACCGCAGCTTCTGGGAAGTGGCCACCAGGTCCCTGCAGCCCCTAGACCCATGGGCAGCCAGGGAGGCTCCACAGGCTGCCCTTGCACCCAGAGGCACCGCTCCCACAGCTCCCATTGGTCATGGTTCCCGGCCAATGGGAGCTGCAGAGATGGCCCTCAGGGCGGGGGCAGTGCATCGAGCCTCCCTGGCTGCCCATGCATCTAGGGGCCGCAAGGACCTGGCGGCTGCTTCCAGGAGCTGTGCAGAGCTCAGGCAGGCAGGGAGCCTGCCTTAGCCCCTGGGCCCCACTGCGCCGCTGACCAGACTTTTAACAGCCCAGTCGGCAGTGCCGACCGGAGCCGCCAGGGTCCCTTTTCAACCGGGCGTTCCGGGCGAAAACCGGAAACCGGGCACGCCTAGCACCTAACCTGCCTACGTGTTTTTTAATATCCCAGTAGAAGCTTATCTGCATCTTTTGGCACCTAAATACCTTTGAAAACCTTGCCCCAAATGTGTCTACTGGCATGTAAAGCTATGTAGCTATGACAATGTTTCTGTATCTAACCCATTTAAAAATATCAAAAGGATTCACTGTCCGCAGAGACTAGCAGCCATTTTGTTTGAGTTCAATGCAGACTGTTACAAAGGAGGCACACACACACTGTGTGCTCATTCATAGAGATTTTAATTTTGGTCTTTCTTGCTTGTTGTTCTCAATCTAAAAATCAAAGTTATTCAAACTCAGGTATCTAGCCAAAATCTGGTATGGAGAAACATAAGGATAACTGATAAAACAGACTTAGAATGTACCAGTTTATTATAAATATTTTGCTTTTGTACTTTAACAATTACCCACTGTCTTGATCACGTGACGTAATCTGACATCACGGTCCTCTCTGTTACATCGAGTATTTTGAATAGCAGGATTTGTGAAGACTGAAGTTCAGACCATGAGGGGAAAATATATACCCAGAGTTTGCTAGAAATTGCATTATACATAACGCTTCAAACATTTTCATAAACAAGGGTATTTTTAGTATCAGTGCTTGATAACAAATAACATTGAACCTACCTTCACTTTATAATTGATTTTGGTGGGTTCTGCTGCTCTGGTTTTATATTAAAAAAAACAGATTTTAAGATAAACAGAAGTCTTTTTTTCATTGTTTTTTTGTGGGATAATATGCTGTTGAATTCCATATGTATTTATATACCTTCCTACAAGGCATCTCAGAACAGAGTCGTGGAGAAATAAAAAAGCAAAGCTCTCCTTTGAAGCACAGATCCTCAAAGGTATTTTGGTGCCTAACTCCCATTGGAAAATATGGACCTTAGTGCTTTGAGTCCCAAGTTGTCAGAAGTAGGGTCTGGTCCTGAGAGACTGAGCATCAGCTACAGCCATTGAATGACTTAAGTCAGAGCAGCAGGTGATCAGCACTTTTGAAGAGCAAGTCCATAATCACCAGAATGTTCACAGAAAGCAACAGTACAGAAGAGCTTGCACCATTAAATGGACTAATAGCTGTTGTCCAGCCTCTTTTCTCAAAATTCTGCCATCCTGTAATAGGACTTTTGTTTTTTAAAGAGGTAATGACTATAGTTAAACAAGGCTTAGTTTTATAGCACACTAGTATAAAGAAGAAGTTTACTTGCTATTAAACAAGGTGACTGAGGTCATCATTTATTGCTGTGATATTTTAGCAGCAGGCTTTAGAGTTTACCAGCACTCTAGCTTGTACATCCCTAATCAGCTTGGTCTAGAAAAAAAAGGGGGCGGAGGGAGAGTTTTGATAAATCCACACACAACTGTAGCAAGGCAGTGGTGCTTTATTTTTCTTTTGGAATAGAAACCCCAAAGTTTTGTATATAGCCACTCCAAACAAACACAATAAAGGGTTGCAAGAATGAGCTCTGAGTTACATTAGTGACAAAAATCTTACTGGAGAGAGATTTTCTGCTGAGCTGAGGATACACCATTATTTATATCCAGTTTAGAAATTTTCTTTTTCTGTTAAACATTGTTGAAATGTAAAGAGTCTGGGATTTATTTGTTGTTGTTTTGAAGTTGTTTCCCCCCACCCTCTCTATTTTGGATACTGTTAGGTATTTTTCCATTAATAAATGTGTTTCTTTTCCAGATTACAGAAGAATGGTTTGTTTTCATTTGCAAGGGAAGAGCTGGTATGTCTTCAATTTTAACGTAACTATAAAGGCCTGGTATTGAACTTTCTTTTCTGTACTAACATTGATGGCATTTGCAAGCTGAGCCCTTTCCATAAACAAGAAGAAATAGCTCACTAGGAGCATTTATCCATGGGAGATGGCGGGTGGGCAGGGGAGAGTCACCTAGGTCATGTCCTGTCCACTTTTCTGCCTAGGGTGGCAGATTTCTTGGAGGAGTGCCACAGACTGGCCTAGGGCTGTGTGCATGGGTAGCACCCTAATGTGTAGCACCCTAAGGGCTTGTCTCCACTTACCAGGGGATTGAAATGCGGCGATGGATCCACCGGGGTTCGATTTAGCGGGTCTAGTGAAGACCTGCTAAATCGACTGCCAATCGCTCTCCTGTCGACTCCGGTACTCCACCAGAACGAGAATCATAAGGTAATTCAACAGAAGAGTTACACCCAGCACGATGTAGACACTGCAAAAGGTCGACTTAAGCTACATTGACTCCAGCTACGTTATTCAGGTAGCTAGAGTTGCGTAACTTAGGTCGACTGAGCTCCGTAGTGTAGATCTGCCCTAACTATCCTGTGTAGACATTGCTGGTGCAAGCTAAAAGTTATCTACTGCATGCTGATGTAGTCCAATTTGAAACTGGACTACATCAATGTACACTAGGTACCTTTTTTGTTCATGCCAGTAGGGTTTACGTAAGGTAGTTAGTGCCACACATTAGAGTGCTCCCCATGCTCACCCCCCAAGGAGAGTCTGCAATGATGCACAGAAAAGCCCTGTGGAGTAGGAACAGAAAGCCCAGCCCCTTGCCTGCCTCTTTAGCCATGGATGGACGGGGCAGAAGTCCTGTTTTCCCCAGTGGGAGCAGAGGGGAATGGTCATGGCTGGTCCTGGTTTTTTTTGAAGTGGGAAGTGGGAGAAGAGGTCTCCCACCACCACCACTTTAAATGGTGCTCTGCAGCCCTTGATATAACCAAGTTATGTGCAACCAATGCTTTTCCTGCATACAAAATAAAATCAATAGCTAGACTATCTATAAAGAGATTTACCAGTGGAGTACTTCCTCACTGTTCAAACCAAGGGAGGGAAGCAGGAGGGTGTTGCACAGCTCCTGGTGGCGTACATTGCCCATCTCTGAATATAGCTAAGTCGTGCTTCCAGGGGTGATCGATGTTATCCAAAGCCCTTCATGAAACTTTTGAAGAGCAAATGTTTTTTGCCTTGGGACTATAACACTTTGAACAAAATGGAATGTGTTTAAATTCTCCAGGGGAGAAAACCCTGGACCCCACTGCAGGTGCTTTCCTCTCTTCCCCCACTTCCTCCCCTGCAAGTTACTCCATTTCAATATAATTCAGTAGCTGTAAATATAGAAGCTTAAGTTGTCCCTATTATATGGGCTTTTTATGCATTCTTGATCACTAACCTTTAGACTAACTTTGTCTCCTTTTCTTCCTTCCTAGGTGATCAGTTTAGTGCTTTGAGGAAGTTGTGTGGTGTCTGTCCCTGAAGTCCATAGCAAAATTCCCATAAACTTCAATAACAGCAAGAGCAGGCCCTGGAAATGTGGTGGTGTGTGCCAGGGCACCTCTGTTTAGTGTCTGATGCTCTTTGCATCATGCATAATATGAAGGCTCCACATGACCGTGCTGGGATCCCAAAAACAGTGTTTACTAAATACACACACAACTTGCAAGGACTAGCTACATATGCACGCTGTTGCAGTTGGCTTCTGGCAGCATCTTAAACATAAAACACGGAGTGCTATTAAAGGGCTCACACCCTATTTCGGGATGCCACTCTATTCCTAAGCACCACAGTGATGATTTGTACTGCTTTCCTAAAAGAGAGATTGAATAAACAAGCATATTCCTCAGGAGAGAGAAAATCTGATGCTGCTTGTTCTCTTATTGTAATTAGGATGAGTGAATGTTCTGTTTCTTATCAGAGCTCTGGTATCTGTTACTCCTTTCAGAGAGCTCATCCAGCTGGCCTATGGATTTCATAGTTCAGCCAAGAGAGTGGTTGGGGGAAGGGGGGAGGGATTATCCCAATAGTTGGAATAAATTCGTCACATTTATCAGTCCCCTTGAGTTCTACACTCAGGGCCTTGCCTTTTATGGCAGACCCAACAACAATGATATAATAGCATGCCATACTACATCTGTGTGTAGGGAGCCTGGGATGTAATTTATATCTCTACATGTCTTGTTTTGCAATCTTTTTCCAATGGGAAAATTCAGTCAAACTGGGTGTGTGTAACTTGGATGTACCAGTGAACGCAGAATTCAGTATTCATCAGACATGGGTAAAATATGTGCTACTGGCAAGTTATCAACAGCCTAAACAACATCACTTTCCCCTTCTCCCCCGCTGCACCTCCCCCCCCCCCCCCCCCCCCAACACACACAATACGTAGGTTCTAATTATTCTTTCACTCACTTACATGACTTAGCTTTCTGAAACAAATTAACTGGATTTCATTACCAAAATTAGTGGGTCTTCAAACTCCTTCCAATGAGGATCTTCCTGTGATAGGGTATATAAACCCTGTACCTGCCAGGGAGCAGTTAAGAAGTTGCTATGGGCTCAAATAGCGACACACACACACACACACACACACACAGAGCAAGGCATATCAGGACTGGAGGAAGAGTTCAAAAGGGGAGAAGCCCAGCTCATAAGAGGTAGCTCTGAGAGGAGGCTGGATCTCTAGTCTACCTAGCTCCTAGAGTAAGGCCTGACAGACAGCAGAGCCTGCTCTAAAGCCTACAGACAGTTCAAGTACCCTGAGAGAAAGGTGGACTGGACTATAAACAATTACCAAGATATTTTGGGGTGGTTGACCAGAGGACATTGAGCCAGATTGCAATTTACCCAAGGCCTGGCTGAAGGAGAGAGGCTGTTTTATGATTGGTTGTTTGTTTCTTTTCTTCTCCTTCACCTTTCTTTTTGTTCCCTCTGAACCCTGGAATTGATAATCTTTCCGTCCTCTGACAGCAGATGCTAACTGTCCCAACTCAGATGACAAAAGCCTGACTGAGGAAATGACCCCATCAGACTCCATGGAGGTGCTATGGAAGGACTCGGCCTTGATATTTCTTAAATGTTTTTCTTCCAGCTATGCTATTCATTTTAGGCCAAATCTTGTACGCGGTGAACCTGTGCAAACGTGCACAAGCCCATTGAATCTGAGCCTTGTCTATGGATTCACGACAAGGCTTGGCTCAGGGAAATATGAATTTGTTCAAATCTGTACATTTTCACGCTTCAGGGCCTGCACATCCACATAAACTGATTCTGATGCAAAGTTGACAAACCTGTTCCAGAGTGAATTTGGAAGGGCTCACACAACTCAAGCATCTAACCCCCCTTTGTCTACACCTTAATACATGAGATTTTCATTGTGTCTCCTGAACTCTGAAAACATGACTCAGTTATAATCGTAGTCAGCTCAGCATAGCCATCCTTTACTAAATCTATTTGAGGTTTTCCACAAATAATTTGTTTTTCCCTGATTTGCCTAAACCCTGCTTTATTTCTTTCAAGATGAGATTGCTCTATTAAGGTACCCTGTAACCAAGGAGGAAAATGAATGAGAGAGAGCAGGCCACTTAAAATGGCCAATCAAAGCTTTAAAGCAGGAAACCATGGGCTAGGTTTAAATTCTGGTGTTTTCTCTTTGGAATGATGTTTCCTATCCCTGATAGAGAAATTGCTACCACCAAAGGTCTCTAATGCCTAGTGAAATGTCATTGAGAAAAATGAAAAGGTCAAGACTGCCTGGAAGACTGCTGAGGGAGCAGTTGCAACAGATGAGAAAACAGTTACACTGTATATCACAACCTTCAGTTACTGGGTCAGAAAAGAAAACAGCCCTCTCCAGAGATTTATACTTCATGTGAGTAGTTTACTGCTATGCTGAAATAAATAACCTAACCCAGAAGAGGGCAGAACCAGCCATTGCTCAGAAATTCTGACTGAAGTACTTGCAATGGAGAATGGGGAAAGACCCTGCACCATCTCACTTTCAAAAAAGCAGCTGCATTTGGAGGAGGGGATGATAAGAGTTCTGTTTGGAAACCTCCTTTCAGAGTTGTGAGGGGTAATCCTTGAAGAATTATAGCTTCCTTGGGAGGTTTTACTCAGATTATTTGCATTGCATCCAGGACTCATACAATGCTAATTGGAACACTGGGATTTATCCTACTGAAAACAGAATTTCTGGCACCTTTAGCCATAGTCAATCCTGGAGGTGTAAAATAAGCAAGGAAAGTATGGAACTCAGGATGGAAACAAGTAAGGCTAGCTAGTATGGCATTTCCCACATTTCCTGGGGATTAAAAATGGTAAGACTTGAATAAAATCTGAATATTGTACAGATTTCTTCCTTCTACCTGTCTTACAGAATCCAACTGAATGGTTCCCATCCAAACTTCATGAAATCCACCTCCAGGTAGCTAAGAGGATGAAATGTGGCTCATATAATAGATCTTAAGCTGTCTAGCAGTACAGAAGTGAATAAGGAAAGGGTAGGAAAAAAGGCAAGAAGACATCAAGAAATTCAATCATCATAGTTTCATATGGGTTGGAAATGGACCTATCTCCCTGCAGAGATATGGGATTGATTTAATTAATCCCAAACCAACCCTCATACATAGTTCACCTAGTCTGAAGACTAGACTTCCATGAAGGCTCAACTAAACACCCATCTTTTAGAGATTGGTTAGGCATAAATTAAATTAGTCCTATCCTGAACAAAGTGCTCTTAATGAGATGGCATTTCCCAGGGAGGAGCAGTTCAATAGGAGCAAATTTAGTTACCAACCCACTTAGGAGGCTGACATTTAACTCTATCACCTTCATAACATCCTGAATTCTATTTTTAGGGTAAGCAAATATTAAAGTATATAAATATTAAAATATTATGAATGTAATATTATAATGATTCCCCTTCTTCCAATATCAATGTCCCATTCAGATACCATTTTTGCACTTCTGACAAGTGGTAGCACATGTCCGTTAGCTTGCAGATTGGATTAGTGTAACTTGTTTTATTATACGTATTCCCCAGTCCTGGAACAGAGATGGGCAGACAGCATCTAGGCAAATCCTCTTTCAGGAGTATCAATCGCACGCCAATGTCCAGGGAGCAACTCTGCTTCAAGAATTGAGTCCAATTAGATATCAAGTCAGCTCACACAGACTCCTCTCTCTAGAAGTTGCCTCTACACAGAAATTTAGGTAGCCCAAATTTGGTAGCATGTCTTCTCAAGACAGAGTATTTGCTTGCATGTTAAGAAAAAGGTGGAATAATATGTGCAATAGTACCACTTGCTGATGCCTGCCATAACAACAAAAACCAACAATTCATTGCTTTAGATGCTTAATAAACATGTAGTAAACTCAAAATTTAAGACAAGTTGCAACAAGTGGGTGTAACAAAAAATGGGGGAGGGAAGACAAGGGTCACAGTGATCACAACCTATGGCTACCTAAGACTAGCTATTTGTACAATTAGCTGTTTTTGAGTCATTTTTGGTTTTGTTTTTTTGCTAGTGATAAGATATAAATAATCGCTGCAGGCCACCTGTCTAGCCCCTACAGACAGAACAAAATTGCAGGAAGATGCAGAGATCTATGGGCAGCTTGTGTATTGGCCATAAAATTATGGCCCTGAATTCACAAGGAAATAACATTATCATTTCAATTTATATGCGTAACTTTGTGGGATAACTTCTCACCCATTCTTTGAAAACATTCTCTGTGAATATTTTGCAGATGCAGTTAGCTTTTCAGCGTTATTCATGAGTTACATTAAGATGTCTCGAATTCAAATACGTGAGAGCTGTTTGGTGGACTCCTGCGAGTTCAGGATGTTAAAGTTCATCAATCATGCATGAAGCACCTGAAGCCCAATTCAAGCTGAGGGAAACAGCAGGACAGCAGGCTTGTCACATACATGCTGAGTAGATAGAAGCATGATCACATGAGGTTAGGGTAGTCATCATAAATGATGTTAGTCATATCTTGCTTCTGATGAGTTTCAGCTGGTCTTGGTCTGAAAATATTCAGCAGCTGACTTTTTAAGTTCCATAACATGTTGCCTGTACAACATATACTGAATTCTGGAATAATTTTACCTAGAAAGTCTGATAAGCCTCAGACGCCACAGATCCCTTTAGTTACCTTGCTACTACATTCATTAAGCTGAGAAAGTAAGCCAGAAGCACAAAAAATCATTGATTTTTAAGGCCAAAGGGACCATTATGATCATCTAGTCCTATCTTCCATATAACATAGGCCATAGGACTTCACCCAAAAATTTCTGCAAGAAGCTTATAACATCTTCCTGAGCTAGAGCAAATCTTTTAGGAAGAATATGCAGTCTTGAATTAAAGACTTTGAATGATGGAGTTCTGGTCACCCCAACTCAAAAAAAATATATTACAATTGGAAAAGGTACAGAGAAGGGCAACAAAAAATGATTAAGGATATGGAATAGCTTCCATCTGAGGCGAGATTAAAAAGACTTGGACTTTTCAGTTTGGAAAAGAGATGACTAAGAGGGGATATGATAGAGGTCTATAAAGTTGTGGAGAAAGTGAATAAGAAAGACTTATTTACTCCTTCACATAACACAAGAACTAAGGGTCACCCAATGAAATTAATAGGCAGCAGGTTTAAAACAAACAAAAGGAAGTATTTCTTCACACAACGCACAGTCAACCTGTGGAATTCATTGCCAGGGCATGTTGTGAAGGCCAAAACTATAATGGGGTTCAAAAAAGAACTAAATAAGTTCATGGAGGATAGGTCCACCAATGGCTATTAGCCAGGTTGCTCAGGGATGCAATCCCATGCCCTGGGTATCTCTAGCCTCTGATTGCCAGAAGTTGGGAGTGGACGATAGGCACTTGATAATTGCTTGTTCTGTTCATTCCCTCTGACGCATCTGGCATTGGCCACTCTTGGAAAACAGGATACTGTGGTAGATGAACTATTAATCTGACCCACTATGGCAGTTCCTATGTTCTCATGAAGAATCCACCACATCCCTTGCAAAGTTTTTGCAAAGATTAATTACTTTCCTTGTTAAAAATGTATGCCTTATTTATAATCTGAATTTGTCTAGCTTCATCTTTTAGCCATTTGATCTCATTATGACTTTTTTGCTGCTAGATTAAAGAGCCCTCTACTATCAGAAATCTCTTTCACCATGCAAATACTTATAGACTATGATCAAATTATCTCTAAACCTTCTCTTGGATAAACTAAATGGATCGAGCTTCTTAAAATCAATCCTATAGATTAAGCTTCTTATAGATGGAGACTTCTATTCTTAAATCTCTCCATATAAGGCATGTTTTCAAGACCATGAATCATTTTTATATTTTTTTTCTGAACCCTTTCCAATTTTTCAACATCCTTTTTGAAGTGTGGATACCAGAACTATTCTAGTACTGGTCTTACTAATGTGGTATACAGAGGTAATACCACATTCCTATTCCTACTTGATATTCACTTACTTATGCACCCAATGATCACATTCACTAACTTAACAAACGCATTCCCCAGGGAACTCGTGTTCCATTGGTTATCTGCCATAACCCTCAAGTACTTTTCAGAGTCACTGCTTCCCAGGATAAAGTCTGCAAATTCTTTGTTCTTAGATGTGTGACCTTACATTTGGCTAAGTTAACATGCACATTGTTCAAATAAACCCACCTTACCAAGCAATCCACACTGATCCCATATAACTGACCTCTCCCCATCATTTACTATTTTACCAATTTTGCATCATCTGCAAATTTTTACCAACAATGATTTTACATTTTTCTCCAGTTAATTGATAAAGATATTGAATAGCATTCGGCAGAGAGCAGATCCCCCCAAGTACCCATTATAAGCACCCCCCCATAGGGTGTTAATTTTCCATTTAAAATTACTTTTGAGTTTTATCTGTTAAACAGCTTTAATCCATTCTTAATAGGGGCTTCATTGATTTTTGTGTAGTGCTAATTTTTTATCCAAAAACCATATGGGAGTAAGTCAAATGCCTCACTATTGTGTCTTTGCTCTCTAAACCACATGGACACAGTTGGGTTCCCAGTTACTGTGTTTTCTAGCTATGTACTCATATACAAGGATTAGCTCCATATATATGTTTGCTATGTTAGGCTCTACAGGTCTCTGCAACAGAATACAGGGAGGTCCACTAGAGCACTTCCAAACTATTTAAAGGGATATTACCCAATTCCTAAACACTACACTTACAGAAGTCTAAGAGCATGTCTACACTTACCGGGGACTGACGCTGCGGCGATCGATGCCCTGGGGGTCAATTTAGCGGGTCTAGTGAAGACTCACTAAATCTACCACAGATCGCTCTCCCGTCGACTCCGGTACTCCACTGGAATGAGAAGTGTAAGGTAAGTCGACGGGAGAGTGTCTCCCATCAACCCAGCGCGGTAGAGACACTGCAGTAAGTCGACCTAAGCTACGTCAAATCCAGCTATATTATTCATGTAGCTGGATTGGGTCGACTTACCCCCATATGTAGACAAGGCCTGAGTAGCACAATGGGGTCCTGGCTCATGACTAGGTGCTACAGTAATACAAATTAATAATAAAAATTAATAATACATAAAGAAACACTGTTATTTTTATCAAAGTAATCACAGCAAAAATTATATCAAATTTGACAAGACCAATTTTCCATAAGACCACATTGATTGGCATGCTACCATCCTTAAATTCTTTACTGACTGCATCCCATAGCAGCCTCTCCATGATTTTGCTTGGTATCAATATCAGTCTAACCAGCCTATAGTTACCTGGGTCATCTTGTTTTACCCTTTTTAAATATTGGCAAAACATTAGCTTTTTGCCAGTCCTCTGGAACTTCCCCAGTGTTCCAAGATTTGTTAAAAATCAACATTAATGGTTAAAAGAGCTCTTTAGCCTATTCTTTTGATACTCTTGGGTGCTGTCTTTAAAATATAAAACTTTAGTAGTTGCTGTTTAACATCCTCCCAAAATATTGGTGGAACAGAAAGTATTTCCTTAACACTGTATGATATGATTTAATCATCCTGATTCTTTCCAAATACAAAACAGAAATATTTATTGAATACTTCTACCTTTTCTGCACCATGACTGATTATTTTATGTAGCTTAGGTTATGAACACTGTGGTAATTAGGAGTGATGATTCATAAATATTCTTTTCGGGGATAAAAGGTGGATTTATTTACACACAAGAAATTGTGGGTAGAGTTTGTTCCTGCTATTCTATTTTATTCTATGTAGAGTTGGCCAAAATCATCTGGCTGTGATTTAACTAGTCTTCTTAATTGCAGACAGAATGACATTTGCCTGCATGTTTTCATTCTCATATGTTTTGTAATTATAGTGAAAGTATTTGATTCCTCGAGGTCAATGAAAATGTCTTACCTCAGTTAAGGCCCCAGAGCATACAACACAGTAATGTAGTACATAAACTGAGAGCTTACTGTATTACTGTAACTCCATAAGCTAGCCTTGATCCTAAGAGTTATTGATGGAAGGATAACATGCAATAAACCATAAGTTTAATTTACTGGATCAAAGAAGAACTTCCTCTAAGAATTCAGGAGGAATAGAAAAATAAAGTCTGTTGTCACCTTACTAACTGTGGCAGGCTGGTTCTTCCAGGAACATACTTTCAGGAAGTAAGTCTCCTCATACAAATAGTGACCAGGTACAAGGATTTTGTTAACATTGAGTAGAGTTGGTTAAATTTTTATTTTTTAACATATAAAATGTTGACTTTTAGTCAAAAACCCAAAAGCCTTTGGCTGAAAACCAAAAGATTCTGCGAGAAAATTTTTAAATTAAATCTTTTGGTTTGTTGTACCAAATAGAAACATTTCATTTTGGAGTAGTTCAATAATAAATGTCCACCTGTGATGACTCATGTGAGTTGTAGTTCAATTGCCTCATGTCCCCATTCTTCCTTATTAGTCAGGCTACATGCTCATACCATGTCTCCCATGAAGCACATAATCTCACCTCTTGCTGACTCATCATGGGAGTCATGTGGCTGTGGTGCATTATGGGAAATGTGGTCAGGGAGCCCAGCTATGGGGAGACAGAGGGGACCCGAGGCACCTGAACTATAATTCACATGAGGCACCACAGCAGCTCAGGAGGATATGATTTCATGTTGAACAAAGTCAAAATGAAACATTTTGATATGGGAATTTTGAAACATTTCTTTATGGTTGAAAATGCCAGAATGAAATGTTTTGACATTTCTGAATAGAAAATCTTTTCGGGTTTTGGGTGTTCATTTTTTTTTATGAAAAATCAAAATTTTCTGCAGAAAGTAAACACTTTCCATCAACAATTTTGTTTAATCAAAATAATGTCAATGTAAAAAGAGTTGCAATGGACAATTTTTGTCCAGTTCTAACAATGAGTTACAGTTTCTGAGACCCCATCTACACTTGTGTTAAAATTGTTTTTGCTGAAAAGATTTTAAACACTGTTGAAAAACACTTCATCTTAAAGCGGTTCAATGTGATTTAGCCAGTCAGTGTGGAATAATGGTTTGGCCCCATCAATAGTGGCCAGCTCAACCACATTAAAACTATTTTAGCCTGAAGTGGTTTTAAAATTACAGTCTGTTTAGTCTGTTTCTGAAAACAGAGTTCAGAGCCCAATACGGATAAAGGTGCAACTCCAGGGTGCAATTATAAACCCACAGCTTTGCCCCAGTACATCCCAGTCAAAAATTGGTGTTTAAAATGCATTATCCATCTCAGTCACGTGAGTATGTCAAAAGCTGTTCACAAGTAACATCACTGCCATGCAGATGTGATGACTAACAACCTCAGATATGGTTACATCTAAATTTTGGATGACCATCTTTACTGATGTAGCTGTGTCAGCACATAAGCTTTATGCAGGGTAAAACGGATTTATTTGGGTTTAGACCCCATTGGGAGTTGGGCATCTGAGTGCTAAAGACAAGCACACTTCTGTGAGCTGTTTTCAGGTAAACTTGCAGCTTTGGGGCAAGTGATTCAGACCCTGGGTCTGTGTTGGAGCAGACGGGAGTGTCTGGCTCAACAAGACAGGGTGCTGGAGTCCTGAGCTGGCAGGGAAAACAGGAGCAGAGGTAGTCTTTGCACATCGGGTGGCAGCTCCCAAGGGGGTTTCTGTGATCCAACCCGTCACAGGGGGGGAAAAAGGAGGCTCTGGGGATCCAGCCTGGGAAAGGTGAGGCCTGAGTAAGGACCCAAACAGTGTGTGCAGTAGCTGCCATTGTGGTGTAAAGATCTGGGTATGGCTGCAGAGACCAAAGGCCATCCTCCATCTTGGTAAGCAGGAATCACATCTGCAGGCAACACCAGGATTTAGTTGCTTTTGTGTTAGAGTTACATAAAACGAATGCAGGTGTTAAATACAAGTTCTCTGTGGCTTAGTAAGGAAAGAAGTGCAGGAAGAAATGGCCCAGGAAATGTAATCTGAAAAAGGAGCATTCCAAGGACATCGCTGGGAAGCCAGTTAACAACCAGAGGTAGCTCTGGGGCTGAGTTAGGGCTCAGCAAGGCATAGTGGCCCAAGAAGGGGAACCTCAGCCATGGGACAGTAACAGGCACCACCTCAGCATTCCAGCCTGCAGAGGACAGAGCTTTGTAGATCATTAGAATTGTTAATTGTGTTATGCCTTAATAATGTTCTCTATTGTGTGTAACCACTTTTATTGAAATACCCGGCTCACTAACCTGGGTCTAAGTTTGTCCCAGACAACCTGGAAGTTAAGTTCCTTCTTTGTTTTGTGACCCCCGCATGCGAATTTCATTCCTGCATGATGCCACTGAGTGTTAGATGTCGACCTGATTCTAATAGTTGGAGTGCCTACATTGCTTGCCTCCAAGGTTCATGGTGTGGTGGTCACAGCTATCCAGTCTAACTAATTTCAGTGCACTACTCTCACATAGGCTAGGCCTATCAGAGACAAGAAGGGCTCGGTTAAAATAGGTTTGCATAAATTGTTCAACAAACAGTTACAAATAACAAAGACATTTGTATACCAACCCAATCATAGATGATTCATAAAGAGAAAAAAGGCTAAATTCTTCAGTTTAATTATTCTAGTTTAATAATTTGACTTAATTTAATAATTTCAATTAGGGAGTCAGCTGCCTTAGGAGGCAAAGTTGAGTAGACTTTCTGAGACATGTGAAAACAGCAAAAGACTGGCTACAAATTCAAGACAAGCAGTTTTATTCTTTAGTGTGTGTTTAAACTCTGGGTATAAGAAGCCATTTATTTTGTGTTTGATCATGGTGAGCATAGTCCTGTCAATTGCTGCCAAGGAGCAATAGTGGGCTGGCTATGTCCATATAGCTGGTTTTCCACCTGCTGAGACAGACCTGATATTGTTTGTCTCATGGTCAGAGACTTGACCAAAATAATTATTCATAGTGCCAGGAAGCCACAGACAGATCAGGGGGTTGCTGAGGCAAGAGGAGCCTTCCATAACTTCTTAAAGGCTGCTTTGGACAACTAAGCAGTATAATGCAAACCTTCTGTCTTTTCAGTTGCATATAGATAGTGTGTGAGCAGTAAATTGCCAGCTATACCAATACTGAGTATTAAGCATGTCAGTATTCAGACACACCTGAATTGGTTTGACCCATCTATAACTTATAACACCATTCTAAATAAGCTTTGTTTTCTTTTAGGGCTGATTTTGAGCTCTCTTTAGAGTTAATAGGCTCCCAATGACCCTATTAAGAGTTGGGTCAGAACCTAAGTGAATACTTCAAAAATTAGGGAGATGCAATATGTTGTTCAGCAAGCAGTTTTTGAGTTTTAAAGGATTTTTTTTCCTAGTTAAGCAGAACTGATGCATGTCAAAAATAGTTATCACACACTGCATTAATCACCTATCTAAGGAGTATAATTACCATATAGGTAATTCTTCTTGTCTGTATCTGTCTGGATATAGTCAAACATTACTACTGTCTATCCTCTAAATCCTTAGGCTCTGTTGGATTTAGAGAAGTAAGCAGTCAGCCCATCACTATAACATTCTGCAAAGTGCAGCACTATTAACTTATTGTTAATATAATTTATCCAATTCAGCTTTGCATCTATTGTACATGGCACTTCTTAGGTTAGATTATGTTCTTCAAATGACTAATTTGGAAAACTTGTGGTTTGTTTCACTGCTTGGTTTTAGTTTTTTTAAAGAGTTTTAAAACAATCAGAGCTACTTATGCAAAAGTTAGAGAATTAGTGTTCTTTAGATGAAATAATAATTGTGGATGAGACACTGGAAACTCAATATCTTTCCCCCAGCCCCACTGTTCTACAGCAGATGACAGAAGAAAGAATGTCCAAATAGGCTCACCTCTGCTTTATATATTGTAGTAGAGTGTTCAAAGATTAGTATAGTATTTTAGTATTTAATATTTGTATAACACTATAGTAGCCAATCAGTAGTAGGGTCCCATTGCAGTAGGTGCTGTATAAATGCATACAAAGACATGGTTCCTGCTGTGAGGAGCTTACAGTTTAAGATGACAAGCAACATACAAAGGGCAGAAGGAGAGATATATGCAATCAAATTATAAAAATTTTAATATACATTAGCAACAGTAATAAAAATAGTTTTAACTAGATAAAGGAAGTGCCAACTAACCCATCTGTTCCTGAAGATATCATTAATTGATTGATTTATTTTGATCACTGTGGCAGAGGCTGGTCTTGAGAAGAGATCTGAATTAAAGGTAATCGCCTAATGAAACTGTTCCAAGGGCATTCCATGCATAAGGGTCAGGATGGAGGCAGGTACAGAGAAGTCTGTGTAGGAAGCTGACAGACAAGTGAACAAGGCAGATGTTAGTGAAGCAAATTAGGCCATGAAATGACACAGTAAGAGACAAAAATGAACAAGTAGTTGGGTAGAGTTATGTAGGACCTTGAAAGTGACGGTACAAAGCATTTGAGACAGCAACATAGTGGGACACAGTGAAGAGATTCAAAGCATGGAGTGATGTGACAGAAAGACAGCAAGGAATTGAATCTCAGCAGCTACATCTTGCATAAACCTAGGGGAGGCATTATAGGTAGGAGGTAAAGAGATAACAGTAAACAACACAGGAGTTGGTATGGGCCTGAACAACAGCCCTTGTGGAGAGAGAGAAGATGATGAATCTGAAAATACTATGGAGTGCCAAGTGAACATAGCCTGGATGGACAGGATAAAGCAGAAGGAGGAGTCAAAGATAACCTACAAGTCATGGACCTGAGTGGTAAAGAAAATGGTGATAACGTCAATAATGACAGAGAATGAGAGGAACAGAGAAGGGTGGAAGTCAGTGTGAGAGCCACACTCAGATGGCAGAGGACCATTGTTCTTTCATGCCTAGCAAACTGGACTATGCAGTATCTCCTAATATCCAAAGGCCAGAGAAGATAGTTTAACTGCTTGCAGTAAACTTGGAAGGAGTTTTCAAAAGCTCTGCCAACAATAGCGGCACACTAGGTATTCCTCTGCAGTCACACATTAAGGGATCTCTTCTAAATCATGGGATTCACTGCCATGAGCTTCTTAGGTCCCAAAGACCATAGGCAGAGAATTATATGGGCCCGTGGTGTCTGTGCTCCACCAATATTCAGGAACGTGGGCCTGGCTCCACCAATGTCTGGGCTTATATTTAATCAGAGCTGTCCCGTCCATAGGACGGACTGGGACAACCGCCCCATGCTGCACGCTTTGGGGGGCTCAGCACATCAGGGGGATGCGATGTCCAGGGCAGTCTGAGGGGGTTAGCAGGGGGCCTGGCCCCGGCAGCAGCGAGCGACCTGGCCCCAGCCAGCCCCGCCCCCACTCCACACTTTCCCCCAAACCCCTGCCCCCGCCTCTTCCCACCCCTGCTCCGCCCCTGCCCAGCCTCTTCCCATCCCTGCTCCGCCCTCTCCCTGCCCCCCTTTCACCCCTTCCCCCAAGCCCCCACCCTGACTCTTTCTGGCTTCCACCTCCTCCCCTGAGGGATGCCAGAGCCAGCGAAGTGAGGCAGAGTGGGGTGGGCTGGGGCTAGGTCGCTCACTGCTGCCGGCGCCAGGCCCCCCGCTAACCCTCCAGGCCGCCCTGGACCCCGCTTCCCCCTGAAGCACGGGGCCCCCCAAAGCGCAAGGCCTGGGGCAGTTGCCCCAGTCCACCCTATGGACAGGATGGCTCTGCCTGGACCCGTTCTGAGCACGACTAAAAATTATATAGACCTGGCATGCATGCCAAAGACTAGCCATGGTCAGCTGTTTGATGGGGTAGAGGGGAGAGACAAGCTGATAAACTAGTTTTGCGGGTTTTTTTTAAACCACTAAGAAACTTTAACTCCTAAAAATAAATTTGCATTCTCAACGCTTGTTCTGGAACAAAAAGGACAAGAGACTTTCTTTGAAAGTAGAGTTGAAATTAGTCATGATATTTATAGCATCCTAAAAGTATGGAAGGGCAAGTACATATATAGGCTTTGCAGAGCTTAAAGGCCCTCTGTGGACATAAGTAATGACTAGTATAAATAGCCATCATATATTAAGCCAGCCTGTGACTTGTACATAGACTCATTGATATCTGATTATGAATGTATAAAATTAAGGTTTTTCACCTTGAAGCATATGAAACACTGAAAAGTTACATTTCCTCAGAATTCACACTTCCAAGTTTTCAACCTGCAGGAGTGGGTGGGTGAATCTACTGGGCGCACGCCCTGGTCTAGTAAATTGAGTGAGTACTGGTCTGGGAGTCACAAATTGCTCTGTTCTATTCTTATGTCCTGTCTCTGAGACTATGGTTCCATTAGCGGTCTCTCTCAAAATTTTGACAGAAAATTTTGCAAGTCCCATCAAAAATATTTTCAAGTGAATATTTTGCACAACTATAACTCACATGTAGACTTCACATTTTGATTTTTACACCTAAAAATTCATGACACATGATTTACTCATGAAAGAGTTAACACAAAATGTTTCTCTTTCTTAATTCCATTTCAAGAAAATGTTAATCCTTTAATTATACAGTATGTTCAACTGACAAAATGACTTTCTTGTTGTTGAACAGTACCTTGTTATATGAAGGCTCTTGACAAATCTTTACCACAGGGCAAACTGATAGGTTTGCTATTGAGAAAATTTTTATATAATAATATATTGTGGAAAATATAATCCTTTTTAAAAGGACTAGTATGTAGCCACAATGACTACCCACCAAGTAATGCTAACTTCCTGCCTGATTTAGTTGAATTGTAAAGACTAATGCTATGCAACCTTTGCTGCCACAGCTTCCAAGGGGAATTTTTCAAAGTAATGTGTAGAGAATTTAGCTTCATGTCTCTTATGCATTGTTTGGAAAATGAATCTCCCTAGTGCCAGGATACTAAAGTTATATTATGGCCCTGATTCAGGAAAGCAGGCCTATTAAGGACAGCACTTAAGCATGTGTTTAAGTGCTTAAGTACTGTGCTGAACTGGGGTCTATGAGAGCTATTAAAAAAATACTGTTCTTACATAGTTCTTACATAGGACTGTACTACTAAGTAGTCATTGTTTAAAGAAATTTTGAAAGCGGTTACATTTAAAACAAATTATACAGGTGAGAGGAGATGCATCTTGGAGTCATCAGTGTCCTGGCTGACAGGACAGGTAGAGCTCCATAGGACAATTTCATTTTGTAGGCTGTGTACTTTCTGACTAAAAACAGTCAATAGACCACAAAGGTTTTTTTAAATAATTATGACTGGAAAAAATAATATTTCAGATTCTGTGCATCTTTTTGCTTTCAAGAAATAATGATTTTCTTAATAATAACCTACAACTTCAGTTTCTAGGAGGAAAGATACTGTATGATTAGAAAATCTTATGGAAATCTTATGAGTTAAAAAATAAAGGTCCAGTGGAGAAAATTAGACCATTTACAAGAATGATTTACAGTGAATCACTTGGCAAAATTTCCTGTTGGCAATATAGGGTCTGAACCGAAGCCAATTGAAGCCAATGGGTGTCTTTCCATTGATTTCAGTGGGCTATCGATCACACCCATTGGAGGAATTATTGTCTTCATCTGAAGCCCACTCACTAATTCTCAGTCCTGTATGTTGGGTAATAAGATCAGAACTTTCCCATCACAGAATCTCACTAAATCTTATTCAAGAATGTCCTTCAACTGCTCAAGCTTTATTATCCACTTAGTCTTAAGATCCCAGATCTGTGGGGAGCAGCACAGAAATGTAAACCACATCATATTTTTCTTGAGACTAATCAGTTTTGTGGAAAATAATGATGACTTCCATAACGTGCATGAACGGATACTAAGTTATAAGTCTACCAGCCCTCATTATATGTTCTAGTTGGTGGAAAATTGATTAGAATTTTGCATTGAGTTCACCTTCTATTGCCTAATCTTATTACATAAGGATGATTGTGTTTCACACTAATTAGCTAAGAGGTTAGGACATTAATCCCCTGTAAGTGAAATGCTCCTATGTGATGTGATAGAAAAGGCAGTCTGAAACTTGCTTGATTACATTTGGATTGACCCCAACTGTGTTATGTACCACGTTGACTAATGCATATTGAACTGTAGCCCAGAGTATCTGTGCTTTTACATTGTTGATAATCCCTGCTAACTTTTCCTACAAGCATTAGGGGCATATCATTCAGAATACAAGCAATGTCAGTGGAGGGGAATACGAACTTCATACCTCACTGAAATATTTCATGTAGAGTTATGACAGAAACACCCTTCTTGACTAATTTTAGTAGTGGTTAGGTTAGAGTATGGAGCAACCTGTAAGTATTGCTGGCATTTGGTTTCACAGTGGGAATGTGGATACCCACTTCTTAGGTGGACATCAGACTTCACACTGAATTAGAGCTGAATTGGTTACATGCAGGGGAGCCCATGCACTGGTACTATGTTGTCTGAGCCTTAAAGGTAAAATCTGTTGATTCATGTAAATTTTCTCGATCTTGTCAATCACCTAGATACCCAAGTTATAACCAAAGGTTTTATGCGGTGCTCATTGTATCTGCCTGTTACAGTATATGATAGGTTACTGCTTTGAAAACTTCTAAATCTCTTCTTAGCTACTAGATAAACAAGTCATGGACTATATTATCCATGGCAGAAGGGAACAGGATGGCTTAGTGGCTAATCTTAGCATGAAACTTCATGCTTGTGGTGTATAGCAAACAAGGTATGTGGTCTCAGATTGTCAAACAGATTTTTGGTGTACAACAGCCCCATAAGATATAAATCTGTCTTGGAATCATTAATGGCCAAACAGTTGTTGAAGGCCTATGAATAAGGAAGGCTCCAATGAACAGGATGTTACTGAACAGCACCAACATTACACCAGGCTTCAAATATCTTCAACACCAAAATGCTAAGGAATGTATTTTCTGCCACCTAGTGGAATCAAACAAGGGTTTCCCTTTACTATAGGATATTCTCAGCTCCCCAATATTATTAGTCCTCTGTGTGCAGAGATCTCCTCTACCACCACTGGCGACAGGAATATTGCCAGATTCCTCACACAAAAACCTTTCTAAATCAAACAGCTCAACTATGTCTATAAAGTACAGAGCTGCAACTTTCCAGTCACCAGAGAATTCCTAACCTCACCAACAGTGCCAGGAATCAAAACATAAATCCAAGATAATTAAGTTTTCAAGAAATAGCCTGCCTGTGAAAAAAAAAATTAAACCCTGCTTACAAGGCTTGTATAGCGATTCTCTCATGCTTTATATGGATTAGAATCCAACCAAAGAGGCCTGCAAAATAAACTTACTTTATTGAATGATAACTAATAAATGTTAACTTTAGGCCAAGTGCACCTGCTCATCTCCTGTCCAGAGCCAGTCTAAGTTGGCTTTGTGAAAGGTACAAAGGTGGCAGATACTACAAAGCACCTAGATAGACTTCTGGTGAGTGCCGGGGAGGAGCCTGTGGTTGTGGTACATGTTGGTATCAGTGATGTAGGAAGACATAGGAGAGAGGTCCTGGAATATATATTCCTGCTAAGTAGAAAGCTTAGGCCCAGGGCCTCCATGCTAGCTTTCTCTGAAATGTTTCTGGTTCCAGGAGCAGGGAACCAACTTTGTATTTGCAGAAAACCAAACACCCTTGCCCCGCACCCTGCCCCGGCCCTTCTCTGAGGCCACCCCCGCGCTCACTCCAGCCCCCTCCCTCCGTCACTCGCTCTCCCCCACCCTCACTCACTCGCTCATTTTCACCGGGCTGAGGCAGGGCTTGGGGTGCGACAGGGGGTGAGGGCTCCGGCTGGGGGTGTGGGTTCTGGGGTGGGCTGGAGAGGAGGGGTTTGGGATGCAGGAGGGGGATCCAGGCTGGGGCAGGGGGTTGGGGTGTGGGGGGAATGAGGGCTCTGGCTGAGGGGAGGTGGCTCCGGTGTGGGGACAGAAATGAGGGGTACAGGGGGCAGGAGGGGCATCTGGGCTGGGGCAGGGGGTTGGGTTGCAGGGGAGTGATGAGGGCTCCAGCTGGAGGGGGCAGGCTCTGGGGTGGAGCTGGGGTTTGGAGTGCAGGAGGGGCTCAGGGCTGGGGTGGGGAGTTGGGGTGTGGGAGGGGTTTTGGGGTGCAGGCTCCAGGAGGCGCTTACCTCAGGTGGCTCCTGGGAAGCTGCCGGCAACTCCCTCCTAAGCGGAGGCATGACCACATGGCTCTGTGCACTGCCCATACCTACAGGCACCACCCCCTCAACTCCCATTGGCCATGGTTCCTGGCCAATGGGAGCAGCTGAGCTGGCACTGGGGATGGGGGCAGTGCACAGTGCCCCCGTGGCCCGTCCCTCCGCCTAGGAGCCAGAGGAAAATGCTGGTAGCTTCCTGGGAGTCACACAGAGCCAGGTAGGTAGTCTGCCTGCACCGCCAACAAGACCTTTAACGGCCCTGCCCGGTCAGCGGTGCTGACTGGAGCCACCAGGGTCCCTTTTTGACTGGGCATTCCGGTCAAAAACCGAACACCTGGCAACCCTAGCCAGGTTCAGTTAGGCAGTGGAAACTTAGGAGTGTGTTTGAGAATATGGTACAAAGAAGAGGAGTTTAAGTCTATTAGGCCCACACTTGGGGGAAGAGGGATCCTATACAAAATGGAACCAGATTGCTGTCATGTTAAGTAAATAAAGTGCTGAAGGAATATTTAAACTAAGAGCAGGGGGAATGCTGGCTGAAGCTATTGAAGGAGTGCACACGTCAGAGAGACACATCTGTTAAAGATAGTAATAAAACAATATTTGTGTACACAGTAAAGGGTTGGAAGCAAAGTACAACTGAACTCGAGCAGGGACAGGATAAGAAGAGCACAAATTAAATTCTGTAAAATCAGCAACGTGTCAGATTAAGGAATTAAATAAAAACAGGCACCTAGTAAAAAAATATACATGTCTATGTGCAAGAAGCTTATAAGCAAAAATAGGTTAACTAGATTGCCTTGTGATGGAGGAGGGCCTTAATATAATTGCCATTGTAGAAATGTGGTGGAATGAATAAAAAATGGTCTTCTTGAATCCTTGGTTACAAACTATAGAGGAAAGACAGACTAAGTTGAAAAGTGGGGGAGTTGTGCTGTATTTAAAGGATGCTATAGAATCTAGCAAGATAAAAATTTTGATTGGAAAGGCCCTAAATTATCAGAATGTAAATATTAGTAGAGCTATTCTGCTGGACTCTGGATCAAGGAATGGAAATTGAGCACATAATGTTGAGAGAAATCAAAGAGGCAACAAAATCTAACAAACTAATAACTACCCAAATATAAACTAGTCAAATAGCACAATGAGACAAAGTTAGAGAAATAATTTCTTGACATTTTAAGGCCAGGTCTACACTACCGCGGTAGTTCGACAGCTGGCAATCGAAGTTCCGGGTTTGATTTATCGCGTCTGGTCTGGACGCGATAAATCGATCCCGGAAGCGCTCGCCGTCGACTGCGGTACTCCAGCTCGGCGAGAGGAGTACCGCGGAGTCGACGGGGAGCCTGCCTGCCGCATGTGGACCGCGTCTGAACCGCGGTAAGTTCGAACTAAGGTATGTCGGCTTCAGCTACGTTATTCACGTAGCTGAAGTTGCGTACCTTAGTTCGAATTTGGGGGTTAGTGTAGACCAGGCCTAAGTGATTACTTTTTGGAACAGTTGTTCTAGAGCACAGAAAGGAGAGGCTATTCTTGACTTAATATTACATAATAAACAAGAGCTCATTCAAGAAGTGACATTAGCTGAGCCATTGAGCAATAATGACCACAATATAATTAGTTTCAACATCGAAGGGGCAGCTAAGGTATCAAAAAAGACACAGTAAGATGAAATGTTACAAAGGGAGACTTCATGAATGAGGCTTCTAGAGAAGCTGAGGATTTGTCTACATTAACATTTAGTGTGCAGCAATCTATCCCATGCTAACTTCCCGTGGACTGTCTATGTGGACCCTGCTGATGCGCATTAACAGTTCCTTAGCTTCCTGGGTTTGTAATGCTTGGGGATAATTGGGATAATTACAATGCCCCTATAAAGTTTTTCACCATTAAGTTACTAATACATACACTCAGTTCATTTTAATGCAGTTTTATTGTCTGGGAATATGTTAACTGTCAATAGTAAAATTTGTACGTATCTGGAATGCAGTATTTAGAGAACAGAACATTAGAGTTGAATTGAAATGCAAAAAGTGAGAGAAAACAGATTAACAGAGCAATGTCAGAGGTAATACAATGCTTTTGCTATCTAAGAATTGGATGCTTCAGAGAGGACAGCCCTAGTCATAACTAATGTCTGTTGGCTTATGGCGTAAAGCTAGTGTGTGTGTAAATCCAGGGGTGGCAGGTTTGTAGAAATTTTGGTGGTGCCCAGAACCCGCCCCCCCAAACTCCACCCCCCACCTGCCTAAGGCTCTGGGAGGGAGTTTGGGTGCAGGGAGGAGATCTGGGGTGCAGGCCCTGGGCTGGGGCAGGGGATTGGGGTGCAGGAGGGGTGCAGGCTATGGGAGGGAGTTTGGGTGCAAAAGAGGTGAGAGGTTGGGCTCTGGGAGGAAGTTTGGGTGAGGCAGGGGGTCTGGGGCACAGGCTCCGGGACGGAGTTTGGGTGTAGGCTCTGGGCTGAGGCAAGGGGTGGAGGGGTGCAGGCTCTGGGAGGGAATGCGGAGGGCTGGGGTGCAGGCTCTGGGTAGGAGTTTGGATGCAGGAGAGGGTGTGTGGGAAGGGGGTGGGGGTGCAGGCTCTGGGATGGAGTTTGGGTGCAGGCTCCAGGCTGGGGGTGGGTGTGCAAGAGGGGGTAAGGGGTGCAGGCTCTGGGATGGAGTTTGGGTGCAGGCTCTGGGATGGGGGTGAGGGTGTAGGAGGGGGTGAGGGGTGCAGGCTCTGGGAAGGAGTTTGGGGACGGGAGGGTGTGTATGAAGGGGGAGGGGATGCAGGCTCTGGGAGTGAGTTTGGGGGCAGGAGAGGGTGTGTTGGAAGGAGGTGCAGGCTCTGGGATGGAGTTTTGGTGCAGGCTCCGGGCTGGGGCGGGGAGTGGGTGTGCAGGAGGAGGTAAGGGGTGCAGGCTCTGGGAGGGAGTTTGGGGGCAGGAGGGGGTGTGTGGGAAGGGGGAGGGAGTGCAGGCTCTGGGAGAGAGTTGGGGGTGGGAGGGGGTGCAGGGGTGAGGGCTGTGGCTGGGGGTGAGGGGTTTGGGAGGGGGCTCAGGGCTAGGGCAAAGGGTTGGGGTGAGGGGTGGGGGGTGGGGCTGGGGGTGCATGATGCAGGAGGGGGCTCGGGGCTGGGGCAGAGGGTTAGGGTGCCAGGGGCTGAGGGCTCTGGCTGGGGCCAGGGATGAGGGGTTTGGGGTGTGGGAGGGGCTCAGGGCTAGGGCAGAGGGTGCAGGTGCGGTGGGTGAGGGCTCTGTCTGGGGCTGGGGATAAGGGGTTTGGGGTGTTGGAGAGTCTCAGGGCTAGGGCAGAGGCTTGGGGTGTGGGGGTGTGAGGGCTCTGGCTGGGAGTGTGGGCTCTGGGGTGGGGCAGGGCTGGGGATGAGGAGTTTGGGGTGTGGGAGGGGCTCAGGGCTAGGGCAGAGGTTTGGGGTGCGGAGGTATGAGGGCTCTGGCTGGGGGTGCGGGCTCTGGGGTGGGACAGGGCTGGGATGAGTTTGGGGTGCAGACAGGCTGCCCCGGGACTGGGGCCAGAGAGGACGACTCCCCCCAGCCCTCTCCCCACTGGCAGCAGTGAGCTCTGGGGGAGAAGCCCCCATCTCCGCCACAGCAGCACACTCACCCTGCACCACTGTCACTGCACGTGCTCCTAGGGCCACTCTCAGGTCCAGGAAGCCCCCTCGCCTCCCCTGTGGTGGGTGCTGGGGGGGGACTACCATCACATGTGCACCTCCTCTCCTGCTGCTGCCCCTCACTGTAGCCTCACTGGGGGTGGGGGGTGGGGCTGCCCCATGCCCAGCGTGGAGCAGGAGCGGTGACTGCAGGCAGGGGGGCCCTGTGCTGGTGGAGGGTCCCGCCGGAAAAGGGAAGGGTCCGAGGTTGAAGGGCAGGTTAAGGGCAGCCTGCCCTGTCACTAGTGAATGGGGGACACTAGGACCCTGCAGCAGCAGTTGATGCCGGGACCCAGCAGAGCAGAGTCAGTGGGGAGCTGCAGGGGAGAGGCAGGGACACTCCGGGCCTGGGGGAGGTGCGTGGGGCCGGGGGACACTTAGGGGAGGTGTGCAGGGGCGGCAGGTGGGGCTGGGGGAGAGACCTGGCCCCAAACATTGGTGGAGCCAGGGCCCTGGGCCCTGAATATTGCTGGAGCCCGGGCACCATGGGCCCATATAACTCGCTGCCCCTGTGTGAATCCAAATGTCCTTAGTGTGAGTGCAAGTAGAAGTAGTTTGCCTAGAGGGTTCAGTGCTTAATGATATGTGACTATTTCAAGGTGATGTGCTTTACATTTATTTCCTAACACAGAATACCATTTGTTAAGCTGGGTTTCTTTGTTTCTAGGGCCATGTCTACACTTACAGCAGATCAACGCTGCTGCAATTGATGCAGCAGGGGTCGATTTAGCGGGTCTAGTGAAGACCCACTAAATCTACCGCAGAACACTCTCCAATCAAGTCCAGTACTCCACCGAAACAAGAAGATTAAGGCAAGTCGACGGGAGAGCGTCTCCCATTGACACAGCACAGTGTGACACTACAGTAAGTCAGCCTAAGCTATGGCGACTCCAGCTACATTATAAACGTAGCTGGAGTAGCATAATTTATGTTGATTTACCGTGATAGTGTAGACAAGGCCTAGGATGCCAGGGGAAAGAGAGGGGAAGGGTTGTATTTAAGAAGGGACTTGAAGTTTCTCAGGAAAATGTAAAATGACAGTACAGCCAGCTCAAAAAAACCTAATTTAAACCTCCCATGTGTTTTCATATGTTTATTTCCATGTTTGCTAATTACTGCTATTACATGAATGCAATTTATAAAGGAATTAATCCCAGTATACTCCAACCAGAAGAAGGTGATCCTGCGGTGAGGTCATAGAGTACATTTACAGCTCTATGAACCACAGCCTAGGTGAGTGTGGGGAGGGGGAGCACAGCATGGCCACAGGGCCCTGTAGGCATTACACCTATGCAGAGAAGGAGCAAGCATAATGCCTCTGAGTGCTGGAGGGAGCATGCTTAGGAGCAGCAGCTGCTGCTCTTTTTCTACAAGCATAGCCTGTGCTCCTCACAGCACTGCAGGGGGGCAGTGGCACAGAGACCACACCCCCATCTTCCCCAAAATGCCCCTGCTGACCCATTTACTAGTATCTGCTAACCTCCTTGCTTAATGCTCTGGAAACACTAACAAACAAATTATGGATGCCTCCTACATAGTTGTGCTCAGGGGAAAGGAGTTGTCTTGTCTCCTTCCCTTTCCTCCCAGAGCACCTATAAAAGGTGGCCATAATTGAGTCCATAATGTGGAATTTTTTACATCATAATCATCATCAAGGCAACAGTCTGTGACATCACTAGCAAGTATCATAACATCAGTGCTGATGCATATAGAAGGGAAGGCTGGGAAGCAAAGAAAACACTCCCTTGTTAAAATACAATTGGGAAGCAGGACACAGCATAAGAGGGGCTGGCAGGAAGATGGTCATGTGTCCCTAATTCTCTGTCCAGCCCTTGGTGCAAATAAGAGTAGCCTAGAGCCTGCTGTAATATGCATTCTCTGACAGTGGTTCCCAAGGGACCATGAGACAGCTGGGGGACTACTGGGTGAAGCACCCTCTGATCACTCCTCCTTCACCTCTCTCTGCCCCTGACATGACCCTGACCCAAGGTAGCTGTGGGTTGGGTGGCACAGAAGCTGGTTTTGCTGCTAACAAGGATTGTCCTCATAGCAGGGGAATCCCCAGTGGGGATTTGAAGCCAGCCTTGGCTCCCTTTGCACTGCCTGAACTATCTTCACTAATAGCAAAGGGGACGCAGTAAAAAATCTTGATCATGTACCATTGATACATTCTGTCTCAATGTGTATTTGTTGCAAGTTTCCTCTATTTTAAAAGGCGATGAGCAAATCAGAAAAGGTTTGGCTGTTCCATGTGGATGAGCACCCAAATGTTCTGGTGCTTTTCTTTGTTCTGCAAAACTAAACTGGTGATCTCATGAAGACAAGCTTTCTCAGCAGTTCAGACAAGGCTTGTGGAGTGTAGCATTACGAGAACCTCACAAACTATTTGGAGGTTTCTAGAACTAATCTGAGTGTTAGAACCTGTTCTTCCTGTTGTTTAAACCCTTTTTGTCAATGGTGATTCCATTTTGAAATAAAACAGGTTTTTCTACCTAACGGAAGTCAAGAATAGAAGAATTCCCCCCAAAGCTAGTCTGGCACAAATGGAAGCCTATGTACATTATATGGACTAGTAATTTTTAATTAAACTCTTTTCCCCTTCACCCCCTCTTCACCACTCTTGTCAGTCTCAGTTTTTGTTTTGCATGCTGCCTCCTCTCTGCTCCATCATTCACACTATTTTTTTCAATGGACTTTGTCTTCTCAGCCCCTCGCTTCTTCTTCCTATGCCCAGTTTCTCCAAAGCAAATGTGATACAATACTTAAGGAGGTCTATACTAATTTTCATGTACACGAGATCATATATTTAAAAGCCTGCATATTGGCACAGGAATACACCTTTGAACTATATGCAACAAAACAGTTCTAAGATTTCCAGGATTTCAGTGGGGAGCAAAGTTGCATCATAACAGATCTATTTTTCCTTCTGTGTGTGGAGTAACATTGCTGTAAATCTTTGTTTCTTCCCCACATGTTTTATTAAAGAATTTAACCCCCCTGCAAAGCTGGCTGTATGAAAGGAAAAGATGCAGATTTTTGCTTTGCATAATATACCACAACTATGTTAAAAAGAATATATTCCTAACCTGATATGCAGCAAATTAATCTGTAATTACTGAGTTTTACTCTGATTTTTACTGTCTATAATCCACTCCCAGTACTATTTTTTCCTTTTTAAAGAAATACATTCTGTTTGCTATCCATGGATGACAAATTCAGATGTTAAATTATTTTCTTGTTGAATGAATTTCACCTAAATCCCCAGCATAACTGTTTTTTATTATATTGAAGGAATCTGGATAATACAGTTTGAACAGGAAATGTTTCCATCACCAAGATACTTTTTCTCCTTACAAAGTCTGGGATAGTAATAAATTGACAATTGACAAAATACACTCTGCTAACTGTCCATTCTTGGATTCACTAAGCATTCCAGGACACACATCGTTCAACAGTTCATTATTACAAGATTATTCCACGCCAGCCTCTGTTCCATGACTTTCCACAGGACAATGTTCCATTTTTTACTTCTTTTTTTTTTTAAGATTCGCATCCTGTGCCTCTCACCTTAGTTTCTGGCTTAGTTTCTCCTCAGCTAAACTACTGCACATGCTGTTTATCTTCACAGTACCTCCCTCAATTCTTTCTCTGCTTCTCAGGTGAGATCCACACTAATAAATTGCCCTCACTGCAATACAGTACTTGACATTGTTACAGTAGAAGCTCAACTTATACAAAGTCCTCCTGCACCAATATGTCTGCACACTCTGGATCTGATTCTCATTTACATTAAAGCCCCCTTGCACTACCAGAAGCAGTGTGGGCTTAGTGTAACTGAGAACCAGGTCCTTTGTGTTCACTAATTATGTTACTGTCCTCTCTCCTATCTGTCTGGGCACAGTACACCCTGTGCCAGGTTCACCGCAGTTCTGCAGTTGAGCTAATGCCAGTTCTGCAATCTGATAGGGGAAGAAGTGGGTGAGAGCTGGAGAGACAGAGCCTCCAAAAACCTCCTTGTAGTGACAGATCTGGCCCTGTCTATATTGGCACTTACAGTGTTGCTACTACTAGTGCAATGGCCTCATTGCTTGAAGTTGTCTAATGTATTCTAATTCTTCCAGTGTATACAAGGTATGAATGCTCAATGGTCTCTTAAGCTGTTCTTAAGGTGTGATCCTCCTCTCTGGTAGCTTACCACGAAGCCCGGGCTTTGACTTACATCTTTCAAATAAGTTTGTTCAGCTGTTACTATTCCATCCAGTCATGCACTCCCATGCAAAATCCCAAAATGTCAATGGGACAAAAAAGTACAAACTGTAAGAACCTTCTCAGGTCATCACTCCAAGCATGCAGCTCCCATTCACATCTTGGATTGGTAAACTCTCTGAAAACCTCCTTTTTACATTTTGAACCACCATGTGTTTTTTTTAATGGCTAACACTAAAGGAGAACCCATTTTTGTTGGATTAGACTAATGCTGCCTGACTGATATTTTGGAAGGTGTTATATTTAAGTCGGCCAAACTATCACTATTTTTCTTCACCCACATGCCATTAGGAGCCAGCAAATGAGGCGGCTGCCACTGTAATGCCGCCAGACTGGCATCACAGCCTTCTTAGACGGCCATCGACTTTGAGGAACTCACAGGTAGCAACAAGAAAGCATAACTCATGTTTGTGTCTTAGAACAAATTGAGTCAAACAGTTCTGACAACCTCTGCAAAATTTCCTTGAGGCTATCAGTATATTTATTTGCTGAATTAGAAATACACTTTTTCCTGGCATTAGGAGAGAAAGCTCTGTGTGAAGTCAAAACTAATAAGACATTCCAAGCCCCGGTATTTGTTTCAATACATAAAATACTTCTACCGCACTCATAGAAATGCTAGCAAATTACACAATATGATGTTTTCCTTTAAAAAAAGCTTTTATTTTTAATACTTTTTCTCCTTCATTTAGTCTGGCCAGTTTCATTGTGGGTTGTTGGGTTAACTTTAGGGGGTTTGATGTATATTGAAAATATTTGTTCTTTGTACCTTTTCTGAGCCAGAATCACCAGCACATTCCAGCGAGGCAAAGCAGCACAGCCAAAAATCTGCCTTGGATTACAACAGCTTCACATCAACAGAGTGGTACAAACATGGCAGATTGTACTGTTGAATCTGGCCCTCCAAGACCCTAATTCAGGAAAGCATCTCTATTGAGCAAAGCATTTAAGCATGTGCTCAAAATTAAGCACATGCTTAAGTCCCATTGACTTCAAGGAGATTTATGCACATGCTTAAATTTAAGCTTATGTGCTTTCCTGATTAAGGATAGATTTAAGCATATGAGTAAGTGCTGTCTTGAATCAGGACCAAAATTTGTCAAGGCCACTCTGCTCTTAGTGCTGTAGAAATAGTAATGTTGAAATGTACAACTTATTCAAAAGCAGTAAGCCTCAGACATTGTTTTATCCCCCCATTGTCTTTCCTCTTGGCTAATAAAATGGAAACACCAAAAAAACAACAACCCAACAACCACATTTTCACCAAAAATTTTGTTGCATATGACTCACCTGGTTTTTCTTTTTCTTTTTTCATGAATATAGTTGAGTTGTTTCTGGTTAGGGTATTTTAAGTAACTGGACAATGGGAAGCAATTTAGCAAGGTTTCTCCCAGGAACTTAAAGATTGGAACTTGACTTTTTAAAAATGGCTTTAAAAGGAGAATTTCTAGATATCCATCATACTGACATTTGTTTCTGGCGGGGAGCTGTGATAGTTCATAAGGTTCCAATTTGTCTTAAATAACATCTTCAAGAATCACACAGCTAGGTGATTTGGAACTGGTGATGTCTACTTTACAGAATTAGTTTTCCTGGAGAATGTTTTAGTTAAGCTGGCCAAATAAAAAACATGGAGAGAAGAAGAAAAGATTTTTAACTTGGTTTCTTAGTTAATATACTTGTACAATACCAACAAAACATAAACGTCAAACTGGTGCCACTAATGACTGGGGCTTGAAGAGGTTTAATAGCATATTTTGGATGGATTCCTTTACAAACTGTTGCAATGTGCAGAAACCTGGGCAGATTCTGTGATCCAGACTCTCAGCTGCATTAAATAGGCATAGCTCCAGTGAAACGAATGAAGCTACAACAAGTCCCCCCAGCTGAAGGTCCGGCCTTGTATAGCAAAAAGATGAAATTCAAGTTTGAGTTTGAAGTCAACGTTTCAAAACAATGAATGAGGGATAGGGAGTTTTAGAAAAGAAGCTGGGGAATACTAAAAGAGGAAGCTCTTTGAAACCCCAGGGCTTAGGCATACTCCCTGCAGGTTGAACTCTGTTCCTCACCTCTACCCATATGGAATGGAGGGAGTGCCACCTTGATAACTCCCTTAGAGTCCTGCAGGTGCCCCATTGTTGGAGTTTGCAGGGTCAGGGCTCTGCAGTGGAGCACGGTTGGGGATGGGATAGTGCTGCAGGGAGCAGCTGGTCCTTTGCTTATATCACATGTGAGACCACTGACTTCGAAAGATCCACTCCTGATTTACAATAGTGTGAGAGGAGAACCGGATCCAAAGATTTCTTATTTTATTTAAAACAAGACATACAACATTAAGGGAACACTGATGGACAAACTGTTCATATGTATTATGAAACTTGGCTTAAAAAACAGGTCTATGTTACATATTGATCTAGAAAGAAAAATGAACACTTCAGGTGCTTCTCTCCCATTCATTCCAGCAAGGAGCTTAGGTAAGCAAGGAACAGTACCAAGGGTCTACCAGACTCGTTCCCAGGAATGTAGATAACAAAGTAAAACCTGCCAACATAACTTTTCTGCCCAAGTGCCCGGTGCTTTTTATTATTTTCTTTGTACAAAATTATGCTTTTTAGTCATTTTTACACTTCCATTTGGATACTGATCATCTACTCTTGCCCATGGAAAGATTTCCATTGACATCACTGAGAACTGGATCAGGCCCTTAATGAGGTGCCAAGGAAGAAAAATTCAGGGGAAGGGGGATGGGAAATCATCTCAGGGTTTTTTTCTGCAGTTTTGAATTAAAATAATGCTAAACTTAACCTCAAGAATAGTTTTATTTCTATATTCAAAATAAAAACAAACAAAAATTGGGTCAACAGCAGAGAGCCTTGGATAAAGCAGTGCTGTGTAACAAAGCTAATTGAAAAGTTGACTCTGAGGAGTTCAGTTCACATTATATCTGATTGAAAGAACTCAAACCAACAAGATTGATCTGGAAATGCCTCTGTGGTGCCTCAGAGGAGCTGTAGTTCAGGTACCTCATTTCCCCATTCTCCTCTACAAGATGGCTTCCTCGCCAGGCTACATCTCCTAGGATGGGTGACGGTCCACTTCTTGCTAATCTGCCAAAATTTGTCACTGGAATCCCTGGACTGTGATGCACCATAGGAGAAGGGGAGCCTGGCCCATAGAGCTAAATGGAGTTTTGGAGCACCTGAACTACAATTCCCATGTATGGCAGCATTTCTGAATCAAAACATTTTAGTTTCCAACTGAAAACTTTTCAGATATTCAGTTTTTGACAGGTCAAAAATGTCTGTGTAAAGCAGACACTTTTTGTAAAGATAAATAAATACATTAAAAATATTTAATCAAAATCTCAGTTTCCATCAAAAAACAGTTTTGATAGAAAATTTTTCAACCAGCTTTGTATTTGAGATCCCTCACTTTTCTTAGTTCTCTTTCCATATCTTAGAACAATGAGGTGAATCAAAGTTGGAATATTTGGTACCTCTGATTGAGTAAGCTTTTTCAAATAACTTAAACACAACTGTTTTGTATACCTCACCTGGGTTTATCTGCTGAAATCCCAACTCACTATAGAGCTCTGCCACTTTTGTTACAGTAATAACTGTCTGGCTTTTATTCTCTGGTTCTCTTTTCTGAGACAACACCCATTTGCAATGTGTTAAGATTCAATCAATATTTAGATAGGAATGTGGGGGTAATATAATGGATACAGTATATCCTCCTTAGAGAAAAATAAAGCTTCTTGCAGACAATGGGCTCATTCCCTCCTGGCAAATGTTCTGGCCCAATCACCATCAAAGGAACTTTCACCATGAAGAAAGAGAATGAGAATTCAATAAACTCTGTACAGAAAGCCCAAGATACGTCAAAATAACTAAAAAGACCAAGAACTAGGCAGCACTGAAAATATCTCCCCTCCAACACAGGTCTGCCAGTTCTAAAGGCCTTAAGGAATTAACCTTGAATCTGTCTTTTTGAAAGTCATTGTATCCATTCATTTTTTAAAATTGTATTTTAGCTTTAATGGGACCTGCTCTCATTTCCTGATTGAGAGCAAGGTCATCTGGGAAGATTTTAGCAATGACATAGGGAAGCAGCAGCAGCTATGCACAAGCTATGCAAAGGGCTGCTATTGTTCAGAACACTCATCCTCTCCAAAGAATCCAGCACCCTAACCAGGAAGATTTTTTTCCTTGGGCTCTAATGGTCATGGATTTGCTGTCCTGTCACCGCTCTCTAAGTCCTAGGAAATGCTCCAGTTAGTCTGAAGACAGAGCGCCTTTGGAAGTTACAATTTCAGTGACCCTCTAGCATCTTGTCTAAACTCCAATGTTTACACTGATTAGTGGCACAGTAGGCTCTAAGCATGGTCCATGTCTGCACATCATATAGTTAATATTCGATTTGTAACCCTAGCAGTGTTTCCCCTTTGGCAATGGGAGAAACACTACATGGTTTATTTCCTGTAACTGGTTCGGCACTTTGTTTGCAATGTAGAGAGAACTGTCCCTGTGTAATACATTTGGCAGGATACTCCAGAATGCATTGCTCCTCGAGCTGCAGTGTCATCCCTTGTGCAGGCCCTCTACGTATTCTGTCACCTGCTGAGGTAGTATGGGCCAGCTACCCAAACTTTCCCAGAATACATTAATACAAACATGGTAAGGCAATGTGGTGGGTGTGGATGTACAAACACAGGTCAGCCAAGATTGTGAGGAAGATAGGCTATTGTGTGGACGCCACTCAAACCATGTTTGATGTAACTGTTATGCACTGGTTACAAAAATATTATTGTATTTGTAACGTGAACAGGGCTTGAAAGTGTGTGAACCATTTACTCCCTTAAATTCACCAGCACATCAGGCGTTTAAAGAAAAAGTTGCTGAAACCTAAGAGGACTCTGAATTAAGTCACCTAGAGGATAGACAGAAGCCTTAATGGGGAGCCAGATGAGCCTTTAGTGGTGTTTACTGACCAGTTAAATATTTTTCTGCTGACAATTAATCCTTCATGAAATAAAAGGGCATCTTAGTTCTAAAAGTTGAAAAATAGTTACATTGAGTTGTTACTGCTTTGTAGCATCTAATCTCCTTAACCATCAATGTAATATTCTTTCACTTGTGCATCAAAATAACTTTCAGATTAAACCAGTACATTCAGTGAAAATTTGAAACAGCGGCAGGCAGTACACTTGTAGCTAATTAAGGGAACCTGGATGTAGCCCAGATGTGGATTATGAAAAGTGATTGTTCTTTAATAGCTGGTAATTTTGAAAGCATTTCCTTGTTTGTTCTCTTTTCCCACCATACCAGGAAAAATTAGCTTCTGAGATGACGAAAACTGGCTGCCAGGAAGCAAAACTGTCAATGGCAGTTATTCCCATCAGCTCAAACTGACAGGTAAGGTAGTTAACAGAGTGGGTGAGCGCCATCCTTTAAATCAATACTTGCCATTTAACCATAATCCAAAAGAGGTACAGCAAATAGTTGTCCACTATGGAATGAAATTAGAAGTTAGAAAACACACCCCATTATGACTACAATGTGAATAATCTGTAAAATAGTGCTAGTTCATTTTTGCTGGGGGGGGGGGGGGGTGAGGAGCGGAATATACAGAGTGATGACTGTTAATTGTTAAGGGCCAGGTTATGCTACTTTTACTCTTGTTGAGTAGCCCCATACTCTGTAAGTAGCCCCATTAAAGTCAATGGGGCTACTTATGGAGTCAGGTGCTACTCACAATGAGAAAGGGAGGTAGAATAAGACGGAGTAGTACAGTGCCAACAGTGTTCTAGGAACTTTGATACAAAATCATATTCAATAAAAGATCTGTCTTCTACATGAAAATTTATTTGCTAATCCCCTTTTTAAACATAACATGTTGACAATGAGGCTCAAGATTGTTTGGTATCATATCAAATTATGAATGGAACATTAATGAGAAACTGCCAACCCTTATTTTTATTTTTTTATTTTTATTTAGGAATGAAATGGTGCTTAGGGAGATACTTATGCTGATTTTGCAGTGGGAAACATGCCCATATGTTTGACTTTACAAAGCTGAGAAGCTGTGGTTTGGGAGAACAGTAGATTCAACTCAATTCTTTTCTCTCACTCTCATTCTTTTTTTTTTTTTTGGGGTAGAACAAGTAATCTTATTGTTAAACACTAGCAATTCAACATAAGTGCAGGCTCAGACATAGCTAGGGATCATTTTAAACAAAAAGGTTGACATTTTTGTGCTGCCCTCATTACAAATAAGTATGCTTTCCCCAAAATAATACACCCTCATGTGTTTTCTTTTTAAATAAATCACTTTTTGAATTGATCTTCTCTATTTGTTATAATTATGTTGACAAACCTTGCAAGATAAGCGAAGAAAAGTTTTTGGGATGAAGCAGAACAGATGTTCCACTTCCTCTCTGCTTAAGTGAACTTAATTTGATAGTATCAGAGGGGTAGCCGTGTTAGTCTGAATCTGTAAAAAGCAACAGAGGGTCCTGTGGCACCTTTAAGACTAACAGAAGTATTGGGAGCATAAGCTTTCGTGGGTAAGAACCTCACTTCTTCAGATGCAAGTAATGGAAATCTCCAGAGGCAGGTATAAATCAGTGTGGAGATAACGAGGTTAGTTCAATCAGGGAGGGTGAGGTGCTCTGCTAGCAGTAGAGGTGTGAACACCAAGGGAGGAGAAACTGCTTCTGTAGTTGGATAGCCATTCACAGTCTTTGTTTAATCCTGATCTGATGGTGTCAAATTTGCAAATGAACTGGAGCTCAGCAGTTTCTCTTTGGAGTCTGGTCCTGAAGTTTTTTTGCTGTAAGATGGCTACCTTAACATCTGCTATTGTGTGGCCAGGGAGGTTAAAGTGTTCTCCTACAGGTTTTTGTATATTGCCATTCCTGATATCTGACTTGTGTCCATTTATCCTCTTGCGTAGTGACTGTCCAGTTTGGCCAATGTACATAGCAGAGGGGCATTGCTGGCACATGATGGCATATATAACATTGGTGGACGTGCAGGTGAATGAGCCGGTGATGTTGTAGCTGATCTGGTTAGGTCCTGTGATAGTGCTGCTGGTGTAGATATGTGGGCAGAGTTGGCATCGAGGTTTGTTGCATGGGTTGGTTCCTGAGTTAGAGTTGTTATGGTGCGGTGCGTGGTTGCTGGTGAGAATATGCTTAAGGTTGGCAGGTTGTCTGTGGGCGAGGACAGGCCTGCCTCCCAAGGCATTTCCATTACTTGCATCTGAAGAAGTGAGGTTCTTACCCACGAAAGCTTATGCTCCCAATACTTCTGTTAGTCTTAAAGGTGCCACAGGACCCTCTGTTGCTTTTTACAGATTCAGACTAACACGGCTACCCCTCTGATACTTGACACCATGCAAGGCACTGCATTTAGCCGTATGGAATGGAAATCTATCAACCTCATGAAGAAACTTGCACAAATACAGACAGATATCATCTTCCTTTCCAAATGCAAACGGATGGACATCATACCAAATGGACTGAAGGTGAAAAATCCATTGCTATCTACATACTGCACAGACCACAGTGAGAGATTATGCCATACACTATCAAAGAAACTGAGGAACCACCTGATCAGCATCCTATACAGCAAACAGATAAACATCAAGAAAGAGCTCTCCAACCTGGAGACTTTCATAAATAACCAACCCTCCACACAAATGGACTTTACTAAAATAAGACAGGAGATCTACATTACACACTTCACCTCTCTACAAAGGAAAAAGGACCGTAAGCTGTCTAAAATCCTACCTGGCACATGGGGCCACAACAGGGGTACCCCTAACTCACCCAGCAATATTGTCAATTTATCCAGCTACACACTCAACCCAGCAGAGGAGTCTGTCCTATCTCGGGGACTCTCTTTTTGCCCCAGCACCCCCACGAACATGATACAGTTCTGCGGTGATCTGGAAGCCTACTTTCGCCGCCTCCGACTCAGAGAATACTTTCAAGATAACACTGAACAGCGCACTGATACACAGATACCCTCCCACCAACAACACAGGAAGAAGAACTCCACATGGACTCCTCCTGAGGGTCGAAATGACAGTCTGGACCTATACATAGAATGCTTCCGCCGACGTGCACAGGCAGAAATTGTGGAAAAACAACATCGCTTGCCTCATAACCTAAGTCGTGCAGAACGCAATGCCATCCACAGCCTCAGAAACCACCCTGACATTATCATCAAAGAGGCTGATAAAGGAGGTGCTGTTGTCATCATGAACAGGTCTGACTACCAGAAGGAGGCCGCCAGACAACTCTCCAATACCAAATTCTACAGGCCACTTTCCTCAGATCCCACTGAGGAATACACTAAGAAACTGCACCATCTACTCAGGACACTCCCTACACTAACACCGGAACAAATCAACATACCCTTAGAGCCCCGACCGGGGTTATTCTATCTACTACCCAAGATCCACAAACCTGGAAATCCTGGACGCCCCATCATCTCGGGCATTGGCACTCTCACTGAAGGACTGTCTGGATATGTGGACTCCCTACTCAGACCCTACGCCACCAGCACTCCCAGCTATCTCCGTGACACCACAGATTTCCTGAGAAAACTACAATGCATTGGTGACCTCCCAGAAAACACCATCCTAGCCACCATGGATGTAGAGGCTCTCTACACAAACATCCCACACACAGATGGAATACAAGCTGTCAGGAACAGTATCCCTGATGATGACACAGCACAACTTATTGCCGAGCTCTGTGACTTTATCCTCACGCACAATTATTTCAAATTTGGTGACAATATATACCTCCAGACCAGTGGCACCGCTATGGGCACCCGCATGGCCCCACAATATGCCAACATCTTTATGGCTGACCTGGAACAACGCTTCCTCAGCTCTCGTCCACTCACGCCCCTTCTCTACCTACGCTACATTGATGACATCTTCATCATCTGGACCCATGGGAAGGAGACCCTGGAAGAATTCCACCATGATTTCAACAGCTTCCACCCCACCATCAACCTCAGCCTGGACCAATCTACACGGGAGGTCCACTTCCTGGACACCACAGTACAAATAAGCAATGGCCACGTTAACACCACCCTATACCGAAAACCCACCGACCGCTATGCCTACCTTCATGCCTCCAGCTTCCACCCCGGACACACCACACGATCCATCGTTTACAGCCAAGCACTGAGGTACAACCGCATCTGCTCCAACCCCTCAGACAGAGACCAACACCTACAAGATCTTCACCAAGCATTCTCAAAACTACGATACCCACACAAGGAAATAAAGGAACAAATCAACAGAGCCAGACGTGTACCCAGAAGCCTCCTGCTACAAGACAGGCCCAAAAAAGAAACCAACAGAACTCCACTGGCCATCACCTACAGCCCTCAGCTTAAACCTCTCCAACGCATCATCAGTGATCTACAACCCATCCTGGACAATGACCCCTCACTTTCACAGACCTTGGGAGGCAGGCCTGTCCTCGCCCACAGACAACCTGCCAACCTTAAGCATATTCTCACCAGCAACCACGCACCGCACCATAACAACTCTAACTCAGGAACCAACCCATGCAACAAACCTCGATGCCAACTCTGCCCACATATCTACACCAGCAGCACTATCACAGGACCTAACCAGATCAGCTACAACATCACCGGCTCATTCACCTGCACGTCCACCAATGTTATATATGCCATCATGTGCCAGCAATGCCCCTCTGCTATGTACATTGGCCAAACTGGACAGTCACTACGCAAGAGGATAAATGGACACAAGTCAGATATCAGGAATGGCAATATACAAAAACCTGTAGGAGAACACTTTAACCTCCCTGGCCACACAATAGCAGATGTTAAGGTAGCCATCTTACAGCAAAAAAACTTCAGGACCAGACTCCAAAGAGAAACTGCTGAGCTCCAGTTCATTTGCAAATTTGACACCATCAGATCAGGATTAAACAAAGACTGTGAATGGCTATCCAACTACAGAAGCAGTTTCTCCTCCCTTGGTGTTCACACCTCTACTGCTAGCAGAGCACCTCACCCTCCCTGATTGAACTAACCTCGTTATCTCCACACTGATTTATACCTGCCTCTGGAGATTTCCATTACTTGCATCTGAAGAAGTGAGGTTCTTACCCACGAAAGCTTATGCTCCCAATACTTCTGTTAGTCTTAAAGGTGCCACAGGACCCTCTGTTGCTTAATTTGATACTTTCATATTTTCCATTTCTGCTAATAAAGATAACTACACTGACCAAATTAATCTGAATGAAGGGGAATTTTCACTCCCTGCTGCTTTTGAAGGCCCCAATTAAGCAAGGTACTTTAAAGCACATGGACATGCTTAAAGTTAGGCAATGTGCTTTAAAGTACCTTGCTGAATCAGGGCTTAAAAGATGTGATGTTTTAAGCAGCGGGGGGGAAAAATAATCATGATCTGTTTGTATTACCATTGCACTTCAGAGCCCTAGTCATAGCCCAGGACCTTATTGTACAAATGCAGAACAAAAAGACTGTCCCTGCCCCCAAAGAACTTACAATCTATGTTTAAGACAGATGCAGGCAGACAGGGAAGTACAGAGAAACAATATTGGTCAGCATGACAGGTGGTGGTCTCGGCACACTACCAATCTAACCATGGTCAAGTTTTTTGTAGGCATCACAGCAAAGGAGAGTTGTAAGGACAGTTTTGAAGGAGGATAATGAGGTAGCTTTGTGGACATTAATGGAGAGCTCCCCTCAAGCACGAGTGACACCATAGGAGAAAGCACAAAGGTGCTTGTTTGGAATGTTCTAAGGGAAGTGATACAAGTCCCATCAGCTGGGGAATTTACAATTAGACAGGACAAGGTATGTAAATGTGCTGTGGGTTTTGATCTTACAGAAGCAGGATAATAGATGGCTCTAGTTGGTCCCTTTCTTTTCTAATTTCTTTGATTCTGTTAAAGTAATAATAGGTATGAATTATGCATAGTAGGCATTTGTTAACATTTGGAGCAAAATCATGTTGGATTAAACTTTTGTAAGCAAAAGACATGTTGTTTAAAGCCACAAACTGAAGCTTGGGAAGAAAAACAGTGGGAGGTGAGCAAACGTTGGGACAGAATCCTGCAAACACTCCACGTGCAGAACTGTTATTTACTATTTTACTGTTATTTAGGATCTCATACCTAATCAAAGTGAGTCAAGGGTGGAGAATCAGAGCTTTGTAGGGATTAGCTGCCAAACGTGGCTATAACTGGTGCAACTGAAAACATGCACTGCACAACAAAATAGGGAAGTTGTATATGCCATTGGGTAGTTTGATATGTAGTTATCCAATTTACACTCACATAAGTATGCCAGTGAGTCAAGGGTGGAGAATCAGAGCTTTGTAGGGATTAGCTGCCAAACGTGGCTATAACTGGTGCAACTGAAAACATGCACTGCACAACAAAATAGGGAAGTTGTATATGCCATTGGGTAGTTTGATATGTAGTTATCCAATTTACACTCACATAAGTATGCCAGTGTGCCCATGCACATTGGGCACATTTGCTCTGTTCTTCACTGAAATTTTGGCCCAATCTGAATAGAAATGTTTTCATGGTTGTTGTTGTTTTGTTACTTCAGTAAAAACAGCTTTTCACATTTCAGTATTCCCCAAACACTGCAGTATTGTGCCAGTGTAGGAGAAACAGAAAGTGCACCAGGTTGTAAAGAGAATACTATATTCTGTTTACATTATTATAACCACAATTGTAAATGGGCTCACCAATGTTCATTGCTCATGATGTGTGAAATGCTAAAAGCAAGCAAAAAGTATAGATTGTTAAAAGTAAGGTTGATTTTAAAACCTTTCAGTTTAAATAATCTGAAGTATTAAAAACATAATTAAGACACAGGGACAAATTGTACTGAATTACACCCAGGCAACACCAGAATTTAGCCCATAATTTTTATCTTGACATCATCCCTATAGCTTTAGTTTTAAATCATGGAGTCTAAATAATAGTACCAATAATTGGCTTCTCTGTCTCTATTACATCTAAAAAAGTTTGCAAAATGTAATGATGTTTTCAAGTGTATTCCCTGTGTTATTGCTCAGAACTCCACCAGGACACACTGAACCAGACATCCTGATTAATAATTAATTTTTTCAAACATTTTTGTTTGTATATTTTCATCAGAAGGAGTCTCTGACTACTCAGACATTTCTAATATAACCTTTGTGACTTTTCAGTTCTTAATCAGACAAAAACTTACTTAAGTAAAATAAGGTTATACTTATTTCCATCGGGCTCGAGACATTAACATAAATCTAATGACAATAAAGTCAATGAAATTCAACACAGACTTTAAATAGTCTTTAAATATTTCCGGGCTCTTCCCCTTTCCTCCCAGTCTTCTAGCAAGAGACCTACAGTATGGCACCTGAGCACTCCAAGGGATTTCATGTGAGTTCTCCAATACTCTCCTGGGTTTGATATTTGTAGGGTCACTCTGAAGGTTCCATTCTCCCGTACACAGCAGTGCCTGTACTGCCAATATTTTAACAAGAGGCTCCCTAAAAATATGCTACTTCATTTAGCAGATGAAATGTGTGACGTTCCCTGAGTAAACTACTATTTCACTCCACCCCAAGAAAACCATCAATTCTATACTCATTCTCACTACTCAAAAATCCAACAATTTCTTTCTCACCTTCTGCCAACAATTCTTCCACACTCCCACTTGTCCCCTCAACCCACCATACTTTCTTCTCCCTACCACCTCATGGAAACTTCTCTAGATGGGTCTTTTCTATGACAGCTGTTCTTCACAGAAACAGCAATGGAGCAAACGAATGTCCTGCTGCCCCTGTTACTAGCTATGGTAACAGGTCAATTTTCCTGCAATGTCTCGCCATTTGGATGAGAAGGAGGTCCCCTGTTATGGTGGGCTGGGAGGTCGTGATGGGGTGTGCATATCCCGCACTGGACAAAAGAGGGTTAACCTCACACTGTGGGCAGCGGCAGTCCCGCCCCTCAGACCATGCTGGGCATGCTCCAACTAGTGCCTCAGTATAAAAGGGAGCAACCCAGCTCATTCTAGGCTGACCACTGGAGGGGAAGGACCTTGGGTGGAGGCTCCAGCCAAAGAGCCATCACAGCCTTTGCCTGCAGGAACTGGAGACCCTGAGAGCTGGACTAGAGGGCTGCAGCCGATAGAGCTGCAGGGAATCACCCACACTGAGGAGCCTGGAAACACTGATGCTCAACGGACTACAGCATCTGGAAGCTCGGTAGGAAGTGACCCAGGGAGCGTGTGCGAGTGGTACCTCCCACCCGAGTGAGGTCAGTGTGTTTTGGTGGGAGTCCCCGATGACCCACTGTCAGGGCCCTGGGTTGAGGCCCAGTGGAGTTGGGTGGGCCCGGGCCTCCCTACCCGGGCTGCCATCCCCCTAGTGGCAGCCCCTTCCTCCTCCCCGGGTACTGGACATTGGGCCACACTGCCCTGCGCCTAGGGGCTGTGATATTGAGTTTGGCCATTAGGCAGCAGTACCCTGTACCAGATGGCTGTTATATAGACCCTGGCCACTATGCCATTTTGCCCTACACCTGAGGGTGGTTATATTGACTCTGGCAGCTAGGCTGCGCTGTCCTGAACACGAGGGCTGCTATAATTGACTCTGGCCATTGGGCTGCACTGCCCTGACCCCAGGCATATACTCCATATACTGTCTCCAGCCTCTGGGCCACGCCGCTTTTGGCCTAAAGACTGTCAGGGAGACAGTAACGGCAGTGGTATCACAACCTTGCATCACCCTAAAAGGGGGTTGGGGTGTGCATATCCTGCAACAGAGGTCAATTGGAAAATGGATCCCCTTTGGTCCTTGAGGGGTAGGTCTCCTTTGATTGTTGGCAGCCTTTCTTACTTGGTGTGTGATAAATCAGGTAGGGAAGCAGGCAATCCTAGGAGTGAGGCTCCAAATTCCCTCCCACAACTGGCTTTACAAACTCCATGAGCAGCCTGGGCAGGGAGGTCTGAGAAGGAAGCTGCACCAGCTGCAGGATTCTCACTCATTGCACAGCAGCATGATCTACCTCTTCCTTCTGGTGCCTTGGTGAAACACTTGTTGGTTTACTCCTAATGGCACTAGTCTGGGATGCAGGACAGATGTTCCCATTGTAGCAGCTGTCATGGCTGTGACAAAAGCAATTGGCTAGAACCCATGGCTCAGCAGGTGCCTGAGTGAGCAGCAGTTAGCTCCCTACCAACCTCATAGTGAGCTGAAAATATTAATCAGGAGAGCTGGCCTTCCCTTTTGGATGGGAAAGGAGAGCACCTTCAAAATCATTTCCTTCCCCAAAATGTAGCTGATTCCAGTCCACCCTAATCACACGTTGCACACAGGGCCAACCTGAAGATCTGGAGAAGGGTCAGCAAGATGATTTTGGGGATTTGCCCCAACGTAATCGATGCATAAATAATAATTGTGTGCATGATGCTCATTTGAATCTGCCAGTTTTCATCTCAGTCCCTGCCAAAGTGTACATTTTGCCTGGTTTCAACTTGAAACCTTGAATCAGTTCAGATTTGCTTGAAACTGGGCCCTGACTTGGTTTTGACTTTCTTACACAACCTGAAACCACATGTGTTACACATGCCTTGGGGTTTTGTTGTGAACATTTCATATGGCTCTTGAAGGATAACCTTTTCTTGTGGGTTTTAAGCATTTCCTATTCCAGCAAAAAGCAAAGGCTGGAGAAGATGAAAACTGCAGCTATGTGAAAAAAGTGAACTTCACTTTTTGAACCTCGGACAAAGTTTGGGTTCATTTGGGGGTTGGAGTCCATTCTTATTTTACCTTATGTAGGTGCACTAATGAGAAATCACTTCCCCTCTAATATAAAATCATGGAGCTTGCGAGTCATGGAAATTACAAACCCTTCAGAGTGACTTATGAGATGGGTATCGGCTTTTGCAGCAGCATAAGAGCAGATATTTACAGGACATCATGCTTCACTTAATTTCTAAATTATATTCCTTCTTTTTGGAATAATCTGTATTCCAGAAGCAGATCATTGCTAATGCCAATTCCATCCTCAGCAGTTCCCTTTTAGCGTCTGAAGGCACTTTTTTTCTTCCCACTTTCCTGTACTCAGAATTTGTGGTTTGAGCATGGGAGCTCAGGAAATCCTTAGCTTGATACCAGATTTGCCACTGACTCAGTCTGGCCTTGGGCAATTTTATTTAACCTCTCTGTGCCTCAGTTTCCCTTTTGCAAAATGAGGATAACAATACCTATCTACCTCAAAGCAGTATTAATTAGTTCATATCTGTAAAGGGATTTGAACTATAAAGGGGTATATAAATGGTAATTAGTGGTATTATAATTGCTCGCTGGGAGTTTTAAAATGCCAAAGTATGCATTACTTGCAGATTACTTAACCTGATACTAAAATGTTCTTTTTCTGATCTCAGCAAGCAATACTGTGATATGAACAGGGGGCAAATAATGACGTATGCTATTATTTCCCTCTGATAAAAATCTGCAGTGCATGATTTGCCATTAGGCAGTAAAAGTACAGTAACCTAGCTTTGCATTTACAATAGCTAAAGCCATCTGTGTACATGTAGAACCTTTGTTGGCAGGTTTCCACGTGTGGTTCATGCATTCCTTTGCCTGTGCAATTTGAAGCTGTCAAAAACTAATTAAATAATTATGTGGTTGTTACTGCAGCTGTGTGTATTCTTCATTACGTTATAGGACTGCGGTTTGAGGAACGCTCCTGTTCTAATTTCAAAATATCAGTAATGGAAGGTGTGCTGTTGGTGCATGTTTAACTGTTGCCAAAAAAACCCAAAAGGGAACTTCTTTAATTTCAGTTTGTCACTTGCTGCACTCTGTACTATATATTCCCTCTATACATCACAGATGTGCAGACACTAACATACTTCTTGCTGCCTTCTGCTGTTGGCCAGAGTCAAATACTGCCTACAAATAGAACCAATCCAAGTGTAGGGATACAGAAAATCCAATGGAGGTGATGTCTTGCAATGGGGATATGTTCTCCAAGGTGTAAACTCAGTTTTGAGCACTTGTGATTTTGTGACAATACTTTGAGTCTATACCGTAAGGCCAAAAGTATGAATGGATTCAAAAAAGATTTAGATAAGTTAATGAAGGATAAGTCAATCAATGGCTATTAGCCAAGATTTCAGGGATGCAGCCCCCTCTTCAGGGTGTCCTTAAACCTCTGACTGCCAGAAGCTGGGACTGGACAACATGGGATGGATCACTCAATTATTGCACTGTTCTGTTCATTCCCTGTGAAGCATTTGGCACTGGCCACAGTGAGAAGACAGAATGCTGTGCTAGATGGACCATTGGTCTGATCCAGTATGGCCGTTCTTGTGTTCATATAAAACCATAGGTGCTTCTTCACGTTTTGTGCATCTTGCACATCACTGGGCTGAAGCAGGGACATTGGGATAGGCCTGAACTAGCCAGGCCTGTTGAATAACAGGGTGAGATTCACCCCAGGGAGGGTGAATGGCATTACTATCTGGGGTAGGGCATCTCTTATCTCTGCCAGGAAGTCCATAGGCGCCCCATTTGCTAAGGTTGCTTAATGAATCCACTGAATAAGCACATCTCTAGACAGTTCTAGACATCATCAGAAAAAGATGGCAGAGTAGCTGATCTTGAAGATACTTCCCATTTAAACCACACTAAAACCTTGATTCCACATGGAGTCAGCATTTTACATGTGAAGCAGTTGATGGATGGAAAGGCAGCGATTACTGCAGCAAAGCTGTATGCCACATGACGTCTCCCACTTAATGAGCTTTATGGAACAATTTCAATTTTAATAAAAATTTCCTCTAATTTATGAAACTCTTTTATCACATCTGCAGTTGCCCACTTGGCTAGTTGATCAAAACTGATGATAAATGAGAAATATCAAATGCTAAATTTATTTTAGATTTCTACAGCAGGCTCACACTATAATGCAGTGCTGCAGGTGTTTTCCCCCTAAAGTCCCCAGGTGATTTTTATGACCATCAGTCTATAGATGTTTAGCCACCTCTCAGAACACTGGGCACCCATGATACAGTAGTTTAAATTCACCTATTACCTAGAGTAGCCTTTTTGTTTAAGGCTTTTTGGGGTATTTCCTTTTTTTCCCCCCCAGCAGAGTTTACAAGTCATCATTGTTTAATTCCCAGCAAACTAAAATTGAAAAACAAACTACTTTTTAAAAAGCACACCCTGGGAAAACATAGCTTTACAGTACATAGGAGCCACTGAAAAGCAATGTCATGTGTTTGCCTCTACTGGCTTTGCGGCAACAAGCTAACATAACCACCATACATACACTCACACAGACATATAAATCCATCACAAAAAAACTTGGATAATTTGTATTTAAGCTTTTTCAAGTGCATTTCTCATTAATACAACCACCAAAAGTCTAGGGAATTATAATTCAGGGCCTGATTCTGATACCTTTATTCATGAGGAATAGTACCTCACTCCACAAAGAGTACCGCTAAAGTCAACATGACTAATGAGCAAGGTGCTACCCAACACGAGTAAAGATATCAGAACATGGCCCTTAATCTGTTGCTGCTTCACACAACTTCTGAGTGTCCAGCTGGGAATCCAGGGGATTTGGGAGCTCCACATCCTAAAAACAATCACCGGGATTGGAGCACAGTGGGCTTTGATTGGTTTGTTTGCTTGGGACATTATATTTCTGTTTTGGTTTCCCACGATGGACTCCAGGTTAATGGTTGAAACATGATAAATATAGGTTTGATTGTAATTAAGAATCCCATGTCCTTTCTCTTTGCATTCAAGATGCTATCTATTTTTATTAAAGAATTCATTTATCATGTTTGCTTATTGTTCTTATAAATCACAAAAGATTTGCTAAAGGCAGAAAGGCTCTGTTCCAGGGCTGAGACAAATATACTAGTTCTTATGTTGAATGAACCTGCAGGGTTGTGGCTAACAACTTGCACCTCCACTGTATTAGTTTCCGAGTCACCCACACACTTTCTTCACAACCACACTTAACAATACACATCCACATTTCCATCCTAAACCTCACCATAACATATTCCCTTCCAACATAAACCTGTTCTCACACGTAAGCCACATATCTAAAGAGCCAACATCAAACACACAGATTTAACTCAAAATTTTGGTTTAAGAGTTTACATTTTTGACATTCCCAACAGCCAATTTCTCCATCTCTGAAATATCTTTTCCCAAAATCTCATATATGCAGTTTTATACTTATAAATAGATTAACATAACATTACTAACATTGGATATACAGTACTATGATGATCATTGTAATAGACATACATGTTAAAATACAATCACTTGTTTGTCTGTTGTAAGTAATTGGCTTTCTACTGGGTTGTGGTCCTTTAGTAGAGAGACAGTCAATTTTTCACAAAGGAATCATGCACATTCAACATTTAGAAAAAACATCAAATAATGGTGTTCACATTTCCTTAAAAGCCAGTGCCATGTGTTTAATGCTCACTGGGGCTAAATCCAAATTTTCTGATGTCAACTGCTCTCCTGAGACTACATGGGCTAGAAAGGGAAAATTCTGCCAAAAATGACTTTGCTCACCAATGTTCCATATGCCTTTTTTATCTCTCATTCTCTGCTTCCAGGTGCCTCTTCCTCTCTCGATTTGGAGCATTGTCAGGATCCAACTCCCTGCTAAATTAAAAAGCCTTTAACTTCCAGAAATGTCTTCCCCGTGATTAAGCCACCTCTTCCCTTGGATAAACTAAATAGACTGAGCTTCTTACATTTTTTAATGATGAAGCATGTTTTCCAGTCTGTAAATCATTCTTATAGCTCTTTTCTGAACCCTGTCCATTTTGCAGCATCCTTTTTGAAATGTGGACACCAGAACTGGATACAATATTCATTAATGGTCTCACTAATCTTGTATACAGAAATAATACCCCCTCTCTACACCTACTTGATATTCCCCTGCTTATAGATTCAAGGATTTTGTTAGCTCTCTCAGCAACTGCATCACATGCAGTGCTCATGTTCAATTGGTTATCCATCATGATCCCTAAGATAAGACAGGACACACTGGGAGATCCAGTTGGCTACTTTTTGTTTTTTAATGAAGCCAAAGATTCATACAGCCCTACAAAATACTGTGGTGAGTAAACCCACATGTCAGCCCCCACCTTGACTAGCTGGACAGGGAGGGGAGGATTCTTCCCCACAAGGTATAGAGGGGCTACAGAGCTGCTTGCACCAAAGGAATCTCTTGCCCAATGAACTCGTGTCCTGAATTGTGCTTGGTAGTGCCTCTCCACCACTGACATCACCAGTTCCATCAGCTGAGGATCTGGCCCGTTATATCTATCTCTAGATAGCTAGATACACACACACACAAATATATATATATAATATATTTGTAATTTACATTTTGTTTTAACACTTTTAAGTTCTTTCTGAAAGCTAAAAATAAATCAGTCAATAGTAAAATTATATATACTCCTCCTACCACTGTTAAAGTGATTAGCTGTTACATTCTGCATTTCTAATTTAGGATGATGGTGTTTGAGAAATTAGATGACCTAGCAAATGGAGCACAAGTGGGGATTGTAAAACTATCTAATATAATCAAACAATAATAAAATGTTCCAGTTAGCTGGCTAGTTAAGAATCAGTGGGGTGCAGGAGATTATTACTTAATAATTTCCATAACATCAGCAACCTCATCAAAACCTTCTGGTTGCTGTGAGAGTAGGAGAGGTAGATTTTTATGAGGTGAGCACATGTCCTGGATTGCTGCCCCGGAATACTGTCCCACCCAGAATTCACTATCCCATCACAGGGGAATACAGAGACTGGAGGCTGGTCTATGCTTAAAAGATTTGCTGGCATAGCTATGTCAGTTAGGAGCTAATTGACATAGCTATGCTGGCAAAAGCCTTAGTGTAGTTATACCAGCAAAAAAAAATCAGTATAGCTTTTTTCATTTGGTGAACTGGAATAAGCTATACCAGCAAAAGCATTCTAAGCTGTGTCCCCACTGTGGGAGAGGAAGGTTTGCCACTATAACTCTAGCAGTATAGACTAGACAAGGCCTGGGATGGAGACTGGGTGTGATGTTCCACTGCTTTGCACCTTGTGTGGTCATCTGAGCAAAATGAGTGCAAACAAAGTGGATGTAAAGAGTTGCAGCTCAGAACAGTAGCATTTCACACTCACTTTGCACAGCTGTAAATGTGCAACAGAAGGTGCAAGAAAGTAGAGAATCAGGCCCATAGTGTTCTGGTGCCTGAGTGTAGGATTTAGAGGGCCAGTTTTGTCCTCTCACACCAGTTTTACAGCAGTTGTCAAGAATCAGGCCCTGCTTCCAAAGTGGCTCTCCCTCTGGCCCTGCAGCAGAGCCAGTCTCTGGGCTACCTAACAAGCTCAGCTGGTGTGTAATTGGCTGCCTGATTGGCTATACTGACTGTTGGTTGGAATATTCAGCAGACCAGCTCTTAAGCCCAGCAGCAACCCAGGACATGTAGCACCCATGTCTTTGTCACTGACAAGTGTAATGTCTCTGACTTTATTGGCGTTACCCCTGATTTACACTGATGTAAGTTTTTATCAGCCCACAGAAGCTTTGTTGTCTTTATATGTGAAAAATATTCTGCCTGCCTCTGAACACAGCTACTCTCGTAGAAAGATTAAATGGGGAAAAGAAGAGTAAGAAAAGGTGAATTTTAGATACTCACAAATAAAGGTACTTCAAAGTAGTTTTGGGGCTTGTTTCTAATCTCACTTACTCCAGTGTTATACCAGAGTAACTCCACAGATTTAGGGGGAGTTTGTCCTCATTTATACCAGTAAGAGAGAGATTAGTGTGGGGCCACTTATTTCCAAAGTGATTTAACTTACAATGTTGCCGTAGATACAAGACATTTCAGGGTCCAACAGTTTTTCTAGTTCTAAAGAAAATATCAAATAATGAAGCTGCAGGGTTCTTTTTAAAGGAATGAAGGTAATCAGCTATGGTACTGCTAATTTCTCTGTCAAGAAAATACATACTGGCTTCTGTGTCTAGGATGTATGAAGAGGAAGAATAAACAGAAATTTTGCAAGACATGAGCGTTTCTATGTAAAGAGAAACTCTTATGCACCGCTCTGATGGACCAGTTCTTTGGGTAATTTTTTTTTTTCAAATGTATTATTTTGAATCTGCTGCCATCTAGTGAGAATAACTAATTTCTCAAATTCAGTTATAAATACAGTATGAATCAAGATATAGTTCACGAGCAGCAGGGCCAGTGAGCTTCTCTGAAAAGTGAGAATTGCAAGGTCCGATCCAGCTCTCTGCCCACCTGTAAATGGCCCAGTGGTACTGTAGCTGGTGGGTTAGGTGTGGGCAACTTTGGTACTTGTGTGGTGAACCCCTGGCTATGTAGCTAGGATCAGCCTAAAGCCACCACTGGAAAACAGTTGTATCTTGACAATTATTATTCACAGCAATGCCAATTGCTGATTAAACTATTAGATATCACTTTGTTTCTAACATTTAGAGATGTGTAATTAGTTCAGATCTGTGGATAATGATCTATCTACAGGCAGAAACCAAAAAAATTATTAGACAAGATGAGTGAGGTAATGTCTTTTATAGGATCAACTTCTGTTGGTGAAAGACACAAGCTTTTGAGCTCACACAGAGTTCTTCTTGGTCTGGGAAAGGTACTCAGAGTCACAGCTAAATTCAAGGTGAAACAAATTGTTTAGCATAAGGAGTTAACGTGTTGTAACAGATAATTCGAGGTGAAGTGGGCAGTCCACAGCTCTGCAGTCGTAGGACACAGGAAGGTTAGTGGGTTATAGACTGTTGTACTTGATACCAAGTACTCATGCTTGTAGTTGTAGAGTTTACAGTCTAAAGTCAGTTTGTCTAATATCTATAATTTGTGTCTATCTGGTACACTCATTTGATCTAGTGCTGTTAGGCTACACAAAACATCCGTGTCCTTCAGTATTTCTTGAATCTTGCAACGTCTCTTGCCTTCCTTTAGTCTAGATCAAACCAGTTAAATTATATTACTTTAATTTCCTAATTCCCTTCAAAATAGTTGTGACCAGATGAACAAATTAATTTACAATTTCTCACAAAATGCTGAGTGAATCTCTTTCCAAGATACTGTACCTCCACCCCACCCACCCAGAGCAAATCCCAGCAAATCAATGTTTTGGTTTGCCATATATCACTTTCACTTAGGTCATTTGGGGGGGGGGGTTAACCCTTTCGATATATACTATAAGTCCTCTGAAGTATTTATTTGCGTGTTTAAACAGGTAAATAGTCTGCTCTACCACACAAATTTATAAATGAATTTATCAAGTTCTGTGAATCATAAAGAAAATGTGAACTTCAGAACTTGTATCGACATTCCAGAAAGCAACATCTTGAATAAACAATGCTTCACCACCATTGACTTTGAGTTGACATGACAGATGTGTTAAGCCTGCATCAGTTAAAAATAAAACAGATGTGTACCCCTAAACAGGAGGGTGCCTGGGACACCTTGTGTATTGTGCATCCTGTGCACACTTGCCTCTGTCAATGGCTAGATTAAATTAGCATATTAGTTCAAACCAGCTATGGAGGATGTTGACAGATGTGGCAACCACATGCAGTATCTTTGGGGACTATCCTATGAACTTTGTGAAGATTCTGTGTATTGTGGTGGGCTAGGGATTGTATATACTCCATGAGGGAGAGTTACCACAGCTCCTCCAGGAGCTACAAACAATGAAGTGGGGGTAATTTCTGCAGTTCCTGGAACTGTAAACAGCCCCAGAGAATTACAGCCCCATGGGGTGGTTGGCATATACTGGTTCAGGCTGTGTTTCAAGAGACGCAGGAATAAAGAGAACTGGAAGTATAAAGGTCCACCATGAACTGACATGAGCCTTCTTTTTGATTCAACAAATGGACAAGGATTGAGAGATTAGGCCAAAAGAAATCTGATGAGGTTCAACAAGGACAAGTGCAGAGTCCTGCACTTAGGACAGAAGAATCCCATGCACTGCTACAGGCTGGGGACTGACTGGCTAAGCGGCAGTTCTGCAGAAAAGGACCTGGGGATTACAGTGGACGAGAAGCTAGATATGAGTCAACAGTGTGCCCTCATTGCCAAGAAGGCTAACAGCATATTGGGCTGCATTAGTGGAGCATTACCAGCAGATCGAGGGAAGTGATTATTCCTCTCTATTTGGCACTGGTGAGGCCACATCTGGAGTACTGTGTCCAATTTTTGGCCCACACTACAAAAAGGATGTGGACATACTGGAGAGAGTCCAGCAGAGGGCAACAAACATTATTAGGGGGCTGGGGCATATGACATATGAGGAGAGGCTGAGGGAACTGGGTTTATTTAGTCTGCAGAAGAGATGAGAGAGGGGGGATTTGATAGTAGTCTTCAACCATCTGAAGGGGGGTTCCAAAGAGGATGGAGCTAGGCTGTTCTCAGTGGTAGCAGATGACAGAACAAGGAGCAATGGTCTCAAGTTGCAGTGGGGGAGGTCTAGGTTAGATATTAGGAAAAAGTAGTTCACTAGGAGGGTGGTGAAGCACTGGAATGGGTTACCTATGGAGGTGGTAGAATCTCCATTCTTAGAGGTTTTTAAGGCTCGGCTTGACAAAGCCCTGGCTGGGATGATTTAGTTGGGGTTGGTCCTGCTTTGTGCAGGGAGTTGGACTAGATCACCTCCTGAGGTCTCTTCCAACCCTAATCTTCTAGGATTCTAAGGCCTTTTATCCAAGGGGCAGACCCAACTCTGCTGATGGGTTGGAAGGACTGGAACCTGCTAGGTCTCCATAGGACTGATGGGGGAGCTACCGCTAAAGTGTTTAGATCCTTTTATTGGTTTATATGTTCTCAGTGTTGCTTTTATCCTCCAATAAATGTAGTCTTTTTTGAAAAAGCAGGACGGTCACTTGTAACTGCTGGCACTCATTGCTCGTAGGCCTTAGAGAGAAGCAAACTGCAGGGGCTGGACTGTGGGTCAGACCTGCTGGGAGAACAGGGAATTGCAGGGGAGCTGTAGCCTAAACCCCTAATCAAAAGGTAGTGGGACATGGGTCCTTGCCCACAGCAAGGCAACAGCTAAGGCTTTCTTTGACCTAAACCATGGAGGGGTATCTGGATTTCTGTACCATCTCTTACCTTTCAAGACCTGGCAAACTTACAGAAAGAAATGTGTATATATACAAAAACATGAACAGTATTGCTTAAGATAGTAACCATCACCAATACACAATATACAGTTATTTAAATACATGTAATACACCATAAGCCAGTTTAAAATATGGACTTGAGGAGAAAAGAGTCCGGTGTTGAAAGATAGGGTTTGGAAATTTGCTGCCACCCTGTGGCAGGCATCTGTACATTCTTGTAATATGAAAACTAAAACTTTGAACCAGTGAAGAAGAGAATAGTTCGGTGAAGTAAAGGAAAATCTCCACAAGTAGTATAATATGGTACAAGACTTTTGTATACTTGGGATCTATATTTCAAACATAGGCACTTAAAAAGGAAGCCTAAATCTCATACTATATAACTATACATTTCAAGAGAGGAGTTTGGCAGCCTTATAGATTGGTATATGGACAGGTCACATTTGGTTGATTACCTGTTAACTACTATCCATTTGAACTTCAATTAGGAGAAGGGTTTTTGTTGGAGTTATTTCAATTTTACTCCCAAATATCAAATGGAGGATTTTTTAATTCCCTTTTATCTGAGATAAAACAAAGGGTGAAATTCATCCTGGTGTGGAAAGCCAGTTCAAGAACCTCAAACTCATAACCCTATGACACAGTTGTGTGTGTGCACATGATGGATGGGCTACTTTACACCGTGCTCATTTGCGAGGTGGCTTCATGTCAGCTCACGCTCTCCTCTATTCTATATATTTGATATAGTGAATTCCCTCTCCTCTATTGCTGTTAGCTAGGCATTCAAAGTTCCTAGCATTTGGGGAACTCAGTATCCCTCGGTCTATAATTTTTTATTTTATTAGGGAAACCAAACTCAAACAAAAGTAATTGCCAAACATTCTGTGTTTGGCAACTGATTTCAGACACTGCAAAAAGTAAATTGAAAATATTGTGTTCTTAAATGAGAGTTTATATATATTTGCTCTAGCAAGATCTCTAACGTGTTCTCTTATATAATAAATACAAACACTCCAATAAAATAAAATAAAAATGTTTTATGTTGTCATTGTCATTTCAACTTCTCTGTTCTATAATAGAAATGTTTCAGAGTAGCAGCCGTGTTAGTCTGTATCCGCAAAAATAACAGGAGTACTTGTGGCACCTTAGAGACTAACAAATTTAGTCTCTAAGGTGCCACAAGTACTCCTGTTATTTTTATAATAGAAATGTTTCCACTATATTATGATAGTTGAAACATTTTGACTGTTGATTGAGTCAATAAAATAAAAATGAAATTTCAACCTTATTAAAACAAGATACCAATTCTGATTTCCTGAGGTGATGAGCACCAACAAGTCAAAGTTAAGTCAGTAAAAAGTACAGGCTACTTCTCTGGAGGTGCCCGAACATTAATTTAGGTGTGTAACTTAAAGCATGTATTTTGACCTCAGTACTTAAAATAGCTTTTCCCTAAAGAACCAAACCAAAGTTGCTGCCTTACATTTGTTTTTAAATGAAAGAACAGTTACTTATCATACAGCAACTGATTCTTCAAGATGGATTTCATTCCTGGCATGCATGTACCCCATGCATGTGAGTTGGGATTCTTTTGGCTAGCAATGTCCACCGCGATTACATGTGAGCCCTGCCTGTCGAAGGGCATAAAGAGCAGAGTGGGCCAAACCATCTTTCAGATCCTTCTGTAATGCAGAATCTCAGAGGAGTCAGACACATGGTAGCAGGGAATGAGGGTGGGTGGGGAATCCATATCATCTTGAAGAAACAGTTACTGTAAGATAAGATTGTCTTCTGGGGATTGTTCATACAGATTCCACTCGGTGCCTAACCAGCAGCTGTCTGCTGCTGATACAGGCTTATGTGAAATGGGCTGCACACCTCAACATGTCCAATAGGACCAGGGTGGGAAGGAATGTAAGTACTGGGGGGAGGATACAGAATTTGTCCAGAGGAGTGACATATGGAACATCACTTGGGGATGTGTCCCTCTCGGAGGCAAAATAGGCACCAGAAGTGCCTGTCATTAAGTAGTAATGAAGCTTTGTAGAAAAAGCATGTTTGGAATACTAAGGATTTTGCTTCTGCCATATTGCTAAAGCCCCAGGTGTGGGTGCCTAACCACTTAAAATACATTTTTATATACACAATCAAAGAACTAACTGTATGAACTAATACTAGCACAGTGCAGAGAAGCAGGAGGACACTGGATGGGTTCCATCACAATGCCACATCTGGTAAGAAGGATCAGGGGGGTCATTGGGACTGTTCTGCCCTTCATGCCCTCAGGTGGCATGAAGATAGAGGCACGGCCCCAATGGATTGCTGGCCAAAAGGATCCGATCTCAGATGCAATCGCCAGGAGTGGATCCATGTGGAAGAACTTTGCAAAAAATATGAAGGTGACAATCCTGTATCTTTGTCAAATTTTTCTTTGCAATTCTAAGTAGGGCTTTTCTGAAGTCAAATGGGCTGCTTCTTTTGGGAAGCTAAATACCTATTGAAATTCAGGATCCTGAATTTCAAAAACCTCTATCAAACTGGGTAGACCCAGTGCATAATAGTTTAGAGGCAGCAAGTTTAAAAGGATACTTATTTAAAAATAAATAAATAAATTTAACCTGAGAAAATCCTTAGATTGAAATTTGAAAGGAATTAAAAATCTAATACGTTATCATATATGCTGTTTACTTGTTGTATTTCTTTGATCTTATGTGATGAAAGAACACTAATCTTTTGTTTCTAGACAATTTCAATTTCAAGACCTTATGCAATAAAACACTAATTTGAAATCCAGTTAGACCCAAATGTCCTTTTAACTTCTATAGGGATTGTATATGTTGAAAGTACTTCATATTTCATCAAATTGATCACGATTTGCCCTTATACTGAAATACCTGGCATTTAACAATGTTGCTATTCATGTAGCAAATTCAATTTTTTATCAAGTTTTAAATGTATATAGGATCTCGCCAGGCGACTTCACTACTTGTATTCTGTCCTCTTGGCTGACCAAGATGAAATAGCAATCCTAAAATGCATGAAATACTGAGTCTGAAGTCTTTACTATTTACAAAGAGCACAAGTTAAGAAATACAGCATTGACATTTTTTCACTTTAAAAAATGATGTGAAATCAGGGAATAACCAAGAAGTAAATTCTGAAATAATTCATTCAGTCACTGTGCAGCAGATGACTTTATACACCAATAAGGAAAACATGTTTGTGTAGGATGGAAAAAAATGGTCTATACAGGTAGTGACTACGACATATTTTCAATAATTCTTGTTAATGCCTTTCAGGAACAAAAAATCATCTGTAAATACATACTGTACCAGTTTATTCCCCCGAGGTAGGGGGCTCTCATACAGCAAACCCCTCAGACAACTGTATAAAATTCAATGTCATTAAAAGATAATATAGCACAAGGAATGAGACTACTCAGTGGTCAGATAACCAATATAGACGAAGTACTTTTACAAATTTGTAGTTACCTCACTGGTGAAGTGGCAATTTAAAAAAAAAAAAAAAAGTGAAAGAATGTAACCAGAAGTGACTTGTGCCAGATGAGCCTTAAGTCCAGAAAGGGAAAGAGCATCACACTGTAGGGTGACTATATCCATGTACTGTGTTCCTTTCCTCCTAAAGCCCTGGGATTAACCACATTCATTTTGCACCTTTGAGCTCATGTACACTCTGCCCCATTAATCCATCTTGGACTATTAACATGCCAAATATATTAACTGTTTTCAAACAGCTATTTCTCTTCCCCCCAAAAGAACATGCCCTGACATTCTGCAAAGGGTGAATCTGGTAAAGTGAATTGCTATAGTCAATACTGAGCAAGCAGCCGTGTTAAGATCCTGTACTTACAGCCAGCAGAGCTAGAAGACACCTGCTGGAAGTCCAGGCTCCCCAATTATATAAAATACTTGAATGTACCCTTCATGCATCACAAGATATTGAACTTCAAAATAACCAATGGATTTACAAAAATATTTCTCCTGTCACGCAGAAGTCTGTACATGGTAACTAAGATGGCCACTACAGCTGGAAGGATAATAAAGAGCATAATGCTTTCTAAAACTCAGCATAAAAAAAAAAAAATACAACGTGGTGTGTGTATAGATTAGGGGTGGGCAAACTTTTTGGCCCGAGGGCCACATCTGGGTATGGAAATTGTGAGCATTCATGGCCCGCCATACAAAATTGGGGGTTGGGGTGAAGGCTCTGGCTAGGGGTGCAGGCTCTGGGGTGGGGCTGGGTAGGAGGGGCTCTGGGCTGGGACCAAGGGGTTCAAAGGGTGGGAGGGGAATCAGGGTTGGGGCATGGGAGGGTGTCAGGGGTGCAGACTCCAGGCAGTGCTTACCTCAAGTAGCTCTTGGAAGCAGCGGCATGTTCCCTCTCCGGCTCCTATGCGGAGGCATGAGCAGGCGGCTCTGCGCACTGCCCCATCCGCAGGTGCTGTCCCTGCAGCTCCCATTGGTGTTGGTTCCCAGCCAATGGGAGCTGTGGGAGCAGCACCTGGGGCAGGGGCAGCATGCCGAGCCCCCTGGCTGCCCCGACATGTACGAGCCAGAGGGGGGGACCTGCCACTGTTTCCAGGAGCTGCGCGGAGCCACGGCACGCACACAGCGGGGCAAGCCCCAGACCCTGCTCCCCGGCAGGAGCTCGAGGGCCGGATTAAAACGGCTGAAGGGCCAGATGCAGCCCCCAGGCCATAGTTTGCCCACCCCGGTGTAGATAAAGATTTTACTAGCACTTTTTTGGGATGACCTGGATAATTCATGGTTTCTCCCACTTGTGAGTCACGCAGCCATTGCACACTCATGCCAATAAAACCTTTATACCAACACAAGATCTATATTACACAAAATCTTTTCCTCCCCTTAGAGGAATCTATGATATGTATATTTGGCAGGTAGACATTTTAAAAATGAACATCTGGCTGCTTGAATTTCAACCTTAAAGAGAGAAAGTTGAACTATTTAACAAAAAACTTAATTACCCTTTATCACCCTACTTTTCCTGTTAAGATATAAAAGTAACTTCAATGTATATTCTGAGACTAGCAAAATATTTTCATTTTTATACTTAAAACAATGGTATTCTTATTACATACCTACTGTATTTTTCCAGTGTTATTAGTACTTAGAAAACATGAAGTGAATATTCCTCGGTGAACATCAGTTTACAAGCCATACAGTGTTATGCTATAACAGAATTACTTGTATGAGCCTGAAGTGCTCATTTGTTACAGCTGTGCAAAACAAGAGTATTTAATGTTTACCAACAGGCAATTATTTATTACAGCTGAGAACTCTACATACAGTATTGCACACGTTATAGATGGACTGATTAACAAAACTATATTCATACATAAGTTACTAGCATTTACATAAATGTTCTTTAATAGATTGTGCGTTAGGTGCTTTAGTAAATATGACAATTCTCTTCAGAGACTATTTCACAGAATATAAAAGTATAAACTTTCACTCACAGAGCATATACACAAACCCATGAATATGCAAAAGCCCTCAAGAACTCAAAAACAGAGTTAGAGTGAATACAGGGATAGCACTTTTACCAACCACCTGTTACATTTTTTTTTTTTTTTAAACTTTCCAATAAGGAATAGATTTACAAATGAGAGAATTAGTCTATCATTGGGACTATTTTAGACATTAGCTCTACAATACCACATAGACTTGATTTTTTTGGCAGGAATGGAGAACGGTGGCATTAGAAATTCAAATCTACTGAGCTTGTTCTCATGTTTTCCCCATATACTTTGTTACTATTCTATAACTACTATATATAATAAAGCAACTATTTGTGTATGACAGTTGATAAAGGAAAACTCCAGTGTTTTTACATCAAAATTGCATACATTACAAAATAATTAAAATTCAAGTATGAATATTAATTAAGCAATACACGTGGAAGCTTCAACCTTCTATTCTTGTGGGCTGTGCTGACTACTGCAGGGAGGATGCCACAGATTTATCTCCTCCTCCCTCAGCCAGTTCTAGCTGCATTTCTACTCCTTCAACCGGTAACAGCCCACAGTTCTCCCTCTCAAGTACCAATAAACAGCTCCCCAGAATAAATTCACCGTTGGACAGTCAATCTCCAGGCTTTATGCCTTATTCAGTCCCATCTCCTTCCCTCACTCCAACTCCTTCCTTATTTAAAGCCAGCATTCAGGTATTCCTTGTGAGCTCCCTTCCACCTCAGTCTCCTCCCCTCCCCCCCAACTTTCAGCTCAACTACTCTAGTAACAATAGCTTCTTCCCCTCTCTACTCCTCCTGCAAGCTGCACAAGTGAGTGGCTTGATGCATTTGTGGCCACTTAAATTACCCTGGCTTTCCGGAGGGATCTTAATGAGCAAGAGGGGGATTAAACTAGTTTCTATCAAAGCAAATGGCGTCTTCTATGCAATAAGTTTTGTCTTCCCTTAAATTAATGCCTGGTGTCAGTTTAACAAAAAAGCTAATTTCATTGATTTTATACAGCTCATAAAGATTCTGAGGTGTTTTTTAAACTACAGTGAAATTTTCCTTTTACAAAGTTACCTTCACCCCAAACAATTGTTGAACAGAATTTAGAGTCAACCTTACCAGGGAAAACCTAACATCTACTCAAGTTACCAATGAGGTTTGAGCTCTGACAGAAAGTCAGTCATGAGTATGATCACAGGAAGTGACAAAATTCCTTCCACCATCATAAAACAATTTCCTTGGGTGACCAGACAGCATAGGGGGAACACATACATGTACTGGGTTGGAAGCAGTTTAGGAATTTTGCTGTCTTGGTCAACTGGAGGCAAAGACAGATACATGGGATGTGGGAAAAGGAGGCCTATGCACATTCTGCCTTAACATTCAAATGGTTGAAGATGTTGCATTATTCTGGAACACCACACTACTTGTCTTCCTGGCTGCAGCAAGGAGATTGTGCTTGCTACAAGGAAAGGAAAACATTTACATAGGCACTAAGATAACTCACAATGAAAGGGTGAGCATAACTTTAGAGACTTGAATTAGCTCATTCCAAGATGTAGCCACGGTTGGTGACATAACATATGAAAATTTTCGCACTAGAAGGCAGGATTTCCTCCCTCTTAGAGCTTATTAATTTTTCTTTGAGAACAGATCACCAGTAAATCCATACTCAACTATCAAGGGGTGAAGACATTGGAAACCTCTGTCAGATACATACCTTCTTTTGTGTGTGTGTTCTTTTCAAATGAGTAAGTTAATTCTGAAGCCTATTCGTACATATACAGTCCTACCATTTTCTTCTAATTAAAGCAGAATGCATACGGAGTGTGTTCTTACAAACACTTTTTGGGGGGCGGGTAGGGGTGAAGGAGAGGGAAATGACAAGAAAAGGAGGAATATTGAGATTTATTTCCCTTCACATATGAAAACACATATAGAAGTGCTACTGCACCTTGCTGTTCTTACCATCTAGAGACAAATTCACCCCAAATTACTGCATAAATACACTAGTGCTGAAATTTAACACACAGGTTACATTTCCAAAATGCATTCGCTTTATTTTCCTTGAAATGCAGCAACACTTTACAAAGCCTAAAAACCTGAAAGAAATGTGACAGCTTTAGAAAGTCACACTGATGAAGTGTTTCATGGTGTTAAAAGCCAAGGTAATAGTCCTGAGATTTCAAATATTAAAGCTTTCTCCACAGCCACATGTTCCTTTAATGTTTGGATTATTGAAAACAAATTCACTGGATAGTTTGTCTTCTACATAGTCCATTTCAGTTCCTAGAAGTGTCAGCTGTGCTTTCTTTTCAATAAACACTCTGACTCCTTGAATGGGACAAAAACAAAACAACTGTTATGTAATCTGACATAGGTCTTGTGTTACAGTACAATCTGGTAGATAACTGATATAAAATGAAGCTAAAAACTGAGGTCTGTCAGTGAAATTATTGCTGCATTTTCTTACTACTTTCAGGATATTCATCCTTTTCTTGCCTCTGCTATAGAACTCAAGTTGAGATTACTATCACTTGCTATCTGTAAATGGTTGAGTACTGATATTATGGTATATTTATTTACACTTCATGAGGGGTCATGCCAATGTAATTGTGTAACTGTGCGATAAAGTGCAGCTTTCACACTCCCACAGACTGGAATAAGATGTAAATTTTTAATACACCTCTACCCTGATATAACACTGTCCTCGGGAGCCAAAAAAATCTTACTGCGTTATAGGTGAAACCACGTTATATCGAACTTGCTTTGATTTGCTGGAGTGCGCAGCCCTGCCCCCCAGGAGCGCTGCTTTACCGTGTTATATCTGAATTTATGTTATATCGGGTCGTGTTATATCGGGGTGGAGGTGCAGTGAGAGTAATTAACCCTTGGAAGAATTTAAAGGGCCATGGTGGATTCACCATCACTGACAATTGTTAAATCAAGATTGCATTTTTTTTTTTTAAGACTTATGATGTAGGAATTATTTTTGGGAAGTCCTATGGCCTGTGTTACACAGGAGGTCAGACTAGATGATCACAATGAACCCCTCTGACCTTGGTGTCTATGAATTATGTTCATTAATCCATTTCTACTGGGATTACTAACATTCCAAAACTCTACACTGCTTTCAAGCAGATGATTTTTTTAAAGAAAACCTGCCTCAAAAATATTTTCTTATTTCCTTCTCAAATGGATTATCCTTCCCCTTGCCAAAATTATATGGGTGAAGCTGTGTTACTAGCAATATTTAGTTCTGTACTAATGGGAGGTGTAAGGTCCATCCAATATACTATAAAGTAAAACAATCAGGGCTAGGAATTAGTGCTTCTAAAGTCTTAGTAGCCGGAAATCCTGCCTGTTCCAATAACATACAGAAGTTTTACAGGCTGCAGGATGCTGAACATTAAGACTGCAGTTCTGATTATAGACTATTTATGATTTCTCATTTTAATAAGCCAATTTGGCTTTGTAGATGAAAAAATAAAAAATACCAATAATGATAAACCCAAGAAGGGAATCCATTAGTTTATATAAAAGCAGTGTTTTTGGAAGGTCCTTTGTTTCATCTAAGTATATTCGGTGCCAGTGTATATCAATGTAACCCAGGGATGCAGCAACCCCAGGGGCCTGGAGCCACCAAGGTTAGCCAAAAGAAGTAGGCTGTGCTGACAAAGAAGTGCTTGTGACAAAGTCTGCTGGAGGATGTGCTCCACCAAGCAACCTGCACAAGGAGGATCCTATGATACTCAAGCATTAACTTAAAGCTGCCACCCCACCACCAGATGTAAACATAGCCTCCCAGGCCCTGGAGAACTCCAACCCATGGTACAGCCTGGACATATGGTGGGGAGGGAAGAGGATGCAATTTGTACCCTCTGGGCTAGCAGTATTTAATTTAATCCAGGAAGTTTTAACAAGTGGGTACTTTTACAATGGAATCTAAAGTAACAGCAATTCCTACTAGGGTATCCAAGGATTTCTCTCAGTAATTTCATGCAGCTAGTAAATTCTAGCCTCTCCCTCTTCTGCATTACAGTTTGGAAGTTTAGTAATCAAGTTATTCTGCACCTGCCTTCCCCCCCTATTTACTGCTTCAAATAGATAAAAACAAATAAACACTCACCATCTTGAACTACTTCTTCATCAGAGTCGCCTTTTGCTTTTGTATATTTTAACATGTATGAAAGTCCATTACACCCCCTTGTACGGACTCCAACTTTCACACCTACCTGAAATATAAGAGTTTTATTCACTTTTATTTAAATGTACAGTGTGCCAGCAGAGAGTTGGAAACTCAGTGCTCGAATCAACTCGATAGCTACCACTCAATGATTTTCCCCTGTCATCTAGGGTTAAAATTAGGATGAATTCATTTTAGGAATGAAGAGCCAAAATGTCTTGGGTTTCTTTTTTTGGTACAGACCGACTAGAAAAGTGAGTCAGAACTTTTAAGTTATAAAATGAATAATATATACTTAAACTGAAGCCTAACTCCTATGCACTACACTAGTACAATTTATACCTATAATTCTACACTAGTGGTAGTAATAGTGGTGAAAATGTCAATGGAGCAGAGGCACTTCTACCATCATATTGTCAGGGTTAGCCTGAGCCCTGCTTCTGCTACAACTTCCATTCTACTTTTGCTATCACATGAAGTGTTGCAATGGTGGAAAGCTACACATATAAGTTTTCCTGTTGTGGACAAAGACCTACAGTGTGTAAAAATAGCGTTCTAATGTTATTCACTAGTAAAACTGTTGGCACCCTTGTAGGTGTTTGGTCTTATAAGCAGTTTGGATGAGAAAATCTTGCTTCAAAGCCAAATGGTTTTATGACTTCAAATGAGACAGTTTGTTTATATAGTACTGTCAGTCCACAACACTTTACAAACTTGAACACTCACTCACCATAGAAAGGAAGCCAGTTCTAGGGCTTAATGGGATGCATTCCAAATTCTCTCAACCGGCTCTCATCCGTCCCAGTAAAAAAAATCACAGTACAGATCTTCTGCATGCCTGTTGCAATGAGTTGCAGGCTGGCGCTTACTTCTCCTCATTGTAGGAGCAATTGAAGCAATTTACGTAATGCTGGCAAGTTTGAGTGTGAGCCAAATACAGTTATATTTTCACAGCATAGTTATGCTGATTAGTATATTTCTATTTCACAGTATATTAAAAAGTTACATGGATTGCAATTTTCATTAGCCATATTACCACTCAGTCTTCACAACTCAGCCCTTCCCATTTTTAAGATCTGCTCAACATTGACCCAGCAAGCCATTCTGACTCATAATTCAGTTAATCTATTCTAACTACTAACTACACATAGATCAGACCAAAAGAACATCTGCATAAACAACAGTTGAAGAGTAGCTGCCAGGGACACGTGGACCAGAAAACACTCTGCACAGTGACACTGTCTATTCCGAACAGCCATATTGTACCCTACACATGAAATCTTTACTACATAATTATGAGTAAGGGAGGAAGAGAAATAATCTGTATAATTATTGTGTTGGACAGTGTTAATGGTTGCCACCAACAAGATCTTTAATTTATGACAATCACAGACCTTGTAAAAACTGATGGGCATGTAACAATTAAATGCCCCTGTATGCAGTGATAACTGGAAACAAGCAAGCTACCACCCAAGGCAACAGCCACATGGCAATGTCGATCAGAAGCTAAACCATGTGGGCTAAGAGTGTTCCTTGGGACTAGTTACAAACACAGGGACGAGGGACTTGACTGGTTGTAGTTGTGTGTGTGATAAACAGAAAGCGAGAGAAGTAGTTGTGAGAGTGGCCCTGGTAAGAAGATAAGAGACAGACTTTCTTTTGGGCATAGTACTTGCTGGAGCAGACTTGGATCTCTGAGTAAGGAAAATACCTGCTGTTTGTTTTTATTGTGTTCAGAGAAACAGGACTTTGTGTACATTCATGTAAATAAACAGGATCACACCAAAGAAATACCTGACTATTGGCATCAATGTCTTCTCCTAATGGAAACAAGCAAGGCCCCAAATACTGGCTCCCCCTCAGGCCAGAAGGGGAAACATTATGTGGACATAACATACTTCACAACAGAATAACCCGCTTTGAGAAATTTAGAAGTTTCATTAAATTATTTGAAGAATACCTTCACATCAGTAGTTGGAGATCTCTTGCCATACTAGGAAATTACCTTATTAGCATCAACAAATTAGACTAGTTTCATGAAAGTGGTAGTATGAACATACTTTAAAATTTTGTTAAACCTTTAAGGAATGCATGCTGGAGTTTAATCTGTCTCAAAGATTATGACAGTTGACTTATTGTCATTATACTCATTTCCCCCCACCTCATTCGATTTTTGTATATGAAAATAAAGCTTGTTGGATAAATGCATTTATTAAAAGATAAAGGAAGATCTCATGTCTAAATGGTGTCCACAATGATTGTTTCAAGCTGCATTGTTTTACACTGATCACAAGTACTTCACAGACAGCTGCTAGTATAATAATAAATAAGAGTGCTCTTCATAAGGTAAGCTAAAAAATATTAGAATAGCATACAAGAAAGCCATCCATTTGTACTTACATGATCAGGTTTATCTTTAAGAAGCTGTTTTATCTTATGTACAGCTGACGGAGTCTGAAAAATAAAGAGATTGTATTAACTTTTTCCTGCTTTGAAAAATGTTAAAAGTTCTGAATAATATTCAGTCTTTTACTGCTTCTACTGTCCATTGCAAATAAAAACTCAGTTTCATTCCAGCTTCACAGCTCTCAAGTTTTCAGTTCAGCCTCTCCTCCCACGTTAAAAGTCCACCCCTCGCATTGGTGTCACTAGCGAGAGTATAAACTAGCCATTCAACTTGTTGTGTTTTGCGATTTCAAACTACAATTAACATCCTAAATTGCATAATTTTAAGCTGTTTTTCAGACGTAGACTCAGAGTTTGTCTACACTTACCGGAGGATCGATGCTGCGGCGATCGATGCATCAGTAGTTAATTTAGTGAATCTAGTGAAGACCCGGGAGAGCTATCGATGGTCGCTCTCCCGTTGACTAATGTACTCCACCTGATTGAGAAAAGTAGGGGGAGTCAACGGGAGAGCATCTCCCGTCGACGTCGCGTAGTGTGGACCCCACAGTAAGCAGATCTAAACTACGTCAATTTGAGTTATGCTATTCACATAACTCAAATTGTGTAGCTTAGATCAAATTTTACCTTTAGTGTAGACAAGGCCTCATAGAATTAACCTGGTTAATGCACATGAGGATTTACTGAAAAGAGCAGAGTTTATAAATTAACTTCACCATAAGCTGAAAACATAATATAAAGGTGATCAAATAACCCCCTGCTTTCCACCAGACAGACTACACATTTGTAGATAGTAAATGAACATCACAGGAAGTTTGGGACTAAAATTTAGATTCTCTTTTTGAAAAATACAGACTGAAAATTGAGAAACTTCTTGAGAAGCTCACCACAAGATTTTTAATTTTTTTAAGTTTGCAACCATATAGTGCAATATCGTGCTGAGTGAAATGTTAGAATAACTAAACATAGATCGTGAGACTGAGAATTTTGAAATTCTTTCAGTTTAAGATACAATACATTTTCTTGTGTTATTAAACTATGATTTTTAATCTAACAGTTTCTATGAGAAGCTAGCCAGACTCTGGCTCTGCAGAAATCAGTCTTATCAAGGTCTAGGTGCCACAGAACTGGCTTCAGAAACAAATAAAGCCAAAGAAGTCTACTTTATATACCTGCAAGTTGCCTGATGTTCAATCACCAGGGGAACACAGGAATTGCAATACCAGAGACCAAACATATCTAGTTCAATAGCATGTCTCCCATAGTGAAAATTGGCAGCTAATGCAAATAAAAATATAAGCCCTCATAATGGTATAAATCTACCAAAAGAAAGCCAAAATTGACAAATATATTCTCCCACTTATCAATGGTGAGCAAGAAATTTCCATGGTGAATAGGGGGCAGTTTCTACAGAAGTTTAGTTTTCTTTTAAAAAAAAAAAAATAATCTTGCTTTTATAGTTGTGAAGATAACCTTCTCAAGTCGAAATAACTGTACTCTGATGCAGTTTTCCTTCTGAATCTGATAAGACCATCAACTAAGTCTTATGTCACCATTTCAGCACACAGCCCATTTCAGCACACAGCTCAAGTGAGCAGATCATGCACTGAGGTGTTCTGAAGTTTAAACCATTTTGTGTCTTAGTTTTGAGGAGTAAAGCTTTACATCTGTAATTTGTAAATTTTTAATCAATTCCTTCCAAGCCTGTCCCCCAAATCCTATATGCATTTGGAGTGTTGGCAGCTATTCAGATAAGTCTTCTGGATAATTTTTCAAGGTTAATCTATATACTGAAGGGAAACTTCTTGACCCAAGCTGGAAATCAGTTTATGCCCAAATAGTCCTTTGGCGTCATATTGTATTCTTGCCAGTAACTGTCACAGATAACCACTAGAATTTTTTTTATTTTGTAGGTTTGTTTTTTTAAATTAAAAGAGATACGTAAGGTTATGAGTGCAAGATAATTAAAATAATGTTATGGTTGAAACCTCAAATCACTCACTACACAAAAGGCAAGCTTCCTTCAAGACAATATCAACTTCCTCCAGAAACTCTGCAATGTTAACAACCTCCCTCTGAACATCATTCTTGCCACCATGGTGGTCACCTCCGTACACGCCAACATTCCTCATCATAATGGCATTGCTGCCTACCTAAAATACCTACAAGAGAACTTACAACACTTGGATATCCACCCTAAACACATTGTCAAACTCACCCATTTCATTCTCACTCACAACTTCACATTTAATACCACACACTTTGTCCAAACCATGGGAACAGAAATGGGTACTAGGATGGCTCCCCAATAAGTCAACCTCTGCATGGGCCACCTTGAGGAAGAATTTCTAGAAAAACTAATCATGAAATCAATGATATACCTGAGATAGACTGATAATATTTTCATTGTCTGGACAGAAGACCTAAACTCCTTCAGATTTCCACCACAACTTGAACCACCACCACCCATCCATCAAACTCTCTCTAGAACACTCCCACATCAGAATCAACTTCCTGTACACCAGGGGTGAAAGTAACAAATTTCTTACTGGTACGGTCATATAGCAACCCCTCTTCCCAACTCCACTCCTATATACTTAACTTCATGGATCCCTTTGCATAACTCTGATACAGTAGCTGTCTACTAGAGTATTAGTAGTAGCTTTAAAGGTATGTCTACACAGATGATGTTAAAGCTCCGCAGCTCAAGTGCTGGGAAAGAGCTCTCCCCATGCAGTAATAAAACCACATCCACGAGGGGAACAGCTCCCAGCACTGTAGCACTGTCTACACTGCCACTTACAGTGCTGAAGCTTTTCTCACTCAGGGGTGTGAAAAACACCCCCTCTGAGAGATGCAAATTCAGCGCTGTAAAGCTGCAGCGTAGACAGTGCTACAGCGTACAGAGCCATGCTCCCAGCACTGGTAGCTATTCCCCTCACGGAGGTGGTTTTATTAGTCTCCCAGTGCTGGAGCCGCAACTACACGGCAGCGCTTTAATGACAGCTAAGTAGACATACCTTTTTGTGGATGACTTTTAGCTTGTTCATTTGTTGAGGCCTGGGGGTGTCACAGACCAACAAACAGCAGCAAGCCCCTCCAGTGGGAAAGAGATGCGAGATAGAGAAGTTTCACCCGGGGTGTCAGCTGCCTCGGAACCCAGCTTGCGTGCTGCCAAGCCCCACGCCTTGCCCCCTCCGCCCCGCCTCTGGCACACCACAGCTGCCTGCAACAGGGACTGCTGCAGAGACTCCCCCAAAGAGCCCGGACACTGGAGAAGGAAGGAGCGTCCCTGGCTCTGGTTCTCCCCGATTACAGCCAGGTGAGCTTTCCCTCCTGCAGCTGGCTAAAAAATGAATGAACCCAAGGGCTGGAAGCAGAGCGCAGCACCCTGGGCACAGAGCACAAAGCCACCCCTCCATCCTGCAGCGTGCACACAACACTCGCTCCCCAAGTTGCCTCGTCCCCCAAGGGCGCGCGCGTGTGGATCTGCATGCTGGTGCAGGTGGCCCTCAGGAGAACCAGCCCAAGAGCGAACCGGGTGGGTTACAATCACACTCCTGGGTCCTGCTCACATTGCGCTCCTTAGACCCCCCCCCCCCCCCCCCACCTGCTGCCTTTCAGCTCTCCTAATCTCCCAGGTCAACTCTGATTCCCTCTCCAACTACGCTTAGGGGTGGTCGGTTTGCTTACAGAGAGGGATGTTTCCTGCAAACAAGTGATAAATCAGATTTTTTTTGTTATTACTACAGTTAAACCTAGCCTATTTTACCAATTGGTACTGAATGCTTCAGACACTTTCTTACTGGTATGCCGTACTGGCCTGTACCGGCTTACTTTCACCATGATTGGCTTCAACAATGGAACCCTACAAATGACATTACACAAGAAACCCACGGATCACCACATTACCTCCACAGATCCAGCAACCACCTCAGACACACCAGAAAAATCTGTTCTCTACAGCCAGACACTCAGATACCACAGAATATGCTTTGAAGAGAAAGTCTAGGATACACTCCTTAACACACTACCAGAGAAGTAGATTGCACCATGGAAAAAGCCACCCAAATGCCCTGGAAAAAACCTGCTTCGATAGAGAAACAAACAAACAAGTGCATTGATGGCACACTGCTACCACCCCACACTGAAATCCATCTGGGGTATCAAATAATTATAACCCATATTTAATGGGCACCACGTCCTGAAAGAAATCTTTCCCAGCCACACTTGGCCTTCAAACAGCCCCCAGGCCTCGCCAAGCTGGGCATCAGAAGCAAGCTCCCCACAGACCAGGATACACCAGCTCGAAGTGGCACAAGAACTTACTACAACAGATGCAAAACTTGCAGACATATCACCACTGCAGTGATGATCAATTACTCCCCCCATGAACACATGTTTCAAGATTCATGGTATTACACATGCTTATCACAATATGTGGTGTACATCCTCTAGCACAGGGGCGGGCAAACTTTTTGGCCTGAGGGCCGCATCGGGTTTCGGAAATTGTATGGAGGGCCGGTTAGGGGAGGAGGTCGTGGCCCGGCCTCCACCTCCTATCCGCCCTCCCCGGGACTCCTGCCCCATCCAACCCCCCTGTTCCCTGATGGCCTCCCCGGGACCCCTGCCCCATCCACACACACCCCCCGTCGCTCCCTGCCCGCCCCCAGAACCCCTGCCCGCCCCCCACCGCCCCATCCAACCCCTCCTCTCATTCCTGACGGCCCCCCGGGACCTCTGCCCCATCCAACCACCCCTTCTTCCTGTCCCCTGATTGCCCCCAGAACCCGTGCCCCTGACTGCCCCCCACTGGCCCATCCAACCCCCACTCCTTCCTGACTGCCCCCCCCCCGGGACCCCTGCCCCCATTCAACCCCCCGTTTCCCCCCCTGACTGCCCCAACCCCTATCCACACCCCCGCCCCCTGATCACCACCCTGAACTCCCCTGCCCTCTATCCAACCCCCCTGCTCCCTGCCCCCTTACCACACTACCTAGAGCACCGGTGGCTGGTGGCGCTACAGCCACGCCACCCGGCTGGAGCTGGGCCATGCCGCCGCCACCACCGTGCAGCACAGAGACCGGGTCAGGCTGGGCTTTGCAGCTGCACTGCCCCAGGAACTCACAGCCCCGCCGCCCAGAGCACTGCGCCGGGGTGAGCTGAGGCTGCGGGGGAGGGGGGAACAGCAGGGGAGAGGCCGGGGGCTAGCCTCCCGGGACAGGAGCTCAGGGGCTGGGCAGGAGGGTCCCACGGGCCAGATGTGGCCCGTGGGCCGCAGTTTGCCCACCTCTGCTCTAGCACATCAAATGCCCCAACAACTTGGGAGAAACCAGACAATCACTACGCTGTCGAATGAACTTGCATAGAAAAATGATAAAAGACAAAAACACTTCATCACCCATGGGCAAACACTTTTCACTTTCAATATCTATCCACAAAGGAAAACTGCACATCTTCAAAAGGCGAGCCTGGGAACTTAAATTCATAACTCTGCTAGACATCAAAAACCATGGACTCAACATGGACATTGTTGTAATGAGCCATAAAACCAATTTGTAACACCCCCCTCCCCGCCTGCTCAACCTTAACTGCCCACTTCAAATCCCTTATGCATACCAATCTAACCCTCTAATGACCACTTTAAGTGGCCTCTTGTGTTCTGCCATAAATTTACCAATCTATCCCAACTTGTATTTAGCTCAGACACACTGATTTCCTTCCCCAGATCTGAAGGGCTCTGTGCAGCTCAAAAGCTTGTATGTTCCACCAACTGAAGTTAATCCAATAAAAAAAAAATATTACCTCACCTACCTTCTCACTCTCATAGAAGAAATTTAACATGAAAAAATGTCAGGCAATTCAAAATTATGTTTTTGAAAGCACTTGTATCTCACCTTCTCTTTCTGAAAACTCTAATTTTTAGGACTGATGCGATTAACTAAAAAAAATTAATCACGATTAACTGCAGTTTTAAATCGCACTGTTAAACAATAAAATACCAATTGAAATTTATTAAATATTTTTGGATGTTCTTCTACGTTTTCAAATATATTGATTTCAATTCCAACACAGAATACAAAAGTGTACAGTGCTCACTTACTATTTTTATTACAAATATTTGTACTGTAAAATGACAAAAAAAAAATAGTATTTTTCAATGCACCTCATACAATACCATAATGCAATCTCATTATCCTGGAAGTGCAACTTACAAATGTAGATTTTTTTTGTTTGTTACCTAACTGTACTCAAAAACAAAACAATGTAAAACTTTAGAGCCTACAAGTCCCATTCAGTCCTACTTCTTGTTCAGCCAATCACTAAGACAAACAAGTTTATTTACATTTACGGGAGATAATGCTGCCCGCTTCTTATTTACAATGTTACCTGAAAGTGAGAACAGGTGTTCACATGGCACTGTTGTAGCCATCATTGCAAGGTATTTACATGCCAGATATACTAAACATTCATATGCCCCTTCATGCTTCGGCCACCATTCCAGAGGACATGCTTCCATGCTGATGACCCTCGTTAAAAAAATAATGCATTAATTAAATTTGTGACTGAACTGCTTCGGGGAGAATAGTATGTCTACTGCTCTGTTTTATCCACATTCTGCTATATATTGCATGTTACAGCAGTCTCGGATGATGACTCAGCACATGTTATTCGTTTTAAGAACCCTTTCACTGCAGATTTGACAAAATGCAAAGAAGATACGAATGTGAGATTTCTAAAGATAGCTACAGCACTCGACCCAAGGTTTAAGAATCTGAAGTGCCTTCCAAAATATGAGAGAGATGAGGTGTGGAGCATGCTTTCAGAAGTTTTAAAAGAGCAATGCGCCGATCTGGAAACTACAGAACGCAAACCACCAAAAAGGAAAATCAATCTGGTAGCATCCGACTCAGATGATGAAAGTGAACATGCTTTGGATGGTTATTGAACAGAACCCCTCACTAGCATGGATGCATGTCTTTTGGAATGGTGGTTGAAGCATGGAGGGACATATGAAGCTTTAACGCATCTGGCACATTGCGACACCGGCTACAACAGTGCCATGAGAACACCTGTTCTCACTTCAAGTGACACTGTAAACAAGAAGCTGGCAGCATTATCTCCTGCAAATGTAACCAAACTTGTTTGTCTGAGTGACTGACTGAATGGACTTGGAGGCTCCAAAGTTTTACATTGTTTTATTTTTGAATGCAGTTATTTATCTGTACATAATTCTACATTTGTAAGTTCAACTTCCATGATAAAGACATTGTATTACAGAACTGTACTTGTATGAGGCGAACTGAAAAATAATATTTCTTGGTTTTTATACCACAGATATTTGTAATAAAAAATAAATACAAAGTGAGCTCTGTACACTTTGTGTTCTGTGTTGTAATTGAAATCAATATATTTGAAAATGTAGAAAACATCCAAAATATTTAAATAAATGGTATTCTATTAACAGTGTGATTAATCACGCAATTTTTTTTAAATTGCGCAATTAGTCGCAATCAAGTTTTTTAGTTGCTTGCCAGCCCTACTAATTTTCTATTTCTTTATTTTTGGAGATGCAACACTTCAGGTGTTAATATATTTCCCCCCTTTAATTCACAAATATACAATTATAAGTCTTACAGATCAAGTACCCTCAATAATAATTTTGTCGATTTTGAAGGCCAACTTCCACTCTCCATTTTCTCCATACAATCAGTTTTAGAATGAGCATTTTTTATTTTATTTTTTGCTTATTTTGTTGTTCTTTTGACTGGAAGTTGACAGTAAAAGTTCAATGGCTCGTTTGAAGATGTTAGTCATGGTTTCTCACTTAACAGCGAGGATTGTGTGAAGGTCGTCATCTTTCAACTATTGATGGGCCTACAATTATATTAATAGAATGTTGCTCTGCAGACGCCATGCACGAGAGAGACAGAATGGGCAATGGAGGGCAGAATTAGGTCCTAACTTTACTTTAAAAAAAAAAAAAAAAAAAAAAAATCCATCGAGGGCCACCCTATATACTGTGGGGGGAAGGATATACAAGAACATCTAAGTAGGCCTCTGTCTCTTTCGTTTCTATCTTTGGTCTTCTTACTATTGCCTTTTCTAAAGAAAGTAGTCCTTGTATCAGAAGCCCCCTCCATTCACAAGTGTGCCTGCAGGGCCGCCCAGAGGATTCAGGGGGCCTGGGGCAAAGCAACTTTGGGGCCCCTTCCATAAAAAAAAAGTTGCAATACTATAGAATACTATATTCTCATAGGGGCCCCTGCGGGGCCCGGGGCAAATTGCCCCACTTGCCCCCCCCCCCCCCCCCGGGCAGCCCTGTGTGCCTGCTCATTTCAGTGACCTTCTCTGAGCCTTATTTCTGCATTTTTAGATGAGGACATGCCGTTGAGATCTATTCTGACATGACATCAAAAGAAAAAAAGCAAATTGGCGGTCATAAGCATAAATCTTACCTATTTTTATATATATCATACACATACACACTTATATGTACATACGCAAACACATTACAGGCCATTCAATGGGGGCCTTAGTAAGGAAAGTACCCTTAACGTAAAGTGCCATGTAAACCAGGGGCCACATGAGAGGTACATTTCTATAGGGTAATCACGGATTTAAAAAAATCTTGACTGTACTTTGTGCAGATGGGTAGAGAGAAATGCAGGACTGACCTGTGCTAACATTGGTACAATTGACTTATCACCACCACAGCTTCTTCCCATGCCCACTTGTTAACATATTGTAATACCTTAGCCGCAGCATAGGCGACATCCCTTTATGGCTGAGTAGGTGGCATCATTTGTTAGAGATTCTTGAATTGTTACTGCAGACAACAATTTTGCAGACTCCAAACATTCAAAATAGTGAGTCAGTCTCGTAAAAATCACAAGACTGGTTTGAAATCTGAGGTTTAAAATATACACTTGTGCATGTGTGTGTATTTCGTTACAGGGATCTTTTTGTGCGTCTTCTGGTTCCCGAGCCCTTACCGTGCGTTTACTTGCCCCTTTCAAGCTTTCCTGCATAACCACGAGAGGTGACAGCTCCTTTAAAGGTAAGTGAAAGCCAAGAGTCTCGTGTAATCTCGTGATTCCAGGAGCAGGGGCTTTACGGAAAACATCAAATATCGCCAACCTCGCAATAAAACCTCGACAGTCGGCGACCCAGGATTCATCCCAGCGCGCCCGCCCCGGCTCTCGCCTGCGACCCAACCGAGAGCGCTGGCCAGGCCCGCAGGCGAACAGCCCGGCCGGGAGGGGGCTCCGGTCACTTGCTCCCTCGTGTCAGGAGACCCCCCCGGACTGCTGCTCAGTACAGGCCCTGGAACCGCTCTTCACCGCGGCAGGGGTCTGGACAGCCTCGCCCGGAGACGCGCCCCACACCCCGCCGGGCACCGGCTCCGCTCACCGCCGCCCCGCAGACCTGGCCCTGGGGCTAACAGCCGCCGCGAGCGCGGCGCAACCCCCCGCGATACTCACCAGAGTAAGGGCGGCCCGGGTGGCCTGTATCTTCCTCTTGCTCACGGCCCGGACCGTGGCTCTGACCACCGAGGAGGCCATTCCGCCTCTCAACCCCGTCCTCTCCTGTCGTCCATGGGCACAGGGCAGTGCGTTCTAGTTTGCCTCTAGTGTCATGGCGGCCGGAGTGTGATGTCATCGCTGCGCGCCGAGTAGGTTGAGGTGCGTGATGATGGAGGGGGAGCGTTTCCGGAAGGGCTGCCCGGACGGGTTTGTGCAGGACCTCAGGCGCTTCCGTCTCGAGTCGGCACAATGAAGAGGGAGCAATAACCGGAAGAGCCGAGGGTGAGTGTCGTTCCCAGATCCGCGGCTCTGCTCGAGCCCCTCCCACGACCCCTCCGCGGGTGTTGGGCTCCCGAGCCTGACCCCCCCTCTCGGCGGTGACCGCGGAGTAGCTTCCCTCGCCCCCTGGCCTTATGTCCCTACTCCCCCTCCCCCCGCAGTGTCTGGGACAGGGCCGCCCGCTGTGAGCGAGGCTGGCGTATCCGCTGTCCTTGCTGGAGCCAGGGCTGGCTCTAGCTTTTTTGCCGCCCCAGGCAAAAAAAAAAAAAAAAAAAAAGCGGCGGGACTGCCAAAGCAAAAAAAAAAAAAAAAAAACGGCAGCCGCAGGGAGCGCGTGGAGGGCAGTCAAGGCGGCTTGCAGGGGGGTAAAGGGCAGCACCCGCCCGCTCCCTCCGCCCGTGGGCAGCCAGGCGCTGCAGTCCGCTTGCAGCTGGGCGAGAGGGGCTCCCCCCTCCGGCCTTGGGGTGCCTCTCCCGGCCGGGCAGGTTCCAAGGGGGCCGACACAGGCAGCGCTGGCTGGGGTCTGCGACCTCCGCGTGGGGCTGGCATTGCAGCGGGGCTCCGCACAGTGCAAACGGCGCCGGGATCAGTGGGGCCCGCCCCTCCGCTGCCTGCCGGGCCGCCGCAGAATCCTCCCTCCCTCCAGTGCCTGCCGGGCCGCCGCAGAACCGTCCCTGCCACCGCTGCCCGCCGGGCCGCCGCAGAACTCTCCCTCCTTCCAGTGCCCGGGGGCTGCAGGAGGTGCTGGCTCAGCCGCTCCTTTAAAGGCAGCTCGGCCGGGCCGGGCTCAGAGCGGCGCGGGAGGCGGAGGCCGGTGCAGGCGGCGGGGAGTGGCGCGTCCGGGGGAGCCCGGCGGCACAATGAGCAGCGGGGATCACTAGTTCCTGCCCCCCCCCCGTCGGGGTCCGTGCCCCTTCAGGGCTGGGCTGGCCGCCCCAAGATTGGCCGGAATGCCGCCCCTTACAATGTGCCGCCCCAGGCACGTGCTTTCTCTTCTGGTGCCTGGAGCCGGCCCTGGCTGGAGCCCGTCAGGTCCTGCCGGGGGCGGGGAGGATGGAGAGTGAACATGTTGCTAGATCACTAATATATAGTTGTATAGCAGATTCTTTGTTAATTTATAGCGGGGTAGGCAACCTATGGCACGGGTGCCAAAGGCGGCACGCAAGCTGATTTTCAGTGGCACTCACGCTGTCCGGGTTCTGGCCACCAGTCCGTGGGGCTCTGCATTTTCATTTAATTTTAAATGAAGCTTCTTAAACATTTTTAAAACCTTATTTACTTTACATACAACAATAGTTTAGTTATATATTATAAACTTATAGAAAGAGACCATCTAAAAACATTAAATTGTATGACTGGCACGCGTAACCTTAAATTGGAGTGAATAAATGAAGACTCGGCACAGCACTTCTGAAAGGTTGCCGACCCCTGATCTATGGAGTGTGTGGAAAGTTATTTTGAAGGGTGTAAAACTCTCTCTTTAGCCAGTAGCCTGGAGCAATTGTGCAGCTCCACAACACTGTGTAATCATGGATTTAGTACCAGTACATCCATCTAGGTATTCACCTAATTTATTATGTCTTAATTTTAAGTGCAACGTCTGTGTGGTTTAGACCACTTCATTTGAAAATAACCTATTCTTATTTATAGAAAGTTTCATAGAATATATGAGAGAGAGAGAATTCAAGTCTTTGTGTCGGATGTACACAGGTATTTAGGTACCTAAAGATGCAGGTGTAGGGCCTACTAGGATTTATGAAAGCACTTCAGCTGGTTAGCTTCCTAATGGGGACTTAAGTGACTAACTCACTCAGAGTACATCTGCACTGTGATAAAAGACTCATAGCATGGCCACAGCTGCTCCTGCAGCTCAGCCTACAAGGGTATGAAATTGCAGTGTACACAAGCGGGGGGCCTTAGAGCTCAGGTTCCAGCCTGGACATCTATACTGAAATTTTTAGCCCTGCGGCCTAAACTCTGCAAGCCGGAGTTAGCTGACCTAGGGTTTGTGACTTAATGCTGCAGGTTTTTTTTATTGCAGTGTAGACATAACCTTAGGTGCCACATTGGATATTTCAAAAGTGCCTGTCTGCATCTTTAAGTGTCTATATATACCTTTGTACATCTAGCCTTTTCTTCCTCTACGTGTGTGCTGCTATATCTAAACCTAATAGTTTTCAGATGGGTGACATGTTTCATTTACTCATGCCTGGTTTTAGTCCTTCAAAATGTTGTCTTAAATTTGAGTTACAGCTTCCGGGGGGAATGATGACAGGCACAGTTCAGTTTCAAATTAAATTAGTAGTATTGCTTTGATACAGAATAAAGAAATACAGTAAAAAGAAAATGCAAATGCTTGACGTTTAGTGATATAGATCTTATTTGTGGGTTTCTCACCAAAAGCAAAGGGGGGAAAAATGGTGGATAGGTCAAAACAAAAAAGTTTTGATTGCCAAGTTGAAAAAAACTTTTGTTTCAAAACGAATGTTGAAATAAAATGTTTCATCATGTAAAAAAAATTTTCTTTTTTGATTTAAACTATTTACCATATTTGCAAATAGTTTTGGTGCCCTGATAAATTCATATTTTGGCAAACAGGTCTAGTCTTTTAACAATGTGCAAGGTGTACTGAGGAAAACCATCAGTTACTCATTTCTTAAACCTGATACTTTTCCCCCCGTCTTTAATCTGTTGTTAAACATTTGATTATTTAAAAGTACTTTCTTTTTTTTCCAGGTGCAAATTATTCTATTGAAAATCAATTACAATGGGAGATGCCACAAAACCTTGCTTTGCCAAAAGAAAAAAGGAGAGGGGAGTTTTAGATGAAGAGAAATTGAAGAGGAACCCTTTACAACAAGACTACCATCCCATGGAGGATTATGGATATGGCAAAAAAAAAAAATAGATATGGGCTTTCAGAAGAAAAAGGGATCACAAGGTCACTTGGAACCAGTCCCAGAAAAGGACCACATAGTATTCTGAATAGCTCAAATTCTTTTAAAAACATGGGTCAGAACCAAGGAGTAAGAATAAATGATACCCGAAAAGACCAGATTAAGAAATGGATATCCGATGACCATCGTGGCAATTCAGACAGCTGGAGAGAATACAAATCTACAGTTTGGATTCCTGTGCTTAACAGGACAAGAAAAGACTCTCTTCGTGAGGTTGAAGGTGCAGGAAGCAGAAATGTAAAAAGACAGTTTCCGAAAGACTTAAATGAAAAAATGTCAGACACACAGAAAGGAAACTGGTAATGAACACATTTTTTACATAGTTTTTAAAGTAAAATCGATTACTGTGTGCTTGTCCGGAAAGTACAACTTTAAGGTTCACTGTTAATGCAAAAAACTAAATAAAACCATTTCTGTTCCGTAACACTTCTATCTTGCAAAGTATCGACTGTACTCAATGGCAGCATTTTAAGCAATATTGTTACAATATATGATACAAAGATTGTTTTTATAAACTGGTTGTACTATGAAACCATCTTGTTGGTTTGATAAGTTAATCACTTTATAAACTTTAGACAAGTATATAATAACAAGTGTGATGTCCCAGTCTGCAACTTTAATATTCTGCATTTTTCCAGGATACAACTTGATATAAATCTCTCCAATCTCTAGGCAGTGTTGAAGAAGTTGCACAAGTAATTGACATTACTTGCTCCAAGACCACATGGTAAACTTACACACAACTTGTTCAGTAAATTAGCTAAAAAAAAAGTGAAAAGGAAATGGGAATAAGACAACATGGAAAATAGCTAACTTAATATGTTATCTTCTCATGCAGGTAACTTCTGTACGTGTTTCAATCTGTAACTTTAAAATAAAAGCCTTACACTATTGTGTAAAATGGGAAGTTGTTATGGGGGGCAGGGATGGAAGGCTTATTCTGATTTGAATAGGAACTTTTCCTCTATAAGGAGAGAAGAATAAGATCCACACTATAGAGACATATTCACCAATCTTGGCATAAAATGTTATTCTGATAGCATAGTGACCTTCAAGTAGAGAAGCACTAAATTGGATGGTGAAACAGTGTAAACCACATGTTTAGAAAGGTTTTAGTTTTTTAAAAAGAACAAAGAATGACTTGTCTCTATTCTTCCCCTGCTGCCCCTCCTTGCCCCAAAAAGGGCGAGGAGTGTGTATTTTTTCCCTTGTGCTAAATTTTGTAAAGTTTAACTATCTAGACGTTGTCTTTTGTTAAACTTCCTTGATGTGAAGATTTGCAGTGCCATTGCGCAGTGCTAGTGAGTGAGAACTAGTATAACTTGATAAAAGGGGAATTTTGTTAAACTGGTATATGATAGCATTTTGTCTCTGGAGATTTAAATGAGGTGACTGATAATGTAAGAAAAGCCTTACTGGGTCAAACCAATGGTCCATCTAGCCCAGTATCCTGTCTTCCAACAAGTGGCCGGTGCCAGATGCTTCAGAGGGAATGAACAGAACAGGGCTATTATCGAGTGATTCATCCCCTGTCCTCCAGTCCCAGCTTCTGGCACTGAGAAGTTTATGGACACCCAGAGCCTGGAGTTGTGTCCCTGACAAATGTCTACTCCAGGGGTTAGGTCAGCATAGCCACATCTCCCAGGGGTATGGATTTTTCACACTCCTGAGAGACGTAGCTACGCCGATCTAAGTTTTCAGCGTAGACCAGCCCTTAGTTGTCCTTAACAAGTTTTTATTACGTCTTCCCATCCCTTCAACTCCTTCACTCAGTCAACTGCCATGGAACCTCTGGCTCCCATGTTCCATCTGGTAGCTTCTCAAGCACTGTCTGTCTTTTCTAGAGGCACTGTTGTTTGCCTCATTGTGGCTGGTTAAGCAGAACTGAACTGAGGGCAACCCGTAATGAATAAGTGAACCAGGTTTCAAGATTGAAGCTTAATCTAGGGCATTAAGGGTATGTCTGTTCTGCCAAAGAAACCCTGCGGCAGCAAGTCTCAGAGCCCAGGTCAATTGACCCGAGTTGTTGCTACAGGGCTAAAAATAGCAGTGTAGATGTTCCCATTCAGGCTGGAGCCTGGGCTCTGAAACCCGGCAAGGCGGTGGATTACAGAACCCGGGTTCCAGGCCAAGCAAGAACATCTACACTGCTCTTTTTAGCCCCACAGTGTGAGCCTGCGTCAGTTGACCTGGGCTTTGAGACTGGCTGTTTTGGTGTGGTGGTTTTTTGTTTCTGTTTTTCTTTTGCAGTGTAGATGTACCCTGAACCTTTTGGTGGCCTCTTATGGAAATTCATAGCTTTCTTATTTCATTTTTAGGAACTAAAGGAAAGCTGATACAGTGAGAACATGGGATGAGTTGCTTCTTATACTCTGTTTAAATACTTAGTTTACCATTTAGTTGGTCTCAACCAATATTATAGCTATCACATAATGATAGGAGTTTTTACTCACTTTGCATATTGTTGTTTTATAAACAGCTATTTCAGTGCTCACAAAAATTAGTATTAACTTATGATGAGCAGCAGAATTCCACGCATTATCACTTATTTGATATGCAGATTTCATTAATCAGAGCATTTATATTGATCAGGGGGAGGCAGAGTTCTGTAAGAGCATAACGACAGGACTGCAGAGCTCAAATGTTTTACTGCCATTAGCTAGAGCAGAAGTGGGCAAACTACGGCCTGTGGGCCAGATCCAATCCGCAAGTCGTTTTATGCTGGCCCGCGAGCACCTGCTGCGGAGTGGGATCTGGGGCTTGGCCCCACTCCGGCACTCCACCTGGGGGGCCGGGTCAGGGGCCCCACCATGCGGCTTGGCCCTGCTCCGGCACTCCAGCCGGTTCTGGGGCCACACCAGCTCCCGGAAGCAGCCACCTGGCCCCGCTTCGGCGCTAGGAGGGTCGGGGGCCGCTCCATGCGTAGGAACCAGAGAAGGGACATGCCACTGCTTCCGGGAGCCACTTGAGGTAAGCGCTGCTTGGAGCCTGCACCCAACCCCAATCCCCTGCCCCAGCCCTGATCTCCATTCTGCTCTCCAAACCCCTCGATCCCAGTACAGAGCACCCTCATACACCCCAAACCTCTCATCCCCAGCCCCACCCCAGAGCCTGCACCCCCAGCCGGAGCCTGCACCCCTTCCTGCACCCCTGCCCCAGCCCTGATCCCCCTCCCACCCTCTGAAGCCCTCGGTCCCAGCCCAGAGCACCCTCCTATACCACAAACTCCTCATCCCCATCCCCACCCCAGACCCCACACTCCCTCCCGCACCCCAACCCCAATTTTGTGAGCATTCATGGCCCGCCATACAATTTCTATTTCCCGATGTGGCCCTCAGGCCAAAAAGGTGCCCACTCCTGAGCTAGAGAGTCAGTATGAAAGAATGGCAGGGAGGGGGGGTGACACAGAGTCAAAATGGGGAAAACCCATTCAGACTTCCTTCTCTACCTTTTTGCTACTAGGACATCTAGCAGAGTACTATCCCTAGAGTCTGCTTGCTCATTCCTTGTTTACTATCAGCTTCTGGCTGGTAGGTACCAGATAAATTTGAAGGACACCTCACTAGCCTGCTGCTGGTAGGGAGAAAACGCACACTCTGCCCAGCCTTGTTGCAGCTATATGGAGATGGGGTCTCTGCTCCTCTAGTCTTACTCCGGCCTTTTGTCTGCTGCAAGAATGGTGGGTTGTGCGGGTCTGCTTTTGGGTGTTGTTATACTTGCAGTCTCTGGTCATAGCTTTCTCTAAATGGCAGCTGAGTGAAATTTACATTATTCTTGCCAGTTACGCTGCTGCCCACAGGGTTCTGAACAGTAGCATTAAAGCTACATACATGGTGGTAAAGCAGGACTCCCAAAAGGATTAGAAACTTAAGATTTTATTTTTTTAAAGTTGAGCAGAAACTGATGGTTTAGACCAGGGGTGGGCAAACTTTTTGGGCCGAGGGCCACATCTGGGTGGGAAAATTGTATGCAGGGCCGAGGCAGGGGGTTGGGATGCGGTGTGCAGGAAGGGGCTCAGGGCAAGGGATTGGGGCAGAGGAGGGGTGCGGGGTATATGAGGGGGCTGAGGGCAGGGGTTTGGAGTGCAGGAAGGGGCTCAGAACGGGTGCAGGAGGGTTGTGGACTGCGGGAGGGGGCTCGGCAGGGGGTTGGGGTGCACAGGGGTGCAGGGTGCAGCAGGGGCTCAGAGCAGGGGGTTGGGGTGCAGGGTGTACAAGGGGGCTCAGGGCAGGGAGTTGGGGTGCAGGAGGGGTGCGCGGTGCAGGCAGGGGGCTTAGGGCAGGGAGTTGGGGGGCGGGGTGCAGGAGGGGTTCGGGCTCCGGGGTGGCAGCGGCACGCATGGGGCCAGGGCAGGCTTCCTGCATGCCTGCCCTGTCCCTCTCCCTTTACCCGGCCCTAGCACCGCTCCGCTCCAGGAAGCGCTGTGGCCCCTGGGGGAGGTGGATCCGCGTGTGCTGCCCTTGCCACACCTCCAGGTACCTTCCCCGAAGCTCCCATTGGCCGTGGTTCCCCGTTCCCGGCCAATGGGAGCTGCCAGGGGAGGTGCCTGGAGGCAAGGGGCCGCAGGGACGTTCAGCGGCCGGATCCAGCCCACGGGCCATAGTTTGCCCACCCCTGGTTTAGACCTCCTGCTTGCCAGGAATATTTCCTACTTGCTATTGGCATGTGGGTGGTTAGATTTTTCCAAGTTTTGACTTATTTATTGGCTGTTGAGAGACTTCTAAACAAATCTCGCATTGGTGAATTCTTAGAGTAGCTGGAAACTATTGTTAATTTTCAAACTTCCACTGTGTGATTCACATGCTCTTCAACAATGTTAAAAAGTCTTCTGACCCCTCTCCCATCACTTTCTGCAGGATTTTAAGTTTTTAGCCCATGATGTAAACAGATGCAGTATTATCTTCCTCAGTTTGCAGGGAGAGGGCTCTGTTGCTGGTAGCTTTGCCAAGCTATAAAAGAGTGACACTAACAAGGCTGTGATCAGTTTCATGGCTGCCTGTCAGAACCCTGAGAGCCAGAGTTTGAAAACTCCCTTGAACTGAATGAATAGATATTTTGACCAGGTGAGTGGACTGAGTGAAGCTAGAGAGCTACTGGCTTGTTTTCTTGAGAGAGAAGAGAAGAAAGGTGGCCACTAAACTGCTGTTGAATTCACAGGCTCTGAAGCCTAAGGAGTGGAGTGGGTTTCAGAGCCCAAGCTCCAGCCTGAGCCACAACTTCAAAGTGCTGTCTACACAGGTAGTTTTTAGAACACTAGTGTGAGTCCTGCTAGCCCAAGATTGTAAACGTGGGCTGGGAGGTTCACTTCTGCTTGATCCAAAATGCTGTGTAGACATATCCTTAGCCATTGGGCTAATTTGTCAAGCCATTCTATGAGCATCAGTGAAATGAATGTTTTTATACTGCTGTTGGACGAAAGCTGTGAACAGCAGATGCAGGCACTGGAGTTATTGGGTGAGGAGGAATGTCTTTTTAAAAAAAAAGTTGAGAAATGAGTAAAATACCAGAGATTTGTCTTTCCCAGCTATTGCAGCAGACTGAAGGAAGGATGACGTTATTAGGGAGAGATGGAATTGCGGAGGACAGAGACCAGCATTTTTTCATTTTCAGGAGTTAAAAAGCATAAGACAATTCCTAGACAGAAGCTGATATGGCATTCCTTTCATCACCTTGAAATCTCGTTTGAATCATTTCAATTAAAAGTAGTTTGAGACACTATATATGCTGAAACTCCTTGCCATTTTTTGTGGTTTCACAATCAAATGTTTGGGTTTGTTTTAATTTTTCCTCTTGCTGGGGATGGCCTACACAAATGGGAAGCTAGCTAGACAAAGTGCTATCAAATGCCCAAATAAATTGGAAAAATAAATCCCAATTTTTTCAATGCTAGTAATTTTAGGCGTTCCTTATAGCAATGTTGTTTTTTAAAAAGTGCAATATGAAAGTTGACAGTGCTTCTTGAAAGATACGCGGTTCAAGGGCAACCTTCCTAAATATCAGAGCATGAATTCTCTTTCTGCTTGGTGGAGCTGGCTTCTAAAAATCAATGCAGGAAAAAAATCTGATGCCGGTGGAAGCATTTCAGAGTAAGAAAGATTTTTCAAAAGCACTTGGAAGAGCCCACTACTAGGGTGCCTAAACTAGAGGTGAGCTGCAATCCTGGCTCTCATTTGAAAATCTGGCCTGTAGTTACTCATTCCTGCTGGAGCCAAAGATCACTTGTTTTTTTTATTTGTACACTTTAAACCAGTAACTACTGTTGCAAAAATGCTGATAAAGCTGCTCACAAAGCATAGATAGTATATTTACACCTAGACTTCTGCCACAAGCTTAGCTGTGTAAACAACAAATTTATCATACAGTCTATTTTGCAAGACTTAGTTGCATTAAGATAGTACATCCGTTTTTACATAAGTGGATTACTTTGAGGTGAAAAGAGGCTTTCCTTCCCTTTTCTAAGTAGCTAAAAGGGATCACTGTCTTGTTTTTAATTTGCTATTTTAATTGTTTCTAGACAATCGTAGCCAATATACTGGTACAGTTGAACAGTGGGTGATACCACAAGAGCAAGAAGCTTTCATTTCTGGGTATAAAACACATAGGTTTTAATCTGTGAATTGAAGATCAAAGGCTTGCACTTTTACTGAAGAATTGCACTTTATTAAGCTAAAGGGTCTGTTAGTGATCCAATCCATAACATTTTAACAAAATGAGTGTTCAGTGGCTGGAAATGAATAAAAAGAGGCTTAGTGTACCCTTGCTTTTGACTACATTTAGTATTCGAATTTCCAAGTATCTCTCTATGTAATATTCAAATAGCTTGGCCCTAGGTTTAGGGTTAGGTAGGGTTGCCACCCGTCTCAGTCCGTTTTTTGGCATCTGTGTCCGGGTGCCATTTAGGGTTGCCAAATGCCTGATTTTCGACCAGGAAGTCTGGTCGAATAGGGGACCTGGCAACCCTAAATGGCACCCAAACCAAAAGTTCGGTTACCACAGGGCAGGGGGAGGTGCCATGTCACACTAGCCTCTGCTCAGCTGGGGCCACCTCCTACCTGCAGGCAGGCTCCTTGAGACGATCCAGCAAGTGATGGGGAGGAGGGGAGAGGAGCGAGCGATGCTGATAGAGTCTTGGGAAGAAGAGGCAGAGAAGGGGGCAGGCCTGGGGGAAGAGGCGGAGCAGGAGTGGGGCCTCGGGAGTCTGGTTACCAGCAATTATAAAGGCTGGGGAACCATGGCCAATGGGAGCTTCAGGGGAGGTACCCGCAGGCGAGGGCAATGGCGGAGCCCTCTGTCCCCCTTCCCTCCCAAAGGGCTGCAGGGATGTGGTGCTGGATGCTTCCAGGAGCGGCGCGGGGCCAGGGCAGTCAGGGAGCCTGTCTTAGCCCCACTGTGTGCCCCTGCCACCCCAGAGCCGCTCCAGGTAAGTGGCGCCGGGCCAGAGCCCACACCCAAACCACTGCCCTGAGCCCCCTGCTGCACCCCGCACTCCTCCTGCGCCCCAACCCCCTGCCCTGAGCCCTCTCCCACACTACGCACCCCCTCCTGTACCCCAATCCCCTGCCCTGAGCCCCCTCCTGCATCCCGCACCCCTCCAGCGCCCCATCCCCTTGCCCTGAACCCTGCATCCACTCCCACACCCCAACCCTGCCCCAGGCCTACATTCATGGCCCTGCATGCAATTTCCCCACCCAGATGTGACCCTCGGGCCAAAAAGTTTGCCCACCCCTGTCCTAGGACAATCTAACTGACCTTGCCAGATGTGTTAAATGAAGCTAACATCTTTCTATATCTTAGTTGATTGCCTATCTCAATTTTAGTGTCCTCGAAACTACCCAACAGCCAAGTATACCTGCAAATTATGTGATGCTTTGATTGAATCAGTGACATTTACTCATAAACACATTAAAGAGAAGAATTACAAGAAAAACATAAAGGTGAGTTAATGACACTTTTACAAATCCATGCTTTATATTTGTTTAAGTATTGTTATCCTGCTAATGATGATACAATTATATTAACCCTGAAGTCTTGCCTTGTTCTTACCATGCTTAATATTCTGCTAGTGTTACATAGAGTGCTTCTCTATATAATGTCTACCAATGTCCGTTGATATTGGTAAAAGCAACAAATACGTAGTTTGAGACTTTTTTCCCAGCATAGAGTGAACTCAGGACTGCCTCTAGGAGATTACTGATATCTCCTAATAACTATACATTAAATGAAAGCTCCCTTTAATGATGATTCAGTATTATTGTGTAGGTCATAACTTTTGAAGTTTTGTAATAAAAAGCTGTAACAACTTAACCTTATTTGTTGTTCACGAGTTGTGTAATAGTATAATTAAATGTATCTGCTCTCTTCTTAATATGTCATTTACTGGAGTTCTGACAGCCATAATATACTTGATTTAGAATGAGTTGGTAAGAATGAATTTAAAAATTTTAATTGGCATTTTGAAAATAGCCTAGATAAAATGAAAAGGTTCTTGAATACTCCAGTATGAGAGAATATATATCAATAATTAAAATAAGAGCTTTATATTTTATATTTATTTGAAACTATTGCCAGCATAACTGCATTTGACATTTTATTATTACTGAAAGAAACTCCTGCTGCGCCTGCCCTTCTTCCCCGCCTTTGCCCCAGAAGACAAAAGGAATTGAAAGGCATATACAGGGTTTCCTTTTTGTCTTCAACTTCATTATCCCATACCAGTCCTTATAAGGAGAAAGGGATGTTTTTCTATGCCTTTTATATAGGTGTATGGATTTTTGTAAATTATTGAAGCCTCGTGAAGTCTCTAACTCTTTATCTAGATAGAAGATATCCAATAATTCTTTCTACCTACCCTGGTTTCTCTAGACCTTAATTGTGTCCTAACACATCAACTGTTTGAAACTGGTTACTAGCTCCATAATATATATGGGCAGACAGAAATGTTTATGGCGGTAGGTTGTGTGTACCTACCCCTACCTCATTAAAGCAATTGAAGAGAGTCATTTAAATATGTTAAAATATGGTTGTCCTTGAAGGAAGAGCAAGAAGAAGAACTGCTGACTACCCTGCCTCCACCAACACCTTCCCAGATACAAGCTATTGGTGTTGCCATTGAAAACGTAGTGCAAGAGTTTGGCTTAAGTAATGAGGATTTGGAACAAAGACTCAAAATTAAAACAGCGATGGAAGATTTATTGCACCAAAAATTGCCAGGTATAACTCTGCCATTTGGTTTGATTGTCAAATATACTAAAAAGAAAAAGCATCTTTCTCCACAAGAGTAACTTAATCTCTAAAATTTTGACAAGTTGTACCACTAATATAATTTGATTTTTATGTTCTGCTTGGTGACGTAGTGCCAACATTTTGGCCTGAAGGTTGCTCTAAATTACATTAACTGCCACTGACCTAGTGGCTGGGAATCAGCAGGGCTTAAAGGAGGCCCAAGCCATGCCCTGTTGGGTGTGGCTTAATCCCTTCACCAGCTGTAGGGATAAGGTGTAGGAACTGTTATGCTACTGAAAGATACTTCACAATTGGGGTGATCCTCTGATGGCTTTCTACATCAGTTCTAGGACTAGAATCTGCTGGCAAGGCATTGCAAAATGGCTGCACTCCAACCCAAGATTTGGATTAAGATGTTGAGTAAATTCAAAAAATTCCTTTCTTTGCAGATTGCTCGCTAAGGCTGTACGGCTCCTCCTGTAGCAGATTTGGTTTCAAAACTTCTGACGTAAACATTGATGTCCAGTTTCCAGCCAATGTAAGTGAGCACATTTTTATTATAGATGTAAAATTGGCTTTAATTGACTTTTATAGTAACATTTAAGCAAGTAATAACAAAGGTGCCAAGTGGTAATGGGATTTTTATTTACAAAAATGTATCGATCCAAGGGGAGCTATCGTTAACTGTATCTTAACTAAAATCATTTTAATCCGTTGTTAAAGTAGTAGTAGTAGTGGTATTACTCTGTGCTAATAGCATCTTCAGTCCAAGGGACTCAAAGCACTTCACAAACACTAATGAGTTAAACCTCACCTCCCAGCAACCCTGTGAGGCAGATCAGGATATTTATACCCATTTTACATATTGGGAAACTGAGCGATAGATGTTGTGACTTGCCTTAGGTGTCACAGTGATCCTGCGCCAACCACAAGATCCTCCTCTGTCTTTTCAATATGAAAGTATTAAAAATCCATCATTAAAAACTACATTTTTCAAAATTTTCAGTAGTTTAAATAATAAACTTCTGTTGTTTTGATTCCATTTCACAGATGGCTCAACCAGATGTTCTCTTACTTGTACAAGAAAGTCTGAAGAATAGTGGTAAGAAATACTTGTTCACTGCTTTCAGTTTCATTTCATAATCACCCCTTGCCATTATCACAATAGTCTTTCACTGAATGCAAAACTTTTATTAAATAGATGCATCAAATCAAGTGCTTACTTCATTTTTCCAGACTAATGTAAGTCTGTCTCCATATATAGTCTCATTCTTCTTATACACTAGTAAATTGTCAGGGTACAAGAGTAAAGGTATTAAGCTTATATAATTGGAGGAGGGAGCATTTTGTACATTGAATTCCAAAATGTCTTCACAGCTAAGGAAAACAGTTGGAGTTTTTATGTTGCTATATTTACTTAGTCAGTGATCTTGCAGAGACTTAGGCACCTGCTTAATTTCATGCACTGTGTAGTCTCATTTACTTCACATGCTTAAATCCTTGCAGGTGCCTTGGATAGAATTATATGGTGGTAGCCTAAAATTCTGTGTACCACAACACTCTAAGGTGTAACATTCTATAATAATCCCCAAGCTCTTTCTGTGAGCACTGCTGATGGTATCACAGAAACAGCGGTTGATTGTAATATTCCTCTGCTAGCCCATAATGTAGTGCAAATCTCCCTAGGGTAAGGTGTGCTCCTTTACATACCTTAGAGTCTCTCATCAACAGAAGCTGGTCCAATAAAAGATATTACCTCACCTACCTTGTCTCTGCGACTGACACGGCTACAACAACACTACATGTGGATCACTCTCTGACTCCATCAGCTACTGGCAACACAAACTTTCCCCTCCAGGCCTCCACAGGCCCCACTCACTCTTTCCAGGTTAGTGATAGGCACACTCCAACACCCGAGTCCTCCAAGCATGCCTGCAGTGTCCAGTCCCTAAACCGTTGGACACTCACACAATTACCAGACCTGCTGTTCCCAAAGGGACAGTACACCACAGCTTCTCAGTTACTCCTTAGACCACAGCTCAGCTTAACACACAACACTTATACTTGTTTTCACTATGAACAAATCTAAGTTTACTTAACAAAAAAAGAGCCAGGGCCTAAACTTAACTAATACATTTTTCCTGTCTCATAAAGGTTGTCTCACCCAAAAAATCTTTGTCCCAGCTTTTAGCAGCAAGGTTGGCTGTGACCCTCTGTTCATAAGAGATGCATGCTGTCAGCTTGTCTCCTAGGTGAAGGATGCAGTTTGTATCTCTACAGTTACAGTACAAAAATCCATTGTCTTAACTCGTGAACAGGATTCCCCTCCTCTCCTCCCATTAGTAGTTTTTTCCTCTGTGCTCCTTTCTTGTCGGTTTTTACAATCTCATGGGTAGCCTGGCGTGTCTGACGACAAACATCGTTACTGACATATGTCCCAACAGTTGTAGGCATTTTTCTGGCAGATGTTTGTGGACTGTCTGTCACTGTTGATATTAAGTTGATGAGTGTGATGAAGTGTTGATGAGGTAGGGTTGCTGTAGCTGTTGAACAGTCGAGACCAGCTCCCATGAATTACAGTTTCTGGACAGATATCAGTGTTGACTTTTTGTGTGTTTATTTGTAATCATAAAAAAGGGTTATCGTACTCTGTGTGGCATTTATTGCTTCATGTTGTGTTGGTGCCTTTATGAGGCAGTCATTCAGATATGGAAATATCATGACTCCATGTCTGCAGAGGTAAGCTGCCACCACTGCTAAAACTTTGGAGAAAGGCCTTGGGACGGTCAATAAGCTGAAGCATAGTACTTTGTATTGGAAATGTTGTTTTCCTAGGGTGAACCTTAGGAATCTTCTGTGTGATGGATGGATGGTAACATGGAAATACGTGTCCTGTAGATTGAGGGCCGAGAGCCAGTCCCCCTTTTCTAATGCTAGAATTTTAGTTGTTAGTGTCACCATTTTGAAACATTGGGTTTTACAAATTTGTTGAGTTTTCTTAAGTCCAGGATGGGCCTCCACCCGCCCGTCTTTTTCTGTGTTAGGAAATAGTGTGAGTAAAACCCTTTGCCTCTGTGCTGTGTGGGTACGGGTGCCACTGCGCCTAGGTGTATAATGTGGTTTATTTCCTGTTGCAGCAGGTACTTGTGAGAGGGGTCCCTAAAGAGGGATGAGGAGGGAAGATGGGGAGGTGGGATGGAGATAAAAGGGATGAAATAACCAGCTTGGATAATTTCCAAAACCCCTTTGTCTGCACTGATGGTGTGCCAGACTTGGTAAAACAGTGACAAGCTATATCCAAATGGTCAGGAAATAGTTCCAGCATTAGAATGAGTGATTGTCTGATGCCCTCGACCACACCTCCAAGAGTGCTGTCTCGAGGTGGATTGTTGGGACATCGAAGGTTGATTCTGGTTTTGTCGACGTCTGGTCTGCTTTGCTTGTGGCGTTGATCAAACTGCCTGTGCGGTTGTGTGTACGGTGACAATGGGAATCTCTGTGTATAATACCCAACCTGTTTCTTTTTATTTGCAGGTGTGTAGATGCCCAGGGATTTTAATGTTGCCCTAGAGTCCTTCAGAGAATGAAGGGACTCTTCAGTTTTGGCCACAAATAGTTTTGGGCCTTCAAAGGGCAGGTCCTCGACTGTTGACTGCACCTCTCTCGGGAACCCCAAGAGATGGAGCCTTGATGCACGGTGCACGATCGCTGATGTTGCAATGGAGCGTGCTGCTGTTTCCGCAGAGTCAAGTGAGCCCTGCAACGCTGTCCTAGCAATGAGATGGCCTTCGGCAATGTTGGCTTTAAATTGTTCTTTTTTGTCTTCCGGTAAGCTGCCAATGAATTCTGACATTCTCAAAATATTTGTGTGTGTATTTTGACAGTTGGGCTTCATAATTAGCTATGCGAAACTGCAGTGCTGCAGATGACTATGCCTTGCGACCAAAGAGGTCTAACCTCTTCATTCTCTGTCATACGGGGTTGTTCTAGTATGGTGTTGCTTTCCCCTTTGGTGTGTGTTAACAAGAACTCCACTCCTTTAGATGGCACATAGTATTTCTTATCCTATCTTTTGCATGATGGGGGTGATGTTGCTTGTGACTGCCAGATGGTTTTGGCAGGCTTCATCATAGCATCGTTAATCAGCAACACTATCTTTGCTGAGGTAGATGTCTGAAGTATATCCAGTAGTTTGTGCTGCGATTCAAGTACCTCTTCTAGGAATATGTCCAGGGACTGCCACCCTTTTGAAGAGTTCCTGGAATTGCTTGAAGTCATCCACTGTGGTATGGGGTGGGGGCATTATAGTTTCATCTGGTGATGAAGATGACAGGTTCGCTGGTGGTAAGGCTTCTTAGTCTGAGGTTTCCTCAATTTCTTCAGTCACATCCTCCTGCGCTTCTGAGGATCCTGGTATAGGTGATGATAGAGATTGTGGTGCTCTCGAACTTGGTGGGCTGGGGGGCTTGCGATGTTGTGCCCTGTATACTGCCCACGGGTCCCAGTAGGACCAATTTGGTGGGAATGACATGGGAGGTGGGAATTGGTGTGGTACTATGAATGCCAGTACCAATGTCAGCATTGCTGGCGGTATGGGAGTGTGAGTAGTAGCCGCCGGTGCTGTGGATCTTGTGTTGTGCTGTGTAGGTACCACAGGTGGTGCCATTGTGCCGCTCAGTGCCGAGTGTCTTTTTGGCTCTCTGGGTACTGAGGCAGAGGCGGCCCGTCCATATAAGCGAACTAGGCGGTCGCCTAGGGTGCCAAGTTAAATGGGGCACCAAATTTGAGGGGAAAAATCAAATGTAAAAAAAAATGAAAGATGAAAAAAAAACACAAATAAAATAACGAAGATGTCATTATTTCAATTCCCGTGTGCATACGGAGGGAATATGAATTATAATTAATTTCTCTACATTTCTAAGAATTTATTAATATATCAAATCTTTTATTTACTGCAAAAATAATATTTTAGCAAAAAAAAATTTCAATTTGTGACGTAGGGTCAAGATGACCCACTCTGCAATTTTGCTAAGCAATAACTCAGCCACAATGAAACACATCCGCCAGTGGCAAGAGCTGCAATGCTAGTGACACCGAACTCGAATATACATCAAGGTCGCGTAGCCGGAAATTCATGTACAGCGGAGATATCGTGAGTTGATACATGTCAAGCGGTCATTTTAACACACGTCGCAGGTAGATGGTTAAGAATCGAGCGAATACTGTGGAAAATTGTGGTTTTTTGGTGCCAAAGAATAAAGAATAACGTCTTACTCACATTTTGGATTTATAATGCTGAATCTTCAGCGTTATTAAACCTTAGCGTTATTATCGGGCTGTATAATTATGAACTTTTCTTTGTTATAACTGGTTCACATATAGTAAATAAGGTCCATAAAAGAAAAGTAACAGCATTAACGCTTAATAAACTACAAAAGTGATGACGCCACACTCCAAGCGGGTAACCGTGAGGAAGGGGATTACTTTCCAAACAACCGGTATCGGGTTATAATGTCGAAAAAGGTCATTTTGTTTCTGTGTAAACGCTGTAATTAACTGTTTTAATAGGTAAGTGAGTGTATGTTACTAATCACTGAGCTTTTAAGCAGTGAAAAGACATGTTGGGATGGCTGCAATGTGGTTTAATTCGCCAACCATGTGGTGAGTGTGTCAGCCATCCTTAACGCTATAATGCTTGCAGTCGGGAGCACAGTACATAACAATATTTAAATGGCCCATGGCAGAAAGAGGAAAAAGAAAACCCTCAGGAGCTGAGTATCGTAAATAAAAGGCTGAGAAGGAAAAGTACCAAGCAAAACAGCAGGGATCCTTCCTGAAATATCTTCTCTTTAATCCAAATAAAGATGGAAGCAGTTCACAGCATCCAGATGAAGGAATTTTACTTGGAGAGGAGGTTAGCTCACATCCGCATGGAAGCAGTTTGGAACATCAAGATGAAGGTATATTACTTCGAGATGAGGGTAGCTCATATCCACAAAAAAGCAGTTTGGAAACTCAAGTTGATGGAAACTTACTTCTAGATGAAGGCAGCTCACAGCATCAGACTGATATGGAAGTGGAGGCAATTTATTCACCTTCAGAGACACATGCAGAAATTGAAGTAAATGAAGAAAGGATGAGGAAGTTACAAACAAGTTACAGTATGGGGACCCAGCTTCATGGCCCAGATGTGATAACAGTGTGCAGCAAATTCTCGTGGAACATGAACCTGAACAAGTTCATGAATTTCCCTTCCCTAAGGAAGGAAATAAAAGAAAATTCTCTGCTCAGCATTACAAGAGGAAACTCATTAATGGGGAAGAAATTCATTGAAACTGGTTACAATATTCAGAGTCGAAGGACTCTGTGTTTTTCTTTTGCTGCAAGTTGTTTAGAAATCAAGCAATTGGTACATCACTTACTGAAAATGGTTCAAAGGACTGGAAAAACATATCTTCAATTCTCTCTTCACATGAAAAGTACAGAACATTTGGAATGTTTTCAAAATTGGAAAGAACTTGAATTACGATTGAAAAAAGGAAAAACTATCAAAAAATTTACGTGTGATTAAGGAAAAAGAAGACTATTGGCAACAAATATTAGAGCATCTGATTGCTTTAGTGAGAGTTCTCGGGCAAAATTTAGCATTCCGTGGTCACGGTAGAAATGAAAAATTATACACGCCAGGTAATGTTGAATACCTAGCTTTGTTTGATCCAGTCATGAAGAAGCATCTACGTAAAATAACTGATCATGAAACACAGGTTCATTACTTAGGAAAAAATATGCAGAATGAACTGATTCAAATCTTAGCAAATGCCATTAAAAAGAAAATTGTAGAAGCTGCCCATTCTGCAAAATGCTTTTCAATAATACTGGACTGTACACCAGATGTGAGTCATGCTGAACAAATGACGATGATCATTTGTTTTGTGGATATAGAAAAGTCTGCAGATGAAGATAATGTTGAAGTGCTCATAAAGGAACCTTTTTGGGGTTTCATACCACTGAAGGAGACGACTGGAGCATTTATGACTGAAACTATTCCTCAAGAGCTTGAAACAATGTCATTATCTGTTGAAAACTTACGTGGCCAAGGCTATGATAATGGGAGTAATATGAAGGGTAAAGACAATGGTGTGCAAAGGAGAATGATGGAAATCAATCCTAGGGCCTTTTTCATTCCTTGCAGTGCGCACACTATGAATTTGGTTGTCAATGATGCTGCTAAATGCTGTTTGGAGGCAAGCAGTTTCTTTGACCTGGTGCAACGTGTTTGTGTTTTTCTCAGGTTCAACATGCCGAGATTCTGACTCGCCATGTGAATTCTCTAACTGTGAAACCACTTAGTCAGACAAGACGGGCGGGTCGCATTGATGCTTTGAAGCCTCTTCGCTATGAACTTGGAAACATTTATGATGCCCTAATTGAAATTTCTGATGATACTGTGACGAACTGGGACTGTTCTTACTGTGGTCTTTGAATGCTGACAGGGGAGTGTGGCTAGGATAGTCTGCATTGGGGGATGGGAGACTGACCGACGGAGAATACCTGAGCATGTAACATGAGAACCCAGGAAGGGGTTAGAGGCTAGGTGACACCTTTGCCCGGGAAACTGAACAAAAGGGCTGTGGGAGGGGTCGCTGAAGAGAGGGTCTTGAGGAGCTGGCTGGTGATGTGGCTGGGAGGCAGACAGGGCTCTGACCTCCCAAGGGGGCTGGGGTGCCCGGGGACCCCAAGATGGACCTAACTGAGGGGGATCCTGTTGTCTGTGCCTGCAAGACCTGTCTTGGACTGTGTTCCTGTCATCTAAATAAACCTTCTGCTTTACTGGCTGGCTGAGATCATGGTGAATCACAGGAAGCCGGGGGTACAGGGCCCTGAGTCCCCCACACTCCGCGACAGATACTACCTTTACTGGATCATCTGGCAATACAGCACCTTCAGATGCAGAAGCTCTTGCAAATGGCCTTTCCAAGTTCAAATTTGTGACTTCACTCATTTTGTGGTATACTGTAATATCCTTTTCAAGATTAACCTCACTAGTAAGCAGCTTCAGGAAAAGAACTTGAACATACATTCTGCTATTCAAAAACTGCAGCAAACTAAAACTATTCCAGAAGAATTCAGAAGTGATGAAGGGTTCGAAAGAACACTGGTAGATTCTCTCAAGCTTGCTGAAGAAATAGACTTTCCAACAGAATTTGAACCAAAGCCAGTTCGCATTCGGCAAAAGAAACAGCAGTTTTCGTGTGAAGGACTAGACACACCCATTCAGAACCCAAAACAAAGGCTCAAAGTGAATTTCTACTTCGCAGTCCTTGATACTGCTATTCACTAGGTTGATGAAAGATTTCAACAGATGCAGCAGCTAGTCAGTATTTGGCTTTCTATATGATATCTACAGCTTGCAAAAGAAAACAGCAAAACAGATAAGAGATTTTTGTATAAAACTGGAGTCAGCATTGACTCATGAAAATTCAAAAGACATTGATGCTACAGATTTGTGTAGTGAGCTTCAGGCTTTTTCAAGACGACTTAAGAAGCATTCGACTCCTAAAGAAGTACTGAAGTTTGTTTGTGAAAATAAACTCTGTTTTCCAAACATTTTTATAGCTCTACTCATTCTTTTAACTTTGCCAGTTTCCGTAGCTAGTGGGGAACGTAGCTTCTCAAAGTTAAAATTGATAAAAACATATCTGCATTCAACAATGGCGCAAGAGAGACTTGTTGGACTTGCCACAATGTCAATAGAGCATGAAATAGCTGGAAAACTGGATCTAAAAGAACTAGTGACTGAATTTTCAAAACTTAAAGCAAGAAAAGTCATGTTTTAAGAACACAGAGTGTTTTTTATTCGGAGTGTTTTGTAAATACAGGTTAAAGTTCATTGAAGAGTTTTCTTATTTCTTTCTCTATTGGATGTGGTGGTAATGGCAGTTAAAGCAGGATAGTGTCATGGATGATTTTGGATTTGTAATAATAAAAATTATAATTAACATTTTTAATGCATTTTTATTTGAAATTGGACTGATCATCTAGCTGTGTACAAATCTATTCTGAAAATTTCATGTCTCTATTTTATCTTATGTCAGAAACATTGGTTGGACAGACGGACGGACAAACCGAATAATTAAGCCTTTTTTTTTTTTTTTAAACATTAAAAGGGGAAAAATGTTTCCCAGTTTACCAAAAACCTCAGCCTAGATCTGCCTTTGGGGTTGCGGGCGCCGATTGCATGGTTCGCCTAGGGTGCCAGTTGCTGGCAGCTAGTCTAGGGCCACCCCTGGGTGGAGGGTTTTACTTTGCCCTATGAGCCTCCGTCAGAGCTTGCCCACTTATGGTCTTTCACTCTCTGGGAACTCGCAGTACCGGAAGGTCCGAGTGCCGTCGGTACTGACATAGTCTTGGCAGTTGGGGAACGCTTTTTTCTTAGCCGATTCCTGCTGTGATGAAGTCTGAGCCTGCTTTTTTGTAGCCTTCTTGGACAAAGGCTCTTTCGTAGGGGCTGTTGAGGCAAGACCTCTGTCAGAGGCTGCCAATGGCGACCGTTGGCCGGGCAGGGTCCGAGGCAGGTTGCAGAGATTTCTCTATCATAAGGATCTTAGATTGAAGACCTCTCACTTTTCTTGTTCTGGCCTTTAGATTACTGCAATGTGGATGCTTTTGAGGGATATGTATCTCGCCCAGATAGCAAACACACCGTGCATGTCCGTCAGAAATAGGGATTGACAGTCTGCAAGTCAGGCAGCATTTAAAGCCCAGCAATCTGGGCATGCCAGACAGGTTCTGTCCCTAATTGAGAAGGGGAACAGTAACATTATAGAAGCCTAAACATATTTTCCTAATAAGGGGGATAAATAAGTATAAAGGGTAAGAGTGATTGACTGTCTCGCTTGACTATTAACTATAAAGCTATGTTATCTAAAAGTAGGTAAGCGGCGCTGTTAATTGCTCCGCCTCAAGCCAAAGGCAGTAGAGAAGGAACTGAGGTATGATTGGTCATGCAGCACTATGTAACTGCCTAAGGCAGCACGAGACGGCGACAGCGCATGCGTGATCCCACTGGGCACTGCTACTAGAAATCTCCAATTACAAGTGCAGAGCGCATGGATACCTGAAGTGGAGCACCCACAGGGACCCCCCCCTCGAAGGAGAAGCCATCGTTCCCCCTTCCACCGCAGCCTGGGGGGGTTGTTGGGTTTTTTTCTTGTTCCTTTGGAGAGCTAGTTGGAGAGGGAGGGCGTTTCTCTAGACAGCTATGCATGCAGGACTCCTCCTGTAGCCTGAAAACCAAAATCCCAAACCTGAGGCTCATGTCACAGCTACTATGCCAATAGGATGGAGTGTATTGAAACTAGTTAATAAGTACACTTATTTGATTGGCTAGAGTGAAGCTGTGTGGTGATGACTTACACAGCTGTGTGACTGATGTATTGTAGCTTCATCTGTGTTAAGAGCTAAAACAAAAGACTAAGGTGTACATCTTTGAGTTTTACTTAAGTCCCACTACTGAAAGCAGAAGAAATGTGAATTATCACCTCCACAGTCTTTGATAGTGTTACAGAAAAGATCCCTTTTGTCCCATCCCATATTCAGTCTCATCGGTGTGATATAGAAGGAGCTGTGAGTTAGCGGATAGTGTTAATTTGTGTTAGATGGCAGGTGCAGCAAGCTTTGGTACACCACAGCTTCTCATGCTCTCTTGATGTCTCTGTTCCCCATTGTCCTACACTCCAGTTTAATATATTCTGTGCAGTGAGGAGCTGCCAGTGTTGAAAAATGGAGGAGCAAAGACAGTATATATATTACACATGTGGGGGCACTGCTGACATGTATTTCTTCCTCTTTGCTTCTGTTCCCATGGTAGTCTTTCACTGGGATTTGTAGGTGGTGTTGTGTGCATGGCTTTGGAGTTACCTGTCATGCACCATTTGCAGCTACTGATTCTCATGCCCTCTCCCCTTGGTTTTGTTCCTACTGTATTTATCTGAGATGTTATGGAGGGATTGTTGAGGATCATCCGGCCCTCTGACTACTACCCCATGCTACTTATCCATGTGGGTACTAATGATACTGTGGGGTATGACCCTCAGCAAATGAAAAGTGACTACAGGGCTCTGGGAGTAAGGGTGAAGGAGTTGGGAGTGCAGATGGCATTCTCTTCGATCCTTCCGGTCAAGGGTAGGGGCCTAGGCAGAGACAGATGCGTCCTGGAGATGAATGCCTGGCTGCGAAGATGGTGTTGCCAGGAGGGCTTCAGCTTCCTTGACCATGGGCTGCTGTTCCAGGAAGAAGGACTGCTAAGCAGAGATGGGGTCCACCTATCATAAGAACATAACATAAGAACGGCCATACTGGGTCAGACTAAAGGTCCATTCAGCCCAGTATCCTGTCTACCGACAGTGGTCAATGCCAGGTGCCCCAGAGGGAGTGAACCTAACAGGTAATGATCAAGTGATCTCTTTCCTGCCATCCAGGAAGGGGAAGACCATATGTCAAGACTGATTCCCCAATCTGGCACTTTGAGTGCAGAAGGTGGGGGCCCGCAAGGATTTTAAAAATTAATACGTGCCACTCCAGGCTTGTATTACACTCCCAAGTTTACAACTTTTCTCTGACCTTGGCTTGGTAAACGCTGCCACCACCCAAATGCAAAAAAACCCCTTGAACCTCTTAAGCCCTTTCACCTACCTCCAGGGAAGAGCTGAGAAAGAAAAAGGAAATTAGCTGTTGCCATCAGCTAATTAAACAACATGCACAAACCTCTTAGGCCACCAAAAATCCAATTCTGTTCTTAAAAAAAGGTAAATTTTATTAAAAACAAAGATGAAGAAAATACATCTGGAACTGAGGCTTTTGATAGATTTTAAAGGAGCAATTCCAAAAATTAAGCACCTAAAATAACTTTCTTGGGGGTTCAGCTTAAAGGTTACCAAGCAAACAAAAGCATCTGGGGTTAGCACAAAGGAGAGCCACAAGCCAAAATAAAGAAATAAACCTGATCGTGTCTACCTAAACATTCCCTGTCCCAGTGATTCCTTCTAGGTATGGAAGATAATTTTTCATACCTGGTTCAAACCTTACACAGCATTCCTGCTTATAGCATTGCTGCTCCGTGTCCCTGTAGTCCAGAGAGAACAGACAGACAACGGGAAGGTTTTTCCCAATTTTAAAAAGTTTTAGCCCTCCCATTGGCTCTTCTGGGCAGGTGCCCACTTTTTTTTTTTTTTTTGGTGGTGTACCTATGCAGAGAGGCTTTTTAACCCTTTACAGGTAAAGCAAGCAGAGAACAGCTACCACGAGGGGTTTTACAGCTAACTGGCTGGCTGTCCATAAAAGGGAGCTACCCCCACCCCTTCATTTATCACAATGTATTTGGATACAGACTGGCAAACCTAGTGAGGAGAGCTTTAAACTAGGTTCAAAGGGGGCAGGTGACCGAAGCCCACAGGTAAGTCAAAAACATGGAGACCTCGGAGAAGGGTTGGAATTTGGAGGGAGTGTGGGGTGTTATAGCAGAGATAAATGAGAGACGAGACAGAACGGGGGGAGGGAAAGAAATCATATCAATATCTTAGATGTCTGTATGCTAGTGCGAGAAGTATGGGGAATAAGCAGGAAGAACTCGAAATGCTAGTAAACAAACAACTATGACATAGTTGGCATCGCAGAGACTTGGGATAATACACATGACTGGTATCAGAGGGGTAGCCGTGTTAGTCTGAATCTGTAAAAAGCAACAGAGGGTCCTGTGGCACCTTTAAGACTAACAGAAGTATTGGGAGCATAAGCTTTCGTGGGTAAGAACCTCACTTCTTCAGATGCATCTGAAGATGCATCTGAAGAAGTGAGGTTCTTACCCACGAAAGCTTATGCTCCCAATACTTCTGTTAGTCTTAAAGGTGCCACAGGACCCTCTGTTGCTTTTTACACATGACTGGAATACTGGTATAGAAGGGTACAGTTTGCTCTGGAAGGACAGGCATGGAAAAATGGGAGGAGGTGTTGCCTTATATATTAAAAATGTATACACTTGGACTGAGAGTGAGGTGGAAATAGGAGACAGACTGGTGAGTTTCTGGGTAAGGATAAAAGGGGTAAAAAACAAGGGTGATGTCATAGTAGGGGTCTACTACAGACCACCAAACCAGGAAGAAGAGGTGGATGAGGCTTTTTTTAAACAACTATCAAAAGCATCCAAAGCACAGGTGGTGGTGGTGATGGGGGACTTCAACTACTCAGACACCCATTGGGAAAATAAAACAGCAGGGCACAGATTATCCAACAAGTTCTTGGAATGTATTGGAGACAGTTTTTTATTTCGGAAGGTGGAGAAAGCTACTAGGGGAGAGGCTGTTCTAGATTTGATTTTGACAAATAGGGAGGAAGTGGTTGAGCATTTGAAAGTGATCATGAAAAGATAGAGTTCCTAATTCTAAGGAATGGTAGGAGGGAGAACAGCAAAATGAAGACAATAGATTTCAAGAAGACAGACTTTAACAAACTCAGAGTTGGTAGGTAAGATCCCATGGGAAGCAAATCTAAGGGGAAAAACAATTGAAGACAGTTGGGAGTTTTTCAAAGAGACATTATTAAGGGCACAAAAGCAAACTATCCCACTGCGTAGGAAAGATAGGAAGTATGTCAAATATTCAGCAAAGGCATGGGGGTGGTGCAGTGAAAGATGATCGAAGACAGACATGAAACATTCCAAGGAGACATAAGAAGGAAAAGCTGTTTTCTCTATAGCTAAAGAAAACTATATCAGGTGAGTTTAAACAACTGCCATCTTGATTTATACTTAGGAATATTTAGTATCAAAGAGTAATGGCTAACTGTGTATACAAAAGTACACCTTTGTGTGCGTGGACCATAATTGTGTGTACAAATTGGCTAACAGAGCAAGCACATAGCCTCTCTTCAGTGTCAGCAACACGTTATGAATATTACAATTAAAAAGTGCAATATGCTCTTCTAAATATGTTCAATTGGATGTCTCCATATAGAAAATCAAGGGTGTTACTAATGGAACAGACATCACATAGATAAGCAAATCGGTGGACAAACTCCCATGGACTTCAATGAGAGTTGACTCAGGCCCTCAGTCTTAAAGCAGAGTTTTTATAGATCATTTCAGGGACTTGTAATTCTAATCCTATTTACAAAAATGTAATCTGCTAAAATCCAACTGGAGAAGTGGATCATCACTGAAGGTATCCTCCACTATAATTTACATATAAGTTTCCCTGTGAACAAAAAAAAGACAATAGAAAATTGAAGCATATAAACACTAAGCACTCACCCAAATATTTTGAAACCTTCCAATCATAAATTTACTAACAAAACCCTAAATATTAGAAAGTCTGGGAATGCACAGGCAATACTTCCAGCCAACCCCCACCTGTGGTATTTAATGGTCAGTTCTATTACCCCAAATAATTGTAGGCATCTAGATAGCCATTTTAACCTAAATTCTAAAGCCAAATTTTAAATAAAATTAGACACTTACTCAAGCAGAGTCCATGCCTCAAAAATGTCAGCCTCAGATAATTATTCAGAAAAGTATTAGCATGTGAAAATAGGAAGTTGTAACAAACTATTTTGAAACCTTCATTATAATGGGTGTTATATTAAGTGCCTGTTAAAATTAACTATAGAGATGCTAGGACAGAGATGCTAATTTTCCCTGTTACTTTGAATTTTTAGTTTTCCTTTAAACTTGACACATCTCTGTACTCAGTTGCTTTCTAGATAACACATGCTGACTGCTGTGGGTATATAGCGTACATACCACAGTGTAAAGGTGATGTAACCTCAAAATGTAATGCTGTATGTTTTGAGGGAGAAAGTGTAGTGTCTGTTTAATGTTTTGCTTGGCAATATTTTCTTTTTACTGTGGTTTCTCCTCCCCTCCCCCAGGAAAATTCAGCTTTTCTGACTGTGCCATCCACTAGAGATTTGGTTATATAATCCCAGTTTTGTAAAAGTGAAGCTCCTATCAGAAAAAAGCACTACTAGCATGTGATTCCTCAGTAAAATAACTACTCTGCAGAACAAAAATCCCACCAGCTGTGAAGTGCCTTTAGGGTCACATCAGTTCTACTGCAGATTGATTCAAATTCAGTATTGTGCTTCTAAGGCTGTATTTGAAAGTTTTGGGACAAGATTCTAAAAGGAGGAGGAAATCCACACAGTAATTGAGTTTGACAGCTGAGTTGTACATGCAAATAGGCAGATCCCCTATTGTCTCTTCTTTCTAATGTATTCTTCAACACAGCATACCTTATTATTTATCTCTTACCATGTGCTGCCATTAGTGTGACTCAGATCCTTTGGCTACACACTGGCAGCCAAATTAATCATTTGGAGTTTGATTCTTTGACCTACCTTTAGATAGCTAACAAAGCGTTAAGAAATTCACCAGTCACTTAAATAAATACTAGGATTTATGTATTGGTCTACATTCTCCAACGTATCTGACAAGCAATAAACTATTCTTCAGAGCGTAACCCTATGAAATAATTATCCCCCCAGTGATGCTGAGACTAGAACTCATTTTATCAACACCTCAGCCTGTGCTCTAATGATTAGACATGCTGCCTTTATATGTATCTGAAAGGAGAATGTGGAATAGGTTATTTTTTAAAAAGTCATCCCAAACTTGTTGCAATTGATATGTAGTGTATGTTTTTGTCTTTATTACTCTGAATTTTTCTGCACCTTCCTCCATGAGAAAGCTAATTTAGAGCCTAACCCTGCATTTCCTGTGCACACAAAAATTCCTTTGGAGTTTATGGGGACTTTAGGATGAGCAAGGAATGTTAAATCATTCACCTGAATTGGCTATCCTGTCTGATATTATATTAGGATGGAGTAGTTTATCACTTTGTTTTATATTGACTGAATATCCTGATTGCAGTTGATTTGTATATTTTTATTTAATATATCTTCTCTTGAGTTAAATTGTTGCCTGTATCTTAACTACAGTCTCTTGATTACTTCAGTGGGAGCTTGACTGAGCCCTGTGAGGAACTCCCAAGTTCAGCATATGGAAGGCTTGCAGGATCAGCAAAAAAAAAAAAAATAATAATCCTGTCATATCCCATACACGAGTTGTAAAGTGAACTTCATCTCCAAAGTACTGATGGCTTTAGTAGCTTTGACATGAGCTTCAGGTTTGGGATTGTGGTTCCCAGGCTCCGGGAGGAGTCCTGCATTCATAGCTGCCTACAGAAACACCTCCCTCTCCAGCTAGCTCCCCAAAGGAACAAGAGAAAAACCCAACAATAACCTGGGCTAGAGTGGAATGGGGAAAGATGAGGGCATCCACAGAACCAGCCTACAGCTGAAGTCAGGTTGAGCAAGGAAAATTTTATACTTGAATGTTTCATGGCAAAAGGTACCAAGGGGGAAGGGAGAGGCTATGGGATAGGGAGCAAATAATGAATATCGTCTATGGAAGAGGTGTGGGGTCTCTGAATGCACTTAGCTCCATAAAAGCTCTTATCTTTCACTCTCATCCACAATCAAAGAAAACTTTGAATAGAGGGTTAATTGAGCCATTGTATACACAGAACACAGCAACTTTTATATTTTGCTGCCAGGCAAAAACAGTACAACAAAAACCGTAAGTAGCCCACAAAGGAAAGACTGAATTTTAGTTTTATGATAAAGTACCATTAGCTATGAAGTTGGAATGTTTGTCAATATCACTTCATCACCCGAATGTGGTCATTTTCTGTTAGTCTTTGACTAAAATTCCTCTTAATGTGTAAGAGAACGGATTTATGAAGTGATGAATTTTAGGCTATATGTACACACACACAATGAAAGTTGGGGACCTAACTCCCTTGGCCCCTTTGAAAATCCCAGCTTACAACTTTAATAAAGATGTAGACATTTGGTGAAAGGAACTATTAGTCTTAAAACCTTTAAATAAGTAGTTAGAGTAAAAATATATTATCCTATGTTCCTATTGAATTTTGCATTTGGAATTGTAAGTACGAGATAAGGAGAAATGTAGAAATTTCAAGTTTTAACTTTTGTTTTTTTTATTTCAAAGTCATAAATAACAGTGGTTTCATTTTTACCCTGTATTGATTCCCCCCTCCCAAACAGGGTATGAAGGTACAGTACCAGTTCCAAAAGGACTTCAAGTAAATTGTAAGATGACAACACTAATTAAATCCTTGGCTGGCAGCTGGATCCTCTTCATGTTTTAGGAAAAGAGAAAAGCATTTAACACCCCTCCCCAATTGCTGATTATCACTTTTTTCTGCCTCTTAGCAATTTTGGCTGTTGAATTTTATAGGCTATGGGAAAGATTCTTAGCAGCATCAAACAGGACTAACCTGCTTCTCAGTCTTTTACTGTACACAAGCACAGCAGCATATTAACTCAAAATCACAAATGGAAAAAAAAACAATTCAGTGGCAGTGTGTCCACAGGTGTTTCACAAAAAAGTTTACTAATGTTTGTGTTCAATTCTCTGCAGATAAAATGTTTGCAAATACATCAGTAGTAGTCCACAAACATTTTAAACACTTTACACAAGGATTCAGTAAACAATCAACATTAATAAATAGCATTTCCTCCTTCAAAAAGTCAATTTTTGAAGAAAAATAAAACATATTTGGCTTGCACACAATTTTGGTGCACTTTGAAAGGGTCAGGCTGAACATTAAAATCTTGAAAATGAGCACCTGCTCTTATCTACATGTTTTACCTAGTAAACAAATACAGACATCATGGCTTTCTATTAAAATGTTCAAATAATCTATTAAGAGCAGGAGTCCAAGGTAGGAGCACTGCATTAAAATCCATTGCCTCTGACTTTTAGCAATCTAATTAAAATAAAATACCATGTTTTCTTTAAACTTAAATTGAAGCTTTTGTGCTGCTGTCTTGTGAGCCCAGAAGCTTTAGCCAAAATGAACCTAATTTTTGAAGTGAATGGATGGCCTGTATTGCAATTTCAGAGTTCTTCAGTCCCCTCATGATTCCTGTTGGGTCTTCTTCTGTGAGGCTTTTCCCTGAGCCATGTATTTACTGGAAAGGCTGCCTAAACAGAAACCAAAAAAGAAAGTGTCACCTTATTGAATTTGTAACCAAGTAGAAAAGCAATGATCTGAACACAAAAACAAGCCATGCTTCCAAAATCTTAAGTGTGCTCCACATTTTATGTTCCACTGTAGGGGGAAAGAACAAACTGGACACACTTGGTCTGAGCCAGATTAGATTCAACCATGGTAAACTAAAGATTGACACCTCAACCTCTGACTTTCAGAGGGTCAGGGAACACCTATTTCCCTGCTGAAAGAGCATTAAGCACCCATCTGACAAAAATCAGACTGCTATGAGGTGTCAAGCTTTGGTCAGGCAAAAACAAATGCTTAACCAATAGTCATTTTTTAAAACTTGGCCATAATACCTGATTAAAATTTATTTTTTTAAGCAAGTGAAACAGGTGTGTAAGGGGGTTACTGTCCTATTCTGCTTTTAACACAGAATTCACAGCGTGGGGATCTGGTGCAAGTATAGCTCCCTTACTAGGGGATCTTTTTACTTTTCAGTCAGGCAGTAGTTTGCGTTGTTTTTAAAGCTCTCTCTTGAGCTTAACTAGGGCTACCATATGTCCGGATTTCCCCGGACATGTCCGGCTTTTTGATCTATAAATAGCCATCCGGGGGGGATTCCCCCCGGTCGGCTATTTATAGATTTAAAAAGCGGCGCTTCTCTGCTCCCCCCCAGCCCCTGCAGTCTTAGCACACCCCCAGCCCCGCAGCTGTCTTCCCCCTCCTCCCCTCCCCTGAACGCTCCGCCCCCCTGCTCCTCCCCCTCCCCCTCCCCTGCTTCCCACGAAGCAGATCTTTGCGGGAAGTCTGAAAAGAAGCAGGGGCAGGTGGGCAGCAGCAGGTAAGCTGGGGCGGGGGAGGGACGTGAGGAGGAGGGCTCCGGGGAGGCGCGGTGCGGCCCAGTCCAGCCCCGGCCAGCCCCAGGGCGGCCGGCCCAGCTCCGGCCGAGCACCTCCAGCCCGGCTCCAAGCCCCGCGACTCCGGCCGGAGCGCAGCCCGATTCCTGGGCTCTTGTTAAAGCCGGCCCTGGTCAGGGGATGGGGGGGGGGGGTTTGGATGGTTCGGGAGTTCTGGGAGGGCTGTCAGGGGGGCAGGGGTGTGGAGAGGGGTCGAGGCAGGCAGGGAGCAGAGGGGGTTGGATGGGTCAGGAGTTCTGGGGGTCCTGTCAGTGGGCGGGGAGCAGTTGGATAGGGCATGGGAGTCCCAGGGGTCTGTCTGGGGGCGGGGGTGTGAATATGGGGTGGGGGTGTGGATAAGGGTCGGGGCAGTCAGGGGACAGGTAGGGTCCTAGGGGGGCAGTTAGGGTGGGGGGTTCTCAGGAGGGGGCAGTCAGGGGACAAGAAGCAGGGGGGAGTGGATGGGGGCAGGGCAGGGGTGGGGCTAGAGCGGGGCTCCTCCCCACCCGTGTCCTCTTTTTTGATTGTGCAAATATGGTAACCCTAGCTTAACTATCCTTTGTCATGATCGGACTGCTGTCTCCTACTCTGATTGGTAGTTGGTTTGTACAGAAACTGCTTTAATGCCCTGGCCCCCAATAAATTAATTGATCCTCTGGATTTCTAGAGGGTTATTTAGGCTTTCTTTGAGGGAGGTCTCACATATGATCCTTGAAAGGAACACTCCAAGATACATAAAAAGACCCAAGTAGGCAGAAAACAGGAGGACAGAAGGGAAAGGAATTGATACAAACAAAAATTGTGTACTCTGCTGTCACCCCCCACCCCAGTTCCCCCATAAAAAACAAACCAAATAACTATTGATTGTAAATAAAGAAATAAAACTAACCAAAGTAGGGGAGAGCTGAACTGCCTCCTGGTTCTGCTGCCAGAGGAAAAAACTTCTGGTAGACAGAGGCTGGGCTTAGCCCAAAGGGTGCTAGCAACAAGTCTAAACTGCCTTCAGTATCAACACAGAAGACAGAGCTCTGTAGGTACTGTAATGTCAATTAAGAAATTCAAGTTACAGTAGATTCCGCTTATTAGCGACCCCTTGGTCAACAGCAAAATGTTGCCATTATCCAGCAGCTGCCAATAAGTGGAAGGTGGGTTTGCAAGGCTGCAGCTAAGGAAGGAAGTGCTGGGAAGTACTTTCCCTGGCTGCAGCCCTGCACCTTGCCTGCGGGTAGGTCAGCAGCAGGGAGAGGGGGCTGCACTGTACTTCTCGCTGTGCTCTCTGGGGATCACGACTCAGCACATCCCACTGCTTCCTTCCCTGGCTGCACCCCCTAGCAAGCTGCAGCCTGAAGAGCACAGGGAGAGCTACCATGCAGCTCTGGCATCCAGCTGCCCTCCAGCTACTGCCCTACAACCCCCCTCAGCTCGCAGTCCTTGTGTGCAGGCAGATTTGCAGGCAGAGAATGCATATCTTCCCACTTTTTCCCCTGTGGCTGCAGTCTTGCAAACCTGCATGTGATGGGTGCGCTCAGCATGTCCCAGTGCCTCCTTCTCTGGCTGCAACAGTGAAAACCTGCCTGCAGCTTTCTTCTTAAAAAATGTTCTTGATAAGCAGCATGCTGGTGCCAATATCTGAATCCCACTAACATTAAAAAGTCAATGGGACAGGACTGGTCCCCAGAAAAATGTTATTAATCAGAAGTTAATATCTGCGTTGCTGTTCAGTGGAATCTAATGTACAAACCTGTTTGGGGACTCAAGAACACTTTTCCTTTTTGTTTCTTTTTTTCCTCATGTAAAAGTATTCCCTAAAAGAGAGACATACAGAGATAAG